>NC_045559.1:188107663-189404663 GCF_009819795.1 Aythya fuligula
CTTTTCAGCGACTGACTTCCCTCCTCAGCATTTCCAGGAGTTTTGAAAGAGACACAGGAGCTGCTTACTGCTGCAATCGGCAGGTGACAACTTTCACTCACCCTTCCACCTCTTTCAGCATCTGGATGGTTGCGTCCCAATGTCTGGCTTCAAAACAGCTGCTGTTGGACTTAGTTGCGTAGCAGATGTTTTAATTTTTTAAAACCCATGCACTGCACTGATTTCTCAGGTGTGTTTCTTAAAAGAAAGGTACAGAAGTTGAACTCCCTTCACTCCTGCACGACATCTGTGTGAGCTGTTGAAAGGCAAATCTCACCCTGACAGATGTTTGGCCAGAGGCGCTCAGGGAGGAGGTCAGCTGTGGCTCATCCCTGCGTGGAAGTCATGTGAAGGTGAACTCCAAACCGAAGCACGCAAGCTGAGGGGTTTGCTACTGAAGGCAGTTTTGTGTGTTCATTTCCTTGTGATTTTGCTTCGTGGGCTGCTGAACATAAAGCCGAGAGGTTGTTCCCATTTCCCCCCGAGGTGTGCGCAGACCTGCTGCGGGCTGGGAGCCTCGCTGAGCGATGCCTCCTGCCCCAGCTGCCCCTCAGAGCAGCTCCAAGTCACAGACGCCTGTATATTGACTACATTTAATTTCTGCTAATTACCCCTAAGGACATTAAAAGCCCAAGCCAGTACATGAGGAGGAGGAAATACCTGTACTCCTGTAACTGCAGGCCCTTCTCTGCCTGTGGTAGGAGGCTGTTCAATGCCCTAATTCCACACTGCTTACCCCTAGCAGCATTTATATGATTTTCTTAATCTATCTTTAAAAATAAAAGGGGGTGGGGAGCACGACATCCTGCTCCTGCCCCTGGGCTGCTCGGGGCCGGCCAGCAGAGGAAGGCAGCCCCGGGCAGCCGCAGAAGCGAGGCACCTTCGCGTCTCAACATCTCCCCCTGCAGTGACAGAAGGAAACAGCCAAGCGCTGGAAAGCCTCAGCTGCGCTCTCCACCCCGGCGGTGATTTGCAGGGTCACCCCTTCCCTTCCTCCTGTGCCTCACAACCCGACAGTCCTGCAGGACAGCCGGGAAGCCCCGAGCCCCCCCTTCCCCTCCGCTGAGCTGCTGGGCGCCCACCGCCAGCCTCCAGCTTCTCCAGGGGGTTTTAAAGTTTCCAGACACCCTTGAACCGTACCTCATTAGCACCTGGCTTTGTCCTGACACCCAGGGATTACAGCAGCTTGAGAAATCAACACTCAGTACAAGACAAAATTACTTGCGGAAAATCATTTTACCAAGGACTAAGCAGTAAGATTTACCCAATTCAGGCCAAAATAGATCTAATGGGCTTTATCGATTAGATTTGGGTAATTAAGGGAAAGAGGAAACAGTATTCACCTTCCCAAAACTTATAAAGCCAAACCTGAACTTTGCCCTCCTGGTCAGCGTGTATTTTCATAACAAAATACATTTTCACTATGAAACTGTTTTGCATACAACATAAGCCAACCTCTGCCTGGCAATGCTGGATTTCTTCTGGCCAGGTCTCTGCAGACATTCACATCTTCTGACACGGGTCTCCAAAGCAGGATGCACAAGACAAACCACATGGGTAAAGGAAGTATTTTTCGCATCGTTAGAGGTAAAATTCAAAGTTTATTTCATCTCTTTTTTCCTATTTGTGCAGTTTTCTAATGCACATATTAGCGAAGTAGTGAAGATGTATACAAGTTAGATTGGGGGGGAAATAAATGTTCAAAAAAAATTGTTAATGATAACGTGCCATAAAGGAAGTTTGGATCTGTTGCAGTATAACAAGTGAGACATTCCAAGACAGCTTCACATTTCCCATTTCTGGAGACAAACCCAGCTATTTCAGAACTCAAGGCTGATGCGCAAGGCTGATCCAAATCTGCCTCTGGTAAGGTCAGCAGCTCTGCAGTGTGCCGGGATATCTGTGTCACTAAGACCACTCCTTGGATTCATCCTCCAGGGCCTGTCCTCATCTTTTAACAAGACAGAGCAGCCCCAGGAAGCCACAATGGTCCACCCTGTTTCTACCCTGCAGCCCTACACAGCTCACCTTTGATTTTCCCCAGACAACACACCTACAGCAGCAGCAAGAGGAACACCGAGTCTGCCTGCTTACAGCCACATCCCCCATGCTCATCCTCCAAAATTCAGGTACCAGTGCTTTAAGGAATCTGCTGTAAAAAGCCACCTATTTCTATAAAACAAGCCCCAAAGTTACCAGATAGAGGCCGTGACCTCTCTTTCACCGATTTCATCTTCTGCTTAAAAGCCAACTTCTGAATTTCTCTGCAGAAACACACAAATAAAAAATCACTCTCAAATTCAAAAGATTAATAACATCGATCTTTATTCCATACAAGACAGAACTACAGAACACCTGCAATCTTCCTGGTCGCATTTTATGGAGATCTTGAAACTCTGGACACACCAACTTACTTTGCAAACTAACAGTCAGGGAAAGAGTGATGGCACCTCTAAAGAATAAGCGTTACTTCTAAGCAAACTAAAAGTTAAGGTTTAAAATTTAACTTTTACTCCTGACGCTTAGCTTTGCCTTCAAGTGTTCTTGCTTAGCAACAACAGCAATAAAAAAAAAAAAAAGGCCTGCTTTAGAACAGCAAGTAGGAATAAGCACAAAAGGAAATCGTACAAAGAAGCAACAGCTTAGTATGGTCTCATGCGGCTCGACGGAGGTGGTGCGCGGTTGGGAGGGGTAATTGCTATGTCCAAGTAGTCTCCGATCTGGAATTTCTGAGACTGCAACGTCATGGAGTCATCTGTGCCCTTCCTGCCCGACATGGTGCTGCCGATCTCCTTCACCCTGCAGGCAGGAGATAAAGGCGGGTTAGTCACAGCCCCATCTCTCTGGATGTACGATACAGGTAGACATCTGTAACAAGATCACTCCTAAAACTCAAATACTCTGAGATACACGTTCCATTATCACCAGAAACAAAGCCTCATCTCACACAGTACGTCCATATTCTGACTGGTTGTTAATAATGTAATCAAAGTCCTCAAGCAAATAAGCTCATTGTTTTGGGAACACAAACTACAACAGCCACCAATCCAAAATTTAGAGTTTGCAGTGGTGATCACAAAGTCTGTTATCAAGAACTTTGGAAATTTGGTTTGTGGGCACCGGACTTTGTTAACAAAAAATAATTAATTGCTCTGGTGCTTCCAGTCTTCTATGTGTCTGGAGAAGAAACGCCGTTTACCTATATCCAGGCCGCTTGAGATCTGTGAAAACAATTGCAAAATTGAAGTGCGTGCCCTTCTTCCGTGCCTCCGGGTAGACCTCCTTCACTAAGCTGGTCAGCTCCTTCAGGGTTGCATCCATCCTGGGTTAAACAAACAAACCCAAGTGGTTAATGTTCTCAAAGCAACAACAACAGAAGCAGCTTTCCAAAACCCACTTAAGATGGAACCAACGTATTGTCATTATTTAAACAAACAACTCCTGGCCTTTGCATGCTTTCTGCTAATATCTGAAGAAGAGGAGGGTTTTACATACTCGAGTTTCACAGGGAGCCACCTACTCCACAACTACATGCATTCCTGACAACATATCTTCATCTGGCAATCAAGCAACAAGAAGTCGCTCTGGTCAGGGACAGCACCCAGCAGAATCCACCAGCTACGGGGCACTGGAGGCAGCACGCTCCTGTGCATTAAGGATGTGGGTCCAGACAGAGTTTATCTTTTAACTTACGGTGGTACGACACAAACATCTTCACCTCTACGTGTGCTTCAACATCTGCTTCTCCAGGTCTCTCAGAAAAGTTACAATTTAAACAGTGACTTTTTTTTAAATGCATTAATGCACTTCCACAACAAACAGCGTGTCTTCTCATCTAAGCTGGTATTTACATTAAGATCAGGGGAGGTTCAGGAATAGAAGACAATCATGAACACAGTTCTCCATTCCTGACCTTACACACAGCACCCTTCCTTCTCCCCACCCTTCAACCAAAACAAAAGTTAGAATCCCAAGAACAAAAGGACCCAATGATCACAACCAAAGCAGCACTAATCACATTCCTCCAAGCTTTATGCAACCAAGGAGCAGGCTGTTGACAGACAATGCCCGTTCTGACTCCTGCAGATGGCAACAAGCTCAGACATCATCAATAGCCTGGGCTGAGTCCATAAACCCCATTAAGCAGTAAGTTAGTAGTGTGTGCTTTGTTAGCCACGAAAAAATTGATTTATTCAACTGTACAATGGTAAGAAAGTTAGAACTCTAGCAGCAACCTTTAAGGAAATACAAGGTTTAAAAAGTAGCATAGTTCACTTTCAGAGCGATTCTAATAGTTCGCTTTCAGAACAGTTTGAAATGCTGTGAGTGAAAACTGAAGCGCTATCAACAAAGACCGAAGGGGTGTTCTGAAGTGTGTCTGAAAGCAACTTAAAGCAGCTGTTACAGCACTGCTACCTGGCCATATGAAAAGAAATGCGCTGCTTTAATTCGGAGCCTCAAGAGGCTCCAAATTGTTTTGTTTAATTTTGTTTGTTTAATTCGGAGCCTCAAAAGGCTCCGAATTAAAGCGATAAGAGCTCATGGAGGAGCTCTAGCCCTCTATAACAACTGATACTAGTGCAAAACAAGGCTGTTAGGGTGAAATTAATTAAAACAGAAGAGAACCCCGAAGAAATACCAGCACGGCAGCCTGTGCCGAGACCCGGCCACCGCTCAGCACTCACCAG
Source organism: Aythya fuligula (assembly GCF_009819795.1). Classification (NCBI taxonomy): domain Eukaryota; kingdom Metazoa; phylum Chordata; class Aves; order Anseriformes; family Anatidae; genus Aythya; species Aythya fuligula. The sequence continues at coordinate 188,112,391 of NC_045559.1, forward strand.
GTGTAGATCTGCAGCTCGCTGGAGGGCACATTGCCGCGGGAGAACTCGTCCATGCGGTGGTGCCGCCCGTTGTTGGTGGTGAAGACGCGGAGCAGCAGCGGGCACGTCTGAGGGGGGGAAAAGGAGAAGATTCAGGCCCCAACGCCAACAACACCACCCCCAAAAACCGCCCCGCACCGCCCCCCCGACACCCCCGCAAAGCTCCCCCGGGACCCCGCGGAGCCAGGGGGCAGCGGCACGGAGCCGGCCCGGCACCTTCTCGCGGTCGATCGGCTTCTCCGGCTCCTTCTTGATCTCCTCCTGCGTGACGCGAGACTCCACCGCCATCTTGTCGCTGCCCCGCGCCAATCTCGCGAGAGGAGGGGGGGGAGGGGAGAAATGGCGGGGGGGGGGGAGGGGAGGGGAGGGAAGGGAATGGCCTCAGGTTGCGCCAGGGGAGTTTTAGTTTGGAAATGAGGAGGCATTTCTGCTCAGAAAGCGCAGTCAGGCACTGGGACGGGTTGCCCAGGGAGGTGGTGGAGTCACCGTCCCTGGGGGTGTTCAAGGAGAGGCTGGATGTGGTGCTTGGGGACATGGGTTAGTGGGTGACAGTGGTGGTAGGGGATGGTTGGACCAGATATCTTGGAGGGCTTGTCCAGCCCTAATGGTTCTGTGATTCTACAGGTTTGGCTGGAGTTGGGGTGGGCTGCCCCAGGCTTCTCTCCCTGTGCTGCTGGGTGTTGTCACAGACCCAAAATTGTTGCCTGTGTTTTCTCCTGCTTAGAAATCTTTTAATAAAGCAATGCTGATGCCTCTTGGAAAAAGGCACTTCCTTCTACATGGAGAAAGACTTTAACAGGAGTCTAATGTAGATAAATAACATAATCCACCACTGTAGCTACTAGCAGGTTCAAATAAATTAGAAAGGGGTAAATTGTGTTTTGAGTTTAGCCTCCCTTAATATCATGTGTTGGAAGAACCAGACCTGTAGGCTTTCCGTTTATGGTCTTCTGTCTCCAAGAATAGAATCTTGTATTAGGTTAAATTAGAGTCTGCTGATCTGTGTTATGCTATAAGGAGGTGAGAGAGGTGTGCTTCTGGTCTGATAACTTAAGAAATAAAAATAAAAAAATAAAGCTGTCATTTATATCAGAGTGGTGGGGAGCTTTCATTTGTTTTCAGAGAACTTATGCTTACATCATTTCCTCAAATGCTGTGAATTTATTTCTTGTTTCAAAAGTAAAACAACATTACATTCTTCTGTAAAATGATGGGAACGTGTATGTGTTTGTAGGTGCGAAACAAGTATCGGAGGCTCAGAAGTGCCGAGGTCAGATGGGAGCTCCGGAGGAGACCACAAACTCCAAACTCCTGCTTGGAGTTGAATATCTCCAAGGGTACGAATATCTCCAAGCACAGAAACTCCGCAGCCTCTCTGGGCAGCCTTGTGCCAGTGATTGACCACCCTCCCAGGATAAATATTTAATTAAAAAAATAAATGAATTGATAAAGTGTTACAAATATTGAAATACCTATGCTGTAAGGGTGGTGTTACAGTTTGATTTTATATTTCCAAACACTGTAGATACATGTTTTCAATGTATTATTTATTAAAAATATATAGGGTAGAAAAAAAATATATATATATATATGTATTCACCCATTCACAGCCTTCTGTATCCCTTGTAAAGATGAAAAATGGTTGCAAGTCCAAACTCAAAAAAAAAAAAAAGTCTTGCAGTTCACCTTTAATAAAACAAACAGTAATTTGTTTAAAACGTTGATTTATGGCACACCTAATACAAGATAAGAGAACCAAGAACCTGTTGGAGTTTTGGAGTTCACCCTCGGCTCTTACTAACTTTCTTTTGTGGTAGCCTGGATAGTATTGTACAGTTTTTAACCTATATTAAGTTATAGCATGTCATCATTTTATTATCAAAGGGAATGACTCAGCCTTGCCACCATTTCCAGGATATGATTTCCCAGGCAACAATACAGTTTATTACACTGCTAAAATTAATTATATCTGCCCTGTTAATATATGCTTTGGGCTCAATATGTGCACCACCATTTTCAAAACAAAGGAATTTATGTCTGGGATCAGGTATCATAAAAGAACAGCTGTAACAAATAAAGCACATTTCTATGTAGATCTAAATAGTTCCTTCTGTTAAACGTTTTGAATGCTTTATGTATGCGAAAAATGACCTAGTGTGCTTGAGCCTTAAGTAAATTCAAGTATGACTTAATTTATTATTTGTGAGCTGTGCTAACAATTGCAATTTATTTTCAGTCTAAAATTTCAGATTCTGAAGTATTTGGAAGAGAAAGTTGGAAATTATTTGGAAATGAGAATGCAGTTATGCACTCTGTAAGCTGGCATGCAGGATGCAGGTTTTATTGGAGGCAGCGCTGAATTCCCTAGTTTAGGAGGAAACTACCCAGTTGGGGGCTGCTTTTCTGTCAATTTACTGCATTTGACATGTTCTAAGCAAATTCTGTGATTGCTAGACCTGGTGCAAGATGAGGGGTGGAAGCGTGAGCCCAGGAGTGACTGGAGGAGGAGGGGAAGAACAGGAATTGAATAGGTCTGTCACAATAGTGGCAGTGAGATGGTCAATTGCTTCACCTGCTCTTTACCTTTTCCTAGATTTTGGATAGCGAAGGGTCCCCTCTGCTTGTCAGGGATGCTGTGTTTGTGCAAACCTCCCCTCGTACATGCTAAAAGAAGTGAAAGCTTTTCACTGAGATAAAGCAAGACTCCGTATACAAGCAAGTCTCCAGCCTTTGTTGTAAGGGAGATAACCAAAATATGAATCAAAGATTTTCAAGTGTGAATGTTTTGAGATCTGAAACAAGTGGTTTCAGAAGTGTGAATTTCCTCTTGTAGAATTGTTAGCACACTTAATTTCCATTTAAGTGGTTATTCAAATAGTGAATTTTTAATTGTTTGCTGGAACATGAAAGGTATGAATGAGAGCACGTGTTGGTGCCATTAGGATATTGGGACTGAAAAAAACTGCTGCAGCCATTTAGAGAAGAGTTTTGTAAGTCAAGTAGCCTGCTGGCCAATGAAACAGTTACAGTAAGTAATCAAAAGGGAAAAAAAAATGCAAGTTGATGTTGTGTGACTTAAAACTTTCTAGGCAGAACAGAGAATATGACAGGAAATGAAAAGTGTCCTTGGAAAAATACAGGAAGGAGTGGCACAACTGAGCCTGGAAAAGCTACCAAAAAGGCAAACCTTTGCAGAAACTACAAAAATTGTAGCAGATGACTAGAACAAGGGATTCTGAATGTTTCAGGCCTGTGAGTATATTGTGTTTCAGTTCAAAGGAGCTGGGCTAGCCTCACCCTTTGCAGCATGCCAGGTTCAGGTTCCCAGGGCTCCCAGGACTTCAGGCGTAGGGACTGGATTTGTGAGTTCTTGCTCACCATGACTACATGCTGCTCCTTCATTTTGCATGGCTGCATGCATGTCTAGAAAAGCTTCTTTGGTAGAGGTCTTGGTCTTTATCTCGATCGTGGGAAGTTCAACTAACCTGTTTTGGCAAGAGCACGATCATCTTTTGAACGTCTTTATAGTCAACCTGGAGAGCAAAAACACAAATTCGGTGGAGTTTTTACTACAGACAGGCTTTTAACTGCAGGTAGAAGAACACCGTTGCATTTTCTCTGCAGGTATGACTGCTGGTATTTCCTAGACTTTGTGTCATGGTAACATCACAGACACGTTTTATATTCAGAATGTTCTCTGTGCATTAGTTTTCATTACAGCGTTTGAATTTAATTTTTGGTGTTTTGCACCAAAGTCAGTGTAGATTTCAAACAGCCTGTAGTGCTGCTAGAAAATAATACTGCTTTCATTAAAGCCTCAGTTGAATAAGATGTTCTCACTCGCTGTCCTGGTTTGATTTGAGGTGATTTGGGACCATAAAATGCTCCATAATCGTTGGGCTTTTGTGGTCCTGTTCAGCTTGAATGTATGGTCAGGAGGGGAATGAGTCAGTGAGGTCTCACAACAGCCCTGTGAGGATGATACTGCAGCCAAACAGCTCGGCACCAGAGTGCATTCAGGTCATGGATGAGGTGTAGCTCTTTCACATCCCAAAGGAAAAGGAAAGCCAAGGAAGTTGAGAGAGTTTGGAGCGATGGTGCAATCTGCGTTGGCCAAGAGCACATCAGTGCCAGTGGGCAGATAGTTTAGGAGTGCTCCTGGATCCCCAGCCCACGCTAACCTCTTACATACCAGCACTTGTCAGTAATGCTGGTGTGATTTGGGTGGGAGCCTTTCTTCAACCTTTGAAAGTCGCAGCCTGAGCTCAGGTTTTCAGGTTTTCAGGTGTTCAAAAAAAGGGGGTTGTTACACGCGTTATTGCATGCTCAGGTGTGAGTGCTGGTAGTACTGGCAACTGTCAGAATTACCAGAGCTGCTTTTCAATTTCAGCGACAATTTCCTGCTGATTAAAAATCAAGTTGAAGATCCTTGTGTGCTTGTTCTCTTGCGGTCTGGCTGCATCATATCTGGAAAGTCAGGCAAAGCCTTGTGATGAAAGTCAAGCTGAATTATTTCACTCTGTCAGTGAAATGCAACTTTCTGTAGAATTAGGGCAAAGTTACTCCAGAGAAAACTTCCTTGAGGAACGGCTGCAGGCAGTATGTGCTTCCTAAGGAGCTAAGAGCCGTCATCCAATGTTAGCATGTGGCCACGAGTAGCTTTGGAGTCTTTTATTTAAAAAAAAATGCTATGCAGCAGAAAATCCTCTCCAGCCCATGGATATCTGTGGTGGGGGTTAGTTGTACCAATAAATGGGTTGCTAGGAAGTGCTTAACTACTGTCCTAAGTGCAGTGTGAGAAGGTGTGTGGAAAGGAGATGATCACCAATGCCATTTTGGGCTGTTAATCTGATGCTGCTTTTAAACACCGGGTTAGAAACAACCTGCAGAATCAGTTATGTGGAGTGTAAATCAGCTTGTTTTATTATTCTGTGGGAGTTTAAGGTAAAAGATGAGCAGGGATGGCCTGCTAGTTTGCTGGTGAGACATAAAAGGACTCTGTTGCTGTATACATAAACATGCAGAGACCCTGAGGCAGCATGCTAATTTAGAAGCACCAAGACATGACTGCCCCGGGGGAATCTATATTTGTCTGTAGATGACATATCTGCTTTCTTCTTTCTCTCTAAAGTCATCAGAAGGACCACAAGTCAATAAAAAGGCTCTGCAGCTGGTTTTCTGTTATACATAATTGCAAAGTTGTTTTTTAACTGCTCTGCCACACCAGCCCTGATCAACCTGCACGGCCTTGTGCTCGCTCCAGGCAGGTAGGTGTTGTGTGGGAGGCAGAGCCTTGTAAACACGCTGCCTCGGTCTTGCTGGTGTGAGACCCTGCTCTAGCTGTTTGTGGTGCTGCCAAGCGTTATAATTCTGCCATTCGGATGGAACTATTCCAGATCAGGTGTTTCCTGAAAGAGCATCCTCAGGATGCTTTTTATTCGCACTCAGAAAAAAATATTTCCAAGAATAATATTAGGCAGATTGGAGTTACCGCTCCCGTTTCTGTTATTTTTTGTTCATTTTGATACCTACAGCTGTTTGAACACCTGCAACATCTACGTACTTTTGAGAAAGAAACACATTTTGGCAGAGGTGTTTACTCCTGTGTCAGAAATGTTCCCACGAAGCAAATACATTGGACTGAACAGTAATCTCTTTTTAAAAGCCGATTTATCCATAGTCAGCAAAGACACACTAATATTGGGCGGCTGATTGTACCCGATCCATCTCGGTGTGTGTGAGGGATCCAGAAAGATGCTCACCGTGTTCCTGTGCCTGGGCATGGCACCTGGGAACACCAGGGCTGTGTTTGTTCCTTCGAGGCACCGATCCCAGCAGCAAGCACCAGTGAGGGATGCGGGGTGCGATCCTGCCCTCCATCCTGAGCGGTGGAAGGGGAGGGCTGGAGAGCAGATCCCCAGCACTTTGGTGCAGAAGTGTTTGCACTCTGAATCAACAACAGAGCTATGTATTACGCAAGAGAGGTGCAGCAAAAATAGAACTGACTACTTGAATTTCACCTGAAAGGGAACAGAGCAAAGCAGAGCTTGTAATTGTCAACAGAAGACAGAATTCGGTTTCAAGTAATGAAAAAGCAAGTCCTGTTCTGTCACGGAGTTATTTTCTTCTCTATACAGCTCTACACCAAGGTGTGATGGTGAGACGTACTAAACATTCCATTGATTTTTCCTGCTGGGGTCGTAGACTCAGTCACAAAATGTAAAATTAAGGGAGAAAAGTTGCCAGAATCTAAACCTGGTTTTCATTAAAATGTGTTGTCATTTCGCTATAAAATACATCTGCTACAATGTTCCAGAAATTTTAGGCACACAATAGAGTCATAAACCGATTTTATAACTTGGGTAACACTCTACCATAGACTCTTGTTTTCCCCCCCTACTGTTTGTATTAAATTACCTCAGTCCCGAAACGTTCGTACGCTGTAAGAAATAAATGGGTTGTCATTGCAATAAGTGGAAATTTTTCTTCATGGTGTGTGAGATGTGTTTTATAGAGAGGACAGCCAACATCAGGAGCGTGTCGGGCTGTAAGTCTCCCCAGGCAGTTAGCCTGGCACTGCGGGCCCCCTCCTGGCCCCCTCGTAGTGCTGAGTCCCAGTTCCCCACTGGGGCAGCTCCAGTACTGGGGGCAGCAGTGGGGAAGCAGCCCTGGGACAAAGCCAGTGTGTCCCCTCCCAGCACCACCAGCTGGTACAGATGGCCTTACCGTTGTCTTCTGTGTTTCCTCTGCAGGCAAAGCGCTTCCCTGGCTGTTTCCTAGGCCGATGTGATCCCATCCTTGAACAAGACATGAAGTCAGAGAAGGAGGTGAGCATCTACATCAGATACACGCAGTCCTGCTCGTGTGTTGGGGGAACACTTCTGTGAATAAGCATTAACAAGCTATGTTGGTGGTTATTCCAGCACCTTCCCCCGAAATATCTGTACTTTTCCCTTCCCATATAGAAGAATGTTAAAAGACTCAAGCTTTTTCTTCTAAATTCCAAGAGATCCAAGTGTGTAAGCACATACATTTTATTGACGGCTCCCTGGGTATGCTGCTCTTCAGCTTGCCTTCCATCTCTGTATGTTTCCAGGCTGTGGTGTGCACAGTTCCTGCTGAAAATAGTGGAAGCATAAAGTTGAATCCCACACACCCAGACGAGATATTCCCCTCTCTTTTCTGGCCCGGGATGAGAGGTCTTAACACTGAGAAGCTCCCCGTGTCTGTGGCATGTCACGCTGATTCTTTAATGACAACTTAGCTGCTGATACATGAACCCTCTCTTGTCAGGCTACAGCCACAACAGCGGTCATATTTTATTCAGCTTTGTTCTGGGGCTCCCAGAACCACGCAGAAAGTTTATGAGAGCGGTGCCATATCCTTCATAACAGAGGGTGATGTCGTGTAATCCGTTACATGTGTCCTGCTTCCAAAAACATCACAATAAAGAGCTGAGCGAAACTTTTCTCCAAAATAAGTAGTTCCATGTGGCAAGCCTTGCTGAGCGTAAAGCAAAGCTTCAGCACCCCGAGACAGCCCATCTGCATCTCAGGAAAACCTCTTGTGGCTGAACATGCAGGGCAGAAAACACAACTCTCTAACTTTCCTTTTTTTTTCCTTTTTTTTGCTACTCAAGACCAGGACATTCTGGCTGCTATAAATTACTCGCAACATTTTGAATAGTGCAACATAAACCCAAATTCATTTCTGAATGCAGTGTTTTATGTATTGCAATATCAATTAACTCTTTTTTTTTTTTTTTCCCTTGAAGAAAGGAAATATCCATCCCTGGGAATTTACAATATGTGAAGTTGGAGCCCAGAATGCATTCTGACAGCTTGGTTACCGTAAGCCCCTCAGAGACACGGCGCTTAGTGGAAACACTGACATAATCTTAACGATAGTGGCGGGAGCGGTGCCAGTAAAACAGAGCGTCCCGGAGGCACAGTGCGAGGCAGAATCACCTCGGCTCCCCAGATCACAATTTCTTTGAAAGAAAACCTGATGGAAAATTTGTGCACGCCTGTTCGTTGGGCTAGGAAAGAATATTCCCTTTATGTACCGGTGCCTATTGTTATCGGCTGTATTACTTTACATTTGGCACATGGCAAAAGATGCTGGGGAAGCTCTCCCACAGGAAGGCCGAGGTGCACGCTGCTGCCAGGGTGCCAGCAGGAAGAAGCCGCTGCCTTTGCATTTCTTGCTGTTCCCTGCCTCACCGCTTACTCATGTGAGACAGGTTAGCACAGACTTCAAATTGTTTACCGTGATCTTGCCTGGAATGGGCGAGGAAGGGGAAGGGTTCGCACAGCAGCTCTGCTGGCACATCAGTGGGCCAGAGGGAACGGTGATAAAGGGCATCCTCTTGCGGTGGTACAGCTGGAGCCAGAACACGACATCTGCCCATAACCTGTGCTTTCCAGCAGCAGGCTGGACGTTGTGACATTTTCTGTGGCAGTGTGACAGACCGTGACATTTCAAACCGCTCTGTGCAGGGCTCTGTCTTGTTTTCACAAGCTGTGTGCGAAAGCGTAACGCTCCAAAAAATAAATAAGCGTCTTGCTGAACTGCTGGGGGGGAATTCTTGCAAATGAAGAAAGTGGAAGGAAAGAAATCAACTATTTAAAAATAAGTGAAAAAAAGAAGAAAAATAAAAAATAAAAATAAAAAAAGAAGACCTTAACTTGGCACTGCTTCACAGTCAGCTTTATACTCTGTTACCCCTGTTACAAAGCTCAGACCAATTCACCTCCATTTATATTAAACTCTAGGGCACAGAAGAACAAGAGAAATGGCTCTTCCACACCTCTTAGGTTTGATTTGTCAAGATGAAGCAAGATAAAATACGCTCTGGTGTTTTGTTTGGGCTGGAGGAATGCAAGGGCGTAATAATTGCCAGCTGATACACCAATTTAATGCAGTGTTCAGATTTTTTTAAAGATTGTTATCACTTAATGCTACCTTTAAAAAGGAGGTAGCGGAATGAAACAATAGAAAAAGAGGTACCGTGTATGAAAGGAGGTGAAACTTTCAAATACAAGAATTGCAAAAGTCCTATTACTTGAGGTACAGCTAGATTTACTGACTGTTTGAGATCAATTAGGTAAGCACAATGTTTTGAGTACATAAAAGTGAAATATTAAGAACACAGGGCACAGTTATTGCTAAACTTTTATGTTCAAATTCTGGTGTACAGGCCAGATGTTAAAATGCTGTTAAAGTGCAGCAACTCTGTTGCTGATTACGGGTCTGTCTTCACCCAGAGCAGCATGGAGCTCTGACCAAACGCCTCAGGCAGTAACAGGAAGGAGACTCTGAAAGGATTTTAGCCAAGACCAAAGCTGAAATGATAGTCTGTAGATGTTATTAATTGGTTTCTGATTAGAACCCATGAGGAGTTGTCGGAATGAGAAATTCATGAGTGTTAATCCATCCTGGGCTGCAAATGAAGTGGGGAGATTTGTGCGTTTGTGTTAATATAGCTTGCAATTCTTTGAACTACGGCCAGTGGATGCAAATGATTTGGCAAATGAATATGTCACATATTTGTCACAATTTTCTGTTTACATGGCAGATGAACTCCCTGGCCACTCATGGAGAAGTTGTTGCTCCTTCTTGCACCAGGAATGCCTTGACTTGGATGAACACTTTTTCATTTCACTTTCTTTGAGCACCTTTTCTTGAGCTGATGATTCTTGGTGGGGGTCAGTGACGGAAGGCCACCAAGAAAGGGCTGTGCACTTGCTTCCGGGGTGCTGAAGTTCATCCACCTGCTCTCCTCGGGCTGTGAGTTGTACAGCTCCTTTATCTCTACACACACTGGATGCTGGACCCATTTTCTTCAGGCTGCTTGAACAAGTTTCCCGTTTCCTGCTGGGACTGCAATCCCGCAATCCCAGTCATCAGGACCAGGGCTGTGGTTGACTTGCTGGCCAAGATAATGGATGGTTAAAGGTGCTTGAAGAGCAGCTGGCCCTTGGTAGGTTTGGAAGATGTCAGGTGGCAATGTTGTTGGTCCTACCTATGTGTCACTGACTGAGCACAGAGATACTGCTGAGATGTGGGAAATTATTCTTTTGTGTATGCTGTTTTCCAGCCCAGCCAAGAACAAAGACAAAGCTATGCCAAACAGCAATGCAACATCTTAATCGCAGAATCATAGAAAGGCTCGTGTTGGAAGGGACCTTAAAGATCATCAAACTCCAACGCCCCTGCCATGGGCAGGGACACCTCCCACCACACCAGGTTAGCCAAGGCCCCATCCAGCCTGGCCTTGAACACCTCCAGGGATGGGGCATCCACAGCTCCTCTGGGCAGCCTGTGCCAGGGCCTCAGCACCCTTACAGTAAAGATTTTCGACTTGCTCCAACAGCCCCATGTCCTTCTGGTGCTGGGGCCCCAGCCCTGGACACAGCACTCCAGGTGGGGCCTCACCAGGGCAGAGCAGAGGGGCTCAATCCCCTCCCTCCACCTGCTGCCCACCCCTCTGTTGGTGCAGCCCAGGATGAAGTTGGCCTTCTGGGCTGCAGGCACGCACTGCTGGCTCATGTTGGGCCTTTTGTCCACCAGAACCCCCAGGTCCTTCTCTGCAGGGCTGCTCTCAGTGAGTTCTCCCAGTCTTACTCGTGTTCAGGATTGCCCTGACCCAGGTGCAGCACCTTGCACTTGGACTTGTTGAACCTCATTAGGTTCACGTGGGCCCAACTCTCAAGCTTGCCCAGGTCCCCCTGGATGGCATCCCTTCCTTCTTTGGTATCAACTGCACCACTCAGCTTGGTGTCATCTGCAGACTTGCTGAGGGTGCACTCAATCCCAGTGTCTATGCCATAGACAAAGGTTTAAACAGTGCCAGTCCCAAGACAGACCCCTGAGGAACACCACTTGTGACCAGTCTCCACCTGGACAGAGAGCCCCTGACCACCACTCTCTGGGTGCAGCCATCCAGCCAATTCCTTATCCACCAGAGGGTGGATACCACCTACCCTTCAAATCCATATCTTTCCAATTTAGAGATCAGGATATCATGTGGGACCATGTCAAAGGCCTTAGAGAAGTCCAGGTAGATGACATTGGTTGGTCTTCCCTAGCCAACTGATGCAGTCACTCCATTGTAGAAGGCCACCAGGTTGGTCAGGCACGATTTGCCCTTGGTGAAGCCATGCTGGCTGTCCCAGATCACCTCCTTGTCCTGCATGTGCCTCGACATTGCTTCCAGGATTTGTTCTATGATCTTCCCAGGCACAGAGGTGAGGCTCACCGGTCTGTAGTTCCCCAGGTCCTCCTTTCTACCCTTTTTAAAAATGCCATAGCTTTTAAAGGAAGACTCCCAGACAAGATAAACCCTGCTTTCCTGGGTATATAGCAAACAAACAAACACGTTTAATGCAAAGCCACCTTTATTTACTGTCAAACAACAGACAACCCATCTGAGGGATCTCCCCTGGGAGCCTGCAAAGTGGCCCCAAGGCGCAGACCAGTCCTGCCACACCAGGGGACACCTGGGGACAAGCTGGAACGGAAAACCGCCCTCGCCGAACAGACCGTTCAGCTCCCGTGCTGTCCTCATTAAAGCAAATAGCACGGTTTTTCCACCTGAAATTATTTCACGTTTCCCTGAAGGGTTCTTAAAATATCTGTGACACAAAGCCTAAAGGAAAAACTGCTGAGGATAAGGTAACAATATGAAGGATGTGAGGCAAGGCACCTTTTCATTGTGCGTACTAGCGCTCATAATTGACATCTCATCAGCTTCAAGGCCTCTGCTGGTAATATTTCCTTCTTCTAAGAATAGAGGTTGAAAGTATTTTAAGAATTCTAGTTGTCATGCAATTAATAGCGTAACACTTTGTTCTGAGTAACAAGATTTGCTTGTTTGGAGTACTAACAGTATTTTGCATGTAAAAAAAGGGGACTGGGGGATGTTTTATTGCCAGCACTTTTCCTTGCAGGGGGATGAATCACTTACATTCTTGGCAACCGAGCTTAAGTTCACAAGAATGCTCAGTTTGATCAACTTCCTTCAAAACACTAAGCCCAAAGTAAAGAGGAAAAAAGAGAGAAAGAAACTTGGATGGGCTTGTATGCAGAAGACATTACAAGACGGACATCCAAGCAGGAAGACAATAAATCTAGTGTACAAATTGTTTTGCCCAAAGCAAGTCACTGACTTGCTGCTAAAGGATGGTCTAGCCTAAGTTAAGAGAATAACAGTAGAAGAAAAATAAAATAAAATAAAAAAAGGAGGAAAAGAGCCAGAGAAAAGAAAGAAAACCCTCCCGATCTGGCAGACATGGCGGATGTTGTGTCAAACCTTAGTTTATTTGCTAACAAAACAATGTGATTTTTCAAGAAAAAATGCCACCCTTCCCTTCAGTGGAAGGCTGCGCTGAGAAATTTAATGAGTGAATATGGTTAATTTGGGCGTGAAGAGACCGCTGCTTTCGGGCTGTGGTTTCACACAGTGAGGCCTTCATCGCAGCACCCATCTACAACACTTTTGTCCCAGCTCCTCGCTTCTGCTGAGAGGCAGCCAAATGGCAGCTTGGGTCAGACCAGCACAACTGCTTGTTGGCTGAGCTAAAAGCAGCCCAAGCGAAAAGCAAAACATTATTTCGTGTGGAATTCCCCTTTTTCTAGGTCGCCCTGAGGTCATGCAAAGAGCCGTGCCTTGGTATAAAAGCGTAGCCGTGAGGGATGCTGAAAGACAAGGAGGGAAGTACTGCCCCCCAAATCACTTGTTCTTCTGCCCATCTCACCTGGTGCCTTCTGGTTTTCCTCCTCTGCTCACCCCAGAGCTCTGTCCCCCCACACCAGTGGGGCAGAAGCACTGGGACCAGCACATCACGGTGCCTAAGGTGAGTGAGTCTGATATGGGGAGGAAAAATAATTGGGGAAGAAAGCAAAGGTTGAGGCCCCACAGGGCTGCAACGGATGACTGGGACCCGAAGCAGGGCACAAAACTGCAGTAATGTCAGCCCGTAAGACCCTGGGCACCACAAAACTGGTGTTGCATGTCTTTAGGATCGCAGTTTTGGTATATATTGCCTGCTCCTGTCAGGCTCTGCAGTGTCCACGCAGTAAACCCAGTGCTTTCCCTTGGATTCTGTACTCAGATATGCTGTGGGGACGCCGTGAATTTGCCGTGTTTTCACCGAGCAACTGCATCGCGTAGAGTCAGAGCAGTGCTTCCTGGTCGGGTTTCCTGCGCACATGTTGGACAATAGGTCAGCACAGATCCTGGGGAGACGTCCAATTTTCCCAAATGCGTGGCCTTCCTATTCCAGCTACAGCACAGACAATCCTCAGAAATCTGTGCAGGCATTTATTTTTATTTTTTTTTCTGGGCAGAAAAAGAACCCCCCTAGATATCTGTGCACGGAGAACCCTCAAATACAATGTGAAACACTCGGCCGAGCTGCCGAGGAGAAATGCAAGGAATCTCCAGAGCTGGAGTTTTTAAGACCAGACAAAAATCTGCCAGGGTGAAGAGGGACAGCCTCCACTAGATCCTTCCCAGCCTGACATTCCTGTGATGCTCTGCGGGGAAGGACTGCACTGACTCTCCCCTGGCATGAGGAACGGCAAGCACAGGCTGTTCTGGGGTCTGCAGCCTGCCCTCTTTCACCAGCCTCTTGCTGGGACCAGTACGAAACCCGGGACAGGCGCTGTGCTCAGCCCGGTGGGGCTGGGCATGGAGAAAAGGGAGATTTCCATTTCATTTTGCCCAAAAGGGAGATTTCCCCTTTATTCATGCACGAGGGAAATTGTGGCGGCAATGGTGTTCGCCCATGGTAACGGAGAGCAGGACGGAAACGCGACGAGGGTTGGGGTGGTTTGTTGTTTTTTTTTTTTTTTTCAGGATTAAAATAGGCAGAACAAGAGCCAGTTGTTGTTTGGGGGAAAAGGAAAGCAGTCGCTGTCAAAACGTTTCACCGACTTGGCAGAGCTGCCAGGCTGGCCCTGCCTGCAGCGTACACGCACTTCAAAGGGCTTATCTGGAATAAGGATTAGTGGCAGCCAGATCCCCGCTTCCTACACGCAGCATTCGGCCCGATATGCAAGCCAATCCCCAAAGGGTGTGTTTTCCTTCTGAGGCCAGCCAAGCTGCTGACACCTCTGGCAGGTTTTGTGGGATGGATCTAGCTTCAGCTGCATCTCCCCCTCACACACCGGCGCTCCGGGAGTGGGAACAGGCCGAGGCACACGGTCAGGCCCCTCACCGGCTGCTCAGGAGGGGCGTGTGGCTGGCAGACAGGATGCAGGCTGAATAAGCCTCCATTCCTGAGGAGGGTGGTCCCTGAAGGTCAGGGCTGCCTTCAATGGCGTGGCAGCGGGAGAGGAAACTGCCTCAGAGGGCGCTTTCATAACGCCTGGCCCGGGAATAAGTTCATCCCGCTGAGCTCTGGGTTCCCGAGGGTTAGTCACCAAAAACGTGAATAGGAGAGGATAAGGTTAGGGGAGGAACAATTCCCTGGCTGAACTTTCATGCCGGGATGAATGGGGTTCCTCCTGCCCCCACCCTGCTTCGACTTCAGACAAAGGCCTCTGCTGCCCACGTGGGAATTCTCTGCTGGATGGAGGTGCTGCAAAGCACGGCTCCTAGAGCCACGGACTATCTGAGGGGGGAAGGACCTCTTGAGATCAGCTTCTTCTAATCCCTGCTCAAGCAGGGTCAGCTCGAGCAGGTGCTCCAGGACCAGGCCCAGTCAGGTTTTGAATATCTCCATGGATGGAGACCCTACAGCCTCTCTGGACAGCCCCTTCCAGCTCTGACCGGGCAGGCGGTGACCAGAAACCTAATATCAGTGCAGATCCCCTTTATCTTCATGGTAAATTACTGAACTGCTGTACAGCCTCACTAAATTTCCTTCATATTCGCTCACTGACTCTGGTTCTGGTGAGTCTGGGTGTAACAGTGTGGGCCAAGGCTGACCCACACTTTGCTTAATTATGAAAACAAACAAACAAACAAACAAAAGCAGCCAAAAAGAAGGCCGGGTGCTACCCGGGATTAACACACCATGGCCCTTGGGACCTTCCTTGGCTCAGGACAGAAGTGACCATTACCCAGCCAATGCTGTGTTTAATTCAGTGGAAGGAGGCCCAAGGGCCTTTGAACCTGTCGGGGCAAGAAATACAGAAAAAATGAGAGGGGTATTTCAAACTTTAGGACACAAAGAGCTTTCTGGAAACATTTAAGGCCCCAGAAGGTGAGGGGACAGACAGGGCCATGCTTTCTGTTCCTGCGCTTCACCCTGACCATCACTGTTACCGAGGCATCTCGTCAGCTCTGGCAGGAGATCTTGTCTGAAATCTTAACCGAGGCCCATGTAGGCTATCCACAGCAGTTTGATATTGCTCAGGCTAAAGTCACCAAGATGTTTTAATTAACGAGCAAACACAGCCTGTCGCTTTCTTCTGCATGACGCACGGAAATCTGTCTGCTTCCTCCCTGAGCACAGCACGGCACGTCTGAGCCGCTGGCTCCTATAATTATGATGGGATAAGCACTTACACGGCACTATAAAGGTGAACTAATCTCATCCCCAAAGAATTCGGAGTCAAACATGGTCAAGAAAAACCATGAAGCAGTTGTCTTGGGAGAAAAAATAGATCCTGCAGGGACCAAGAATCAGCAGGGCAGGAGGCTGGAGGACGGAGCTGAGGAGGGAGAGGGGCCGGGGGCTGAAGGACGGGACGCCACTCGGAAACACTGGGGTGTCTTTTCCAGCCTGCTGAGGACCTCAAAGATGATCTCAAGGAGTCAGGGAATCAACCTGTGTGTGAGTTCTCCTCCCGGTGAAGCTGCTGTTACGTCCCTGTATCCACACACAGTGACCAAAATAAATGCAGGCTGCCGAAGGGCAGCTGAGAGGAGCCGAGAGGTGGGGTGGGAAGTGGGCACTGGAGGGGAACAGGAGAAGAAAACTCAAGAGGAGAGAGCTCCCTGTGAGCGAGGAGGCAGGAAGCCAATGAAAGGATTAAGGAGGGAGATGGTGTCCTGGAAGTGTGGGGGAGAAGGGTGCCGATTGCCCCCCTCTTGGTTGGGCTACGGAGACTCCAAGGGAGCCTGCGGCGCAGCGACGTGCGGATCACAGCAGCTGCAGCGAGGAATGGCCGGAGCACAGGGAATGATCGTAGCCATGGTGATCAGAAAGCAAGGGCCACTGCAAGATGACAAAGATACCAAGGCAGAAACGACAAGCTTCAGATCAGATCTTTAATGAGAGGCTGGTTATACGCAATGAAATGAAAGAAGTGAAAATGACTTGAGTACCAAGAGCAGATTTAGAGAGAACTGATACTTTTATACTGGGAAAAAAAGACATTTGAGGCAAAATGAATATGTAATAGCAACAGGGACTTCAAGAGAAGAAATTAAAAATGAAACAAACCAGGAATGTGAGATCGGGCAGTCATGGACAGGATACAAAATCATTTCCCCACTAGAAAGACACAGCAGAAATGCCGGGGCGTGCTGGGCAGGAGGGCAATGGGCAGCCAAACATCTCCCGCTGCACTGATACAGCCGGGCACAAGGCTTCTTAAAAAGTGACTTGAGGTTTTTACACCCCTATTGCTTCGTACACCGCAGGCAGTTAGACAGACCCAGCGTGCAGAGAAGCTCACAGCATCCTGAGCCTGCCCTGCTGCAAGGATTTGGCATTGCGAGGTGTTATAGAGCACTTGGAGTTAAATGTGATCGTATCGGGAGGGGAAAGTAGATGAAAGAGCAATTAGACTGAACTGGTGGGCTAAAAGGGGCACAGGGAGCCTGCAGAGTGACTGTAAACACCTGAATTCACAGCACCTGGAGCAAGAAAAGGCTGTGGCAGAGAGTTGTAGTCATGGTGACAGCAAAGTAAGGGCCACTTGAGGTGTTTTCACGCTGTCGCGAAAAACAACTTAAAACAACCCGTTGTGACGTGTGTCACTATGCACTGTGATTTACAGTACAATAACTCCACGATTCCTGTGTTTACGATATCCCAAGCCTCACAGAGGACTACTCATTTAAGTTACAGAGTCGGGCAAGCAGTGATTCTCATTGTTAACCAAATTCTGCATTTTAATTATTTGCCAATCCCTTCATATCCATCCTGCAGTTTCGATGACTAGTGATGAATAAAACCACCCCTGCCATTCAAAGCCTTTTTTTTTTTTTCTTTAATCACGGACTTCAGGTTTTACGAGCTCTTAACACAGTATGCAAAGGTGACGTACAGCACAGACTGAGAGAAAATAGCAAAAAATGGAAAGTCTGCCCAGGACTGCTGCGGAGCTTTTTGATAAGCCCGTGCGTACTCCTGAAGCGAGCTAAAAGCAGCAGCTGGTGTGGGAAGCGAGTTCAAAATAGATGTAGGTTGAAAGACTGGGTGGAAGACCAGGAGACAAGCGGTGATAATGACAGTCAGCAAGTGGGAGCCCGCGGCTCTGAAGCATTTTTAGAGTGAAATGTCTTTTGGTTTGGGCACTGCTTTCACATTACGTTATCCTGTGCTGATATTCTAGTCAGGCATTACGGTCAGTCGGGGATTTTTCTCAGGCTCCTATGCAGAAGTCGCTCAGAATTTCCCCACAACAACATTTTAGGGGCCGTAATCCCAGGCCTGATTTCCATAAAGCTTTATGTTTTGAAGTGGAGGACCAAGTGCCAACATGCAATGTTATGTTTCTGTCGCAAAGGCCATGGAGATTGTTACCCCCACTCATCCCAGTTGTGATTATAGTAACCGATCTGCAGGATTCAGGCCAAGGCATTTTATTTATTTTATTTTTTATTTTTGAGCAGAGCTCAAGCAGGGCAGTGCTGCAGCCCCACAGTGAGCTCCGGAGATGCTGGCAGCCAGCAGCCAGGCCTCGCCCCGCTGCACGGTACGGCCGTGACGGGTATGCCAAGGCAGGGCCAGCTCACTGGGCACAATCTCCAAGAACAGCCGGTTTATTTAGGCAAATGAGACGCAGCGCTGGGCTTACAGCACACCTGGAAAATTACCGTGTGTCAAAGAGGCGAGGAGGATCGGAATTTCTACAGGCTGCCTAGGAAAAGAGCTCAGCCTTACAGGTTTCCCCTAGAGCTTTGTGTCCAGGCAACAGCCCGGAACAGAGAGGCTGGACATCCCCTCTGACTCCTCATGCTTGGCATCCTTTTGTTGTTTTTTTACTGACAGTACCATCTAGTTGCTGGGCACAGAGATGAGTTTCTGGGTCCAGCTTTGCCTTTGAACTGCTGTGCTCCTTGTGAACGTTCATATAGACCAGTCGTGTTTCTCCCATCAACTTCTCTGTCCACCTTACCTGTAGAGATGTAATCTCTGCTCTGAAGAGGTGGTCTCCTATTATTTATTTTCCAGGAGCAATTGCTGTGATCACTTATAGCAAGATTAACTGATCCTTGACCCTCACTTGTCGGCAATGCTCTTTAGTAGCTGTTCCCGTGTGAGGTTGCCTTGTGGTAGCATGGTCTTAATTTATGGTCACTTCTGTCACCTATTTCCCACACGCTTTCATACAAAAGCAGACTTCATAAAAACAGAGACAAAAATAGTTGTTTGTTTGTTTGTTTGTTTTAAAGCTCACCACTTTTGCCTATAGCTGACCTGTATCCCTGTTTCCATGGTGGTCCTACTCAACGTGCATGGAATATCTGAGTGCACATCGTTCAACCTCTCTTACAGCTGAACTTTCTGCTTCTATATTGGCTCACCCTCTTTCCATTGTATGTTACTGATGTCAATCTGCAATCTGTCTAGCTCTCTTCCTCTGAACTGTGTGTCTTTCTCTTATCCGTGGTTGTACTTCCTTGCCCATCTGTACTATTATTTTAATTGTCTCTGAATACTTATTAATAGCACTTCACAACACATGTCCGTGTCCATTTTTTTATCCCATCCTTTCCTTTACTCTGTTCCACGTCCAGTTTTCTTTCAGGATTTAATCATTTGAAATTCTCTGTCTTTTTTTTTTTTTTTTTTTTTTTTTGCTTTTTTGAGCTGATTTAGTCATAATAACAAGGCTTACAGGGAAAGATCCAAGTCTTGCTGAAAGATCTGATCCAAAGCTCATTACCATGGTCACTATTTTTTTGATAATCCTCCAACTCCACTTCCCTGCTTCTGTAGATTCTGGCTGATCCAAGAGCATCTCAGAAGAGGAACGCTTTCCTCCAAGCCCCACATCTAGCCTAAAACGTGCATTACGTTGGGAACCCAAAATGTGTTCAAATGATATCTGATCTGGCACTTTCTTTTGGGGATGTCCTTTTCTGCAGTGTTGCTTTTCCTTCTGATAAGACAGCCTGTTGCTTCTGATAAGACAGCCTGTTTAAAGCCTATTGACTTCTGACTCAATCCTACCCTTTAGCTGGGAGGGAACCATTTATATGTTTGTAAGCTGAGGTGGTGGTAACCTGTCTAGTTTTAGTTTTCAAGGATACTATACTGACATTCCTCACTGTTAAAATCCTTGGTGAGTACCTTTATTCTCTCTAGCAACACCTTCAGCCTTGTCTTAGGACAAGGAGGATCTTACCAGCTTCTAAGACGTGAACACCGTGAGGCTTTCTGAAAAGGTCTTGGTGTTTTGCTCTGGGAAGGGTTAGGAGTAATCGTGGTTTAATGCCCGTGACTCAGTCCAGCTTGCAGCCAAATGGATGTGGGTTCCTAACCAACCCCGAGGATCTGAGCCGTGTGGTGGTGCGACAGCTGCATCCGTAGGACATTTTGCTGAGAACCTCTCTGCTGGCAAACTCCTGGCTGGTTTCTCTGGTGAGCCATCTCGTAGGTGCCTTTCTGGCGGTGCTTTTGGGGAATGTGATGTTTAGCTTCACCGACTGGGCATTAATTGCAAGCGGGTAACTAACGGAAAGTACCTGCTTTCAAGAAAGTTTTATTCACTTCTGTTAGGGGCTTCATTTGTGAAGATCACAGCCTCTGTCTCACGTGTCATCTTTGTCTCTTCTCCAGGGTCCTACCTAAAAACTCTCAGATCTCCCCTATGTATGTGCTGTTCAACAAAGTGTGTGTCATTGCTTACCGACAGAATAACTCCGGTCTGTATTCCCAGGGGAATGAGGCACCATTTTTTCTGCTTTCCAGATTTCGTGTTTCCTGTAAACCAAATTTATCACGGGAATTCGGAGGTTTCTCCTCCTGTACTCCAAGTCAGTAACAGAAAACAACAGAACACTGGCTTCAGGTTAACAACTGAAAAACATCAAAGACATCATTTTCTTGATAAATTTACTTGAAATAAGTGCAGTTTATTGCAGAGGTGGCAATATAAATTCCCTTGCAGTCAACAGTTTCCAAATTCAATCATTAGATCAGTCTAATGCAAATGGTAGTAGATAGAAACTTTAAAAAATGTATAATTTTCTGGTGGGTAGTGCTACATGGGACATTAATACCAGGCTTCTAACTAGGTACATGAAATTATCAGAGAAATGAGCACAGCTTTCTTTAAAATCAATGTTAAACTACGCCGCTGGGCTTCGAGGCATCAATTTAAAATAATGGTAGCCGATCCAGAGATTCCCTAGCCCTTCCAAGACGTGCTCATCATCCCCCTTCCCTTACAGGCAGGGAAGCTGAGGTGCAGAAGCGAAGCGGTTTGCTGACAGTCCTGAAGTGTGGTCAGGTACTGGAGAAGAAAGGTTCCTCGTTCATTCCCCCAGGGCAGGCGTTTCTCCCAGCTCCCTCATTTTTCTCCTGCTCTCTCCCTCCCCACGCAGCCACTTTGCACGGCTGCTTTTGTCCTCGCCGGTTCCAGAGTCCCTCTTTCTGCACCAGCCCGAGGCCTGCATTCCTCCCACACCTCTTCTTTGTGTCTCGGGTGTGAATCATTCGGGTATCTGTGGCAGGAAGGGCAGAGCCCTGCTGGGGGTATTGTTATGCTGGGAGAAACTAACAGCTACCGTGCCAGGCCTTTGATGAAAAGATAATTACAGGCCAGATTGATGGCTGCTGGATGCCCTCGCCAGATGCCAGGGCTTCATGTGTCCTGCGTTTCCCCCTTCTCATTTTCTCCAGGATCAGAAGGGCACTGCCTATGGATGCCTGAGAACATTTCCTAACGTTTTTGGAAGTGGTTGGCCGCGGTGCTCGACAGCCATCTGGGCTGCATCCGAAGGAAGGAATTGTCACCAGGCCGACTGCAGGGACTTGAAAATTTGGCTGATTGATTGGCAAACGGAGAGCACAGCTGGCTGGTGCTGGTGAAATTCCACACGGAGCCACGACATTCCTGCTGCCCTCCCAGGCTCCGGCCGAAGTCAATGATTGATACCAAGTCTGGGGGCAGAGTACGCAGGGACGCGGGTCCTTGTGAAATTCAGAGGAAATTCAGAGAAATCTGCGTGAGGGCTGTACAGGCGGTCTGAGCATCCACAGTGCCCTTCCCAGTGAAGTGAGCCTGGGTTTGTGTTTCCTCTGCAAAGCTGAGTCAGTTTCAAAGCAAGATTCGTCCTATTTCACCCATTTTGTGTTGAAATCAAATGTGTTTCCAAAGAACCAGCTCTTAGATTTGCTACCCCCTTGACACCCAAAAGAAATGCTGTGATGGATCTCATAGACACAGTCCTGACTGAGAATAAAAAAGGAAATCTAAGCTGTAGTTAGAATTTAGGGTTTTTTACACTCCTAATTACTGAACAAATAAACCTGATTTTGCCTGTCATGGTTGTCATTTAACATCATCAGTAAGCATATACATTATATTTACATACGGGTTGCGTTGTCTGTGCCGTGTTGGACTTTGAATACCTCTTTCTAACTGGTTTCTAATTGGAGATTTGGGAA
Source organism: Aythya fuligula (assembly GCF_009819795.1). Lineage (NCBI taxonomy): Eukaryota > Metazoa > Chordata > Aves > Anseriformes > Anatidae > Aythya > Aythya fuligula. Next base: position 188,134,230 of record NC_045559.1, read on the forward strand.
GAATGATTCCCCAGTACCCCTCTGCAAGCAAAATAGATGTTCTCGTTTTAATACATTTCAGTGATGTTTACCTCAGTCTTCTTTCCCTGCACATTGTTCCCTGTGTATCATGGTGGTTTGTTCTAGACACATTGTCCTAGCGAAGGGTGTCACTGTCAGCAAATTCTTTGTCTGTCTGCTCACACATACATGTTTACATGTTCCTCATCGTTCTGTGTGTGTGCTCCTCTGTTTGAAACAGACTGCCAGAGAACTAGTCATGGCTGATGATCCTGCTTTATCTTCCTTTTCTGTTTTCTGAATGGGTTCAAGGTTTTATTGACTACCGGTACTGTGCAGAGAAAAGTTCATCCACCCACATCACAATTATTTGGTTGCTAGGAGTATTTTTAGCAGCACAATTTGGTCGTGGGTTCCAAATATAATAGCTTAGAAGCTCACACCGTGGCCCAGCTAGCGGAGATACAGGAGAACAGGGAGGGGATGAGGAGACTCACTGCATTAGAGGTGAGGGGATGGGAGAGAGCTGCACAGAGCTCCTGCCTCCCTTGCTGTCTCAGGTGAGGGGAAGAAGAAAAGATGAAGCTGTGGAGCTGTGCAGCCTCTCAGCATATCCCCACAATGGGGCAGAAAGCTGCTCAGGTGAGGGCTGGGTGCTGTAATGATCACCGAGCCAGCAGAGTAACTCATGTAAGTGGAGCCATGAATAACACTCTAACCCTTACACATGGCAGATTATGATCTCATGGTCTAGCCTGTAAACGGATTTGCTGGTGCAGACAAATTGTATTGTTCTCTTTACATAGCATCTTTCCCTGCGGCAATACCTTGCACAGGCTGGGAGGAAAGATTTGACTGATACAGAGTCATCTCCAAAACCAAAGATCAAATCACGTTTTAACAGAGTTGTATCGTGCTACAGCCCAAGTGAATCCCATTTCTTTAGTGTTTTCAATGAACTTGATTTCTAATAGCTTGAGTTTCTAAAGGCAGAAATACTCTAAAGAGTCTCCTCATCTGTGGTGGACCAGCCAAACACGGGTACTTTGTGGGAGCAGATGTAACCTCTCTCTCTTGTACCTGCTGCTGCTGGTGGGAATTCAAACCCAGCAGTTCTGTGCAAATTCATGAAATTCAGAAAGTGCAGCTGGCTGGAACCGGGAGGTGAAATAGTGCAGCTGAGTTTCATTCCCAGGTGGATTGGAATGCTAAAGGAAAACAAACAGCTCCGATGGAGCAAAATAAATTAACAGATCTGTTTTACCTAGATTTGAGAATATGGATGACAACCAAATCTTACGAAAGAACGTATTAGCACAGAGTAAGCATTTTTTATCTTGATGCTGTTCCTTTAAGCCAGCCTGAACTTTGTTGGGAGAAGGTCTCAAGCCATTGAGCAATCTCTGGTTTGGGCAATCACGTTGCTATGCTTCATCGGTTAAGCACAGCAGTAATTCAGAAAATGAAGCCGTGCTGCATCTGTCGTATCATTTAAAATTTACTTCAGTTTTGCAGGTATTTGAAGATTGCAAAACGAACCACTTTACCCTGCAATACTCTGCCAACACTGGAATCTGCTCTGAGTCTAATGGGTTTCTTTAGCTCCCCAGAGCCAGAAGCTCCCTCCCCCCCTGCTCCCTGCAATATATTCCAGTCAAGGACACTACTGAAATCCCGACAGTAATTTATATACAGTAACTGGCTGCCCTCAAATGAGACGCTAAACAATTTCCGTGCACCAGGCTGCATTTTTTCTCATGAAATATAGCAGTCTATTTGCAGTCACTTAACATTCACCCCCTTCTCCTTCCAAACCAGCGTCAATTATAAGCTATTGGCAGTTTGCAAGAAGAACTTTAAAAAAGGATGATAAACAATCCCAAAGAAATGTCCTTAGATAGGACTGTCCATAAGTAACATTACTCACAAAAATAGTCCCCATAGCTCAGAAAAGACTGTAAATATAGCTCCCATACTAGAAAGAGAGTTATGCACAGACTTCTCTTCATACATGCTCTCATTCCTGCTGAAGACAGTGGGACTGCTCATGTAATTAAAGATAACCATGCATCTTAAGTGTTCACAGGACCAATATTTCCCCTTCACACAACAGAGAAACCTTCCCAGGCTGAGCAGGGAGCCTTTGCAATGAAGCAGGCATGGAGCTCCTACTCCCAGTTCTGCAAGAGGATTTCAAGAATTTTGAAGTTGTATTTCAAGACTGCAGTCTTCTTCCACGTTAATGATCTAACTATATACATATGTACAGAAGAGGTTATTTTCTTACTGCTCTTAATCTTTGTTAGTGTTCGCTGGTTATTGCTAGTGTCCTGTCACACTGAGGGGGCCAAAGGAATCTTCTCACCTTCTTCCCAGATCCCAACATTGCTATATTTTTGGGGTGAGCTGTTTCTAGTTGACAATTGTCTTTGTTACAGACCACAGAGATATCTAAAATCAGAATATTCAGCCTTCCATGAAAAACAGGCTGGGATCCAGGCACTTCCATCTGTAATGAGCTCAAATATGAGCTCTGCATCCAAAAATCCATTGCAGCTTGGGTCTGAATTTTTGATCCAGATGTGAATTCCCTGGCCGTCCTCCTCTGGCACCTCATAACCCTCTTGTCTCCTCATTGGTGATGAAAATAAATACATTAAAAATAAGCAATGTTTCCCCCCACACACACACATGCAACTAAGAGCCCACAGTCTTGAAGAAGGAAAACCTTGAAGCCCACACAACTAAGAGCCCACAGTCTTGAAGGTGTTGATATTGAAGAAGGTGTTGATAGACATGCTGTGCTTTGTGTATGCATGGAATTAGTTCAGAATGAACGGGGTAATGGTAATAATAGATCTTTACTTCAGAATTTTTGATTTAAAAGAGTTTGGGGCATCCAGCGTGTTGACAAACACCACGGTGCGTTGTCTTCACACCTTTCCCAACCACCGCCATGGGCTGAGGCGGTGCCATTTCCCTCACATCTCAGCGACCCTCAAGCCCCTCCGCCAGCGGGCTGGGCTCCCATCACAGTGGGGATAACACCACCCATCGAGCCCACTTTCAGGCTTTATTTTGGGGCGGCTGGAGACGAGCAGAGGAGATGGGGGAAGCATCGTGAGGCGGGCTAGGGGAGGGGGGGGAAGATGGCGGAGCGTGAAGGGGGGGGGGGACACGACGACTTGTTTGTGAGGAGACTGGAAGGGGAGGGGGGGGATAGGCGGAGCTGTTTATGAGTCAAAACCGAGATTTTGGGGGGGGACAGAACACAACCGGTGCTTATAAACACAACCCCACACAGCCCCACACACGGAGGGAGCCGTAACGGCCATTCCCGCCGCCAAGCGCCTCCCCTGCCCTCCCCTCCCCGCTGGTATGCGGCGGGAGGGGTGCGCTGACGCGGGCGGCGCGGTCACGTGTGGGGCGAGGAATGCAAACAATGCCGCCAATGTCCCGGCTGCGCCCCGCACTCGGCGCCCGGGCCGGCCGAGGGGGAAGATGGAGGCGAGCGCCCCGAGCCCTGCGGGACGCGCCGCCCTTCGCCGCCGCCGCCGAGCCGCTGCGTGACGGAGCCTCGGGGCGGGGGGGGGGAAAACAGACCGGCTGCCGGGCAGCCCGAGGAGGTGAGGTAGGGAGCGAAGGGTGACAGGGTGGCTTTATTTTTTATTTGTATTTTTTTTTATTTTTTAGTTTAACCGCTGCTTCGTCTGCCCCCCCCCCCCCCCCGCCTTTCCCCCGACGCTTTCTGCTGAGGAGAAAGTTGGCAGCGCCCCGCTCAGCCCCTCCGAAAAGAGCCTGAGGAAATATTTGGGATATTTGGGGTGTGTGTGTGTGTGTGCCGTGTCCCTCACCCCCCTCCCCTCCGTCCCTTCAGCCTCCCCCCGCCGCCTGCCCGACATTTTGTGCCCCCCCCCCCCGTGACAGGAGGCCTCTGTCCCAGCCCGGAGGTTTGTTTTTTGGGGAGCTCTCCCCACCAAAACAAGGGGGTTGGGGCTGTAAGGAAGGGATTTGGGGTGTCCAGGCTGGGTTTGTGCCCCCATCCCGGCCCCACCGCCTGCTGAAGGTCACTGCCAAAATCCGGCCCTTCGGCCTCTCCCCGGGGCTGGAGGGTGGCCCCTGCCCTTCCCCAGGCACTCGCCCGAGTGACGCAAAAAAAAAAAAAAAAAGAAGGAAAAAAAAAAATAAAAATAACAGCACAAGTTGTGCGTAATGCCCAGGTCCCGCCGTGGGGTGGTTTGCTGGGGGTGAAGGGGAGCCGCTTCCCCCAGCGCTGGGCTGGGACGGGGCTTGGGGCTTGCACGGAGTTACTTTGGGGTGGTTTTGGTTACTTTGGGGTGGTTTTGTTACGTGATGAAGGGATGGTTTTGGGAAGGTCCTCGTTTCGGTTCTCCTCGCCGCTTACAGCATGTGTTTGCTCGTAAAGGTTTGTATTGTGGTGAAATTGCTGAGCCCCCTTCCCTGGATCTGTCTCAGACCTTCGCTGCTAAGTGGCCAGCGTGTGTTTCCGTGAATTCACGAGCCAGAAAAACTCAATTCTATACCAATAAACTGAGCGGGAAATGGCAGCTGTGTCAGCTTCTTAAAACTTTGCTCCTTACTTCTGCAGGCATCCCTGGTTCCTCACCGCGGTGCCTGCAGAGTTACACGCTCGGGAGCAGCTCACCAGCTCGGGCTTCGGGGCTTTGCTCTTGAAACACATCCGAGCTGCAGTTTCTTGCCAGTGTCCCAGCCCTGCCGAGCCACCAGCATGTGCAGCCTGTTGGTGAGACTGCCTGGTGCTGCTGGGAGCACAGACCTCGGCATATAAATTCAGTGTGGTTGGTTGGTTGCTGCGAGAGCAGCTATTGCTATTCCTCAAAGGAGGGGGGAAAAAAAGATGCCAGTTATTCAAAAATTGTTCTACTGTGATGTAATTAAAGTGCTGCTACTCTTATTTGGAATATTCTATCTCTAGAGTAATGGATGAGCTTCTAATCAGCATAGGATATGTAACATTTTGGATAGAAAGCATCTTAGGAGTATCTAGTCAGAATGATTTGAAGCTCAAAAATGAATTTGAAAAATATATCTGATGATGACAAGAAGGCTACTGATATATTCATGCTGTGGGCAAGGTGAATTTTAGAAGGATTTGGAGTTAGCCAAACACAGATGTACAGTCAAATACTTAAACGCTCTGCTTCTTCTAAAGCATACAGCCCTTTTATTTGCAGGAAGATTTTTAAAAGCAGGCATCTTGTCTTCCTTTGTACATCATCTGTAAAACTTTACGTTCTGTTTTCTTGGCTGATCTTGCGTATCTAGTTTTACATTTTTTAAAGAAACAGACACAAAACTTCTGCAAAATATAAAGCGCGCTTACAGTCAGCTCCAGGAGTTGCTGTTGTTGCTGTTCTCATTCATGCTGTCTAAACAATCCACGTTGCTTTCTGGGTTAGCAGTATTGTGAACGTAAGCTGAAGAAGCTGCCAGCTGGCTTGACCTAGCATTATTAGCCTCGAGCCTAGGCTAAAGGTCAGCGAAGTTCTTTAAGTGAAGCATGTGTGTAAGTGGGAAAGCAGCCCTTTGTGGGGAAAGGCTGGGGGGGCGTGAGCTCTTCCCGCACGTCCCAGGCCTGAGGATTGGCACGGGGGCTGAAAAGAGGAAGAACAACCCAGATTCCTAAGCCCAGCCATATGGTGCCTGCTGCTGTCAGAAGAGGAAGGACAGTTGCAGACCGGTTAATTGCTCTGTATCTTTTAACTCCTAGCTAGTTATGATGTCCTAAAAGGCTGCAATACCATCTTTTTTTTTTTTTTTAAACACGTTACCGAGGCTGTGTACTGTCTGTTGCTGAACTCCAAGTAGATAAAATTCTGTCATCATGATCCTTCAGTTGTTTTTATCTTCACTGAGAATAGTGAAAACTTGATGTCTTCTTGACTAATAGCTGTTTTGTTGTAAAAATATGAAAATATAAATGTGACAGAGCTGTTCTTTCTTTAAAACAGGTCACAACCCCTGTCCAATATGGATGCTTATGTCACTTCTAGACCTGTATGAGTTAGGGTTGCAGGCAATCCTTAGTGCTCAAGATCTTTAGTACCTGAAAGTAACCTCTAGATAGCTCAGCCTTTCAGTGTTAGCAAGAGGTTGATGTGGTGTTCCCATGTGTGCGCCCTTCCTGGTGTGTTCTCTGGCAGTTTGATCCCTCAGCTTTCGGTGTAGACCTCTGCCACTTCCAGCTAAGGTGTGGTCCTGGACAGGGCTGGTGTTAGGCTGTGTGGAAACTTCCCAGTAGAGCTGTGTGTGGCACAGGTAGTTAGGAGCGTAATGTGGGCAATACCTGAAGTGATTAGGCTGGGAGCCTTCATTTCCAAGTGGTGAGCTACCATAAAGGAGCCTGGGGGCTGACCTCACTGTTGCTTTTCCCTTTTCCAGTGCTTGGTTTTAGAGGAAAGCTCGACCCCACCTCGGCAGACCCTGTGCTAGTGAGTAAGTGATGATGGGCTTCATGGCGTCCAGACCCTCAGCCTTCACCATGTTAAGCTGTTTGCTTGTCTGTGAGGGTAAAAGTATGGAAATTGGCATTTTGTTGGGAATGCTGTAGCTAGCACAGGAACGATTGTTGTGATGAATTGAGTTTGATTGTCAGGGTGTGAAAACAGAGGAAAATAGTTGCTGAAGAAGCTCTTAGTGATGCCAAAAATGCAGTGATCAGAAGTGAAGCCCCCTTCTCAAGAGGGGACGGGACAGAGAGAGAGAGATTTGTCAACTTCTGAGTGACCAGCACCATCCAGAGTTTGACCATCTTCTGCTTCTGAGGTTTCAAAACAACCGAGCAGAATTCCAGCCTTCTCAACAAAGCGGCTTGAGCAGCAGCATAGTCACTTTGCAAGTGCTCTCAGCAGCAGCAGAAGTGAACTTGTGGAAGCAGCATCAATAGCACGTGCTGCTTCTGATGAGCTCTCTTAATCCTCTTCTGAAACGCATCCCTGGTACCTGTGCCACTGTGTGGTGATGCCACAAAGACTCAGGGAATAAAGGATCCTTTCTGTATCTTCATATTGCAGGGATATCACAAGCTACACAGCAGCTCAGCCCCGCTGTGTGGTTGTGTAGCTGTCCTCTGCCACACACCAGAAGAGATGCGTGCAGCTGTATCTCAGCCTTGCCTTTTGTGTTTTAAGCTTAACTGAGCCAGCTCTGCCTTTCCTGCTGTTACTGAATAGCTCCTTCTCCATCTTCTCTTTCTTCCCTATTAGGCACAGCTGAGGGAAATATCACAGTCACACCCCCCACCCCCTTTTTCTCCCCTCCTTCCAGTTCTGGGGAGAATTCTTACCTTCAAACTTCTCCAAGATATTCATGTGGGGTGGCAAAATATCTTGTCTTTCTGTTACTCACTTTGTTATTGAAATACTAGAAGTTGCTATGGTTGGAGTCATCAATATTTCCATTATAAATCTTTTTCATAAACTTCTGAAACTGAGCTCAGCTAGTGTAAAACAAACAAAATGTGAAGTGTGGGGGGAGATGTTTCATGAGCATACTCTTCCCTAATTATGAAATCGGATAGGCTTGTCCAGGACTTGGTTATGCAATTGGGTGGGAATCTTGCCACGGTTAGGTAGTGTATGAAATTCCTAAACTTTGTAGTTTCTGAGGTTTTTATTTTCCTTTATTTTCAAAATAGAACTTTAAAGACAAACGCTTCTTTGATTATGTTGAGAAAGCCTTTTGAAATCCTATTCTTGCAAACAGATAAAGTGATAATAATTAAAGGGAATCCAGCTGTGACAGCTTAATAGGTTAACCTGATTCACTTTCACTTGATTAATTGTCATGCTGTCCCTTCAGAGGCGTTTACAATATCAACTTAATTGCATGTACTTTCTATTTTCTTTTGTTTCAGACACTGTCAGTCTGCAAAATGATGATTCCAAGGATTTTCGTTTTCTGTAGGAAACGTGAAGATCGTGAGCTGAAGTAAAACGTTGGCAGAGATCTCTTTGGGATTTTGTCTTTTTTCTTTTTCTCTTTGAAGGATTATGTTTACAAGAAATTGATACCATCAAGCGACACTTTGTAGAACTGAAGTAACTAAAAAAACTAAGAATAAAGCTGTATTTATGCTCAGAGAAAACTGGATTAACAATGAGGCCAAAGACTTTCCCTGCTACGACATACTCTGGAAACAGCAGACAAAGGCTACAAGAGATTCGAGAAGGCTTAAAGCAACCATCCAAATCTTCAGGTCAGGGGCTGCCTCTCGGACCGGGCAGCGAAACTTCTCTGGACCCGAAGCTTTTAGTAGGGAAGGATGCTGCAAGGCAGCAGCAGATGAGACAGACGCCCAAGTTTGGACCTTACCAGAAAGCTCTCCGAGAAATCAGATATTCTTTGCTGCCCTTTGCGAACGAGTCGGGCACCCCAGCAGCTGTTGAGGTGAATCGGCAGATGCTCCAGGAGCTGGTGAATGCGGGTTGTGATCAGGTACGTACGAGTTTGGAGAGGGGGGATTGGCACTCTGGTCAAAACAAGGTTATACTTGGGGCTGGGGGAAGGGTTTTCTGGGTGACAAAATGCGCTGATGCTTCTGGCAGCAGGAGGTGAACTTGCAGCTGAGAGGCGTGCCTAAGACGGGGGTGAATCCATGCTAAAGATGGCCATGGTGACCTGTGGGAGTTCTGTGACTTCTCAGATTGATGCATAAGGCTTAACAGGCTAGCTTGGCTTTTTTTTTTTTTTCTCCTCAGTACTGTAAGAGGCCCTAGCTACGAGTGTTAGGGTGGGATTTTGTCTAGCACATCTAAACGGCACTCACTGTCAGGAGCACATGGAAGAAATGACAGACACTGTGTGGTCTTTGGAGAACCTCCCTTGCTGTTTGCAAGAAGCAGGTGGAACTGGCTGGATGTCTTTTCCTCTCTGCTTCTGTCAAGGGCTGGTAGCCCTGTCTCAGAGAAGAGGCTCAGCCCAGAAATACCTGGTTTTGCCATTCTGGGATTGAAAACGTGTTCCAGCACCAAGTCAGAAACCATTCACCCGGTGCAGAACACGGGCTTTTGGGGTTAAGCCGCACATACCAGTACTTCCAGTTCTGGTATTGGCTTTCACCTCTGTCCAGGAACAGTTCAGCATTTCTCTTTGGAGAGCGTGAGTGTGCTGTTTCTGGTCCAGGTTCTGCTTGTTGTAGAAATAACACTTTTCCCCCGTGACTGAATGGCAGTTGTTTGTCAAGCTGAAGTATTTCGGTTCACAGTCATAGACGTACACTGGAGAGACTTAAACCCAGCGTGCTTTCAGTGGCATTTCCTTGATTTCAAAACTTAACCTTTGTTCATTCATGGCAGCGTCTGACTCTTGTAGGTCATATTCTGAGCCTGTGTAACAAGGCTCACGTCAGGCGTTATTACAAACAGGCAGCATTTCTTTGGAGCTGTGCAGACGTTGATTAGGGCTGCTCCTGTTCCAAAGAGTTTATGCTCTGGGAGATAATCAGAGCCAGAGTAGACTGCAGATCCAGTGAAAACTGCTGCAGCACACCTGAATGCTTCCTAGCCCCGTGAAACAAGACGCTGTGGTGAATAATTCAGCTGGTGGAACTGAGGATTTTCTCTGTCGTCTTAAGCATGCCCTGAAAGCAGTGTTTTTCAGAACTCTACCCCCTGAATTTCCCCAGCCGTTGGGGATGAGAACACTCCCCGTGCGTATGAGCCAAGGTTAAATGAGCACAGCTGGATTCTGGATTGGAAATGTACATTTGGTAGGCTGCACGGACAAATCGTTCACACACAGAACAAGCTTGTTGGACTGGAGGCTTGGAAAGCTCCTTGAGCACACTGCAGCCATCAAGCCGATGTATAAAACAGAGATACCTGAGCACCTGCTAAAACGTCTCGCTGTTAAGCGTGGTGTAATGCGCTGTACGTGTAACATTTCTAATATCTTTAGCTGTTTTGCCGTGAATACCGCTAGAATGGCATTAAATGTTACAGAAAACGAGCACAGTTCTGATGTGGAGATTTCCGCAGCCTCCTTAAATTTGGTTTTGTATTTTTGCATCTTCCCTCACTGGCTGTGACTCTTCCATCCTTGCCTTTAGCTTGCTTCCCTCGCTGTCACCTGTTGCGTGGAAATGGAGCTCGTGGGGCTATCCCTCAGGTGTGTTTTGAGTTCGAGCTGAAGTATTAGTAGGATCGTATTTGGCTGGGGTCCAGACAGGGATTCCAAAACTGCTGCCTGGTGGCTAAAAGCTCTCTGTTTCCTCCTGTGGGTCCAGGCTGTGTGAAGCCTGGCTGTTGTGGAGGGCTGTGAATGAATGAATGGAGCTTCTTGAGTGAACGGGGCCTGGCCCCGGGGATGGCGTGGGGTAGGGTGACAGGCTCGGTTACTGCCTCTAGAGTCTTCCTTTCTTCCGGGTGCCAGAGCTGTTTTGAATTAGCTGCTGAGCTGTTGCAGAGCATGATGTGGAATAAATTCATCAGCCGGCCCAAGCTCCCTCGCCCTGCTTGTGAGCTGAAATTTGTAAATCCTCGCTGCGGGGACACCTCTAGTCCAGCAGGCAGCCGTCGGGTCTCTGGCTGAGCAGAGCAAAATCAGCCTCAGGTCCTTTGAGGATGGTTTTAGGCCCCTCTGGGCCAGCAGGTCCATGCAGGACCCGCTTGTTGGTTGGGTTTCTGGAAGGGCGGAGGGGGGAGCATAAACTATAGGAAATGGGGAAGAATTTATTTTATCTGTTACTCCTAGGAGCCCTGCTCACTCGGTGTACCTGCAGTTAGCTTTCCAGTAGCAGTCTCTGGGAGCACTGCGAGAGATGCTTTCTCTCGGGTAACGTGAAGGCAGGGTTTGTAGCTCCCCGTTCCGCCCAAGGACTCAGCGTTGTGCCTGTTGGGTGGGGAAGGTGTGGAGGGAGAAAGGATTAAGATCAATTTGAAATTGGTTTAATTAAAGAAAAAGGAAACATCGTAACGTTTTACTGCTTTCCTCGCTCTCTATGACAGACTCACGCAGACAGGAAATCAGTTACGGGCTGGCTGCTGAACTTAACAAGGATATAAAATGCAGGGTAATTCACAAAGTAAATACAGGACTCCTGTCTTTCAGTTACAGTCATCAGGGATGTTACAGGTGTTGGCAGACTCTTAAAGTGCTCAGGGAGTCACAAGTGTCCTTTGTAATGGCCCGGGGGCCTTCACGAAGGTAGCCTGTGACATTGTGGTGACATCTGGCCCCAAAGGCTTAACAGGGACTTGGCTGTTGACCTGAGAGGATCCCAGATTACACCCTTTCTTTTTTTTTTTTAATTATGAAGATACAAAATTGCACACGTAATTAGTCGTAGTTGTTCTCAAAGGCAGCAACTTGCCCGTTCTTTGCTGAAGTCAGCTTTTCGACGGTAATTATTTAGCGAGTTTCAATAAAAAATGAGTGCAGCACAAATTGTTTTGAAACTCGTCGAACGCAACTGCAGAAGGCCCGACCTTATTTGTTGCAAAAGCTGGAAGCCAAAAGCACTGCTGATGTGCTGCTCTTTAGGAAATAAAACTCCTTGGCCTCCACGGTGTTGACGCGGAGGCATCGGGGCTGCAAAATCGCTGCGATCTCCTGGGGCAGCTGGGAGATGTGCTTGTCACTTCTTTTCCTCAAGCAAACCCTCTCTCTGAGCACTGGTGGGCATTCTGGGCGAAGCTCTCCAGGCAGCTGGCTTTAAAAAACAAGGATGTTTTAGGATATTTCACAGGCTGCATAGCTCCAGAAATGTGCAACTGCACCCTGAACAACAGTGAGAATGTGAGGCTTGGAAGTCCTCGTGCTTCACTTTTTCTAGGGGCTTTTTGAAATAGGTCTGTAATAAAACATGTACGCCCCACCTGTGCCAGTATCAGCACGTTCCTAAGGGGAAGCTCTGGCCTTTGGGCACCAATTACAGGGTCCTTGAAGGAACTGGAATGGTGTTTGTGGCTACTGTAATATGTAAGAATATCAAGCTGACCGTCTTCTTGTCTGTCTTACGTTAAGTTCTTGGAATTGGGTTTGGAGAAGTATGCGGGTTTTTTTCTTCTCGCATTCCAGGATTCTTTTGGTCTCCTTATCAGGGATTGCATCCTCCTTGTTTAACCCATTTGGCAGGGATTCCACCTTGCTTTGTGAACTGCACTTGACTTGGGGAAGCTTTTGGGATGGGGAATGCAACATTTATCTCCATTTGAACAAATATTTGTGCTCCTTTAAGTGAGGGAAATTCTCCTACTGCAGACGAAGCTCCAGCAGAAAGCATTCTTGTTACGCACGTGGAATTAGTGTTCTGGTTTTTCTTTTCTGTATGGGGTTTTATGTCCTATATATCCTCATATAATCCATGTGGTATCCAGTAGTGTGACTTGACTCTTTTTATCCCAGCCTTGGAGCAATGAGAGGAAGCAGATGAAGCACGCCGGCGCTCTGGTTTTGTACAACGTTACAGACTGTTCCTGCCTGGAGTTCTGCTTGTAGTAAAGTTCCTCCTGCCATATATTTGCTGAAGAGGGCAAGGCTAGGAAAGGCAGCCTGCCTTCAAGGTGGAGGTCAGCAAACCTCGTAATCGTCCTGAGCAAATGGGGGGCAATTAATTTCGTCCCACTAGCCTGTCCCATGGCAAAATTCTCTCCAGCTTGGATGAGCTTCACCTGTGCTGAGAGCTCTGCTTGCTCAGTTATGTACCAGAACCTCCAGGATGAACACTTCAGTCATCTTCTGGGTGTTTTGGGTGAGATTGAGTTGTCAGTGAAAAATGACTGAAGAATGAGCTGGTAGAAGATTACCTGGATTATTTTATGGGGCATATGTCAAAGGTGGCAACAGAGTCATCTCGAGGTATTTTGCAGGTCAGGAAGGAGTAAGTATTTTTGGGTTATGAGGAAAAAAAGGGCCTCCAAATGAGGGCACTCACTGCTGAATGCAGGGGGAAGATTTTATTTTAGCAGCTGCAGTAGATTTCATAATTGAGGCCAGTAGTCTCTGGTGTGCTCTTTCACTACCCTCATTCGAAGGTAGGTTGTTCCCTCTGTCTTCTCTTTGCTAGCTATGTCAAGAGCTCGTTTCATAACCTTCTCCTTTAATTTTTCTATTTTTTTAAATTTCTGGGAAGCTGCTGGTATCTTGCAGCCCTCTTCCATCAAGGCCTGTAAGGGGATGTGTTTTCCTATCCATTTGCCCGAAGTTGGCCACTTAAGTAATTTCAACTTTTAGCTGCTTCGGGGAAAAAAAGTGAGTCCTGGCTTTCCAGGGGCTGAAAGCGAGAGGCAGGGGTTGCTCCTGAGCTGATACCTGCTGGCATCTCTCTCTCTCCTGTACCATTTCTCTTGTCTCCAGCCTTCCCCTGCTGCTGCTACTTCTTGATGCTGCTGCCTTACTGAATCTACTGAAATCCTATAGATGTTACGAGATGGTTCCTGCAATGTATTTAGGAAAGCTGCTCTGTGGATCTCTTCTGTGCATGTGTGACTTAGTCCTGCAGGAGGGAGATAAAGAATTTTGTCTCTCCTCTTGAATTTTCATGGTGGACAAAGTGTTCTTCAGCAGCAGTAGGTGATCGTTGCTTCTCACGATGAAATGTAGTTTCTTGGCAGATGGATGCTAACATGGCACTGAATAAGACCACAGGAAATTTTAAATTCTGCCTTTTATTCTTGTTGGTCTCCTTTCGTCTTTGGCAAATGACATAGAATGAATTGGGACATCCTTGTAGGGCTGCTTGAAATGACAGAGCAGGAATCAGATGTCAGATTGCAACTGTGGGTCCATATCAATCCGGAGTTGCATTAATCTGTTACATTAAACCCAACTCATTCTTCATGTCAGGTAATCATTGTAGAAGCTTGGGGTAAGTAGAACAGAAAAGTTTTGTGTTGCTGTAGCAGGGTACGGAGTTAGCTTGTATTTATGGAAATGTGATTGCTAGGAAGAGGCCGAGCAGTTAATCTTTTTAATAAAAAAGGAAATGGCTTCATCACTGTCAGTAAAAATTCCGCATAAGCATGAAGTTCAGCCTCTGAATAGCAAAGCCCCTGTGGCCAAAAGTAAAGGCTGCCATGAGTGTAACAGGAAGCTGCTATCACAATAGTACGAGGGTGTAACTGTTCCTTTCACAGGTTTTGTCACTCTCAGCTGAAATCTCTGCTGAGAGTAACCGGTGTTGATTTTATTCCGAGCCTGAAAATAAAAATGGAATGAAGCTTTTAAACTCGGAGAGAGGTGGCAGTAGGAAGGCTGAACGCGAGGGCCTTTGCGTGCTGCAGTCCTTATGGTAGAGGTAATCTAAGGGGTTCGTTATGGAACTCATTGAATTCAAGCTCCCTCAACTAAATCATTTTTTTTTGATAGTTGCTAAACTAAATGAGTTTATGTTAAAGCTGCAGATTGGCCATCAGTGGAAAGCAAATAAAAGTCCCTGGCTACTTCTCACATGGTGTACAGGAACGCGCCGGTAGCATGGAGTCATTTTGCTACAGCATGGCTGAATATATGTAAAGCAACTTAAAACTGCAATTCTTCTCTTCGCCCTGTTCCCCCCTCCTTTTTTTTTTCTTTCTGTATCCACAGGAAAAATATTTTGCAGACACTTTGAAGTTATTTGATCAGCAGAACTGAAACTAGGTTAACACTTAGTTGAAGGGGAAATTTCATCGGTGTCCTGTGTAGAAATGGTAATGCTCTTGCCATATTCAGTTGCATAAGATAACCTAGTACATTGAAAAGGACTAAACTACTTTTTTTCCTGTATTTTATAAATAAAATACAATTACCAGATCTTGTCATTCTTGCCTGAGGGCAGAATGAAGTTCCTGTGACCCTAAATGTTCTGAAAACACGGTACATTACAGCTGCACGTCGATTTTCTTGCGATGCTGACCGAATTCTTACCAGGGCACTGCTGGAAGGGCAAGCAGCGAGCAGTGTGGCCGTGTGCAGGAGGCAGGGGCTGAGAACCGCAGCGTGGGTGCTCTGAAGGTGGGTGAGCTGCGTGAGGCAGCAGCAGCAGAGCTGTTGTGTCGTGGTTTTGGTCACATCACTCCCCAGCAGACCGCAGCAGACCTCTGTAAATCCAGCTGCAGCCCAAACACCCCTCGGAAAGGTTGGGCGTGGTGCTTGGGGACGTGGTTTAGTGGTGGACATTGGTGGTAGGGGGGTGGCTGGACCAGGTGATCTTGGAGGTCTTGTCCCATCTTAATGAGGCCCTGATGGGGTCACCCAGCTGTGGTTGCGGTGCAGTAAAGCTGATTTTGTCCCGATGGTGTTGTCCTGCCAGCCAGGCTGGCACTGGCAGGTTGTCAGAAGCTGTTGCCGTATGGGAGTTGGTATGCAGAAATCAGATTTCACCCAAGAGACACATGTGCTCGTGTACGTATTGTGACAACTGCAGAGTCTGCGTGGTACCAGCTGTTAACAAAGAACTTAATCCACGGGATTTGTCACTGCTCTGAGGGTTTCTTTTTCGGTCTGAGTAAATAAGATACTGATGCTTGAGGCTGTGCGCCGCTTCCCCGCAGTGCAGGAGGTGGACTGTCCCCGGTTAGAAACTTGTACTCCTCATTTTAACTGAATCCAAGCAATTAAAAATAGTTCCCCAGGAGGGAAAGGAAGGAGAGAACAGGAGAGGATATGGAAATAGTTTTGTAAAAACTTTCTAGGTCAGTTACTTTTCAGAAGGCTGAAGCCGAGGAACGCCGCGTACCAGGAACTCTGAGCCAGGTAACAGCTGCGGCAGGACAGCCTGCGGAAGGGCTGTGTGTGCATGAAATTGTTGCTGCAACACATCATTCTCTGTGCATTTGGAGAAAAACGAATGCAACATGTGGAAGAGCGAGCACTGAAATTTAAATGTGGATTGCATAAATGACTGAGCATCTTGTAACTGTTACCCATACCCATCCTTCTTTTAATGCATGATTTGTAAGGAGGTCATTTCATCAGAAACTTGCACAGATAGTGTGTTACTCCTTACCTACATAAAATGCTAGAAAGAAGGCTACTGGTGCCAGGTGACAATAAGGGTGAGTTCCCACCCTTCAAATCGATTGACTTTAGGACAAAGAGCCATGTAAAATTCCTGCTGTGGAAGTGTTTATGTGGCTAGGTCTGGATTTTTATCCACTATTTATGAATCGATGCACATCCACTGATTTCAGAACAAGAAAAATGTATGTGGGGGCTCACATCATTGTTGCTGCTGCTCTGCAGCTCCCTTCTCTTGGTTTTCTTCTTCCACTGCATCAAATGTTGAATATCTTCAAGGCTTTTCAATTCTGCACCTTCCTCTACTGGTTGTTCTGCTGCATTGTTTTTGCTCGACTGGTTTGAATAGCTAATATTGAAGACCTCCCTCGTGATCTTCTCCATATACCTCTGGATACACCAAATTAATTTCACTTTTATACTTGTGAAATATCAGGAATGAACTCTTCCCTAAAAGAAGACTTCAACTTTTTTAAGGTTCAATGTGACATCTTAAACAGTTGTAGATGCAACTGGACTTGCACAGAATGTCCCGTATCTTCATTTCTCCATCTTCTCTTCCTTTTGGTGCCATAGTGTGCTTAAACTAGACACAGTTACTGCAATTATTCTCTGCTCCTGCCTAATAAGGTGTCAGCCTAATAAAGGTGCATAATCTCATCAATTAATGTGGCTGGAACCTTGGGCATACTAACACAGGCAGGAGATCTTGGTTTGCTGAAACAAGTCTTTGTCCCAGGTAATAAACTCGAGTGAAGACCAGTCCAGCCTGTACTGAGCTGTTTTTATCCTGGTTCCATGTAGCTGTTAAATAATGTGTATTCTGCCTGGCTGAAGCCTGTTTTTGGGTTGCAGAGCTCATTTTCTTCACAGTGCCTTCAGATGATCCCCCGGCTGCCTGCGTGATGCTCGCTGTCCAGAAGCAGCAGGGACCAGCTGCCTGGCTGCTGGAGCAGGGCTGAATTCTTTTCTTTCAAGTGCTCCAGCCATTGCTACGCTGGAAACTCACTCCTGCCTCTTTTCTGGGGTCACTCCTGCCCCTTCACAGGCCCTCCTATTCAGAAGATCGTGTTATATCCCCTAATGCAAGCAGGAAGTTCGAGTGCTTGCTTGAAGGTGTGCTCTGAAGAACCAGCAAAACAAGTGCGTGGGGTCACAGTCATGCACCTGGGTCGAAAACGATGATGACCTCAAAGACCTGCAGCACAGCAGACACTGACAGGTGGGCAGAAGTCATCAGCTGGTTGCAGGGCACGCGGAGAGGCCGTTCCCCGTGCTACAAAAGCAGGACCTCGCAGGGGAATGCCAACAAATTCAAAAGCAAGCCACAAGAATTCCCTTTCGCGTTGGTTTCCACCCCCCTCCGCCCCCATCTCCGTTTATTGAGGAGCCAACCTTCAGGGCTTTGAACCACATGAAAGCAGCCTAGAAGAAGCATTTCTCAGTGCTGCTTTGCCGTGAAGCCTTCTGCAAGCCATCGGTTCCACTTCTCCAGGAACTTCCACGTGGCACGGCAGCATTAGGAGCAGCTGGAGGCTGAGGAGCTGCTGTTGCAGGTCCCGCTCTGCGTTTGCAGGTGCTCGGGGAAGGGACTGTCCCCTCCTGGGCCTGGAGCACCTCCCTCAGGAGGAGGAGGGCACGGGGAGCCACAGCACACGGGCTGTGCACAGCTCTGCTGCTGGAGGTGGCCCTGCCTTCTGGATTCCTGGGAAGGTCAGGACGTCCTGCTGCCTGCTGAGCATCTCCAGGAATGCTATTTTGGGCAATTAGCAGCCCTTCGTGCTTTACAGAAACTGAAGAATACCATGAAGAGACATTTTCTTTCCTTCCCCTCACGGAGGGGAGTGGCTGTGCCCCCGAGCAGGCCGCTGCTTGCTGAGTGTCAGCTCGGTTGTCCCCTGCCTGCCTGGGCCAAACAGCTTCAGCTGGAGCATCAGCACCTTGTTGAGGGGAGGACAGTTGTGTTGCTTCCAGCTGGGCATAAAATCTCATTTTTCTCTGTTCTCTGTCCTTGGAACAGGTTCTCTATCCCCTGCCACTCACCCCCAGTTCTGAATTGTTTCTCCACTTTCACATTGGGAGTTTTGTGGTTTCCCAGTCTGGGAAGAGCTTTGGTGGAACTAATTCTTAATCCCTCCTTTTTTTTAATTTATTTTTGACACCGAGAGAGGCCGTGGCAGCTAATGGCTAGAGGAGCTCTTACTGCTGAGGAGGATGAAGCACCTGCCTTGAGAACTGGATGCCGTTTAAGGATGAAAATCCTGATTGTGCTGAGGTCCTCCTTTGGTTTCGCAGCGCCGAGGCTGCTGCGTGCTCAGCATCAGCTCGTGCTGCGATGCTCTGGCTGGTGGGCACAGCAGGGACAGGCATCTTCCCCCACCTGCCCAGCTTTTTGGGTTTAAAGGCTCCGGGTTGCTCCCAATTTCCCTCTGTTGGGTGTTTTTTGTGTGCTCGCTGTGTAAAGTCAGGCTTACCCACTCATCCTGCCCACGTGCTCAGCTCTCGTGGCTTAATTGCTGCTTGTAATTGCGGGTGACTCCCTCCTCTATTCCAAACATCTCGCTGCCGTGCTCGTTGCAGTGGCTGCTCTGGCTTTGGGGGAAATAAAGGATTTGCTTTCCATGTAAAAATAGCCTTATTGCTTCCACGCACAAGTAGCAACGGGGGCAGGCGTGCTTCCAGCACCACGTGGAGATGGGGCTGGAGGGCGAACCCCTCCAAAAATGGGCTGATCTGGGTGTGCTGAGCAAAACGAACAGGCCGGGAGAGAAGTAGGAGCCCTTTTTTGGGTGCATCCTCTGCTGGGGAGGGGCAGCAGCGGAACGAGTGCCTCGCTCTGTCGAGAGCTTAGGTTAGTCTCACGTTTTTCTCATAATCCTCTTTTCTCAGTAATAGTGGGCGTGTTTTTTTTTTTAATAAAAAGGTTAAAAAGGAGAACTTCTCAGGGCATAGTCTTGAAAACTCAGCTGAGCATCGTGCCTGTGAGTGGTGCTGAGTACCGCAGAGGAAGGGCAGTTTGCAGGAGCAGGCTGTGTCATTCCACAAACTTGTGCTCGCTTGGGTACTGAGTAAATAAACAGGCAACGTGCAAATCTTGGATAACGTTGCTCCGTGCTTGTTTAGGCAGTCCAGCTGCACTTTGGATTTTGTTCTCTGCGCTGTCTTCTGAGTCTGCCCTGGCCCGCTGCCATCGATTTCTTGGTTTATGTGAACGCGATAGAGATCTTTTTCATCTTTGTGTCGCGCTAGTTCATGTTTTTACTTCCTCCAGTTGTATTTTAGGGGTCTGTTTAACGCTTTTAAAAACCAGCGAGCTCGGATTTTCCCTTTATCTTCATAAAAGTCACTGCAGCAGTCAGGGAAAAAAAAGCCCAGGAAGGGAATTACAGGCACCATTAGAAATGTTCCTTCGGAGCAGAAAAGCAGATTTAGCATGAATTAAAAACTCAGCTCTGTTTCAGAGTTGCAAAAGCTCTTTTATTCACCAGAGAACTGTTAAAGCTAGTCATTTTTGGCATAGCATCGGTCAGGGAAGCGTGACAAAGCGCAGAGGAATGCGCCGAGCCGCGATCCAGCTCGTAGTGGTGCGCGACTGGAGCGTGTGGAGCGCTGCAGGAAGCGCTGGGGGCGGGGAGGCCTCTGCATTTCATCAGCTACTCGAGGAGCTGCCTCCTCCTCCCTCACGCCCCACCTGCAGCAACACGGGGTCCCTGGGATGCTCCGCGTCAGGAGACAAAAGGTGAGAAGCCTGCATGAGCTGAGTTGTGCCTCGAGCTGGGAAGAGCAACGTGTTGGGGATTGCAGACCCACTGCACCCATCCAGACTGGGGCTGCATCCCCAGCCCCAGCATGCTGGAAGATTCCTGTGCTCCAGTGCTGTCTTCTTGGAAACCACTAGGGAAATCCCCTTTGATTTCCTCGGGCCGGAGGAAATTTCCTTCTTTCTTGGAGCAGTGGGAGTCCTCCCGTTCCACCAGCACACACACACCAAGTCTAGTTGGAACTAGGTTTTGGTACAGATTTTAGCCTTACATGGAAATCTGTTCAAAGTCATTTACTATCTGTAGCTCGCATTTCAGATTACACAGTTAGTTACCAGCTGGAGCTATGCTTAATAACCAGTTAAGCTACTCCTCTGTTCTGAAATGTGATATTTTCCTTCTCTGAATTATGACGTTGATGCCCACAGAGTTTCTGCCCAGGGAAGTGGTGGAGTCACCATCCCTGGAGGTCTTTAAAAGACGTTTAGATGTAGAGCTCAGTGACATGGTTTAGTGGAGGACTGTTAGTGTTAGGTCAGAGGTTGGACTCGATGATCTTGATGATTCTGTGAGCTTTCCAAGCACTTGGAATGATGCATGGGAACATGATGGTACCTTTCCTGGCTGGCCAGGATCTGTGCTTTCTGACCTGCATGTCAGAAACTGGGGAAAGTTTGGTGTGGTACCGGTCACCTTACCCATGTAAATGGCTAACAGGAGTTCACCTTCGCCTAGGGTTTTACATTTGCAACACAGAGAAATAAAAGGTAATGATTTTTAGTGTGTTTTTATTGTTCTGCGTGGATCTCTCTGCCATTCTACTCAATATGCTTCAAGTGGAGAGCTTGAGGATGTATTGAGAACACGGGAAATGTGGGGAGCAGGAAGAATAGTGAATAAAGCAATAAATGGTGAATAAATAGGGAAAAAAAAGTAGCTGGTGGGATGTCCCCACTGAGTGCTTTGTGTGTGAAGGAATGCAGGAGGTGGTGGGCAGATAGGTCACTGGGCTGTGAGCACTGTAATTCTGATTTAAAGCCCATTTGGCATTTATGGCACAGATCCTACATAAAATGTAGGTGTCAGGTTGTTACAGGAAGGGATGGGGCACACATGGAACTAGTGTGACTGTGTTACTGCTTTTCCTTGCAGGGCAGTCCTTCACGTGGACTGTTCAGAGTTTCAGGTACTGCATATTCTGCAGTATAAATCCTGCAAGTTTTAGTTGTAGAAGTTGCCTAAATTCAGGTTTCCCCAGGTGCGCCTGTGTTTGTGTGTGCATGTGTATTCCAAGCTCGCTTATCCCCAGCTTCTGCAGTTGGTCTCTGAAGGTGGTTGCTGAGAATCTTGGTTCACAATTAACTGTTATCGCAATGATTTTAAGAGGTGGTGGATGCCTTGAAGAAAAGGATTTGCAGTTGCAATGCTAATTGCGAGAAGTGAGTGCTGACCTTGGAAGCAAAGTGGCATCTCAGGCATCGCTGTTCAGGGATCAGAAATCTGTAATCCTGCGCCTTGCAGCATCACCAACCACAGCGCACAGTGGCAGGAGCCCACAGTAAGACGCACGTGGTGCAGGTGAGGAAAACGCATTTCTCTGGGGCTGCACAAATATCTCCAGGGTGGCCTCTTGGAGCTGACTGTGTTCTGATGGCTGAGTTCACACCCAGCAGAGGGCACCTCCCGGTGTCACTGCTGTGGGTGCTAAGCTTTGGGATTTGGCTCCAGGAGTGTGAGTGCAGCTCTTCCCTTGAACCCAGCGTGGGCTGTTCTGCTTCTGGATAGCTGAGAGGAGTTCTGCTCAGGGTGATGTTGCTGCTATAGTAATAATCATAACGAGGCCTGGAAAACAGTCACTGTCTTCCTATCACGTGGCGTGGGTTGAGAGAGTTGGAAAACGAGTTTCCTAAAAGTTTGGACAAAAGATTGGAAGAGGGAGGTGAAGAACATCCAGCCACTGCCAGGGTTACTGGTAAGCAGAGGTGTCAGCGCCGAGCTCCGTGCTGGAAGGAGCTGCTTCTTGTGGGCTTGAGCCTTCGGAGACTTCAGCCGTGGAGGAAGGATGAGGGGAATCGTGTCCTCTGCTCGGCTTTCCTCCACCTCTTTCCTTGCAGTTTAACAGAGTCAAATTCAGACCTCTTAGAGCTCAGAACACTATTTTCCTAAGAAATAGAGTTGTTATGGAAGAGGTCCAATATCTTCTAGAGTCGGTGCTGCAGGGTTTTTATTGGCTTGATACAGTGAGGTTTTTTTTTTTCCTTCCTCCTGTGGTTTAAAATCGTCTAACGTGTTGATTTATATCCTGTCGTGTAAGACTGTTTCCCCTTGGCTATATCTTTTTCAGATGATCAAATGCAGTTTTGAGAACTGCCCTGTTGTTGCCGTGAAATATTAGGTGATAACTGCACGGCTAAGAGAGGGATTAGCTCGTTAAACCTAACGTGACACCGGCACACAAAATGCTGCAATTAGGAACTTTCTTAAGGCAACAGAGAAGGGAAAAAAAAGAAGTCTCATGATCTGACACCACAAGTTTATCCATTTGGCTGGTGTGGAGGAAGGAGAGGAGCCCCTGGGCTGGGGCCCTGGCGGAGCTGCCCTCGGGTGCTGCTGGAGCCGCTGCTCTTCTTCTTCTGTTGCTGGGGTTGATTTTGCTGATGGCTGATGGCAGGTTGGTGAGGAGATAACGTTAAAGGGATGGCTTCGAGGAGGATCTTGGAGGAGGATTTCTCTTCTAGCAGCAGCCTAAAATAGCCAACAGCCTTTGCATGTCAATGGAGCGGAGCAGGAAAGATGAGTCTCCAGTACTATGTGTGAGTACCACGCGTGGCTTGGTTATTGAGGTGTGCCGCTGCAGCCAACAGAAATGACATCCAGGTGAACTGAGCAATGAGGCTGCTAAGGAATAATAAGATAAAAAAAGGACAATTTATGTGGGTTATTGTAGAAATATGGAAAGGGAGGGATTTGTACTTGCAGGAGATATTTTGGAATTATGCAGTAAAGAATTAGGCAGTAGAAGTGAAGCCAGATCACAGAATCACAGAATTTCTAGGTTGGAAGAGACCTCAAGATCATAGAGTCCAACCTCTGACCTAACACTAAACCATATCACCATAACGATGAACCATAAACCATAACGATTCCTTTTTAGTTGTCCTGTTCAATATTATCTGCTATTTCCCCCTCTACTCTCCCGTGTTTAACCAGATTTGGGTGTCTGCTTACACAGTTCCTCCAGGCCATCAGTGACACTGTTTGTAACCAGCTGGCTTTGTGCGTTGCACTCCGTGGAGCAGAAGCAGCCTTTCCTTTTCTTCCCACTTCTCATCCTTTTTGGGGACCCTGGCGGGCACTCCTCCCTCCCCCAGCAGCTCGGGAGCCGAGGAAGATGCAGCTGCTCTCTCGGGCGAATTGTTTGCCTCTCCTGGAATCTCGTCCCGGTCAGTTATGTGCTAAGAATGTGAATAATGCTGCTGCGGCTGCTTTACATGTAAAAAGGCTGACCTTAAGATATTTTATCCAGCTGGGGGTTTTCTTTTCTTTTTTTTTTTTTTTTTTTTTTTTTTTTTCCCCCCTCTAGCACTGTTAGAGGTGAGTTTTATCTTGTGAGTGCAGAAAGCTGCAGTGGCTAGTAGTCAGACAGAGCATTTAGCGCAAAGAGGGGTTTTGTAGTCTTAAAAATGATTAGCAGTCAGTGGTACTGAGCAATTCCTGCCTTTGGACCTGTAGTTGTGTGTGTGTGTTTGATAGAGTTGAGGAAACTATGCAGAGACTTCTGGAAAATGTCTGATGAGATCCTTAGCGCTGCGGGGCTGGAGTACCTTGTAATACAAAGTCGAGTATATTGATTTTAAACTCTTAAAAGCAAGGTTCCTTTTCCATATATTCAAATGAGAATTAAAAAAGGGAAAGAATTCCAATGAATAAATAAATAATCCAAACTGCCAACAAATCTTAACGCTGTTGCAAGTCAGAATCCCAGCATACTTCTTCCTCCTCTTCCAACAGCGACCGCGCCAAGCTGTCCTGCCTGACACGCATCGTGTGTGTGTGTGTGTGTGCTGAAAACTCTGAGGAACCTCCAGATAAAACCCAGATGTTCCTGCAGTCACGTGAGCCCTGCTGCTTTGGGCTGGGAGACGCAGCCTCCGTTGGCCTCCCAGCGGAGCTACATTTCTGGGATTATTTCTTCTCTCTCTCCGAGCGTGCGTTACTGCTGGGTGGCAGCTGGGGTCCCACGGGGGTATAAATCCTGTCTTATATAAAAGTTTTTCTTGCCTTGGAGAAGAGTTTTCAAACAACACCTGAAAGTTGGCAGCGCCAAAAGCTCGTCCAGTCCCTGACACAGATCTCTTCTGTGCTTTGGGGCTTTGTTCCTGGACGACAAAGCTCATACATAACTCATCTCCTGACTCGGAATACCCACCTTCCAAGTCCCTTGTATCCAATTTGACCAAGAAATCATTTGCAAGCTCTGAATATTTGTAAAAATCTTTTCTATATAATTCACTGTGTATGTAGCTATATAGCAGAAGGAAGGAGCAGTGAGAACCACTCGTTTTAGTGGCTGTGGCCACAGAAGAGAAATGCTTGGATACGCAAATAGCAGCGCTGTAGATGCGGTGCCAGACAAATGCATTTTGGGCTAACACGAGCAGTAAAATTAGCAAACACATCACTTGCTGCTAATGAAGGGGAATAAGCTCATCATGAAACCTTCACTGAGCTGCTATTCTAGCCAGCTTGATTTACTTGCCCTGAGAGGGTAAAAAAAAAAAAAAAAAAAAAGAAGAAGAAGAAAAAAGGGATGTGGGAAGGAGCTGTGGTGTCACTGACAGCTCGGCATGTCAAAAATGGGGCTGGGGGAGCACAGGGCTGCCTGCTGCTCTTGCAGAAGATGTGCCTGGCTGATGATGTAAAATACTAAGGGTACAAAACTGCCCACGTGGGAGAGAGAAACTGGGGGAAAAGAAGCCCAGGAGGCAGCCCTTTTTAAATAGTGGCTGGCCTTTGCACAGCAAGATGCTGCTTTTGCAGGAACTGCTGCCTGAATGCACCCTGAGTGACTGCAGCTGGTCTGTGGGGTTTTTATTTAGGGCTGTGTGCCCCGAGCCTTCGGGCGCTTCTCAGCCCCCCTGAGCACAGAGCAGCAGACACCACTTTTTATTCACAGGACTTTGAGAGACTGGAGTGGAATCGATGAATTCCTGAAGGTAACTTTTACCATCTCCTTCCCCCCATAACTTATTTTAGTCCTTTGCTGCTGCAGCGTTTGTTTATTTCCTCAAATCAGCTTTTAATCCTCAGGATGGTGTTAACTGTGGGGCCAGGGCCAAAGCAGGTGAGCAGCTGGCAGTGTGGCTGAGTTCTGCCCGTTCCCCAGCCCTGAGTGCACTGACGAAGCACACAGCACCTCTCCTGCTCCTCTGGCGCTGTGAGTACCCCTCAGTGCATCGGAAAAGCGATAGAAAAATGTTTCCTGTTTTTCTTCTCAAGCTGAATTTTTTCCTTAAATCGACCTTCTGGATGCAGTGTTGCTTTCTGGATGTAAGTTACACCAATCCAGAGGGAGGTTTCAAATGGCAGAAGAGTATTTGAAGATCCTTGCACCGCGTGTGTCCTCCTCCTAGTTACAAAAGGATATAAAGTCTGATTTTTATTATTTTTTTGGTCTGCTAATGACTTTTGGCAAACCCTGGCAGCCCTCTCAGTGCTGCTGCTGACAGGACTGAGGCCGCTCCCTTGGGGCAGGGCCTTTTCGGTTCCCTTCCCAAATCCTTGCTGTGCTACCAGAAATGCTGCACTAAATGTGAGTGTAAATATATAAATGAAATTACCTGTCTGCTCTGATGGGCGACAGAAAAGCCTTCTTCCTTCGTGAAAGTACGTGTAGTGCTCTGTGGCTTGGAGCTGCCTTGTTGAAATACTCCGTTTTACGAGCATTTGTTTGGAAGTACGCTGGGCAGCCGTGCTTGGTGCCCTTCCAAATGTCTTATCTTGGGGACCTTGGGCTGACTTAGAGCCCAAAGCCCCTCTCCATGGTGCAGGTAAAACACCAACGCTACGTGATGCTCCCTGCTGCGAGCTGCAGGGGGTTTAAAAAAACTGTATTTGGATGCGGCTGCTGTCTTCTGAGGCACCTGCTAGGGAGCTGTGTCGTTCTGCCAGTTACTGTCTTCAGCTCTTGTTGCTTTCCTTTCATTTATTTATTTATTTTTATAGACTCACTTTGGCTGGAAAAGACCTCTACTATCACCAAGTGCAACCCTTAACCAAGCACTGCCAAGTCTTTCTCTAAACCATGTCCCCAAGCACCACATCCACCCATCTCTGAATCCCTCCAGGGATGGTGACTCCACCACCTCCCTGGGCAGCCTGTCCCAATGCCTCACAACCCTTTCTGAGCAGAAATGTCTCCTCATTTCCAACCTGAACCTCCCCTGGTGCAACTTGAGGCCATTCCATCTGGTCCTATTATCTGTGAGCAGAGGCCGACCCCCAGCTCCCCACAGCTCCTTTCAGGCGGTTGCAGAGAGCAATGAGCTCTCCCCTGAGCCTCCTCTTCCCCAGACCAAACACCCCCAGCTCCCTCAGCCACTCCTCACAGGCCTTGTGCTCCAGGCCCTTCACCAGCTCCGTAGCCCTGTTCTGGACACGCTCCAGGGCCTCGATGTCCTTCTTGTGCTGAGGGGCCCAAAGCTGAACCCAGCACTCGAGGTGCAGCCTCACCAGAGCCGAGTACAGGGGGACGATCACCTCCCTGCTCCTGCTGGCCACACCACTTCTGATAGCAGCCCTGTTCTGATACCAAGATCCCTTTCCTCCAGGCAGCTTTCCAGCCACTCTTCTCCCAGCCTGTAGCACCGCATGGGGTTGTTGTGCCCCAGGTGCAGGACCCAGCACTTGGCCTTCTTCAGCCTTGACAATCCTACCTCTTGCCCTTTCTAAGTTGCTGGGGATGTTATGGTGACTGTTCTTTTGAAGCGTACCCTGCTGTTAAGTCTATAGGTCAATTATTATTTTTTTTTTTCATTTGGAACAACTGAACTAGCTTTGATTAGTCATGATCTTAAGGAAAAGCAGCTGGGGAAGAAAAAAAAAAGAAACAGTGGAGAAGTGTCACGATGGTTGTCTTATTTTTTCTTTTTCTGTAATAGCTCTGAAAGAACGTTGTGTATTAGCTGTAGGGCTAGTAAAACACAAACTAACTACTACAAAAACTTGATAAATTTCAAATGTTTTTATTTGCCTTGTTTGTATTTTAATCTTCCAGAGCTGTTTTAAATCTGGAAAGATGCTGGAAACGTTTTGAACAGCTCTTATTTTCATCTTCAAAAGATGCTTCTCGATCTCCTAATTACTTTTGTTTAACTTTCCCTCATTCCTTCCATTAGCCACAGTAAATGTGCCGTGTCCTGTGGCTTAGAGGATTAAGGTAATCTTCCCGAGCTGCTCTGTGGTGGTGGCAGCACGAGGCTTTCTGTCCTGGGACCCGGGAACACGGACACGTCAGCTGGGCAGCATCTTTGTTGCCTCCTACTCCAAGCTGAATCTGTTGGGCGTATTTCCTTACTTGAATTCAGGAGCACGAAGGGGAGAGGCCTGCAAGCAAGATCTACAAGCCATGATTGAAGCCCTAAGCTCAAACTTCCTGCGCTGAAATCACCGAAGACAAAGAATGGCTTCACCTCAAGGGTAACTTCACCACCGTGTGCAGCTCTTAGCAAAAAGCACCTTGCAGCCTGACCCCTGTTGGTACAGGGAAGGGTCGCTGCAGTGATCAGGAGCCTGTATGACAGGAGAAAGCTGAAGGAATGTGGTCTGTTCAGCCCAGGAGGCCAAGCAGCAGCCCTAAGGATGAAGGGGGCTCCCTGCAGATACCAGCAGAGCTGTGGAAGTTCAGTTCCCTCTGCCTTTAGTTTAGATCGTCTTCAACTGACCATACAGAATAAGAGGAGCCTACATAGCCTCATGTGCCTGGAATATTTCAATTAGGATTTCAGTTACACATAGGGATTTGTGGGCGAAATGGAGCCCCTCGTACTGGCAACCTGAAGTCAAACAAAGCAGTAGATGAAGTGTTCAACCAGAGAATAATCACGGCCAGGGAATATTAAAAGGCACAATTCGCTGCCCTGTGGGGCTGCAGTAATCCCAACGAGGCGCATTGTGCACGTGGCTTCCTGAATTTCTCAGGTTTTGCATGTTTAAAATCATGAATGAAATTTCCTACGGTGGCAGGCTATCTCTGAAAGGGTCGTAATCAATTCTGGATCATCTCTTCTGGCATGAGCCTGCAGTTTTCTCCCTTCCGGAGGGAACCTGTATCTGTTTCCTGCATCTGTTGCCCATCCTCCGTTGTGAATGGAAAGCAAGCAATTAATTTTTTGTTGCTGTTAGCCATTAATCGCCCTTGCCAAATCTTGGGAGGACCTATTGTCTCCTTCAGACACAATGTTCTTGGGAAAAAGGCTTTGCTTATTGTAACCTCTTGTGCAATCTTCCCTTGGATGATAAATCCATCTTGGCAACTGGGAGCTTTCTGAATGAGAAATGTTGCTGGACAACCCCGGAGCACAGCAAGAACGCCGGCCGCTGCCAGCGCTGGTGGAGAGCAGCCAGGCAGGAGGGTAAAACGGGGAAAGCCTTTCACGTCGCCTCCGGGGCGAGAGGGAGCCTGCCTGCTCGCACATCCAGCTAGCTGTTTACCATCAAACAAGGATTTTCCCTGGTGAGCAGCTGAGCTCGAAGGTGGCTTTCCTTCTAGCAACATCTCAAAAGGTCTTGGCGAGCTGCCTGCCGCCGGAGCAGGGATGGGAAAGCGACCGTGCAGCTCTCTGCTGCAGGTACTGGCCGGGGAGCAGCCCCTCTCCCCTTTTTCTCTGTGAACCCACAAAACTGGGATCCTGTGGAGTTGCCTCAGTCTGCAAAAACAGAGTCCCTACACCGGTGTTCTTGGCCTGACGCTGCTTTTCCATCCGATCTCTCCAGAACCACAGCTGCCCACTGAAACCTCATTTTTAATAGCGCAGCTGTCACGTTAATTATAAAATGAGAGGTATCTGTAAAAGCTTTCCCATCACAGTTTTTCCTTCACTTTTTTTTTTTTTTCTCTCTCCACCACCAGCTAGCAGGATCTGGAAGCAGAAAGGTGCCTGGACTCCCTGCCCAGAGATGCTTGAATCCTCCGAGGGGAACACGCAGAATGCGAAGAATGAGCCGGGGCCGGGCGCGCTCTGTTCCCTCGCGGTCCGTGCGTGCTGCCAGGGGCTGGTGCTCTGCTCGGAGCTGACAGCTGGCCGCGGGCTGAGCCCAAGGCAGCCAGCAAGCAGCCTGCTCCAAGCACGCCGCGGCCCACAGTGTTTGGCCCAGTGAAAAGGAAACAAGCAGGGACAGAGGGCCCGACGCAGTGCCTTGCGCTTCGTGGAAAGCTCTGCCGGCCTCAGGGGGAACTGGGTTTGAGCCTGTGCCTGCTGGAATGTTTTGGCATTGGATACGGCTCCAAGTGGATCTTTTACGTTTACCCTTGCCCAGTGTCTGTCCTGTTGTCTCCCCATTCTTTCTATCACCTACAGGAGCAGTTTGCAAACTTGGCACTGGTTTCTCTCCCTGAGCCCGTTCTGCTGCTTCTCACCAACAGTCTCCATCATACTCAAGTCTCTGCCCTCAACCTCCAGCTCTCCTATGAGCGTAATTGCTGACACTGTTTAATTCATCTTCTGCACTCTTTCCCCTACCTTAAACCAGGCTTTATATCGATTTCCATAAATTCCTGTTATATGTTTCTTTTTGGTCATTCTTCATTTGCTGAAAGGCAATGCAAGACTTTAGGGAAGCAGTGTCACAAACAAGGGTTATTTGTCTCATGCTGTTTATGGGAGGGAAAGGCCAAAGCTATGGGATTTGGGGAACACAGGTGTTCTGCTGAACCACAAAAAAACTTACATTACCACTGGAAAAATGTAAGCAAGTGCCAAGCAAACAGGGTGGGCAATGAGGAGACGTTTCTGAGAGCGGGTGCAGGCTCACGAAGACAAGAGGCTTGTCAGGGACACATCTGCTGCTCCTGAGCTCTTAGCAGCTCTCTGAGGTTATCACGCAGCCCTGAGCTGTCCTGGGCTTCTCCCCTCCCATTCTTCCCCCAGAAGTTGACACCTGAAAGCCCCATCCCGCCTGCTGGAGGCTGGGCGTGCAGCTCTGAGTGGAGCCATTTCAGTGCTGCTGTGCTGGCAGGAGCAGTGGCAGAAGATGAGAACAGCAGTGCCAACGTAGGGGAAAAGTTTGCTTTTTTTGTGTGTGATAGCATCATTATGGTGGTGATAAAGGCAAACCTTTTAGGCTGTTTGAGTTCTGTAGTACTGACACCCCCGAGAGGGGGAGAAGTGCATTGTGTGGGCTGGTTTAGTAATCACTGAGGTAGTTGTTTACCAAGCATGTATTCTCCTGGTACCCCCTTGCAGACAAAACCAAAAAAGACAACGTGGAATCCAGCATGCAGACGTCTCGGTTTTGCACACTGAGCACGTTTGATTTAGGAGTGTGGTCTTGGGGGCCAAGGCAAGATCCAGCTGGTGTAAATGGGAAGAGTGCGAGCAGCCCAGAGGCCCTCGACAATGAGAGTGCTGAGCGCTAGGATGCGGATTTGCTAATGCTTTAGAAATGTATCCAGAAGAAGGAGGAAAAAAAAAAAAAGAGGGGAAAAAAAAACATTGTGGGAAATTCTTTCCTTCATACATAATAGTTTTTGTTGATTTAAAATTGCCCTTAGTAATGTGTTGATGCCAGTGAAATAATTCAGCTATAGGAAATGTGAAACCAACTATTGCCTTTCTATGAATTATGAGTCATAAATTGTATGAAAAATATTCAAACTTGCTCTACTCCCCGAGCAGAACCTCTGAGTAATGGAGCAAATCCTGCTGTTTTGGGGGGAGTGGGAGGGCGCTGAGCTCAGCGCAGCGAAATGCCAAGCACCAGCACGTGGCTCCGTGCAAAGTGGGAATTGGGGTCGCCTGAGCTGCTCCCCTGCTGCTGGCAGCACGTTGCACACGCCTGCACTTCGCAGAGGCCAAGTTGGTCTCTGCTCCAGATGCCCTGGAAAAGGGGTACACGTGCTGGGGCTACCTGCGTGCTCTGCCCCCAGGAGAGCCGAGTGCCTGTGCCAAGCCACCAAAGGTCAGTGTCTGTCACCGAAGGTCAGTTTATCTCCTCTGAGATCTATTTTATCAATTGCCTTCTGGAGAAAGTATGGCAAAATTCTCAGCAACTACTTCGAGCTAGTTAATCTAGCTGAGATGGCTGAAGCTCAGTCAGATGAATTCAGCGTTCAAGCTCTGGATATCAGTTCCTCCGTCATCTCAGAAAAGACCACGCAGCCTTGGGAGGATTTGTGAATTTTACTTTCCAGCCAGAGGCTCGAGTCATTGTTGAAAACTATTTTGTATACTTAAGCCATAAGTAAGTGCATAAACAAACTGCAGGAGAGTGAATTCCTGGCTATAGACCAGGGGACACTAATAGTGTTGTGATGGAGTAGGTCAACTGGAGTATTCATTTCTGTCCCGGTTTTAGTTTTGGGGTTGTGTCTGGCACCACATTATTTTTGTGGTCTTCCCCCACTGACCCTAAATGGGGCCAGGATTTGCTCAGGAGAAAATCTTGCGGCATTTAGAAAGTTTGAAGTTGTGCTTATTGTGTGGGGACACGCAAGTGTGGCTGAGATGCTCTCAGATACCAAAAGCTGAGTCGTTCACTCTTGTTTCACCCTAACTCAAACTATGCTGCCTTTCCCAGATCTGACCCCAGTTTATTTTAAGGCTTCTTAAAGTGCAGGTTTCAATTTGATACTTCGTGAGCTACAAGAAATCGGGCAGGCGGAGTTATTTTTTTTAATTTTTGAGTTGTATGAAGCATACAGGTGTTTCCAAAATACCAGTCCATTTGGCTTCAGGCAGCTGTTACCTGGTGGGAGTTACAAAACGTTCCTATAAACGTAAGAAAGCTCGTTGCAGTGCCTGGGGTTGGCCTGAGTGCCATTCACCTCTCGTTTGCCTTGTGCAGGAGATGGCAGTCCGAGCACTGAAGCAGACGGGCAGCAGGAGTATTGAAGCAGCTCTGGAGTACATCAGCAAGATGGGCTACTTGGATCCTAGAAACGAACAGATAGTGCGAGTAATTAAGCAGACCTCACCAGGTAAGCACGAACTTTTCTTGAAGTTGTGTTCTTTTTCACAAATAAGCCAGTTTTCAAAGTGGACTTGTTGGAGGAAGGGGATCAGCAGCATTTCATAGCAGCCTTGTAGGAGGCCGGTTACATGAAGATTACCCTGCAAGCTGAACACCGCTCACCTAATCACAGCAGTTGTCCACGTGCACCTTGTTCTCCACCTTCCTAACTCAAAGGCAGTTATCCGTCAGTGCAGGACGTCTCAACCATCCCAAATTCATCCCAGGGTAAAAGCTTGTACGTGGGTAATCGCTGTGAGATGGGTCACTGCCCAGGGACTCGTTCACGTTAGCATCTGTGTAAGTACACAGTGGAAACACCTCAGGCCAAGATGGCAGAAGCTGTCTGCTCATCCTTACTAGTCTCCTTCAGCTCTGTTTCACGTAAATTAAACAGGAGAATTTGGGCTCTGCATGTGTCTGATCACAAATACCAGACCACAGCAGACAAAAGGCCTCCCAGGGTTGTTTCCATTCAGGTATTAGTACTCATGGCATGTCAGAGTGCTTTAGATCTGTGATGGGGATACATTCTAGCTCAGATAGTTTTACTTTTCTCTTCTTTCAGTTTCAGAAGGTGGCCAAGCAGGCAAATAACCACCCTCTGGCTGGCTGAACCTGCACAGTTACACTGTAGGGTTACGTGCTGCAGAGGGGATAGTGGCAGAAGGATTGGGTGTGTTGGGGAGCTGCTGTCCGGAGCGTGTTCTGTTGGACACGAAAGCTCTCTTATGGCAGTGGCAACGTTTAAACCTTTAAGGGCTTATCCATCTGGGACCTTCGTGTACTCGTAAATTGAGTTTGCCAAGTGCAAGTGATTTCCATGTGACAAATAGCTCTTGGCCACTTCAGCAGCACCCTCCTTCTTGCCTCTTGATCACATTGAAGATCTGTGTTGAGAAGGATGTGAAATCTGGAGTAGCTGTTGAGGGACATACCCAGAAATGAGAAAGACTGGGGAAGAACAAACCTATTCAGTTTACAAAGAAGAATTCCTGGGCAGGAAGGAAGCCTTCAGCAAAGCCGTTTCTTTCTTGGGGAGCCCTCTAGATAGAAATATATAGGGAAAATGGGAAAAGGGAAGGATTGCATTTTCCATGTGTTCACTCTTGGGAATAGAGCTTCACATGTGGTTTTATGCAGAAGGCAGCTCAGCTGCTCTTTTTACCAGTCTTAGTTTTCCAGTTTTACTATTTGGGAAAGTTCTGGAAAAAAACTGGATAGAAATAATTTCCTAGAGTTTTACTCTGCAGGACGGCCACCTGACAGAAGTAGCAGTAGTGCCCAGGTTTGGTATTTGGAGAGCTCTTGTGTAATACATGCACAAATGTGGCCTCAACGGGGCTTTAAGGAGGAGTTAAAGTAACAGAATTTGTGAACTATATTTTGCTTTACATTATAAAGGCTTTGTTCCTTGAGTAAGTGAAAGAACACACCCAGTCCTGAAGAACAGACATTTCCTTTGAAAGGGTTGAAAAATCTTTCATTTGCAGTTTGACAATTTAGAACATCCTTTCGAATTCCATATATTGACCCTATGGAAATAGATTTTCAAATTACTCATTGTAGGCCTCAAGTTTTTTACTTTAAAGCTGACAAGAGTTTTAGCATACTGGCAAAACTTAAATAAAACTTACCAGACATTACAGTTGGACACAGACTATGTATAAAAGCAGTTCATCTGATGGGTATAGTTGATAAGTCTTACAGAATACACTCAGCTCTAAAATGTTTCACAAGCAAGAGATAGTTGCAAGAGTTGTCACGTTGGATAGGAAGGGGGTGGGATCATCTGCAACTATTACCTTAAAGGAGGTACAATTACCTTAATATCTAAAATTAGATCCATCTGATATAACCAAAATTGTAGTTATCTAAATACCTGCAGTTACCTTAAAGGAGGATGTGGCATAATGGGGATTGGGCTCTTCTCCTAACACCAAGTGACAAGAAAATGGCAATGGCCTCAGGTTATGCCAGGGGAGGTTTAGGTTGGACGTTAGGGGAAATTTCTTTACTGGAAGGGTTGTGGGGCGTTGGAATAGTTGGCCCAGGAAGTGGTTGAGTCACCATCCCTGGAGGTCTTCAAGAAACGTGCAGGTTTGGAGCTCAGTAGCATGGGTTAGCGGTGGACTTGTCAGTACTAGGTTAAAGGTTGGACTAGATGATGTTAGAGGTCTTCTCTGACCTGAATAATCCTATGATTGTACGCTGTGTTTGGTATCTTCACCATTATGAACATTCCTCAGCCAGACCAGAGCAGACTTGCTGGTATACAAGTCCAGGGAGCAGTTACAGGTACAGCCTTGATAACAGTGGCCTTGAGTTATCATAGGAGAAGTTGCTGCTGCTTAAGGAATTGTTGTTCTTTCAAGATTGCACCTGAAAGAACGTCGATAATTTGTCCAACTTGACTTCATTTCAAGACATTGCATTGTTTATGAAAGTGCCATTTAGTCTGGGGACAGCTTCTTCGGTGTGCAGAAATGGTGCAGAGACCTGTCGTAATGAAGTGCGTGCTCCTGTGGCCACATATATAGTAGGGCTTGTAAGTGTGCAGGGACGTGCTGTAGTGGAAATAGTTGGAAAAGTTTGCAATCCAGTGTTCAAGTTCTAGTCCTGAGAGCCTTGAGAAGGTTTTAAAAGGCAGTTGATTAGGTGTATGTAGGTCAAGCACAGGGGCAGCACAGAGTGTCTCCCGGTCTTTTTAGCACAGCCAGTGCTTTCCACACCCGCAATTTGTCCGTAGATCAAAGAACTGACGAAAAGTGCCCTTAGCACATCCAGCGTAGGAATGCTGCTATCTTGTCCCTGCGTATTCTTCGAGCTTCCAAAGAGGAGGCAGATAAGCCATATGTGGCGACACTCCGTGCCCAACACATCGGAAGAAACACAGGATAAGCTGCATGATGCCATCATTGTAAATGAAAGGAAGCAAGGAATTTGAGACTGATAGAACCGAGACACAAGCAGATCCCCAGCATGAGCAGTGAGCTCACTGTGCAGAAGACTAATTGATTTTAGTAACGTTGTCTGAAAGTTGTACTGACAGTCCTTCAGGGAGCTTTTTTTTTCTCCTGTTGGTGCTGTACTTAACCCCTGCTCTGTTGCTTCCTCCTCCTGTCTGTGAGTAATGCCTGGTAACACTGGTCCGGCTTTAAAAAAAACAAGGCTGAAGCGTAATCTGATGATTTCACAGTACAGGAATCCGCGCTTCTATTTTCATGATTTGGTAGAACTCCCTGATGATTCCTGGCATGAGCAGTATTTTGGGCCAGTAGCTCGTTATCAGTAGTAATTCTTGGCAGCTATCACTCACTTCAAGTGTTCAGAGCGCTTAATTTAGGTTTTAGATTATTTCTTCTGTAACACATACTGCAGGCTGTGTGTGTGTAAGGATGGATGGATGAGTAACGCAAAGTAATTGCTGCACCTGAATCGCTTCCTAACGTTCTTCTGTGTTCTTTTTACAAAGGAAAGGGTATTGTGCCAAACAACGTAACCCGCAGGCCAAGCTTCGAGGGATCAAACGAATCTTTTCCGTCCTACCATCAGCTCGGTAACGCAGCCTACGAAGGGACCGGCTTTGGGGCAGAAGGCACAAATATGCTCACTGAAGTTCCGAGGCCCTACATGGACTATTTAATCTCTGCTTCGCAGCCCGCGGCTATGAACGCTCCCGTGCAGCGGCCTGCCGGCGTTGGCACGCACAGCACACCAACGAGCCATCAGCAGAAAACGTACCCCGCAAACATCGAGCCTTCTGTCATTAATTACCCCGTGGCTAATCACAGCGGGCCGGCCTTGCAGCTGCAGGCCTCCCATGGCTCCAACAGCCAGCACTACAGCCGGCAGCACATGATGGTGCAGGGGGAGGCCATGGGGTACGGCGTTCAGCGGAGCCCTTCCTTCCAAAACAAGATGCAGCAGGAGGGAGGATACGCCAACCTCCCGAACAAAGGGGCAGTTGTTCAGAATAACTCTGGGCACGCATTTCAGCAGGCACCGGCGAGCCTGTATATATCCCACTCCCATCACAAGCAGGCAAGTCCTTCCTCTCATCAAATGCACGTGATATCCCGGGGTCCCGCGTTTGCTAATGATTTTTCAGACAGTCCGCCACAAAACCTGTTAACTCCGTCTAGAAATAGCCTGAACATGGATCTCTACGACATGAACAGTCCTCAAGTTCAGCAGTGGCAGGCAGCAACGCCGTCGCGGCGAGATTCTTTACAAAACCCAGGAATAGAAACGTCTCCCCGGCAACACGTACCCTTCAGACCAGATGCCGCGGTGCCGAGCAGAACAAACTCCTTCAACAACCACCAGCAGCAGCCCCAGGTGACCGTGTCGATACGCCAGGTTCCTCCGGGAAAACCCGATCCTTCGATTACGTCTCCAAATACCATCACGGCCGTCACCTCTGCTCACATCCTCCAGCCAGTGAAGAGCATGCGGGTGATGAGACCCGAGCCTCAGACGGCGGTGGGACCTTCCCATCCCGGCTGGTTACCTGCCCAGACACCGGCTGTGGATGGCTTGGAGATGATGGAGCAGCACGTGCCAGCTGTCGGAGCGCCCAACGCCTACCAGCTGGAGGTGGAGTACGCCAACCAGGAGCTGCGGTGCCCGCCGCCGCCGTACCCCAAGCACTTGCTGCTTCCCAGTAGCTCCGAGCAGTTCGATATCAACTGCTTGTGCATGGGCGTCGAGCAGACCCTGCGCGTGGTCCCCAACCCCCCCTGCAATAAGGCCGAGGAGAGCAGCGAGCGGAATGACAAAAGCAGCAAGAACAATGCTAAAGCTGAGAAACCCAGCAAGGATAAAAAGCAGATCCAGACGTCTCCGGTGCCCGTGAGAAAAAATGGTAAAGATGAGGAGAAGCGAGAATCCCGAATCAAGAGCTACTCGCCGTTTGCCTTCAAGTTCTACATGGAGCAGCATGTAGAAAACGTCATAAAGACCTACCAGCAGAAAATTAACAGGAGATTGCAGCTGGAGCAAGAAATGGCTAAAGTAATTCTCCTTTTTTTTAAATCTGATGGGGTCAAGTTAATGATTACTCTCATTCCAAAATGTATAAAGGTATTCAGTACCTCCCCGTACCAGACTATTTCACTGAGAAGCCTGGATGTGCGTGTGTATGGGAGGCTGTTTAAAAAACCTGAGAGAGGAAATAATACACCTTCATACCAGAACAGTAAAATGAAGCAAAAACACCCTTAGTAGGAAAGTATTAGGTTTGCTTAGGAAAGAACTCAGAAGGCAGATTTGAGGCCAAAGTAACACTGGCAACATCCAGCTCTTGCAAAACTCTGGAAAAGGTTTTCTCCTTGCTCCAGCTCTTCCTACCTATTCCATGATAGCAATTGCTTATTCACCACAGCCACAGTTTAACTTGGCAGTAGATTCACTCTGCCATATTTTCAGATGAAACTAAAAGTTGTCTGTTGAACACATGTTAGTAATAATATCATGCAAGTAATCATGTCTTGGCCAGCTTGAAATGGCCCTGGGACCCTTGCTGGAACTTGTTCTAGAGGCAGGTCTCAGAGAGATGCACTTTGAGAGAGCTTCTTTTGTGCCTAATGGTAGCACTCAAACCCAAGCCGATTCCCTGACAGGGCTGTTTAAAACAAGGCTGCCAAGTTCTGATGGTTGCTCTGGCAGTGCTGTTTTAAATCTTTAAATGTGGATTTTTTTTTCTTTTTTTTTCCTCAGGCATGACTAGAATGTGACTAGTCTACTTTTGTATTTAAGGATAAACTCTACAGAAAGCTGTTATTAATGCATAACGGATAATTAACTACCTGATCTTCCCTAGCACAGTCAGTTTCCAGAGCTGATTAATGTGATGCTCACGTTGCTTTAGAAAACTCAGCAATTCGTTTGCTGAGGTTAAGATTAAATGAATGTGTCTCTAAAATCTCCTGAAAGGTCAATATATTTTAGTGACAGTTCATAGTGTGCCCTCACCACGAGTATAGATGATGTTGTGCTGCTTGGATTTAATGAATGTTTTCCTGAGATTGAGAACAATCTCCAGAGAAGTAAACCAGCAGCTAATTGCGTTAGTTCTTCTCTTTCCTGGCTCTCCAGCTCTCCTTCACTTCATAACTCAGACAGCTCAGCCATAAACACAAACAGCTCCTTCCCCGAGCAACCTCATCGCTGGCTGCAGTAACGCAGTGAACTCAGGAGATTTTGGCTGTCTGAATGTTGCGTTGTTCTAGCATTATCCCAGAACACAGCACACTAATTAATTTACCTTAAAACAATAAACACTTCTTTTAAAATGTGAGGAGAGTACCCCGATCCGTAATAAAAACAGTATGATTAGTTTTGATTCGTTTTTTTGCCTTCGTCTGAAAATCCATCCTGCCTGTTGTGCAAGTTTCTGCAGACCTCCCCCATCCTCCGTTCATACAGATCTCAGTTTTGTACCGTGGGGATCTTGCTGCGCAGTCTGGCTGCCCACATTCATCTTCAAAGGCCTCGGCTACGGGTGTGAAATGAAAAATTCAGTCAGAACAGCAGCCTTGTGGGTGAATGCTTGGGTCTATAGCCTGCTAATCAGTCAGCTTCAGCCCCATCCACAGCCTTCCCCATTGCCTCTTCTCACCAGGCACTAATCTTCCTCTCAAAAAGCTTTTGTTGATGTCCCTCAATTCAGGGTTCAGGAACCAGGTTATTCAGAAAGAAGAGTAGGAACTGTCAGGGGATCCTGGGGATCAGCCCAGGGGCTTCTGCTGGTGGAGTCCACCAGTGGCCCTCAGGAGAGGGGATGGGCACTGAAGACAGAAGCGTGCAGGCTCTGTCTTGAAGGGTGGAGAAAGTCTGGCTGCATACTTCTTCTTCTCCCCTTTTCCACGAGGTATCTCCCTGCAGCCAGGTGAAATGTTACCTGCAATTGCTCAGGGGCTCTCTGGGGGTAGGACCAGAGTCTAGGCTGCAGCAGCTTGGAGGGAGGCCAGAGCTGAGGGTTAGATGCGTGTATTTTGTGAGGGAAAAGGGGAGAGATCTACAAAGCTAGTGAGTGGAAGCTGTATATGGTAGAAGAAGAAAAATGGTTTCTGAAGAAGAGGGTTCACAAAGCACGAGGGAATGTGTAGGTCAAAAGCAGCTTCTTAATTACCATGCAAAAAGCAACAAGCAACCCGCACGGGGAGGTAGGATCATGCGAGTTCCTCTGGAGAACCATTAATGAACCAAGCGGGCTGCTGCGCCTGGATTTCAGTGTAATTTGTGCTGCGTTGTGTGTATGTATAGCGCAGCGTGGTGGCAAAGAGCACAGGTGAAAGGTATAAACCAAACCCCATGATCAGGTTTGTTCTGTTCTGTTCCCCTGACAGCATTGCCCCATGCCTCGTAGCTCAGCAGAGTGAGAGAGAAAGGATAATGTCAGAGACAATGCAGGTAACCTGGCAGGGCAGATGAATTTGCAATTATTTCAGAAATACCTTGGCAGACAGACAAGAGATGATATCTCTCATGAGTATCTCTTTGCTGGTTCTTGGTTAATTTTTCTGAGACGTGGCTTGGGAATGCGGGTTCATTGTTCTGTTGCTGTGAATGTAACCTCACCAGCTCTCATGGTTTGCTTTCTCTTATCCAGGCAGGCCTTTGTGAAGCAGAACAGGAGCAAATGAGGAAAATTCTCTACCAGAAGGAGTCCAACTACAACAGGCTGAAAAGGGCCAAAATGGACAAATCCATGTTTGTGAAAATCAAGACTCTGGGTATCGGTGCGTTTGGAGAAGTGTGCCTGGCCTGCAAAGTGGATACCCACGCCCTTTATGCCATGAAAACGCTGCGGAAGAAAGATGTCCTGAACCGCAACCAGGTGGCTCACGTCAAGGCAGAAAGGGACATCCTTGCTGAGGCAGACAACGAGTGGGTGGTTAAACTCTATTATTCCTTCCAAGATAAAGAGAACTTGTACTTTGTGATGGACTACATCCCTGGCGGGGATATGATGAGCCTACTGATTCGGATGGAGGTCTTCCCGGAGCGTCTGGCCAGGTTTTACATTGCAGAGCTCACTTTGGCTATAGAGAGCGTGCACAAAATGGGATTTATTCATAGGGACATCAAGCCTGACAACATTCTGATAGACCTCGATGGGCACATCAAGCTGACAGACTTCGGGCTGTGCACGGGATTCAGGTGGACTCACAATTCCAAATACTACCAGAAAGGTATTGGGCTTCATTTGCTCTGTTTGTCTTGAAGTAGTTCCCTCTTGGCAGAAATGTCAGGTGAATTACGATGTGTTTGTCGCTGGCAATTAGTTTGTTTCTAGGCTTTTGTTTCCTTTTTTTTTTTTTTTTTCCAATTTGTTTGCTCAAACCCCTATCAGCAGTCTGGCTGACCGCTGCCGTAGCTGTACTTTTCCAGTTCATGCTTGTTTGGTGGGGCTCTGATGGTGAAAGAATTTAATCCCAGATTTAAAGTAAGCCAGGCACCTCCTGTGCGTGCCATCGAGGGGTATTGGAGTCTATCAGCGAGAACATTGTACACAATTGCCACAGCTCATCTAAATATGCTCCTTTATTCTGTATCTCCCATGTGGGAGCGTGCTTCCCTGCACTGTGACAGAGACACTCTGCTGGTTGAGGAAAATCAGTTGTGAAGGAGAGGGCAGAAGTAATTGCCTTGGGTTTAAAGCTGAAGTGCTGTTCTTTAGGGATAGTGGAAGAGCAAAGCTAGATCGAAATCTATTCTTTCCTCTTTGAGTGTCGTGTTTTATGAGTTTAAATGTAAACTTTCTCTCCCACTTCAAAGGGAGCCATATCCGACAAGACAGCATGGAGCCCAGTGACCTTTGGGATGATGTGTCCAACTGTAGGTGTGGAGACAGGCTGAAGACATTGGAACAAAGAGCTAAGAAGCAACATCAGAGATGCCTAGCTCACTCGTTAGTTGGAACCCCTAATTACATTGCTCCTGAAGTCCTGCTTCGTAAAGGTAGATAACCTGGATTTTACACTGTTTAAATGAACACCAATGTTTTGAAATACCTTTTTTTTGTTTTGTTTTCCTTCAAAAGTTTGCTGCTTTGGAAGCCTGATGTTCTGAAGTCCACGCACTCAGCTCAGATTAAGGAGAGCAGCTTTCTGTACGTGCTCCAGTGATGAGCTTCATATTGCAGACATTGAAGGTTGTGGTGCTTTGTCTGTCTCCATCTCTCTTCACTTGGAGGCCTTTGATGAGACTTAACAAATCTGTCAGATGATGCTGGCAGCTACTGTTTCTAAAGTACAGAGCAGATTATCTGTGCTGATGACCACTATGAGGATGACTGCGGCCACGAGCAAGCTTGCATAGACCAGCAAGTAGCCAGCTGATGGTTCTGAGTCACTGACAGATTGGTCACTTAAATATGGCTGATAGAAACTTGTGGAGGCATTCACCAGATTCCCATACAGAATCTCAGGGAAATACAGCAAAAAGTCTTGTACAGATTACATTGAGCACACTGCATTCAAAATCTCTGCTTCAGGAATTTAGGCAACATTTAGTGGCTATCCATGAAATACAGACACAGTCGCTTTGGTAATGAGATTAGAATCATAGAATCATAGAATATCCCGAGCTGGAAGGGACCCATAAGGATCATCAAATCCAACTCCTGGCACCACACAGGTCTGCCCAAAAGTTTAACACCATTCCCGCGGGTCCTATCACTGGTGTTTACAGAGAATAGGTCACCTGCCTCTTCACACCCCCTCGCGAGGAAGTTGTAGACCACGATGAGGTCCCCCCTCAGCCTCCTCTTCTCCAGGCTGAACAGGCCCAGTGACCTCAGCCTTAGTTGTTCAAAGTTGTCTGCAAGCCTGATCCTAGACCTAATCTTAACTCTTTCCCAGTTCAAGAGATTTTAGACTAAATCCTACCTCATCTGATGACACAAATCTCCATTGAACTCAGTGTTTTAAGTCCTTCATTCCTTTTGAAGTCTTAAATATGTACCTTATTTGTTTTATCTGAGCAATTAAGTGATTGAAATTGTTGTTCTGCTTAGAACTTGCTCAAAAAGTAATCCATATCTTTCTTCTGTCTCTAGAAGCAGGCTGTATCTTTTCAGCAGCTTTTCAAACCCGTGGTGCCACCTCCACTGAACCAAGGGGAGGGCATCAATCACTAAGACTTTTTTGACTTTCTGTTTGTTTGTTGAGGGCCAGTCTGTGCTGTGTAGGGATGTAGCTGTGGGATGGGGCATGAAAATAAAACTTCATTTGGTCCAATTATACGATTTCCCTACTCACTATTATTGAGAATTAAATTTATTCAAAATGATTCCCAGACAACACTATTAGATCTTCACTGACAGCAGCAGCTTTTAGGTCAGCAAGCAGAAGCAACTTGGTGGTGAAGGTGGATTTCGAGTCCTTTTGGTTTTAGGTCAACTGTTTGAGAAAAGACAGAAGTTTGTGCTGTATGTTTTGATGCTTAATTGCAAGAAGAAATAGTAGCTCTGTGCATATTCTCCTTGGATGATGGAGGACAACTTCTGGATTTGTCTTTCAGGATACACTCAGCTCTGTGACTGGTGGAGTGTTGGTGTGATCCTCTTTGAGATGTTAGTGGGACAGCCTCCTTTCCTGGCTCCTACACCCACAGAAACCCAACTGAAGGTAAGATGAAGCAAAATTCCAATCTGTAGTAGCAAAATGTTAATCTTATCCTTTCCCTCCTCTTCTATGTACAGACCCATCCCCTCTGGTTTTACTAGAAAAAGGAACAGGGATTAGGAAATGGTGATTTAAAATAGCTTTACACCAGGGACAAACCCTTTTCCAATCGGTGAGGATTGTGAATGTCAGACCAGAACTGACTTGTCCAACCCACATAGATAGTTACCAGCTTTATGAATCTTCTCGGCACAGTTTTGGTTTCTGAAGCCCAAGTTCATCCATATAAGTATTTTTAGCGTGCCCATCAGATCTGAGTAAGCTGATACACCAATGATTATTTCAGTTGGCATCGTGAGTGTTTTAAAGCCGAGCAGTGAGTAGTACTTATTAGAAAGAATGCATCTCATAATCACTTTCCTATTTTTACATTTTGGAGGCTAAACGAAGCGACTCCTTGAATTCATTCCATTATGTCATGTGTAAACTGAATGTATTCTCAGATCTGGCAACAGGAGCTTTCCAGAGGAAATAACGTCTTTTATAAATGTAATTGCTTCTTCTATCTACTATCTGGTGATCTTTCTTGATTCATTAAAGAAACCTATTAACAGCTGATGCAATCTAATCATTGGGCTCTTGAACCTCTAAAGTAACTGTACAGAATGTGGCTGGACTGGTTACGTGTATCCTTCTGTACTGCTAGTGTTGACAGAAGGATCAGAAGGATTCTGTTTCCAGGATTAGAAGCCATTTAATACCTTTCTCATCTTCAGGTGATAAATTGGGAAAGCACACTGCACATTCCCTCACAGATCAAGCTAAGCCCTGAGGCAACTGATCTCATCACCAAGCTCTGCTGTGCTGCTGAGGACCGGCTTGGAAGAAATGGAGCAGATGATATTAAGGCCCATTCTTTCTTCCACTCTATGGACTTCTCTACCGACATCCGCAGGCAGCCAGCTCCCTACGTTCCAAAGATCAGCCATCCAATGGACACTTCAAATTTTGATCCAGTTGAAGAAGAAAGTCCGTGGAATGATGCTAGTGGTGACAGCACCAGGACATGGGATCCGTTAGCCTCTTCCAACAGCAAGCACACAGAACATGCCTTCTACGAGTTTACTTTCCGAAGGTTCTTCGATGACAATGGGTATCCGTTCAGGTATCCCAAACCTTCTGGAATGGAAGTTGGCCAGTCTGAGAAGTCCGATGTAGAAGACAAAGATGTGGTGGATCAGACTGGAGCTTGTCAGCCTGTATATGTGTAAATTATTGTATAGAGTACTCCAGATAAGACTAATCTCAAATCCAGTAGGGCCTTTAGCTGATCCTTTAGGAGTTGATCCTGCAGTGCTTGGTCAGGTGCAGCTTCGGCTGAGGCTGAAGTCATCCTGTGGAGTCAGAAACTTGCAGGGCCAGGTCCTAAAAATGGCACTCTTGAAAGTTCAGGTCAGTTTTACTGTAAATAACTTTGTTGATAATTACACTTGAAATCCTGGTCTTCACCAAAATCTACGAGGCCAGAAGTCTATCATTTCTAGGCCTATTTTTGTTTGAGGTCAGCTTCCCCCTACTCAGATAAACATTTACAGACTTCTGCAACTGTCAGCGTTATTTTTTAAATGAATAAAGAGCACTTATATTTTGTTTATAGCAGGGGTTTCTTTTCCTACTAAATTATAGGGATTAACTTTGACAAATCATGCTGCTGTTCTTCTTTTCTACATTTTTATTTTATCCATAGCACTTATTTCACATTTAGGAAAAAGCATAAAGCTGAAGAACATGTGATGAAAGGTCTCTGTGCAATAATGTAAGAAAGAAA
The DNA here is from genome assembly GCF_009819795.1 of Aythya fuligula. Taxonomy (NCBI): domain Eukaryota; kingdom Metazoa; phylum Chordata; class Aves; order Anseriformes; family Anatidae; genus Aythya; species Aythya fuligula. The sequence continues at coordinate 188,178,662 of NC_045559.1, forward strand.
AAAAGAAAAAAAAAGGAAGAAAAAAAAACCTCCACTCTCTAATTTTCTAAATTTACTGATGCCATTGTATTCGCACCATGATTTTTGTTTGTTATATGTATTTTCCACATTTCAAAATTGTGACATAACCTTAAAGCTGCTTTATTTCCTTCTGCTTATTGGAGTGTAATAGAAAGTGTGAGCAAGTGACTATATGGGTGTGATTTCTTTGTCTAGTGTGTGAAGAATGTTGCATGAGCAGTGTTTTTTCTATATGAAATGGCCTTTTCTTGCCATTCACAGGCAGGTCCTGTGGATCCATTTTTACTGAGGGTCTAAAATTAGACCATTTTAAACCATATGTTCATAATGTATCGTGTGGATGGTTTCCTCTTATGATTGTATCCAATATTAATTTTGTAAACCAGATTTGCAAAGACTATAACCGAATAGTGATTTTGTGGTCTGATGTAGTGGATCGTTTTAGTAACCATTGATCGTTGGCACACACATTTCCCCACGAAGGATCAATAGCCAAGACCATCACTACAAAGCTGATTGGTGACAACAGTCTAGACCTGGCTCATTCACGTAGCACGCAGCACAGTGTTCGTCGCCTAACGCTATCAGCAACGCAGAGCACCACTACTAACACGTAGCTCAGTGTCTTCAAGCCAGAATGTCTCAAGCTGTGCTCCTGCAACACACCGAGACCCTAAATGAGGTGAGGCTGATGTGGTGAGTACGTGCAGCCCCTCTGATTTCTGTGGAATCGGGAGGGACGTGGCTTTTCCAGACATCGGATCTCTGCACACAACTGTGTGTATCCGTGTAGGATCCTAACGTTGCAGGCACTGACGTCTGAAAACGTTGGCGTTGTTCATAAGTCATTCTGTCCTGTTGTCTTCAGATGAAAATGTTGCTGTGGTGGAGCACAGTAGTCCTTCATTTCTGTCAGATTATAAGCATACTTTGAAATATCAATTCTTAACTATGTTAAAATAAGCCTTTTTCTTATATGTATAAGTGAGACTTATTCAAGGTGATATCAGAATACTAAAGTAATTAAGCCATACATATTTGCATATATATTATATATAACTAAGTAAACACACACAAAAATCCTTAATTCAGATTAGTGTAACAGTCCTATTTAAAGTGATTGACGTAATAACATTTGAGGAAAACACTCCTTTAATGTGTTTTTGCTTTATTTTATTTTTAAATCTGGAACTTCATTATTTTTTCCGTATATTATTCCACATATTATTCCTTAATGTTTTAGCATATCCTATCCAGTGTTTAGATATCTAAGCAACAACATATAAATTCATCAGCCTAAACTAAACAAAAATGATTGTGTATTTGTTTACATTTGTATGAAAGGAATGTTTTGAGGTATGCAGTGCTTGTGTTGTGACAGTTCATGTAAGATTCAGTATTACTGCTTTTTTATATAGTAATGCCATTTTTTGTTATTTACATCTATCTGACATTCTTTCATGTGGTAGGTTCTTTCTCAGGAACTCAATTTAACTGTTATTTATTGATATATCATTGCCTTTGAAAGCTTCTACTGGCACAATTTATTAAAAATCTGAATCAAAATCGAAACTGCAGTATGTGTTCTTTGAAAGGATAATTTCTACTTACTTCAAGGCAGAATTTTTAAGGGGTTTGCTTTGTAACATTAGTGATGGGTTTGAGCTGCAAACACACAATCCAAATCTCATCTCTCTTTGTAGCATTTGGTGTAGAATTTCTGGATACATTAAGATGATTTTTAGCATAACAGAGTCAGTAGATGATGTAAAATTCAACATTGTCGCTTTCACAGCAGTGGCAGCTCTGCCAGGACAGCCACAAAGAGGTGTGCCTGCCCCTCTGGCTCTTTCCTCTGCTATGTTTCAAAAAGGCAAGGATTTCACCTTCAAATACAGTGTCTTTGCAATTGAGTGAAATGAGAGAATAGCCCCAAAAGAAACCAGTAATTCCACACTGAATGTATCACTCACTTAAGACCTATGCTGCAGGGAACAAAAGCCACCTCCCATTTCACCTAAAGAAGAACTGAACTGGAAAACAAACCTTTTCAGCTTACCAGGTACGGTCTCTAGAAGGTTCCCATCCTTCTCGTACATCTCAGGGGTGAACAGGAAGTTGGGAGTAAGTTTTATGAAACTTGGACAGGTAGCAAATACAACAGATACTGGGACTGGCTCTCGGCATTCTAAAATCTGTCAAGCTTCCCACAAAAATAATAAATAAAATAATAATAATAAAAAGATATTCAATTTTTTATTTATTTAAAAAAAACAAAAAACAAAAAACAAAACAAAACAAAACAAAACAAAAAAAAAACAGCTTTAGATGTATGTATTCCTGATCGAAAATAAGGAGTTCATTAATCTGGAAGTAGTGCGCCACTTGAGATGTAATCCTACCTTGACTCAGCCAGGGTGAACCTGCCGCTGATCTCAGTGGGGCAGGAGTTTCACTCCTGGCTGTCAGCAGTGACACGCGCAGCAACAACGCGTACTTTGTGTGCAAAAGTTTAAATAATCGCCTCTGAAAATTTAAGTAATTGCTGTTTCCAGGATGGAAACTTCGTCTTGTAACAGCGCCAGCAGCACAGACACAGAAAGGGCCTCTGCAGCCCATCACATCGCCGTTCTCCAGGGCAGCCAGATCGGCCAAGGAACAGCAGCAGCCCTCAGTAAGCAGTATTATTCCTGGTTCAACGTGAAGGAATTGCCAGTGGAGGTTACAAGCTAAGAAGTTAGAACCTAGCTTGAATAACTTGAAAGCTAAATGAGGGGGAAAAGCATTTGACTTTTAAATGGCAATGGAAGAATGAAATTAGCTATGCAGGAAGCGGGGCTATTGCCTGGAACTGGATGGAAAATCAGGCTCATAAACTGCAGAGAATTCCGTTCTCTTCCCTGAAGCTTATGAGGTATGAAATAACTGCTTTAAAAGCCTTCCTAGAGAAACTGCAATGAGAATAGGAATTTAGAGCATATAATTTGGTCCTCTCCCAAAATACAGAAACGTTGGCAGAAAATAGCAACTGTTACTAAAAATATTATTGGAATTAAAAATATTAAATCTTTCCCACAGGAAATAATCTCAGGAATAGATAATGTAGGAATAGCAACCGTTAAAACACACAAAGAAAAATGTGTAAAAATGTTTTTCCTGGCAAAGAAATCCACTGCAGCACGAACATGGAAGTTGTGCCGTCCTCTGGCTTCTGGTCTGAGCAGGGAATGAGCCACGAGCAGCATTTAGTGCAACCAGTCCTGGGCCCGTTCTTATCAAAATAAACTCGGGATCTGATCCGTAAAGCTGTGGTCACCTTCTGCAAAGGCAACAGTAGCTCCCAGCCCCGCAGGAGAAAATGGAGCCTGGTGCCATGGCCAATTTAAGTTGTAATGGGCCGACAACTGGTGTTTGAATCGTCAGCTCCTACAGCTGCCGGGACGGCGCCGTTCCTTCAGCAAGAGGAAAAATACCCGAGCCCGCATCTGCTCCTTTGGGGATGTGAGGAAACTGCTCCTGGCATCCCTGATAGCCAGCAAAGCCCCAGGCACTTGGTCTTAGCTCCTCTGTGAAGGGGGGATTGAACGTGTGAGGGGTATGAATGGGCAAGAGGCAATCGCTGGTGGCACCACATCATGAGTGGGAGCCAGGAAAAAGTCTTCAGAAATGGTCCAGCCTTGCTGTGCTCTGCAGTGGTTACCCCATGGGTGTTGGTGTGTGTTGAGGGGAACATTTATATGTGAGGTCTTGTATTTTGGGGAAGCATACAGCTGAAAACACCCTATCTGAGAGTGCTGCTGGGCAGGAGGGAGCCTGCACGTGTGCATGGAGTGAGCCAGACCCGCAGCTACGGGGTCACACTATGGGGAGGAACCATCCAGCTCCACCACCACCTCCAGCCCTAGGCTGCTTTAAAGGAATTCGGGGCAACAGCTCACTGCAATGCTCCACCAGCTGCCACAAAGCGGCTTGCTGTGTGCTGTGAAGTACTTCCCAGAGACAATCATTTTTTCCCCTAAACTCCTGACCATCCCTCTGAAGGCCACATCAGCCATCCTATAATTATCACTTTGTCACCTTGGCTGCACACCTGCTTGCTTCCAGAGAGAGCGCTGATGGCTCTGTGTGCCTCCAAAGAGCTGCAGTCGTGGCACGAGACCCCCCCTGGATATCACATCTAGTTCTGGGCTCCCTGGGAGAAGAAAGATGGGGACCTGTTAGAGCGGGTCAACCGTAATACAACCATAAAAAAGGAAAGAAAGGAACGCAGATTTACTTGTTATGTACATAACTGCAGCAGGGTCATCATCACAAGGACAAAGGTTCATTAGCAAATTCTTATGAAGCAGTCATCAAACGAATATACACATACCTTGCATGTGAGCATCAGCTGTATGTGTAGTTTGGGTTTTGTTCAACATTGCAGGATTAGTAAGTTTTTGTTTTGTTTTTTTGTTTTGTTTTGTTTTTCAGATGTTTAAGTCAAAATTTTTGTAATTTAGATTTGCAGTAAACTGCTTCAAAATCATCTGAGTGGAGCGTGGCTTGACCCGATGCTGTGACAAATCTCCTTTGCTAAAAGGAGGAACTCGCTTGGGTGGAAAGCGGGGAGGCAGCAGGTACCCAAACCAAATGGGGAGTGACAGAAACAGCCGTGGACATTGAGGCTTTTCAGCTGCATTTGCTTTGGATGGGAGCAGGGGCGAATAAAAAGGACCACACAAGTGCTGGTCAGCAGGCACCTCTGGAGGTCCTCAGTCTGAATTCCTGCTCCCTGTGGGCCCATGGCCAGTGCTGGCTTGTGCTGGCCACGGCTCTGGGCTGGCCACGGCTCCAGGCTGGCACATCCCATGGTGGTGTGAGCTGCAAGGTTGTGTTTGTTGGCCAAGAATTGTGCCAGAATGGTAGAACTGCTCCAAGAGAAAGGGTCCGCCCAAAAGCCTTTGTAACAAGGTACGGCTGAAGGGCTGCAGGATGGGTCATGAAGTCGTTGACATTTTGGCACACGTGTGGGAGCGCTGCTGGTGATGGTGCCGGCCTCCTGCAGGCCTGGAGGGACGCGCGTGGCATTTTAACAGCAGGAGCGGAGCTGGGGCTGCGCTCAGCTTCCCAACGCCTTCCTTGGCCGGGCTGCAGAGTAGTCCTGGGGCACTGACACGAGCTGGGGCTCTGCCCCAAAGTGCTTAATGCTGGAGGGATCAGTTAAATAAAAGGGAGTCTGTCCCAGAAGACACTCATCTTTCCGTTCCCAGGAAGCCAGTGGGGACAGGCTCCTTTCCTCAGGGAACTCTATTTGTGTCGCTGAAGACCAAGCCACTGGGGCAGAAAGAGGCGAATCCAGATCAGTGACTTTTTTTCTTTTTCCCCAAAGAAAATGCTTCTCAAATGCCAAATGTTGGTTTGACAGAATGGAAACAGTTTCGGGGGAACTTAGTGGTGTGTTTATAATTATACATTCAAACAACAACAAAAATATTTTGTTTCCAAAAAAAAAAAAAAAGAAGAAAAAAAGGTAATAGAAAGGCTGAGGGCTTGTATTGTATATATCCCATTATATTCAAAATTATAAAAATAAAAATGAACTGCTGTGAATGGGTCATTTTAATGTTTCCAGAACAGATTTTGGAAATATAATTTCTTGGAAATTTCCAACTGTGTGTTCCAATTTAAGACTAAAGGATTTTTTTTTTTTATGTTCAATTTCCCACATAACAGCACCTGCCAATTCAAACAGGACCTACCAATTTAAACTAGCTCTAAAAATAACAGGAGAGGTCGAGCAAACTGAGTAATATCTGGAATAAAAACTAGCTTAATCGGGAGCCTCATCTCGCATGCAACGCTGATGCCATCGGTCTTCCTGCCCTGCTTTTAAATCCAATCCATATCCCTCCGGGGCTGTCAATGGCACTCACAGCAGGTTGGCGAGGTGCCGTGTCGGTGTCTGCACCATCCCTTGGTGGAGGGCACCGTGTGCCGGGGGGACACCTCCTGTGCCCCCACCCCAGCGGTCGGTACCCGTGGCCATGGTCAATTCTGCTGGTGCTGGACCTCCTGCAGCGTCGCTTTGTAGCCTGCCAACATGAGATGGGCTAGGGCCAAGGAACTGACACCGCTTCAGTTTACTGAAACACCATGGTTTGCTGATTTGCAAGTATTTTTTTTTTTCATTGTTATGTTCCAGCTCGGGGTAATGGTGGTCACTGGAATTAGCGTCCCAAGTGGTTTCGTGTTTGAAGCAACGCAGGAACATTTTGTTCGTGTTGTTTCCAAGATGAACCATGGCCCAGTTCTGGTTTGCTGCCGCACGCAATGCAAGGTAAAAGCTGATACAGATGACAAGTAGTGGTGTGAAAGCATTTCAGGGCCAGTCGGTTTAAGGCTCGCTGACCTCAGGCCACAAGCAGACCTGCTACCACTGCTGAGCACCACACACCTCCTGGGCTGCCTTGACTGAAAATGAAGATCGTGGTCATGGCCACCAAGAGCAACCCCTTCTGTAGTAGCTCCCTAAAAGCCAGTTCCGTGTTCCTAACTGTCTTGCCCTTGGCCCTGGTAATTAATGCAGTCACGACCTTGAAGCCTAATTACTCAAAATCACAGTAAAATGAAGAGCCTTGAGCAAGGCTGAGGGGATGTCCTAACACCAGTCTGCTCAGTAACCATGGTGGCTGTGCATCTATAGCTTGTACCCAGTGCTCAGCTTCTACTAAATTAAGTCTACTTCAAAACCTACACAAGGTGAGAAACTTGGTTGGAAGCTGCAGAACTGTAATTGCTCGGTGTGGAGATTGCTTAGAGGGATTTTTAACAGCTGGTTCAGTAATCAGCTGATTTTAATGAGTGGTTTTGCCAAAGCAGACTGAATTGCTTTTCGCACATTCCTGCTTTGGTTCCTGCTCCACCTCAGCTGTAAGACACCTTGGGGTGACCTGAGGCTGCCCTAAGCTGCCCGGTCTGAACTCAGTATGGATATTGCAGGAGCTTGGTCTAGAGACCACTGGGGCCTCTTTCCAGCCTGGGGGAGCCTGTGGCTCTCGGCCAAGGATGGCCAGGACCTGCTGCAGCCCTCCCTGGGCAGAGGGTACAAGCCACAGCAGCATGAAACTGATGGAAAACATTGTGTCTGGAAGGAAAATTCCTCTTGTTTAGGAACTGAGAACCAATGGGGAAAGTGAAGGATGTCTGTGCCCACCAAGAGGAAGAAAACAGCGATGATCACTGGGCTCAGGAGTGACTTTGTGGTTCCCTGCTGAGGACAAGCCGTGCTGTGGTATCGACAGCCCCAGGGAGAGCAGCTGAAGTCCACGGGACGTGGAGAGAACATTCGCAAGCACATTGCAGACCTATGGCTTTATTTCCTCTTTCCTAACACATTTAAATTCATTTTTGCAGATAAATGACTGACTTAAATTAAAAGATTAACAGCCTTACTATTGCACAAAGCTTTCTCATCCCCTTATTATGAATTTAAATGTTACTTTGCATTTTCTGAGTGTCAACATAATCAGGCTTGAGTTCCTTTTGAGAAATACCAATAAAATAACAGCTTATATTGTCGGGTTCTGGCAGTGTTCCGTTATTGAGCTACTTGAAGCAACGTTTCTCATTGCTGAAAACCATTTTTCATTATAACACAAAATAGGCCATAGGAGCTCGACTGCTGCCCTCTTTTGGGTAGGATAATTACTGCTCACGTCTGTCAAGATAATACCACCAACAGCTTCTGAATTATCTCAGCTGGGGAGCACGATGATGGGATGGTTTTACACGCAGCATAATGCCCTATAATAACCCAAACCCCAAATGTTTTTTCTCTTTCTCTTTACAATTCGCAGTGGCTTGCCTATGGAGAACTTCAGTCACTGACAGTTTTCTGCCCCCCCGTTCTTCTGCGGTTCCTGTGGGCACCGAACAACCCCACACCGCACGATGCTGTGGATCACAAACCCGTATTGTCAGCACGTGTTTTAATTGCTTACAGAACACCCGGCAGAACAGCACAGCTTTATCCAGTTTCCCCAGCCCGATTTGCGGACAGCTTTCTCCTGTACTGGGAAGCCCAGAGTTAATATGTACTTTTATTAACACGAACACATTGTGCTTCTGTTAAGACTCTTGCCCCTAGTGCCTGGATTTATTTTTAAAGTGAGTAACAGCAGATAAATGGTCACAGGGGGGATACCAGAATCTGACAAAACATTTAATGGTAAATGTCCCAAGACAAGCAGTGGAAACACATAGGCAGAGGATGTTCAAAGCCTAAGGGAGAAGGCATTAAAGAATATCTATGCCTTTGCAAATGAGCTTCTAGTTTATTTTTAAATCCTGGGATTTAGTTAAAGGTGAAGCATTTCCCTTTGAGGGAATGCATGGGGCAGCTAGGGCTGGTCAGCCCCAGTGAGAACAAAGAAGTGGCCAGTACGGGGCCAGCGGAGATTTTTGGGGAAAATGCCCATCACTGGTGGCGTGTTCTGCTTCCTCTTTCACCCTTGCTGACAGTGGACACAAAGTGATATGAGGAAAGATAAAGGGTCAGAAAGCACATTGCTCTGTGATCCCTCCAGTCTGCCATTAATTTTGGCTTCATTTTTTAATTCATGCTCAGAAGAAATGTGAAAGCTTGTCACTGAGGTTACATTCCTTCTCCACCACAGCTCTCCCTAACACATACTTGAGCAGTGGGTCAACAGATGGGCGTCTCATGTCATATCTTTGAGTAGAAACTCAGTTCCTAAATGGTGCTCACATGCAACTAAGTTATCAGTTGCCTCTTGTTATCACTTAGCTAGCTCTGGCAACTCTCAGGTTGCTGCACAGTGATCACAAAAGCCCCCACAAGTCCAAATCCCGCAGGATCCTTGAATTCCTGGGATGAAGACATGTAAACACCAAACCCTGCTCTGCTCCTTACAAGCTGCCAAGGGTCCTTCTTCAAGCTGATGCCAGGTTGACACAAAATGAGATTCCCAACCTAGACAAGGGAGTGAACACTTGACCAGCAGAACCCACTTAGATATGTTCTGGGTAGCTCTGAGACAGAGGGTGGCCAAATGCAGCTTGCTCATTAGGGTACTGGAGTAGGATGTAGGGCGAGGTTTCTGCTTCAGAGCAATAATTCTTGGTGTCTTTCCTCTATATCTGAATGCAAATGCTATTGTATAGTCCATACTAATTTATATGTTTTTGTTGTTGTTGTTCTGTTCTGTTTTGTTTTGTTTTAAGAAGTTTCCCTTTTTAGGGAGGAGGCTGAGAGAGCTGGGCCTGTTTAGCTTGGAAAAGAGAAGACTGAGGGGAGACGTCATCACTATCTGTATAAATATCTGAGGGGAGGGTGTTGAGAGGATGGAGCCCAACTTTTCAGTTGTGCCCAGCAACAAGACAAGAGGCAATGGGCACAAACTGAAGCACAGGAGGTTCTGGCTGAATATGAGGGGGCACTTCTGTACTGTGAGGTGACAGAGCTCTGGGACAGGTTGCCCAGAGAGGCTGTGGGGTCTCCTTCTCTGGAGATGTTCAAACCCCACCTGGATGCCATCCTGCACAATGTGTTCCAGGTGATCCTGCTCGGCAGGGGGGTTGGACTAGATGATCTCCAGAGACCCCTTCCAACCTCGGCCACTCTGTGATTCTGTAAGAGAAACTTCTGGCTCCAGAAGAGGCTCACCTTGCAGATTAGCCCTCCAGCCATGATTGTCCTGACTACACTCAAGTAAAGCAGCTTCCTATTTGCTCACATGCAAGAAAGAGTGGTTTTGGATGTCTACTGTCCACGAACAGATGCCAGTCTCTGGTCAGAGGTACCAAATTAGTGACATAAGTGTTTTTCTCTCTGTTTAATTTGGCTATCTCAAGTGACTTCCCAGATCGATCAATCAATCAATCTATCTATCTGTCTATCTACATATGCATACATATATTATTCATATTCATATATATATGTATATATGCATAATATAGTATATATATTATGTATATATAATAAAATTCAAATAAAATACCCACCTCACCCTAAGAATTAATTGTGAGACTTAGCTATGTAATTTAAGGCTCTAGAATACAAATGACTCCACAAGTTCAGGCACTGAAGTCCCCGTTGTTAATCTGCCCTTGGCTATCTTTCTGGTTGAGGTCTGGATGTCCCCAGCAGCCAGGGGTACTAATGAGAGCTGAGAGCACCCTGTGATCTCAATAGATTAAGTGCTAACTGCTGATCTAACTGTTCTCACTCCAGCAGCCAAGGAGACAAAGAAAATGTTCTGGAAACTTAATTTCATCTCTTGGGGTCAGTGTCCGGCATGTGGCCTCTTCCCCCCACTGAGCCCCGTGCTCTTGGACTGCCTCCTCACAGAACACCTCAGCCTTCACCTTCCTGAAATCTGTTGAGAAGGGGCTCAAATTTCATCCTAAATCTGATTATTTTAGACATCATCTAGTCTTCACGTAACCACAACAAAATAAGCTGTGCAAAGTATTTAAAATTGTGGAGGCTGATCAACTCTTGAGCAGGGCAGAGAGTGCTTGGCACATAAAATTAAACTACTGTGGAGCCAAAGGATGATTGCTTCAAAGAGGCTTGATAATTTTGGACAGGCATTTCTCACAGGAACACTTTATGACAGTAATTCCTGGATTCATCAAGACATGGAAGGGAGCAATCAGCGTCTGTGTGCTCAGCAATGCGGCCTTCATGCATGTGAGCCGTGGCTGGTAGGGGCCATCTTGTGGTAAGACTTTTGCACACTCATTTTAAACCAAGCTGTAAGTAGATGTTGTTGGATTTAAAAGAACAATTTGAGCCTCCCCCAACCTTTTTGACTTACTGACAGTATTTCTGAGGTGCCTTAAAATGAGAAGAGAGTGTAATAAGCGTTTACTTTAAATGCAGACTGGGCAAGGGCCTGCCAGAACTGCCAAGTAAGTCAGGGCCTGGTAACAAGCCCGGTGGGACTGAAAAGAAAAATCAATTTTATACTTTTCGGGTCGATTTTAGAAACTTCTGAGATTTTAAACCTAGTTGCCTAACAGCTTTAAAAACTGTGACCAAGAATACTTTTATAAAATAAATATCATAGTTACAATGACTCCACAGAAATGCTAAAAGAAAACTGTAATGGATTTGCAAAATTCAATCTGTTTTGACCCCAAAAGACTACTACAGTCAGAGATAACATCCTCGTGTCAGAGCACAGCATCCCAGACTGTTGTACTGACATTTGAGGAAGTGAAACTGGTGGTGTCAGACCTGAATGAGCTTTGAAACTGTGATGGAGATATTCCACTGCTGGGGATTTCAGCAAAAGAGGAAGGACACGTATAGCTCACCTTCCTCTGAACGAGAACCAAGACACCTGTCACCTCAACGAACAGGGGCTTAAAGCAAAGATATACTGTGCCAGAAGCAGAAGTAAACTGTTTGGAATTTTCCAGATGTTTAAAAGTTGTAAAAAATTAAAATAAAAATTATTTTCAGCTTTAATTTCTTGAGTTGTGCTCATAGAGCCTTAAAATTGAACCATGTTGTTTATTGTTCTAATACATTGCTCTTTCTGTTGCACAGGCTGGATCATTTCCTACAATTTAACTTACACTGATGTCTAACAAGTGGCACATATATCTGTTTTTTAACTAGTCAGTTTTCGGGGAAGCATCCATTTGTGAAGCTGACTATCAGGTAATCCTCTTTTTCAAATAACTAGCAACTGCAAAATGTTCAAAAAAGAGTTCCATTAAAAATAAATTAAAAAAAAAAAAAAGACACCGACACCTGGAAAAGGCATCTTATCTTCCTGCCAGAGAAACTGGATGAATCACTGGCTGACTCTGGGAACTGCTACTGCTAGGTGAGTCAGCCCTATGCTGCTCTTTCCCAGTTTGGAGCACAGTTCTGGGGTGATTGTGCCCACGGTACTCCTTTTCCATCCATGCTCATAAAGTCAGAGAATCATGGAACGGTTTGGGTTGGAAGGGGTCTACCTTAAAGCCCACCCAGTTCCAGCCCCCTGCCATGGGCAGGGACACCTCCCACCACACCAGGTTGCCCAAAGCCCCATCCAGCCTGGCCTTGAGCACCTCCAGGGATGGGGCATCCACAGCTTCTCTGGGCAGCCTGTGCCAGGGCCTCACCACCCTCTGAGGGAAGAATTTCCTCCTTATAACTAATCTAAATCTCCTCTCTTTTAGTTTAAAAACATTTCCCCTTATTCTATCAAAGTGGTTGATAACCAGGCTTGATCAGTCCAGGGTGCCGTTGATCAGCAGGGAAGCTTGCATGGCTCTACCAGTGAGGGAGGCAGTGTTTTGCTAAAACTGCCTCGTGAGTGTTAAGAAGGTGCACCTGAGCACCCCAGGATGTTACCTCTCTCTAAATAGTGTCACGGCAGTGTTTCATGAGAAGTGGCCTCCAGCAATGGCAGCTGTTGAATTAATCTTTGTGCTCCAGCCTGCTTTCTCCTTCTTGTTCTTGCCTTTTGCACAGTGTCATTTAGTGCAGTTGCCATCCCTCCAAATGCCCTCTCAACAGCAGCAGCCAGTCCCATTTCATTGACACCATCTTCACCTAAATAGTTGGGTTGGAGAAACTAGATGCGCTCCCTCTAAATAAAGGTGGATTTATTAGCAGGGTTGGGTGGAAAAAAAAATGCAATTGGCTGTTCTGAGACTAAAGTTAACGTAGTTGGCATCGTTATGCCAGTATTTCAATGACACTGAGTAAAGCTGACCGATACATATAGCTATGTCAGAGTTGGCACATCAGCCTCCGGCACTTTTCCTGCCAACTTGGTAATAACCACTTCCTGGCTAACAAACACGGTCTCAGAGTGTATTTGCCTTAATCACCTTGGCCTTCCGCTTCAGGGTTCATCCAGCCCAAAACAATGCTGTTGCATTTCTTTTTGTGTGGGTAGTTCTTTGTGTCAGAATGACGGCTAGCAGGGGGACAGGAGGGAGGACATTGCACCACCGAGTCTCAGAAAAGGGAGCTGCTGCTGGTGGCCTTGCTTCAGTGCTTGAAAGGTTCCTGTGCTGGATCCTACAGACCTGCTATTTCCCATTTTTCAGCATATTAGCATCGATAAGCTTTTACCTTAGATTACTCTAAATGAGTTATTCCTAAACACAGCTGCTGATAATAACGACGGCAGCAAATAGAAGCTGTTCCATATGAACACTTTGCAAGAATGGAGTTGCCAAACAGCAGCACTAGAGCAAACCAGGCACGGTCATAATATGACTTTTATCACAGGTGTCCAAACATACAAGTAGAAAACCTCCTTCAGCATTTTGTCCAGCACATAAATCCCTTGAATGCCCACCAGAAACAAACCCAATCTGACTCAGCATGACACCTTCTTGTTGTATGTGCCATTTCCCCCTCCTTTACCCATACCATAGTTTAGGATTTTGCCTTGATGATAACATTTTCTCACTCTAAGACAAGGTAAAGGACAAATTTTAGTCAGCATTTCTGTGCTAAAAATGGCACTGCCAAGCTTCAGAGATATCTGGCTCCTCTGCCACCCTGAAACTTGTCCCCCTGTGCCCTCTCGAGCACTTAGTGCCTGAGGGAGACCCTCCTCTGAGAGCAGCAGCAGCAGCACTATCGCTGAGGCTGGCAAAACTGTTTATTTCAATAGCTCCAGTCATTTAGGCAGACTGTTTACCCTGATGCTCACTTTCAAATGACACTTTATGCAGAATTACTGAAAAATGTGCTGGCAGATGCTACAGCTAAGAATAACGTGAAGCAGTCAGGTGATTTGCATATGAAAAATTTCTGCTTGTGAAGATGAGTAACGCCACAGATCATTTCTGTTTACTTAAATTAAAATCCCAATTCGAATATTTTCCTGATGGCAAATTATTAATAGATTATCGACTTGGTTTTGAACTTAAAAGTTTTAAAATAAGCTGTTAGAGCACTTACAAGTGATGTACAGAGACTGATTATAAATTAGGATCACTGCCTTCGGTTCTCTGAAACAGTAGCCTTATCTACAGTTTTAGATTGCATAGGACAACTAGTTTCACTGTTAAGTTTTACATTGATTGTTTGCTCATGCAGGTTTTTAAATTAAGAGTTAAGCTGACTTTAAATTTGGTATTTTTTCATGTACTCTTATCATCAAGCATGCTTCTAAGGGTAATGTCCCCAGAATCCCCAGACCAAACCCCATCTGACCCCAGATGAGTAACTGGGACACTCATGAGTACAGTCTAGACCGTCATGAGTCCTCAATCCCCGTGTTGAGTTTTTCCTTTGGAACAGATCGCATGCCAATTTCAGGTTATCAGCTCTCATCTCTGCCCCCACCCCGTGCAGGGACTTCCTTGGGGATGACACCTGAAATAGGTCTCGAGGTCTAGCACACAAGACGAGCAGGTCACCAAGAAGAAAGGCCGGTTCTCGGATTCAATATTATGGATGTTGTCTTTATTCGCAAAATGCTTGCAAGCAAACCACAATTTTAGCACGCCTGGTTCGGGAAGGTGTAATCCCAGCAAATTGACTTGTTTACTACAAATATTGCTTTGAGTAGTTAATAAAAAAGCTGCTCAGCTAAGAGAAATGTTGCCTTACATCACAATGTATTATTTCGGTGTGTGACTGCCTAAGCAAATTGTTAAGTATTTGCCTTTCTGGTCAGTGCAAGTGTAATCACAAAATAAAACAGTTCTGTGATTAAACATACCTGGGCCTTCATCCAAAGACACAAATAAACATAACTTATTTCATCTGAATTTCCCTGAATAACCATGTGAATGTAACTTCACTGACAACATCAGACATGGACAACTAATAACAAATCATTGCTGAAATACTTTTAAACATTCATTCCTTTAATACTGTAATTGGGAAAGAAAATTGGGAAGTCTATAAAACATGCATCTTTCCACTTAACAATTCTCTTTGCTCCTTTTTTATTTGACTGAGCTTGCTAACATTTACCTAGCATACTTTCTGCACAAGACCATGATCTTCCAGCACTCTCATAGTACTTCTTAAAAATTGTGATAAAATAATGGAAAAAGGGAGAAGGAATTTATATTTATTCAGACTTTCAAGAGACTGTTCTAAGAAATTAAGTGGTTCTGAAAAGAGAATTGAAATAATCAAATGGAAAGGAACTAGTTAAAAATACAAAAACCAAACAGAGATTTATGCTGTAACTGATAAAATTAAGAACAGGTGCCTCAAGGTTGTGTATTAATTCCATTATTGTTTAAGATAGTACCATCTGGAAAGGGAAATATTAGATAACAAATCTGTAGACTTTGCAATTAAATTAATTATCTTAAAAAACAGGAGCAGGCCATGGTACTCAAGGGAGATTTAATAAGAATATATGAATGGACAACCTGATATAAAATGAAAATTCAATAGTGACAATGTAATAAAACAAGCACTGGAGACAAAAAAATAATAATAATAAATTATCTATGCACCTTCAAAGGGTCTAAATTAATTTGATCATCTCAAGAAAAGCACCTGAGCATGAACACAGGCAGCTTATTGAAGCTCTGGTAAACATGCAGCATAGCCATGTAAGCATGTGAAATGTTACAATGGGCAGAGAACACAGAACAGAATTAAACAAATCTGCAGAGCATCTTCACGTGGCACCTTTCACCCAGCGCCACATCCACTCCAGCTTTTTATTTATTTTTGATGGAGGTGAAAGAAGCAAAGTGAGGGGGGCGTTTTGAAGGAGTGCCGTGGGGCCCCCACATTGCAGTGGCCACACTGATGACTGGAGATGTCTAGGCAGATCCTGTACCACACAGCACAGCTCTGAGCAAGGTGCTGAGGACACAGCCTTAAGGAAAAAAATAAAAATAAAAATTAAAATTAAAAATTAACTGTGTATAAGAAAGAAATTAACTATGTATGAGGAGTGTTCACAAGTGCTCTTGTATATTTCTACACCCAAAAGCTAATACTAAAAAGTCTTCTGTCTTCGGAAAGGATAGTTTATTCCGGGTCTAATTGGTAAAGATGGGGATGGCATGCACTGAAGTCAGATCAGTCCCTGTCTGCAGCTGTTTATTTACATCCCATTTCCTGCTGAGCATTTCATTTTCAGCAGCTCTAGGTATAAGGCATACTACTACATCTACATAAGGTCTAATCCAGAGTGGTAATGGCTATGTATCTATGCATTTATTCTGAAGAACCAAAAAAACTATGGACTCAAAGCATTCATTTATTCCAGACTAAATTTTCTGGAGTTCAGAAATGATTGCTCTTTTGTCGCACAGAAAATGATCAGTTAAACGAGAGATGCTGAAGACTGTTAGAATGGAAACTGTCACAGAAAATTGATCGTATTGGAAAGAAAAAGGAGCAGAGGTTCATCAATCTTGACCGAATGCTTCTAGAGCCATTAAGGTCAAACCACTAATACCTTTCTTCCCATTTTCTTGTCAGCGGCAGCTTTCAGCAGTGTACCCCAGCTAGGTTGACCAAAAGGATGGGCAGCACCTGACACATACAGATGGAGAAAAAGCAAGCAAGGAGTAGCAGCCACCTGGGACTGCTTGGCAACTTGTGGAAGAAAACACCTAACTGGGATATGGTGAGGTATCTATGGGAAGAACTGTTTTACAATACAATAATCTTACAATATAATAATCTTACAATAACTACGTGGAAAAACAGAGAGACACTACAGACTTGTCCACTGGCCTCCCAGAACTGCAGCTCCAAGTCTGGGGGACCAAAGAAAATCCTAACCTAGGAGAAACAGCTTGAAAGATTTATCCCCTGGTTCCCCCATGCTGACAGACCAGAGGTCGAGCAGCAGTGGCAGGATTTGCAGACCACCTTCTTCAGCTAAAGTCACAGAGTTGGCTGCAAAGGCGCCCACTGTGTCAGACCTCAGAGGAAGCAAAGTAGGGGCAAGGCTTTGAACTGCCACCCGAGGGGCTGGCTGGAGGTCTCACAGAGCTCCCGTGAGGAAGTAATGAGTAAATAAACGGGAGTGGGGTACTTAAATGGGATGGGGGCAGAGCTTTGGAAAGGGTGGTTAATCTGAAATTTTTACAGAGCTGCTTGGGACTCTCAAGGCCCTCCTGCAAGGTGGAGAGAAATGGAATTCCTGTCTGGAATTTATTAGAGGGAATAGGAGCTTCTTTACAGCTGTTTACCTGAATTGCCTCGTGCAGGGCTGATTCTAACACTGACACTCTGCAGGCAAGGCCTTGAGGGGCTGCTGATGAAAAGTAGAGGTTGTATTTCTGCCACAAAGACCTCATTGCAAGGGGGCATGTCAGGGGGTGGAAAGACTAAAAATAGGCCCAATTTTAATACTTTTACAAATGGCTTGAGAACAAAAAGTAGAGCATGATAATGAAATCTGCAAATAGTATTTCAGGCGCATTGAGTAAAAAATTACCGAAAGTAATGTAAAAGGAAAACCTAAATGACTTTGATGTATGGAATAATAGAAATTGAATGAAGTTTCTTATTGTAAGACTTCTGGGATTAGAACCCTAAAACCCCTTCTGTAATGTATGTATGCTTATCAGGTGATTTTAAGAGTAATAAGGCACTAAAATGATGCAGACCTGAAACCGGGGAAGGCAATTTTACAACCTTGGTATATGCATTTCTAACAGAGCTACAGAAAAAGCAATGCCCTTGTAAATCGCAGCCTGGAGTATCACTTGCCATTCTGGTGGTCATTTTTTGTGACTGATCAACTCACGTTAGAAGAGAAGTGCTAGTAGGATAAAAGAGACAGAATTTATTTCTGGGAAGAAACCTGTTCTAATTCTGTACAAACTAGCAAAATGATGAATGAGGGCAACGTAACTTTCTAAATATACCTGGAATAAACACCAAGAAGGAAGAAAATCTAATTAGGATAAGGAACAGTATCGACTCCTGTGCCAGCAAGCTGGCTGCAAATGGAGTGGAAGTAAATAAGCTGGAAGTCAGAAGAACTGCAACTCTCAGAAGTCACAGGACAGCTGTTCAATAATTGCTGTGAGGACAAGAAACCTGGGTTCTTGCTTTTTCTGCAGGACCAGTGAGAGCCTGGCTGTGACTTGTAAACTACTGAGAAGAAGGAAAAAACATCTCTTAAGGAAGTGGCCGTGAAAATAAACTGTTGGAGTGTTGGAGGAAGCCCTTTGCAGGTATCCTTAGAGCAGGGTCAGAACAGAATGATCTTGCAGAGAAGAGACTCAGTATTACAGCCTCCACTAATCAAAGGGATGACTTAATCTTCAGTGAATGACACTTAACATGAAACAAGTCAGTGTCTAGAGACAGTAGCCTAAAATACTCCGGTGCCACATCGATCCCTTTTGGGTTGGCAAGCTTCACAACAGCCTGGGATGAAAGAGGCAGTAAGCTGGCAACCTGAGTCAGCATTTTGTGTGCTTGAGCATAGATATCTGCTGCATGAAGATTTTTAAGGGTTTGCTACAGACAGATGAAATGGGCTAGCTTAAACTATCATGCTAGTATATAGTGTACCAGTAACGTGTTCCCAAATAGCACAGTAGAGTCAGCACAGAGGCTTTGCAAGGAAAACACACACATTTTCCAAATAGTTACAGTTACTGCTGATAAACTTCCAAATGTGAGTTAGATGCAGCATATCTTAGTCAACTAGTCACAAATCCCAAAGATAACTCTGAAGGTCAAAGCAGCTAAACTCAGTGACTGTCCCACTTTAAGCTTGTTTTAAACAATGCTTATGTTCTTGCTACTGCAGTTTTGAATACAGAAATAAGTGTCACAAGATGCCAAAAGCAGACATCTAGTAACACTGCTGCCATCCAACTATCTTCCTTTTTTTTTTTCTTATATTTGGCTCTCGGTGTGACACAGATCTACCCCCACGTAATGTCTTGCTGATGAGAAGCCAGGTTAAGTGTGAGGCCTTCACTCAAATCCCTGATATTTCATCTCTTCCCAATTAACCTCACTTACAACAGACCCCATCTGTAGCCAAACTCCATTCTTAACTAAACCAGGAACTCCGAGGTTTGCTCAGGGCTATAGTAATGAGCACCGAATGACTAATTTGGCTTTGTAGCATTGTTGTTTTGTAAGAAATACACTGAAGAGCCAATGGTCTAATTCAGAGCACAAACAACTTGAATTAAGGGATCTCTTTTCTTCTTCAGATACCAAATAAGTTTATTTTTAATTGCTCCCAATGAGGATCTTGTTGTCTGCTTGCAGTTGTCAATCTTCAGTGCTGTTACAAATACACCCCAGAAACCAAGCCACCCTTGTGAAACAAAACAAACAGTAAAAATATGAAGTCTGGTTTAAGCCCCTCAGCAGAGCAATGCAAGAGCAGACAGGCAAAGACGGATGCTCTCCTAGAGCAAATTCCTAGAATTTGTTTCATCATTTTGATTCATCCTGCACTTCCTCAGCAAGGAAGGTAAGGTACCTCCTACAGACAAGCTGCTGTTATTACAGAGCTCTCATTTACAGCTGGATCTTAATTTATTCACTAGCATTTGGGGGATAATGAGAAGTGCACTGTTCTCTGTGTCCTGAAAGGACATGGGAGCAAGGGAGAAGTGGACTTCAGGCCACAAGCAGAAGCTGTGAGGGGCTGGAACCTGCTCTGGATGATGATACATGCAGCCCAGGCACGTGTGAGAGCTGTGAGGGAGAGGATTGTGAACACCAAAATGAATTTTCATTCTTAGGCTCAATCTGAAGCCTAGAATTGCTTTCTCAGCTCAAATATGTATAAACATTCCCAGTTTATTAGTCCAAGCGTGGTCAAACACAAGTTGGTTATCAGCTATGGGCAGAGACACTTTCCAATCAAAAATTTTGCTTTCTCAAACTTTAAAGCTATTTTCCAAATAAAGTGGTTTTCTAAAAAAAAAAAAAAAAAAAAAAAAAAAAAAAAAAAAAAAAATCAGTTAAATCCTTCAACTTTATTTTTCTCTGTTCTCAGCAGTGACTACCATTTTAGTGTAAGTATATATATACTTTATGCTATAACAGGTACCTTGCACAGAAACTATATTCCAAAAAATTGACTGAGGCTATTTGTATTGAAATCAACTGAGGTAATTTTTATTGAAATCTAGCTAAGGTGTCATAAGGAAGTACATAGAGCTGTTTGAAATGATCCTGCCAAGTAGTTCACAGTGGTGGGAGATCTCTGTCATTGGAGATGAGCATCTCTTGGGACAGCTGGAACAGGTAGCAGTGGTTGGAGCCACCACTCTGAGCAGATTTCTGATAGTTGCTGGTGAAAAGACAGCAATAAGCCAGAAGATGTTGCTGGAATTTACTCCAGAATGTATTTGCAGCTTATTTGCAGAATTTATTGCAGGACTTGTTGCAGAAATTTGACCAGTGAAGTTAGAGGAAAGGTGCCTAGCAGAGCAAGCAAACAAGACATCCTGGTCAGAGAACTGAGGTCGATTGAAAAGGAAACACAGGCTAGGTGGGAAGAAATCTCCTGAATACATTTGGGAAATGGGAAGGAAACAGTCTTAGCAACTGGGGAGATCTCATCCATGTCCCTAAATCCCTGACAGGAGGGTGCAGAGAGGCCGGAGCCAGGCTCTGCTCAGTGGTGCCCAGTGCCAGGACAGGAGGCCATGGGCACAGCCGGGCACCCAGGAGGCTCCCTCTGAGCACCAGGCAGCACTGCTGTGCTGGGCGGGTGACGGAGCCCTGGCACAGGCTGCCCAGAGAGGCTGTGGGGTCTCCTCCTTGGGGAGCTCCAAAAGCCGCCTGGACGTGGGCCTGGGCAGCCTGCTCTGGGTGTCCCTGTCTGGGCAGGGGGGGCACCAGGTGGCCTCCTGAGATCCAAGCTCAGCCATCCTGTGATTCTGTGATCTTTCCTGGTGTTGCCGTGTATGTATATAATAATGTCTGATCAACATATATTTTATAATAATAATAACTATTTTATTGGCTCATTTGTCTTAACAAATTAATTTTTGACCAAAACTAGCACAAGTTGGATGCTTTCAGCTGTGAAAGAAAGCAAGACAGAGAACAAATTGCTAAAGCAAAAAGCACAGGCTCCATTACCACCAACACCCTTTCTGGCCTGGCTGTGAGTCCAAAAGCTTTGAACTATTTTAAGAATATTAACACCACAAAAGAGGGAAGTGTTAAGGAAGAATTCGATGCATCTTTTTTAGCCAACAGCAGAAATAGCTTCAGCATTCCTTCTGACAAGATAAATGGACAATCAGCTTTTCTAAGACCAGTCAAGAGAACATTGAGATTGTAATGCAGCTGGGAGAAAATGTGACCACTGGAACATGTTCATTTTTAATGCAGATTACTCCACTCGGTCTTCCCACTGGAAATATGGACAAGATGCACTCGATGACAATATAGTAAAATGCAAGTTTTTTTGCTGCACATATTGTATACATCTGCAAAAATAAATAAGTAAATAAGTAAAAATGGGAGGATTTCATTAACATACTGCCTTTGAAGTATGCTCAGATAGAGAAAAAAAATACAGGAGGAGAAGGGGAAGACACAAACTGACCAAACCACAATGGGTATGCAGGGAACCAGTAGATGGGCCCCTAAGATGCCATGCAAAGTGCTCTACCTGAGATGGAATAGCCACAGTACACACTGGGGACTCATCGAAAGAGGACTCTGGAGGAATTGGTGGACTGTATCATGGCTGAGAAGAGCAGGGCTGCTCCATGAGGGCAGCTCACCATAGGTACAGGCAGAGCAGTGCCCTCAGGATTTGGGCAGGACTGGGCTGGTGATGCTGTTGTTGACAGTCCAAGAACAAGGTGAGATGACCAGGCAGGTCCAGGGCTCTGCCAGAAAGTCTAGTCAGGAACAGCAGGATACAGAGACAAGGTCCATGGAAGAAAAAGGGCCAGAGACAAGGCTACATATTAAACAGATCCATCTAGGAAGGCCAATTAATAAGACAGGAGACAAGACTGGGCACAGGTAAAC
The DNA here is from genome assembly GCF_009819795.1 of Aythya fuligula. Taxonomy (NCBI): domain Eukaryota; kingdom Metazoa; phylum Chordata; class Aves; order Anseriformes; family Anatidae; genus Aythya; species Aythya fuligula. Next base: position 188,200,620 of record NC_045559.1, read on the forward strand.
CTGCAGCATTGCACATGCTAAAGTCTCTGGTGAGGCTGTCAGGGCAACCAGTCAGAAGTCCTGGAGGGAAACCCAAGAGCTTCCTTCTAGTACCTGAGTTTATCAAGAAGATGGAGCAAAACTCCTTACTGAGGTGTAGGGCAGGTGGATGAAAGGCAGTAGTCATACAGGGAGGTTCTGATTTAAGGCCTGATTTAAGGGGAAAAAGCTTCATTGTGGCAACCATCAAGTATGAACACAGACTGCCCAGATGGGCCGTGCACTCCCCGTTCTTGTAGGTTTTCAAGACCCAGCTGGCAATGCCCTAAGCAACGTGGTCTGTTGAGCAGAAGCTTGGTGTGGAGACCTTTTGAGTGCCCCCATCCTGAACAATATCATGCTGTTTCTATTGATCCCATGGCTATTTGAGTGTGCTGCTGAACGCACGAATCCACAGGAGAATGGAGGACCTTTAAGCAGGCTGAAGAAGTTGTTGAAGAATCTCATTTTGGATACAAGTTACAAATACAGAAATACTCAGCTGAAGTAGTGCTTTACTGAACGCAGTATTCCTTAAAACAGCTTTTCCAGCGATCGATTTTTTTTGACATTACTGCTTTGTATGCACATTTCTAGTTCCTTTGCTCATTTTACCATTCTTTAGACTCATTGTATATTGCAGTTTGCCCAATAAGCACACTTCAGGACCTAAGTGTGCTGTCACACTCTCACTACCTTTGACCTCCTCCATCTCTGCCTGTTGGTTCCATTTTCCTTACACCTCTCTCTCCCCTGGTGCAGCCCTGATGAGCTCCCCACACTCTTCAACAGTGAAACTAGGATAGAGCAACACCCTGAAATACGTTTAATGTTTTAGTGTGAATTACATTACATCTTAGGCAAATTACAAAATTGAGCTTTTACATAGTTCGACTGCTATTTCTAACCTTGTGGAGTGGTAAGCACTGCCATGTCCTCTTGGGCCCTGAAAGCTGCCCTTTCTTGGGGAAGAATACTGACACCCTTCAGTCTTCTCTTCAATAAGTTGTATTTCTTACTGTCATCCTGTCTCCTTGATGTCTTCTTCTTCCTTCCATTACTATTCTGCATCCCTTGCGTGCAAACACTGGACATTTACACTCATTTCACACCACCAGGTCCCAGCGATACTTTCCAAACCCCATAAACTTCAGCATGGGGGAGGCCAGCTCTGGCCTCTCGAGCACTGGGAGGAACTGGGCTGCTGACACTGCACTGTGGCTGGAGCAGGGTGGCTGGGGAGGGTCTGTGTGCCAAACAGTGGGAGCTGTTATGTGTCTGACCCAGCAGGGATGGTCCAGTCGGCCTGTGCAGGACTTCTGATTTAAGTTCACCTGAAGGTATCAAAGCCTGCGCACTCCAAGGCTGCTCCAGCGTGTGATCTAGGTGCAGTGACAGTATTTCAGAACCTGAAGCACAGGGGGTTCGGGCTCAGTATGAGGGGGCACTTCTGTGCTGTGAGGTGACAGAGCGCTGGCACAGGCTGCCCAGAGGTGCTGTGGGGTCTCCTCCTCTGGCGATACCCAAACCCTACATGGACACCACCCTGTGCGATGTGCTCTGGGCGATCCACCCTAATCCCCAACACCCCTCCAACACCCGAACCATCCCTACCCCCCACCCCTCTCCCCTCACTCCCCAACCTCCCCCACCCCCTGAGCGGCGGGGGGCAGCCTCGAACCCGGGTCCCCAGCACCACCACCACCACCACCACCGCGGGCTCCTCCCCGGCTCTCCCCCGCGGGGCCCGCCCCAGAGGCGGGCGCGCAGGGCCGGGCGGTGGGCGGCGGGCGGCGGGCGGTGGGCGCTGCGTGCGGCGGGGCCGCTCGGAGCCGGGCGGTGGCGGTGGCGGCGGCGGCGGCGGTGGCGCTGGGGCTGCCCGCGGCCATCGCGCTGCCTGAGGCGGCGGCTCCGCCGCTCGGGCCGGGCGGCGGGGCCGCGGGCGGGATTGGCTGCGCGGCCGCCGGGCCCCAGAATGCAGCGCATGGCGCGTCATTGAACGGAGACCATGATGATGGCGGCGGCGGCGGCGGCGGCGGCAGCGGGGGGGGCCCCCGAGGTGATCGCCCAGCTGGAGAACGCGGCCAAAGTGCTGATGGTGAGGGCCGGCGGGGCTTCGCCTTCCCCCCCCCCCCCCTCCTCCTTTACCCTTTCTCCTTCCCCTCTCCGCTTCTCCTTTCTCTCCGCGTTTCTTTTCCAGAGTTTTCTCCGTGCGGAGCCTCCCCCCCCCCCCCCCCCTCCATTTCCCCCCTCCGCTCGCACGTGGAGGGGGGAGCCTGGTGAAAGGGGAGCTCCCCGGGAAAGTTTTGGGGCTGCCCTGGATGGGGGGGCAGTGGGGGCAGCGAGGGGGACGGGCAGGTCCCAAAAAACGCCCCCCCCCCCCCGGCACGGCTCCCTGCCAGACTGGAGGGTTTGGTGCCGAAACGTGGGCAGGCGGTGGGTGGTGGTGGTGGAGGGTTTGCAGGGGAACCGAGCAGGATTTGGGGAGGTTTGTCCCTTATGGGCAGCGTGCAGAGCCTGTGGGGTAAGTACTGGGCTGGAGCAAAGCTTCAGCAGTGGGTATCCTCCTCAAAATACACCTGGCTTCCCCTTCCAAAATCAGCCAGGAAAATGCTGAATATCTTTCCAAACGAGAAACTAAGATACCAACAAACGCCAATCCTCTTAAGAAGAAAACCCACCACCACCAAAACTTTTCAAAGCATGCACACGGTGATCCCTTTTGGGCTTGGCTTTGCTTTTGGTTCACGCGTGCCTTTGCAGAACTGAGCTGCACAGGTCGTTAGGCAGCCTCGTGATCTCCCTGCCTCGCTTTCTTTTAAATAATGCAGTTGCTGTAATTACCAGAAGTGCTCGACTGTGTGGAGGAAATACGTAGTGAGTATTAGTATGACACACAACTTGGCTGTGGAAGGAAGCCCCGAGTTAGGTAGGTTTTGGTATCAGGCACGTGGGGTGGCATCTCCAGCATCGTGCATCCGTGCTGGGAAACTTAACAACGCTGCTTGTGGTGGCAGTTCCCCTAGCCTGGCTACCACAGAGAGGAAAATGCCTATTAACGTGGAGATAAAGTAATCAGAAGTGTCAGTGCAGTGAAACGACGCCAGCCTTTTATGGCAGCCTTGATGCTTCTGTTGGAGAATTGGTGCTAAACTTGCTGGTTAAACTCTGTCTCCAGTCTGCAAACACGTGGCTGTTAGGATCTTTGCTGATATCTCTACCTTCCTCCCTCCCTCCAACCTCTATCAGTATGAAAAAGGACTTGTTGCAGGCGTGAGCTGCTGCTTGTTTGTTTGTTTTTTCCCCTCCAGAGCTGCTCTTGGAAGTCCTGTAGACATCCCTGAACTGGCAAGAGTTAGTTTAGATCCCTCTTCCTGAGGAAGCGGTGTAAAACAGAGAGGTTTCTGGAAGCTGTCTGTGAGGCTGAGGAACCCAATCAGGCTTTAAGGCAGGCTGGCTATGAGGGCTGTGGGAACTGCTGATGGTTCCTGCCCCATGCCTCACGTTCCAAGAACCAGCAGGTTTTTGGGGTGACAGCGGAGAGGAGTTGATACAGCTGCCCGCCAGGCTAGCTGAAGGTGGATGTGGGACCCCCCGCCCTGAAAGGGTCAAACAAAAAGGCCTGTTCCTTCTCACTGGCAACTGTGGACAAATGAGAGCAAAATCCTGTTGCAGGACTGCACCTGGACAGTGATAATCCTCGTTTAAACTTCCTATACCGTTTGATAAAATCTTGTAAAAGGTCTGTTTGGAGCTGGGGGCAATGTGTAGTTTGTGTGTGGCAGCTGGGAGGCACGAACTGATCAAACCAACTGATAGGATTAATTATTTATGTAAAAATCCGAGGACCAGGGGGAGGAGGGTGGTGAACCTGGTGCTGGTAATGGAGGTCAGCAGAGGCTGGCGCATGGAGCCATACCTGAAAAATGAGCTGTGAATGGTCTGATAGATGGCAGCAGGATTTAACTGGGCAGGGAGTGGCGAGGAGAGAGATGGTTTGCTCTCCTCACCTGGCAGTCCATGCAAAATTCAGTTGGGAATGAGGTGGTGCAAAGTATCTGAGGATGGAGCAGGGAGCGGTGGCAGTTCATGTGATGTTTGTCTTGTTTTCAAACTGAGATACAGAACCGTGGGGGAGAAGAATGGACTAGAGGAATTCAGACATTAAAAAAATAAGGAAAGTTTAATTAACTTTCCTATAGGGTAAGTATGGATCACCTTGAGCTCTCTAAATATTTGATGAGTATTCTCATAATTCTTATTTTTTTTATTGCTTTGGGTTAGTGGAGTTTTCCTTTGGAAAACCACTTTATGTGTGTCAGATACAAGATAAATTTATTCTGAGCTCGCAAATTGCTGATCTTTATGGGCTTTACGAATCATGGCATGCATTGTCTGAAAACTGGAGAGATTTCAATCTGTTCTCTCACCAGGTTTCTCTTACAGCTGTGTAAAAATGCTTGTCCTTTATTACAATAATGCCTTTCAAGGAGCCCGTGTTCAAAAGGTAGGGTTTCAAAAATGATTGAAATTCAGTACAAGTTAAAGAGTAGTTAGATGAAGTTGTCATTAGCTGCCAAATAGGACTTTGAATGCTGGTCCTATGGCAGTTTTCTTTGGTGTGCATAAGAGTGTTTGCCATACTAAAAAATACACACTTTTTTTTTTTTTTTTTTCCCTACTTGCTTCCTTTCCAAGCTGTGTGTTTAATGTAAGCTTCCCACAATGCCTTGTAGCTTAAATCCAAAATGCCGTGCCGTAGTTCAGTGCCACAGGCTGCTCTGTACCTTTGACCTGTGCGACTCTGGCTTGGTGAAGACTGTGCACACCAGAATCTGTGTGAAATGAAGTGAGTACAGTGCTGCTCCATTTCCGATCTGTGGCATCCTTTATCTATAATGTATGTTTCCTTTCTCTTATGTTCTGTTTAGCTCATCTGGTAATTAATGCTAAATATAATTAATAGAAGTTGAGCACTGTTTAATAACTCTTTGTGGATTAGGAGGACAGGCTGCATTATTAAGGGAAGAAACGTAAGCTTCATCCCATAGGTGAGAGCATGAAGTCAGAAGTGTGCACAAGGATTTTAGTTATTGTTGGTGGTTTATTAAAGCAGATTGACGTTTTTTTAGCATGTGATGTTCTGTGTCACCTAAATCTAAATCCACAGGTTACAGCTTGTTCCCTGGCCCCCTCCAAAACGGGATGCTGTGTTCCTACCTGCAGCTTCACTTTCTCCCTTGTGACCTGCGCCGAACATATTAATATTGCAAAGAGGACATAAGAATTAAACAAGGGAATGGATTTCTGTCAGGTTAGCGAGATGAATTGATGATCTGTGCAGCCATTTAAGTTGCAGAGCTAGCACAAGGAGGGGGCTGAAATTAGATTGTCGGACATGTGCGGGGCCAGTGTGCCTCATTAGCACTGATGAGCCGTCAGATTGGCACAGTTGTATCATACACCTTCAGCGTAAAATTTATTTGCCAAGTCAGACCGTCTGGGTATTAGAAATGCAAGGCACATGGCGAAGAGATAAGAGGTTACAACTTTCAGAATGGGAAGTTCCAGCTGGATAGAAGGAGAAAACTTTCATAGTAAGTATGGTTGGTGGAGGCAGTGGGACAGGCTGCCTGGAAAGGCCGTGGGATCTCCCATGTTTGGGGAAATCTAAAACTTGACAGAATGAGACCGTGAGTGACCTGACCTAACTTTGAAGCAAGTTCTTTTTTTGGCAGCAGTTTGAGCTGAGTGGCATCCAGAGGTTCCTGTCATCCTGTGTGGTGTGTGCTGAGTGGCAATAATGGACAGGTTCAAGAACATCTGAGCAAAGGCTTTTACAAAATAATTCCCTTATTTACAAGTTTTTAAATGTTCTTTTCTCACCATCGTCTGTTTTGGGGGTGATGGTGGAGGAGATTCACACATTTCTTTCTTCTTGGGGTATTTCTTAGTTTGTAATGTACCTTGCTCACCTGTGAACTTGTCTGTCAGATGTTTCAATAAGCTTGTAGAGTAACAGCATAAGGGAGCACGTTAGTATTCTTAAAACCTAAGAACAAATTGTTTGCATCATCTACACTGACAGTTTGTGTGGGATTTTCTTTTGACCTGTCCTTGGAGTTTGGACCATGACAATCCTCCTCCATTTTCTAAGTTCAGTTTCTCGTTGCGGCCTGCCTTCTTTGTAGGGCATTTCTTCAGGTCGTGATGCTTGAATAATGGTAAGGATGAAAGGAAGAGATGTACCAGCTCTGATTTTCTTATGGCAGGTTACCTGTTGGAAGAAATCCAGACAAATGAATCACTTCAATGCTGAGACTTGCTGAAGTCTTCCAGGTCATCACCTAACAAAACAAGCTGGACGTGTGCCATAATATTATGGCTGGATTAGACCAAACATCTGCCTAGCTCAGTTCCATTTCCAGCAGTGGCTTCTAGCTGCTGATTTAGAAGAAGGGCCTCAAAAAATAGAGATAATCCTTTTACTGGTATACACTTTACCATATTTGAATTATTATCTTCAAGAGCTTCAGGTAGCATTGTTGCTTAATGATTATTGATGAAATTTTCTTCCACTCATATATCTAGTTGTTTCTGGAATAAATATATATTTTTGTTTTTCTTAGGCTTTTATATTATATTTGTCTAGTAGTAATGAGTTTTACAGGAGTTTTTTGAGGGAAAGAACAAAAGAAAACATTCTGTTACTTGAGAGAAGCCTGCTGTTTGAGCATTTCATTCAGTATTGAATTACGAGATGTACCAACTCATTGTGCTGGGTTTTCTTCTACTGTACACTTTGATTTTTTTGGTGTCTGTCACATTGCACCCTCCTGTCATCTTTTATACCTGGTCAGCTTTTCAAGTAGGCGATGTCCTGTACAACTGATCATCCCGGTATTTGTCTGTACGATTTTTGAGATGGACCGACCAGAACTGCGTTCATTTGTGCTGTGGGAACATGAAGAGTTTCGATGGCTGTACATTTTTGGTATGCTTCTGTATTCCTTTCCTAGCAGTACTTAACGTTATGCTTTTCTTTATTACTTCAGCGCATCGAGGTGGTGTTCTCAAAGGACTATGCTCAAGCAGTCCAGATCTTTTTCTGGAGTGGTACAAAGTAATGCAAGAGCCCATCATTGTGTATGTATAGGTGTTCCAGCTTTTGCTTAAGAACTGGTGTGGCTGGTGTGTTTTACAGGCACGCAGTTCAGGTTACAGTTTGGGAATGAGTACACGCAGTGTGCGGCATGTTAATGAAACTTTCACCTGGGAGCAAACGTGCATGGTGTGTACCCAAAAGCAGACGGTGCCGAGGGTGAGGAGGTGACGGCAGGAATGTGAAGATTGCTGCAGCTTCTGATATCTTTAAAAAACAAACGTAGCATCTAGTGAAACGGGGCTCTTTGCATGTAGGGTTTGTTTTTTGATCGTTTCACAGAGCGAGTGTTCATCTCAGCCCGGGATGCTTCTCACTCGTTGCACATGTTGGTGTTGCCTTAGCATGTTTCTCTATTTTGTTCTGAGATGTTAATGAAAATACTGTGTGCCTGCTTCTAGAACTGTCCGTCAGGGAGCTTCATTAGTTGGTAACTCCATCTGGGTAATTCTTCTTCCGGCACTACCTACTGTTTTCTTCCCTTTAACCTGCTTCCTAAGAGCCTTACTGTTGGTACGATAATCTGTGTTCATTAGTTAATTAATGGCCCTCCATATGGAGGGGTGGAAGGAGTTCTCCTGATTAGTAAGTTGAGCTGGTGCTGTCACAAGCAGGGAAGTGATAAATTCCTTTTTGTGAGTTTCTGGCATTGTTATGATACTAAAAAGTCCGTCTAGGGTAGGTATACCTGGGAGAGTTTCTTCCACTTTGGTGTCCTGGCTTGATGTAAGGTTGGGATTTGGGATTAAGGTGGTCGTGTCTTCCATTTTACCAAGGACAAATGTATTCCTCATACCTATCTCCTTTCCAGCTTTCTGGGTTCCTTTGGTTTCCCCAGAACTAAAGGAAGTGGAACAGATAGCCTGTGCTGGGGCAGTGACCCAGTATAGAGGATGCAGTAAAATCTGGAGCAATTCTGATGCCTAGTGGGGTGTGTGAGTGGCATAAAAACACACGTGTGCTGGGAGATGTGTAGAAGGGAGGCTGTCAGATCTGAGGAGGAGACATTGACACAATCAACAACCTTCAGGTCTTTTTGCATTCCTTTAAAGTCTGTCTAAACCACCCTGTTGAGCTTGGGGTAGTTGTTGGCATAGGGAGGGGTTGGGAAGTAGATGCAGGGAAAAAAAAATATTTTGTTTTTAAACTGAAATTATTTTCACTGTGTTGCATTGTAAGCAATTGTACTACCTTGACTGAGATGAAAAAGGATGTCTGTGCTCCCAAAAGAAACTTTGGTCAAATTGTGCTGTTAATCCACTTAGGAAGTAGCAGATGATGCTTCTCTTATACCTTCAGATCAGGGCTGATTTCATTTTGTTCTTTTTTTTTTTTTTTTTTTTTTTTTTTAATGGGAAATACATTTAAAGTTATTGGGCTTAATATAGGAGCAATGAATGAAAATTTATTGTTCGTGTTACAATACAGAGAAGCCTTTATAGTGGTGCCTACTGGCTTCAACATTTACAGAACTGTGAAAGTGAACGTGCAGAAAGGCTAGGGATATACCATGGTCTGTGTTGAAGCTATGACACTGGGTATTTATCCTCCTACAGTCCAGCTGTTTCATGCAGCTGTGCAAAGTGGTAGAGGCACAACTTGTGTTGAAAATACACCTTATCACAAAGTCTCATGTAATTTATTTGTGACTGTGAAATTGCATTAAGGTGTTTTGCCATGGAATTTGTCCGTTCTTGACAGGGGGCCCTGGGATTTCAAAGGGCTTGGCCAAGGTGAAGAACATCTGCAGAACCAGGCTTGTCAGCGTGATGTAGGTGTTGGCTGTGTTTTCAGAGAAGCCTGAACCAGTCTAACAGCAAATGGCTGAGGAAAGCCATTGCTCGTCTTTTTGCTGGCTTGGTGATCTGCTACTTCAGTGAGTTGGACTGGCTTACGGAAGGAGCTGCCAGTTGCCAAAGCTAGCATGAGATAACGTTAATAATGTGTGACTAGGAGCAGAGAGGAGGTAACGTGGCTGGAAGGAGAGGAGGAAGGTCTCCAGCACTGCATTCCCTCTCCTGGCACTGCAGCCTGGAAGCTCTGCAAAGGCAGTGCCTCTTCGCTCCTGGTAACGTAGACAGGGATCCTGTCTGCAGGATCCACCTAACAAAGGGAAAGGATAATACTGGCATCCTTCATAGACGTGCTTTGGTATCTGTTAATGGGAAGAGATAGAGAAAAATTGTGTGGTATTTGTATTTTATGTACTTCACTAAAGTATTTTCTTTCTCTGCTAAGGGGTTTTAATGTTTTGGCTGTTGATGTTTTGGGGGCTTGCTGTAGTATGGCTTTAGGGCTCTATTGGTGTGGGTGGTATATTCCTTGACTTTCTGTGTCACACACTCATTGACCCGTTACTGCAGAAATGCCACTTTTTTGTCATGTGGTAACACAAAAGAAGTTGCTCTGCCACGCAGCTGGGCTGGGGACAGGGGGAGGCTGCGCGTGTTGGTGATGTGGGGACAAATGTCATCAGTTCAGGGTTCTCTCTGGACCCTTCTTGTGTTATGTGGCTACAGATGCTGGCTTGATGTTAGGTGCCTTAAAGCTGTGTTGGTGTGTTTAAGCAGTGGCTGAAAAGCCTTACATTTTAAAATTGGCACTGATTTTTATGTACACAGAGCTTTTGACACTTTCTGCACTGATCATACATTTTCTGCCCTCCCCCCCTTTAAGGTCTTAACCATTCTTTGTCATCTGTTCACCCATTGACATATACTATTTGCTTTGCTAATAGTGTTGGCTTCTAGTTACTGTTATTTGACTAGTTTTCTATCAACCACACTTTTTGGGTAGCTTCCGAGATAGCTAGTCTTGTATTGTCATAGAAAAAATGTATCAAGAGGTTAAGAAAACATGCACGTGCCTCTTTTTCTGATGAAGAAAACATCAATAGTACTTTCCTTACCTCTCAACAACAACAAAGCCCAACCCCAAAAAAACAAACATGCTTCTTCCTGAGGATTTAGGGAGGTTTAGCTGCAAAGCTGTTACTCTGTGAGGTTGTCTTAAGTGGTATTAAGAACAGATGTTGGGTAGCTTCAGGAGAATGAATTGTTTAGTGGGGAATATATAAATACTACATTCTAATAATAAAGAGAAATGATAATATTGTTTCTGGAGCTAGTCTCATGTTCGTATTACAGTATTCTCCTTAAGAGCAATAAGGATAAAATATGTAATGACGACTACATTTTCTTTGCAATCATTTTTCAGTAAGTATGTGGAGCTCTGCGACTGTTTCAAGCTAGAGATTTAGCTGAATTACCCCGGCTTCTTGGAATGAACTCAGGCACTGAACTTTAAAGAAATCTTAAAAGTTGCCTCTTCTCAACAAAACAAAATCCCAGAATGTGTGCATTAAAAGAAAAAAGTATATTCTTCATAAAAAACCTGCTTTTTAGAAAATCTCAAGATACATACTGTATGACTGCCTGTCTGTATGTGTGGTGGAGCTTGAATACAGAGATGTAACTGCGCTGGTAACACGTGGTTCAAGCTGTATCTGTAAGAGCAGAACAAATTAGTTAAATTAAAATAAATAAATAAATGTGATCCCATCTTCTAAATTATGTGCAGTGATAGATATTTTTCTTGCTGTTTCCTAGTAGTGGAAGAAGTGTTAAGGAGCTTTTTTCTTTTTTTTTTTTTTAAGTGTCCAGTGAAAGCCCAGATTTTTTCCTGCTTTTGTGTGACAGAAATTGCTTGCTTAACAAAATCCTTTGTATTTTTACCATTGCTCTGTGCTTCCTTACCCTCTGGGCTGGCTCAGGTGATGAGCTTCCTCCTTGGGCCTGCTGCTTTTTTTTTATTTGGCTAAACCTTGATTTCATGTTTCTGTAGTTACATTTCTGATTCAACTATTGTGTACTTCACCTGTGTCTGTTCGTAAGCCTCCATTAATGACAGTTAAAAAAACCTTTTAGTAAAGCCAAGTAAAAACCTGTGGTATTTCAGGCCGTGCCATTTTGAAAATATGCTAAGCCAAAGGAGTTTTCCCTGTCAAATTCAGATGTATGTTGAAAACTTCTAAAATTTCTCATCTCACTTTTAATCAACTTCAAAATAACTGTGCCAGGATGAAATGGTTTTGAAATTTTATCAAGGTTGCTGGAGGAGGAAGTGCTAAAACCTGAGGTTTGGAGCTGGGCAGCTGGCGGACGTGTGGGCCTGCCTTTCCTCATTAGTGGTGGGAGGTAACGCTCCTGATGAGAGGCAAAGCTTCAACTCTACGACACAAAAAATGAGTCATTTTCTCGGTTTCTTTCACAGAATGATGACTTCCCACCGGGTGTGGGCAGTCAGTGTGTGTTTTAGCACCGCGGGTGCCCCGGGCCTGCTGCTCCTTCGGCCTCATGGCCTCCTGCGCCTCAGTGCCCTTGCCCAGAGCAGTGGCCTCATGGCCGGACAGGTCTGTCAGTGTTTGACCTGGCTTCGGCAGGGGTTACTGCACCACCAACACCTGCATGCTGTCCTCTGATTGCTTTTCAACCTGTTCTTTTTTTCATTTGGAGAAGCTATAGTCAGAAGTTAGCATGAGGTAGATAGAATTGAATATTGTGTTTGTCCTTGTGTTTTAATGCATGAACAGTGAAGGCACCGTGAGTGGCTTTTGCAGATGCTGCTGCAGAGATATGACTGCTGTTCTGGTCCCAGACAAGTTCACAAAAACTAGTCCCTGTCAAGTTTTTGTGAACTTGCCTTCTTGGGCCTAGGGCAGTGGCCCTTACCTCGGTGATGCCCTGCTCCATCTGCAGGTGCTTACTGTAAAAGGCTACATGAGTAAAAATAATGCTACCCTTGCAAAAGTGTGGTTATAGCTGTAGTTTCAGCAAATATGATTGGAAATTGGGCAATGGAAAAAAAAATAGATACCACAAAACACTTTTTCACACAGGGATAATAAGATTAGTTTCTCTTGCGGTAGGAAGGCAGTTGCTTGACATTATTTGATGTACGGTGAGCCTAATAAAAAGGCTGTACATCATCTACAACTCCACTCTTGGACTGTGGGAAATGAATAGGGCCATTGCCAGCATTATTATGATCTGGTGTATAGTAGAAGAGGGGTCACAACCGTGGTTCTTGACTTAAAACTTTGTTTTGAAGTACACTGTCACAGTCCTGACTCTTGTATTAAGCCATGCCTGTACTGTCTGAGAGGTACAGTAATGGGCAATACAGAATTGAGCTACTTGAATCTTATCATCAGGGTGCAGCTATGATTTCAGGGGCTGTGGATGTGTCAGCTTCCTATCCTGGCTGCCAGCTAATCTAATCCTGCTGGAGAACCAGGACCTGCCACGGGGAGAGGGGATGGTGAGATTCTTCTCCTTCCAACCCTCTAGGATAATGGACTCCAGGCATTAAGTTGGGACCCATTTATCTTTCATGCCTCCCTGCAGGAGAAAAAGAGTAGTACCCGTAGTTGGTAGGAGCTGAGGGAAAAGTTTGGTCCATTGCCACCAATCCTTCTCTTCCTTGCTGCCAGATTCAGAGGCTAAGTTCTCTCCAGCTCCAGGGGCAGGGTTCCTGTACCACTGCAGTGTGATGTTTCATTCCTGATGTAGTCAGAGCTAACTGATCCTCCCTGTTAACATTAAATGGTTTTAAACAATTTGGAACAATGATGTTTTCCTTAACTGTTAGGTGTAGTTATGTCTTTATCTTTCTCCTTTTTCAGTTGCACTCACTCTGTGCTGGCAGAACTCTCTCAGGTCTGCAGGCATTGACATCTTGTTCCTTTGAAGAGTCTTGCTGACTTCAGGGACTCTGTGGATTTATCTAGCAGCATCCACCAGACATTTTAGAGATTACTTTGCTAAACAGAACTGCCTGCCAGACCTTGCTCATGCTTTGAAACTTTAGAACAGTGAATGTGGAGATTAGGAAGTAAGTAAGGCTTTATTTAAGAATGAGCTGTGACCTCGTGTCAGCATTCATCCTTTGGCTGCCCGAGCCAGACTATCGTAAGTTAGGTGTGTATTGTAGGACATTTCTCAGCTTTATCTGTTGTCTGTGTGCTTAAACCAATGTTGTAACTGCAGTTATGGAGGAAACAGTAACATACATGTAAAGCGCACACTATTTTTTAAGTTTTTTTCTTCACTGTTCTGTCATGCTGTATCCAGGCTTTCTTTCCTTAAATTTAGTGAAGTTAAGACTTCTCTGAAGTTAAAAAGAAAAGACTATTAAAGTTTACACTGAATTTTCTTGTAATTAAATTCAAACATTTTCTTGTCCTAGGGGTTATAAAGAAGGCATTTAGATTTAAAAAGAAAACTAGATCTTGATTGAAGTGTAAGATCTGTTCTAACTCTGTGCATGCTGCTGTTGTGATAACTTTATATGGGGCCACGTGAGTTTGGTCCAACACTGACAAGTTTCAAGTCATAACTCTTGGGATGTACAGAACTTTCCCATGCAGAATTTGGTTATTCTCTGAAATTCTGTGGGAGCAATCCTGCACAGGGTAGATGGAGTGTGAGCTGATCCTGTTCACCTAACCTACGTAGAGTAGGTTCATGCGAGTTAACATACCATTATTTTAGTGGAATTTGTAAACTTCCTTGTTGACTCGTGCAAAATAGCCAGGAAGGAGAAAGTGCCCAATAATACTGCAAGGAGGCTGACAACAGCCAGCGATGATAGTGGATGAACAACTTACGGATATTTAGAGCAGCTACAGGCATCCATCTGTCAGCATCCTACCACACCTATTTGAGGGCAATACCTTCATCAGCTTGTATTCGTTCCTCTTGGTTCGCCATGGTCTTGCCTCTTCTAACAAAGACACTGCTCTACCTTCCTCCCTTCTGCCTTCCACATCCTACCCACTCTTCTTCAAGCAGCAGGTCTTGGGTACCCGTTCTGATGCAGAAAAGCAGGCATGGACAGTGGGAGCTGTGTCCTTGTGAGGACAGTTGCCTCTGCAGACTGGTTACTACAAATCACATATGTATAGTGTGTTGTGCAGGTAAATGAGTGCTAATTTCACTGGAGAGCCTGTAATAACATCCGTTTGAGGATCAAATTGTTACTAGTGGAATAATATCTCTAGTTTTCGTTGCTTATCTTGGAGAGGAAGTTTCATCTCAGCAGACATTTTGATACTGATGGCAATGATTTACTTTGGCTCTCCCTTCAATTAATGGGTATAAATAGTGTGTTATATAATACCGTTTCAAAACTGAGAATAGATCTTATCACAAACCACAATTTATCTTTTGTTTTGCTTGTAAAAGATTGTATTAAGTACTTAAGCTCCAAAATACAAAACAAAATCTGATAGGAAGAAAAAATAATCCTATTGTTAAGTTTGCATGAAAGCAAGATGTGAGTGAGCAGATGTGTAGGAGGTAATTCCTTGAGCAGTCACGCATTTGTTCCAAATATAAACCCAGAAATACTGGGCACTCTGGGGTTTAAATAATTCATCTGATAATCAGGTTGGGGAAAGATTTCTTTTAATCCAACTAAGTTTTTATTCAGAAAGTTTTAAATCTCACTGTGTTGTCTTTATTGCAGGCCTGGTCAGAAACCATCTATCGCATCTTTCTTACCAGTCTTCAAAAACAATCTTAGGTATCTTAATTTGAAAGATGAGTTTGTGCTGAAATTGAAATGATTACCCCAGAAAACAAGTGCAAAAGAAGGAATTGGAACATAGTTTAAGCTGTTTATTATGCTAGCTAGGTTTTTAGTAGTAGTTTAGCTATTACTCAGGGCTCTCACTTTCATGTAATGCCAGATCTGAAGTGGGCAGCAAAAGAGGCTATCAATGCTGGCTGTCTAAACTGCCTGCTGGCCTGGTGCCCGAGGGAAGAACATCTCATCCACTTAGGAATCAGTTGCTGAATGCTGAAGAGCATCCTTGCATAGCCTGAAGCGTTGTCTGGTGGGGTCTGTTGCACGAGTGGATGTGATATTCCTGTGTTGTTGGGTGTCAGTGTCCCCTAGAACCACAGGGTGAAAGGCTGTAAAGAAGAGTGCTGCCACCCATCCAGCTGCCTGGGTCTGGCTCCTGTATTTGAGTTCTCTGATTCCATGATTCCAGGTTTTCTTAAGGCAAATGATGGTTATTGGATATGCTGTGATTTATTTTTTTCCTTACAGCCCATGTGAAACACTAGAAGAGGGTTACTAGCAACACAGGGATTGAGTCTTGTGGCTTGGCTCCACAGGAGGTAGTGTGATGCAGTCTTGGGGCATGTTGCTATCCGTGACTTTGGTAGAGTTCAAACTTGGAATCTCCTTATCCTGGGAATCTCATTCTTCTGTATAATTTACTTGCTTATAGAGAAGGATTACACTGGTAATTCTCTAAGGGTTTTTGTCTGTTTGTTTTAAGACACTGGAGTCTTTCTTTTGGGAGGCTTTGAGCATTTTAGAAGTGCACGGTAACTTCATGACTTAGGTCTGGTTCCACTATAATGATCATTTACATGGGTAGAGTAATATATTTAGCTTTTCTTAATACAGTAAGTGCACCAGTTAAAAATACTGCTTGCCCTTGTGTTTGATTTGTCTCTTTCTCCTATTTTTGCCCGTACTCGCAACTACGTTACCACTGTCACATGGTGTTCCCCTGCACATGCTTCTGGGGTTTACTCACGATCTTTTTGCTTTGCATATGCCTCGCTGTTGCTTGGCTTCCTTGCCTGCCTGACGTGTTGGTGAGCCATCTGGGCGCTCCCTTCCCTCCCTGCTTCTCGAAGCACGTCTTGCCTAGCGGTGGCAGTCAGCGAGGTCCAGCCCCAGCGGTGACACTGCTGTCTGTGGTGCCTTTTGCTTGTCCTTGTATGTTGGCACAAATTCTGTTTCTTGGCTTTTTGAGGCTTCCAGACTCCCTGTAGCAGAGTCTAGACACCATTTTGAGGAACAGCTAACATGGTTAATTGCTTTTTCATCAGCTGATAGTGGCCCACAGACTGCACTTAGGGAACAGTTTTATCTTCGGTCTTGACTACAGGGAAGGCAAGGTTCTCCTACATACCTAGGGAACCTCACTTTGGGAAGCTGGGGTGAATGTTATGAAGTCGTGCTTTCAGTAGAAATAAGCTTTTTTTTTTTTAATTATTATTATTATTTCTATGCTTGTTGAGTTTGTAATGTACTTTACTTGCAGACATAAACATTGCCTTTGGCAAGACAGATTCTCTTGGCTTTAATAGTAGCAGGTACAAGCAATTTGATCTGTTCTAAATCCAAGAAAATTCTCTCAGTAGGCACATTTGCCTTTTCATAATGCTACTAGTGTTTAGGCTGTGCTGTTCACAGGAGACATTTCTTGTAGGTGGGAATACCGTGGGTGTCAGCTTAAAACACCCCAGTGCACTTTTTCTGTGTTCTCTTAAAAAGCAGCAAAGTCTGGAGGAGTACATGATTGTTCTTTAAGCCATGCTAATTTGCCGATTTCCCTCTGGGTAATTGCAGAAGGATGCTCAATTTGGCTGTATTCTGTGCTGTCGTGCCACAGCTGAAGTCTGTGAAAAAGCAGAATTTGTCTCAAGCAAACTTCTCTGTCTGCAAGGAGTAAATGTTGTTCATCTGATTCTTAACTATGTTTATAGGAGATGGTGGGTGGTGGTTTCTTTTTGCTTTTTTAGCAAGAATATAATGCAGAGATAAGTGTAAACTGGTTAACTCAGTAATACTTGAATGAAAAGCTCTTCTGTTACTGATTTTTAATAGTAACATTGTCACTTGAATGTTAGAAGTTTTTAATCGTAAGATACTGTCCCTGTCCAGAAGTGATTCATAAGTAATAGACTCCAACACCTAAAACCTTTAAGAAAACAATGTCACTTATAAATGTGATATTTTGTATATGTAAAGCCCAACATGAAACTGCCTGCCTAAAATTGGCGGGGTGGGAGATTTGATACTTTCTTTTTAAAGCAAAGACTGTTCCCAAGAATAAGTAGAAGGGGCTGAAAAAGCAGAGACAACTTCAAATGTCTTACAAAGAGTACATCTGATACTTGTAACCCATTCCCTCTCATTCTCATGTCTTCGTTGCCTTCATTGCTTGGCACTTGCCATCAATGACAACTTCCAGTTACGTTTCTTAAAGGTGTGTTACTGAGGTAGGAAACGCTTGTACTGAGCATGTGGATCTGAATATATACATGTACATTTTACATCCTCTATCTGCATCTAACTACTACTTCTATTTAAAACAAAACAAAAACCCCCAAAACTTTATTTTTTACCCCCTTTTTCTCCACATGTACCTTCACCAGGTGTTTCCTACTCATGTTTGTTTTCCAAATGGCGCTTGATCTAACCCTTTCACATAGGTTCTGCTGTCCTATTTTGAGTGTGCTGTGAATTAAAACTTTATTTTTAATATTTGTTTGCGTTAATCACTTTCTGCTTAGGTAGCGTATGCTAAATTTGTGCTGCCCTTTTTCATGGCATCGGCGAATAATATATCATTCAAATTTATGGTGTACCATCAAAGGAGGAGCAGGAAAAAATATAATTAAAGTTACGTAACACAGATTTCTAAAGAAGAAACAAAGACAGGGATTATTTGGTGATGAAAAAGTAAGTGGCAATGTACAAAATGATGGAACTATGTGGTGCTGCTGCGTCAGGAGCTCTTCTTTATACTCATGTAGTACAAGATGAAGGGCGCAGGCAATAGGAATGGGAAATCTGGCTAAAAACCTACCGGTGCTGTCTGTTTTTTTGAGGATCCAAGTGCCCTTTGGAACAGTTCGGTATGATTAATTTGTTGTGTTCCTGGCTCCTGTGTTTTTCACATCAGCAGATTGCTAATGCTAAGGTTGCCAGAAGCAGAGCTGTGTTATGAGCAGTGCTGGGGCTCCCCTTGTTTTGTTGGTAGGGAGAGAGGTGCTGAAGCTCTGTCTGTGATGGGGTCTCTCAAAATGTGCTCACACAGGTAAGAAAGTGAGAGAGAGGGGATGGGATTTAAGGGGCTGTGCTGAACTGGAGCCCATTGGGCTGGAACCTGTTTCTGACAGAAACCTGAATCCAACTTCATTTTTTATCCAGTTCCATGCTGGAATGAAAAGGCAATCGCACAGAAGTTATGTTTGGTTCCTTGTGAAGCATCTGCTCTAACAGCGCACAGCATTTTGATGGAATTGGTCAGGATTCAGGAAATCACAGAAGGAAAAACCCAACTCAGGATTAGTTTCACAGTGGCAGTTCCTGACCTTCCAAAGTAATTCTCCTTGCGTGCAAGCAGGGATGGGGTATTTCCTGAAAAGCGTGATGATTTTATTGATTTTTACATACAGAAAGTGCAAGATCAGATGAAGGTTGGCATGTCTGTTAAAGGAAACGATTAGGACTCTAATGAAGCATGTATTTTATAAGAAGCTAATTTCTCTCTTAACCACTGAAGATCACTGCCTAACTTTTGGGCTCGGCTGTGTTTGAAATGCAAATGGTGGGACTTGTTCCTGTCAGAACTGATCTTTATATACACTAAGAGCTGTAGTCATTCCCCATGTATTTAATGAAACTTGAAGTGTACTTACACTACACCAGAAAAATGTGTATACCTGTGATCTGTGCCAACACATTCCTTCAAATTGCATCACTCTGGATGCCAAAATATTAGAAAGATGCTGAAGATTCAACCACACGTTTAACATAAGGGGAGTATCAGTCTCCATCTTTCCCTTTTTTTTTTTTTTGACTGTGAGTCAAAAAAGAACTTTTCTACTTTTGACTCTGTTTTCTCCTGAAGTTAGTGTTTCTGCTCTTAAAATGATTTTTTTCACTGTCCCATTTACTGCTGGTGGCATGAGGAGGGCCATTGCTATTACCTGTGGTTTCTCAGAGGGGTGCGAAGAGAAAGCAAAGACCCCATCTTGCCTATGCTTCTTCACTGAGCAGAAAAATGGCAGGCAAGATTTTTCACAACTGCAGAAAAGTATGGGATTTCCCTAAACACGTGCAGGATTTATGTCTTCTAGCATGCTTACTGGCTTTGTTGCAATTTTTGTTGTTGTTGCATACTTAAATAGAACTGGTCTCCTTATTTTCTTTCTTACTAGCTGTCCAGGCTTGCAGAAGGTTTAGCAGTCTTGAAGGTATTTGTCTGCCCGACCAGTGTTGTCTTTTTTCAGCCTTTCTTTCTTTCTTTTCTGTGTGGATAATGGTCACTGGAGTCGGTGGTCCTGCTGGAGCTGATCAGCAAACGCTGCTGTTGCTGTTCCCGTTCTGCATCCAGACACTGCTGGTAGCTGAGAGGAAGTAATTTTATTTGCAATACTGTGTTACCTAGGAGCTGTCTCCTTATGGGGCGATACCTCGGATCTTGCTGTGTCCTGGAGAACTTTGTATAGGTAACTTGTAAGACAAATTAGCAAATGGGCGTTAGCAGTAACATCAGGCAGTGCAGAACAGGAAGCAGTATGACTGGCAGTAGTTTCAGCATGCCGAAGAAACCTGATCATTACCACTCCGATGTTTAATTCCCTCTAAGCTTGATTGTCTCCTTCAAACTCTTCTCTGCAATTCGAAAAAAGATCAGGAACATGGAGGTATTTTGGGAGATTTTCCAAGCACTGTAGGCTGGGGTATGTTTCCAGCACTATTGTGTCAGGCTCACTTAAGCCAGTGCTCTTGTAATGTGAAATTTACACACAGAATAGGCATGTGCTGGGTTTTTCTTTAAAACCTTAAATTAGCTGGACTTTAAATACTTCCAATTTACCAATAAGTGATGTTGAATCCCCTGAAGACAGTAGATGGTGAGCTTTAAGCTCCCTCTGGTGGCTGCACTCCAAAGCTCGCCTGCAGCACTTCTCTAATCAGGACAGTTTTGAGAGTGAGTTCATGATGTATAATTATTATTGTTTTAATTAATACAGGAACATGATGTGCCTTATGCCTTCCCAAAGTGCCACAGGTCTTCTGTAATCAGATTTCAGAAAGCCAGAAGAGTTAAAGTTACATGAAATAAGAGCTCTCTTCTAGTTGCTGTAAGCATAATAAGGGACTATTTCCCATAAAACAGCTGTAATTATTATTTTTTATTTTTTTTACAGTTGTGCTGATCTCCCTAAAAGTGGTCTGTCCTTAAGTATTACAGGACACTGGAAACAGATAATAAACTTTGCATGACAAACTCAAACTTTGTTAATTCAAAATGGACATCAGGTAGCCCTGATTTGCTTTCCTTGCTTTAAGAACATGCATATAAACAGCCCCAGACTTTGTCACTTACACCCAAAGCATTTCTTCTGAGGTTGCTATAATTAGCATTAGGTTTCACAAGCTTGTAGAGCTGATCTGCGAGATCAGTAGTGCTGGAAAGTCAGTGTCACTTTTTTTTGGGATGAGGGGGCTAGGTAATATAAGGGATAGTGCAAGGAGGTGATAAGGCCACGCAGGTGAGAACAAGAAAGGGAGCAAGATGTCTCCTCTTGGTGGCAGAGGGTTACTAAACATAAATCACTTGTCTTGGGAAGCTTCATTCTTAGTTCTCATGAAACTTCATTGACCAAAGTTGCGTACTTCTGGAGCCTTCAGAGGATTCCTGTGATGTTACACAGTGACAGAGGCCGTAGATTAAATGCACTCTAAAAGGTAAATGATGCTGAAAAAAAGCACCCTGTGACACGCATGTCCTGTGCTGTGCTGTCTTATGGTGAACCAGGCTGGAGGGCTGATCCAGGTGCAAAATAAGCCTGTCTTTGGGATGCTTTTTGGTGACAAATTCCCTCGTCTGGCTCCCTCTGTGTTTGCACAAATGCTCGCCCACACAAAGGGAAGAAATGGGGGCTGCATTTCTCATTTGGGTTCATATGCAACAGCACAGACCGAGCTGTGTGTCAGGCTGCGGCTGTGCTTTAATCCCTGTGCTCTTGATGATAACCTGCTCCAAATACTCGTCTAGCATCCAGCACAGCAGGGTCTGTGGCATTGAACATACCTGGAGCCTTCCCAGGGAAGTGCTGCAGCCCCGACTGCAGAAACCACCACCATGGCTGGGGACAGCTCCTGGGGACGGCTGGTTGCGATGCACACAGCAGAGTTTGGGTTTGATTGTGCAAGCAGCACGTGGCTTAATTATGTGAGGCTTTTTTTTTTTTTTTTTTTTTTTTTTAGCGGAGCACAGGCTTGTGAAAGGACAGGGCATTTATTCTTCACTAGAAAAAATGTGATGTGTAAGAAGGGGCACAGCTGCTCATTAGGACCCATTTAATCAGATGATCAGCAGTCTGCTTTCCTGTGCTTCATTTCGTCAGATTATTGAGAAAATGATTGAAGAGCATCAGTTTTAATCTGTGGATTTACTAGCTTGTGTTTGAATCTTCCATCTTGTCTTTGAATCTTCCATCTTGTCAAGGATGAAATAATAAAATCAGATTTAATGTACTTAGTGGAAAATATTAATGTTAAATTAAATACCTTGGTCTTTGTGCTAAGGTGTTGTGCTTTTATTCCAAGAGCAGCAGGTACAGATCAAAAGATGCAGCTCGTGTATGATCTTGGATTGCCAGGGACAAGGCTCAGATGGGGAGTGTATAAGTTCAGTTTAAGTTCAGTAACATACTCTAACATCTCAGCCTGGCTTTATGCTTGTTATGCAAGCCCATGCTTGTACAGTCCATAAGGTTGGGAAAAACCTGCAAGATCATCTGGTCCAACTGTCCCTGGACCACCACTGTCACCCACTAACCCATGTCCTCAAGCACCACGTCCAACCTCTCCTTCAACACCCCCAGGGACGGTGGCTCCACCACCTCCCTGGGCAACCTGTCCCAGTGCCTGACTGCTCTTTCTGAGCAGAAATGTCTCCTCATTGCCAACCTGAACCTCCCCTGGCGCAACTTGAGGCCATTCCCTCTGGTCCTATTATCTGTGAGCAGAGGCCGACCCCCAGCTCCCCACAGCTCCTTTCAGGCAGTTGCAGAGAGCAATGAGGTCTCCCCTGAGCCTCCTCTTCTCCAGACCAAACACCCCCAGTGCCCTCAGCCACTCCTCACAGGCCTTGTGCCCCAGGCCCTTCACCAGCTCCGTAGCCCTGCTCCGGACACGCTTCAGGGCCTCGATGTCCTTCTTGTGCTGAGGGGCCCAAAGCTGAACACGGCACTCGAGGTGCGGCCTCGCCAGAGCTGAGCACAGGGAGACGATCACCTCCCTGCTCCTGCTGGCCACACTGTTCCTGACACAGGCCAGGATGCCGTTGGCCTTCTTGGCCACCTGGGCACACTGCTGGCTCATGGTGAGATGAGTATCGACCAGCACCCCCAGATCTTTTTTGTCAGTGGAGCCTTAGTCTTTCTACCTGTGTTTGTTCCTTTCTTGAAGGCGTATCAGTTTAGCTTACGCTGCTTTGGGTGTCAGTTCCCTGTAAGAGTATTTTTTGAGCTCCACGTGAAGCTGGCATCGCTAGCAGTGGTGGAGAAGCAGGAGTCACCTGGATAGCCAAGCTGCCCGTGATACAAGGCTACTGGGGGACCAGTGCGGCCATCCAGAGCTGACCTCCTGAATCTGAGCCCTCGCTCCATCTTTAAGATGTCAACTTTAATGTTAAACACTAGAGGGTAGTATGTTACTGCCAGTATGTGATTTTAAAGCATATCCATGGTCAAGATTCTTAATCCCTTGAGTTTATTAGACATTCAAGTCTTTAAAAAGAAAAAAAAAAAAGTAGAACTAAAGCAAAAATAGAACTTTGTTTCTGTGTCTGTGAGCATGTTGGCAACATAATTGATGTGCAGTGATATTTTTGGTTTGGGAAATAAGGATTGGTTTGATTATCTTCTGAAGCATCATTCAGAACATAATACTTAGAATTATTCACACTCTGCTTGATGTCTCGATGCTCACACTGATGTGCACACAACGTGAATACACAGTGGTACAGAAGAAGCTGTGACTAAGAAAGAACAGGTAGTTTTACAAAACGATACTTGCTTTGATATTTAACAAGGCAAATATTGATAAGTTCATGACATTGCTCATGTATTTACAGTTGGGTTGTAGAGTAACTGCTTTTTAATACTTTTCTTTTCTCTTTCAGGCACCACCTTCCATGGTCAATAATGAACAACGCCAACATGCCGAGCACATATTCTTATCGTTTAGGAAATCAAAATCACCATTTGCTGTTTGCAAACATATTTTGGGTAAGTTTTAATAAATACAGTTAAGCATTTTCTCTAACTGGAACTATGTCCTTCTGCAGCTGGGAGTACGGACATTAGTTTTAATTTTGAGGAAGTGTGCTTTTTGTTTGTGTGGCTTTTTTTTCTTTTCCGAAATTTCATGTTTCATATATTTGTTTCTGTACAATAGTTATACAATGACTGTTCTTGGAAGGGATCTCAGGCTGGCTCAATGCTGGAAGCCTGGTCTATATTACATTCAGAACAGGCTGTTAGGGGCTTTGTCCAGTTAGGGGCTTTTGCCATGTGGAACAGAGAAAACTGAAGAACTTAGTGAATTTAGAAGAAGAACTTAGAACTTTTTTTTTTTGTATTTTATTTTAAGGCTTGGATAAACATCTCATTTAAAAGATTTGAAGTGTGTATTGTTTTTAAATATTGAAAGTAGATTAACAAGCAAGTAAGAAATGTTTTTAAAATGTAAGCAAAGTAATTCAGATCTTTGTATAAGTAACACACTGTTTGTGTGTTTAAGCAGTACCTAAAAAAAAAAAATTGATTTAAAAGTTAGGCTCCTGGAAGAGCTTGAATCTGGCATTCCTGTTGAAAGGGAAAATACTGCCTTCAGCATTCAGTGCCAGGTCCTGTTCACGTGTTGCATCCTGTGTGGTGGCCACATGGTAAGCTGAATAATGTATTGGCAAATAAACAGGATGGCTGTAAGCAGATCAAAAATCTGTTCTAGGTTCTCTTTGCAAATGTTTTTATCCAAATATGAGAAATCATGGCACAAGAATAGGAGGGATCAGGTAGTAGTTGCAAGCTGGCAAGGCTGCTTCTTTTGGCATACGTTTTTGCTTAAAGTCTACTTGAAACAACAACTTAAATGTCTGCGGAGCTGCTAGATAGCATCAGCCAAAGATCAGTGATGGTAGAGGGTGAAGCCTCATGCTGCTCTAGGTTTTGTTTCTGGCAGCTCTGAAGTCAGTAAAGTATAACTTCATTTGGCAAAGTTCCTATACTGATGTAATAGATGAAGCTTTCCTCTATTACATGCTTATTGTAATACTGTCTAATCTGTGGAGTTTGCAGAACTCGCTGTGGCAGGATTGCTTGATGCTTCCCATTATACTGTTGGTTTACATATCTGCTGCTGCCAGCTCTTGTACTGGTGCTGAACTTTTCCATGGCAGGAATCTATTTCAGGTTGAATGTCTTAGTCGCTGTGAACAGCACAGCTTTTTCCAAAAATTAATTGGAAAAGTTTCTGTCCACCTGATAGAAGTAACATTGATTCAAAGTTTTGTGGGATTATATGTGTGGGGGAAGGAAAGGGCTAGGTAGGTGTCACCTTTTATCAAAAATTCCTGGAAAACCTGGAAATGTGTGGAAAAGAACACATGCAGCGGGGGAAGCAACTTTTAATTTCAAAGATTTGCCATGTGGAACAGAGAGAGATATAAGAATTAAGACATTTTTAATATCTAAAATGATTATTTTCATACTTTATTCATTCCACAGTGTTTTTTTTTTTTAAGTTATTTCAAAATTTTCTTGATTAGAGAAGTTTAATTCACGAATATCATGGTATTAATATTGCAGGCCTTCTACTATGTTTTTAAATTATGCTTTAATATATAGAGCAGGGTGTGGTTCCTTTCCTACACCCCCTCGCAAACCAAAATTCTTTTTACAAACGAGTTCAAGGTTTTAGGATATTACACTAGTACTTTGTCTGGTCACGAAGGCTGTAACAACACTTATTGATTTTAATTAGAACAACTCGCCCCCTCAATTTTTAAAGAATTTTAAGTGGGCAAAAGAACATATGTAAGTAACCTTGCTTGCAGAACATTTAGGTCTCTAATTAGCGATGAATTTGTCACTACTTAGAAGTAATGGAAATTTATGAAATATTCCTAGTGATATTATCTGTGCTAAGGGATATATCTCTGCGTCTTGTTGACAAAGAAAGGAGCACAGTTTAGCATTTTTAATGAAATATGTCTGCATTGAAAGTTCCATTTTTTCTTCTGAAATATAACTGATTGGTAGGAGTGTGAGCTTGGTTTTAATGCCTTTTGAATGTCTAGAAATAAAACATCTTTGAACTGCTCACTTCCTATCACCATTGTGAAACCAGTGAGTTTCCAGATAGGGCAGTGTTTTCCTTGCAGTGGCTTCTCCAGTAGGCAGTTGAGATGCTGAGACCTGGAACAGAAAGATTTTTCCCCAGGGTTTTTGCTTCTTGAGTAAGCGTTCATACAGTGTGGACAGAAAGAACAGCTGATTGAAGTAATGCGGGGAGGTAAGGATAGGTAGGAACCAGAAGGCAGATAGGGCTGGCTTTAAGAAAGAAACAGGAGAAAAATGGTCAAGACGGAAACTGGAGCAGAAGATAGAGAGCGATAATAA
This sequence comes from Aythya fuligula, assembly GCF_009819795.1. Lineage (NCBI taxonomy): Eukaryota > Metazoa > Chordata > Aves > Anseriformes > Anatidae > Aythya > Aythya fuligula. The sequence continues at coordinate 188,226,315 of NC_045559.1, forward strand.
TGTTGATGAAAAGAGTGTTCATGAAAAGAGTGTATGAGCCACACAGAGAGAGCAACTGAGATGATGAACATAATGAAAAGGAGAAGAGCCACCACTGCATGGTTTGTTTAGAAACCTGTAGTTGAACCCACAAAGCATGAGGCTCTACGTTCTTCTGCTGTAAGCTTATAGCTGTTAAATGTACTGGCAAAGCTTGTCCTGTCTTTCTTTAGTAACTTCATGTAGAGGATAATGGTGCTTTGACTAGTTATAGGCTTACACTGAATGCTGGAGGTCTGTACTGTTAATGATTGCAGTTGTGCATCTGTGGTACTTGACGCAAAGAAGAAATTCCATCCTCTTTTTTTTTTTTTTTAACCAACATTCTCTTTTTGTATGAGCTTTGTGCAGTTTGAAAAAACAGAGACCCAGAAGTTAGAAAATGTTAGAATTAAAATTCTGGTGCAGGAATAATTTGGCTTGTCTTTATGTATGTGTTGGACATACACATTAATCTTTTAATTAAGTGGTTACTTACTTTTTCAAATTAGGCCTAGTAGACCTAAAGGTGATTTATTTTTAATTTAAGCATGTTTACCTGGGTAGGGTTTAGATTTGAAGCCTGATTAAATTACTTAAAAACATTTTAGCAAATTGGATGCTATCTTGGTATGGAACTTGCATATAAAGGAACGCATATTATAGACTTATGTGTGTATATTCAGTGGAACAAAGTTTCTTTCGTAGTTGTTTAAAGCCCATCATCCCCTGACTGCGGCTTTCTTCAGCAAACACAGTTTTTCTGGTCCTGGCAGGTTGCGCTGCATAGCCCAAACTCCATTTCTGGCTCTGGAATTCTATTTCACCTTTCATATTTTATGTTTTTGCCACCCTGTGGCTATGCTTTTTCTGAATGCTTTTTCTGTTTTCTACAGACTCAAACTGTTTTAAAACTGTCTAGTGAAATGCTACCTCCTATTTCTAAGTTAAAAATTGTAATAGCAAAGGATCAAAAAAAAAAGCCCCAAAACCAAAACAAACAGGAAAAACCAACAAAGAAACCCCAACAAAACAGCCCGGTAGCTTTATATCATCAAGTTATGAATTACATTCAAATTCTGGGGCTTCTCTTTAAATTGTAGTATAAACAGTCACCATTTTCCGTAACATCTTCTTCTAGTTTCTTTAGCCTGTCTATGTACAAAGCAATCGGATATTCCAGTAACAAGTAGTAAGAAGTTACATTTAGTAATGTAATTTTGACTACATCAAGATAAACATGGAAAATTAAACTTAGTGTGGAGAACCTTAAATACACCAGCCAGTAAAACTTTTTGATAATTAAACACAAATGCTATCTTCAGGTGTGAGTTACTTCTTATTGCCATCCATAAAATGTGTGTCATTGTATGTACTATTGCTTCCAAAGGCAAGCACTCAAGTGATAAAGGACTCTTCATTTTGGGATAGCTGTCAATTTAATCATATTTTAATGTACTGTGACTAAATCTGTCATCTATATTTTTTGTTCCACAGTTGTGTTAGTGTTCTTATTCTTGATCCTGGGCCGTCTCCTGGTGTAGCCAGCTTTTCTTCCCCCAAGTCTCTTACTCAATTGGGTTATTGATTATTTTTTTCCTCTTTTGAAGGAAAATTCTTTTTTACCTCTTTTTTACCTTTTCTTTTTACCTCTTTTAAAGGTAAATTCTTTGTTTTCATAGTAACAAAATTATATTTAATGACTATTTAATAGTAAAGTCCATTAGTTTTTGTTAGAAATATGTAGAAGATAAATGCATATATGTCTTTCAATACTCAAACTGCCTTTGTTTTTCCCCACAGAAACTAGTAAAGTGGATTATGTTCTTTTTCAAGCTGCTACAGCGATAATGGAAGCAGTTGTAAGAGAATGGATTCTGTTGGAAAAAACTAGCATCGAATCATTGCGAACATTCCTTCTAACTTATGTCTTACAAAGGCCTAAGTAAGTATAAGAAAAAATACTGCTGAATGTGTAGAACTTGGCATAGTCTTGGTTATGTTGTGTTTCCAGGGATAGTGGTGGAAAACCATTACAACAGTAATTTTTCTTCCAATTTCTTAACACTTAGTTTACTTGTGCAGACTTGTCAGCTTGCCTTAATGTGTTCACACACAAGGTTTGACAAAGAAATGCATTTAAAACTTTGAGCATTGATTTCCAAAACTGTTTTCAAACCTATTTTTGCAATGTTGTTTACAGCCTTCAAAAGTACGTTCGGGAGCAGATTCTATTAGCAGTAGCGGTGATAGTGAAACGGGGATCATTAGACAAATCTATTGACTGCAAAAGCATTTTTCATGAAGTCAGCCAATTGATCAGCAGCGGTAACCCCACTGTGGTAAGTGTCTGTCCCTCTCCTCCCCCTTCAAAACTTCAGCAATCTATAGTAGTATAAAAGTTGTGTACTCAGTGATTATAAAATCTACTTTTGCTTATACTTTTTATACTTATATAAAAATGAGAATTAGTACTGGCTATTCAATTTGTTTGATAGCCATTAGAATTGAATAGAGTTAGCTGATAGCTATTCAAGCAATTATTTACTAAATCTGAGATTTCTGAATAAAAATGTCTTGGGACTAGTAGTAGTATGTGTAGTTCTTTTAGTAGACACTCTACCATACTTTTTAGGGAATAGGCTTCTCTGAATAGCCACTTTACCTGCCACTAATGTGATAGGGTTTTTTTTTCTTGTTGGTTTCAGTGGGTTTCTTTAACAGCTTGACCTGAAATGGATTTTCCATTAGCTGGCAGGTTCGTGGCACTGTCCCATTTCCATCTGTGCAGTGCTGCACCCTCCTGTTGCTCAGCTGTCGCAATAGGCTACCAGGAGGCGGGTAGGTGGAGAGAAAGGGGCGTGAGGAAGGAAAACAGGGAATGGAAACACAAAACTTATTCTAGATTTAATGTCATACTACTGGGGTAAGTGTTACCTTCCACATTGAGCTCAAAGTAGAAACAAGGTGTCCAATATCTATCTGTGCATTTAGTGAAATTCCGTTTGCTATGCCAGGAGATATGTTTAGAATAGGTCATAATAGAGGCATGTAACTAGAGATTAAAGAGAGGTGATTTTTCTCCTACCAATTGCAAATCAAAGATTATGAGGATCTGTGCTGAAATCTTTAACTGAAGCTTTTCTCAGAAAAGTCAGGCCCCGAAGGAACTGACTCCTGTGTGTTTAGAGCTGCAGCTATGCTATGTGAACAGCAAATGTTTAACTCTGACAAATTTGATCAAAGTGTACTACAAGTAATACAGCTCATGTCATGCTCCTAAAAATAGTGCGTCACCTCTGAGCACAGCCCATACCCCTCCAGGGTATGGAAATTTCAGTTACGTTTTTAAACCTGACTTTCACTGTTACTTACCTTAATGAGAACACTTCAGCCTTTTGGTTGTGTATAATTTGGATAGAAGTGGGTATTTGTTTAGAAGAACAGTGCTTAGTTCGTGCTTTCTTCCAGGGAATGTAGTTTTATTTTTTAAATGGAGTTACAACTGAGGATTTCAAAAGCTTTTTGCGTGCCTCTGTGTGTGCTAATGTAGCTTATATGACCTTTCCAAAAGATATGAGTAGGGAGTAAATCAAAACTTCGGATGTTCGTAGAGAAGTCATCTCTGAGTTAACTCTTGCACAGAGCTGCTTCTGGAGTTGTATTCTGTGCATGCATTAATGTACAGGCACACTGAGACTGCCAGCTGGAAGCACGTCACCCCAGGCTTGCTGCAGAGCTCAGCGCATCACAGTTGGGCTCCAGCTGGGCCAAGGGGCAGGATTTTACTCTCCTCTTCTCCAAGCGCCACTTGCTGCCACCGTGCAGAGACCAAGTTTCCCCTTACCCACCCTTTTCACAAACAATACTTTCTCCATAGTTTTTCCGAAGTATTTGTGCTTTTAATATCCTAGGAAGGATATTAAAAATGTCTCGATTATAGAATATCTTCTCTTCCAGTATGCTAATACAACTAGAAAAAAGTGACACGTGATGCTGTTGGAACATGTTTTCCATAAAGCACAGTAAGTTTTGACAGGCTAGTAGTAAACTTGTGCTCCCATGTACTTCAGGGGGCTTTATGTTGTAAAATACTGTATTTTGTGTAGTAATAAATATTTGTTCTCACAAATGGTCTTGTCTTACAAGACTGCTGCAAGAGAATTCCTAGTGCTGGCACAGTTTCAGGTGACCCAAGACTTGGCGTGTTTAAGACACAATAAGAAGCAGTAATAATGTTGTGTGGTTTAGCCTAGGACCTGTTACAGCTAAACTCTTTTAGTCATGTCCTTGCTGTGATGTGCTGTGCGCTTTTGCCTCCAGCGTTATACTCTCAAGTTTCTGGAGTCCGTCGCACCTTTGTGACTCCCAGTTCTCTCTCTGGCCTCCTTGTCCATTTCTGCAGCCTTCCCAGACTTCTGCTCCCCACTTTCCTCTGATCTACTGCCCACCCATTTGTGTCTTCCCATCCGAGGTTCAGTCCAGCAGCTGCAGAAATAACGTGGGGTCAGCAGCAGGTCACTTTGTGTTTGGAAGGGTTTAAAGCTTTCAGGTGTGGCTCTTAGCCATTGACAGTGGCTTTCTACAGGTGATCCTACAGCTAAATCAGGCTTATTGTGGAGCAAGGAAAGGCTGGATGGGAAAATGTTGAAAAAAAGGTTGTGTTTTGTCACTGCAGCAGGGAAAAGAAAACACTTCTTGTTCTATTCAGTAAAGGAACGTAAAGAACCTGGGACTAAATGTGCAGGAAAGGGCTGGCTTAAGCTGAAGATGTAGTTACTTAACTTCCATAGAGGTTGGGAATTGGGAGGGTCCTTTTTAAAAAAGCAAAGTGGTCTCTTGCTTTCTTCCTGCCTGTTTTCTCATCTGTGTGGGCTGTGGAGCTGCCTGCTCCTTCTTTATTTTAGGAGCATGAAGTAGGTCCTTAATCTTTTCCACACCCTGCAAACATCTGTCCAGTTCCTGCCAGACACCTGTACTAGTTCCATAACGTCTGGGGGCTTTTCAGTAAGATGTTGACAGGGTCAAGTCCTGAATGTAGGTGTAAAGACAGCAGTGAATGCAGATTCTACTCTCATCTGTGTTTGGGTCCTTTTGCTTCTCAAGCACTGGTTAAAAATATCTTTAAAATGATGTGTTTTCAGGATGGAACTTGAAGGCATGTCGAATAATGTCGCAAACTGATGTGTGAGCAAGACTGCTGAGAATGAAAAACTGAAAGAGATCAGAAGGAACAGAAGGAGAGGAACAGCGATGAGAGGGAGAAAGTGGGCAGGAGATTAAAAAGCTGGCTTTAGTATCGAGTAATCTGTTAATAGTGGAACACTGTGTCCTTGTCAAGGAAATACCAGGGTGTTAAGGAGAGGCAATACTACAGGGATAGGAAGGATGTGTGGTTAGAGCCAGGGTTTGGGCCCGGAGCATTGGCTCCTGCTGCTGGTTCTCCGCAGTACAGACCTTTATGGGTCCTATGGAAGAGACCCCTGTCTGAGCAGGGAAAGCAGAGTACAGAGGATCTGTCTGCCTGCTAATTTATAAACAACTTCTGGTAGTAAACCTCTGGGGAGAGGAGGATTAGCTTTGGAGTTGCTATTTTTGTTCTTTCTTGGCTGTTCCTAGAGCATCCATACAAGCAACCCTGCTCAAGGACAGGCTGTAAGCTCCCTCCAATAGCAGTTTCAGCATCTCCTTTCAAAGTCTTCATCCCAGGGGACAGAGTTTCTGGCAGTAGGCACAGTGTCACGAGCCAATCTGGAAATGCTAAATACGTGTTTTCTGTCACTGCTTTTGACGAACTGTGTGGGCCAAGTTCTTCTCAACTATAAATACCTTCAGTTTCTTGGCCTTTTCTGTTTGTGTTAGAGTATTGTGCTTTTGCGTAGCTGAAGGATTGATTTAGTTTGTTCTTCGTTCCTGCCAGAAGGACAGGAGTCCTGGCAGCTAAGGTAACCAGTTCCCAGGAGCAGGAACCGCTCTGCATGCAGACACAATCAGATGGACTTTGTCTGCACTAGGATGTGGATTCTTCCAGAACATGGGTAGGCGGATGCAGACAAGGTCCAACTGCTGCAGACCTGACACAGGACTGGGAAGCCTCAGAAGCAGTGTTTTTTGGATCTAGAAAGCATACAGTAGGATGTATCCTACTATACAGCTCCATACCTGAACCCTTATTTTGTCTGTATATGAAAAATTGTCAAGGCTTGCGGGAAGAACTCTGCAATCCTAACAGTTCCTTCTGTCTTAAAATTTACCAATATGTTAGTCTGTTTACTGATGTTCACAGTTGGGCTAGAGAAGAGATTGAGATGTTCCAGGTTACCTAAAACTGCTTGGGAATGTGATGTGGATCTCATGTGAACAGTGGGAAATGTGAATAAACAGAACTCTGGGCATTTATCTTCATTGAAATATATGGCTATCCCTTCAAGGCTCAGGAAGTTGGAGTTACTCAGCCTAAAGAAGAGAAGGCTCTGGGGGGACCTTACTGTGGCCTTCCAGTACATGAAGGGGGGACTACAGAGAAGATTTAGAGGAAAGGTTGGGCATGATTTTAGTGGGTGATATTGGTGGTGGGGGGATGTTTGGACCAGATGATTTTGGAGGTCTTTTCCAATCTTAATTATTCTGTGATTCTGTGACCTCTTGTCAGGGAGTGGAGTGATAGGACAAGGAGTAACAGTTTGAACCTAAAAAAAGGCTAGGTTTAGATTAGATACAAGGAAGAAATTCTTAACTAAGGGGGTGGTGAGGCCCTGGCACAGGCTGCCCAGGGAAGCTGTGGATGCCCCATCCCTGGAGGTGCTCAAGGCCAGGCTGGATGGGGCTTTGGGCAACCTGGTGTGGTGGGAGGTGTCCCTGCCCATGGCAGGGGGTTGGAACTGGGTGGGCTTTAAGGTCCTTTCCAACCCAAACCTTTCTATGGTTCTGTGCAACTAATCGGTCAATAATAATGGCTGACTAGATGACTAGTTATGCTTGTTTAGCATTTATGGGACTTATTTCTGTTCTTTAAGGGGAATTTTACTCCTGGATCCCTGTCTAGCTGTTGCTGTCTAATGTGGTAGGGTAAGAGCTGGAGAGGCTCTCTCGACTTCTACATTTTGAGAATTTTGACAAAACCTTTTATGTTATTTCCCCCTCACACACACGCCTTGTCTCTACCCTCAGCTATATATTCTGGTCCAAAAAAAATGACTACCTTTTCCTGTGCACCTTACTGCCCTTAAAACATACTGAGTTTAAAAAACAGATGGTGAATGAGGATATTTAAGCTGTTTCCTTCATTTTCACATGTGGCCTATAAAGGCCTAAGCTCAGGTGTTAAAAATTGTTTGGGGAATTCTAGGGATCCAAAAACTACTCCAAGTACAAGGTTAAAACTGCAAAAGAGCTTTAAAATACAAGTATTTTTCAATACTTGTATTAACCAGAGTGCTTTTTAAAGCTTTCAGATTTCTATTTTGAAAGAAAGCCTATTTTGTCAGAGAAAAAATACAGTACTCCAGTTTAGTTGCTTAATAACTTTAATATTGCAAATTCACAGCTCCCAGTATTATCATTTACAACAGAGCTACGGTTTCAAAGACAGGGTTGGAAAGTGAGGAGCCACGATCCAGAGGAGAGCTGTGTGCTCCCTGTTCTAGGAATGTTTTCCAAGGCTCCATTTCCTCAATTTGGCCATCTCATGAGATGTGCAAGGAGACCCTTGGATGTAGATTAGGTAAGGAAGAAACAATACCTTCCCATGTGTTAGAACTGTATATTTATTTCTTGTAGTACTGTGGTGACATGCAAATAAGCAGGCTTCGGGAGAAGAGCCTCTTTCAGAAGTTTATTGACCCTGTCTGCTTGGTCTTTATTCCCTCTCGGGGGCATTGCCTTTCTAAATACATACATAGGCAGACAGTTTATTACTGAACGTAAAAACAACCAGGTTTCTCCCTCCTAGCCCCTTTTCTTTTTACTTTTTTAATTATTTTTAAAAAGCAGATCTCTGGAGCACAGCCACGTAGCACAGGTCACTTGGCACACCTTGACAGTATGGCAGGCCCAGGGGGCTGTGGCCAGGAATGAGTACTGGGAAAAGCAGAGAGAGAACGGACTCCTGCCTGCCAAAGAGCACTTGCCAGGAGCATGACCTGCCAAAACTAAATATACATCATCCTCTAATTCTAATGCTGGGTAATACCCATGGCAAGCCGCATGGTTAAGTCTTACTACTTGATATTTTGAATTTAATTGAGGATCTTGGATTTGTTCATGCAACTACTGTAGGAGAGGAGATCCAGCTGGTGCTTTTCAGACAAGAACCTGGAGGAAGGATATGTTGCCTCCAGATAAATAGCTTTCAGACCTTCACTTTTTTTTTTACAAGGTTACTTTTTTCCCACCTCCCAGTTTCTGTTTCAAATCAGAGAGAAACAGAAAGGGAAGTTTTGCACCCCAAGCTTGAGCAAACTCAGCCTGGATCAACCTCTTCAGCAATCGTTAGAGGTTGTTACTTTCCTTCTCTCTTTGGCTAAAGTGCACATATTTCACATGCCACAAGATCATCTTCCTGTGGCCCCCAGTGATTTGCAGGGGAATTGGTTTCCTCTTTCCCAGCTCAGTCCTGGGTGGTTGCCTTGCATGGTTGGTCTGCTTTCCCCCAAGAAGCAGAAGCCCTGCTGTAGGCACGGCGCGTCAGCCCAGCGCCGCTCATCTGTCGTGGTGGAGAAGGAGTGGGGAGGAAAGGGGTGCTCAGCCAGTTTGTGACTGCTGACAGCACAAATCTGCAGCTGTGGGTCCTATTCCTATCGTCCTGTCCCTGCTCCACAGCTTCTTTTTCCACCAGTTGGCTCATTTGGGAAGGATAAAATAGATGAAGTCCAGTGGGTTCTTCTGGTGCTTGCCTATATTCAGAATATATTCCATTGGTTTGTTCTTTGTTTGGGAGCTACAGCTTCAGCTCTTCTTCAGCTCCTATTTTTTTTTTTTTTTTTGTTTTGTTTTTAATTTCCTCCATTGCAATCCTATTTATTACAGGTTGAAAAGCTGGAGCGACCCCCAGTTACTCTGTGCACATAATGGTGTTTTGGTCTTGTCACCATCCTGTTAACTGTTACTTTTGCATTTGGAGATGTAGCTTATGTTTTGGGGGTTTACATTCCCTGAAAATGTTAGGCAACATTTTCCTCATTCAGGAAAGTTAGGGAAGAAGCCTGTTACCTCCTTTATAAAGGAAGCCTTGCTTTAAACAATTTCTTTGGTAAAACTGCATTCGATGCAGTCTCGCCACAGAATTATCACCTACAAACAGCACCGCAAATTCTGCCTCTGAGCAGATCTACTGTCCTGCTCTTCCTGCTTTCACACAAATTAAAACTAGCTGATTTAGGGATGTTATTAAATGCTCATTGGTGTTTCCCTTTGGTTTCAGTAACAGTTCATGTTATAAGAATTGAGACAAAGTCCTTTAAGTACACATTCAGGCTGGCAATGATTTAATGTAACAGGGTAGATCTTACTTGCTCTGCACATGTGAGATCTTTAGTATTTTAAATATATTTGCTCCTTTTTTCTGTAGATACAAATGGCATTGCATAGTACGTGGGAATGTGGGACAGTTGCTCGTAGTTCATTTTTTGTAGAGAAATGAGTGATCAAATCAAGCCTCTTGACAGCCTGGATTTCCGAACAGGGGAAACATTTTTGGGGGTGTCGTTTTCTGCTTTGTCTGTTGGCTTTTCTGCCTTGGAGCTGGTGTACCACATGTCCATTTTTTCCTAAGCCGCGTTTGAACTCTTCTTCCTTTCAGATGCTTTGTAACCTAACTACCCGCAAATGAAGCAGTTCACTTATTCCATGGGCAGTCCAGGCACAAGTGTGAAATCCCTTCAAACATTATGGCTTCAGCTTTTGTTATAGGGGACATTCCATTTGCAGGAACAAGTTGCATTTTCCTAATGCATCTGAGTTTTATGAACTATGAATAAATGTTTGCTGTTAAAAGGGTGCGTGGCCCTCCCGTAGTGTCTGTGTTTTATTTAAAAAGAAACCCACTAAAACGATGTCACTACTGGGTTGGGTGTCTGATTGCCAAGTTAATCTCTTATCACAAGTCCCATTGATCTTCTGTTTGAGCAGCTGAGAGTCTATTTTATGTATAGCGATCTTTCATAAAGTTTATTCCTGGTAATAAAGCTAACTGGGGAGAGTGCCAAGCTATTCTCAGAGGCAGTCCGCTCTTGACAAGAGAGGTATTTTATTTTGTTAGATGGGGTTATTGTTTGGGCATGTACTGGTGGCAGAACTAGTGAAATCGCTAGCAAGTGAGGCAAGCCACGTTCAGAGGTGTACTCTTACTGGTATGAAGTTAATGGCATTACTGGGCAATAGACACTCGGGGCTGACTTTTAATATGATGCCCGGCATCACGTGCATTTTCTACTTATTACTGTATGGTATTATTAAATTGGATTGTTCATCTCTTCAGTGGCATGGCAGAAAACCTTTAAAAAATTTAATACTTCGCATGTGTCAAGTGTATTCAGTTTCGTTTCGTTAAAGGAAGCGATTTCATTTCACAGAGCACAACTGTGTTTCTATGAATTTGTGTCGCTTTTCAGGTTTTTGGAATCTTTCTTCTAATACCACAGCAATTTGTGTTGAGATTCTTTGTACCAAATATGTGTAAATTTGAAAAATATATTTCAAAATTTTAGTTGCTAACCTATAGTGAAATTACTCTTCTTCGCAAAGAGTAATTTCAGTCCCTCTGCTCTTGCCTGTAATCTGTGTAAACTTTCTTCCTTCTAGAAAGCCAGTGTCTGGCAACCTCCTCTGCCTGTTGTTGAGGTAGATTTTAAATTTTAGGCCACAAACTTTCCTCTGGCCTCCTGCTGCTGCTCTGGTGACCTGGGTACCCCGACACGCTTACAGCTCCTCACAGGTGAAAGGGGCAGGGGCAGGTAGCGACACAAGGGCACACACGTGCCCCTGGAGCCCACAGCTCCAGGATGAGGAGGGAACAGGTAGGGCTTGCACACCAGGAATCAAAATACCACAGGGCAGGAGATGGTGGGGTGCTGGGAACGCAGCAGGAGGGAAAAGTTTCGGGGAGCGAGGGAGGATGGAGGGCTGCAGTGTGTCCTGGTGTTTGCTGTGAGCAAGGGTGCTGGAAGGAATAAAGTGTGTAGATCTCCAGTAACATGCTGCTTTTCCTCCCTCCATGCTCAGAGCAGTTACCGAGGTCAGACCTACCTGAAATACCTGTTGCTGAGATCAGTGGTCACATCTCCAGCTTTTGCATCGGGCTCGAAGCAGGTTCCCTCAGAAACAGATTTTTTTTGTTTGTTTGTTTGTTTTTTGTTTGTTTGTTTGTTTTTTTTTTAGCTTAAGGAGCCACTGCTCTTTACATCCTTGAGGAGCTTTCTTCATCATGAATACTAAAATTTATCTTTCCTTTTAAATTTCTCCTTGAAATCAGGAGAAACTTGCATCCAGAATGCAATTTGTTCATGCTTTAATGTGTTTACTATTTGAACAGAAGGGCTTTGTGGTTATATATTGTATAAACAAAGTAGAGAAAGCAAAAGAAGATGTCAGTTTCAACTGATACCAAATATTTCTAGTCACACTGGGAACAAATAATTTTTCCATTTGCTCCTTATCTGTTGTTCTAACCCATTTATTTTTCTAGTAATTGGCAACCAGCCGCCAGGGATGGCTGGTTTGCATCACTGCCCTGCTTGTCCCGTGCTGCTCCAAATGGCAGCGTGCTGAGGAGGTCTCCTGGCGAAGCAGTTTTAGCAGCACAACCACTGATACCATGTGGTAATCGTGGAGCTTCAAACTCTGCGGATCTGTGATTACAGCTACTGGTGCTCTTAATTTTCAGCTCTGAGAGGCAGTGATGTATCAGTGCGTTTGCAATTCAAGTATAAATTCAAGTCTGTATTATTTAGAGAGCTGTGTGAGATGTCTGCATCTCCTGGCAGAGAATGGAAACAGGCAGTGTTCTCTGGAAACTTCTACATTATTCCTTTAAAAACATGTATTCTTATCTGAAGCATTGTTCTAGAGCTTAACTTTTACCGAAAGGGTTGTTGGGCATTGGAACACGCTGCCCAGGGAAGTGGTGGAGTCACCATCCCTGGAAGTCTTCAAAAGACGTTTAGATGTAGAGCTTAGGGATATGGTTTAGTGGGGACTGTTAGCGTTAGGTCAGAGGTTGGACTCGATGATCTTGAGGTCTCTTCCAACCTAGAAATTCTGTGATTCTGTGATTCATTGCTTTTCTCTTTTTTTTTTTTTTTTTTTGAGGGGGGTGCAGGAGATGGGTTGTGTGGGTTTTTTTTTTGTTTGTTTTTGTCACATTAATTCTCTTCATATGGAACTCTTAATGTTGGACTTGAAACTCAGTGTCAGCCTAATTTCTTATATCAGCTCAACTTTGGGCTTCTTGCAAATTTAAATAATTCATTGCAGAAATAGCTTACCCAGAAATTTGGAAATAAAATACTGAAATGTTTGAGCTAGTCAGGAGTACTCTGAATCTTGTATAGAACTGACAAAATTGCATTTCTGGTGAAGCAAAAGTGTGATGCTTCTCACTGGCAAACTGTTGCTTTTATCATGAGAGACTGGATGAGAAACAGCCTACTTGAAATAGCCTACTCAAAATAAATACTTATTTCCTTAAAATGGGAAAATTTAGATTTAGCAACTGATCAGCAATATGCTGGCCTGCTGTACAGCTTGATTGTGTAGTAGAAAAGAACACCCATATGTTATCAGGAAGCTGCTATGTTTGATCTGTCTGGGACTTATTTAGCAAGTAAGAATGTTAATTTAGTGTATACTAGCTAAGATAACTAGTTGTCTGGGGGGTCAAGGTACTGACTTCAGAGGCATTTCTGAACAAAGATGTTGCAGTTGGTGGGTGGATGGCACTGCTCTCAGCTGTTGTATGAGCTTGCATAAATAGTATCATCTCCACTTTAATCTTTCGGGTGTTCAGAGGTAGTGTGCATATTTCTGTTTAACCCCTGGACACTTGCTGGCATGCATGACCCTTTAACAATTCCTATCCCTCTGTCCATCCCTGGCACCTTGGCTCCGAACGGTCTAGGAGTATAGCCAGTGATCTGCAAGTTTTTTGTTAAGAGTCTGTCTAACAAAAAGTGTTTTAATTTCATTGGTGTATAGTCTCTATTGTGTTTATTACATTAGTATATGTTACGCTTCTGAAGTACTTTTTACATCCCCATTATACAGCATTCAGTTTCTTTTGTGTTTAATAATCAGTTACAGGAATTTATTAAAACTGGTGATGATGGTCACTGGACTTTGGCATCAGGAAAAAAAAAAAAAGCTTTTTTTATTTCAAAAATAGCAACTATGGCTGGAAAAGTGTTTCATAAAGAAAAGTTGGCTTTTAAATTGTCTTTTTCGTAAGCATTTGATTTACATTACCTTAAATGTTGAGAATGAAGATGATACTTAAACCTTCAATCTTCGTGTATATGTTTCTCTAAAATTAATGTTTTTTTTGTTTGTTTTTGTTTTTTCCTCACCCATTTTTATATTGCTTCAGGGACACCATTCCAAAAGAGTAGCTTTAAAGGTTCTTTCTGAGGCTTGTGGATCTTGTGCTTTGGAGGAGAGTATCTAAAAGCTTTTAAGCATCAGAGCTTTCTGCATATTCCTCCCCTTTTTTGATGAGGGAGAGGGAAAAGAGGGTGCATTGCAGGTGCTGTTTTTGAATAGCTTTTATCACTTTCTGTGGTGTACATTTAATCATGATCAGATACCAACGAGGTAAGTGTAGCAAATGCAAAGAAATGCCAAAATAAACTTCAGAGTGATCTGAGCTGTTAGATGGGTAGAAAAAAGTATAAACTGTATCTTCCCTGATCCTAATACCTGTAAAACCATGTGCATGGGGAGAGAAAATTATCAGGCTGGCAAATGGATTGCAGTGTTTGTTTCCATGTTGTAGAGATGATTGTACAGGTGTTAGTTACTTATGCTGCTCACATACTTTAATTTCTTGTGTAAGGGTGGAGCTTGGATGATTCCAGAGATGGCTCACCCAAGCATTTGTAATCCTGAAAGCTTGAGTTGTTCTAATTTGTGTCAGAAGAAACTGAAAGAATAGCCTCAGAAATATGCAAATAAAGTAACTTAAGGACAATGTAGGTGGTGTTACGTTGTTGGACATCTTTTAGTTATATTATTCCCCTTTCTTTTTTTTTGTAGCAAACTTTGGCCTGTTCCATTTTAACGGCGTTGTTGAGCGAATTCTCAAGTTCAAGTAAAACCAGCAACATTGGACTAAGCATGGAGTTCCACGGTAACTGTAAACGTATATTTCAGGTAAACTACTTCTGTATCAATATATGCTACCTGTGTTTCTAAAATCTATATATTAAGAAGCAGAAGTACTTTCTTGCACTAGGTGCCTTCAGGTACAGTGTATGCTTGACAGCATTTAATTGGACTAATATATATAAATGCAGATATTGGCTACCTTAGGGAAATTGATAATGTAATTTTTAAATACTTGTATCAAAAAAGTGCCATCTCTTTGCCCATTTGATGAATGTAGAGCTACAGATCTTTACACGGTTGGACTCTTTAATTCCTTGGCTACCAATTGCAAACAAAACGAATACTCTGTGGAACAATGATAGTCTTAAATATAGCTTTGGTTTAAAGCCAAGGAGAGCTATGTATTTAAAAATATTATTGCAGATGGTGTAGTCTGGTTGTCTCAGATGTATTGTTTGGCCAGGCAGAAATGTTTTTGTGAAGGCATTGCTTTAAACTCTGACTGTTGTGGAACAACTTACCAACTTTTTTTCATGCCAAAGACCACCCCCCTCCTCCACCAGTTGTTAAAAATATATTGTTAAGTTTTTCCTTTAATGACTAAACTTATATAAATATTTTTATTTACCAACACATTGCATTAGTTTTGGCAAATGAGATGGGGATTCTTACTGTCAACTTTGGAATATTTTCTGCTTTTTAATGAAAACTTGGGTGAACACAAAAATGACTGAGAGGCTCTACTAATGTGTTGTGTTTGTCCTGACTATAGGAGGATGATCTACGGCAGATCTTCATGCTCACAGTAGAGGTACTTCAGGAATTCAGCAGACGTGAAAACCTCAATGCTCAGATGTCTTCAGTGTTTCAGCGTTATCTTGCACTAGCCAATCAGGTCTTAAGCTGGAACTTCCTTCCTCCAAATTATATCCTTTCAATATCAGGCCTTTTATTTCAGCTGACTTGGATCACTTCTGATGGGTGATAAGTAAAGTCTTTGTGAGGAGAGAAAAATGGAAATTAAAGTCTTATATTTAGTCTGTGTTTAAAATTTTTTTTTTACTCCTGCATTTGCTTAAGAGGTGCTTATATAAAGAAGCTGCTGTTACTTTTCATTGAAGTATTTTATATAAAAGGCCAAATTAGTTCAGCAGAGCAGCTTCCAGTTTGGAGCTGATGATCCTTCTGGCATGTATGTGGTTGTTGCAAGGGCCGGGTAAAGTGTAACAAACTACTTCAGTGCAGAACCAAATGGTGAAGGGATCTAAGTAAGCTCTGTTCAGTTTTTATGCAGAGATCTGATCTTTCTTTTTGCTCTCAGAGAAGAGAAGCAGGTAGGTGAATGCCCTGTCATTTCACAATGTGCATGCTCAAAGGATTCCCCCAGTAAAAGAGAAGAAATGGAATCTCTTTTTTTATTTTTTTTTCCAATATACTGGTACTGTTGCTTCCCTTTTCTTATTTTTGTGGTGTGTGCTGGTTATGAATGTCCAGGGAAATGTGGAGATGGTAAGCAGAGGAAGAAATGGGAATATAATGAAGAATCAGAAAGAGAGAGTGAGTCTTGGTGAGGGAGGGAAGAAGAGAGGTGAAAAATGTTTGGCCTGAAAAATGTGCCAGAAGAATATGGTAGAAACAGAGGGTACAGCATTATGACGACTCTTTTAATAGCTACACCATCTCTAAGATACTCGGCAAACTTACTAAGAGCCAATCTGTTAAGCTGCTTTATAAGATTTTTTCTTAAAACTGTAAGAATATACTGTTACACATACTGCAGGAATCTTGGTGTCGCCTTCAAATCCTTTGTATAGGATTTTATTTGAGTTTGACAATCAGAAGGCAGCATGTGTGTGTTTCTGTTGTCTTTGAATCTGTTCAGTATGTAAGGAGCAGCAGAAGTGAAAGTGGATGTTCTTTGGTTCACAGCTCTAAAGTAGAATGCCAGATAGTGTCTTTTTGGAAAGTGCTGTGGATGAAAAGTAAATATTTCACGCCTGTTAATCACTGAAGTGGTTTGGCAAGGGGCCAGAGAGGAATTCAGTGCATGTGCTTACAAGACTGAGGTTGGAATCAAATTATTGCATCTTATAAAAGTTTTCAGAAGAGAATTTGGGCTTTGTGAGAATTCAAATGATGTGTGAACACTTTTTAAAGCAGTCACAGTAAATAGAAGGGAAATGCCTTTGTGTTGTGTAGTGGTGGGTGGAGGTCATTTCCTCTGATTTTTAGTCTTGCCTAATGCAAACCTGTGATGTACACCATCACAAATACTGATGGTATTACAGTTTGAAAGTGAAAACTAGCTTTTTCATGAGCACTTTATCCTAACCTGAAGGTTTGCAGTGGTGGGGCTAGTTAAGTGCAAGCAACATGTTGGTAGGAATTTATTCAGGCCTTGAGAGTTGCAGCTTTTGTTTACACCTGTATATAATTAGAAGTGATATTCATAAATAAGTGTTAATTGTAATGGCTAAGCAAGGCATATCACTACTTGAGATTAACAGAGTTTTCTGCTACTTGGCCTACTTGAGATACTACTGCTGTTAAATTCTGGCCACTTCTGGAGACTGCTTCTGGTGTAGACAGACCTTTAGTTTGAACCACCACGAGTGCTCTTCTGTGCTTCTGTTTCAGATCTTTTTATAACTCAGGCTCTCCATTATATCATCTTCTTGTTTTCTGCCGTTGGGCATTTCATTTTGCTGTAAGAACTATGACACTGGTTGTGCTCTCCCTCCTCTATTTAGCAACCTGTTTTCACAGAACTTGGAATGGCTTTAATCACTTCGGAGAAGAGTGGGTCTTAACTAAGGTTCAGTAGCTGTTAGGTGACAGCTACCGTGGTGACAGCCACGTGTTGATGTAGCTGTTGATTGTTAGTTCCTGGACAGTGAAGCTTAACTTGGCAGCAATTTCTACATAGGTAGCACATTACACAAGAACATAAGAATGCCAATTGATCAGTTGGTGTCCTCTTTCCAAATCTTGCCAGTACACATGCCAAAGCAATGGGCATAAATTTAATACCTAAAGCACGGAGTAAAATGATCCATAGTATCCACATATGTGTATATATATATATATTTTCCTTTAGCTGATATTCCCAACAAGATAATTTATTCTCAGTCTTCCTTGTAGCATAGCAGTTATCTGCAGTATCTGTACGTAATCTTTAGCAGATTCTGGTATTTTGTGCCCTCTGCCCCCTGCAAAAAAAAAAAAAAAAGCAGCATAAATATGTGCTTTTCAGTGAAGTAGTGATTTTTCACTGAGGCACAGCATTTATATCACTAAATTGCAAGAATTACATCAAAATATGACTTCTCAAGAAGTGAGAAGTGCTGTTACAGGTAAATTTGGCATGTGTTGCATTGTTAAATGCAGCCTTAGGCAGTGCTGCTGGCAATTAGAAGAGCTATAGTAAATATAAATTGTTTATTACCAGCAAGAAGATCTGGCATAAAAGGTGCATTCTGGAGTAGCCACCTTGTTGAGCAGTGAAGGAGGAGAGGCTGACACCAACCTGCTCTTAAGCTGGAGCTCAGTAATTATTGAGTGCCTTACTGCAGCAGTAAGGCACGATGACCTAGGAGGCTCCCTCTCAGTCACGTGCAGTTTCTTCCATTTCATTTTCTAACCCGCAGGCAATCGCCTATTGTTGTTTTCATCTGTTACCTCTAGGCATTAGCTCACCTGATGTTTGCAGATGCTTTGGGATTTTTGGCAGTACTGTTGGAAATGACAATAGCATAGAATTCCTATTTTGCACTAAGAACGTGCGGCAGTCAGTTGTGGCATGTTGGCTTCTGTAGGGTTTCCTTTTTCAGTGCTGTCACAGCACAGTTAGATATTGGTTACTTGGATGGAACTGGTTTTAAACTGAATCTTTTCTTCAGTGAGTGTTTTGAATAGTTAAGAGAGTGCAAGCAGATGATGGGTGCTAAGCGATGCAGCCCTCTCTTTTATAAGAGCACCATCAAGGATCCCACTCCTAGTACGTGAGGAGTGTCCAAAGACCCCAGTTAAGGAGTTCAGCATTGCTGGACCCTAACGCACTTTGACATGAATGTATAATCTGTCCTACGGAGTCAGGACGTAATCACATTCTTTTACCTCCAGAGGTGTTTCTCATCACTTCTTGACTTTGGGATTTATCTGTTCTTGGCAGCTGCATTCCAATAGACTTTGGATGAATGCCCACAAATGCAGAAGTTCTTAATCAGGCCTTTGTCCTGCTATCTCCCATCTACAGAAAGGTGTTCCTTATCTGTCATTAGGAGCCATTATAGAACTATTTATCCCTTATTTTATTCATAAAGGTACCTTTTTTTTTTCACATCTTTTTGTAGAGCGTGCTAATAGTACACGACTGAACAGGAACTTTAGCTGTAGTTTTTGTTTTGGATTTAGTGCCTCTTCTTGCTAGGAGGCAATCTGGCAAATTTTCAGGTGAATGTAGAATAAGGGATTGGATTTAAAATACAGGATACGTAACCCTGATGGGATGCACTCCTCTAGTACGCATCGCTGCCATCCCGTCAAAATTCATGGTGCAGTGGCAATGACATGAACTGACTGAAGCTTTTATCTGATCAGAATTCTGGTTTTAGTATGGGTGTTCCTCAGCTATACGTTTAAAGGAACAAGCTCTTCATATCTCTTGTGAAAATATCTTAAGCCAGAATGAGAGACCTCTCTGGGAGATCCTGCGAACCATACAGCTCTGCAAGCTTTCAGGATTTGAAGTCGGTCCAACCCAGATTGGTAGCATCTGTTGTGCATAATGGAAGTGCATGAAAAACAGAGTACTCAGAAAAAACAACACCAGGTTTGTTTTGAGGAATGATTTGAGTTGGCATCGCTGCTGAAAAAGCATCCTGACCCAGCATCTCTCAGGAGCGTGATACTGAGCAGGGAACAGCCTGGCTGAGAGCTTTTTTCTAGTGGGGTGAGGTCCTGACTGTGATTTGTTGCACAACTGCAGATACAACTGTGCTGAGGAGAGACAACATGGGTTTCCTTCAGCAGCAGGGCTGCTTTCCTTAGGTCTTCTGTTTGCTAACAGCTTGGGGTTATCCTGAATTTACTACAGTCTTCATTTGAAAGCTGAAGGGATGAGGTGCTGTCCTGGCTGTTGTTTGGGTTATGAGGAAGAACTCATTGCAACTAAAACAGCTGTGTTGAAGAAAGTGCAAAAGAGAGAGCTGCCTTTTACTTTTGTCAGTTTTTTCCCTCTTTAAGAAAAAATTAACTTTGGAATCCCTACTGCTTAGAAATTTATCAGCTTCCTAGGTGGCAGGCAGTGGGAAGGTGTGAGTCTTGGGCTGCATCTGTATGGCCATCACTTCTGCATAGGTGGTGTAAGCAGAAGTTAGGCTTGAAGTGATCAGCTTGCTCACTGTTAGCTGGAGAGCTGTGGTCGCAAGTTTTAGTAGGGATAGCAAATTTTAGCAGGGGCTGCAGAATTAATCCACTTGGGTGGTCAACATGAGACTTTGTGCTGGCATGGCAGCTCCAGAGTTGGCTGGCTTTAAGATTAGTTGGTGTCTTCCTACACCTCCTCTGCCTGCAGCTTTGCAGACACAACCTGAATCTGGTGTCTCCCACATAAAGTAGTTTTTAACAATTAAATGTTTAAGCCTACCTTTCTTCTCCCGAATGCTGGATCTGTTTCCTAGGAGTGTGAGTTGTATAAAGATTTATGAAACCGTTCTCCATAGGGGGCAGCAAGCCTCTGCATCACTTCTAGAGTTGATCCTAGACTCATCCCATGTGCTTGGCTTACTAACTAGCAAGCCAGAGGAGGTCTTAAAAATATAAATATAATCAGTATGCTAGCGTTGTAACACTGGATGGCAGATTTCCAAGCCGTTACCTGAATAATGGATTTTTATTTGTAAAGTATAAGTCTCAGACTGATATAAAGCTCTCCAGAAAGATTCCAGACAACAAAGGTAAAGTGATTAAAACAACTTAACAACAACAACAAAAAAGCTAAAATAAAAAATTGGGCCTCATCACTCCAGGAGTTCTTCATCCATTTCTGAGTTCTTCACTGCTATAGAAAAAATTGCAGATGGGAGTCTGGTAGATGCAGCCTTAGCTTTGATTTTTAAATTCATTGTTTCATTCTTTGTGACAGGGCAAGCCTCCCTTCTCATGGAGGGGAAAAAAAAAAATAAAACCCCAAAACACAACCTTGGGATCCATTTGCAAAAACTAGAATTTGTGTTAAGTCCTGAAGTGTTACAATCCCTCTATGGCTGCCTTAAGATATGAAATATTTTTATATTTATCTTCATCCATCCTGGAAGAGAGGCAAAGAATGGGAAGAAAATTACACATCTTTTTTTCTTTTTTTTTAGTATTTTCCTCCAAGAATCACAGAGAACTTTTTTCCAAATTATACATTAAAAGTGAGAAGTTAATCTTTTTAAGACAGATTACTCTGATTTCTCCAGTTCATTAAACAAAACCAAGTGCAGAGCTAACGGCTGCATACATGAATGTAGGCAAAGATAAAAGAAAATCCATCTTAAACCGTGTTTTCTCCTCTTCCTCTCTAGGCACTAATCAGGGATCACCAGAGCTTTACGAAACATGAAGGCACTTAGCTATACTCTTACACTTTACAGTAGAGCTTCATTCATGCTGTTGCGTGTTTTGATGATGAAGACTGCATTTGTCCTGCACACACCCCTGTAGTAGGTAATTTAGTGCCATTTTTTCAGGTTTGGCACAACTGGGCTGCTGCTAATAAGGCAGAAGATCAGATGTTTCATGGCAGGGAGCATCTCCACACCCAGCTTACGTTAACGTCTGCATTCACCTGGTGTGGGACAGAAAATGGCTGTAAAATCTCCGTAATAGCTGCAGCCGTAATTTGTATTGTTCAATTAACGGATATTTTACCTACAAGTCTGTCAGATATGTCATCAGTCCGTTAGCGTGAGAAACGGCACTAAAAATAACAGGATAGGGCCACTAAATACTGGGGCTCGTTAAAATAGTGACAGCAGAGCGGCCCTTCTTCCATTCCACGTGAAATGTGTTACGTAGCTCGTCCCCCCTGCAAATTTGAGCTAGTGGAGAGCAAATTGATTTTCAGAGACTGATAATATATCTGTAGTCTCTCTTTGATAAGGATGCCAGTCTTTTACAAGAGAGTTAAGGCAAAGAACCCTCTTGAAAATAAACAATTTAATTATTTTTTTCCCAGAGTATTATAAATGAGAAGGAAAAAAGCATAACTTAATGCACCAGCACTGGTTACATTAGTCTTAATTTGTAATATTACTCTGATAAAGGATGCGTGTGTTAATTTCATGCCTATGTTTTATTTTTATCTGGAAGAACTGAAGTGTTTTCTATCACCTAAATGACATTTTTATTTCAAATGAAAGTAAAATAGAGAATTATCTGTTTTCTAATTATTATTTTTATTTTCTCAGTGTCTAAAACAATGCAGATCTGGTAGTGTTCAATGCACACTGAGAGTTTTGAAAATTGTGAAACTGGTTTTGCTTCAACGTGTGTGAAAATCCGTGATTGTTCTCGTGCATTGTAATGTGCTGAATGCAGCCCTGGGCATGTACCCTCAGTGAATTTCCACTTGGTGCTGTGCCGTGGAAAAAAGTGGCTTTTTTGAGACTGTTCTGCACAGTGTTACTGTGATTTTCTGTGTTTGGCAGAACTCAGAGGGCAAGTGTAAATAAACCAAAATTGTGTCTCCTGCCTTGCACGACAATCTTTCATATGAAAATAGATGTTTGCTTTATACATTGGTCTCAAACAAATCCCATCAGCTTTCAAGGGATCTGCTTTCCTGAACAGTACTATTGTAAAATTTATTTTTACTCAGAAGTATACATTATTTTTTAAAACTTTTTTTTATAATACCTGATAACTTAATGAACAGTATTAATTTTGTCATTTACCAATGAGTAGATTATATGCAGTTGAGCCTGCTGTTGCTTATTCTGATGGCTGGGTTACAAAGCATTCAGAGGGGGCGGTGAAAGGTTTTAAAAAGAGAAACTAAAACATAACTTGTGTGTTAAAGCAATTTTACTGCTATTTGGATTGAGGGGTGTCACACTAGGAAGCACTTTCAAAAATCTGTGATAAACGCTGCACTGTGTGATCAGACTGACAAAGAATGCAACATGCTTGTTTAATTGATTTTTTTTCATGTATTTGTTATTTTTCTGCGCTGGCAGAATTTCATAAAAAATAATGATGCCAAAAGACACGGTAATAACTGAAAGGAGTGCAGTGAAGTCGTGGTTTTAGTGTGGGCTCTTTTTATTGTGGGTTTTTTACAAGCATATGTTTAATATGACAATGCCTTGTGGTGCCTTGCGCTTTTGTTCTTCACAGCATGATAAAAAATGTCGATTAATGCGGGGCTAACATATCTGCATTCTGTGAGGCATATTTGGCTATTTAGAAAAATAGGATATAGATTTCAATGGGCTATCTTTAGCTATCCTCAGGCCTTTTTAAAAGCTGCCAGGAAAATTTTTTAGAAAATGATTTCCCATTTTGCATAAATTTTAACACCTGTTAATTGCGGTTGCTTTTTTCCCTTCTCGCTGTGTCACATTAGACACCCTGGTTATCAAAGTGATCGTATCACTATGGTATGTCTCATAATTATGATCAAACTGTTATCTAACATTCCTGGAGCATTCTTTTTTTCAATACTTAATACCTTTTATTCCTTGGCCTCATGCATGAATTATGCTGTGTATGTGAAGAGGCTTAAAGTTTGTTTCCATTACATTCTTTCTGAATGGATCCTGTTGTATCTAGGATTTTTTTAAAGCCAAGTAGGAATGTTATTGTTGACCTTGACACCAGATAACTGGGCAGACATTATATAGCTATGTTTGAATCCTCACAAAATGTGATGCTAAAGCCAACAGAATCCTGGCGTGAGACCCTCCTGGACAGCAGAGTTATGGAGCTTTTCTTTACAGTAAGTTTCATTCTTCAACTTTCATAGTCCAGACCACAGGGAAAGCAGCTCCTTCCTGTTTTAAAACTTTACTCTCGGATCCTTCCTTTTGCATCAGGTAGGACTGATTCAGTTAACTTCAACTGGTTTGTCAAAGCAAACAAAGTATTGTGTTTTTCTGAGGTTAACAGATATGTGTTTTGCCTGTAAATTGCCTTAAATTGGTAACAATTAACTAAGGAAAAAAGGGTATGGTGATCTAAGCTTTGCTCTGTTTAGTGCTTTTGAACATGTATTCATCAAATGAAACCAAGCATTGGGAGCAGTGGTTAGACTATGCCTTTCAGATAAGGTGTAACAACTCTCAAATGAACAGTATTTTATTTTTTTTTTGCTGATCTTAGAGCATTTGCTCGACAGAACAGCTGAAAATAAGCAATGTAATTGCCATTTTCTAGCCAGTTCCAGCATACAAAATTTTGCATCTCTTTCCGCAGCACAAAGTGAATCAAAGCAAGTTAAATTGAGCTAGATGAAGTTAGGAGTGATGGGGAAGAGAGAGAGTGGGGAAAGGGGAATGTAATATTCACTTCCCATGATTTAAAAAAGAGGTCTGATATTAAAACTGTATAAAATGAATGTTACTTTCCACCACTCTTGGGAGGAAGGTTGGTAGTCTTTGTTCGGCAAGGAAATGCTGCAGCAGTAGCATTATTGGTTTATAAATTAGTTTACTGTGATATTTTGTTATCTTAAATCTCCTGGGACCTCAGAATTCATCGTTCTCTCGCTATTTCATTTTTGCAAAACAAAGAAATAATGTGCTCAAAGCTGGGAGAAAGTTGTTTTCAGATAAAGCAAATGGAAATCTCCAGGGCTGCTTGAGAATTGCCTGATATGTGTTTGGATACATGTCTATACTTTGTGGGATTTTTTTTACAAGTTATTGTTTTTTTAACTGAAAGTTTATCTGTTCCAGCAGTTTTGAAAAGGTGAAAAAATCACTGGCAGACCTCTTAGCAGCTACACACAATCTGAACAGCTGTCTAGACTATCCAGACAGTTGCTACTGTCAGCTGTGAACCTCCACATGCAAATAACTTTTTGGCTTACACATTAACCCTTCCTCGTTTAAAAGTATGAAGTTGTCTGCATTAAATCTCTTTCTTCGGCTGCTTATTAAGACTACTTATTTGTGATGAGGATATTGTTTTCAGTAACATGCACAATTGTTGTAATACATTTGCATTTTATTTAATGGCAACCAAAGCAGGCCTATATTTGATTATTTTTGAATGAAGGCTAGCCAGGGCAGTCTGCTGTCAGTTTTGGTTTTAGATTCCTGATTCGCAATGGTTGAGGCTGGTGGTATTAGCTTGCTATTTGAAGTAATGTAAGTGAATGGTGGTCGTTCATATTCATATAACTGATCTAAGAAATTTTAATAACCTTGCAAAAGTTGGCAAGACTGCCATGTTAAAGAGGAAGCCTTCACTTGAAATCTCAGCCGAGTGTGGAATGCGTATTAGAAGGGGTATTTCTGTTTCAGGGCTTGCTTCTCCTGGCCGTTTAATCTTTCAGAGGTTAACCATGCAGCTAATCCAACTGGTTATGAGTTAGGTGAAGCTGAAGATAAAATGCCACAAGGAAGTGGTCAGTGTGTCTTAACTGTACTTTTATGATATAATTTAGGTAAATTGCATGTGAAGGAAAAAGCTACCCTGTATTTTTCAGTAAAATTTACATGAAAAAAAACAGAAGGCGTGAGCGTAAGAATATTCTTAAAACCCGTAGTTGATAATTGTAGTGTGAATTGTGAGAAAATGTCTCCTGGAAATATTAGCAGGTTTGAATCTAGAAGGTCTTAGCAGCAGAAGTAGTGATGTAACACAGAAATGCAAGAAGATGACTTGGCCCTGTATAATGTAAGGGTGTTGCCAAGGAAGTGATGCATTCATTTTTGTGTGTGTCTTCAGTGTTTACCTCTGCTAAAGAAGCATCTCTATAATCTTGATTGAACTTGTTGACTAACTTTAGCAAGACTCCGTAGCCTAGGCATAGTTAGCATAATAGAGATGACTGTCATTATTGCTGTTTTTAGAAGGAGCAGTATGTCTGACTGGCTGGCATCTGTTTCTCTCTTTAAGACATAACATTCGGTACACAGTTCAATTTTCAAAATGTAAGACTTAACTAAATGGTAGTATCAGCGAGTTAACTTCAGGCTCGCGATTTTGTGAACCGAGTCATGATCGTGACATTTGCCAGGGTTGAGGGAGTCGTAGAAACCCTCGCATTTCAGACTGAATAGAAGTTATAGTAAGCTTTTTTTGGTGTGTGCTCTTTTGGATTGAGAGCCATGTGACTGTTGTAAGAACATCCTATTTTCCGCGTATTATTAACTATCTCGCTTCCTGAAAGGTGCATCGAAAAATCAGAGAAGATACAGATATGGCCCAAGATTCATTACAGTGTCTGGCACAGCTGGCGTCTTTGCATGGGTCAGTCTTTCCTGACGAAGGTTCACAAGTTGATTACCTGGCACACTTCATTGAGGGATTACTGAATACTATCAATGGGTATGTATGCCTGCTCTCTAAATTTAGATGGCATCTTTTAATCTTTAGTTTGGAGTGCAGTGTGTGTGTGTGAAGAACTGGTATGACTTGCTTATTTCTGGGTATAATCTGTGTTTACTCTTGGATTATTGACACTTTAAAAAAAAATGCATCTTAAAGTAGGTTCTTCTTAAACTAACACGAGATAGATTTATTGATTGAAAATGTATCTAGAAAATCAATTGGCTTTTAACACTTTTCTTGATGGCAGAAAGCTAACTCCTATTTCTATCTATAGAATTGAAATAGAAGACTCTGAAGCAGTGGGAATTTCCAGTATTATCAGCAACCTGATAACCGTATTTCCTCGAAATATTTTAACTGCCATTCCAAATGAACTTTTCTCTTCATTTGTTAACTGCCTCGCACATCTCACTTGTTCTTTTGGAAGAAGTGCTGCCTTGGAAGAAGTGGTAAGTATTCATTCTTAAAAAGTGGGTATTCTTTTTGCTTCCCTCTCTTTGTAATAAGCATAAGTGATATACGAATCTGGCTGTTTTTGTCAATAACTGTTGTGAAACCTGGTGCTTTTGTTCTAGATATTTCTGAAATCACATCTGAAAAGGTTTTATTTTTTTATGTGCAACAATTGCAGACTTCATCTTTTGAACTTTTGATTTAAAGCACCTGCTTTGTATTTTCACTTTTAAAAGAATGGGTACATTAAAAAAGTATGAATGTCTTTAAATGTTGCTGGATTGCTCTTGAGGGACTTCTGTGAAAAGTGTTGTAGATAATGAACATGCTACAAACGTGAAAGCTTAAAATGACTGTGAACATATGGACAGACTGAAACTTATGCTGTCAGGGGTTTTACAGGCAGGAACTTCTGTTTTAAGTGAATGTAGCTGCTAAGATCTATTGTTAACCCCATACTATTAAACTTAAATCATCCCTCTGTTACTGACACAGTTCAAGTAATAATTCTACGTACAAATCTGGAGAGGGAATTCAGCGGACTTTTCTGTTTGCTTACTTCTTTCAAACCTTGGTTGTAACATGGAAGATCCATTTTGATAGGCTAAGTCCTCTGCTTCAAAAAAAAAAAAAAAAAAAAAAAAGCTTTACAAATAAAAATGTCTAAGAAGACCTAATTTATGAAAAAAGCCCATAAGAATTAAGATGCATCTTTCACCTGAGCTATTGACATGGAATAGTTATTGATTTAAATGAAGCTATCAAGACATCATCCTGGGTTTTCCCCATTATCATTAAAAAGAATGATTTTTTTTTTCCAGTTGTGCTATATATACTGAATAGGCTTGATACCTATCATTTAAATGAAAGGGACTAGAGGATATACATTTCTTCAGTTAGCCTCGTTACTGGAGAGCTAGAATACACAACCATATTTAACTTCAGGAGCTCTCAGCATAAGCCACCAACTCAGAGTACTTCGTCTCTCAGCAAAAGCCCGAGGTAGCTCGTACCATTGTCTGGTACAAAGAGTTTGTTTTGGAAATGGCTGGCTGCTCGTGCCTAGTGAATGTGTCTGCCTATGCATACATAATCCTCTAGTTTTTGCTGAAGAAAGTCATTTCAATATTATATTACAGTGTTATCAGATCCAGCAAGATAAGAAAGAAGACTGCATTTTTTTCTTTAAAGAGAGAACTTGTTCATTGTCACAGAATCTTTAAAGTGTTCTGTAGAAGAAAGAAACATCACACTTTCACCACTTCATTGTGTCATCGGTCTAACAGTTGTATAGCTTATATCTCAACTTCACGTGGTTGCTCTGATCTCCAGGATAATTACAAAATTCTGTGATATTCAGTCTTCAAAAAATAATTTATATATCTTATCATTGTATCAGCAATAAGGAGCACTACAGAGTATTTCAGACTATTGCTGACTTAATCCAGATGGTGTAATAGCATGGTGTGCTGCAACTGTGGAAATACTTACTTGCATCCCTGAAGGCAATCTTTTGGCTTAGGAATGTTCCAGCCCTGGTCAGTGTGTTTCATAGAGTCATTTAGGTTGGAAAAGACCTTTAAGATCATCAAGTCTAACCAGTGTGTAACACTACCTAGTCCACCACTAAACTATGTCCCTAAGCACCTAAGCTACTAGCTTAGATTGCTTGTAGCGATGTACTCTGTGAACTCATACGCTCATGAGCTTAATTGCTTTCTGTAATTAAGAGTTTTTGGTGAAAGGTGAAATACCCACGTGCATTGGGCTCAGTAGGATCCTAAGATTCAGAAATCTAAAATGCAGCAGAACACAGGTGTCCACAGCACAGCTTTGCTTGTGGGGCAAGCTGTTTTTCCCATATTTCTGCCACTTTGTGTGCCAGCAGAATGGCTTGTGTGAGTGTTGCAGAAAGCCCACCAGACATAGGGAATCAGCTTAGCTAGAAGCTTGCTATTGAAACTGTCAAAATCAGGAGGTCCCAAACTGTAATGAGCAAACCACTTCAAAGCAGCACGTGTCTTGGCACAGAATCAGAAGCTGTTGCTGGTGGTACTTGCTGCTGTTGCTAATATTGATATTCAACAAAGGGGGAGGAAAAAAACCCACACACAATCCAAACATGTTCAAATGTTGTTTTACGTTTACTTGGCTGTTGATTGAGGGAAGTTGTTGGAACATTTGCCTGAACAGCTACGCTGTGGAGGACAGTAAGCTTCAGCAACGCTTAGGGTTAATTTATGATGCAAATTGGATCAGTCATCTCTTCCTTTAATAACGCTGGGTATGAGAGAAGATGCTTGTCCACAGCTATGCTTTCCTTTGCTCAAAGCTTAAAGCTTATGCAGAAGTAGGAGTCTGTAGTAGTTGATCAGAATTAGTGAAGAGTTGAGCAAGATGTTGAATGAAAATTCAAATAGAAATGCTCTCAAAGTGTTTTGGTTTGTTTTGTTTTTTTCTCAGATGTCTTTCTTAATGCATTGTTACTGATTTCCTGATTTATGGTATTTTATTGTTGCTTTTTTAAAGTTCCATAAGGGGAGAGATGATTCTGAATTTGGTCTCTCTCTACTTTGCTTGTAACTTTTCCCAGTTTGCTGCTACTTAGCAAGTTTTAGAAGTGTTCCTTCTTCAGAAGGTCAGCAGACTCTGAAGGAAGAATCTTGGAGAAATTCAGCAGCATTGTTTTGATGTTAGTGATTGTACTTTCCTTCTCCTGAAGATCTTAAGTCCTGAACTGGGCCCTGCCAACTGCTTCTGGTAGATCCATCAGAAAGTTTACGCTTCCCAGTCTGCAGCTTGTCACATACAGTCTGCCTGCATGACATCTTCAGTAGCCCAGCTGTAGCCTTTCATCTGAATGACTAATCTAGAATAAGATTGGGAATTTTTAGGAAGGTTGCTTTGTGATTATATCTGTTCAAGATCAACAAACTCTACTGCTTGGGCACCTACTTTAAGGAGGCACTTACTAATCGTAGCTTCCTTATGAAAATACTGTAAGGTGTTTGTAATAGTATACCAAAAAGGCTTGTTCTGTATTACCTTCTCAAATCTGAGTTGTTTTTTTTTCTCATAAAAGGACATTGTTTCTTGTGTTATGTTCTGGATTCTTATAAATTATTAATTGTATGTAAGTTAAAAAAAAATAATATATATATATATACACACACACACATATATATATATCAAAGTGTTTCATGTTTCAATGAATGTCCTTTAGCCAAATTTTAAAAACATGCTGTGCCTGTCCTAAATTTGTTTTATGTTAGCGTTGAATACAGTTTGGTCTCTCTCATCATCATCTTCAGCTTTTGTTTTTCAAACTTGCATGTGCCCCACATTTTAGCTAATGTAAATACGACCACTTTGCAGTTACAGAATGATGCTGTGAAAATATCTTGAAATGCTTCCAACATGGTATCAGTTTTCCCTCTTAGTCAGTCATCCAGCCAATGTTTTTTTCCCTTTGTTCATGCAGCCATGTTTGTAACTTCACTGAAAGTCAGGAATTCCTCTGTCTGGAGCATGATTAAGGCCTCAGTATCTCTGTATTTCATCAAGGAATCATTTTACTAAGCTCTGTTATCTCAAAGTAACCTTGGTGAGTGATCATGTTGGTTAAAAGTTGAGAAGACTTCTTAGAGGAAAGAAAAGTCCCGCAATACCAGCAAATCTATCCATCGAGTCATACTTAAGTTTTATGAAGGTGGATGTGTTTACTAAAGTTCAACTTTTGCATCAAGTGAAAAAAAAAATTGATAATTGCATTAAATATCCTTTTCAAGAGAAACAACCCCTTGGTATCTGGGTTCTTCAGGAGGCCTGTAAGCCAGGAGATTTGTTTTTCAGATAAGAATTTCATTTGACAACTTAAATACCCCATATAAATATATTTGAATAGCTAAAAGCATGAAGTGTCAATTAAAATGCACTGATGACTTGGAGATGCAGGCTTATTCTATGGAATTGTACTTTTTCTTTGTTCACATAACGAGAAGTTGTGTATATCATCAAAACTGGCTGCCCACAGTAGGGTTTCTTTAATACATGCAGTCTTGTAATGATTTCCTCCAGAACAGAGAGTCGTAATCTTTTCTGTCTCTTTGTTTGAAAAATAGCAGAATACTTGCTAATCTATATGCACGTTTTCTATTTTGTCTAATTAAACAAATAGCTCAGTTCTTTGTTGTTTCCAGTATGAGCTGAGATGCTTGGTGTCATTGGAGAGAAAGCATGATAGCTCCTGTATTTAGGTGATTAAGTGTATGTATGAAAGGCTGAAATTAAGACTGGTTTGGTTTTGAACATTAGAAGAAAAGAAATAGCTAAACGCAGTGTTTTTTTTGTTTTGTTTTTTAATTCTAGCAAAGCTGCATTGACCTTTTTGATGCATTGCTTCAGTTCTTTCTGATCTGTTCAAGGATGGCCAATAATAAGTTTTGTGGTTTTTTTTTCTTAAATTGCTTCAACTTTAGAAGAACATCTGTTAAATAGTAATGAATGTAAGTACCTTTCTCTGGTTTAGTTTAGGAATAAGATGTTTGTTCTGTTTCTTTCATCTCTTACAGCTTGACAAAGATGACATGGTATATATGGAAGCATATGATAAGTTGCTGGAATCTTGGCTTACTTTGGTACAAGATGACAAACATTTCCATAAAGGTTTCTTTACCCAACATGCTGTTCAGGTCTTTAATTCTTACATTCAGTGCCATCTAGCTGCTCCCGATGGTACAAGGAATTTGGTAAGCCCTTATAGTGGTAGTTTCTGATGATAATACAGAGTAACTAATCCATGTGGGGATTTTGTTGTTGTATACTTTATTATGTAGCTCAAGGGAGCTAGTAGAAATTTGCTACTTGTGGTGTTGAATGGAAATGAAAAATTTGCTGAATTTGTTAATCAGAGGTCATTTTCCAGTCTCCTTCTCTCATTATGAAAAGGAAATGAAGGAATACAAATTTGGAAGTTACTTTTAAAAATAAATAAAATAAGCCTGTTAGTAAAATTGGCATGTTTCCTGATGGTCCTCCCTATAGATGCAATGACTAAACTTCTGACCACCCTTCTCTGGATTTGGGTTGTAATTAAAGTCTCCAGTGAAATTGGAAGCCTTTTATCCTGTTATTTCCCATATGTTATCTTCAAGTTATACTTCTGAAGTGTAATCTGAGAAAATATAGAATGACTATGCTTAGACTAAAAGAAGCATGAAATATTATGTGGTTCTTCTGGATAAAATGGTACATAAATTCCTTACTGAATTTTTGAGGTGGCTGTTCTCAAAAAAAACTTAAAAGTATCTTGGCTATCTCTTGGCCCTCTGCGAAAGCCTGTTAGTCTCTTTGCCAGGAGTATGGATCTTACTGAAACAGATTGTGGTACTGAAACTTGGATGTAGATGCTGAATGAATTAATTACTGCATAGATTTGATTCATTAGCTATATAAAATTGATCTCTCAAATGTGATGCTATGCAAAGATCTCCAGGATACC
Organism: Aythya fuligula; assembly: GCF_009819795.1. Taxonomy (NCBI): domain Eukaryota; kingdom Metazoa; phylum Chordata; class Aves; order Anseriformes; family Anatidae; genus Aythya; species Aythya fuligula. The sequence continues at coordinate 188,258,146 of NC_045559.1, forward strand.
TCATTCTGAAAAGCCATGCTTAAAACCCATGTCTAGTATCTTGATATGTAACAGATGGAAATAACAATGCCAAACAGAGAGGAATATTTCACAAGAGAACTTTGAATTCATATCAGGCGGTCTTGACATAGCTTGTATACACAGGTTAATTCATGTCATTCTGTGAGATAAGTCATTTATCCCATGGGTAACCTTTTAAAAGCCACAGCTGGCATTTTAGAATGCTTCTTGTTCAATATCAAAGCAGTAACAGGAACTTTCAGTCTCTGCTTTGAGAGCAGAGACTCACTCTTCAGTAAACAGCTGCAACTTTGAAGTTGCCAAAGGAAAATGATTTGCTGGGTTAGATAAAGAAAAGATGGGGTGAAAGCACTTTAGGTAAGAAAATGTGTTTAGATTCAATTTTCCAGAGCCTTTGTAGAAACAATATGTAATGATAGCTTTCTCCGTCACTTGTATTTGAATGTTAGTGGTGTAAATTCTGTCATTCATCAAGAGATTTTTGAAAACACTTCTAACATTGATACGTGATTTCTACATATAAGGGTTCAACTCTTCAGGAAAATAAGCTCTGATTACGAGGCAGTCTTAAAATATAGCCAAGGCGAGAGGAATCTCATCTTGAGATATTTTTACTTTGCCTTCTATTTTTTTCTGAGGTTGTAGCTTTTACTTTTTAAAGGGGTGCTTTTTTTAAAACAATAACTTATAGAAAATCTTTATTGAAGGAGGTGACGTGCACTTTATCAAGAAATATACTACCTCTCTTGTAATTTATTTTTAAGATCTCAGATAACTGGGAACAGTATCTTTGACTAATGAACAGGACAAAGTGGAGAGTTGAAAATGAAATTCTTTGCCTGATTATATATGTGATTTGAAATCCAAATATATTTTAGAAATCCTCTGACCATTGGGTTTACAGACCTTCTATGTGAATGAGAGTCATTCAGTACATCGCTTTGTACCTCTAGGCGGTGGATGCTTACCAGAGCCGATTTATGTATGTGACGTAAAGAAGCTGTTTTGCTGCTCCAGCCTGTGCTTATCCTATTAATAATTAGTATCAATTTTCATGGCTCTCATCTGACTTCTTTCACTAACAGTGTATCTTTTGACTTGAGAGCACTGTTGGAAATGGTAGCAAATATCAGCAAAATCAGCTCCTTGCATAAGTTTGTGAAATGCTGATTTCAGAACAATATAAAGTCATATTTACTCCCCTATTTACCTCATCTGTATCTAATTTAGCACAAGCCTATTGTGTATCCATGCAAAACACCTTGGGGGAAAAACCCAAATTTACGTAGAAAAGTGCAGTGGTGATAAGTTGTAGCAAGTGTAACATTAACTGGTTGCTTCTAATTTTGTTGAAATAACATCAGACTGCCAATGGTGTGGCCTCTCGGGAAGAAGAGGAAATAAGTGAACTGCAGGAAGACGACAGAGACCAGTTCTGTGACCAGCTGGCCAGTGTAGGCATGCTGGGAAGAATTGCTGCAGAACACTGTATACCTCTTCTTACAAGGTATGGAAAGATAGTGTGAATGCAAATGAATAAATCCACCAAGTTGGAAAAGCTTGACTTTGCTGAAACAATTTAAAACCAGTGAAGTTATTTTATTACTGTTTGTCCACAGTTTATTAGAAGACCGAGTTACAAGGCTCCATGGTCAGTTGCAAAGACATCAGCAGCAGTTACTTGCCTCACCAGCATCAGCCTCAATTGACAATAAAGTGCTTGATGACCTGTATGAGGATATTCATTGGCTTATTTTAGTCACAGGTAAGTGAACAGTGTTAAATAGCGCTTACTTTGATATTGCTGTTGCAGCTGGAAAATCTTAGGAAAGAAAAATCCATGCATGTCAACTACTGGTAACTGACAATCTATTTCATCTTTGTGGTGCTTTCATCTTAGACTACGTGCAGAGTTTTTGTCTCAGTTTCATCTGTCTGCAGTAACATGAAAATTATCTGTAAAAGATCAGTGTAATCTTTTTATGAGGTATGTCCTTTGGAAATTCCCACAAGTAATTTTGTCATAGACTTCTGAGATCCACCTATTCAAGAACTTAGCCTTCATGGTTTCAGTTATATTGCCTTGTCTCACGTGACTGAAGGGAATCCATATGAGATCAGGATAGCAGTGTTACTTTGTGGTGCAAAGAGTCAAGTAAGTTCCAGAATCTCTCAGGACTGATGATCCATGTCCTGGCTTTTTGCTGTGTTTCAGGGAACCTGAGTTCAGAACATTCGTATTTTTGATTTTTAGATGGAACTATCTTACATCTGCTTGCAAAGCATAACATCAGCTAAGACAGTGTCTGTATTTTATTAGGAGAAATGTATACTTTATGAAATATTTTGTGGGGTCTTTTTGAATGTCTGATGTTATAGTTGCTCTCAGATGTTGGCATAAATGTGTTTATAATATTTTTGTATTGCTGTACGATGAAGTTTATATTTGTAGCTCAGAATACTGTGAGATCAGACACTGAAAACTATGACTAAATCTGGAATTAATATCAATTATCTGGACACCAGAGTATTTTACTGTGAAAACCATTGCTTTACCTGATCTGTTGTTGCTATGCAAGGAAAACTTTATTATAGCACGTTTGTTTGGTGTCTGAAAGATTCTATAGACTTGAAATATTAGCAGAGCAAAAGTCCCAGATGAGATGGACTCAGTAAGGAAGCTGTAAAATTGAACAATTTTTATCACATAACTGAACGAGAAGAAAGTGACCACAATGTTGTAGAATATTTTTTCAGGTACCTGAATTGGCTGTTGGTCTTTCACAGGAAGCAAAGCTCTTCTCCCTCTTTTATTATTTAATACGGTCATTTATTTTTCAGCATTAGTTTACTTTCACTTTAGGTTCTTTTTTACAGAATTGCTTTATAGATTCTGAAGTTAATTATACATATTTAATCAGTGTTAGTCAGGAGTTGTGTAAACATTTGCTTCTGGTGTGATGTCTGCAGTTAATCCAGTGGACTAATCAAAAAGCTCTAAGTTAACCTAGGGTAGAAAGTTGTGATCATTCTTTCTTTTTTTAATGTAAGGCTACCTCTTGGCTAATGATACTCAGGGAGAGACTCCGCTAATACCTCCAGAAGTAATGGAATACTCCATTAAACATTCAGCTGAGGTTGACATCAACACAACGCTTCAAATTCTGGGATCTCCAGGAGAAAAGGCCTCTTCCATCCCAGGGTACAACAGAACTGATTCTGTAATTAGGTAAGAATGCATCGTGTGTTAAGTATGTTAAATGCTTTTTCAGAGAAGTGAGAACATAAATGGACTTCTATGAAATGAAAAAGAAAAAAAGACATATGCAAACACCAAACATTGGAAATGAAATGTCTCTTTTAAATAGTCTTAAAGTAAAGGCAAATAATTTATAAGAATGGTTTTATTGCCTATTAAGGCAATGCTATAAAAGAAAAGACAGAAAAGATGAAGTTACATATATATATTTTTTTTTTCTTAGGGTAGAGATAGGCAGAGTAATTACAGGTGATGCTTCAAGTCATGTTGACCTGGGGGTGGGACTGAAGGGAAGAAAAAGTATGGCATCTAAACAGATAAAACTCAGTCGAGATGGGATAGCAGAAATGACTAGCTTGATGACCTAATAGTTGTAATTGAGGACATGATCTACCTATTAAAATAAATAGAAATACTTTATCACTACTGAAAACCTGTCTTTGATCTGTTTGTTACAGAAAGTCCTTAAAATGACTCAAAATACTAAAAAAAAAAAAAAAAAAAAACCACTGGTTTTTAAAGCAATACATCGCCTAGTTTGGTATCATTTTTTTTTTTTTATCTATAATGTATTCTGCACATGTGCAGTTCAAGCAAGAGCTTTCCAAAGCTTAAGTGAGCTTCTCTTTGGCCATGACTTACTGCCTCAGCTTGGCCGTAGCAGCTTTGGTCTTCGGTCGGGGGAGAGTTGTTGCCCCTTACGTACACATATTATTATTAACATATTTAAGGAAAAGCATAAGGGATTTCTGTTCTCTTTTTGCAAGAAGGCCCACAAAAGAGTCCTCAGTTTTAATCTTCAGTACTCAGAAGTCTCAATTCAATTATTTTTTTTATTGGCATGAAATATTGTTCACCCAGGATTACTTGTGTACTTAACATTTTCTGCTGGAAAAGGTTAGAAAAATGGATCTTCGTGGGCAGTTAAGTGCTTCATGGGCTAACACATGTAGAGGTTTGAATACCGGTCATTGATGCCAATCCTGGCAGCTACAAGAACTGGTCAACAACCAGAATTTCTGATTGCAGTGTCTTAGTGCAGATGGGATTAAAACCAGAAATACACCACCATCAACTCATAAATTCCTTGAGGACTTGCAAATTCTTACCAAAGTTAATTGAGATACTGTAAAAGCTAATATTATACTTTTCTTGACTGAGTGTATTAATGCAATCACTTGGTGGTCTGCTACATCATATTGTTTCTCTGTGGCAATGAAAAAGTAAGAAATAACTGGACATTGCTCTAGCTATATCATGCTGCAAAAGCTGCATGATTAGGCCACAATTTGTAACGAAGAAGGTGGTTGATGCAGGAAAGGGAGAATCAGTCAGAGTGCTTGTCAGGATTCTTCTGTTGCAGTATTTTTGATGTCAAAGACCACCTTATGTTCTGACTTTGTGGAGGGTATTTGCCATTTTGTCTCTCTCCTTGCATTTAAAGAAACAAGTTAACTGCTCTTCACTTTGTTAGAGTTGAAATACTTCATTATCTTGTTCCTTCCTCATATTTCATGAAAAAAAAAAAAAAAAAAACGTTTCACAGAGTCACATTACTTCTCCAAAGAACACTCAACATCCTTATTGTGTTTTAAATCTGCAGGTTGTTATCGGCTATTTTAAGAGTGTCAGAAGTAGAATCTCGAGCAATAAGGGCAAATCTCACGCACCTTCTGAGCCCACAGATGGGCAAAGATATTGTATGGTTCCTCAAGCGTTGGGCAAAGACTTACCTCCTGGTGGATGAAAAGTTGTATGATCAGGTAAGGATATAACCTTTATGAATGAGTTGGTGAGTATTAGCAACAATATCCTTGGAATGCAGATGTCAGTGTAGCTATTCTAAGGTGCAGTGATAAAGCATTTTTAATGTTGTATTTGGGGTTGGTTTTTAAATTGTTTGAAAGTAGATGTTGTTTGTTTTTTTTTTCCATTAGAAATATAAGTTGTTAGGGAACCCTTTTTGTGCATCTTGGTATAAATGTGATTTTTGTAGCTAGCGGCATCACAGAATAGCATAACATGCTCTCAGGTTGTCTAGTGGGTGAAACTCACAGATCACAGCAATTTGTTAAGGTATATCAGATCTTACAGTTCAACTTCAATACAGTGGTTGCCCTTGATGGATGACTTATTGAGTAACCTGGTCATGATTCTGAATTAAATATCTAGCACCATCACTAGGTGGTATATATAAGCTAAAATCATGTTAATTTCTCTCCTCTCCCTATTCTCATATGTTCTCATTGTATATATCATGATATCTATGATGTGTTCTTCCTAAAGGGCAACATTTTATCATGTTTGGAAAGCACTAATCATGATTAGACCTTGATCCTGATTTTGCTTATACAACTAACGATACTCCAGCTAGCTAATGGAGGCCACTCATGAGAAGGTCCTGTTGGCTCTAACTTCTGAGAAGGAAGCCGCCTCCTCCTCCCCTTGTTTCCACTACTGAAGCAACTAAGAATACTAACGCTTCAGGAGACCCCTCGTTAACAAAGTTAGGAATATTGAAGACTTGTAATGAATTAGAATTACATTATTCAACTTGTACTTGCAGCAGAGCAAAGCCATCAGTTGCAGAGCATGAAAAATGGTATCTAAGAAATGTACACATTTAGCTTGTGTTGGCACGTGAAAGTGGTTGAACACCTCTTTTTTAAATCTTATGCTCAGTCAGGTATATATTATGAATTTTATAATTTCAGATGGTGGTGGTGTGCTGACAGGAAGCCCCTGCACAAATATTACAGATTCTTTGCATTTCCCTCTTACACTTTTTTTCTGAAGATAGGCAAGAAGGCAATTTCAAGGAAGCATATTTTAATGTACCAGGACCAGAATGTGACATCTTTCCTAAAAGCTGCGTAGATTGAAAGAATAATGCAGAAAGCAGATGTAGAAAAGACTGTGATGAAAAGAAGTTCTTACAAGATTCAAACTAGATCAAGAGCTAGGCTTATTTCCAGTTATTTTATCACTTAATTTTGAGGAGTTTCATCATAAATTAATGGAAACACTTTCGGGAGATGATTTTTTGGGATCTTTCTCTTAATTTTTAAAGTTTCTGAACTTTCCTTGGCATTAAAAGCTAGACATACTTAAACCTGATATTGTGATGAGGTTGAAACTTTTCTTTCTTTTAGGTGTTGTGCTTAAAATTGCAAGATAAATTTGGCAAAGATTTTTCTGTTACAGGTATTCTTTGCCTTCGTCTATGTAACTTTTGTGTATTTTAAGTAGGGAAGAAGTGACAGCCTGAAAAGAATTTGCTGACTGATTACCATACACTTTGGGGTTCTGCCTTCTGTAAAACTCACTCATTTTAATGCTTTTCTTATAGATAAGTCTGCCATTTAGTACAGCATTTGGTGCTGATACTGAGGGTTCCCAGTGGATTGTGGGTTACCTTTTAGAAAAAGTGATCAGTAACCTGGCAGTGTGGAGTTCAGAGCAGGACCTTGCAAATGATACTGTACAACTGCTAGTAACATTAGTGGAAAGGAGAGAGCGGTAAGTTGCTACACCTCTGGAAGTCAAAAAATTTCTTTTGCTTCCTTTAAATTTTTTTGGCCAAAATAATCCAGATATGGGGCACTTTATATTCATGTCTCTGTAAGTCAAATTACTTTAGTAACGTGCTATAAATGGAGGAAAAACTTGTCTGACAAAGTGAGGAGTGAGACCTAGATTTGACAAAATGTTAACCTAATCTTTATTATTATTTATCAGTGCACTCTCCTTCCCCTACCTTTGTGCCTCACACAAACAGTGAGAAAGGAAAATTCTCCGGGTCTCCACTCTTATTGCAAGGATTTTTATGTTTGTTTGTTTTTGTTTCAGATTGAGTTCAGATACTGGCTAAACCAGTATAAAATATGCTTAATAAACCTTTTAAAGAAAAAAATAAATAGGGTTTGGTGGGTTCAGACAAATTTCAGAAACTTCTTTGGTATTACAAACTATGAAGAAGAAAATTCTTGAATGTTTTGCTTCTGTGAATTGACATGCAATCATGCATTCAGTCTGAAAGACTGAAGTTTGAGGAGCGAAATGCTTGAGGAAATTCTTTTTAAGATAAATAAAAAACACAGGAGCTAGTTTTGGAATAAACTGCTTATTTTATCATGACATAATGAGACTAAGCTTTTAATAATCCATGCAATATATCCATTAACTGTGTGTGTGTCTGTCTGTGTGTAAAACTAAGTACTTCCCTGCTTTTCTCCCATATGAATTGAGCTACTTTCAGAGTATACACTTCAGAAATTTTATGGTTGAGACATTAATAAGATGGAAGTCAAAAGGCAATTTAGCCTTACAATCAAGGAATTAAATTTAAAAATAAAAATAAAAATCTTCTGACAAATGCTAGCAGCCTGATGCACTCTGTTCATACAATTTTTTGGAGTATTTTCTTTAATCAAAATGTTTTTCCCCCTTCTAGGGCAAACTTAGTTATTCAATGTGAAAACTGGTGGAATTTAGCTAAACAATTTGCAAGGCGAAGCCCTCCCCTTCACTATTTGTCCAGTTCTGTGCAGAGAACACTAATGAAAGCTTTAGTTTTAGGAGGTTTTGCTCATATGGATACAGAAACAAAACAACAATACTGGACAGAGGTAAGCTGTTTTGATGCTTCTGTTATCTTCATTTTTGCAAGTAATACAAACAAAGTTTGAAGTTAGTTCAGGGAATTTTATGGTGATGCAAACTCAGCTCATACAAAATCTTTAGGTTTCAAACATATAATACCAATATGTTTTTCATGATTCTTTCTTTGAGGGGCCGTAATTTTTTGGCAGCTTATTGGTGTTGTCCATGATACCTAAACCATTACTACCTAAACAGAAATAACTCAAAATTACTTGGGGATTCATGAAATAAGCCAGTCTAGCAGTACACTTGAAAGAGACCTTTTGTAAAGGTTAAGGCCTTTCATCAGAGTTGTGCCATTTCGTCTATTTTAATTAGGTAGTGTTTATGAATTATTCATTTATTCACTTAACAATAATGACAGTGAGTAAGACTAATGTGAAAAATAATGAAGCTCCTCAACCAGCTTTTTTGTGCCCTGGTTCCATTAGTGCTCAGATATTTAATACTGGAAAGGTTGGTGCTATAATGCTTCCTGATCACACTTCAGCTACACCACATTAGCCTTGAAGTTTGAAAAGCACTGGCCTTCTGAGAGAAGCTTATTTTCATTAGCAAAGTTACGAAGTTAGTGATTGAGGGTAAGGTACTGGAAATAATTGGGGAAAAACATTTAACTGTTTTATGGAAATGTCTAAATGGGTTCAAACTGGGTTAGCTTACAAATGCAGTCACATAGGCTGATTATAAGAGAAATTTTACTACCAAGAATTGTAATAAGACAAAGGTAATTGTGAATATGATTTTTAATTAATGCTTTCATTGCTGACCTTTTGTTGCTAATGCTGAACCTGGAAAACAATCAAATAATGTGACTCAGAGAAAGTCCTTGTTATTTGTTTAAGCACTACAAAATAATATTAAATATTTATGGAGGTGCTCATTTTGCAACCAACCTGCAGGTGATGGTGGATAATGAGAATCACTAATTATCACTTCAGTTTATGTTAATGTGACAGAAAATAACGTAATTGTGCCATTGCAAACTGGAATTGATGCTTCTTGTACTGTTGTGCTAAAAACAACCCATGTGCTTGCTAAATTACTTAAACCTCAAATTTCATTCTTATAATAATATACTTATCTTACTGTGACTTTTCAAAAAAAAAATTAAGGTTCTTCAGCCACTTCAGCAGCGATTCCTGAATGTGATAAACCAAGAAAACTTTCAGCAGATCTGCCAAGAGGAGGAAGTGAAACAGGAGATCACTGCTACGTTGGAAGCACTCTGTGGCATTGCTGAGGCTACCCAGATTGATAATGTAGCAATTCTCTTTAATTTCCTAATGGACTTCCTTAATAATTGCATTGGATTAATGGAAGTATACAAAAACACACCAGAGACTGTTAATCTCATAATAGAAGTCTTTGTTGAAGTTGCACATAAACAAATTTGCTATCTTGGAGAGGTAAATACAACCAAGAGGGGAAGGAGGAGAAGTGTGTGTGTGTGTGTGTGTGTGCGCATGTATTGTACAAAATAGCAGAGAAATTTTTGTATTCTATACAGAAAGAAACTCTGTATGCTTACATCACTATTCTGTCTATATAGAAATAAATGCTAGCTGGTCACATCTGCTAGAGGAATTCCTTTGTTTAAAAACATACACTCCCAAAGATTAAAAGCAGGATGTCTAGACTGTTCTTTTAGCAATAAACTTGACCATAATTCATCACCAGCCTTAACGTGAAGGGGTGGCAAGAGTACAGACCATGTTGAATGCTTATTTAACCGTACCAAACTTCTCTGAAGGCTTGTCTAGCAGAATTGCAGCACTGTTTTATGTGACAAATGCATACCACAGAGATGCTGCTTTGGTCCTAAACAGTGCATAATGGTTACCAAGAAATTATCGGGTAAAATGAGTTGATGCAGGCTGCTTACATTTTTGCACTATTGGCTAATTTTACTTTTGCATCCAGAAGCAATGGCTTTTGCATCTAGGAGAAGCCTACTTCAATATGTGTATGCACAGAGGGTATTATGGCTCCAAATTTTGATAGCAAAAGTGAGTCCCTTTGGGATCTTGTTGATAATTTTAATCTAGATTGCAAGACCAGTGAGATGTGCCAGCCTGGCACAAGCCACTCTTTTTTCTTAAGATTGAGGAATTGGTGAAAGTAATGTTATAATGTTTGTCAGTAGCACGTAAATGTATGGCTGTAGGTGTCCTCAGTATTGAAGATGGCTGTTTCCTTAATGATTCTGTGTGCAGTTGTTATGAAAATGGGTAGTATAACTGCAATTACAATCTTCAGGTATCATCAACCATGTAGCACCATCTTAAAACAAAGGGTGTCACTTTTAACATACACAATTTTCTTGTTATCTGATGCTGTTTTCTAGGCCAAAGCCATGAACTTGTATGAGGCCTGCCTAACTCTGCTCCAGGTGTATTCCAAGAATAATCTAGGTCGGCAACGGATAGATGTTACAGCAGAAGAAGATCAGTACCAGGATCTCCTCCTTATAATGGAGCTTCTCACTAATCTTCTATCAAAAGAATTCATAGATTTCAGTGATACAGGTATGGAGGAATTGGTAACTGACGAGCCATAATTCGTATTCTAAAACGGTAAAAAAAAAAAAAAAAATCAAAAAAACATCATAGGGCATGAGTTCAGTTTAGGTAAATTGGAAACTTGAGTTTAGGCTTTATCAGGATATGGAAATTATTTATTGTGCAAGTAGCAAAGGAAGAACTTTTCACAGTATGGCACATCTTCCAGTATTCAGAAATAATTATTGTTCTTATAAAATAAATAGGGCATGTTGACAACAGCAACTTAAAAAATGAATGCTGCACGTCAGAACATGAAGTTGCAGAAACTACAGAGAAATCAGATTAGCAAATTACTGCAAGAGCAGATGAGTTGTCTTTGTAGTACAAGATCCTAACTGTGTGAAATGCTGAGCTCATGAAAATTCTATCAAGTTTGAGGCTTTTCTGTATTCTTCATTCACAGAATATGTGTTATGCTATGTAGGTATGGGTTGGGTTTTTTATTTTATTTTTATTTTTTCCCAGCCTGTTGCTTTCTTGTGTATCTTTGCCACTTCATATTTAGGACTAATGCAATTTTATCTGCCACCTCTAGCTTAGCTGTGTTATATTGCTTTTGAAAAAGTTAAAACACATTTGCATTATTTATTTCTTACCATGTCCTGTTCAGTTTGCACAGAAAACTTGCTCAGCAACAAACTGAATCTGCCTACATGATTTTGATCTTTTTCACTGCTGTTCTAAGGCTTGAAGGAGAGGGAACTTTGTGCTCTGAAATTCATTGCATCTGTCTCATTTTTCTGTTGTGTATGTACAACACAAAAATACAGAACCAAAATTAGACTTTGTCCATCGAGTGTGCATCTCAATGCCATCTAACACATTCTCTGTGACGTCAGACTTTGGTTGTTAGAAGCGTCAAAAATGCTGTAAAAAGGAAAAAATAAAAAAAAAAAAAAGTGAAACTAAGGACTGAATACTACCTAAACATAATACCCAGATATCAAATGTATTGAAACTTCTCTGGTCACTATAATTAACTTAATGGAAGAATTATAAAAGTAAGGTCATTGCTAGTCGCTGGGAAGTACAGGTCTGAACAGGAACTGGAGAAACTTGGCAAGTTCTAAATTGCAGGTTTTTGTTTACTAACTTCCTCCATTTATTTCTGTGTTTATGAAATTCATGTAAGTATGTATTATAATGTATACTATATAGAAATTTACAGAAAATATAGAAATGCTATAATTTGCTCACTGTCTATTTGTGCAAGCATGAGGCAGATACCACTAGAAACAAGTGTAAGAGAGCTTCCTTCCATTCTGTAATGGAAGGGAGCTCTCAAAGTATCTGAAGTGTTCTGGTTAGTATGCCATCTGGTACATGTGATTATGAAACGCTTAGTCCTAATGAATATAAATATAGAGTGATGTGGCAGTCTCTACTCACTTAAGTTTCTATTTTAATACAGTGCCTCATGTTTTCGTTTGGGAAGAGTGTGATAGTCCTATCATTAAAAATGTCTTAATCAAAGAAATGTGACTCTTCAATATATTTGATCCTCTTCTTATAAAAAATATTTTTTTTTTTTTTACCTTTTCTACAGATGAAGTATTTAGAGGACATGAGCCTGGACAAGCCACAAATAGATCTGTATCGGCAGCAGATGTTGTCTTATATGGGGTTAATCTAGTTCTGCCTCTAATGTCCCAGGATCTGCTGAAAGTAAGTATATTTTCACATGTAACTGCTCAAATATGAAAGGTTTATAGTAATGAATTCCCGGAAATGGGTTCTAAATTGCACTTCACCTCCACGAGTTAGATTTTGTAGGCTTTTAAAAAAGTAAATAGCTTCTCTAGTTATAGATACCATTAGAAAATAAGTATTTTAACCTGTAGAAATGCATGTTTGAAAGGCCTAAACAAATATTTTTTCCCTCTAAAAGCAAGTCTGTGCGGATTAACAATTAGCCAACCCTGAAACATGGCCTGTGGAATCCTTTTTGTGATAGTGTCAGAAATGTGACAGGAAGCATCAGCAGTGATATTAGTCAAAACAAAACAAAATCTGGGAGCAAATTGCAACTCTAATTATTTTTGCGATGCTTTCATGTCATAGACAGCAGGTTGTCAGTAGAGCAGTAAAATCTGAAACAACCAAATGGCAGTATTTCATTGAGTTACACTGTGCTAATATTTACTTTGAGTCAGGGGAACAATTCGGAAGGGTACCTCAGTTGTCCCCTCTTAATAGGCTTTGGTTCTCACCTGGTAGCACCCACTGAGCTTGGGAGCTACATCCATTTTAGATGAAACCAAGTCAGGATGTGCCCTAGGAGCACCCCTCTTGTACTCCAAATGCTAATGAGGCTTTTATTCCAAAGGACTAGACTTGCTCTTGTGTGAAGTAAAACTCCATGATTTTGTATGGAGTAGATACTGGACACCTGCCATCAATTTAAACATCTCTGCTTTAGTGGGCTGCTTTTATTGCACCATGCTTTTTGCTGATACGGCTGTAGCCACTGGTGACTGAGGTTGTTGCCTAGAATTTTCTGTTCTTCTTCAGTGGAAAGCATCAGATCTGTCTCTTCATACAGGTGGAAATAACATCAGGATAGAGCTATGTGGTTCTAAAATGACCTTGTTTTTCTTTTGACAGTTTCCATCCCTGTGTAATCAATATTACAAATTAATCACTTTCATCTGTGAGATATTCCCTGAGAAAATTCCACAACTTCCAGAGGACCTCTTTAAGAGCCTGATGTACTCACTGGAGTTAGGGATGTCATCGTATCCTTTACAGAGTTTTGAGAGTGTTTAAAAATCTTAGTTTATTTTATAAAGACATGTTAAGCCTTGATTCTTTTTCTTTGCATTTTTTCCTTCCCTATCAATCTCTGTATCTATAGGTACATGTCCATAATCAACTCTTCTTCCCTGCTCTTTGCCGACTGAGAGTTTCACTGTAGTGTCTATCGAGATTCCAGTGCTAGCTGAATTTCCTCTGACTTGTTGCTTGAATGCAGTGTTTAAGTGGTTTAGCGTGTAAGTTTTTTCTGGCACCCATTCCTGCCTCCTCCATTACTTCACTTCAGAGTGTGTAACTTCATAAGCCTTCAGCTGGTATCCCAAAGTCATTCCTGAATTAGTTTCTCAGCTGGTAATACAAAACACTGCTGCTGTTCTATTGGGCTGGCTCCAGAGCATTTCCTGTCACGTTGCCAATGGGCTCTCCCTCTTCTAATGGGAGTACCATTTTCACTAATCTGTGGCACGTGTCAGAAACAGATGAGCTTGACCATAAGGGCCTCTTTCTGAAAATGTTATGTCAGAGAGGGTTATGTTACTTTAGGGTATGTAGCTAATAAAAGAAAGCAACAAAGTTGCTGTTCTTTTCCCGCTTTATTTTATTTTTTTTAAATTTATTTTATTAACAGCTTTATAGTGAAGTAACATCTTGAAATATAGAAGCATTTAAAGTATTTTTTAGTGATGCCATTGGGAAGTTTTGCCACAATTTCATTGAAATTTGACATTGATTCTTTAATGCCTGTTACCAGAATGAGTTCTGAGGTTTGCCAGCTCTGTCTGGAGGCTGTAACACCGTTAGCAGAACAGTGTGCAAAAGCACAAGAAACAGATTCAGCTCTCTTTCTAGCAACAAGGCACTTTCTTAAGGTAAGACAACTGTGTTCTGGGTTATGTTTTGTTTTGGTTTTGCATACAGGTGGTGTCAAGAGACCAAATAGTGATAATATCTGATTAGATTAATGAGCATCAAACACAAAGAAACAACCTCTTACCTAAAGAACTGGCACTGGAAGAAGAACATGGAGGACCAGAGACATTGGACTATATTGCAAAGGATAGAGGTGTAGAGGAGAAAATGACTTTTCACCATTCAGCAAAAAATCTGAGCACCTCAGAATGCAATTTATTTTTATTTATGCTCTGTACTTGAGTTTTAGAATGACTCTGACAGTTTCACCACTTAAATTTACTGTGAAAGCTGTCAAATAAAAAGCTGCCAAATAAAAGGCTAGGTAGAGTACTAAAACAAGAGGCAGAAGAGCGAGCATAATTGGGTATACTATGAAGAAAGGAAAATGCTGCCATTTATTCAATTTATCCAATAAATTAAGCTTTTTTTTTTCTTAATCCACTGTCATACTTGTCAGTTTCCTTTAAGAACCATCCCCTCTGTCTCATTAAATTTCCAATTAATCTAATAGCAGCCAGCATCTTGCTAATTGCTAATGGGGACAAGAAGTAATTGGGGAACTTGTATACTTGTCTCTCCTGATTGCAGTAAATACTTCAGTTTTGCTTAAGACATATTTTCTTACTGAACTGACATTCAGACTTTGAGGACTTCTTATTAAGAGCTCACATCAGTGAAGCTAAGAGAATAAGAAACACCTTAAATAATTTTATTTGTCTCTTTATTTCTTCTAGCTTAACATAGCCTTCTGCCTTTTTCTCAAATTTTCACTATTTTAGTGAAGTTTTAAAATCATTCTTATTTTCTATTCCCTGTTTGACTTTCTGTGAACTGTAGGAGGTTCCAAAACTTAAGGAACAAACTCCTGGTTTTACTGGAAGAGCAAAAGCTTTTCTTCATTCTTTCTCTGAGTTATTTGCAGCTTTTGTTGAAAAATACAAGAGATGTTGCTTCTCTTTGAAGACCACATATAAATCAACAATAGGTTTCAGTGCTTTGAGGCATGAATTAGTGCCAGTAAGCCAAAGCTCAACTTCTAAAATAATTTAGTTTCCAGTTACTGATGCCTAAATTTAAAAAAGAAGGAAGCAAACCTAAATCTTGGATGTTTGTGAATACACATTCATTATTATTGGAAGTGAAGATATGAGGTTCAACAGCAGGTGTTTATAAAGCAGGAAGTTAAGTTTACACTTCTGAAACAGCTTTTGGTTTGTGATTTCAGATGGTCTTTGATATGCTGGTACTTCAGAAGCACAATACAGAAATGACAACTGCAGCAGGTGAAGCATTCTACACATTAGTGTGCTTGCATCAGGTATGACATTTAAACACTTAAGAACCCTGAACATTACTCACTTTTTGATGGAGAATGGTTAATTACTGTGCGTTTGCCAAATTGTAGAATCATTCAGGTTGGAAGGGACCCTCAGGAGATCTGTAGTCCAACTTCTTGCTCAAAGTGGGGTCAATGCTGAATTCAGAATGGTTTGCTCAGGGATTTTCCCAGCTGTGTCTTCAAAACCTCCAATATGATCATAGAATCACAGAATCACAAAGGTTGGAAAAGCCCTCCAAGATCATCTGGTCCAACCACCCCCCTACCACCAATGTCACCCACTAAACCATGTCCCTAAGCACCACGTCCAACCATTCGTTGAACACCCCCAGGGATGGTGACAGATTCTCATCCCCTGCTGCTCCAGCCTCCGTAGTCTCTGTTAAGTCTTCTTTAGGAGCTGTGTGTAGCTACCTGTTCCCTGCAGCAGTGGAGGAGCCTGTTACTCTGAACAGCGATCATTTTACTGTTCTCAAAACCCTCAACCAAACTTTTACTCTCTTTCTAGTTGCTTAACATGTTTCTTTGTTTTCTATTGCTGTCTGAGTAAGCATAAGTGGGAAACTCTTAGAAAGGAATCTAAGCCATCTGTCCTAAGGAAGGGAAGGGAATCTAGAAAAAAGGAAAACTGTGGGAGGAAAGGGTTGATATGGCACACTGAGCATGGGGCAGGTGTGAAGGAAGATACGTGCCATTTATGTGAATGAGCATATGCTAAAAGGCAGGAAGGACTTTGAAGGGGATGCTTAAGGTTTTCTTACTCTACACTTCAGAGGACTGTGGCCAAGCTCAGAAGACTTAAAACCTGGTCTAGTTGAAAGACTTTTATCTGTTTTGGAGAAGGTGAAAGGCTGCAAGTCCATAGTTGCTTCTAGTGTGCTAGCTGGTGAAACTGGATAATAGGTGGAGACGTACTGAGAGTTTTCTGTCACAGCTTTTAATTCTGGATCTTGTCCTGATGAGAGAAGCTGTATATATTGTACTTTTTTTGCCTTTTTTTAAGTTAATAGGTCTTATGTTTATTTAACAGGCTGAATATTCAGAGCTAGTTGAAACATTGCTATCAACTCAACAAGATCCGGTAATTTACCAGCGATTAGCAGATGCCTTCAACAAGCTTACTGCAAGCAGCACTCCTCCTACACTGGACCGTAAGCAGAAGATGGCCTTCTTAAAGAGTTTAGAAGAATTTATGGCAAATGTTGGTGGACTTCTCTGTGTAAAATAAACAACAAAACTCTATGCCTAATTTAGACCCTTTCTGCAAAATGCACTGAGAAATGCTGAATGCTGACTAAATCTTGTACCTGTCTCTGGGTTCTTTGCAGCCATCTCAGATTCTAGAGAGCCTGGAAGTTAGAACATAATACAGTGGAATAGGAGAGGTCAACTTTGAATCAGCTTCTGCTATTATGTGTTAGCTGCAATCTGTCATCCTTGTGTGTGGGAGAGAATGAACAGAAAATTTGAATTGAAATTTTTTCCATATATGTGCAAACAGATATGGGCACAATGAAAAATAAATTCAGTGCCTTTTCCCCCCCACTGGTTTAAAATGAGTGGCCAGATAAACGTGCAGATTTTTTTTCTACCCAGAATCATGTTAGAGTTTTATGCAGATGCATAAAAAGCTCTGAACAGTTTCGCTGATTTTAAGCTTTATTTTTTCCTCTCTAAAGTTTGAGTTTTGTGTTCCAATGGGGAAAAAAATAACCAAATGGTATTTTAACTCGTGTTTAGTTTTGTTTTTCTATATCAACCTGACATTGCGTGTTTTTGTAATGCAGGTTTTTACATTACGTTCTGCTGCCTAAAGTTCAGAAGAAAGAAGGTGTATATTTTTGTTCCCCTAGAAGCGAACTTTAGGAACTGTAGCCATTTCATTGCCTTAATTTAAAAGAGAAAAAAAGAAGTTCATATACTTAAGAAATTTAAGGCAAGTTTTGACTCGTCAGCGTTGGTTTAGGATGTTGGCATTAAGCTGCTGTGTGCCTGTTGCAGCCCTTCCTGTTGACACGTGTCATTTTGGAATCGAGTGTCTAACGCAAGGTTCACGTGTAGTTTTACTTTCAGTATCTGTTTTGAATCATATCCAGGTTGCACGCAACTGCAATGTATTTCTACACTGAACTGTTTGCTTAAGCAATAACAACTCAAAAGGTGTAAATTCCTGACTTGCAATCATTTTAAAGTTGGGGCATTAGCTAAAACAATTATGCCAGAACAGGGGCATCAAACCCTTTCACTCAAGGGCCACGCTTACTTGACTCCAATTGAGAAAGGTAATTGGGATGTGTAGTGCTATGGGGAGGGTTGTTTTTTTTGCTGAATCTAGCTCCACTTCTGCAGAGCCATCCCAGCTGCTCTGCTCTTGCTCATCCTTTTTATATCAGCACTTTAGCTATTACAACAGCAAAGAACAGTGCCCTGAGTATAGTGGACCAACAAGGGAGAGTAGCACACGAACACAAAAGCAAGGCCTATTTCATCTCCCGTCGTGCACCAGAGGGAACTGAAGCAAACGCAAATGTTGCATGTCTACTAAAACATCTGTTGTGGAAATACATGGAGGCAGAAGTTGGCCCTTTTGTTGACGACCTCTGTTAGATTATGCTGTTGAATGTTTCCCATGTGTTTTTTAAAGTTATATAAAATGTACAGTATACACCTTTACGTGGCTCTGTATAGCATCATGTTTGCAACTCTGTGCCATTCTGCAGCTGTTCATCTCAGAATTAGTCACAATAGCCAGAATTTTAAAAAGACAGATCTGTAATACTGTGCTATAAGTGACCTAAGTTTTTTTTATTTCTCAGTTAAACCCATACCTCTCTGAAGCATGGATCCACAAGGCTAAAAAAGCCACCTCTTCATTATACTTCTCTCTTAATTTATGTGAATGAGCAGATTTACACATTAAAAAGTGACTACAAAACTTGTTAGGTAATGTACCTTCCCAACTAGTATTTTATTTCTAAGGTAATTCACATCGTTTTTTAGAACAGGAGTATTGCACTCTTTTTTAAATATTTTTTTTCCTGAATCTCTAGTGCATTTCTTCAAAAAATCTCTTGCCTGTGCACTTGCAGAAATGATAACGGTCCCAGCAGATCGATCTCTTTTAACATGTGTAGATCTTTGCTATTTTTCCAAAACTGCTTCTGGGCTCGTACATTACATTGGGCAGCAGTTGTGAAACTTTTGTTTGTTTTGTGGTTTGTGTTGTTGTTTTTAAATGAAGGGCAGTAAAGCCTGGGAACAGAAGTGGCTGTAAGAGCTGCTGGTTGGTCATGGTGTAGACTGTATCTAGCCCAGAGTCTTCAAAGAGATCATGACAAATACCTTCAACTTCTTTGGATCTGACTGAATAACTTGTAAGTCCAGTCACCACTTTCTCTACCACTAGCTCTGCCACTATCACTTTTTTCGTCCTAAAGCTGGCTCAGTATTTTAAATACTTATGAAATTTAAAATTTTGCAATTCTCTTGAGGATTGTAACTGGTAAGTGGGAGTACAAATTGAGATGGTATTCAGAACCAAGCGATGTGCATACCCATTACTCCTCTAATCAGGCCCATTGCAGTGTACCAAGCACTGACACACTGCATGTTTTGTCCATCAAAACTTGTTAAAGTGTGAATGTTACCTTCAAAGACAAGTTTTGAAGATTGTTTAAAACTTCCTTTTGCCCTTCAATTTAAAATCAATGCTATTTTAATGGGAAACTGTCCTAGTAGGGGGGTTGTATAATTTTTCTGCTTAATGCTGTGCTAAACAACATTCTTTCTTGGTTTTAATTCCTTTCTTCTGTTCTCGTGTGTTCAACGTGGATCTTTCCTTGCCATTTTATGTTTCTTTCACAGCAAATGCAAAGATGTCTCTACTTGGTGACATCCAAGAAATTGTTGAAAAGATTCCTAGGAATAAGTTTTCCTAATTCATACTCCTGCTGGCTAGGTGGCTGCTTCTACCTAATCTTTTGGTTTATATATCCCTTCCAAATCCAAAACAAACCTCTATTGATCTTCTACATGTTCAGTTGCTGTAAACCTAGATGGAAAAACTCATTCAAGTCCACAGGAAAGGCACAGACCATTTTCAGTAGACCCCGAGAGCTGACTTCAAATAACTGTTCTGAAATGTTGGTAGCATCACTGCATTGATTTTTCCATTCACTGTGCAAAGTGAATAATGGTTTCAAAAAGGCACCTGTTTCTTGAAAGGAAAGAAAAAGCAATTTGAAGGGAATTATAAATGCTGCATGATGGAATTGTAACAAATATTATTTATCTAGCCACAACGTTCTTTTTGCTAAAGCAAATCGTTGCTCCAGTGTTTTCATTCCGACAGTAGAAAGCAAGTAGCTTCTTTCCCATTTCTCCAGCCCCTTCCCCCACCATCAGAACTGTTTCCAATGCTGGTGTAATAATTTTCTGTTGTTCAGCCTTTAAATTTAGTTGCTGGCTAGCATGACCATTCAGTTGGTTCATGAAATTCAAGACTTCGAAAGCACAGATACACGTGGGCAGGGAGAAGTGGACTGCATTAACCTTCCACTTTCACGTGCGTTATGCCTTAACTACCTTCGCTGAGTTACCACATGGATCTGCCACATCTTAGTGCCCAGAAGTTTGCGTTTCACTGTTCAGTGATAAAGGGCTCACTGTTTTCCTCAGGAACGAGAAACTTGTTTTCTCAGCATGTCCAAATCCTGCAAGTTGAAAGAGAGGGGTTTGAATCGCAGTCACCTCGTGGTTAGTGCGTAGCACTTGCTGAAGCCCCGGTGTTTACTTGGGTAGATCCCTTCGTATTTAAGCCATGTAGTTCTAGAAAATAAGCTTGCTCAGAACAGTCAGTTGTCCGTTTAAAATGTAATCCTTTAGGAGGTGATGTAAATTCTAATTTGTGACCTGTAAAAACTATTCAGAGACACAAGTGCAGCATTTCTTTTATAAAACACTTCAAGTAATTTCAGTTGAATAATTACATGAGAAGGGGTGTTCTTTATGGAAGTAGCTTGATGAATATAAGCGCAGGAGTAGGAGCCAGGCTCCTCTAATTTTGTATCAGTTTTTCCACTGGGTCCTTCGTGGTCCTTGGCAAGTCGCTGAATCCATGTCTTTGTAAAAATAGTGATGATACTTACCTACCTCACAGGGATGTTGTGAGGATTAGCTTATGCCTATAAAATGCATTGAGGATCTGAAATGCTCTGTAAATATTAAATATTTTACTGTTAGTTTTGTGAGGTGTAAGATTTACTGTGATGAAAACAGAAGATTGATAATTATAAAATGGGAGAGGCAGTGGCAGGCCGGTATTCCACGAGACTGGGAATTACGGCGGTGCAGAAATGTTCGCTGTGTGCTGCAGCTGCTTCAGTTACAGCCAGTTAAAGTGGTGGTTTCTTCTTCAATGAGACGTGATTCCCCACCATGGTGCCTCAGTTGTGGTCTAAATAGAAAGAGGACAGGCGTTAGGTATTCAGGCTTCGGTGCCTCTACTTGTGACAAGTGCTGCTTGTGGTGGTAGGTTTTTTGTTTGTTTTTTTTTTTTTTTTGCCTTTTTTTCTTTTCTTTTAGGCTTTTCTGCAATGAACAAACACCTCTCATTTCTCCCATGCCTCTGCTAGTCACTCAAGTTCTGCTCAATACAACTAAAGCCTAGTGGCATCAATGGAGATGTAAACAGCCAGGCCCCCCAAAACCTTTACATTTGTTTTTAGTCCTCCTTGTGGTAAATGAGATTAATGCTTCCTAGCACTAATCATGAAGCAAACTCTGATTTGATCTAGAGCCTTAAGCTCTCACCTGTCTTAAAAATAAATGTAGAGGGAAAAAAATAAAATATGAGATTGATTGGTGCCCTAGGAACTGAGAAACAAGGTGTTTCTGGCCTTCTGTTCTCCTCAGTGAGTTAAAGCAGGTTCTGCTTTTCTGTTTCTTCCCTTTCCCTGTCCTGCCATCCATGCCCTTCTAGGCCATTCTTATAAAACATTGGGAAAACCCTTCCCACTTCAAATGAAAGATACCACCCATGCCATTTATGTTCCTGTCTATTACAGCTTGATACTTGAAATTGATTTTAAGAAGCAAACAGACTTTCTAATAGCATTCCTCAGCACACTTCAGTCTCCCCTTGAGCTACCCTAGATTTTATAATTAGGAAAAATAAGATTCTCCTCCTTTCCTTGTTCCCTTTGTGCAAAATGAGGAACCTCCATGCAGTGAACATGCAGCTTTAAGGCAATAAATGCTAGTACTGCTGTCAGTCAAACGTGTAAATATTTTAAATGTATAATTCAGTACTATGTTGAGTTTATATATTAAAAAAAAAAAAAAGCAGGGATTGAAGTGCTAGTTAATTTCAAGTATTGTTTTACCTGTACAGTTGAAGATATGAAGTTGCATAGAAATATTTCACAGTTTATTGCAATAAAACTTGGGAAGTGGCTCTGTAATCAAGCCTTATCACAACTGAATTTTCAATTTTGAAATGAACACTTTCTGTATTTTTAAGATCCATAAGCAGGAGGAGGATAAAATTGTTTTCCACTAAAGACTTTTATTTTGGTTTGGCCATGTGTGATTTGTGTGTATTCTTGTTTATATTTTTCTAAAATCCCACCTGTGATGAGTCCCTGAAATAGCATTTGTTACGCCTCCTCATGGTGGGAACAAACCCAGGAACGTTATGAAGACTCAGGCTAACGATTGTGCTCTCTGGATGTGTGAATTAACAGTAATTTGGTTAAAGTTGATGGGGTGACTTTAGATTTATATCAGCATTTAAGGCACAAGTTTGTCCATCAACAGAAAAAATGTGATCAGGTGCATGACAGGAGAATCTCATGTGGGAGCTCCAGTGAGCTACCAGAAATGGCTGTGAATATATAAGCAAATTACTCTCATTTCCATCCCCCCAAAAATAAAAACTAAATCTGATGGTGACTTTTCAGGTCACTGTTATTGCGTGTTTGTGCCCCCAGAAACAATACTGATCTTGATATTGGTCTTGAATACTGGTCTTGAATTCTGTGTGCAGATTTAATGTAAACAGTCCATGATTAGCGGGCACAGAAATGTTCTCCAAGCTTGAAATTGGGTCTCGTGTAAATTACATCCAGTAGTATCTCACTTGATGTATTTTGGGAAAGTTTGGTGAAAGGCAGCAGTTCCTAATGTGCTATAATGTAATTGCATCTGGAAGAGCTACAGCTATTTTGTTTTGTTCCCCTCTAACTTTCATTCATTCACAAGTTTAGAAACGAAACAAACAAAACAAAAATCCTGAAAGTAAAACTATGCTACAGCTGTGGTGGTGACAGCTTGCTGTACACCTTGGCTCTGTGTCTCACTAAAATTTTACTGGTTTTGAAAGTAAAATTCATGCAACAAGGTATTTATATTGGCCTGGCTTCGTTCAGTGAATGTTTTTGTGAAGGACGGAAACATCTAAGGTAATTTTGAGCAAATCCCTGAAAACAGCTTGGCAAGATTAAAAACAGCAGCGTATCCAAGAGCCTTGCGTGTAGAAAATTGAAGTACTTTACCTTAAATCTGAGGTCTGGAATAAACTTGAATGACTTGGGTACAAAACCTTTATTCACACTTGTTTCTGTAAGTGTATGCAAAACCCGTTAATTTTGCCTTTAAGAAATTTCCATTTGCTTCAGTTGCATGTGGCGAAGTTGGTGTTTGGGGGTTTTGGCATTTGGGGTTTTTCCTTCACTGATTGCCATTTATTATAAGCAAAAAAAAGTAGGAAACCTCAGTGGTCCGAACGGAGCTTGCCAGATCAGCAAAGGAGGAGGTCTGATGTGAACTGGAAGAGGGCAGGAGGCGAAGAAAGTAAAAAGTTTGCATCCTTGCTGTGGAAAATAAAAATCAAGCTAAACTGTAAGAAGAAAGAAGAAAAAACCGTTCAGAATACAAGCATTAACCTATAATTTGGTAACTGGCCTCATCCTGATGAGGATTAGTAAATGCTGTCAATTCATTAACAGGTT
Organism: Aythya fuligula; assembly: GCF_009819795.1. NCBI lineage: Eukaryota > Metazoa > Chordata > Aves > Anseriformes > Anatidae > Aythya > Aythya fuligula. The sequence continues at coordinate 188,281,666 of NC_045559.1, forward strand.
TTTGGGTTTTAAAGAGAGTGCTGTTTTGGAGTTGTATGAAACATGATGCAATCAGTGTGAGGTTCGTTAATTAAATAATAAAATCTTTCCTATGTTGGGAATCATTCCAGGCAAATCGGCTTCTCCAAAAAGCACTGCAGGTACCCACTGTGGCTGATGTGTAACTGCTGTTCTTTCTCCTATCTGAATCTCATGGAACAGCCGTTTTCACCTTAACATCTATCAGATATTACCGAATTTGGGTTTTCAGATCCCGTGTTGTCTTCTGAAGAAGGCAGCAGCTTGGTGTGTGCTGTGCTTCCTTTTTTCTCCCCCCTGGTGTCTGGCCTGCTGTTCACTGCTGTGAAGGAGTGCATTGGATTTGCTTTAACTTATTGCTGTGGGTGCTGCTGTTTGGGTTTGTGGTGTGTTCGAGCCGCTTCCAATCCGTCCCCCTGTGTGCCATTTACCGAATGAAAGTCATCACTAGACTCTAAACGAGTACTGATATGAAAGTTGTATTCATAACTTGGTTTAATAAATTTTCAGGACGTTGGCTTTAATTTTAGTGCTGCACCAGTACTTCTGGCAGGCTTGTGCTTGCTCACCTGATTGCTGTAACTCAGAGCAAGAAAACCAAAACCAAAAGCCCACCGCCACGCTTCGGAGTCCTTAGGAAGATCACTGACATCCTCTCACAAGACCAACACTGCTTTGGGGAAGGCATGCGTCCTTCTGCCGTTTTAAGGACAGACTGTTCCTACCTACTTTTTGCCTGCTTTTAGGCTGTTATGCACTTTCATGATTTCTTAACAAACTACTGTTAAAAAAATGTACTGTAACATGGATTTTGATAAGCGCACATGTATTTAAACATTTCACTCAGCCTCAGGAAAGCTGGAAAAAAATTAGATACCTGTTTTGTATCTCGGTTAAAATGTTTGTTACCTACATCCTTTAAGATGGCCAGATAATGTCTAGATCCTATGAGCGTGACTGTATTTAAGATACCAGTATGGTCTGTAGAAGGAGGACAGTTTAATTTTAATCTGGGGACTGGGAAAATGGTGTCCTCTTATTTTTCTTAGACATATATATAGTCTGAACTGGAGTTTCAAAAGCAAAAACAGTGATAAACCCCACCTGCTGTTCAGAAAAAAAATAATAATGTTTTCTTTCGTAACACTAGCTTATTTCTGTTTTCTTCTTCTCCTTAAAAAGTGTGTGTGAAATAAGTACAGAGGTATGTGTAGGAAAAACTGTGTAAAACCTGCTGCTGTACATAATGTTTGCTACTTGACTGCGTTTTCTGTTCCACTTTAATTTTACTGGTTTTGCTAAATATATTTTATATATTTTCCTTCCTGCTTCTTGTGATGGCAGAGTGATTACATCTTTGGGGGGGAGGGAAGGCAAAAGCAAACACGAGAAGGCTCTGGCCACGAAATTCCATCAAGTTTGTTAGTACGTATCTTGTGCCTTTATGAAAACTACTTCCTACAGTACTTAAATTCAGAGAGTGACTGAAAGCTTCTATAAGGCTGGCTACCAGCCTGTACTCCTGCATGCCCCACGTGCTGGGGAAGCTGCGATGCACGTGGCTCACCAACCTACCCCACTGGGCCCTAAGGCACCTTTTATCTGCATCTGAACAACTCAGCGTTGAACCAATAAGCTTTTCTTAAACAGACGAGATGTTGCAGGTTGTTCTGTAAAATGAATATTTCTGTTATTTCTCATCCTCAGATGTAGGATTATATTGACGTTCACTAGAAGCAATCCTCCTATGGTTAAGTACTGCATGCTTGGTTGTCTTCCAAATGAAATGTGGTTTGCCATTCCTAAAAATGTCAAGGTCTGTGGGAAAAGAGCTATTAAGACTTTCTTTTTTTAGACTTAAATAGTGGCAACAGCAGACTCTACAATTGGAATTTGATAATCTATTTTCATATGAGGTAATGAGATTGAACTAATGTTCTTTCACGTGGCTATAGCTTCTGCTCCAGAAAGACTCAAAGGCATAGACTTTCATCAGTAAAGAAAAAAATGCGGTTGACAATAAAATAAGAAAAACACAAACATGGAAACACAAAAGCCTTTGGAGTAGCGAGTTGCTATTACTTTCCAGGGAGGGACTGTATTTTTGAAAACTGCTTTACGCTCTGTTTCTGAGCTGCTCCAACACAGAGCAGTAGCAATATATTAGTAAGGCAGAAGTGGTCCACATCGTCAGATTGAAGTCGTACAGATGCCCTTGGTGCTGCTGTATTTCAAAGAAAGGCGTGGGTCTGCGGGTGAAAGGCCACAGCGTAGGTAGTTTAACTTGAAGCACCTTCCTGCAAAAAGGAATTAAGAAACAATAAAACCTAGTAATGGTGTTCCCATATTTATGGTTGGTTTGCCCTCACATCCCCAAAGAAGCTGCATTGCAAGATATAACTTACTTTCCTTCATACAGGGTCAGTCCAGCTTCTCCTGCGCTTTCCTGCTAGCACCATCGTGTAAGGGATTTGAGCAGTGCTGAGCTGTGCGTTTGCTGCCAAAGAGTGCCTGGTATCACAACCCAAAAGATGTTGTCCTCCCTGAGCCCCCCCATGTGCCCTTACATGATCTCTGTAACTGTTCTGCACAGAAATATCATTAGGTGCACAGGGGACTGTTGCTCCAGGAAATCTGGACTGATCGTACGTGTCTGCCCAACCTCCTCTGTCCTTTCATCCTTCAGTTTTACTTATCAGCCTTGTGTGTAACTCTTTTTCACATAAAATGCTTTACAAACTTGCATGGAATGGGTAAATGATATTTAAGTGTCATTTTCTAGGACCTGAGCCTGATTTCTTGCTGCATTCAGTAATGTTACACAGATGCACTGTCGCTGTGCAGCAATGCATGGAAGAGTGTTTGTCGTTTTAAATTACCGCAGCGGTGTAATACGGATGGGTATGGGTGCACTCCATGCAGGACAATCGTTTCGTGCTGGAATGGAGACCTTGTTTGGCAAGACCTTTCAAAGCAGACAAGGGGTAATGCACTGAATGACAAGTTCGGGCTTTTTAAAGTTGTCTTTTAAAAAAGAAATGAACAAGCCCACAGTTCCCTACTGCCATGAGAAGTGCTGCTTCTAAATGGAAGATAGTGAGGTAGTAGGTATGGGGACCCAAAGGAAAAAGTCTTTATAGGGCAGTCACAGAGCAACTCTGAAACAAGAACGCTAATGTCATGAAAATGCTTTTAACAAAATAACATGGCAAGACCTGACTTTGTAAAGAACAATGAAGAAAAGAAAAATAGTGGTGAGGAAGTTTTTGTCTTCAGACAGCAAGAAATGAGCAGGAGTACCAGAAAGCACATCATGTCTGCACAGGGTCATAGAGAAGTAACTTTGAATGCCCAAAGGGAATGACGCAATGAATTGATTCAAATGAAGAACATACTTTTAAAACTGCTATCTTATGAAACTCTATCAAACAGCTTAAATTCTGTCTGTGTGCAAGAAAGGGAGCCTTAGAGTAGGATTTCAGCTAACAAGACATGATAAAAGCATCAGGAAACCTGGAAAAATTCAAGTTAATCGATTATTTTGTACCAGTCCTCGCTACGCTCTCTTTGCAGATTATTTATTTATTTATTTATTTTCAGTCAGGTGACTGTAAGTGATCAGCCCTGAAAGCACTATTAGACCGTGTTAAAGCCTCTTGAACCACCGAGGGGGTTGAAATGCCTGGGGAACGACGGCAAAGAGCCGCGGGGCGGTGTCTGGGGACAGGCGTGGGTGCTGTAACCCTAAAAAACGTTTTTTAGGGTGGTTTTTTTTTTAGGGTTTTTAACGAGCAGCGCCGGTGACGGTTGGGAGCCCTCAGAAAGAGCGGGAAGCGGCGGGGGGAGGGGCCCGGCAGCGCTGCGCGCGACGCTGGGGCGGGGCCTGCGTGCGCGGAGGGATCTGGGTGCCGGTGAGTGGGCTCGGGCCGGCCACAGTGCTGCGGCTCTGGGGGGCCGCGGTGCTCGTCCGCGCGCCTCACCTCCGCCGTGATGGCGGGCGGGGGGGGCCGGGGGGAAGGGGGTTTCGTGCGGCGGGGCTGCGCCTCCCGGGGGGGGCTGAGGGGGCGCGGGGCGGCCGGGCCGGGGCTGCCATCCCCGGTGCCGTGCGGTAATGGGGGGACGGGGTGGAGCCGTTTTGTGTTCAGTTGTGCCCACCAACAGAGGCACTGGGTACAAACTGAAGCACAGGAGGGTCTGGCTGAATTTGAGGGGGCACTTCTGTGCTGTGAGGTCACAGAGCTGGGACAGGCTGCCCAGAGAGGCTGTGGGGTCTCCTCTGGAGATATCCAAACCCTGCCTGGGTGCCATCCTGTGCAATGTGCTCTGGGTGATCCTGCTCGGCAAGGGGGTTGGGCTGGGTGATCTCCAGAGACCCCTTCCAGCCTCAGCCACTCTGTGAGAGGAAGAGCTCCTTAGTCAGGAGCAGTTCTTTAGTACGCACACATAGCAGGGTAACCAGTTCTGTGTCTGACCTGCTATCCTCTATATCCCAAAAATCAGACGATGCTCGTGGAAAAGCAAGCGGGTCGGGCTGGGATGTATCTCACTTTCCTCCTTCCAGTGGCCGCCCAGCCTCCCAGTCACTTTTTGAATCCTAAGGGGTCTCTTTACTGAGTAACCCTCTGCGCCCCTCACCTCTGAGCTCTCCAGTTTCACCTCAAGGTGCTGCCAAGCATCAATTTCTAGTGTACTTTGTAGGAGGGATTCTGCAGCTGTGCTGTACTTTGTGCCAGGCAGCACCTTGCTGTCCTGGTGAACCTGGATCCTGAGGCCACACTTGTTGCCTGCCAGTTCTTGCCTTGGAAAACACAACAGTAGGTCTGTGCCTGTGATGTTCATGCCTCTTACAGTTAACAGGCTCTGCCAGTCCCCTCTCAAGTTAGTTATTCCTCATACATACCCCCCTGCAGACGCTATTTTTCCAGGTCTTTTTCAGTTTCTTCACAAGTTCTTCCCAATCACATTCGCATTAAAAGCCATTCTTTACTCAGGCAGGAGACTTTGTGGTTGTGGTGTGTAATTCTCCAAAAACATCAAATCAATGTGTGGTAGCAGCCATTAAATGATATATTCTATTTATTTTCCTAAAAATATCTAACAGAAAACATTATAAAAGGATAGTGTAAGTGTGTAATCACCCTAAGCTTAAATACTGCCTACAATTCCAGTTCCCTCACCCAAAGAAGGGGTGTATTAGAAGAGTTTAACAAGGATCAGCAAATGTATGGAAAGACTTGAGGAAAGGGGGATGACCTCCAGGTGTCTGTGAAACAGCATGTGGAGCGGTGTGAGGTGGGGAATAACTGGTCTCTGATGTCTGCTTTCTATTGCTGTAAGGGAAGTATCACATCATGTGAAGCCAGTAGCCACATTCACAGCAAGAGGAGGCAGTTTTCCATCAAATGTAACTTCTAAAAAGGGGGCATTATCAATTAAAGAACTTTATATGAATCTAAGGGATGCTGCACAAGTGCCTTTTGGAGAACTACATTCACAGAATCACTTCAGATGCAGAAATATCCTTAGTGGAAAACAGTTGAAGACTGGCAGAGTGTGGAGTGGGGAAGTATCACCTGTACGTGCCTCAATCTCACTCTGAGACATCTGCTTTTGGCTACCTTCGAGATAGAATTACCACTATCTACCTTTGATCTGAACCAGTACAGCTTTTCTTTTGAACCTTTTGGTGTGGTTGTAAATAAAAAGTTCTCCAGACTTGATCCTTCAGTGGAGCCCTTCTCAGGTCTGCCTGTGCTTCACACATCCTCCTTCCCTCTTCAATGAAACACAAGAAAACTGCTTTAGGTTTGCGTGCAGGTTTGTCAGGTCTGCCTTTCTGATGTTCCCCAAATTGGCATCCCCTTCAGGGGCTGGATCATTGTATGGCACCTGGGCTCCAAAACTTCACAGCTGACTGCAAGGAAGCGAGTAGCTTCTTGAGGTTTGAGAAGTTTTGGTCCGCATTAGGAAGACTACAAAACAGATGTACATATGGCCGAGCCTTTTTCAGTTTCTTCTGGCTAGACCACACTAGCCAGCAAGGGGGATTTTTGTGTCTAAATTACTTTGGACTGATGTACTTGATACATTTTGTCCTGTCAGTTGTTCTCATGAAAGCACATTTGGCAACATTCAGGTAACTTGCCAGACACTTGAGCAAAAGCTGAGCTCTCGCTCAGCTGCTTCTTGGATTTAAAGACATCAATAATTATTTCCAACAGGGGAGATACTTTCTCTGCGTTTTTACTGTGTTTGGGACAGGATCCCCCCAAACCCACCTGCGATTTAGAGTTCCTGTTTGGCCACTCACCTGTCACTGGAGACCTGGGGTTTGGGTCCTTGTGCATGTTAGTGACTGGGGTTTGAACAGGGTACAATAACTCCATGTTTTATGGTGGTGAGCCCCAGCTCAGCCTTATAATGTTTCTGTCCCTCTGGTCAGGACTTCTTGTTCACCCCCAGGCAGCGCTTGCTCCTCCAGAGGCCCCTAGTCTTTTCTGAAGTTGCATGTGCATTTGTATTCTTGGTAAGAGGTCTAAGGGGCTAAGGAAGGATCCGGCTGCATTTTCTATAGTTACGAGGTCAGCAATGGTGCACAGGCACGTGGCCTCACCTTGCCTCAGCAAACCCGGTGTCTGCATTTCCACGCATCTGTGCATGGGGGCATGGTTACACTGGCACACAGCAGCTGCTCTGTGCTCAAAGAACACTGCTTTGCAGGTGACCACAGCTTCATAGGTATGGATGGACCAAATGTACCGGGGTATGGGAAGACTGTGAAAGACTGAAGGAATTTCTGAGTTAATTTTTCCATCCTAACAAGTTCTTCCTAACTTGTTATTTATTTTTTTCTCTATTTTAGGACTTGGCTAGATAAAATTAGGGTTTTCACACATGAGAGCTGGAAACCAGTGTTAAATCATAAAGTATTCGTATGTAGACAAGGCACTGGGATCTTCAGTGTTACTGTTTTCACTTGCTATGATTACCTCTTTCTTGTTTTCTTTCTTCTGTTTTCTTTGAGGAACTTTCACACAGTAGCAATGTTTACCTGGACATTTGTCAGCTGGTCAGAGCCAGACTCAGCTGTGCAGGGGGCAAGGGACTGAGGAGGCTGCAGGCACCTTCCCCCTTCATCCTGCCCGCTGCACTGTGCGAGCTGTGGGTCATACGGTGCAGTTGCACTAATTTCTCTCATTTACTGGGTAAATCGGCCCCTTCAGAGGCCAGCAGCATTCAAATCTATCCCGTGAACACAATCCTGCCTATTTATGCTCCTCTCTATCGATAGGTGCTTAACCCCTTTTTTTTCTGCTATCCTTTAGATGACCTTTAACTTCACCCCAAGCCTTACTTCTCCAACCTCTTGGAGATCTGATTCCTTATTGTGTTGCTTTTTAATTAGGTGCAAATGCAGCCCTATTACTACTAAGTCTAAAACTTAATAGTAAAGAAGACTTAACACACAGCAAGTTTTAAACTTGGTGTTCCTACTGATAGTGCTAGAGATGCCATGGATTTCCTCTGCTTCCTCCCATCCTTCCCAAAACTTTCAGGGTTGTTTTTGGACTTGTGAGCAGTATACTTTCTGGGAGGGCTATAGAGAGGTTTCAAGCAGTACAACTTTCTACTGACTTGAAGCCAAAGGAATTTACAAGTCTTGTTCACATAAACTCACTTTAATAGCTTTCTAATGTACTTCATGTACAAGAAAATGTCTTCATGCTGATGACTTAAGTCAGTCTATGTAGACAATGTACATCTGTTCAGAAAAAGGTTTTGTTTTTTGATGATATTCTTAATAGATGTACCTAATGATTTTTCTACCATATGTTCTAAGTTACCTTTCCTTGCAGCCTCACAGTTAATTGCTGCTTGGTTCCTAAAGCTTTAATTTACAAACCAAAAGGAAGACTATGAAAAAGGAGCTAAAATAGCATTTATAGAAAAAGGATGCCTGTGGTTGTATCCCTTTCCATCCACTGAAACAATGGATAATCGCTTCATCAGCAATTTTATCTGCGAGGATTTCATTTCACGGGCATAGATTTAATCCTTGCGAATGCCTGTATGGGTTCACTGAATGTAAAATCAAAATGGTTTTGACTTAAGAACTGCAAGTTTGCATCAGTTTTGGTTTCTCAGTGTCAAAGCCTAGAGGTGTGCTTGCCTTAGGGATAACAGAAAAACAGATTACTGCATCTATGATACACTTAATAAAAAGAAAGTCATAGAATCATAGAATCACAGAATCATTAAGGTTGGAAAAGACCTTCAAGATCGTCTGGTCCGTGAAGAGTAGTTTTAAACTTGGAACATCTGTCCTAGCAAAAAGGGTTCTTGTACAGGGCCTAAATGGACGTTAGCATTGTACATTGTTAGAAACTCTGTTCTGTGTGAACTTGTGGTAATTTTATTAGGAAACTATATTAATAATATGAAATTTAGTAATATAAATAATAATTTCAAAGCATTTATGTTAATTCACCAAGCAATAAGAACAAACTAAGCCATTTTGCCCTCTGAATCCAGGATCCCCTCTTGCGTGAGGCCTTCAGGCTCTGAGGGACGGAGGGACGCCGGCACAGTGCTCGGCAGGAGCCAGGAGCTTCAAGGCGTGTGGCGTGCATCATGTCACTGGGATGGCAGAGTGAATATTTTAGTGAATAGCAATGGGTTATCTCTCAGCAGCAGGCTAATGGCACTATTTTTTCAGTCAGTAGGGAGAAACAGATTTAGGAAGTGTCCGGGAAGTGCTGCAGGAGGAAGCTGAAGGGGAGGAGGCCGTGAGTTCTGGAGTCCTCATTGTAATGGCGAGAGCAGAGGGAAGAACAAACGCAAGCAGCTGTACTTCAGATTAAATTTTCGTAGTTTTCCAAGTTACGTACAATTCAAATGGCAAGTGTTTGTGTGCAGCCTCCACCACACACGGCCTCTGCATGAAGGAAGGTGCACACCCGTTCCTGCTGAAGTCCTTGGATGAATGAATTCTTAGAACAGGTGCAGAAAAAGCTGGTTTCCTGAGGGAAGAATCTTGGATTTCCAAGTTTTCTGCCATGCTTTTCACATGCTTGATTTCTGCTGTTGTCACCTTGGTTCCACGAGGTGGCACCGTCTCTTCTGGGAAGGACTCACAGGCTTGGGCTACTGCCTGGCAGTGCGTGGCCGAGAGGTGCAGGGGGTGCCCAGCTCTGAGACCCCTGCAAACAGCTGCTCTCGGCATCTAATGCACACCGTGCCCTTTGGGTACGAGCTGTGCCCGTGTTCTCACATGTAAAATACACAAATCGTCAGTCACACAGTGGTACCTTAGGAAAACATCTTCTTGAGTGTCTTGTCTGCTGAAGGTTCCTGGCATTCGGGACCCATTTTGTGGTGTGAGAGGTGAAGCCAGGTGATGCTGATCCTAGAACAAGAGTTTACTTCTTTTTGAGTCAGAACTGTGTGCCTCTTCGGCATGGCAAGAAATGATCAGTAGCTATCGTTATGTCTCAGAGGGGAGGGCATAATTTCTACAGTATTTGCAAAATCCACTCTAGCCTTTTCCTGCAAGCTGAAACAAAAGTGATGTATGGATGCAGGATATAACAAACTGTAACAACAACATCCCTGTAAGAATACAAGTCACAACCCTGTGATACAGAAAGGGACCAGTTCCTGAATTCTCTCTGGAAAAGTTATATATTTTTCTCTTGTTCAGAGGCTTTCCTCATTAGCTATTAGACTAAGCCTGCAAAGTCAGGAAATGTTGCTTTGCCTTGGGAGAGCGGGCCGTTATTAAAAGCTTCCACTATTGAAAATGGTTAATTAGTTTTTTTTTTCCTCTGGTTGATGTCTAGAAAAATGGATGATGATGATGATGACGTTCCCCAGCTTTCAGCCCATACATTGGCTGCCCTCCAGGAGTTCTATTTGGAACAGCAGCAGAGGGAGGGCACGAAGACTTCCCAAGGGTTTAATCAATATTCTGTTGGCTCGATAGAAGAAAACTGGGTAAGAAACTAAACGTAGTGAATGAAGCACAGTTAGTGAATGTTACAGAGGAACAGCCCTCACCGGGTTTCTTTTGTGGATTGGTAATAAAATGAAAAGGGGAACACTTAAGATGTTCCTAGAGTGGCAAAACGATTTATGGACAATAACACTGCAAGCTTATTTGCCTTAATATTAAATCAGGGTAATTACATGCACAGAAGGAATAAAGCTGCCAACAGAAGCCTCTGTGCCTTCTGGAAACTTTTAACTCCAGCCTGGCATGTGAGGATACTGAAGATTCAGTATCTTCAGTTTGAGGCAACACAGTGTAACGAGGCTGAATGTGCTTTCCTTTCACATCATATTTCTATTTGTGTTTATTTTGTTGGTTTTGTGGGTGGCTGCCTTGCTGCATTTTTTCTTCTAACAGACTGACTTTGGATTTGTCTCTGGGCTCTTTTTTTTTTTTTTTTTTTTCCTCCCCTTCCTGTTTCTTGTATCTTCTGATTTAGTACATTTATCCTTTATTTCCTTCTATACTGTCATTTTTCGAGTGCTTCTTTCCTTCCCCCTGAAGTAATTTAGTTTAAGAGTATATAAATACTGTACATCTGCGGGGTTTGAACTAACCTTCTTAGTGATTTTGCATTACTTGGTTTTCCTGATACCACAGTAAGTGCTGTGGAAGCACACAGTGTAAGCTACCTGCTGCCTCCCATTGGTTTACAGAAGTAAAAAGACTCTCAGAAAAATTGTCACCTTTGTAGTTTGTGAAATGAGAAATTGTTGTGGGTTTTGGTTTTCTTCTAATAGGACTCACAACACCTAACTGTACATAGCACAGTCAGGTTTGATGTTTATAATTGTGCGTTATTTTTCTCAGCAACTGAGCCAGTTTTGGTACAGTGATGAAACTGCATCGTGCCTGGCTAATGAAGCAATTGTGGCAGCTGGGAAAGGTGGCAGGTAGGTTTTAATGTCTATTTTGTAGATTTGTCATGCCTTTTCTGTAATTATTTCATTTATGCAGGGAGACCGTGCAGTCTAATTCCTTACTCTTTGTGCCTCAGCAGTTGGCGGAGATGCAGCGGCAGAAATGCCATTATTTAGTTAGGTAATAGTTCATACTGAGCTTACAGTTTAGTGTTTCATTGAATGCTGTAGCCTCTGCCTTGCCAAAGTTTATTATAAATCTTTCTTTTTTATTATTTTTTTTTATTTCTGAGAAATATAATGAGCTCCAGAGCGTATTAATGACTTCTAATTCTTTCCTCTGTTTTTATACATTTCTGCAGAACAGATGGAAAAACTTGTTTTTCCTCCTATTCCTGTAAGGATTATTTTTCAATTTTAACTTAAAATTTCAATATATTTCCTTGTTCTAAAATAAGCTTTTCTCTGTAGTTAAGGTCTCTGTGTGGCATGGAAGCTGAACATGTAATGGCCTGCGTAGTTAAAGCTCCATTCTTTGATTTTTACGAAGTAATTATTTGTTAGATTTAAGGTTGAATAGCTTACATTTTCTGGGACAAATGCTTAAAATGTTTTCCCAAAGCAGCCCTGAGAACTCATGGAATTGTCTTTGTTGCAGTTATTTCTTTGTTTGTTGCCTTTTAAAATCAATTTTCTAAGTAGTTCTCTCTTTTTCAGGATAGCCTGTGTTAGTGCACCAAGCGTGTATCAGAAACTGAAGGAACGGGATGACAAAGATTTTTCAGTGGTTATTCTGGAGTATGACAGAAGGTTTTCTGTATATGGTGAAGAATTTATCTTCTATGATTACAACAACCCTTTGAACTTACCGGAAAACCTCCTGCCACACAGCTTTGACATCGTAATAGCAGATCCGCCCTATCTGTCTGAGGAGTGTCTTCAAAAGACTGCAGAGACCATCAGATACTTAACGAAAGGAAAGATTCTGCTTTGCACAGGTATAATTAATAAAATATTTAGGTCACTGTTGAACAACTCTTTTTTTTCCCTCTCAAAGGACAAACTTACTCAAGTGAGAAAATATACTAACTCAGTAATACTAATTTATAAGTCTAGGAAGAATGTGCATCCTGAAGGGGATAATGTTTTACTGGAATACTTTAGTTCAATGTTTATTTTTCAGTGAAGGGATGTGTATTTTAATCGTTAAGTCAGTACATTTTTTCTTCTGGCATTATGAGTTTTACTAAATTTTTGAAGAATTGTAAAAACATTCTGCAAAGTTCCAGAAATATATATATTTTTTATTGTAAAGGGGCATTCTCTACAACTGTAGTGATTGAAATCTGGCTATGACAAGCATAGATGCAACCTATCATTAAAATCTAAAAAGATTAAAAAAAAAAAAAAAAGTGCAATGAGTTTGTGATTCCTAAGCATATCTGTAGCTGCAGGATTTCAGCTACTGTATGTTTAGAAAAACAAAGGTGAGCTAAGCAGGAAGAAGGACAAATAGGTTGGAATGGCCTTTGTGTAGTAAAGTGGGATGATTTTAGCTAAGCCTTGAAAAGAAAAACACAAAAAATACACTTCCTTTTTCTCATATCACTGGCTCCTTACTGGTAAATATAGAAATTGTAATGTGAATGAATATACGAGGACTCTTCACTGTGATTCAGGTAATTGGTTCTTAGGCACTGAAATGCAGCAGGAGGAATTAAAAATCGGTGATCGCAGCAGTGAAACTGGAAGACTCGCCAGCCGCATTTTTAGGCCCTTCTTCATGAAGATGCACTTGCAAGTTTTAAGAGGCTGCGAGTATCTGCCTTAGTCCTGGTGGTTCTTAAGGCTGTAATCTGATTACAAAACATCTGAAAACATCCAAGTAGCTTTTGCAAAAAAACAAAGGACAAAAACCATACATGCAGACAATTCTGGGCAGTCGACCAAGTAGGCAAAATAGAGAAAAATGAAAATAGTATGCGGACGTAGAAAGCCTACTTCTTTGTTTACTTGTAAATGGCAGTTATGCACAAGGATAGCTCTCAGATTTTTTTCCCTGAAATGGATAGGTGGTCCTTCAGTTTACAAAGTTTGACAAATACTGCTCAAGAAAGTGATTTCTGAATGTGCAGCTATAAATACCACGCTGTGGTTTATTTAAATAGAGGAGTACATGTAATCTGTTTGCATTTCCCATGGCTCCCCACCATGTAATTCTTTGGCAAGTAGCAAGAAGATGGAGTTCAAATCTCTGTTTTTTATAAAGGGGGCACCGATCTTTCCTTCTGCCTATTTTTATGAAACTTTTATGACATTCATTTCCTTGGAGCTTCTTCAGTTCTTTCAGATTTAGATTTCCCAACAACTTCAATTGTCAGAGAGCTGAAGGTGTCACTGCTTTAAGCCTTGCTCCCTCAAAAAAGCTGGTTCTCTGCATACGCATTCGTGAAGAGCTAATCAAAAAGTCCAAACGTTCTGTTGCTGTGTTTCTCACCAAATACTAATTATTTTTGGTGCAGGTGCAGTCATGGAGGAACAGGCAGCAAAGCATCTTAGTGTGAAGATATGCAAGTTTATTCCAAAACACTCTCGAAATTTAGCTAATGAATTTCGATGTTACACGAACTATGCTTCTGGACTGGACTGATCCTCACAGGAAGATCTGGAACTTTTTCACTCAAGTTCCTTTGTATGTTTTTCTCAGTGACTCCACGTTTCTCCATGCTGAAACGTTCAGCTCCAAGGGATACTTTCTGGGTTAAATTTAATCAATGTGGGGTGATAGCCTCTCTCGCTGTGAGCATTTGCAAATATTGTGTGTTTTTATCTTACCTGGTAGGTAAATGGGGACCAAACAATGTCGGTGCTGGGCAATGGGAACTTCTGTGTTAGAGTTTCATTCCAACCAGCAGTTTTTACCATTCAGGGACTTTTCAGTGACATCTCTGAAGTGATTTTAGCTGGTTGACTTATAACACCACGCAAGTGCTTTCCTCACGGACATCAGAATCGTCATCTGCATCATAACTGATGGCTTAGTAGCTAGTGGATGATTGAAAGAACATGATCGTTGGTCTCCTTTCACCTTGAGACATGTTTGTTCTCAACATGTCATTTATTTTCATATTCATTGTCCAGCAGGCTGATATTTTTATAAAGGATAACTAAAGAGAAAGCAGGTCTCCTTCTGGGGAGGCCTCTCCAGTTGCTTTTAATAATCAGAACTACTTAAGAGCTGCCAAGTAAGATAAGACCTACTATCTGTTATTGTTGCCAGACTGGCTTTTTATAAAAATTTGGTGATTGTTTCACCTTTTCTAAAGTTTTGCCACAAACCCACGCTTTCTTTTTGTAAAAGATAAGATCTATTTTGTCATCAATTATCACCGTATAAACTTGTGTGTGTATGTGTGCTGTACTTGAAAAAAAGTGTTTAACATCTGTTTGCAGAAGTGCAATGCATTTATTTTGTGATACAGAATAAACATAAGCAACAAAACCTGAACTTTTTAAAAACAACCAAAACCGAGTAGACCTTTTTTTCTAGCTAAGCTAATCTCCAAAGGTTGGTATAAACCTGAAGTCTCCTTGAAAAAAGCACAATACAGATTTCCCCATGAGAGAGAGCTTTGCTTTCACTAGGGATCCTATACATTAGTCAGGTCAAATCACCCTAAAATATGAGGTAAGTAATAAAATGCCAGAAATTAACCCATGCTTGCATTAGTGCCTCAAACTGTGTTCATGGGTTCTCACTTTGTTACCTTTGCTGCTGGCTATGGGATCCTGCTTCTGTAGTAATGTGACCTGTGCGTGTCGATTAACTCTTGAATCATAATGGATTCAATTCAAAAATGGAATTGAATTCAAAATTCAAAAATTCAATTCAAAATTCAATGCAGTGCCTACATTTTAGTTGATTTCACTACCAAGTTAACAACGATGTATGGGTATGTCATGTTTGTAGTTTCAAGAACAGACCTTTTTTTCCCAAATACCCATTTTTATCTTTGCCTCCTGTTCCACAGATTAAAACATGGTAGTAGAATAGAAACATATTAGAACTTTCTGGATCTTACAGGGCCACTGAGATATACCATAATGTATTGATAAACTCCTATTGTTTCTAACAGGCAAATTTAAATTTTATATACAAGGGTTTGGCTGTATTTCAAGCAATTTCAGTTACAATAGATGATGCATTAGAAAAACTTTCCTTTGTGATAGTAGGGATTTTTTGATAACTGGAATTTTTTAAGCTACTTTTCTCTAACTTCTTGGCTACACTGCTGATGCATTTTTGGGTGAAAGCTGGTTCTTAAACTGCAAGGCACTCCAGTTTTTATCAGCTATAAATACACAGAACATATGTACTTGTCTTCTTGTCTTTCCATACCATATTTATATACTGGGATCACGTAAAAGGCTAACAGAAATGCTGCATCTACAAAATGAAGCAACTAGAAGAAGTATTAAGAAATTTATTTTGTGGTGGTGAACTCACTCTGTAAGTTTTCCCTCCTCACTTTTTTTGCCTGTGCCTCCCCCCTCCACAGTCTTCCTGAGTTTCATGGTACCAGTTTTTTCTTTCACAGGCACTGGTTTCCATCAGGTGGCTGGCAACAGGGAACTGTAGAGGCAGAGCACACAGGGGAATGGAGAGCTGAGGCAGATCTGAGTCACTGCACACCTGTGGCCGATACTGTCCTGCCGTTCAAACCAGAAGGCGTCCTTGCTGTTGAGCCCACCAAAGCCTGAATTCCCCCTGAAAATCACTGCCCTCAGGTGACACCCAGCTGGGGTTATTAGCTGTGTTCCAGGATGCTGAGCCATCGCTGTTACGTGGCCAGTTCCAAAATAAGAAAGTAAACCAAGGTTAAATGTGTAGGCATGGGCACAAATCACAACTGGAGGCTGGTTTGTGTTTGTTACCACAAATGTCTTACACACCAGGCAGATGGAAGCAATGCAACGTGAAGCACCTCCTGAAACATTTTTAACTGCATGGAGGCTTCAGATGGGACAGGTACGGTACGGCTGCCAGAGCTGACGATACTCTGCCCACCTAAATTAGAACGTGCTGTGCGAGTACAAGCTTCACATGTGTTGCTGCTTTGCTGGTAATGTCCTGCAGTTGTCTGCTTCCTTTTGCTAAAGCTGTGTTGTTGGGCTCTCTACAACAGAACTGAAAGATAGTTTTGTCGATTTCATCAGAGAGCCATTACTTTTTTTTAAAAAACGTGCAACGTTGAGTTGTACCAAGAAATTCAGTTCACCAAGAAAGCAGCTGCTGCTCTCACGCGTTGGTCAGGCCCCTTTGAAAAGAGGCTCTGTGAAGACGCGTGGTTATGAACATGAGGGCACACGTACGGTTTTGTAGATGTGCTCAATACAGCAGCCCGTTGTCCACCAGCTTCCCCCCTAGAAGGCTGGCAAACTCGGGCAGCTGCCCAAGCTCAGCTTGACTGGTGGCATTCACACAGCCTTCGTCAGTGAGAGGATGCAAGCTGGTTTTGTCCTTTCCGGGGAAGTAGCCGTGTTCCTGAGGCTGCAAGTCACAAAAATCCGTAGTGAATTTGTACTTTGTGCCAACTCTAAGAAATGTTCTGTAACAGCAAACAGCTCTTTTCTGTAACATGATTATAAAACAAAATATCAGTGTCAAGTGAGGAGTGGCTGGTGTTACTGTGGATCTTTTGGGGACTGCCTTTCTCTTGGAGCAGCCTGTGGTAAGGTTTTCATTATGATGCCACTCTTCCAGAGGCGTTTATGACTGCAGAGGCACGCGTTATGACACGCTGCAGCCGTGCAGCAGCAGGACACCTCAGCGCCGTGCGAGCGCATGTGTCCGTGCAAAGGTGACACTCAGCAAGGGAAACCCGGCATCGTGCGCACGGGCTGACGGCTGCAGGTGGAGGAGCAGATCCCACAGCTGCCCACATCTCCCCCGAGATGACAGGTGGAGCATTTTGAGAATGCCATGGCATGAAATCCAAGGTACTTTGATTAAGCTCTGACCTGCATTTCCCATTAAAGTTGCTGCTGCACTTACCTGGCGCAGCTGGCCGGGCTCCATACAGCACGGCTGCCTTCCCCCCCCTGCACAGGGCAAGGGAAGCAGCTCCTGTCGCTGCTCCTCCACCTATTTTGCAACCTCCTTAGAAAGAAGTGCTGCAAAACCACGTGGTAGCTGATGCCAGCCAGCAGGAATATGTAGCTATGGTAAATCTGCTGCTTAATCCCGAAGAAATATGCAGGTGTTTATGCTTTCTGGGTGTGTGTGATAGCCTTTTTCCCTTGTCCACTTGCTGCTGGTGATTTCGTGTTTGCTTGCAGCTGTAGGTCACTGCCTGCTCACATGAACAGCCCCGTGTAATGACAGGCCTTTAAACCTAAGCTGGCATCTCAGGGTTTCCTCAGCCTTCCCGCGGGACACGAATTTTCCAGCGTATCTTAAGTGATACTACAGAGAAGAAAAGTTCTTTACCGAGGATATTATTCCGTGTTTTGTGGCTCCTAATGTATTCCAGGGACAACCTCATTGAAGGAAAAGATTTTCCTGGCACAACAAAAGATTTCTCAAATCAGCCGCAGCTGCCAGATAGTTTCAGCTTTGAATTGTTTGCATTTATTGGGCCTGGAGTTGGTTCAATGAGGCATTTCATGTCTGCCTTGTGTCAACAGTTTGTGAGCCTTGAAGCCACTCCAATGAACTTCCCTCCCCCCGTGCAAATTAAAGGCAAGGCTACGGCAGCTGTAACCGGAGGGCGAGAAGCTGGAAAATGTCGCACCGCGGTTGAAGTCAACCTGATATAAATCCATGATGTGATAAGATCTTAAAAAAAGGGGGAAAAAGTCCAAACAAACGCAAACTGCATTTAATACTCGAACTTTTCCACGTGAGTAACGTGGAGGGAGGGCGTAATGGAAGGGTGTTGTGAAGGTTAACAAATGTTTGCATGGCTAATCGCTTTTGATGTGAAGTATTAGGAAACAGTTGTTCACTAACAAATTATTATCAAACAGTTGCTCACGCTGAAACGTAAACACGGCTTTTAGGAGACAGCTAATGGGAGAGCTGGACCAGGAAGCAAACTGGCTCAGCCAAAGTGTTTGTCCCAGAAGTGAATGAAGATTAAAAAAGGAAGTCGGTCTCTAAGTGGAATAGCATGGAGGTGCCTGCGACCATGGGAAGCTTTCTGCACTTGTTGAGTATGCAGGGAAGGAGGTCGCCAACATCCATAATCTATTGATCCGCTGAGGTTTTGCAGTTCCCTAATACTTTCCTTTCAGTCATCCAATTCCTGGAGCTTTATGTAAGCTACAGCATCTGTTTTTCTGGGTTGGCAGAACCAGTTGTGTTCCATTTACCTGCTCTGAGCCCAGCATTCCCAGGAATTCCCAGAACATGCTCTGGTTACTTGGAAAACCTCAAACTGATGCTGTAATTTATGCCTGCAGGACAGAGTGTTACAGCAAAAAGCAAGATTTCTTTTTTTTTTTTTCCTTCTCAATTCCACACAAATAAATGCATGGACACTCCTTAACTTTGTAGTTGAGTGTTTACTACGTGTTGAGGGCTGTACAGTTTGGGGTCTTTTTGTTGTTGCTGTGGGGCTTTACAGTATTTTACAGTGAATTTATATGTTGGGGAGTCTGAAGGTCCGATTTCACCCTGTCTGAAGTGTGAGCGTGGAAAGAAAACACTGCATAATCGTGAAACCTTAAGGAACTGGGACTGCTGAAGCATCATCTAATGCAGTGTTTCTCTGGCTGTGCCTCCCTTTTGAGGCCCTCTGTCTTTGATTAGCATTTCCCTTTTCTCAGAGGGTGAGAAGTCCTTCCATATTAGGAGGATGGAAAAGTGGCTGTAATAGCTGCAAGTATTTACATTCTCTGGGGAACAGGTAACTACCTTTAATTGCCGGCAGCAGGTAGGCAATTAGCTGTTCTCTGAGTAGTGTAAACACTTTGTGACCTCCTTTGAACCTTTCTTTGAGCATCCCTTTGAGCTAGAAGCATCCTGGTTTGAGGAGACACAGAGCTAAAGACAAGTAGAATTGTGAAAAAAAACATCTGCAAAGAAACATGGTTATAAACGTCAATCTGACATTGTGATGAGAATCTTCCTTTTATTGGTTTCTGGAGCTCTTAAAAGTTGTTTTAAGCTTTGTAAGAAGCTACAGATTGCACTATAAAAATACTGTTATGCTGTACTGAGTCATAAAGGGCACAGTCAGTAATTGCACACCAAGACAAGAAGTTGTCATATGATTTTAATTCTCTATTAACTTGTTAATTCTGTTCGGCTTGTTGCCTTTCCATTCTTCATCCAATGACAGCCCAAAGGAGTGAGTGTGCCATTGTAGGGACGTCCTCCGTGTGAACTAAGCCCCATTCAGAGATTCTCAATGCAGCAAAGACCTTGGCACATACGGTATTTACTCTGGTTTGCAATGGCATTGCAGTCACAGTCAGTCAACTTAAAAGTTAGAAGACACTGGGGTGTTCATTCTGAGATTTATCAGCTTTGGTGATTGTGACTCTCAGAGCAGTTGTGGTCATGCAGGGTATGCCCAGCTATTCCTGATTATTGTTCCCTCAACTAAGTCAGCCTTTGGGCCCTTGCTCTGGAAACATGGGGTTTTGGAAATCGAGGGTTTGCAGTTAGGTTTTGCTCCCAGGTTCCTGTAGGCTACAGAGATGGAAAACTGAGTGTTTTTGCAGGTGATTGTCTGCTACTGGTAGCCTAGGGAAAAACGAGCAGCACTAATGGTATAAATCACTTGGATTTAACAAGTTTGGATTGTCTGGGACTCACCTCAGTGACCTCCATACCATCTAAACGTGAAGCGTGTAGACTGTTTACTCATCTGCAGGTACGTGGATGAAGCCTACCCTTTGTACTTGATTTTTAAATGGAGAATTTCCTCTCCTAACATGAAAAATGTTTTGGCCTTTCAACTTCACAGAACACAATGTTATCACAACAACCAGCAAGCAGCTAATGGTGAATGAAATCTAATACAGAACTCTTGGGACCCAAGGTTGTTGGTGTTTTTTTTTTTCCTAATGGATATTTTCTTTGCAATTAGACTTAGTCCACACTGGAAACGTCCACTGTGCTTTTATAATATCCTAGCATGCTTTTCCTCAACAGTTGTGTACCCTTAGCAATTTGGCAAGTTTAAAAACAGCACTCGTAGGATGTTGTTTCATGAATGACTCCTGCACAGCGAAGGTTCCCGTTCTGTAGTATATAAACAGCCAAAGGTGTAACAGCCAAGAACGCTGCTGTGAGTTGAGATATGCAGTATAGAGGAAGGCTCTCCCTGCCTGAAAAAACATCCTTTTAACTGCTGACTTGACACACGTGTGGTAGCTGTGTGATCTTTATATAAAAGTATTTAAAAGTAGAGTATAAGAGACTCCTTTAAAATATCTACAACCAGTAGTCTGCTATAGTAACAGATAGCATGTTGTACATTTGCATCATCTAAAATTTACTGTGAATAAGCAAGAATAAAATGTTCTGCTCTAAGGAGAAAAAAAAAAAAAAGAAGCTACGCTGGAATTTGTAAAAATACTCACATGAGCTAAAGAAGTTCTTGGTACGAATTGCGGTCGCTAATGATCTGAGCGACCGGGCAAAAACTTCCCTCTTATAACTGAAATGACTGCAAGTAGAGAATCAGGGTAAGCTGCTGAGTGTTCTGCTGTCGTGCAGTTTCCTGAGGTGGGGAAATAATGTGAAGCCAATCTTGTACAGATGACTCTTCATACACTCTTCATTCTGATGATGGCTTGTTCTGGTTTACGAGCAACTTCATTTCTTGCTTATCTATGCTGGAATTTACGCTTTCGGCCTCTTTCTCTGGCTCGGGGACACAAGTGCAGCCCACGGGGATAGTGACGTAGTCTTCCGTGTACACGTAGCGGCCCCCGGCACAGGACGAGGTGCGGCGCAGGATGACGGTGGGCATGTACACGGGGGTGCTGCGGAAGTGGAAATTCTCCTCGCCGAAGATCCCCATGAGGCAGCCCTTGCACAGGCAGTACGCTTCGGGAATGTACTTAGGGTATCTCGTGGGATCGTATGAAATTCTACGGGAAAGCAAATAATACAGAGTCATTAGCATCTCTCCATGTATTCATCTGGAAAACATTATTGTAATGTTGTTTGACTGTAAACATTTATACAGCATTTTTGTTGCTGGCTTTTTTTTCTTTTCTTTTTTTGTGGCCAGGAAAAACAGCTGTAGTTGTTGCTGTCTGGCTTCTTATTTGTAAAACGGAAAGAAAAAGCATGAACAGCCAGCTTACAGACCTGCCCGGGTCCTACAGGGCACGCCGAAGGATGAAGTGCCTGGCTTTCCGAAACGTGAGATTCGGGGGCTTAAAAGCAGTCCGTCTTGCCTTTGAGTGGGTAGCTGGGACATTAAAAAAAAAACCTTGGACATTTCCAAACTTTTTATCCACCTTAAATTCTTAAAAATTACGACAACTACTTGTTAACACTGTTACTGTAGAAGCTATGATGTGATGATTTAAAGTTTTATAATTTAAATAGAGTTAAATTGTACAATTCTTTCTGCAATAGTTTTTGCTCCCTCGTATGCTTGGGGTGTTCAGGATTGTAAAGGTTCCTTCCTCTTGAAAGCAGAACTCGGCTTTTCTTTCCCTAACTCACCTCTCTTGTCTCTGCTTCTCCCTCTAACAGAATAATAACACATGCACGCCTATGCTGAGATAAACTGCAATATTAATGTTTTTGCTGCCCTCTCCTGCCACGTTTTGAAGTGAGGCATTGCCCCAAAGGTTCCAGAGCGTACATCCTCTATTTTTGTTGTCCTACATTTTGTTGTTTTACCCGTTCGCTTTGCTTACTAAAGCACCATTTCTGGAAAGTTCCCATTAGCAGTTGCTGGACAGCTTGGATCCTAAGTGCAGCTTGCACCAGCGGAGTCCAAGACACAACATTCCTCACCGGACGCAGTTGGAGGCAGAAATAAAGGCGTGATATTTGGGTTTCAAGTAATAGTGATCATGACTGCCTCAAAACTGGTGTTCTCAGCAGACGGTAAAAGCTGATAAAGTCAGCGTGGTTTATTTTTTGAAATTAAAAAAGGAGTACACAGCATAAAAAAATGAAGTGTGTAGTTACAAAGAATATCATGGTGATGATGGATTTGTTGCTTAGATCTTCACCCACTTCTCCTGCTTAAACTGGAAATAATTGCAGGGCATGGCTGTAACTCGTTAATTACAACTGGGTGCCATCAGTCCAGCAAAAATGTTTGCATTGCCAGAAAAAGAGGATTGTTTTTATATGTGTAACATACGCCCGCAGTCCTCTTTGTGGAGGACCTCTCCCCAGATCCCTTTCTGCCCTGGCACTTCAGCACTGGCCCTGCTTCAGAGCTGGTTGAGCCACGCGCTGCGTGTCAGCGTGGGCCGCGCCCGTGCTCCTTCCCTAGAGCCCCGGGGAAGGATGCTGACCCCGTGTTTCTTACCAGCAGCACTCACTCACCTCTCACCTAGCAGAAAACCCTTTTCTCCCCCGTGTCCCTGCTCCCCCTTCACGCAGCAGGCTGCTCACCCACGCGCAGCGGGCTGCCAGGCCTCTCCTGCAGGCTGCGGGAGTGGGAGGACGCTCAGGGAGGTCATCTGGGCCAAATGCCTCCACCGAGGCAAGCTTGGAGGCGTTTGCTGATGTTTGTCCAGCCTGTTCTTAAAAACCTCCACAGGAGATTCCCCGGTCTGCCCAGAGGCTCTGCTGCAGCGTCTGACTGCCTCTTTATTTGGTAAGTTTTCCAGCAGTGAAGCAGAGTGGGGTTTTTCTTGCAAACATAATCAATCATTTCCCATGCTTGGCCTGGAAATTACAGCAGCGGAGGCTAAAAAAATGAATAACAGTCAAAGTTTTGATATTAGAGAAGGTATCAGTGAACTCTGAGATGAGAAGGGACTTCTGCTGCAGAAGGGGCAGCATGAGTCTGCCTCCAGCTGTAGTGACACGGGCACTTTACTCATCAAAATCTGCAGCCCGTCTCTCCCTCACACCTCTGCCCTGCGCCGGTGCTCAGGTTCTCCTGGTCACAGGACTGACGGGGGAATTCCTCCAGCTGTAAAGCTGCCTGGCTGAAAGCTGGATTTGGGTCTTCAGCTGTCTTGCCGCGTGGAGCAGAGTCCTACACGAAGGAGGCAGCGCGGACACACAGCTGTGGATGGGGGCGGAGGGAGGCTGCTCTCTTCAGGAGAAGTAACCCCAGTGTACCACATTGAAACAAATCTGGAACTGCAACTTTAGACAAACACAAACCCATTTATCCCTTCATCAAAGAAAAGAGACTTTTTTACTGTTATTTTTGTGGTATATATTTTACCCTATATTCCGGATTCTTTGCCTTTTTTAAGGAACTTGATTTCCTCGCAGAGAAATGCGACCAGCTCCCCCACAGCCAGACATCTGTGATGCTGCAGATAGGTTTTGCAAAGCTTCTCTGTCCCATTTGCACTTGCTTACTTTCCCCAGGAAATACCTTCATGTTACAGGATCTCACACCAATGTGAAATAAACTGTCTGCTAGCCAGCAGTAAGTGGAATACGGTCATTCCTCCTGCGATACATTCCCA
The DNA here is from genome assembly GCF_009819795.1 of Aythya fuligula. Lineage (NCBI taxonomy): Eukaryota > Metazoa > Chordata > Aves > Anseriformes > Anatidae > Aythya > Aythya fuligula. Next base: position 188,305,231 of record NC_045559.1, read on the forward strand.
TTTCAAACCCGAACGTGAATAATTTCAGTGGCAGGCTGTTAAACTCTCCGTGTGTCAAGGCAGTGCTGTTTCCCATACTGTGTTATCTCTAGCACCTGGTTTATGATGTTACTGGAAAGCACAAAAAAAGTTTGGTGCAAACAGCACTTCCACTAATAACAAGAGGACTGTGTCACTGGAATCAGGGTCTACAACAAACTTCCCCATTCTGAATTCTCATGTAGCAAAAGTCTGGCATCAGTGAGGTTTTCTGGAAGGATGGTGTGGTGTGCTTTCCTCCTCTATTTGGAAAATCTCCTCTATTCTCAAGTGTGGTATAGAAACTGCTGCTCCATGAGATGAGGACTGAAAGGAATCAGAGAGGCTCCAAACCCCAAAGTGAATCCAAAACATGGTTTTGCACCCAGACCTGCACTTCAGTAATAACGAACCAGAACGTGGGGAGTAATGCCTCCTGAAACCAAATGCTGCACTAAACGTACACTGCGCTTTGGAACCATACCCAGGGTTCTGCATCTTCACCTCAAACCTGTTAAGAAACGTAACAAGTGTAGCTGAAGCCCCGTTTTATTCTTTCTAGGGAGCCCAGATTGATGGGGTCTGCACTGCCAGCAAACCCCAGTAACCCAGCCGTGTGAGGGCACTTGTGAGACCTGCCTCCTGCCCTCACGCACTGCACGTAATCGCTTTGTGTGTACAACGACAGGCTCTGCTGCTGAAGCCTGATGCAGATCCATTACTCCCAGCACTACCAGTCACGTTTTTAAGTCTTCTCCTGCAACAGGACAAACGTGTTTGGTTAAACTTGGGTTAAAGATATGGATAAAAAGCATGCCCCAGGTTCCCCGACTCCTTCTTGCACCTAGTGAAAGATGTCCCTGCTGAGAGGAGCTGTCGATGTTGCTGGTGATGCAGCAAGCTGCTGCCCGTGCTCCTCAGCTGCAAGTGACAGCAGCGAGCTGTGCGGGGCTGTTGTGTTTCCATCTGCTGGAACAAGCAGCGGGTTTGTACTGAACTGGAACTGCTAATGAAGTGTGACTCGTTCGAGGGTGCTTTTCCTTATGACCCTGTAAGTGTTCTGAGAGCTCCCAGTGAAAAACAAACTTCCTGCCGTTTATGCACTAAGCCTGGAAATCAAGAGAGACGCTGCTGTCACAAGCAAAGCTCTTGCAAAGACTTCATCTGTCTTGTCCTGTACTGCTACTGTCAGATGTAGCATTTTTAACAATACTACCACTTCGTAGTTCAAACCCAGAGGGTCAGATGCTGTGCTGGATTCGGCAGGTCCAGCCACCTCTTCAGAAAATCACAGCTGGCATGAGGCTATTCAGTTACACAAGCACTGGAGTTAAATATCTGCGTATCAAATAAACTAAGCACGATGTAAACTCAACAGAAGAACTCCTGCTACAGAGAAATAAATGTCTTGCTAAGGGAAAAAAAATAGTTGTTAGCTCCTAATGCTGTAAATACTTCAGAGTGCAAGGTAAAGGGACGATGCTGTGCATGTTAGACCTCTGATAACATCCAGCTGTTGTACGAGCATGCACTCAAACCACGAGGACAGCAGTTCTGCGTCCCCTTCTGTTCTTGCCCTCACCTGCATCTCTGGGTCTTGCATGCTGAGCCACACGATAATGTCAAATCTTGAAAAATGAGCTGGGTAAGGGTCTTGAAAATCATTGGAGTCTTGTTTAAAGGAAATGCCACCCTTGCATGACATTTTTTCAAAAGCACAGCAGACAAGCTTGCCTTCAGTGGTAAAGACAAACTTGCCTGTATTGTTTTTATTGAGATTTTACGTAAATAAGCACTAAGCCAAGGATGTATATAAACTGAAATTGTTTTTTGAAAAGCAGAAAAAACAAGCTAGGCAATGTCTGAGAAAGGGACTAGCTAACACCGGGTTTCCTGATCAGGTTAACACTGACAATAACAATTAAATCTCTGCTTTACTCAGTGTTGCTGCCTAGGAACTCAGTACGGGAAAGGAGTTTAAGAAGGAATCCTTAAAGGATGTCGAGAAGCTTTGCTGATTATTTCATCTTACTGCCTATCAGTAAACAACCCCCCATGGAAACCATCACCTCTCTACAGAAGTTCCTTATTACTTTTCTAGCAGAGACAAAATGCTGGATGCAAAACAAAAGAAGGCAGGCTCAGCTTTTGAGAAACTAAAGCTCTAAGCTCATCTTTCAACCCAGTAAGTGAACCTTTAGTAAACATGGGAGTAAGCTCCCAGAGACAAACACAGAAGCCATGAGACTTGGAAATTCAGAATCAGGAATGAATTATTGAATACACATCAAGGTTTTTGCCAAATTCATGCAGAAGTGTGTTTGCAGAAGCCTCTGAATGTATTCCTATAACTCTTCATGTGATTTCTAGCCATGAAAAGTATTAGAGCCCTAAGACAACAGACAATAAAACTGAAGCCGATGAAAATAAACAGCTGATGAATGGAACAGCACCTGGGGCTGATGAATGGAACAGCACCGTCACAGAAATCACAGATCAGCACTGTCTGCAAACTTGCCATTGACTTCAGCGGGACCAGACGGCTCAACCTTTACACCCAGCTTTACAACCAGAGCCTACAAATGTGTAGGCACGTGTTTAAAATTAACCCCTTTTTAATGGCTCGTGTCCACGAGTAAAGTTACTGGCGTGAGCTGAGCTTGCCTTGGTAAGGATCCACCATCCTTGTGGCTGCTGATTTTAACAAGCGACACCCATCCTGTGCTGTCGGCGGGGTGTTGAGAGAAGCCCCTGCATGAACTTTTGTGAAGCACAGCAATGGCCAAGGACCACGGCACTTCCCTGTAGAAGCAGGCTGCCTGGGTCTCACTGAGTGTCCACGCAGAGCTACCAAGCAGTGCCTGGAGAGAGGTCACAAGCTGGCACACCGTCGGCCTGATGATTTCACAGCATGCTGCTTTCAAGGCAGAGCTGCTGCTTTCGACTCTACTTTTTTTTTTAAAAATGGGTAATTCCTGGCCCAGCTCCCCGCAGTGCTGAGCACATCCAGCATCCTCCAGATTTCACTCAGCTCAGCTGACTTCAGTTCAGGGAACTCTGATGTCTCTTTATAGCTCCGCAGGGTAAGGAGCGATACGGGTGGTTGAACTTCATGCTCCGAGCTATACATTGATCTCCTGTGACCATCAGGATGGAATTTCAGTATCAGGCAGATGAATTAGTATTTTCCCCTAACTTTTGCCTGAAATACCAACTGTTAGTTACCTGCCAGCAGCAGGATGCTGGATCAGATGGATCCTTGGTGCAATCCATGTGCAACTCCCGTATCTCTGGGTTGCAGCAAGCCAAAAGTGATGCAAGTCTTGTAATTTGTATGACAAAATTAAAGATATCAAATAGAAAATAAGTAATGACAACAGAACAAAGACAAGGAAAGAAACCACACAAGGATCACCTGTACTTTTACTCAGTCAAGCCTAATTCTTCCACACTGAACAGAGTGACAAACTTGGATACAGAGCAGTAGGGTGGACGTTACGCATGGATCTCTAAGTAAATTATTTCATTCTTTCTCACAAATGCTGGTTTGAAAAAAATTTCAGTTGACTTGAAGTGTCATGCGAGCAGAAGAATTACAAGAAGCAGTGTTAAACAGCTGGGAACAGGTGCCTAGGGAGATCTGCAGGGGAAGGTAAGTAGAGCCAGACTTAATATCTTTATTATTAATGATCTGGAATGGGGAGTACAAACAGTATGTTAATGAAATCTGCAGCTGGTCACAACGGGAACCGCTGCAACACCAGTGAAGACAGAGAAATAGCACAATATATCTCAGACATGAAAATGCAGGTCAAAAGGAAAAAAGACCCTGTCTGCATTAAGGAGAGATCAACTGCTCTGTAACTCTTTAGTGGCAGAAAAGAGGCCGGAGAGCTTCTGAAGTCTGCGAGATGCTGGAACTGGGCAGGAATCTCAATGCAAGATTCAAACAGTGCCAGTTGTGCTTTGGGGGTGCCCCATCCTGCGACCCTTGGTAAGATAAGGGAAGGGGAGCAATTTATGAGGAAGACCTGAGAGAATTAAATGTAAGCAGGCTCATAAAAATAGTTCCATAACACAGGAGAGCACTGTATGCAGATTTTCAGAATAACATCCTTGCCATTGAAAAGAAATTGTTGGGATCATTTAAGTGGAGTTGGTTAACCACTGACAAGACATATTGTGCCATGATCTGCTTTAATGGAGAGCAGCACGTCCTTTCTGAAGAGATGCAACAGCTCCAGTGGGATCTGGGAGATTGCTTAGAGGGTAACGGGGTGAATACCTGTCATCTAAATGCTGCTGATCTGATTCTTCAACTTGATCATCTTAATGCTTTTTCTATCTGGCTTCACAATCTATGAAAGAGCAGGTTGTAAAAACAAAAGCACCTTACTGTTCATAATGAGCAATTTTATATTTTACACTTTCATCACACATCTTGCAATGTTTGTTGCCATCTCATAGCGCTAATAATGAAGTAAAAATGGGATCAAGAGAGAAAGCGGGGAGATCTGCTAACTAGACAACGCTCTCTCTTACGAACTAAGCCTATACAGAGCTCCAGCTGAAAATAAATACCTGCCCAAAGAGATGTGAGTATGGAAATCACCACTTTCAGACAAGGAGAACAATTTTCTGATAGCACGAGTATTTGGCAAAACCGATGTAAAAATACCTGAGCTTAACAGTAGGTGTTCATCATACTTGTTTTTTGCATGTTTAGGTTGGTTAAAAAATCCTCAGTCTGCATTGAAAAAAAAAGTATTACTAAAAATACTCTTTCTAAAAATACTTTGTTTATGAAAGGCTTATTGAGCAAATAAACCATTTTTCTTTCAGTAGGATTACTTCTTAAACTAAAAGTGGGCAAAAACCATGCCACAAAATAAATGTTTATGGGAGATCACTAACAAGGAGATGTATTTAAGTTTGCTGGATATACAGTAACTGTGTCAGAGTATTTATGAAAGATAACACACAGAAAGTAGCAAGAAAGTTCCTTTAAAGTTTCTGCACATTTTAGCTTCCCGTTGCCTGCAGTGTCTTCACAGAAAGCTGGAAATTGTCCCCAGATCTGTCACTCTTTTTCAGACAAAACTACCAGAAGACTTGTCAGTGAGAATGGGACCAAAGTTTCCAAGATTTTCCAGAGTATCCCACAGAAGCGCAGCCCCTTGTTTTGGGGTATTAAGCAGCCTAACAGCAGATTTAGTTTGCTTGTTTGTTTTTTTTTTTACGCCCCCTTACGAACAGCCTGTCAGCCACCTCGGGGGATGTGGGTTTGCGAAGTGCTGGTTGAAAACAGATGTAGAGAACCGCAGCACTCGTGCCTCTCCTACGCTCTCTTACAGCAAACTGGATGGCAAACTGCTGGGAATATCGGCGTTGGGATACGTGGAGATACAGCTCCGCTGGTCTGCACCCAGAGCACGTGTTGCTCTCAGGTGCATTTAGAAGCCAGCAGTGTCTGGGGAAATGGCTTGGGGAGAGCATCTGAGCCCCATGGGGCTGTCATGGGGTGATGGGCGGCGTGCTTGGCTACTGCCTGCTGTTGATGGTCCTGTGTGTCCAGCCAGGTTCACCTCAGCGTCCAGTCAGGTTCCCTTCTGTGTCCAGTCAGGTTCTGCCCCATGTCTAGTCATGTTCCTCCCTATGTCCAGTCAGGTTTACCTCTAAGTCCAGTCAGGTTTCCCCCTGTGTCTAGTCATGTTCCCCTCTGTGTCCAGCCAGGTTCCCTTCTGTGTCCAGTCATATTCTCCCCTATGTCCAGTCAGGTTCACCTCTAACTCCAGCCAGGTTCCTGTCCATGTCCCCTCATGTTCCCGCCTGTGTCCCGTCATGTTCCTCCCTGTGTCTGCCACCCTCCCCTCTGCATGCAGCCCTCCTGGGGCTCCCACCCGGCGCTGCCCCCTCAGGGCTCGCTCCCCGTGCGTGCAGCCCCCTCCCTCCCCGTCCCCCTCTCCCCCGCTCCCTCCTCACCCCCGGGCGCCCCCATCCCCGCCCGTATCTCCCCTCTCCGATCCCCCAGCCCCTTTTCCCCCCGCACCTCTCACCTGTACGCCCAGGGCGAGGCGCTGCGCATGTTGACGGGCAGCCGCAGCCTCTTGTCGCCGGCCGGCCGTGCCCCCGCGGGGCAGCTGGCGTTGTGCTGCTGGCGGCCGGGCGGCTCGGGCTGCAGCGTGTGGTGGAAGGCGCTGAGCATGCCGGCGGCCAGCCGCCCGTACAGCTGCTCCAGCAGCTCCTCGGGCCTCTCCCCGCAGCCCCGGGGCCGAGCCGGCCGCTTGGGAGCTTTGGCGGCGGCCGAGGGCAGCGGCAGCAGCGCCGCGCACAGCAGCGCCGCCAGCACCTGCAACGACGCCGCCGTCAGCGACCCCCGGGCTCACCCCCCCACACACACCACAACCACCGCCACCGCCACCACCCGGCCCGCGGCTCCCTGCCCTCGGCTCCCCGCCGCCCTTACCCTGCCTCGCTGCATGGCGGCGGCCCGAGGAAGCCGAGGGGAGGCTGCCGCCGGCTCTCCCGCCGGAGGAGCTGCTGGAAAAGTGCCCCGCGCCGCGCCGCATCTCCCCCCGTGCCAGCGGCTCCGCGCCGGGAGCTGCCCAGAGACAGGGAGCGGGGAGGGGGGACGAGGAGGGGGGAGAGCCCGCAGCACCGCTGGGTTGGGCACAGCGAGATGCAGGGGTGGCTGCTGCCAGCCTGGGACACCCAGAGCAGGCTGCCCAGCAACACGTCCAGGCGGCTTTTGGGGATCCCCAAGGAGGAGACCCCACAGCCTCTCTGGGCAGCCTGTGCCAGGGCTCCGTCACCCGCCCCGCACAGCAGTGCTGCCTGGTGCTCAGAGGGAGCCTCCTGGGTGCCCGGCTGTGCCCATGGCCTCCTGTCCTGGCACTGGGCACCACTGAGCAGAGCCTGGCTCCGGCCTCTCTGCACCCTCCTGTCAGGGATTTAGGGACATGGATGAGATCCCCCTGAGCCTCCTCTTCTCCAGGCTGAGCAGCCCCAGCTCTCCCAGCCTCTCCTCACAGCTCCAGCGCCTTCATCGTCCTGGTGGCCCTGCCTTGGGCTCTCTCCTGGTCCCTCTGGTACTGGGGAGCCCAGAACTGGACCCAGCACTCCAGGTGTGGCCCCACCAGTGGTGAGGAGAAGGGAAGGATCACCTTCTTTGACCTGCTGACAACACTCTGCCTAATGCAGCCCAGGATACTGCAAGCTTCCTTCGCAGCAAGAGCACATTGCTGCCTCCTGTTCAGCCTGGTGCCCACCAGGACCACCTGGGCCTCTTCTGCACAGCTGCTTTGCAGCTGGGTGGCCCCCAGTAAGTCCTGGTGACTGGGGTTTTTCCTCCCCAGGTGAAGGACTTTGCATTTCTCCTTGTTGAACTCTATGAGGTGCTGACAGCCCATTTCCCCAGCCTGTTGAGGTCCCTCTGGATGGCAGCATGGCCCTCTGCTTTATCAGCTACACCTCCCAGCTTTGTGTCATCTGTAAACTTGATGAGGGCACATTCTGCCCAGATTCATACATATCATTAACAAAGACATCAAACAAGACTGGAACCATTATTAATCCCCAGGGCACATTGATAGTGACAAAATGACTGTGCCACTAGCCACTACCCTCTAGGCCTGAGCATTCAGCCAGTTTTCAGTCCAGCTCACTGTCTGCTAATCCATCTTCATCAGCTTGTCTATGAGGATCTTATGGAAGACTGTGTCAAAAGTCTTACTGACAATATCCACTGCTCTCCCTTCCTTTCCCAGGACAGTAATTTCATCATAAATTTTAAGTTGGTCAAGCATGGTGAGTCCATGCTTCTTGGTGAGTCCACGCTTCCTGGACTCACCCGATGTGATTTTCTTGTCCTGATGATTTTATTGTCCTTCATGTTCCTGGAAATGCTTTCCAGGATCAGCTTCTCCATCACCTTCCCAGGGACTGCTGTGAGGCTGTCTGGCCTGTAGGTTCCCTAGGTCCTCTTTCTTGCCCTTCTTGAAGATAGGACTGGCAATTTCTTTCCTCCAGTGCTTGTGTGCTGCTCCCATTTGTCATGATCATTCAATGATTATTGAGAGAGTCCTTGCCATATCATCAGCCAGCTCCCTTAGCACTGATAGGTGCATCCCATCAGGGCCCAGTTGATGTATATATGTGCAATTTGATAAAGTATTCCCTGACTTGATCCTCTTCCACCAAGGGTGAATGTCTTCCTTGCTCTAGCCATTCCCCCTGGTCTCTGGGACCTGAGATGCCTGAAAGCCTGTCTTGCTGGTAAAGACTGAAGTGAAGGCTGCATTCAATACCTCAGCCTTCTCTGTGGTCTGCATAACCAGGTCCATTTTCTTACTCATCAATGGGCCCACATTTTCCCTGGTCTGAGTATTGCCTGGAGCTCCTTGCACAAAGGCCTCCTGGCATTTTTGCCTGAATCATTTTGCCTGGCTCATTGGGATGGACCTCTCTTGAGTCTGGAGGAGGAGATCCTTGAATGTCAACCAGATTTCCTGGGCCCCTCTCCCCTCCCATGGGCTGTACCAAGCAGATCTTTGAAGAGACCTAAGCCATAAGGGTTGTAAAGCTTGCTTTTTGCCTACCAGAGCCCTTCCCTCTGGATCCTGTGAAACCCCAGCTTGGTACCACAGAAATACAAGACATCAGTTTCACAGACCACACCAGATTTAAAACATAATGATCTGGCATACATAATGTGATTAAGTGACTTAATTTCATGGGTTTTGAAAAGTGATTAAGTAAAGCCCAAATGTGATTTTTGTGGGTTTGGTACCTTATGAATCATAAGTCGGTAAATACTCATGCGTGAGAGGTATCATAACCTTAAACTGTATGGGATTTGAATCAGGTTTCAGCTCTGAGGAAGGACTTTTTTTTTTCTAATGGAATTCAAAACTCTTTCCTTTGCAGTCTTTGTGTCCTGGGGCAACAGGCTGGGGAAAGTGGCTTTCCATTTATCCTCATCCAGCCTAATCCCAAACCCTACACTGCACCTGTCCTAGTGTTACTTCAACACCTCCAAGTGATGTGTTGCAACATGATTAAGACTTATCATAACACATCTTTTTATGATACTCTTCCTATGTTAAACCAGTATCTTTTCTTAACACTTTCTGAGTTGCTTGAGGATGTCTCTCTTGGCTTTACATCAACATTACTGGGAGAAGTCTGGCTCAAAACTTCAGAGCGGAAGGAGTGGAAACAATGCCATAGATGTTAAATTGCCAAAGAATTTAATGCTCTGAGTCTCTAGAAAATATTCCAATTCTGTACGCTAGTTGCGTCATACTATCCAATTAACCACTCAAGTAATAATAAAAAGAATCGTAGGAAGGCAACTGATGAGATTCCAGTATACAGGAACTAAAACAGTGCAGTACTACCTCTCATGACAGCTGACCCTGGAGACATCTGAATTGTAAAAAAATTACAGAATCACAGAATCACAGAGTCACAGAATTTCTAGGTTGGAAGAGACCTCAAGATCATCGAGTCCAACCTCTGACCTAACGCTAACAGTCCCCACTAAACCATTTCCCTAAGCTCTACATCTAAACGTCTTTTGAAGACTTCCAGGGATGGTGACTCCACCACTTCCCTGGGCAGCCTGTTCCAATGCCTCACAACCCTTTCAGTAAAGAAGTTCTTCCTAACATCTAACCTAAAACTCCCCTGGCGCAACTTTAGCCCATTCCCCCTCGTCCTGTCACCAGGCACGTGGGAGAACAGACCAACTCCCACCTCGCTACAGCCTCCCTTGAGGTACCTGTAGAGAGCGATAAGGTCGCCCCTGAGCCTCCTCTTCTCCAGGCTGAACAAGCCCAGCTCCCTCAGCTGCTCCTCGTAGGACTTGTTCTCCAGGCCCCTCACCAGCTTCGTCGCCCAAGCACCCCGCTCAAGCACCTGCTCAGCACCCGCTCAAGCACCTCGATGTCCTTCTTGTAGCGAGGGGCCCAAAACTGAACACAGTACTTGAGGTGCGGCCTCACCAGAGCTGAGTACAGGGGGACGATCACCTCCCTAGCCCTGCTGGTCACACTGTTTCTGATACACGTACTTTGATAAAACTTAGATTCTACCACAACTTTTAGGATTTATTGAGATGTTATTAATGTACTGGTGTTGTACCATTGTCATTGACTTATGGAAAAACCTATAAGGACTTCCATGGGTAATGGATATTTTCTAACAGAAGACAGGTAAGACAGTGAAATGCTTTCCTTTGGAGGCCTCAGATGAAATCACCAGACAGAGCACAGAGCATCCCAGTTATGCCCAGCCCCATGGTGAGGTCTGCACAGAGCCTGTTAGGCACAAGGTGCCCCAGCCTCCTGCCTCCTCACACTGAACGAAGGACGTGTCTGGTGGCTCATATCCCACATGTTTCTGTACTGCTTTATGACTGTCCATGTGCCACATTTTGAAACCCTCATACCTACCTGATCTCAGAGCATCCTGACTGGCTTCCCACTCCCTTTACATCATTATGTGTGCATAACAAAATATTTCTGTACACATATAATAGAAGGGGTGTAGAATATGCTTAAATATATATTTTTATTTATTTATTTATTTATGTGCATATATCACATATAAATATATTTAAATATGATAAGAAAACAAGGACCACACAAACCAGAGAAACCAGCCATCAGGTTCATGAATAGGAAACTTTTGTTTTGAGATGTACTTTGAGTTTAAACTGGGCCTGTTTAGCCTGGAAAAGAGAAGACTGAGGGGAGACCTCATCAATAAATAAATATCTGAGGGGAGGGTGTTGAGAGGATGAAGCCAGTCTCTTTCCAGTTGTGCCCAGCAAGAGGACGAGAGGCACCGGGCACAACCTGAAGCACAGGAGGTTCCAGCTGAATATGAGGGGGCACTTCTGTGCTGTGAGGTGACAGAGCGGTGGGACAGGCTGCCCAGAGAGGCTGTGGAGTGTCCTTCTCTGGAGATATTCAAAACCCCTCCTCCCCACCACAGCCACTGCTCACCCACTCCTCACCTCCAGCCTGGGCTGGCTGGCTGAGCTCACAGCCCTTTTTATACCATCCCGTGGCAGCTGTGACATGGGCATGGCCAACGTCATGCTGCTGTAACATGGTCACCGCATCACAGGGTGGGTGCTCGGAGCTGGTGGAAGGCCCAGCCCTCAGCTGCTGGTACAAAAAGGGCTGCTGCTCTTCTGCCTTGCTCAAACATAGCAGGATGGACAAAAAACAGAACTCTGGGGGGAAATGGCTGACATGGAGAGCCCACCATCACTCCCATCTGTGTGGGGACAGCCTCATGTGGGGCTGTTGTCACTCCAAGGCCCGTCACTGCCCTCTCCCCACCTCCCCTTGGCCTCCTCATGGTGGCAGAGACCAGGGAGAGGGAGGTGGAGCTCAGCATGAGGGGGCAGACAAATAAATGGGGTGTCTGAACACCAGGGAGCAATCCAGGTGTTTAACATGATCGCCTCGTGCCACTTTGGCTGTCTCACGTCCTGATACCCTACGTGCATGCATGAAATGGTCAGATAGGACACTGGGCCTGGGATCAGCCAGGTGGGATGCACAAGGGCAGCTCACGTTGTCCCAGATACTTAATGGCAATGCCCAAAAGTCCATTGTCTCTGTCTGTGGGCAGGTAGCTCACCCCTGCTGCACAGAGTGGGGCTCAGCCGTCAGGACTATGCTCTGCAGTGTCACTGCAGATGCTGCGAGGAGACTCCCCCCTGACTCAGAGCTGCTGAAGTAGAACTGGGCAGGGCTGAGGTAAATGCACCCACAGCCTACACTCTGAGAGGCTGTCATCAAAGTATTATTATTATTATTATTATTATTATTATTATTATTTATATTATTTATATTTATATTGTTTTCCTGCCCACCTGTGAAGCAGTAATACACACAGAAGACTCTAGAGACACTCAAGAAGACAAATGCCTATTTCAGGGGACAGAATTCCTGTGACCACTTTCCACCTTTATCAAAGTGGAAATTCCATGTTTTGTAAAATTACAGCAATTCGTAGGGTCATTATGAGGAAGCCTACTGTACACTGTGATGTATTTCATACCTGTAAAGAGAGAGGTAACTATTTGTTTCTAACTGAATCCAGCACATCCTGAAGCAGACTTCTTATCACAGGTCCGAGAGGTCAACCGAGGATTGTTTAATACTGTGGCAAATAACATTTTTCATGATAATACAAGCCGAAACAGAATCACAACAGGATTAACATTTTGCTAGGTTTAATACTGCTGCCTTCCTAGGATTAAATGAATAAATAAACAAAAATGACCGGTCCTATTGCATTTATGAAACTTTATTCGGAAGTTTTAAATGATCTACTATTTCCAAAACGAGAAGCACAAAACCAGAACTTAAATGGCGTCAGAAGCACATACCTGCAGTGTGGCTTCTGGAGGTGGAGTCTGTTTTGTATGACCTAAGCTGACTCATTTCTCCTTGAGTTTCTGGGATCTAGGTAGACATACTTAGCTCACTTAGCTCACATTCCTGCAGTTCCTGAGATCTACCATAGGGCTGAGGACTTTCTACCTGACAGCACACACTGCTCCTAACCTGAATGCCAGCCAGGCTAGCACCCTAACAGGGGCATGGTCTTCACATCAACAGCACAATAACTGCATATGCACATGTAATTGTGCTGGACAGTGCCCCACTAACATGGCCACGCTTACTTCTAGACCTGAGCTGCATGAATCAGGCAGTTGTGTTCACTGGAGGGCTTGAGGTCCTCCAATAACATGGTGACAGTGCTTTGGAAGCACACAGCTGCTGTTTCCTGAAGGGATTCCAGGTGTACCAGTCCCCACCAAGGATCACTCTACAGCCTGAAGTCCAGGAGGGATCTCACATTTTGTCTTCCTACGTGCAGAACATCTCACCCAGCAGAAGGAGGAGGCCACACCTAAGCTGCCTACTAAGAATGCCTCCTGGCCCATGTCAGGCTTCGGGCCATGCCAGGGAATTGTTTGGGAGACTGCTAATAGTCACGGGCCAAATCTGTACCAGGGAGCATGCTGATGGTCTTACAGTAGGGGTGGATACACAAATCAGCATCCCTGCTTTAGGCCTGCCAGAGCAGGCAGCGTTTTGTTTCTAGCAGAGACACAGCCATAGTTAACATGGTTTGGAAGGAGCTGAATTTGGACTACATCATTTTGACTGTCAGCAGGACTTACCCTTCCACTGTTGTAGTCTGATCACACGACTTTCTGTAAAGCTCTTGCAAAATAATGTGCAAATACACTGTAACCCAAACCATGACATAATCAGATCCTCATGCTGTAAGAAACAACATGTTCCAGAAGTTCCTGGGAGTTTGTGCAGAAATGGAATAAAAGTGCAACTCTTTGTTTGTAAAACACAGAATTTCACATAATGCAGCTGCGCATCTGGGCAAACAAAACCAAGAAATTCCTACTGATCAAATCTGTCTATAGGAGTGTTTCTGCAGACTAAGGTTGGCTGTGAACCATATCCCAAACAATTAATAATTCATCCCACTTTACCACGGACTTGTCTGTGCAATTGCAGTATTTAAGTAGATGCTTTTGTTAGAAGACTGTGACTGTATTGTCTTTTCCTTTGTTTTCCAGCTGTATCCTGTGACGGTCCCAAACACTCTCTCCCACTTTAATTAGTCATACTTCGTTCCACTGCTACTTGCAGCTGAGAATGCTTCCTCCTGCCTGTTGTGACCTGGAGGCCCAGGTCTTCCAAGACTGTAAGCCCTACAGGAAAGAACTACTGCAATATGCAGGAATATGTCATCCCAGGACCAGAGCAATAGATACGGCAGCACTGAAGATGATAGCAAGAGAAAGATGGGTGCAAAATGTGGGCATAAAGTCACCTGCCTGGGCCCTTCTCTAAGAACTGTTCAGCTCAATTCCCTTCCCACCTCCCCTGTCCATCTAACCAAATTAATTGAAAAAATAAGCACTGTTGTACTGGATGTTAAGTGCCAAGGTGCTGGCAACCAAGGGGTTGCAGGGGTGGCTTCTGTGAGAAAAGGTTGAGGATGTCCCATGCCTGACCTGGCCAGTTCCAGCTGGCTCCACAAAGGACCAGAATAAAGCAATACAACAATAGTGCACACGTTGTGTTGACAGGTGTGTACTGTCTTTGGACTACTGTCAAGGAGTGGAGAAAAGTAAAATCATAAAGGCAGAAATAAAATAGGTGGCACCCACTACCTTATGTTTTTTTCCTTCCTGTACCCACTCACTTTAAACCCTGAAAACCCAACCTAATTGAAGAAAGACTAGCAGATTGCCAAGAGACTGCAGAATGGCCCTGGTTGAGTGACACACAGACTAACATTAAGATACTTTCTTCAGTATTAGTTTAAGTGTTTCACTGAATTGTGGCCTCAGAAATGACCAAGGTCATATCCAGCATTTTCAGGAAGTCAATCCACATGCCTTGAATAAATCCTAGCTTTGAATGATGGATACGGAACTTCCAACTTTATAATATTGCTTTGAGGTATCTCACAGTGAAAGGTGAAATTTTAGAGACTGCTGCATTTCATACTATCAACGTATGTATTTCTGAAAGTGAAAATTTTATACATTTGATACAGCTTACGCTGAGTTTGAGTGCCTGTGTAGTTTTTATGCAGGAGTAAAAATAAAATCTGAGGGGGTTATTTATTTTTATCTCCAAAACTGTATTTTTAACATATGGAACCATAAATAAAAAGTGTTTTCTGGTATTTTATCAAAACCCAATAAAAAAATCATCACAAAGGAGTATTTTTCTGCTAAAACTTTTAAAAGGAGAAAAAAGAGCGGAGCATATATTATTCTGGAAGCAAATCTTCTCCTAGTTCTTCATCAGCAAAGTCATCTTCCTCGGTTCTCTTTCTTGCTGCAGTTTTCGGTCTTTCTGCTTGTGGGCCAAGTGGATCTACGTAGGAGGCATCTAGGGTTTAAGCAAGCACATTTGAAACAGTTACCTACAAGTAATTTTCGTTTTGCTTTAAACATATACAATCAAACATAAGACTCCTTTTTAACGTGACACATCTGTAAAAAGTGTCTTTGAAATGCAGACTAGAAACATCATACAAACACTGAAGGCAAACACCACATTTGGGCACTGCACAAGGGCAACGTTACCTGAGTTCTAATGTACAAGCTCTCTCTCAATTATTTATTTTTTTTTACATTTTTTTTTTTCTTTATTTCAGTATAGACATTAAGTGAGAATAAGACTTCAGAAAGGTGCATGGAACAGGAAGGTGGTGATAGTCAAGGAAGGGCATTCTAGGAAGTAACACATTCCATGAGGATTAGGGTTTTTAAATCCCTTATACCCCCTTTGAAAATTCAGCTTTAAGGTTGCAGCAGACAAATATCAAAAGTAAATAAATATTTACATAGGCCACATTTCTTAACATTTATAATTACTTTAAAGTGAGTTCTGAAGAATTCAACTAAATCTGGGGGAAAATGCTTTCCTAAGTGTGTAATTATACTTGCCCTTCCAAGAACTTAATTTTTCTAACTCCCCTCTCTTTGAGGGCCAGAAAAGTCAGAAGGTGTAAGCTGCCCACTTGCCTATTTCTTTACTGCTGCTACTTTCATAGGGTTCATTTGTTCCAGGCAAAGCTTTTAGTTTGGCACTCAGTTTTTCCCCTTTGGTACCACCAGTATCTGGAAGAAAAGAAAAAAAAAAAATTAGATGACAAGTAACATGCTGTCATGTTCTGTGAAATCATGATACGAGATAAATTAAGCTACTATCTGTCAAACAAGATTTGGATGAAACCATCTTTTCACGATGGATACAGTACTCATTTGTAATAGTAGTTATTACAACACAATGGGTACTGTGTGCATGCATGTGTGTGTTCTAACGTCTTTTTTTCTCCTAATACATAGCTTTATTTATTTTGGAGTAAACATACTAATCTATTTCTGCTTCAAATGCTGACATTTCAGTTGCTTATAAATTACAGCCACATTTTGGAGTTAAAATAACCATGATAAATATAAGCACTGTCACAGTGCATTTTGACATTTCGTATGCCTGTGTGCTTACTAATATATTAGCTTGATCCACCTGTTGAATGCTGTCAAGGTTAAATACAACATTAACTTTGCTTTAAATTAGAAGAGTATATTTGGCATGTGTTGTCTGCACGGCAGGCAGGCACAGTTCATGTATACAGACCATCTCGGCCCCGCATCCTGCTGTAAACACCGTGCTGGCAGCTCAGCTTGCAGCGGGGCCCCCAGGAATGTGTCAGCTCTGAGGGCTGCCTCGTGCCCAGACAACGTCAGATTAACATTCTCTTGCCACAGCAGTATTCCAGACACTTTAAATATTCTGTTCACCTCTGAATCTCGTTTTCACATTCATGGCAAGCTTTCAATCTCACTTGCTACAACAGATTTTTATTCTTTTTTTTTTTTTTTTTTTGTTCTCCTAGGCGAAAATGTCTCGTGTTTGGCTTGGTGTATTTACAAGGCAGGACGTGCCATGCAGCCAAATACAAACACACAGCACAAAACAATGCGGTTATGAAAACTCCATCTGTAAGGAAGAGAAATGGGTTTAATTCAGCAAACATTAATTACCAAGTCTGGACTTGGCAACACATTCCCATTGTCTTACTGCACATGTTCTTTTTATGAATTTATTACAATTTAAAAAATATTCTTCCACAAAGTGGACAATCCTTCATTTCTCTGTAAAAACTACTGCAGACTGGCGTTTAATCAGGCCTAAATCGGCAGAAAACGTTTCTGCTTTGAAAAAGATCTAATGCATACAGCCTAATACATGTATGTCAAATGGTTAATATGTTTACAGGATACAGATTATGTCTGAAATTTCAAAGCAAGAGAAATCAACTTTAACATTCCTTGACCTCCTTTTGCTCAATTCTCTGTGACAGGTGTACAGTTAGAGGACAATACAGAAATGGTTTGCAGGGAAAAGAATAGAGTAGTAATACACACAGAGCCTTGTGAAAGGGAAAACAAGCAATTTACATAATGAAGAAAACTGGAAGTAGTGAAGAGACAAAAAGATAGGAAAGATACAGCAGAAACCACAAGAGGGGAAAACTGAACGCATCAGAGGAACTACATTAATGAGAATCATACAAGCAGGTTGAAAAACACCTTCAAGATCATCAAGTCCAACCATCAAAGTCCCACCACTAAGCCATGTCCCTTAGTTGCACATCTACACGTCTCTTAAATACCTCCAGGCATGGGGACTCTACCACTTCCCTGGGCATCCTGTACCAAAGCCTGGCCACCCTCTCCATGAATAAGTTCTTCCTAATGCCCAATCCAGACTTTAGCAATGTCCATTACCCCCCGGCATAACTTGAGACCACTTCCTTGCATCCTATCAATTATCACCTGAGAAGAGACCACCACCCTCCTTGCTGCCTCCTTGCAATCCCATTTCAGGTAGATGTAGAGAGTGATGAGGTATCCCTACAACCTCCTCTTCTCCAGAATAAACAGCCCCAATTCCTTCTGTCACTCCTCATAAGTCTTGTTTTCTAGTCCTTTCACCAGCTTTGTTGCTCTTTGCACACACTCAAGCAACTCAATGCTATTCTTGTAACGAGGGGCTCAAAACTGAACAAAATATTCAAGGTGTGGTCTCACCAGTGCCACATACAAAGGGACAATTGGTTGGGTCCAGAAAGGAAGAACTTGGTGTAGTGAAAATAAAAGATCAGAAGATGGTATATATAAGGTTTTCCACTACAAAGGAGGTAAAACAAAGTTTCAGTGATATTACCCGATGAAGCTGAAGGATTTGGTATTATCCAAATGAAGAAGAAAGGATGGTAGACAAAACAAAATGACTGAGATAAACCTCATATGCACAAGTTACCTGAACATCTTACTGCCCTAAATTGAACAATGTTAAACAACCTTTCTTGGACATCCTAGGATCCTTAAATTTTATTAGGACTATGCCAAAAACAAGAATGAAGCACTAAGACCAAAACTGTAAGACAAATTTTCTCCTATTTTCTCTTTCCCATCCACTACTAGATGTACAACCCCTGAAGTGCCTCACCAGTTGCTCTCCTGCATAACCTTGATTTTCCCTGAACATTTACTGCTGTGATCGAGTTGCCCCAAATGGCCATCCTGAGCAGCAAGATGCCTGCAGGACATTCAGCACGCAACCTCCATGCCTAAGTTCCCCTTCCAGTTTATGAATCAGTACCGTCAACAGGATTCTGAGTGCAAATTATAGTGAGGAAATGTAACTGTACACACAAATGTAGCTTTTTAGGATCCAGTTGTCCAAACACGTTATTTATTGTCAAGTTAGTGAACTGAACTAGCCCACTAACAAAACAAACTTTTTTTTTTCAAGTTTATCAGCAAATTAATGCAGCTCACCTTACCTCTGGTGTGACCATTACAGAAAGCATGGAAGGAAGGTTAAGATCTCTTTTGGTAGCAGCCCACAATTAGAATTAAGCTAATACATGAAACTACATGAAGTCTCTAAGGGCTGCACTATGCTCTCAGAGTACCTAAGAAAGTGGAAGAAGAGTATCTTTCTTTTTATAAGTACAGCTGGAAGAGAATAAGAGGTGGTTGACACCATCTACCTTACATGTAGATGTCAGACAGCAGCTCAGGACATGAGGGATCTGGCTTCAATGCCTTCCTTCACCTGAGGGACATCAATCCCACAGCTCCCATCTTTCAGGAAGAGTCCTAGCTGATGAGCCATTTGAGGTATGGCCTTTCTCAAAAGTCTGCCATGGAATAAGGATTTGGCTGCCAACATGGTAGCTATGCAAAATTCTGCTGACCATATAACTATCTGCCAGAACTTTAAACCTCATCTTGAACTTACTTTTTTATAGCTCTGTTTGTAGATAAATCATCTATATGTTTTTATTCAGTATACAAACTTAACTTTGCCAAAGTTAAGGAACATTGGCTTGCAATGCAGAGCTCAGGATTTTGGTATCCTACACCAAATAGAACTTCACGGGAAGGAATTTTTTTTAAAGTAGTTCATTACAAACATACTTACTTGTAAGGTACGAGGGGTGAGTTTTACAGTTTCTACTTGTGCCTCCTCTGAGGAGTGAAACTAACTTCCACTGAACTAATAGATAGTAAATTGACAAAGGTAATATTGGGATAAATGATAACAATAAATACTCTGGATCAAGGGCTTTTTTTTCTTTTTCTTTCTTTTTGGTACTAACAGTACAGCTTTACATGTTAACATCTGTCTGATTGCATTTGCCATCAAAGGACTACAGGTAAGCATTTCTCAAACTGCAAACAAACTCTATCTGCATTACCTGAGTAACTGCACAAACCAATTAAATAAAGTGTTTGAATAAAGGAAAAATGAGTGCTCAACTAAATTGCTTTCTTTCTCCAAGAAAACCTTCACTGCAATGAATACATGCTCCTACTTATTGTGCTTTTATTTAAAAGCTATGTGATTACTGTAGCTTGTGTGGAAGCCAGTCCCTGCGTACCACTCTGGGTTGGTAACGTGGATGCATGCACATAAACTGACTGCAGGAATATGGCTCCAGATCTTGGTTAAAAAAAACAAAATTAACTGATTAAGCAGAGCTTGGCAATATATTTTTTAAAGATATATTTACTCTATAAAATGTTTACACTTGAGACTTGGATTATCACACTGACATCATCTTCCCCTCACGTTCTGTGTGCAATAGCATCAACTGGGAGCTATGCATATAAAGACACAAATTCTGCGTGTTGATATCTGTTACAGTGCATTCCTCCTCTCATCTGGTTAAGAAGTCATGCCCATAATGCTGCATTTAGGATATTTACTAAAATTATGCATTAAATCTATAATGTTCTCTTCATTCAGATTTGTTCAACCTCCATACAAAACCTAATCTGAATTAATTCCTCCCCATACAATTAAAAACAAAATACAAACCAACATCAAAAGAATCAAAGTATAAAACTTAGGTTTTTTAAAAATGGTTAATTCTACGTGGCAGAATAATGAATAAAGCAACATATTACAAAAGTAATCCTGTCTTGGAACAACCCTATTTTAAGCACTGACATCTAGCAAAAAAAAAGATTTCAAATTTGTGTTTCTGTACTTCCAGCTTAGGAAGACACCCATGTGTATAACAATACAACCCATAAAATCCATGATATTTATATTTATATTTATATTTTCAAGGAACCTCACAAGTTACAATTACAGTGATGAGATAAATGTATCAGAAATTCTTCCAGTATCACAAAGGACATAAATTAGAATTTTTAGTACCATTTTACTCATCAGGAAAGATCAAAAGGTAAGTTTGTTTGATAGTCTACCTCCGTAAAATGTTCAAGTAAAGAACTGCATAGTGGGGTAATAATTTTTAAAACTGCAGATGTTTCATTAAATCCAGAATGTGTTTAAATGCAGCTCTTTGCACCTTTCACATTTGGGATGAAGGCACCTTCTTCGGCTAAGAGAGGACTGTTTTGATGTAATTTGAACAGTGAGTTCCATGTAGCAGACAGAACATCATATTAAAACTGAGGAAAGAAGTGAGAAGCAGGTGCAATGTTTTAGCTCCAGAGCAGTTCATTTTGCTTTGAAATTTTGTTGAATTAAATTTGTTTCTGGTGTGCCAGTTAAGCTAACTCCTTAGGTGAGTTCAGATACAGCAAACAGATTAAGATATTCTTGTCGTTCAGATATTTTCCCTTTCCATTTATAAAAAATAAAACCTAAAACACAACTCTTAAAAAAAAAAATCACAGTACGCACAGCAGATGGAACCACCCCACAACAACTTGTAATTAATGAGGCACGAATAGACACACAAAACCTAGTAAATATAAGTGATTGTGCAGTTCTTGCTGCAGAGTAACAGGAGAATCTCCTGCCTCAACCACAGTGAAGATTGTTTAGGATGCTTATTGCCTTAACAACTCAGAAAATGCTTGCGTATTATTTGAAGAGATCCCTATAGGGTGCTATAGGGTGTTTGAATACAGGATGTTTGTTTGGGATGGAAAAACCCATTTCACCTCTAATACTATCACATGTTAAATGATAAAGGGAAAAGACGCCTAAATTATTCCCGTGCATTTTCCTTCCCAAATTCATCTGGACAGGCTTAGGTAGCAAGGAGAATGCAAAACGTTCAGCCTTTCATCTTCTGAATCCGGCGTCACTTCTTTGGGCTTCTGTCCGAGACTGCACGACTCCTCATACACACAACTCCCCTCTCATCTGGTACAAACCTCCTCATTCAGAGAGCAGGGCAAATGCGGAGACCAAGTAAACACTGCTACGGCAATGTATGCCTTAAGGTCATACTTTCACTTATCTATGAAAGGCCTTATGGTCTCGAACAGTGAAAATCTCTTACAGTAGTGAAACCCACAATGTCCGAACTTCCAAGTTCTGGATGTTAGTATCACATCTCGGTAAAATATGGAAAAGTGAGTATGAAAACAAGAGATTATTGAAAAGGAAATCTCTGAAAACTGCTGCAACTTTGATATGCTCTTAAAAATACGTATTTTTTTCTTTCTTTTTTCTTTTTTTAATTAACAGGAAAAGTTTTAAGGGATTATATCAGTGTAATTTCCTTCCAATGTGAATCAAAAGGAACAAAAATCATTAATCTGATATTCATGAAGAGAAGAAACATTTATTTATAGGAAGAGTGAACAAATGTGTTCAATTTTGGGTAGGCATTTTAGATGTAATGCTTATTCTTCTCAAAATACAAGACTGGACTTTAACTGACACTCAGATACTAGTTTTTTTGGTTGCCCTTTTTCCATTCTGCCTACCATCAATGCATACTGTAATCATATTCTTCAAATTATGGTTTGGTGCATCTCATGTTTCTTCTGTTTTAATTTATATTGGCAAAATAACAGGGGTACAAACCCTACAAAGTAAGGTTTTAAGTGCAAACCTTGTCGATTTCTCTTTCCTCTTAGCTTCCTCTTTAAAAGCAATTTTAAATAATAAAACAAAATTCCTAAAACAAAGAAGCCTGAACTATTAATGCACCTACTACAAATAATATAGAGACAAAATACTTGAGGGGAAAAAAGTCTCCTAGGGATGCCAGTAAGTATGGAGACACTGAGCTGGTAAGAGGAAAGAAATAAAACCTGCATCATACTTAAAATATTTGGAATGCATACACACTTCATTTAGCTAGTAAGTACTTTCATTTAGCTAGTGAGTACTGAACTAAGGATGATTCCATGCCTCGCAGGGTTCAGTAATGACAACAAATCCCTCATACAATGAAGGAAAACGGTCCCTTTTGGTCTTGGCAACAGCACTGGAAGAGATGAAACTCAAAATGCCTATAAATGTTTCTTTTCTTATATTGAAGTCATTAATATTTCCAAAGCGTATTAAGATCTTAAAATAAAGTAGCCATTGTTTATATTTCATGCATGTCTCCATACAGGCTGCGTACAGAAATTTCTTACACTGTAAAACACAGATTCATAACCCGGGTGAACAACGCTAAACTTTGGACAAAATGTTTGGACCTTCAGGTTTCTTTCAGTCTTCCTCAAGAAAAGGCAGACAAACGACAATGTAGTCCTTAACAGTTGTTGCTGCAAGTGTGCAGCTTCTTCACTGATATGGAAGACTGACTCCCCAGAGTCAACATTTCTAGTTAAAAAATAAGTAATGCCTTGACTCCTTTCATATAAACATATATATCTACATTCACCACAACTTTTAATTAAGAATCCCCTCCAAAAGTTAAGTCCAGGCTCAGTACAGGACCTTCTTTGTACCTCTGCTTGTTTGCTGAGTCATTTGCAGAAAGGTTGGATCTTTGGCACTTTGTATACCAGCAGCTTCCCAAACATGCTCTTACACAGGCTTGTTCCCAAACTGTTTTTTTCCATTCTTTCATGAATTTGACACAGTATCTTGAGCAACAATCTAAGAATTACTGATAGGACAAATTCTAGGTCAGTTCTGACCTTGCTTATCCCCTCAGCCTCTTCGTTTGCAACTGCTCTTCTCCGATTACTCTGATTATGAAGGGTGCAAAGCCTTGGAATTAGTGGAGTTTGCAGTCTAAGTTCCAGAAGTACTCAACTTTTTTAAGGGAGAGATAACATTTCTTTTTCTTTTTCCTTTCTCTCTCTCTCTCTCTCTTTTTTTTTTTATTTAATAAAACTTTCCAGAGATATTTCTGTTTTTAAAGAAAGTATTGATGAAGTGATAGTTTGTGGGATTAATGTTGTCTCAGCATTTATCCAGTTTGGTTATTATTTATATTCTCTATTGCTAAATTACCAACTCTCTTACTCTCTCTTTACACTTTTTTTCACTAAGAAGGGTAGATATAATGACAAAATATAGTTGTTAGAAAGCAAACCCTTTGTGCCATTTGCCTGGATGCCTGACGTTTTGCACAGCACTAAATACCCTTGTCTGCTCTTCATTTCTATTTATTGTAAGCCAAAGGAGATCCCCACTTTATGATAAAAGGTGTCCTGATGCTCTCTCACACTGCTGTTTTGCTGGCACCTCTAGCTGATTGTCTCATCATAGAGCTTATGTTACAAAGGACAGTCCAGAAACATTTCCATCCCTCTGTGTTACCAAAATAAGGACCTTCACCCCAGGAACTGTTTTGACCTGAGGCCCAGAACAGGTATAATTCAATCTTAGACGAACAATGTTTTTTTCTACTTAACAAGAAATGATTTAAAAGTTTCCTTAGTGAAACTACTGAGCTAAAAAAGGAATGAGGTCTCTCTTAAGAATCCAGTACTCAGTCTTAACTCCTAGATAAATCAGGAGAGCAGTCTTCCTAAATGCAAAATAATTCTAAGGTCATTTTAAGATTATTTCCATGACCCTAAAGAATTGGATCAATGTAGTAAAACATATGTTATATAGGTGGGGAAATAAAATTACCAGCTAAGAAAAAAAAATCATAAATTGTTTCTCTGTAAAAGGAAGGGAAGAAAAGCAAGAATTTCTAGGGGAGATCTTTTATGACACCCACCGATGTAAGATAAAAGTAGAATACAAAGAAACCGTTTCCTATTTGAGTCAAAATGGATTTTTTTCCAGCTGGCTGAAGTAGCCCGAAGTCTGGTAGTTTCCTTAGAAAGGCAGCGGGGAACAGTTAGGTTTAACAGTACTAATGTTTCATGAATTTAATAATGGGAGGGAAAAATCATTAGTTCTGCAGTATGCAGACTGCCTAGTGCAGAAAAAGCTAAGCAGGAAAGCTTCCAGACTTACCTTGCTAGAGTTTTATATTTATTAAACTCAGCATTGTGAATCTATAGGAGCACAGAGACATAACAGTCAGAGAGTGAGCTTTTCTTTGTGGATGCTGCTAGGACTTCAAATCTGCCATTCTGGGAAAATGGGAGGAAGGAGCTCAAAGGTAGTACAGGTGTCTGCTTATTACAGGGTTCATTGCACAAAATAGCCTCTTGAACTTGTAACAAACACTGCAAAAGACTAGATGGTGGGCACAAAATTCCCTTTTCTCCATGCTAAATAAAGATACAACGAACTTCTGTAGTTCATGGCTTACCCATTCTGCTTCATATAATAAATGACTCCTTATAGTAACTATTCCAAATTTCATCCCAGGTTAATGGAATAAAAATGTTCAAGTCCACGGTATTAAAAACAAGTAGGAATTAGAGATACACCGAGATCTGTACATAAAACACCAACCTTAGACCAAATCCATGCTTTAAAACTGGTTGAGGTTTTGTACAGTAAGATAATCAGAAAGTCTGAAACAAAATTTGAGAAGTGCTTGCTTATTCCTCACTGCGTATTTATATGCATTTAGAAATGTAAGGAACTTTTACAAACACTTTAAGAAAAACTATCTTTAGAATCCTGTCAAGTCTGATATTTAAGCAGAGGCATTAAGTACTTACCGCCACCAGCATTTCCTTCTTTGCGGCTACGTGCACTGCCATCTCTGCCAGACTTAATGCGCTGGAGAACAGTGAAACAGGTTTGGAAAGAACAGAACAAAAAAAAAAAACATTTAGTAATATGCTTTAGAAATAATTACTGAAAACTCAACCTAGCTTATTACTGAACAGGAGAAGAGTATTAACCTAGGCTTACTCTACTGTAACTAATAAACCTTGTTTTTTCAAAGGACAAAATTATCCTCAAAGTCAGTGTTAAAAACAATGTTTACATAAAACTAGAGTCTTGTGAAATTCAATCAGAATATCTCAATAAATTATTTTCCTTCAGATAAAATTTATACGAGGAATGTGCATAAAAATAGTTCAGATGAACCTTTGTAAAGTACAGCTGAAAAAACAGGCAACATAGCCCTCCTTGCATGAGTTCAAAGTAGCCTCTGCCTATTAAAGTCTTGTAAATCCTACAAGCCTTTTATTATTGTAAAGATTCAAGGGAGGGAAAGTAGGGAAATCTATAAAAAGAACTATTCACTCCATAGATCTTACATTTTGAATACCTGGCACAGAACTGTATTTTACAGCAAAATTTAATTTGCTGTTGAGTGTTAAACGTAAGATAAAGGTGAAGGCAAATACTTTAAAAACTATGCTTAAAAAGGCAGCCCTCTTGCACTGAGGAAGGTACCATAAACATCTTCCAGCTGTGTTTTTTTAGGGTTATTTGAAAACTTCAACAGTTTATCAAAGCAATACCTCTGTATCACATGGCAGAACTGGCTTCTCCTGGCCAAATTTCTCATGCATATATCTTGTGAGTTACGAGAAGGTACATCTCAGTAAGGGACTTCTTTATGGACAGGTACAAATACTTGGCATTTAAAACACCTGGATGTTAATAAAGTAATCTCTGTATTTTTTGAATTCAGGATCTGCTTAAAACACGTGCACACTACCTAGCTATGTATTACTGTAGCTTCTTCACTTATTTTTTCACCAGAAAAATATCATAGAGTCTGGCAAAGCTGGAATGACACAGAAGTGAAAGAACTTCCAAGCTTCTTGCCAAAATGAAAAGGAAGAACCTTTAAATCAAAATTCACAGGACCCAGACAGGAAAGCAGCATGCCTAGCATGAAACCAGGAATGGTGTTGGAACTATCCAGTCTGGGACCAGAATTCTCATACTTTTTATTTATTTTGGTAAACCCTCAAGTCTATAATATGTTCTTTGAATTTTGGACTAGGTATGCTCTTCACTGTCCCGTGAAGCAGCATGCCCTTCAGGAAGAATGTCCAGACTATCCAAATGCTGAATGATCCCTCAGTCTGTCAGATGAAGTTCAGCTTTTGTCTGTCAGAAGGAAGTGGTCCCTATATGACAGTACCCTCACGGCATTTATATCATTGGACTTTACTCCCAAAATGTTACAGAAGTCCTAAAGCTTAAGCATATGAGTAATTCCTGTAAAGTTCCAAGTGAGTAGCTTATAAGTCATCCATACTAAAAGCAGACACTTAAAATAGGCCAGCGATTTCCACCCTAAAAATGCCTATTTCTCTCCTACGACTGCAAAAGAAATTTAAGGATGATCAGTCCAGATGTGGATGCCTGAAGGTAAATGCAGTAAATCCCCCCCCATGTTCGCACCTATCATCATTGCTTCACACCACACCCAATCAGCCTCCCCTTTTCAGTCATTAAGCTCTCTTAACGGAAATAAATGGTAATGTGTGTATATATCAACACCAAGAAAGTAGTGTGAACTTTTACACTAATACTTGCCTTTTATTAAACTGAAACATGAAAAAGAAATATTGATGCATTAAAAAACAGCATGAAGGTTACAGCAAAAATCCAATGCTGAGAGAAACAGGGAGAAAAACTTCGACAGTGAATGAACCCCGCAGATGTTCCCAGATTCTTGGCTGGAAGCATTTAACAAC
This sequence comes from Aythya fuligula, assembly GCF_009819795.1. NCBI lineage: Eukaryota > Metazoa > Chordata > Aves > Anseriformes > Anatidae > Aythya > Aythya fuligula. The sequence goes on from NC_045559.1 coordinate 188,332,148, forward strand.
TTGCCCATATTTGAGAACTGCGTGAAACAAGTACTCCAGAATATTTATTTTGGTATAAAATCCATGTGGATATATTTATTCTGGCAAAATGATGCCAAAACAGCAACTTCTGATATATTTATTCTGGCAAAATGATGCCAAAACAGCAACTTCTGATAAATTTCTACACAGAGTTTGTGTGCAGACTTTGAAATGCAGGTATATTGCACTGGCATTTATCTTGTTCTCAGTATTTACTGAGTGCAATTAAGAAACCACAGGTTAGTCTAAAACTGGGAGCAGGAATTGAGTTGTATCTGGTTTTGTTAACTGAGAACAGCGTTCCTATTGGAAACTGAGGTGGTGAAATATTAAATTTGATAATTTTAGAGCCTGAAAATATAGTTTATGACTATATGCCCATGAATGACAGAAAGAATTTCCTAGGACAAAAATACCTAGTAATTTCCAACGCCAGATGGTAGACGTACGAATAAAACATACACACGCATACACACGCAGAATAAAACTTCAAACAAACAAACAAAAAAACGGGATGGAAAGCCAGACGTAATACCAACAGGAAAAAGGAACTGGAGGATTACTGTTTGCAAGACAGCGTTGTTGAGATTCTGTCCTGTGCCACCAGGCATCTGTACTGAATCCCATTGAGATTTCATTTAGGTACTAAAGTCCTTAAGCATAACACATGTGCTACTTAAATCTCAGTTCTTAAATAATTAGGCAATTTAATCTTTAATATTTGCTAGTAGCTTTTTCCCACCAGATAGTACAGAAATCTGTTCAGGAAAGCTCGGGTTTCCAACATGAAATGAACATGAGGAAATTTTACAAATTTATTTAATTTTTTGTCAAATTCAAATATCACTTTTCTTAAAAGAAAAATGTATTTTTCTTAGAGTTGTCATCATTTGCAGATGTATGGTACATAATTAAAATATTCAGTGCAAAAAATGCTGGAACTATATATCAGGAACTAGATTACCTCCCCATCTCCAGGGACCTCTCTACTTCTCACCAACTAAAATAATCCAGTTTTCAGCTCATTTCATCTCTGAACTTTCCCGAGTAAAGTACTGAGGTACTAGATGTTACTGCAAGGAAATATGATATTGAATTGATACTACCTAAAAACTAAGAAAAGCCTGTTTAACACAGTTCAGAGAGGCTTTCTGTAATTGTTTTGTAGAATAGGAATATTGTATCTGGTTATCTGCTTTGTTTACTGATATTATAGGGGAGACATAGGTGAATATTAGCACTACTACATTTTTAGACTGCTTTCTTTTGTTTATTTTTTGAAGTGCTCAAGTTTTACATTTACAGAAAAACCAAGCCAATATACTTCAACTAGCCCACAGAGCAAGGCTGTAGCATAAATATGGAATTGTTTGATCAGCATTCCCCTTTATGAGCTCTTTTCACTTTTGAAATGCCCCAGTCTACACATGCATACTTAGACTCTCTAGAATTGAAGTCAAATTGAAGTAACTAAGGATGTATTTACACATTATCTGGCATTGAAAGGGAGTCAGTGAGTCTTACTAGTTAAGTTAGGTAAGCCTTAATGTGTCCTAATGGAACGATGCAGCTTTCAGGCAATTCACTGGACAGGATGAGCAAGCTTGAATACTCTACAGCTCAGTAACACAGACAATGCTTCCAAATAAGAACCTGTTTTCAATTTTAAAATCTTACTTTATCACAAGAATAACAAGAAAATTATGAACACACACCCACACTGCTCTGAATACAACAAAAGTTGTGAGTTCCCATAGTTTTTTTTTCCCAGTTTAAAATTTGCCACTGACATGAATGATTTACTTCATACCTATGTAATTTATGTAATTCAATGTTGCAGTTTTGTATACAGCAAAAAGGAGTTCTATTACATGAACAAATTCTTACGCTCCCCCCCCCCCATCCCTCTATAGCTGCATTATTACTTGGCTGGTAAATATACTTCGCACAGTCTGGCAAATAAGTAGGAAAGACGACATTCCAGAGAGGCTGAATTATGTGGGTGGCTCCAGCATTCCCATCCCGTACACATAACCCATCTTTCGCTGGTCTTTAAAATCACAGAAAATTCAGTGCTCAAGAAAGATTCAGACAGATTTAATGCTGATGCACAATTCAAATGAATTAACTAATTCAAAAGTAAAAAATACCAAATGCAAAACATGAGCCTCTCCAAAACAGGAGAAATTAAATAAAATTAAATAAAAACTATTTTATTTTAAAGCATCAAAAATACTGTTTTGGCCTTGTGCAGTGAAACTATTATTGCAGAAAGAAACAGGCTTACCTGCTCTCTTATTTCTTTTAATTTTTCCACTTTTTTGAGCTTTGTCACATATTCTTGGACTTCTTTCAGTCCCATATCTGTGCAGAGACGAACTAAAAATCGGAGGCCTAATTGAAAAGCAAAACATTGTTAGAAAAAGGTTTACGAGGAGGTCACACCAGAAGTGCACTCTACCAGAACTGGACATACAGAAGGCAGCATGGAACACTGCAAATAGCTGGGAATACCAGGTGACTCCAGTCCAATAGCACTCTGCAAGTTACGGTATCATGCAAAAATTCAATACTTTCTGTGATGCAATGTCTATGTCCACAAAGTGCAAATACCATGCGTATACAAAGATGCAAGACGTATTGAATACTTCTGGCTCAGAATGTTTGTCAAATATTTTGGAAACTGGAAAGCATAATAATGGTACTAACTTATTACTGAGGAGCCACTACCAATAGCATTTTGTTGGAAATAATTTCACAAATGCCAAATTAATATATATATATATATATATTTTTACTGTTGCTCTAGGTGATTTTTTTTTTAGATAAGTATTAATTCTACAGAATAAAAACTACAGACATGAAGATCAAATATAACTGTAGGATGGAACCAAGAGGACCCCAAGAAACAGTCATCACCAGTCTCACAAAACACTGTTGCTATTCCCGTGTGTTTGTCAACATCCCTTTGAAAGCACTGCCTCTGAAGCAGCAACAAGTACCACACAATCCACTTCCCTCCTGACTACTTTCACAAATGTATTTTTTATTTTAGTGCTAAGTTAGTTTGCTGCTGCTTAAGTGAACTGCACCTGTTCACTAAAGGAACAGATAAGCATTGGAACTGGCATAAGGAAGAGGGCTGGGTGCATATGGCCAGGGAGGGAAGAGTGAAGAACCATGGCTCCAACAGCCAAAAACTGTTCTATTAGTTACATTTCTTGTCCCACTACTGCCTCAGTTTCGTAATTTGTAGAAACTATATTCAGAAAAACAATGGCATTTCTAAAAGGTTTATTAAATACTATGCTCCTCTGAAATGTAAGTAACCAATATGAACATAACATTTTGCTTATAATTTTGAGATGTTGTAGTATTAGATTTCTCTAAAACAGAGCTCTATGATTCCTCTTAAAAAAAAAAAAAGTACATTTGTTAAAGCAGAATGACACAATTTTATTTTAACATACAATAAACACTCTTCCCACATAAAATTTAAAATTGTAGGCTTATTGGTGACAACGTATTTTGGAATTAGTAAAAATAAGGCAGTGTGGGATGCAAGAGGATATTTAAAACAACCAGTGACAGGCTTTATTTTCTCCAGGGCTTTTTCACTTAGGATAGAGGTGTGACTGGTTCAGCAAAATGTCTTTTTAATTGTTCCTGCAAAGTTATGTTTCCAATAAAGCAGTTTGAAATTCTCTAAGGGTTTTCTAGAGACCAACTACTTGACCAAATACTTAAAAAACCCAACCCCAAAATCACATGAAGGCCTGAAAAATCATTATGAAGGCCTGGCTTTGGTAAAAAAAACAGTATAATTTTCTCATATCTGAAAACTTGCAGTGTGAGTTTCAACTGGTTGAGACTAGAGGTGAAAACGCATGTATTTTTAATCTCTTCTGATAAAACAAGTAAGTAGAATCTAGCATGTATGCAAGAGAATGAGCTCAACTGATCAGCTACTGTTAAAGTCTATTTCATCTTTCTTCAGCATTATCCTACTATCTCTTAAATCACACTTCATTGGTGTCACAAAAAAAGAGGCATTAGCATTAATTAAAGAAGTTAGTTCATGAAAATATTTTTATATGAAAAATACTTACATTATTGATTATTATTTCAATTAATACTCAATTAATACTCAATGAAGCAACTTACATTCAACGTTCTCTGGGAATTTTCTGTGAATGACTTTGTATTTCTCTAGAGCTTTCTGGTAATTACCTGCAAACAAAACAAACATCTCCTACCCACATACCCAAAACATAAAAAGACTATCTGATGAGGAATTGACACAGTTTTTTTTTATCACTGCATCTTTCCAGTTTGAGAACATGATTTAATATTACAAAAGCTAATTTGATAAAAACAAACTTAACATTCTTTAATTACTACCTGATAGCAAAAATTAAAAGCACTTGAAAATAGCCCAAATTATTCTGTGCAAAACAGTTTCCTGATTTTTGACCTTTTTTATACCTGCCTGTAGGTCCTCATCTTCCTATGACACGTCTACCAGATAAGACATTAAACATACCGTGGCTTATCTGAGGCTGCAAATATATGGATTGGTCAAATAGAAACGTGCAACTGCTGAGCTCTGCCTGTATTTCCTTCAATCAGAATACTCGTTTGTCTTTCTCTCTTTTTTGCCCAAACAGCAGTTTTCATGAATCTGGTAGCAAAATAATGAGATTTTAAGACTTCTGCCTCCAATTTGGCTCAGATTGATTATTATGCAAAGGACTGACAGCCTGATTATCTAAAAATTCATATCCATAACATAACTGACAAAAAAGTCTGTTCAGATATCATTGTTTTTATTTCCCTAATGTGAGACAGAGATCAATCTGACTTTCTATGTGTTAACATGGTAATCTGGGAATTTTGCCAGTGAATCATAAAGGATCTAAAAAACAGCCAAAAACGTGTTTCTCTCCTGGGAAAGAAGTTCATCTGCCTCTTTTTAGATAGTGCTGAACTGTTTGTAATTCACTAAGTCCCCCAGGTCCTGTTCCTTTTTTCACTGTTGAATTAAATACCAGAGTGAGAAAATGCGTTTGTTTATTATCGAATTAAGTCCTGCAAAGTTCTAAAGAAGAAAAAATGTGAATGACAAAATGGGTCAGCAAGAAAGAAGAGTATTATTTACAGGATTAAGTGATTGAAAAAAACTATTAAGGTTAGTCTCCTTCTATTTTGCCTATTGACATACAATATTCCCAGTAAGAAAATACTTCACATTAAGACTGCTTTTTGTTTGTGTAACGCAAATACTACTTTAATACCTAAAAATTCTGTCTACTGTTGAAAATGAATGGTCATTAAACAACTTTAAAATCTCATGACTACGTTAGATCAGATGGTACTACTAATTATAGTAAAAAATCATCTAGCGTATTATTTATGCTGCTTTATCTTCTTTATTTTAATTATTTAACAGCATAAAGAGTATTTTATGCATATGTCAGTACAGGCATACTTCTCAGAGTTAAAAGAGAAGTCACACTTTATTGCATATAAACAAAACATTTCCAACAAAATAATATATAACAGTTCTTAAACAAAGTTTAGACCAGTATTGACATCAGACAGAAAAGATCAAAAGGAAAAAAAAAATCAAAGCATCAAACAAAACATAACAAACCTTCAACTAATTACAAAAAATGTTACAGAACTTACCACTTCTTCGATAGCAACTGGCAACCATCAGCTGCCACTTCACTTGTGTAGGTCTGCACATAAATAAAATAAAATTATGCACTTTGCCAAACAATGAATAGGCAAAACATCCTGCATAGTATTTGTAAAGACCTCTCCACTTAGAGCTCTAAACTCTGTCTCCTCCACTGTGCCATCAGCTAGATGTGCCATCACATTTCCATCTCCATTTTAACATGTAATGGCGATACCTATGGTTAGAGAAAATATGAAACATTTGCTCATACACAACAAAATTGTTGGATTCCTTCCTCATCTTCTCAAGATAACATGTAAATTCGTAAGATTTCATGTCAGTTGTGTGAAGGTACTCTAAAAGCTGAAGCACTTTTCACATGAGTTACAGTTCGGCATATCCAAAGCACACTGTACACTAGCATTTACAGAACAGTCTTTGTATTTATTTTCTTCAGTCCCTGCAGTCACAGCATAGGCCTTTTTTTAACTCTAGCTGATCTGCTTCTTTGCCTGGTAGTCACCAATCTTGGAAAAGTCAGCTGGCTTCACATTTTTCAGTTTCAGCTAGATATGTCTCCTGCAAACAGTAACTAGTAGTTATTGTCAGTAGTCAGCATTAGCTTCACGACTACTTTAGTAATGGTAGATGGTATGCTGGTTAAAACTGTCTAACATGTCATCTTAAACTGAAATTTTAAATGTTAATTATTGTGATTAAAACACCAAATATAGTAAATAATGTTAAACTAAAAAAATGCTGGTCATAACTAAAGTTATTTTAAAAATAAATTTTATTTACAGTTAATAGTGATACTTATTCAGCAATCTATTTCTCAACATTCATATTTATCAATTAGCATATCTAGACAAATAAAAACCAAATATCTATGTTGCACTATGTACTAATAACAATATAATCCCACAGAGAAATAATTTCTCTGTATTACAGATAGATTACAGTTACAGACAATAATGAAGAATTTCATATGCCAATTATTTGTAAGTGCTTTACAGTCCAAATACTTCATGCTTCATGCAAGGCCTGACTGCAATTTGAAGCCTAAAATATTTAGATCTTTGCCAAAACAAGATTATGAAATAATTCTTTTTAGTTTCAGCTGTTTTTTTTCCAGTTTCTAAGAGGGCTGTGAGCGCCAGCATCTGTGATCTAATAGTTTGACTAAAATACAAATTTTTAAGGTGGGCAGCATTTATACTGAAAAGAGTACTAGCAAACCTCTCTGTAAGCGTTGTGTGCAAAAGACGAAAATATGGAGACAAGAACTTATCAGGAACTGCCAGGCATCTCCTGGCAGTAAATGACTAGCTGGTGAAAAAACAGCTGAGGCCTACACGAGGCTCGGGTGCTGATGTGTGCTGAACAACAAGATCCTGTATTTTGATGGAACTTTTTTCATCTCTTCTAGGGTACATGGTGTCTTGAACTACCAACTACTGAAATATTTGTTACCGTATGCTACCAATCTTTTCTTTGCAATTTGTACAGATTTGTTTGTAGAACCAACTGGTTGCAGAATTGAAGAATAATACATAATGGAATATTTTACAGCTGCTACATCCATAATTTCAAATATTTATATCCTCTAATTACAATATAAAGTTACATTATTTTAAATGTTTCATTATTTTAACTGAAAAATTAGATTTACAATAGAATGATATTGATCATACTCTGCACAGATAAAGATTTGAAAACATTTTCATGAGGTAAGAAGGAGTCTAAAGTACAACACAGCATGAAGAAAACAGTCTTTGCATCTATTTGCATACTTTCAATTGTGAGAAGCAACACAGGTATGGAGAAAGGCCATACCAATAAATTGTGTGGCTTCCCCAAGCTGTGACTCAGACTGAATGCTAACGATCAGGAATATGATCTTAATTTAGTTTGTTCATTTAAAAGCAGTTTACGTGATATCTCATTTAGGAGTAATGCATTGTTGCTACTGGTGTGCTGGAAAGCTAGTGAGTTTGGTGTATTGTTTTATTTGCTTTTTAAAGAAGCTTTCTGAGAGTTTGCTCTTTTATTCTTGTTGTCACTTAAACACAATAAGACAGTGTATTGCAAAAAGTAACTATCAATTTCAACCAGGTTCTGTACTTTCAGTGTACCATAAAAAGTTCAAAGTTCAGTGACCAGTATGAGAACAGGCACAAGTTCAGTTAACTCTATGTTTAAAGTTAATTTATGTTTACACTTTCATAATTTTTAATTTCATGAACTGTCTCCTATATTTTTTCATCGAATCTATATTTCTTTCTTGATAATTATTACCTTAATTTGAGTGAAATGTTTTCTTACTTATTTTTGTTGCAACCTTTAATCCTTATTTAAACCTAGGCTTTTCTCTTCTATAATAATGTCATTTCTAACTGAAGCCCCCTCTAAACCAGAATTAATATTTCTTAATGAACTTCTAACGATATTTGCATATAGTCTTTACTTGTTCAAATGCTGTCTTGTTCATGTATGTCATTCACATTCACAGAAGAAGAATATCAAATATTAGAGCATCACAAGGCAAGTAGTAGCAAGTTTTCCTTAGCCTGATTTTCTATAGGATTCTCAAAACACAAAAGAAATTATTGAATCACGAAGATTGGAAAAGCCCTCCAAGCTCATCTGGTCCAACCATCCCCCTACCACCAATGCCACCCACTAAACCATGTCCAACCTTCCCCTGAACACCCCCAGGGATGGTGACTCACCACCTCCCTGGGCAACCTGTCCCAGTGCCTGACTGCTCTTTCTGAGCAGAAATGGCTCCTCATTGCCAACCTGAACCTCCCCTGGTGCAACTTGACGTCATTTCCTCAAGGGAATAGGGAGCCAAAAGCTAAACACAGTACTCAAGGTGAAAATTCACACTTGTTGGAGTAAATTTTGTTTGTATGGATTTCATTTGGTCTATTACCATAAAATTCGTCATGAATGTGGGGAGAAATCTTTGTTTCCACACAAAAAGACCAAATGGATGTCTTTTTGGAATTCCATTTGACCTGTGTTTTGCAGATTTAAATTAGACCGAATTTTTGTTAAGCATTTGTCTCATAAGCTCCCTTTTCTGATCTAGAATAGAATGCTTAGCCTACAGACACACTTTCTTAGGAACATCACATTCTGCTAAAAGACAATTTCAGTAATAAAGTTTAACTTAATATATATCCAATACCTACGTCAAGATCAATTTGATGTCAGCTTACTTCCACTGACTGTGGTAATTCTGCATGGGATGTATTTGCTTACTTCTACACCTTGTTTGTAATATTGTTCTTTTTATGGTAGTAGAAGTTATATGAAAATGAAAAATGCAGCAAGAACTGCTAAAAGATACATTTATCTAAACCATCATGTCCTCACTGTGTGATTAAAAAACAAACAAACAAACAGAAAGGAAACAGTTCATATAAATCTATAGAGAAGGAAGTCTTGGGGGTTTAGTAGAGCTGTTCCCCACTTCATAGCTGTGTTTAATGGTAGAGGATGGAGAAAAGGGGTTCAAATATCTAATACTCTCTTGGGCCCAATGGACGATCATACTTAACATTGAAACTGCACAGTAAGAACAATACCATCCTGTAAACGAACAGAAGGTTGAGAAAATTAAATAATAATCCAAATATAATTCACTCTGCTATTTGCTTACAGTATTAGGCTAATTTATCTCTAGGCATGATTACGCATGTCCAATCACAAAATATTTGGGTAAGCATAAAATAATAATTACTTACAGGATAAGTGCTGCTCTTTCAAAGTACTCAATGGCTTTTTCACAAAACTGGGTGTCAATGTAATAGGCTCCAAGCCATTCAATGACCTCAATGTTTGAAGGGAAATACCGGTACGACTGACAAAATAGGGAAGGTGAAAGAAACACAATTTTAGTGATAAACAACATCTTTATGTTACTTCTGGAATATCTTACTCAAGTGTTTAATTCCCCAGATGCCAAAAATATGCAATATATGAATGGAAGCAGTGTACTGCACAGACTAATCCTAAGAAGAAGAAAAAAAAAGCATGCCAGGTTTTCTAATTACAGAATGCTTTTTAGAAGTTACCTGAGATGAGCCTGTCACATTTTCCATCTAGCCTTATTTGAAATACTATTTTAAACAGTTTGCAACAGCTAAAATGTTTACTTAGATCAGCTCTATATGTGAATAAGTTACCTAAAATGTTAAACAATGGTAAAACTAATAAATGTACAATTTCACACTCAAATCAGCCTTCAGAAAAACTAACCTAAAAGCATTCTTTTCTGTGAAATACATAGGTATGTAAATAACATTTTGGGATTCTTAGAAATTCCCATTGAAATAGGCACCAAAATTATAATCATGCATAACCCATTAGTACTCAGAACTGTAACACAGACTTTGGTCATCGACACTTTACACAGAAAAAAAGAACTCTTGGCTTGCAAAGAAACTTCCTTTCTCCTGTTTCTAAAACAAAAGGATCTCTAGAAACCACAGCCAGTACCATAGACAGCTTAAAAGGAGAGAAGACACCTATCTTCAGGCAACTGTGTGTATATCATGTGTAACTGTGCCATTAATGTATCTATAAATACACACCCATAAACACAAACACATATATGTATATCCATATCCATTACACAGACATACCTTCCAATTAATGCTGCCAAGTTATGCACCTTTTAAAATCACATTTGTTATATCCATTTTTGATTTTGTGTCTCAGACTGAATTTATATTGAAATTGGTAGGGGCCAATCTAAATAATGACTACAAGAAAAATGAAAGGTGGAGGTCAAATACCATGTGGAAACACAGACTAAGTTTCTTTGGGATCTGACTACAAAAATAAGATTTTGCCAACTCTCTTCCCACCTCAAAATTTCATTCTTTCTTATTTTGGATGACATTTTGAATAGTTTAAAAACAATTAACTGTTAATTTGATATAGGAACCTATGACAACATTGTCTTTAATTATGGGAAAGATTTTTATTACGCATTGGAAAAATAACAAAAAGCAAGTACCTCGTAGTAATAATGAAAAGCTTGAGATTTATCACCTTCATTATCATATAATTTCCCTAGCTTTGAAAGGACGTGCGGGTCAGTTGGTACTACACTGATCAGCTGCATAAGCCACTCTATGGCTTGATTGGGATCTTCCATCATTTCATATCTGAGGTTTTTTCAGTCAAGGACTAATGCTGATGATATTCTATTTTGATCTACTCAGAATTCCTGCTGCTTTACATAATGTAACCCACATGCTGGACAGATATACCAGTCACTCTAGTATGGACATATATTGTTAACTTTTACACATTGGTTTCATAATTTCTTTAGCATCAGAAAGTATTTTTGTGAAAAAAAAAAATAAAAATTCATAGAAGCATAGAATGGTTTGGGTTGGAAGGGATGTTACAGATCACCCAGTTCCAGCCCCCTGCCATGGGCAGGGACACCTCCCACCAGCCCAGGTTGCCCAATGCCCCATCCAGCCTGGCCTTGAGCACCTCCAGGGATGGGGCATCCACAGCTTCTCTGGGCAGCCTGTGCCAGGGCCTCACCAGCCTGACAGTGAAGAATTTCTCCCTTCAGAGGCTGCCCTATCACCTTAAAAAACACATTGGGCTTGGTTATCTTCTATGTCAGTCACTAATTTTACTTAGATTTTCTCATTTATAAGAGTGAAGAATGAGAAGCAGGAAATTTATTTGTAGCCTTCACGATTTGGTTTATTTTTCATAATATATAATTTTGACCTAAATAATTGATTATGTAAAACTGCTGTTTAACAGCAGACTTTTGCCTGCAGTGAGATTTTTTGCTGTATGTCTAAGAAGCACAGCACAGACTGTACAATTCTGGTCCAGAGAACAGAAGCAGTTTTGGTTTTAATTATTCCTACAGTGTGCTCTCCCTTCCCGAGTCACCCCAAAGCTGCACAGCAGCTCAGATCTGCAGCAGTGTGAGTTAGAGCTACCTCCCAACACATTTTTCAGTTTTTTGCTGCACCTTACCCTTACCCATCGTGGAAGCAGCTTGTGAGCACTGGTAGACAGCAGTTTTATAAAGCAGTGGAGCACAAACTCTCACTCAGAACTGAGAACCCAAGGCCATTAATTCTGTTGTGAAATGGGCAAGGCAAGGAATAGAAACCACAGCCCTTTCGTATTTCTGGAGGTTGCTTATTTTACTGACTAAAATATATTTTTATTACCTTCATTATCCTTAAAAGTGTAGTACAGTAACTGGAATCTGTTCTGCCTTGGGGACGATTTTATTATGGTTTGCACATCCTCAGAAACATTGTGAAAGGAATTCATACTGTAGAATATCACTGGTGATATGCAAAGCCAAAACACACCCCACCCCACACTTGGCTTTCCAATCTGTTCTACTTTTGCAGCAGTGGGAGACAATTACTTTCTTACACATACACCAGCCTGAAAACAGCCTTCCCAACAGAACTTCACTTTCATTAGTTATTTTTTCTTTCAGGTTTTACTCAACTGTGCTTACATCTGTGACATTAGTTTCATAATAAAATCGGCAGCATTTAAATATTCCAGAGCACACTTTAATACCGAGTGTAAATGTTTAACTATTCCCTGACACGCTGATTAATGCAAGGCAAACACCATTAACGTATTTTTCCACTTGCTTCATCTGAAATGCCAAAGAAGGTTGTAAGTTCTGTCCTTGTCTTTACAAACATGAGAGAACCAATCTATGCACGATCATCCTAGTTATAATGGACACTACAGTAATTTTTTTAGTCTCCTTGTCGTGACCTAGAACACGTATTTCAGATTAAATGAGTCTACTCAAACCACCATCACACCATCATCTACTATAACCACCACTCCTTATGATAACCCAGAAAAAAGATACAGGTTTGCTATTTGGTGAAGGACTTGGGCACTATTTCGAAGGATTGCGTGCAGTTTCAGAAAACAATCCAAAGCTTCATCTATTCTGTTTAACTTCTTGTATGTTAAACCTAAAAAATAAAGGTTACAGTGTCAATGCAGTGAGATAAAAATGTATTCAGCATATTAATTGACACAGTAATGAAGAAAACTAAAATAGGCACATGAAACTCAGCAGAAGTGTAACTGCCTTGACATCAATGGACTCTATACTTGAGTCATCCCTGTAATTCCTTCCAGCTAGCATGACTTAAACTGATAAAGGCAAGGAGCAGGAATCTGATCAAAGACCAAGACCATTCTCACTTTCTGAACAAGATGACAGAGGGCAAGGGATGGTTTTCAGAAGTGGAATGACTGTGATGGTTCGATAATGTCAGAGCTGGTAGGTTTTAGTAGATAGCAATATTTACAGCATTTTTTTGTATTCAAAATGAGTTATTGCAGATGATTAACAGTTCGTGGTTTTTTGTTTGTTTGTTTGTTTGTTTGTAGAAGAGATAGGACTCATAACATAAATTACTGAGTAAAGTGGTAATAATTAGTATAAATGTATATACAAGAAAACTTTGAAAGCCAGATTCTCAGAAACACTAGTAGCACCATTAGACAAAAGCTAAACTACAAAAGCACCTTTGGCTTACCGAGATTATAAAGTGCTTCAGTGCAAGAGGAATCATTCCTGAGAGCTTCCTTATAAAACTCAGCTGCTTTTTCATAGTCTCCATTTGCAAAAACAGTATTTCCTTTGTTAGTTAGAGCTGCTGGATTGTACCTATCAGAATTTACAGCTAAATCTGCATAGTTAGATGCTTGTGCCAGTTCATTCTCCTATATGAACAAAACAAACATTGTATTAGTCATTTGTCAGTCAACCTCATTGCTGCTCTGGCTTCTTATGGTTACTATAGTGGAATTTCAAAAGATTAAGGACAAAAAAATAATACATTCTTTAGTCCTAAAATATTCTGTATGTATTTTTATAGGGCAGATCATCTCTTTCAAGTTTCGGAAAAGTTAATATTTCAGACATATTTTGCTATTCTGTTCCATTCAGTCTGAAAGCTTTCCTAGCTGAAACAAAGTAGTATTTGTTTAAAAACAACAACAAAAGCCTCTCAAACCCTACAGATTTCATATGCAAACACTACATACATACTTCACATGTTCTTGAAGTTCAGCCATGGTCTTCAGCAGCTAAGTTTTAAATGCAGGTGGTGAACTTCATCACACATCACACTCCAGGCACGCTTCTGTGGCGTGGGCATTCATCTCGCTTCCTCCCAGCACCAGCAGACAAGGGACATGGCCCAGACCACAGCCACAAAAGCACGTTCCAGAACAGCTCTTATGACAGGCAGTTTCTTGTTGTTTACACAGATTATTTAGCCAAACACAAAAATTGCTCAAACATACAGAAATTGCTACATCAACTTTGGTTCTTAACAGGTTTTGTCAAAGCAAACACTTACCAAATAATAAAGGAATGAAAGGTTTGTTGCAGCTGCACTCTTTACTCTGCTATCCTTTTTTTCAAACATTTTTAAAGTCTCCAGTGCCTAGAAGCAGTTCAGAAACGAGTTACTTCCCATTGAAACAAGGTTACACCAAATTCTTTCAGAAAGCAGTGATATATTACACAGTAATAAACATCTAAAATTACTACCTCATATAATCACATACATGATAATTACTAGAGCTTGTAACACATGATTACAAACACATACACACACAAATATATATATGATATTAATCTTGGTCACAAAACTTGAACAGCATCAGCTGTATACTATTTTTTATTTAGAATTTAGATTAGATACAGGTATCCTGAAATACAAAAATATCTGATAACAATTCTATACGTAGAAAACACAAGTTTATATTGTTTGTTTTAACATAGCCAATGGATTAAAATTCTCACACCTACTTTTCCAGTTCTCTAAGTGAACACGAAAGAACTGAGATTTTATTTATAAAGATAAAAAATACATCCTATGTAAAAATATGCAAGAAAGCATAGGATTTGATTTCAACCTGCATTTGTTTTGTGAAATATGAAGAAAACAGCTGTCTAAGTTTAGGAATTACTCAATTATGTGAAGACTGAGGACAGAAGATAAAGAACTATTTTACAAAAAAAAAATCAAACTTTGAAATGAAGAAGTTCATGGACAAAAGTAAACAAAAAGTAAATGTAATACATGTAAACTACCAAAGAAACTTTAATATTTATGCAACTTTTTTTCAATGACTATATAATAACATTTGTAACTGCAGACTAAACTATTAAGAAAATCTGTTTTCTTTACAGTAAATATTTATATTAATTACACAAACTTAGAATATTACAGTGGGCCCAGTTCTGTTGCCTATTATAACACAGATGTGGCAACTTCAATTTAGCTGCCAACATTAGCAACTCAAGTTTCCTTCTTCCTTTACATGAAACCTGTAAGCCACTGTTTATATATCAAAATGAATGCATCACACCATATGTGGCATGCCAAAACAAACCAGAAGAAAACAAGTGTTAATTGACTGTCATCCATACTGGTTTTAGTTACTTCACATGAAATACACAACAGTCCTAATGATGTGTAAAGTGACAAAGTATATAGAGCTAGTTGTAGTTAATGGATTTAGTCAACTCCATTCAACCCCAAAACTATTGCCTACTAAAGATCATGATATTTTCCTAACAATATAAAACTTTCAGAAGAAAGAAAGCAATTTCAACCAAAGAAAGCATTTCAAAAATTTGACTGTATAGTTTGTGTTATCTGATATGTGAGACTTCAGCTATGACAATTTCAATCTTTTGTATTTATGTGTGACTTTCTGCAAAAAGGGAATGGTCCGAAGCATTTACTGATATGACACTGTATCTGAGATACCCTACTCCTAAGCATAAACTTGCTTCTTTGAGTAAAAGCCATGCATTTCTTACAATGGAATCTTTTTAAGTGGATGTGAGAGCTATATAGTTGAAAATCACTTTCTGAAAAGCCATTTCCCATTGTATCTGATATGTTTACCTTTGCTATTACTGCTAAATGGCACTTTTGACTGTAAAGACTATAGTGGAAGAAATCTATTTTTCATTTATAATGAAAAGTTCATATGACTGTACTCTATTCATTTACTGGTAACCATGCTGCAGGTTTCTTAAACCATTTCAGCAATTAGGAGCCTTAGAATGAAAACCAATAGCAAAACTCCTTTTGTCCTTGCAGAGTGGAAGTACTCTCTTTTTATCATCAGTTAAATGAAATTTCTAAATCATTTTGTAATTTTTTTAATCCCACCAATAATGTTTACTTAGATTCAACAATCATAAAACAGATCGCCCAAATTATTCTTTATAACACGATTCCATTGTACCTAAATTACTTGCTTACAGAAGTTAGAAAACAGCTTGCCTGACTGAAGCAGGGCGTGCCAGAGACATTAAGGAGCTGCATAACTAACTTACAGGCTTTTATTTTAAAATTAATTTTCAAAGTTCTTATTTGAAATTAAGAAAGCATATTAAAAATCCAATACACAAACCCTTTCAATAATAAAATAGTGTAGATATACTGTGGGAATCTCCAGCCTACATTTATTTTATTTTTTTGTTCAGGCTATTTTAAAATAGTATTAATTATAATGAGCACATTAAACCCATTAGAGTTACAGCAGAAATCCATTTCATTTTTTTTTGGAAACTTAATAAAACCTTCAGCCTGAAACTAAATATTTAAAGAACCTTCCATTCCTGTTCTTCAGCCAAAGGTGTGTTGAGCAGGTGGTGAGTTAGTAAGTATATGAACAAAAGACAGACTGGATGAATGTAACTGGCAGCTGCAGTTATATTAGAAAAAAAAGACTCCATGCAATTACCATTCTGTAGTCCCACTCTACTATCAAGTAGTTCCACTGCAGGTTATAGGTCTTCTACCACACAATCTAGGCAAAAAGTGCACCTTCCCCATTTACTCCAAACTTCCAATGCTCTTCCCTCTCCCTGCACTGAAGTACTCCACAGGAACATCTTCAACAAACTCTGTATCTCCTTTTATCTCTGAGAAACAATTTCTATACCCTATATTGGATACTAACTGGAGACTGTGCATAAAATACCATCAAAACAGTAAATTCTTGAGATCATATTATTCTCTACCTACCTACACATCTCTCACTCTCCAAAAATAATCAAAAAAGCTAATGCCAAAATTTTCCAAACTCTGTGGGGTTTTTTTTGTTTGTTTGTTTGTTTTTGTATAAGAAAAGCTATCTGTTAGACATGCAGTATAATAAAAGGATAGCTTTCTTGCTATATGTACAGGGAAGGAAAAGAGGACAGGGTGGACAGGAGCAGCTCAGGAATCCCAAAAAGCTTAAAGACAGAGAAAGGAAGGTGGGCTTAAGTTAAGCATGTAGCCCTGTGTGCATCCTTCCAAGCTATGGGAAGGTGAAGGCCCTTAGATGACAGAGGTATTCAGCCTCCACTATAATTTTGCTGTATACCATCTCTCTATATTTCTTGCCACTTGTGCATGCTACATTCCTTCTCATTTACTCAACATTCTTATCATTGACTGTACTGAACAGCGCATGTTAGAAGGAAATTGAGCAAATCCTTTCAGATTTCTTCTTGTTCAGATAAAGTTGTTTTCCAGCTGCTGTCATTTCAAAATGAACCTTTTTTTCGTGTGATGAAAACCTGGTATTAAAAATTGTACTGAAGCCTATTAAAAATTTCATTAAGAGCAAAAAATGCACTTGACATAAAATAAAACAATGTAAGGCACATGAACTTAGACAATAACAAAAACACCTGGTGAATTGCAGTATTAATTTATACACCTTCATTGGCAATTTATATGTGTATAAAAGGAAAGCTATAGCTAATAGCCTGCTGTGCATATTAACAAGAGATTAGGGATAATTTCTACTATGAGAGTGATTCAACATGAAATTCATTGGCAAAGATTTGTCTATACTACCTACTGGTTGGTGAGCTATAGAAAGGGACCTTACCTACATAAAGACATACACATAATTTCTACTTATATGGCCAAAAGTTACTTCACAAAAATCTAGCAAAGCAATGAATAGGACGCGTGTAACAATATCTACGATACACGCTAAAATCACAATTATTTTGTTACCTTCATCATCTGAACTTCTGCCAGTTAAATTTTGAGCAATGACCTATGATTTTACTTGAAAGCACTGATACTGTGTCTTTTCTATGACCTTCCTCACTTGCTATTGTATACTGTAGCTTAAACCTTTATAGTATCTTTTCAGTAGTAGTGATATTTTAGGTAATTCTGTGATGCACAGGTAGAACTGAGAAAAGCATAACATCAACAGTAATGAAACATATGAAATGCATCTGCAAATATTTTGGTATTAAAGTCAACCAAACAGCGAAAGATTCAGATCATACTAATGAAAATAACCTCCTGGCTGATTAGCAAACTGCTCTTTAGGCTCCAATTCGCTATACTGACTACATTTCCTTTAACTATAATGTGAGATTGGACACCCAGTGAAGGTAACAAAATGTAGGTGTCTTAATTTTGAAATGAACTCCATTCACTGTAACTTCTATGGCAGAAATTTCATTACATGAAACTCATCTCTTGGCAATGTGTTTTTATAAAGTTATTCTACTGAGCAGATTCAATATAATTATTGGGCTTGCACAGATCATTCTTATCCTTGCTGAAAAATATGCAGTGGTTATGCAAGATGTCTTTGACAATACAATATTAAAAAAAATATATTAAAAAAATAATAATGTTAAAAGTTGCTATACCTGGTTAAAATCCTGTTGCCTCAAATAAGTAGTGGCTTTATTTATTTCCAGGTCATTGGCTAGCTCTACATAGTGGGAAGCTTTCACTACTTCAACACACCTGCAAGAGAAAGAAATCTGAAAAACAAAATGCATCTGTGCAAATGCCACTTTGATATATACTTTTGCTGCCAATTCACTTTCCAAATGTCCTTAGCTATTCCTTCTTTACAAAGGCAAACAGCACGTTGATTAAAAATATTTATGAACACATTTTGTTCCCATAATCAACCTCAATAACTGTGTTCTCATTATATTTAGGCCACTGACTGAAAAAAAAATACGTTATTTCCATCACCGAGTGAACTTTGCAATACTGATGTCAAATATTGACCCAAACAGATGCTGGACAAATTACTCAGTGCTTGGTTTTGGATTCCATTCTTTGAAATGGAATCTTGGTTCCGTTCTGTTTTTAGATTTTTTTTTTTAATGTCAGAATTATTACAGCAAAATAGCACAGAGCTCAGGACGCATATTTGACCTGCACTAACACACGTTCTGTGAAAATACTCACATATTTTGTGTATGTTATCTTTAATTAATATATCTGTTAGTATTTTCACAGAAATACTGAGGAAAATAGGGACAATATGCAAAATAAAAACATAGAAATAACTCCTAAAGTAACACTCAGCCTTTTTATAAAGCCTTACTTATACTCACTTCACACTATTGTTTTTGGGGAAACTCCTTCTTTGGACAGGTTCTCTCAGCTCATTTTTCAGACCTGATCTCCTGTTGCATATATTATCAAACCCATAAGGCAGCTTTGTGAACAGATGGTAGACTGTGTTCCTGAGCTACGTAATAATAAAGTCATCATCATAAACTTTTTTCTGCTCATCCCCCAGTTCCTTTTGACTTAGGGTCTTCTGCAAAGTGAGGGGAAAACAGAATGAAGGCCCCAGAACAGTTTTCAACTGTTTCTGTTACTTCTAACCATAAAATACAAAGAGAGCTATCCATCTGTTCCTTATGATGACAGAATATTCCCAAGATTATGTCACACTTCAAGAACTCTCAGTGAGAAGTTATGACATAGAAAGAATATTTGTCCCCACTTTAATTTTCTTTACAAAAATAATCTGATTAAAATCACATTTAATATTCAGAATACTCATGGCAAACTGTAGTACTCAAAATGCTCGTTAAACTAACATTTACAACTTCTTGTTGGGCTTGAATACTTCAGCCTAGGAGAGTAAAGAGTAAATCTGTCCTGATATATGCAAAACAATCCCACACGTCTCACCATTTAGTTGTTTAATTAACAGATATGAAAGAGAATGTTTTACTTCATTAAAAGTATTTTGTGGATAGCGCCAAGGAAACTGAGTATCTGACAAACTGTGAAATAAAGGAAACTTATTTGGTTTTCATGAAGAAAAAACAAGATATGGAACAAACAAATCAGATTTACTCAGCATCTGCTAAGAATTTATAAAGCAACAAAATTATTTTCACAAGACATATTGTTCTGATAAGTCAGAATGGGAAAAGCAGGGAAATGATTGGATTATACCGATTATTAAATCATCAAACACCACCTTGTGGGCTGTGGCAGACTAAACATGTCCTCAACATGAGAGATTATTTCATACTCCTATAAATTGCTTCATTAATAAATTACAATCACAGGACCTTCAAATTTTGGAAATATACCTAATTGGCAAAAAAAAAAAAAAAAAAAAAAAAAAGTAAAGGCAGGAAAGTTCCTTTTTTCGTATCAAACTTCCCTACCCTATTTTTTCAAACATTAAGAAAATCTAACATTGAACATATCTGTTAGTAATGCTGTGGTTGCAGATTCATTTGTGTACATTACCTTCCAATCAGGTTATAAAAATACTTAAAATATCAAAATAGGTCCTTATAATAGAAAATTTTAAAAGTTAACAATATAGCTCAACAAGTTATACTAATCATTTTTATGCTGTCATTATAGAAAGTGTCTTTTTAAAAGAGTATTCTGT
Source organism: Aythya fuligula (assembly GCF_009819795.1). Taxonomy (NCBI): domain Eukaryota; kingdom Metazoa; phylum Chordata; class Aves; order Anseriformes; family Anatidae; genus Aythya; species Aythya fuligula. The sequence goes on from NC_045559.1 coordinate 188,352,615, forward strand.
AAACCATAAATCGAAAAATAAACTGGATATAAAATCCAGAACACTAAGCTGTATCACCAGCCCATCACTGTATGTGCTTGTATATATGTTAAAGAAACAGTAGATGAAGTTTACATTTCGAATCACAGAATGCTTTATGTTGGAAGAGACCTTATAGATCATCCAATTCCAAACCCTCTGCCACAGGCAGGGACCCCTTTATTTATAAACATTAAGTTTACAAATTAAACACAACTAAACGTTTCTAGTAAGATTTAGATTTCAGTGTTTTGTATAATGACTTTGTGGAATAGTGAGAACTTCTTCAGCACCCCAAGCCTTCATTATGCTATCTGCTACCTTTCCATAAGGAATTGTGATTGTCTTCTGTACAGCGTTTGAAGGTCAAGACTTATTTTAATAAGTTCTTGAATTGTCAAATTATTTTTCAAATGTAATTAAATTTAATTTTCAAATGTAATTGAATTTTACAAAACTCTCTTTGTGCTAATACACAACAGTATGAAAGATATAATTAACAGCTGAGTTTCAGTAATGCAATGAAATTATTTTTTTTTTTTTTTTTCCTCCCGTGGATTATGGAGGCAAACTGAAAACAGCCTGCACCCTGTGCTTGAGATGTGCGACAAATTGTATTTTCCAGACTCTTTAAGTCTGTGAACCCGGTCTAATAACCAGCACCAGAGACTGACACACATGTTAGACAAAATGAAGGCCTGCTTCACTCTTACCAGTCATAGCCAACAGCAAAAGATGTTTCAATAACTGGTGCAATCAGTTTAGCAGCTGTCATGATGTATTCCTCTGCCATGGATTTCCTAAGGAAAAAGAAAAAACACACAAAAAAATAACACAAACATGTCACTATTTCAAAACCATGCAAAAAATAACCAAACCATGTTCTTGCCTTTTCCTGCACTCAAGGGACAATCTAAGAACTCCATCTAACCAGTCCCCTGCTAATGCCACTGCCCTTTATCTTCACAATGGTCTGTTTTTCTTGTCTTCCTTTCACTGCACACTGTAGTTGTATTTTAAAAGCAAAACAACATAAAAGCTGCAAATTTAAGCCATGTAAACCATAACATGTGAGATAGATGTTTTATTTATAAACCCCTATTTTATATACATTTTTTTTTTTACTGTAGGACACTAAACTCAGTGATCCAATTGGTTCTTCCAAACAAGTTATTTCTTAAACATTATGAGGACACTTTTATATCAATAGCTGTGGACACACAACAAGATTGTTAATACTTTCAGGAACTAAAATCCATGGCATTAGAGGCAAGAAAGAACAGACTTCACTATTACCTTTCTCGTTCTATTTGTCTTAAACTGTCATTTTTAATGGCTTCAATCAGTAGATTGGTATGTGGATCATCCTGAATGGGGACAAAACAACTGTAAGCAATTATGCATGTATGTATATATGCATTTTACTCATTTTATAGGCAATTTGACCGTAAACATAAACAGATTACATAGCCTACAATGTCAGTTATTTACTTTTCACATTTCGAAAACCTGACTTCAATTTAAAGTAGTTTTAAATCTAAGTACAAAATCTGAAGTTTGACATTACAACTACTTTCATCTTGTTTCAGAGTTCAGCCATGTGGTCATGAGGAAGTCCAGATTCCAACAAATTCTAAGCTAAATTAAACATCTATAAACTTCACTAAAGTCTTCCTTCTATAAAATACGCCACCATATTACAAGTTTTATTAACATTCATTTGAGATTACTTGCATTAATTCACTCATTCCTTTGCTCCTTTTATTGTAGCTTATAAATCATTTACTATAATGTTAGGTAACTAAAGGAGGCAAAGCAATGAATGAGCTAAGTAAGTCAGCCAGATGAATTTCAACAAAATCTTTAAGGAGACAACTGTGTGGTATGGATATTATGTAAACCCTATCTTCTGAAAAAAAAAAAAAGAAAAAAAAAAGATTTGAATATTCTCAATGTATTTTACATTTCTGAGCAGTACTATCACACTTAATTCATTCTACTAAAAACGTTATTTTAGATATGTAAATACTCATCAATTTACATATTCACTATCATCAAAGCATTCAATATCTCTTCCCCTTTCTCCTGAATTACCATATGAAAACATAGCTTATTTTGTTCAAACTTACATTTGTTGAAATGTATTTGTCATCATAATCCACTTCCAAGGGAACTGCAATCAGTTTTTGGAATGATTTTTTCATTTGTTCACTGTCCCCAATAGCAAAATAACATAGGATCAAGTTGAAGCCTGCCTTCAGATTTGGGGACATGCTCATTATATGTTCAAAGGAAGAAATGGCATCAATGTATTGGCCAGTTTTAATAAATGCAACTCCAATATTTTGCATTATATTAATCCTAAATAAAGAAATCAGAATTAGATTACATTTTAAACTATGACATTGCACTTAAAACTTGCGTTTCAGAACCCTAGTAGCATAAACTCACCTCATCTCTTTGTGGACACTAGGAATCTGGTCTAGAGCCATACGGTAGAATTTGATAGCTTTGGAATAGTTCCGTTGTTTTAAATATATATTTCCCATATTGACCTTCAGTCTACCTATCATAAGAAGTGAATGAGTTACAGTCATTTAAGGCATAGTTAGAGCATTTTTAAAAATTGTTTCAAAGGGAGAGCAGAACAACTTTCTAATAAATTTGTCTTCATTATAGGGTACCAGTATTCCTTTAAAGAAACCCTGCAAGGAACAGCCTCCTGGTAACTTTCACCCAGGAGTTAAAGTAATAGTGAAGCCTAAAAAAGAGCTATCAACCTAAGATGTATATCTGATTTTGATTGTGAATAGAGGAATGAGGTAGTATTTTTTATAGTGCTCTCCAAGAAGGCACCTGTAAATAAGTATCTCTGAGAAAAAGAGAGTGGAGTCTGTAGGAGTCTCAAAGATGTGCAAAACACTGAAGGAAGATTTTAGAAGGGCAAGTTGAGTCAAAAGAGAAAAAAAATAGAGCAGACAATGTAGCGTGTTCCATGAGAAAATCATGTATTTGACTTTATGCTTAGCTTAGAAAAGATTTCATGAGCACAACCACACTAAATTAGAGCAGGTCAGACAGTGTGTATCTGCCATTCACCCTGGCAGATATGAGAACTGAGATCTCTGTGAGTCAACACCAGGCAGATGAAGTCCTGATTTAGAATGCTTGGCTACCAATTTTAATTCATTTTGGAATGTAACCTACCTCCATTGCTGAACATCTTATTCTTCACTATAACTTGGTAAGTATTCAGTGCTTCAGCATACATTTCATTAGCAGCATACTGACTAGCCAGATTGAAAAGAACCTATCAAAAAATGGAATTATAGGTACAAGAAAATAAAGTTATTCTCTCAACAGTAATAAATCTGAGTTCAAAGCAGACAGTTTCAGATTAATTTTACCTACAAAGTATTGATTTCACTCCCATCTTTGATGATTCTTTGTTCTTGTACATTGACAGAGTTCCAAATCTCTTCATAATTCTTTTATATTTATATATATATATTTATATTATATATTAATATATATTATATATTATATTAATATTTATATTATATATTAATATATTTATATTCTTTTATATTCTTCTAATTATTTTATATTTTTTTACTTAATTACCAACAAAAATCATGTTACGCAAAGACAATGTTATAATTCAAGGTTATTAGAAGCATTTGTTTAAGACAATACTCAGAAACTCTGTAATCTATGACTAACAGTGTGTGCAAAACCGTCCTACTATCAGTGGTCCCTCAGTTTACAGAGAGAGAATTTTTTGAATTGTTGTTTCAAAACAGAAGTTCTGTTGGGGTCTGGTAAGATACTTAAACATTTTTCTCCCCAGCTTTACTCTGAACTTCACTGTAAAATTAACGACTGAGTCTGCCTAACTTGATGTATTCATTGTTTATCATTTTCTCTACAGCATACCTGGAGTATAACCTTAAATTTCTCCTGAATATTTTTATTTATGTTGTAACCTTTAAAAAAATAATAATAATTTGAAAACCAGAAAGTAAATCTAGATACCTGCTTTAAAAGTCAGGATATTAATATATCCTTTTTCACATAATATATTCCCTGACTCTTTATGGTTCAAGATAAAGGCAGTGTCTGCCTGATCTCTCCTATTTTCTTCATTATATTTTGTAGACTTTTTATTTTTGAAGTATGGGGTTTACATTTGTTATATTTTGATATTTTAATATGCATGTTTTTTATGTGAGTAGGTAGCTGTAATTAATGTTCATGGGTGCAATTCTTCAATTAATGTTGACTATGTGGTTCCCGTGGTACTCAAGAGGGAATAGACTTGCAAGGGAATAGATTTGATAACGTACATGGATCTTTGCAATCCAACATTAAGTTTTTAACTTTAAGAAATCATTCATTTTATAAACTTTTTTTTTCTTTTTAAATTTATACTGTATCTGATCTGAACACGCAGGGAAGTGGTGCAGTCCCCGTCCCCTCACCCCGGAGGTAATTAAGAGATGTGTGGACGTGGTACTAAGGGACATGGTTTAGCAATGGGACTTGGTAGGTCAGGTTTATGACTTGATGACCTTGAAGGTCTTTTCAACCCTAAATGATTCTATGATCAGAATAAACTCACTTAGCAAACACTGAAACGTCATTAGTAGGTTAGCTGCCAACATGCTTCAGTCATTGAAGATTTCTAAGCACTTACTGAGTAAGTGAGATCTAAGTTGATGTTGTCTGGAGTAGAAATTTGTTCACGTTGTCTCACCAATACTCTCTCCTTTCTTCCAGCTTCTTTTGCTTTTTCCAGAGCCTTAAATAAATGACCAAAATTTAGTGATGCCTTGAATCTTACTAATCCAAGACCACAAAAACACATTCAAAACAAGTATGAAAATAATATACTTGTGTACGCTTTCTTCAGGTGCACAGACCACACAAAGTGCTTGAAAAGCGACTGGTGTGTTAGGATGGACACAGGCTCTGCAGAAGCGACAGGCAGAACAGGCAAGGGAGGGTCTTGGTGCTGCATGTAGTGGAGGGGTTGGACAGCATGGAGCTCGCAGCTGGCAGTGACACAGCTGAGAGCCTCTGGGTAAGGATTAAGGGACAAGCAAATAAAGAAGATGTCATGGGAGTCTACTACAGACCACCCAGCCAGGATGATGACACTGACAAATTAGGCTTGAAGTAACTAAGAGATAGCTTCTAGATCAGCCGCCTTGTGCTTTTGTGTGACTTTAACTTGCCAGATGTTAACTGGGAATATCACACAGCTGATACATCAGGTCCAGGAGATTCCTAAAATACCTCCATGGTACAGGAGCTAAGGGAGCTAACTAGGATCCTAGATTTGTTGCTTGTAATCAGAGGGTCTTGTGAGTGAAGTGCTGACTGATGGCCATCTCGGCCATGGTGACCATGAACTAGTCGAGTTTAAAATCTTTAGTGATAGGAGGAAAACTGTCACCAAAACTTCAACCCTGGATATGGTGAGAACAGGCTTCAGGCTGCTTAGGGAACTAGTTAGTAAGGTCTCCCAGTACCCCAGTAGTTTAGGAGCTAGAGTTGTCCAAACCAAAAGATACGGGAAAAAAAGAAGTCTTGTCTTAAGAAGTAACAGTTGGAAGAACCCAAGACACAAGAACCCAACCAGGGTTGATGTGCTTTATTGCCACTGTCCTGTGAAGGGTACTAGTGTTTGCAGTTCAGGGTGTGCTTAGCTTGGAAGGTCCCCTTGTCTGAAAAACGGAAAAAAATGATACTTGCTGCTCACCTTGCTGCTAATTCCTTATGGCCCAACAAAAGCAATATAGTAAGAATCTTCCATATGCTATAGCACTAAACAATCCCTGACAGCAAAGGCTACCATGGAGTAGGCTTACATGCAATTGCCCCTGGTGCTAAGGATCAGTCCTGGATGAAAATGACATTATCCAAAAGGCCTGAGTAATACCAAGAAAATAGAAGGCCACTCATAAAAGATCTCTACACACCTAGGGATCAATTGTTGCAAAGATGCCATTTTACATGCATGATTTGGAAGAAAGTTCTGCCATTTCCATAGAGTCCATACGTTGAACTGGACTTATCTGTGCCAGTTATGATTAATAGATTAGACCTACTTGAAGAGGCCAGTGGAGATATGGGGGAGGGAGTCTTTATAACACTGAAATCCTAACAAATAAATACACAACAGAAGTCCTATCTTTACCGGGGGGCAACACAAGCTATCACTGTATCGGAAGAGTCATAAAATTAGAATTAAGATAATCTTAATAATTTGAAGCATTTGAACCCCAAATGAATTTGAAACATCTAGTTATGCAAATTTTGCTTCAAATAATACCAAAAGAGAAATGAAATCCAGAAAAAATACCAATTTCAAGTCTCCACAGCTGTTGGCAATGCAACTTTCTTCAACCAGTTCATTCACTTTTTTTTCTAACTGCCTAATCTTCTCTTCTGAACTAAACAAAACAAAACAAAACAAAACAATAAAAGCATTGATTACCACCAGTAATGTAATGGCAAATGCTAAGTTTTTATGCACGATACTCTCAATAAAACAACACAGTGATATATCAGGTCACAACTAACTAGTTTTTCCATGAAAGAAAATATAATGTGAAACTATGCCCAGAGAGAATCCTCCAAAAGGTATCACATTCATACACACAAAGACCTCAGAGAACATAAATCCTCTTATGAGAACAAGACAGACATGCAAATTTGTTGAGGTGAAACGACAGAACGAGCAGATGAACTAGTGAAATTTCCAAATAATTTCCACAACCTTGTTCAGTCTTAAGATTATTTGTGTGGCAACAGCTACATCCAGGCTCCTAGGCTGCAGTCAGAGCCAGAAATCTCTGAAACCAGACTGTCCCTAAAGTTAGTGCAATTAGTCCGTGGAGTCAGCTAATCATGTATATAAATGTTTGTGGCACCACACAAAGTTAAGTTTGGCCCCTCAAGGTTTTTTAATTGCCTGGATATTTCTAAGCTCTACTATCAGTTGTTTTTTTGTTGCTGTTAATACTTTGAAATTAGTTAGAACAAACCTGTCTGGATTTTTCATTTCCAAAGGTGGAGCAGGACCTCTTGCTTGGCCAAGAGGATCAAATAAAGAACCTGCAAAATTAACACAGTACTGAAATTTGTAAAATAACATCTTCATCTGGCAGATAGTGATTTCTACAAACCGTACCTCTCATAGCTGCCTTAGTGTAACCTGCAGCATGCACTGCTGTCATGGGTCGAGAAACCCCATCCTTAAAAACAAAGAAATATTAAATGAGCATTCCTAAAAAAGCAGATTGTGGACAGTATGTGAATCAGTTACATATTACAAAGCCTTTAAATACAACAAACAATTGTTACCACCTCATAAATTGAATATTTTAAAACTGTTTTTATTGACCTGTGTATTTCTCAAATATACGTCAGAACTGTCAACAAAGAAGAGTAACAAACACTACGTGGAAACTATAACTGACACAAATGTGCACTGGAAATTGTACATGTATTCAAAATACTTAATTTCAAACATTTTTATTTTTAGAAAAGTATTAAAAATTGTTGGTCTTGAGATCTGTAATGTGCTCTAGCTTACTGTCACACTGTTTCAGAAATCAGTTTTTTTTCTTTTTTTTACTAATTTTATATGATTTTTAGACTTTGCTGGTAATCAGAATGTTTGATTTGATTTATGCTTATTTGGCTTATGCATCAAATTTTTGGCTTGACCTTGAACCTGCTCCACCTTCATCACATTGCCTTATTTTCTGGACTTTTGTTTGGATGTGGCCACCATTTCTATGTGGAACCTACTTGGCTTGCTCAGGTACTGTGGGGCTGTTTGGATTGGTGAGGCCCCTGCACTGCTGTCCATGTGACTTCTTCCTGGGCTCCTGGTTTGGCTTGGCTTGCCCTCCCTTAGGGAGCAGCCCCATTCCTAATGCTCTCTGATAATTCCTCTTTCCCACCTGGGCTGATACAAAGGGGATGCACATTGATATATATTTAATGCTAAGTCAATGGTGGTGTGGAAAGTCATTGATGTGTTGAAGTAAATTCTTTCTAGAGCACAAATACATGAGAAAAATGTAAAAAACTGATTCTTTTTTTCTTCCTATTTTAAAGGAAAGTTATTCATTGCATGTCAGGAAGCATTAAAAACACTTACAGTGATATTTCCTCCAATCATGTGCTCAGGTAACATACTCAACAAAAACATTTGCTGATAGCAGTAGTATTTTAAAAAAGTACAAATTTAAAATAATTTTTTGTATTCTTATTTCAATTAACTCTTAAATATTTGTATCAAACCCAAACATGTAGCAGATATAACTGCTGTGACACAATATAAAATATAAATACTAAAAACTTTTACCTGTATAGCTCCTGTCATTGGTCTTCCCATAGATGAAGTTAAAGTTGCCTTTGACTACAAAAACAAGGAACTTGTTTGAAACTAGCATTCACAAGGCATTAGAAGCCTTTAAAGGCTATACATAATCTTTCTACAATTTAGTTTTAAGAGGTTATTAAGCTCAGAAGATCTTAGCAAATGTCCCATTTACATTATTTGTGTGTAATATACTTGTGCCTGGCAGACTTGAAGATGTGGAGCACTTCAGTTAGCACAAATTTATAATACTGTTTTTATGTATTGGGATATTTCTGCCAGGCATTTTAAAGATGTAATTTCTATGGAAATTTCTAAGGCAGCAATATTTTCCATCATTAAACTGTAGAAATTAATTTCAATTATTAAAAATTATGCATTTAAAAATCCATTACAAGTAATTTACACAAAACTGTGCAGTAAGGTTCTTAGTACGGCTGGTATAAGCTTACAAACTGTAATTTGTCTATTTTATTATGTTTTGGATAGCCTCCAAAAATCGTTATCACTGCAGAGTTTTTCTGCACTTAACTACGAATTTTGGGGAGAGATTTTAACATACTTTCATGCAGATTTATTTTACAGTAAACACAGATGTGCTTTGAAAGTGCCAGTGGCTATCTTTTCCATTAGCTGACATGCCACATATTGTCCTTCAGTATTGCTGTTACAAGTGTAAAGGAGTAAATGTATGAAACATTAGTAAATACTAAAGGCTGCTACACATGCAATACAAGTAGACAAAAATAGAAGGTCTTCAGGCCATAAGAAAATATTCTTGATTTCTACCCCTAAGTTTTACTGTTTTACCTACTATTCATCACATATCATGATTGTTTTTTTTATCCTGCTTAAGGCTGCATTTAGATTAATAAGGATTGTGGAGCAGGAGAAGCAGATTTGTAGAGTGAAACAGGTAGTGCTATGGACTGGACAGTGCTTTGGGAGTTTCCACCTCCAGGGTGGTCCTGTGGACTGATCCATTACTGGTTGGAGCACACTTGATCTACTTTTAGAGTGCATCACTTGATTTAGCTCAATTCAAAAGAGCATAGGTTGCACACTCCAAGATCAGTCTGCACTTAGAAAATTAATGAGTAAATGCGTATGACTGGAGAGGAAAACTTGGACAAAAAGATCTTACGTTTTGCAAGGAATTAAATTATAAACTTAATTTTTGGCATTTTTTTGGTAAATATCTCACTTTCGTTATATATACAAAAGAAGAAAAACCTACCCCAAATGCAGTACCTAAAGGTCTCGAAGCTGATGTACTGGGAATTTTGGCTGTCACCTACAAGGGAGAAAGAAAGCAATGAACAACTGTGTGTTAATTAGTATTTTTACACAGTGAACTTGTAGAAATTATGTTTCAATTGTTACACAATCTGTAGAAACAAATTACTCTGGCAAATAAGTAACGCTAATCAGATAGTTGCAGCTCTTCTTTAGTCATAAAACATATAGCTCAGAAGTGCAGGTACCAAACCTGTATTTAGTTTTGAAAATTGATAGGGGTTATGTCACGGCTAAATGAAAGTAAGAATTGATGTAATTTACATGAATATGGAGGGGAAAAAAAATCAGAACAACACACAGTTTTCTAGATTACACTTTCTAGTATGTATCTCAACCTTAGGATAATGCCAGGGCCAGCAGTTGTTTGCATAGAATATTAAAGTCCTTTCATAGTATTTAGTTTTGTTCTTTAATAACGCTTTATTTCATTTCATCAAACATCAATACACGTTTCCAACCAAAATTCCTTGTTTGCTGTCTTCCAGCTTAACTCCAGAACATAACGGAATTAATACTCTGCTAATTTTTTAGTTTTCTATAGATATTTAATCCATGTCTTCATATTAGTAGTAGACAAAAAAGGTAAGAGACAAACTTTGCTTAGGTATCGGAGCTAAAATTAGAGCTAGGGCTCTAGAGAACTTCTGCACTATTAGTGTAGAAGTACCTGGAGTACTGCATTTGCCTTTGGGGCCCCAACACAAGACATGGACCTGTTAAATCAGGTCTGGAGGAGGGACATGAGAAGGGCAAGGGCTGGAGCACTGCTCCTGTGAGGACAGGCTGAAGGAGTTGGGGTTGTTCAGCCTGGAGAAGAGAAGGCTCCAGGAAGACCTTACAGAGGCCTTACAGTACCTAAAGGGGGCTACAGGAAAGCTGGGGAGGGACTCTTTGCCGGGGGTGCAGTGATAGAACAAGGGGAATGGCTTTAAACTAGAAGAGGGGAAGTTTATGTTAGACATAAAGAAGAAATTCTTCCCTCAGAGGGTGGTGAGGCCCTGGCACAGGCTGCCCAGAGAAGCTGTGAATGCCCCATCCCTGGAGGTGCTCAAGGCCAGGCTGGATGGGGCTTTGGACAACCTGGTCTGGTGGGAGGGGTCCCTGCCCATGGCAGGGGGTTAGAACTGGATGATCTTTAAGTTTCCTTCCAACCCACGCCATTCTGTGATTCTATGATATATTTTAATATTTACTTACAGGGGGTCTTCTCCCATGACTTGTTCTTGCTGCCTGTTGAAAACCTATATCATTTTCTAAATCCTAGAAAGAATAGTAGAATTTATTTAAACCTCGACATTCAAAGCAACAATCCCAGACCATTTTGACTACTGAAAGCAGACAGGTAAAAAATGATTCTTCTTCCAAAAATACTTGATAACTGAATGGTAAGTTTTACTGACAATAAGTAATGATTTTAATTGGTCTATCTTTTTTGGTATTTTAGATTAAGAAATTTTGATTATTTCCTGAAAAATGTAACCCAGAGGATGCAGAACTTAAGTGATGAAATATAACTTTTTTTTTTTTCTGTCAAAAGCTTGCTCTTAGTTGTTTTTCTGAATTTTAACTGACATGAATGTCTGTCAAGCCCATGCATTAGGATATCTCATGTCATTGAGGTTATGCTGAAACTCCCATGGACTTCACTGTAGGGATTTCATGCAGAATGCCAGGGAAGTCTGGCAACACTAGTTCTGCTTTAGGCAGGGTTGTGGGGTTTGGACCAAAATACACCCCTGTTCCCTCCAATTCCACTACACCATCAGTTTCCAGAAAGTGGTCTGCAGCATTACGTTGTCATTCCAGATGCTCTACTGGTTGTACAGAGAGCTGCAGGGTAGGAAACTACTCGTTTCTCATCTCCCTCAGCTGCGGCACAGTAAAAGACCAACGACTGGTAAGCTACCTCTTTTATCAGCAAACTTGCTGCTGCAAGTGAATGTGAATATAGACTTCAGATAATTAGAATTCAATAAATTATATTTAATTCATAACATAAATATAATTATTAATTTATTAGGATTTAATAAATTCTAATTTTCTGAAGTCTATATTCATTACAGTGTATTAGACCTGCTACAACAGTATTTTGTTGGAGAAGGTAACTATCAGAAATATTATTCCAAAAGATCCTGGTGAAACTTCATATTTCTTGCTAAAGACAGCATATTTCACTTCAAAGCAGTAGTTTCCTTGCACATTACTGTACCCAAGTTTGTACTTAAAAATGAATCCTATGTAAAGGGAAGATGGGAAAGAGCAAGCATTTTTACCTCTGTGTCAAAAGTGGGATTATAATCATTGTAGCCAGAATAAAGATCATCTTCATCTTCCTCAGGAGCCAGGTGCACGTTTTGCATCATTTTTTCTGTGAAATATTAAACATGCCAAATATTGCATATAAGACACATATACATCTTAAATATAATGGTGACTCCACCGCCTCCCTGGGCAACCCATCCCAGTGCCTGACTGCTCGTTCTGAGAAGAAATGTCTCCTCATTTCTAACCTAATCCTCCCCTGGTGCAACTTGAGGCCATTCCCTCTGGTCCTATTATCTGTGAGCAGAGGCCGACCCCCAGCTCCCCACAGCTCCTTTCAGGCAGTTGCAGAGAGCAATGAGGTCTCCCCTGAGCCTCCTCTTCCCCAGACCAAACACCCCCAGCTCCCTCAGCCGCTCCTCACAGGCCTTGTGCTCCAGGCCCTGCCTCGATGCCCTTCTTGTAGCGAGGGGCCCAAAACTGAACACAGCACTCGAGGTGCGGCCTCACCAGAGCCGAGTACAGGGGGAGGATCACCTCCCTGCTCCTGCTGCCCGCACTATTCCCGACACAGGCCAGGATTACCCACCTCCTGCTGCGGGCAGCCCGGCCCCGATCCCGGTCCCGGTCCCTAGGCCCCAGGCCCTGCCCGCGTTGCCCTGGTGACGGTGCAGCCTCGCCCCGTTGCTAGGGGCCCAGAGCAGGGCGCATGCGCACAGCCGCCGCTGAAGCCTTTGCCCGCTCATGGGCGTCTCTGCCCTGTGAGGGCAGGTGCCCGCCGCAAATGGCGGCGCGGGAGGAGTGCGGGGCTGGAGGGGGTCAGGAGGGTGTGTGCTGCGTCCTGAGGGCTAAAAAACAACACTTTCTGTGAATTGCACAGCAATAAAATTCTGTCCTTCAAGGTGCATAACTGGTCATCTTTTAGATTGGAAATTACTGCTTTGAACTCATTTGGACATACTTTTAAAGCGGATTAGTGTCGATCCCTGAGCTATAGCTAAACGTGAAATTTCACTTTTTTTGCTACTATTTGGACTTATTCTTACCTGCAACTGCTTACATATACACTTAATTTCCCGAATTAGGTTGTGCATCGTTCCGAAATGGGAATACGTGCTAAGGAATAAAAAGATGTGTCATACAACGGACATACAAGCAAGTTTTGTTTTCCCCTGTGCTTTCCTCAGCCTCCAGAAGAGGCACACAAAATTATTGTGAGGGATGGCAGGCTCAACAGACTGCCTACTTTGAGTCCATGGGATAATGATAACATAATGGAAGTAAGATTTGTTACCTGCTGGACACATTGCTTTGCTGTGTCTAGAAATAAAAATCTGATGAGTGACGGCTAATTTGCTCACAACAAATCATTGCACTCTATTAATCAAAATGATCCAGGGTTCAATGGGAAACAGAATAGACAAGCGACCTCTGAACCTGCCTACAGCATTTTGAGAGAGAAAACGTTCTCTGAGGCCAGTTGTAAGCTACTCCTGCTGCCTGATACTGAAAGCTATAGATGACACATTAGAAAGCTATAAAGCCACTACACAGCATGTGGTCAGCCAGGATACCCTTTTTATGGTCAAGGTTTATGAGCATTACACAATGTCTGTGCTTTCTGCTGCTCACCTTCTTTCAGCCTCAAAGTCCTTTCAAAAGAGATAAGGCACAGAGGATACAAGTGAAAGGTCTTTCTATTCCAGCTCCCAACAAGGGAAACAAAGATAACATAAAGAAGCATTAACACATTATCGCTTCGTGTATTAACTCGTTCACGTTCCATGCATGAACTACTTTCACACAGAAACTTTAGACTTGAGACCTTTGGACATTAGAGTCTTTATACTTGGCATTTCTGAAATACAAGTATTTTCCAGAGTAACAGACTCCAGGTGGAAAAAAAAAATTCAGCTGAATTACTCACTACAAATTATGAACTTTGGGATAAAAAATACATATATACTTCTATCCCCCCTTTTCTGCCTGTGACTCCTCATGTAAAATTAAGCCTATGTATTTTTTTTTTTTAATTATTTCTATTTTCTGACTGTTCCCAGACACACTTGGACTGAGTAGCAGGTACATGCTGTAGCAGAAGCCCTAGCTCTGCTGCCCAACTTGTCCATCTCAGGGACCTGTGCATACCAGTGCTCAATGCATTGTGGTGTTTTTAGCCCAATTCTTTAGGGCACTGGAGAAAAGGAACTCCATGCTAAGGGAGTCAGGGCACTTGTAAATAAAAGTGTCAGGACACAACTGGGATCTGTGTTCACGTCAAACTTCCTTTCCCTCCTAAACCAGCTGCTGGAAGATGTTCCTGGCCTCTATTCCCAGACCATACACGGAATTGTATTGGAGAACACTACTTAACTAACACTGTAATGGACTATGTTAACAGCTGAGACAGTTGACTCCAGCACCTGGTCTAGTGCTGTGCATTGCCCACCTCAACAGTGTGCTCTGGGGCCAAGAGCTCATGAGCACTCCCTGGCCCAGCCTCTTAGCTCCCTTGGTCCATGCACTTCTTAAGATCTCACAACGTGAGGGTCTTAACAGGCTTCATTTATGCTTCTAAAAGCTGTAACTTTTTTTATTTTTAGTGAAGTATAAGTAAACCTTAATGCATAAAGATTTAACACAAAACCTCCATCTCAAGATCCTCTGTGATAACACTGGGCCTTACTCATGGGAGGTGATTATCAGACATGTTCTTACAAGTTTGCACATTGGGGTGAAAACCCAAGTGGTACAATTGTCTTTACTGTGTTAGGTTAAGTCCTGAGAATGACCTGGATTGTGCAGCTGTCCCCCAAAAATATAGCAAACATCCCAAGCAACGCTGTATGCTGTGAACTGCTGATCATTTTAAGCTATCAGCACTGTCACTAAATGAAGTTATCCAACTCTTTTTTTCACCTTCTGATTTTCATTCCTGTCCCGGATCTGTACTCTGACTTGCATTGTGTTAGCTATGTGTGCAATTAAAGCAAACTGCAGATCTAATTTTGTTGTTGTTTAGTTGACTTCCAAGACACAATGTTCCTGGTCTCATTCATACAGTGAAAACTTTATGGCAGGTTAAGGAGACTACAAAGACATCCTCTTAAACAATTTTGTTGCAGTTCAATAAATACATGGTGGATGTGTCTTTTTGCAGCACTGAGGACTTTTGCAGCAAGTAAGGACTCAGACAAACTGTTCCAGCAGCAACTAACTTGGGTTCAGGGGTTACTGGCCTCCGTCTGCATGTTGTAATCATTGTTGGCATGTGCCATACCCTTGCTCTGTCAGTTTAACTGTTTGTCTGATCTGCCCTTAAGCTGTGTTTTTCTTTTCTTTTTGAGAACATTCTG
The DNA here is from genome assembly GCF_009819795.1 of Aythya fuligula. Taxonomy (NCBI): domain Eukaryota; kingdom Metazoa; phylum Chordata; class Aves; order Anseriformes; family Anatidae; genus Aythya; species Aythya fuligula. The sequence continues at coordinate 188,367,948 of NC_045559.1, forward strand.
AATTGAAAAAGTATTTCTCCCATTAACATCTTCGGAAAGTGAGTAACATTCTAGCATTGAGTTCTGGTCTGACCAAATGTTCAGAAGTTTTCTACTACCATATGGAGACACTTCAACTTAACTGCCACATACAGTAAAGCTGCCAGTAACCACTCCTCTCAGAACTCCATGGATCTTGTCAGTATGCCTGTAAAAATTATTGAAGGGAAAGAACATATGGAATGAGTTTAAAATTAAAGCATTTCTAATGTTTAACCTTTTCTTTTTCCTTTAGTTGACAATTTCAGAGTTGAGTAGTAACTGAACTTAATGGTAACTAAATTTATTGTGCTCAGAATTAAAAATAAAAATTAAAGCCTCAGATCAAGCTCTTCCTATGCTTGGAAATTCAAACTTCACTATTTTGGAGAGTGAATTATGTTACAGCCTTGATACTCCGGGCTCATTTATCTCATCAACATAAATAGTTGTGTTGCATATTACTTTCCTCTTTTATCAAGCATATGAACTGTACAGGTGTTAGAGTCTTTATACATTAGCTCATTATCCCTGATCTGTTAAGAAAACCTCTGTAGCACTTTTTAACATGAAGTTCTTCCAGTAAAGGTTTCCAAACATAAAAAAATAAGTCTTTTCTCTCTTGTAGGAGACTTAAACTTTATATTTGTGATCACTAAATTGCTGCATATACATATATATAAATTATATTAAGAGAAAGTTAAAAAAATTAAGATTATAGAACTACTCTTGTTGCAACAATAAGTACAAGGATCAGAATACTTTCAGGGTTAGGTTCTCAATGGAGAATTAATTAGGTAAAAATATTTTAAAAAGTTATATTGAAAATTTTCAATAGAACTATTCAACTGCAGTTCCAAAGGGGGGATGATATTCATTATAATTTTGCCCTAAGCATCAATTTCATATTTAGTCTATTTATTAAAGCAAGTAAATTTATGTTCAATTTCAAAACAAACAAGTCAATTATAAGCCACGTTAAGTAATTCATATGTTGTAGTTTGGGCTTAAAAGACATTTACAAAAAGACATTTATCTTGCTGATGGGTATTTCTACTATTAAAAGATACAACTCTACCTAGCTTTGCTAAACTATGCCTTTGCATATTTATTTATTTATTTATTTTTACAATGAACCTTCCAATTCCTGCAGTTTGTTCAAGAATCAAGTTCTAGCACTACTGGCAATATTCACATCAGACCATTTGCACTGTGAATGATCACCTAAGTTAACTGCATGAACTACTAGCAATAATTAAAGTTTTAGTTTTAATTGTAGTATAATTTTGAAGTAATCACTAATTATAATTACACTGTGCAAGCCATTAGTTAGGCCTCTACATAATAGGAATAAAGTTACTAAATCATTATTTGAGATTATTATGTTTCCTGAACCATTAGTATCATAGCAGCAACATATCATGGCTAACTACAAAAGAAATGTTCACCCAAACAATCCAAGCACACAAGTAACATATTAAACCAATCTAATACTTAATGAGGGTGAACTATGCCTCTGTTTTCATCCTACACCAAAAGTCCAGGCTAGGATACCCTCTATTTTTTGAGTCATGTGATTCCCTTATTTTCTGCATGGGGACTCACGCTTCCATCTCCCACACATTCCAACCCCTACTGGTCCCAGCAAGCATTAGAGGCTCCCATGTTGTTTATTCCAAGACTCTCTTATAGTGCCCTGCTCCTCCCCTGCAGTAATCCCACCTCCTCTCTGCAGCCAATAGTGGTTTTCACCTCCTCCCAGGGGGCTGCAGAGGAGCATGCTCAACAGAGACTAGAAACATGGAGGAGTCAACTTTGCAGCTCAAGATGACAAGTCAGGTCTGCTCCTACTGCTGTTGGACTTGGAAAAAGAATACAGAGGCTGGTGAGTGCATATTGGCTCCATATAGGCCTCTTCTGCTGCTAATTTAAGCTCTACTTCTCAGTCCCTAATGGAGTCCAGAGCTTTCCACCATATTGTTGGTAAAAGGTTTTGATGAAGCCATCAAAAAGGTTTTGATCTTCAGCCTCTGGGCTGAAGATATTTTCTGGCCTTCTTATGTGAACTCAGGAGAGGGAGGAGAATCACTACTCCTTATTCTTGGAGACTCCAAGTACTGGGCCTAAAAGTTCTTATTTTGTGCAAAAATTAAACTTTCTGTTTTTTTTTTTTTTTTTTTTTTTTTTTTTTTTTTTTTTTTTTAACTATATTTTCTTCCCTTCACCTATGCTTCTTATAATTTAATTCTCTGTATTTCTCTTTCATCTTGCAAACCTCTCTCTTCTATTCATGTGTTGACAGTTTGGGCTCACTGGTCCATTTGGCCATTGGAAACAATGGGGCATGTGGGTGTTGTCATGACCTAATAAAACAACTAATGCAGAGTTATGTGGCATTGTTATTACTATATTGAAGATAATAAAATAGTTCAGATTACAATACCACAGACCTCTTGTTTTGTTCACCAGCAGAACTTAAAGGCCCTGTAATTGCTGTTATCACAACTATGACTAGTTCTCAGTTAGTTCCTGCAGTAACCCTTCCTGAGTTGTTTAACTGAGCGCTTCGTTTTGCAATATCAATTTGCCCGACTGTAACTGCTTTTGTCTCTAAAAGTCTAGTAGTTCGTATGACAACTCCAGGTATAAATGCACACCTACGTATATCAAGGAATACTGAAATAACCAGTGGGTGTTTTCAAATAAGCGTGATAGTGAACTTGTTTTGAAAGCCATGGTTCCCAAGCCCAAAATACATCAGTTTTATGTTCTGGGAACTTATTTTTTTTTTTCTTTAAAGTAAAAAGTTGCGCCCATAAAGTATACATCAGTTATGCTTTGTCTAAACAAAGTTCTTTGTAATACATGCCAAGTCATGCCATTTCAAATTAGTCTTCAAAGGAGCAAAACTGGTATTTGCTATAAAACAATGTTTTCTGCATCAGCCTTAGCAAACTGTGAGCCACAAACTGGAAGGCCAGGTTTCCTTCAGCCTGCCCTCCTACTTCCTTTGGTCTTCTTGTGGCCCAGCTATCTCTGCTTTGCTCCTCCTACATCTCCTAACTGCTGGCAGCTCTTGGGTCACACGTGCAGCATTTAGGTCCTGAGGTCACGAAGATATTGGCATGGTTTTCCACCTGCTGTCCTAGTCTTCATGACTAGTCTTCATGAAGGCTTTAGAAATTTATACTTCTGAGATCTCTGCCTCTGTGCTAAATATGGCTGGACTTAGTGAAGTGCTAGTGAGGGTTGTGGACATGCAAAATGATTATGTTTTTAGTTATGTTATTTTTTTGTATTTTTCCCCCCTTGGAAACTAGAAGAAATGATAGCCAAATAATGTTTCACCAAAATTTTTCATCAGTAATTATGAAACACTTATTCTGGAAAAAAATGTATCAATTTTCAACTTGGTTTTCAGAATGCCAGTAACACATAACTTACAGATGGTTTTCAGCTATATTAAGAGTACAGTAATATAACCAAAGAATCATAGAATGGCTCAGGTTGGGAGGGACCTTAAGGATCATCTAACTCCAACCCCCCTGCCATGGGCAGGGAGGTCACCCAGTAGATCAGGTTGGCCAAGGCCCCATCCAACCTGGTCTTGAACACCTCCAGGGTTGAGGCCCTGGCCACCTAGAGCTCCAGGTGGGGCCTCACGAGGGCAGAGTAGAGGAGGTCAGTCAGCTCCGTCCACCTGCTGCCCACCCCTCTGTTGGTGCAGCCCAGGACGCAGTTGGCCTTCTGGGCTGCAGGCATACACTACTGGCTCGTGTTGGGCTTTTTGTCCACCAGATCCCCTAAGTCCTTCTCTGCTGGGCTGCTCTCAGTGAGTTCTTCTCCCAGTCTGTGCTCATGTCTGGGATCACCCCGGCCCAGGTGCAGCACCTTGCACTTGGACTTGTTGAACCTCATGTGGTTCACGTTGGCCTACTTCTCCAGACTGTCCACGTCCTTTGGATGGCCTCTCTTCCTTCTTTGGTACCAACTGCACCACTCAGCTTGGTGTCATCTAAAAACTTGCTGAGGGTGCACTCAATCCCATCGTCTATGTCATTGATGAAGATATTGAGAAGTGCTAGTCCCAAGACAGACCCCTGAGGGAAACCACTCATCACTGGTCTCCACCTGGACATAGAGCAATTGACTACTACTCTCTGGGTGCTTTGCTACCTTTGCTAACAAGTAGGCATTTTAAATCTCAATTTTTATTTCTTTTTAGGAATATCCAGCATGATTACAGAGCAACACGCAGGTGAGTAGGAACTATATAGAATTAGAAAAAATGAGGAACACAGCAATCCAGCAGAACAGCAGAAAGTATAGAGCTGTCAAGATTATTAAAGAATTATGTTGACATTCTAATTTCACCATTTTTTTTTCACAATATAAGAAAGCTTTTGTCCAAAAATCAAGGAAAGTCAACAAAAACATATTATTTATCAGGATTCAAGAGGAAAGTATTTTAATGGTATGAAATTATAACTTTAATTTTATTACAATAAAATATGTATTTGTTATAATGTATTAGAATAACTTATTATAATACATTTATTATATTTTTATTATAATATTATTCCCTAATGAAAAAAAAAAAAAGAAATGCTTTGGACTTTGAACTTCATTTTGGAATTCATTTGTGCCCTCATCAGGAAACTGACAGCTGTGGGCTTTGACACACATTCTCGTCCTTTCTGTGGCCCAAGTGTCATGGGATGGGGGCTTTGCTTCTTCAGGGGAGGCTGCAAACCCCAGGTCCCCAATCCTCGAAGGTGTTTCAGTTTCAGTGGGAGCTCACATTGAACCTGAACACCTGATGTGGCCAGCAGGGTGTATGCTTTTGGACAGTAGGGTAACTGTTTCTGACAGTAGGGCGACTCGGGCCTCAACTTTAAGGCCAGATTTAGGCAGTGGTGGGGCACACTCCCTTCGAGGTGGCACAGGCAGAGTGCACCCAGCAAAGTGTGCAGAGTGCCCCTGAGCCTGGCAGGGGCTGCCATCCCTGCTGCCTCCTGGCACGGCGTGGGGCTGAGCACACAGTGCCCGTCCTTCCCGGGGCGTGGGGAGGACCAGAGCACGGCTCCTCGCTTTCGGAGGGGATAAACCTCCGTGTAGGGCCAGCATGGCTGCGGCAGGGGACGAGGCGAGCCCCGGGGGCGGGCTCCCTGCCTCCCTCCCGTCATGGCAGCGAGGCGAGGCCGGCCCGAGAGGCGCGGCCAGCGGGAGCCAATGGGGGCGGCCGCGACATGGCGGCCGCCGTGGGTGGGGAGCGGGCGCCTTAAAGGCGGCGGCGGGGGCGGTGGTGGCGGCTGCTGCTGCTCGGTGGTGTCCCCCGCGGGCATGGAGTCCTCGCAGGTTGCCGTGATCGGCAGGTGAGGCGTCTCCTTTCCCTTGCCGCACTCCGGGAGCCGGCTGTGAAGGGGAAGGAGCAGGCGGGGGGCAGCGGGGCAGCGCCTCTCGCAGCCGGCCGGGCTCTCGGTGCCCTCTCCGGCTCGGTGCTGCGGTGCTCGGTGTGGTTGGGAGCCCGCAGGAGGCCGGGGAGAGGTTTAAAAGCTGCCCCCGTGGGTGGGGAGCATCCCGCGGTGTGCCCGCGGGGTGGCCCTCGGTTGGGCATGCAGCGATGGGTTTGGCTGTGGAGGTGTCGCTTCGTCCTCTTGAGCTAAAATTGGTTGATTTGGGCAATAACCTGGCGAGGCGACGCTGGCAGCGAGGCAGCTCGAGGTCGGAGGCACGTGTCTGGCCGCTGTCACGCGCCAGCGACGAAACCCGCTGTGTCTGCTGGCACAAAGAAGCGTCCGGAGAGCCGGGCTCTGCGCTACCTGCCTAAGGAGGAACCCACCATCCATACCAGCCAAGGCCAAGGGAGAAGGTCTGGATCCACAGGCTGCAGCAGCGGGCCCCAAATGACAGTGCCTGCCTGTCCTAAAGGGACGTCTTGGGGTCAAGTGCGTCTGCATCCTCCCGGGATGCGGCTGTCATGCGCTGCTGCTCCATCGCACAAGTCTGATGCCTACCGCTGACTTCGTACGCTTGATAGTGCCTAAGAAAACAAATCACACAATCCTGAAAAATCAGTATCAAAATAGAATACATTATTTGATCAAATGTTGATTTTTTAAAGAGAGAAAGTTCATTTAAAAGTGCAGTTCAAGAGGAGTGATGTTTTATAAAGATACTAGTGGCTTAGATATACTTTGTTAGGGGGTCAGGTGGTCCTAACGCTTGTAGTTTAGAAGTATTTGTTAGCTGGGAAGTTATCATAGCTAACAAAGTATGACCCATATGTTATTTTCCTGTAAGTGCTTGCTCTGTAGTTTGCCTGAGAACTGCTGAGATCTGGGCTTGCTGCAGTGAAAATGTTTGCTTTTTCTTTTTAAATGATGTATTTTAAATAGATGTTAAGTTCTCGTTTAACAACACTAAATACACAGTTTCACCCCCCCACCCCACCCCCAGTTATTTCTACTGATTCCTGCTGTTTCCTGAAACTTCCTGTTTTGTTCCATTTTTATTCTTCTTTAACTAAAGGCTGAACGCGTTCCTGTTTTCTCTTCCTTTTCTTATCTGGCCTGCTGCTTTATCTCTGAATTTTTACCCCCCCATATCATAATTTACTGATGACCTATTGCCTTCCATTTTTACAGTTGACAGACATCGCTTCAGTTTAATGTTACAAGGACAGCAATCTCAGAAACGTCAGGAAATGCATGTGAAAATCAACACCAGTAATAGTAGTCGTGGATATAGAGTTCTGTTCTTGTTGCTGTTAGGATTATAATTATTTGTGATGTTACTTAATCTTGCTGTACTGTATCTCAGTACTTCTGTTTAAAGAGGCTAATGCCTGCAAATAAAGCTAGTTAAGTTAAAAAACCTGCATTGTTTTGATAGATGTGATGAAATTATCAATTACTGTACATTTCCTTTATATATTTCTTAATAATGGGCTACAAGTAATATGGCTTTGCCACAAGATGTGGGCAGACTCCTTCTGCAGGCCTCCAACATGGTAGGATGTTTCATCCAAAAGCAAGGGTGATGCTAGATGCGGGTAGGTGGAAAAGTAGCATCAAAACCACGTGGTTCTTTTTTTTTTTTTTTCTCCTGTTTTTTGCACACTTAACAGCATTTCCTGAGTTGTAGAGGATCCATGATTGCAGTAGCTGGGCCTTAGGTTTCTCAGATTAACTCTGAAGCAGGATCTTGAACTCCTGAACAAATGGGCTGCTCTCCATATTCAGACTTTGAATTAAACAAATGAGTTTCAAAAAGATGAAAAAACAAACCCTCCATAATGTGATTCCATGCACCATTTCCAGGTTAGGATTACAGCTGACAAAACTGTTAATACTTGAATCTAGTGTCACAGAGTAGCAGCTCCTACTCTTTAGAATTCCGCTGTCCTTTTTCTCTTTTTTTTCTTTCTTATCTTTCTCCCAGCACTCAGAGAAGCTGCTACACCACTAGCAAAGGATATTGCTTTGTTACAGAGAGAGGTTGGTTTCTTATCAACATGTAACTGATTTTTGGATCAAGTATTGCAGAGTCTGGACTCTGTTTTAGTTCTTGCAGTGCTTGTTGTTGGACCTTCCCCACCCCAGATAAATGCTACTTTATTAATTGGTTAAAATTTATTTCCTTTTCAGTGGGCTCATTGGTCGCAGCTGGGCCATGGTGTTTGCTGCTGGAGGCTTCAAAGTGAAACTTTATGACATTGCACAACAACAATTAACAGGTGCACTGGAAAACATACGGTAGGTCACCTGACTTGAAATGACTGACATTGCAGTGAATCTGTGGGATTTCTGTGGGATGTAATTAGGAATGAACAGCCTCATCTTACTATTCAAGAGAGTATAGATTTTAAGCATTAAAGAAGGCTTTAACTTAAAAGTACAAGTCCTGTTAAGATTAGAACTGTGCCTCTAAATCTTTCAATGACACTTCTGAAGAGCGCTTCAATAATTAAATAATGGTTTAAGACATTAAGTTTAAATCTAAGTTCTTGAAATCATGTCTTCCATGATTAGGTTATCTATAGACTAAGCTTAAAATACAGGAACATAGGAGTTTTTGCATAGAAAGATTACAAAGACTTCTTCAGAACTCAAAGAGGCTAATACTGATTGCTAAAGAGACCTACTGCAATTACCACTTCTCTATAACTAGATTAAAAAAAAATAATAATCTTAAAGTGACATTTCAGCATCCTAGAAGAAGAGGTGGCTAGTTGTGTTAAAGACACAACTACTGAACATTTACAATAGAGGTTTGGAAGCACCTTTATAAATTGCAAATTTGAGGACTTAAACATGAGAACAGTCAAACTACTTCAGACGGTAATCCCCTCACCCTTTTCTGTTAACCCTGTGGCACTACAGCTGAAGCCTTTGGAAACATGCGGAGCTGCAAATTCAAGTCCTGCCTGTCTGCCCTCCCTCCTTCCCATGACCTGCAGTGCCTAGAAGTTGCTTATGTACTGAGTGACTCTTAACTATATTTCTTCCAAGTATTTCTCTTAACCTTGCCTTGAACCTGTGTAAGTCGTTTTGCAGCCTCCTTGCCAAGGGACTTTGTGTTCTGCGGGTTTACTGCTCTCTGTGTGAAGAGCTGTTCGTCTTGTTTGTTTTGAACCTGACTCCTCAGGTGCTTTGTTTGGCCCCTAGTTCTTATGTTAGAAGGGACAGTGACTGGTTCTATTCAACCTTTTTTTTGCCAGTCCTGGAAGTCTAGTTCTCGTGGATGTGAGAGTGTACATTGATAGGGGGGTTCTGTGTACAGCCTCATATTGCTATATCAGCATTTAATGCTGAAGTTCAGGTTGCTTCCTGATAAGCATCCAGCTAAGTGCTTCAGCCCTTCTTCCCTCTTGCTGTCTTGTAATGTAACATGTTAGCTGCTGTGCAGCAGCCAGTATGGGGATTAACTTGTACCTAAAAAGGGATTGTGGTGTGTTGCTTTCGGTAACAAGGCTTACAGCAAGGAAGAGTGACATCAGGAGCCTCTGTACACTATTCCTCTTGTAGGAATTTAGATGTGAGACAGTATGTTATATCTAATCAGATTTATTTTTTTTAAGCAAAAATTTGATAGTGAAGGAGGGGGGAAAATCTGTCTCTTACAGGTGTGTGGTGTTGTTTTTTTGGTCGTGGTGCTTTTTTTTTTTATAATTTCCTCAAAACTTTCAATATAGACATTAGGTTTGACTAACACCTCTGTAACTATACCCTATATGATGGCACTTCCATTTTTTTGCAGAGTTGCTGTCATAGCAGTAGCCATAATGAGCTTCTGGATTTCTGGAGAAGGGAGGAGTCTTGTGGTCTGCATTACTAAAGCTAGCACTCACCTAATTCTTTTTTTTTTTTTTCTAATAGCAGAATGACAACTGCAGTCTTCCAAGGTTTTCAGCTTGGAAAAGAAAAGCATAAATTATTGTGTGTGGTAGAGTAGAGAGGCATTTGGGTGTGTCAGTGTACTGTCCTGTGCCTGCACATGCTGTTCCATAGGAGTTCAAGTCAAGTTTTGCCTTTCGCATAAGGTGTTTAGTTAAACTTATAATTAACTTAGGTATCTTGGCTGTTGTAACACCTTAGTTAAAAAGTCTAGTTTCAATAAAAGCGTTGTTTTTTTTTTTTTTTTTGTTTGTTTGTTTTTTGTGACAAGAACACAAGCTATGTAGTTTTATCAACCAGTATTTTAATGATTGTATCTATCAAAATGCAGTCAAACTTTTTTGGCACTGATTTCACAGCACACAATCTGTAGTAAATCCATCTGGATTACTGATACAATACTTCTGTAACTGCTGGAGCTTGAGTAGGTAATGAAGACTTGTAGAAGAGAGCAGCAGGGGCTGCCAATGGAAGCTGTATGACAGAGCCAGCTGGTGGTTACTCCTCTGGATTTGCTGGGATGTGCTTTCCATTCTCTCTGCATTGCTGATAATTTAGGAAAGTTCTTAGATTTAGTTGAGTGTGGTTTTGTTTGGTTAGTTGTTTTTTGTTGGTGATTTTTTTTTAAGCTTTAGTATTGGAAAGAGTTTTGTTCCGTTTTAGTTTACAGTCTATGACTTAGTTGTATGTACTTTACATAATAAAGAAAAACTGGAGAATACAGAGGACTTCTTAATTTTGCTTTTCTAAACCAAGCAAAATTGGATTTGAGTGGTACGCAGTAGTCACTTCTACAAGGAGTAGAAATAATTTGTTAATATGATTGACTTTTAGTACGTTGACTTGTAACTCATTCTGGATTTATAAAATCTGTGTTTCACTGGGGCATTTTGGGATTCATTAACCTAATGAATCCAACTCTCACAAAACGGTAGGTGGGCAGCAGTTGTGTGCAGACTTGCAACAGGACTGGCATGGAGGCTGGGAGGGACTTACATCAAGGATGGGAACCTGCATGTATCTGTGGAAAGTCTGAAATGTACTCTGTCACGATTTTCAGAACAACTGGTCAAAAATGAGTCTAAACTGTGAAATTTGCATCTACTGACACAAACGGAAATATGTGTCAACACAATGCCAGTAGACCAGATATGGTAAGGAAATGAGAGTGTGGTTATTGAGGCCTAGTGTGGTGCAGTGGATTTCCTACCTACCTGTTGATACACACTTGGTAGTCAGTGTCCTGACAAAAAATGACTGCACACTGGACTGAACTGGGTGTACCATTAGCATTATTAACCAGTGTCTGCTCTAATGGAACAACCTCTTCTGGAGAAGAAAACAAACTATCGAACAGCTTTATGCCCTGCTTGACCTACAGAAAGAACCTGTATTAACCTGCCTTGGAAAATGCAAATTTTCATATCCAGTATGCTTTCTCCAGAGTCAGTGTAATTCTGGTTTGAATGCAAGGTTGTTGAGTTTTAAAATAATGAATTAGAAAAACAAGTAGTGCCCTGTTCCTGGAAGTAATCCTGGAACATACCGTGTGGAAATGCTCTAGTGCATGTCCCCCAAAAATGCTTTGACTCTTGTAATATGTAAACTTTTTTCCAGTAGTTACCGTGCTGTTGTTCTAAACATAATTACACAGCTGATAAAGGTAGGTAAAACACAGTAAAATGCTGTAATAAAAAGATAATGAAGCTGTAGAATGAATTCTATATGGAAAAATAAGATGGGATGTTTGAGACTAGTCTAATTTTTTTCCAGAAACAGTTCTAGAGTGGTAGCTTCCTCTAGCCACCCTTTTCACTGGGGAAGAAAAGAGTTTCCGAGCTGTTTTAAGGAACTGGAAGACAGGGCAGGTTGGTAATGCTACTTCTCAGAAGTTCTGCATTCAGATATGCCGTAGCCATCTCCTGAGATTTAACAGTGGTGCTGATGTGAAGAGGTGCTTTGGGCTTGTCTGCTCAGTCTTGTGCAGGAGGTGATATACTCCTCCTGTCCATCCTCTGAGCTCTTGCTGAGTAACTTACGTTTGGAAGCTGTAGAGACAAGTCCCTTTAGGAACGGTGTCTGCTTCCATTCTCTTTGGGTCCTTTCCCCATCTGTAATAATAGGATATTTTCAAGATGCAAAAAGGACTTTAAAAGTTTTTAAAGTTTCCTATTTCTCAGCTGATGAGACAGGACATAAGTTTGGGAGACCTAAATACATTGCCTTGTTCTGTGATTGGGGGGAAAAAAGCTTCTGTCTGTAGCAATGTAATGTTTCTTGATGTAGAAAGTAGACGTGGCATTTTCTCCTTGAGTGTTTGGAAGCCATTTGAAACAGTCTCCAAAGAGAAATGTTGTTTTTTCTCCTCATTCCTGTGTGGCAGCCAGTTCCCCTTGGCAGCTTGAATATAGGCTTTAAATAAGGCTGACTTTTGCAATGAGAAAGGCTGTGCTTTGAGAACAGTTACGGTGTTGATGCTTGCCTGGTATGCAGAAGTAACAGATTATCTGTAAAGGTGATGAAATTTCCATTCCTGAAGGCTTTCAAGGTTTGGCTGCACAAAGCCAAGGTTAACCTCACCTGGTCTAAGCAGTAGTTTTGCTGCAGGTGCAAGCTGGACTTGAGACTTCCTGAGGCCTCTGTGTGTGCATGTGAACCTTCAGGAGATCTCAGAAGTCAGATCGGTTTGCATGCATTGCCATGCTTTTATGCTGTGCACTAGCTGTCCTGGAGTCCTTTGCTTTCTGCCTCTTCAAAACTGCCCGAGGAAGATGAGCAACTGTCCTGCTTTAATACACAGACATTTCTGTGGAGAAAGTGCATTTGGCAGCTCTGGATCTCATGTCTGGACCAGCTTGTCCTGCTGTTCTGGGTAGGAAACCTGTACTGTGTAAGTTGTATGCTTGTATTCAGCTTTGGGAAAGCAGGAAGAGGGGATTTGGATGTGAATACTTTAAAATGGCCACTTGCAACTCAATATTAGCAGCTTAGTATTTGGCCATTGTGTGTGCAGACAGTAAGCTGGTCCTAGTGTTGGGGCATTTGTTTCCAAGCTTGACCTGTTGTGTCTCAGGCTAGATCTGTGGGGCTGGTGATGTGATGGGGGTTGTGTGGGGTTTTGGTTTTTCTTTCCACTCCAGCTACTCCCTCGTTTATCAGACAGCAGTAGATAGCAGTGTGGTGCTGGCTCTGGTTTTTGGGCAAAGGCGGCTGGCTGAAGTTGTGAAGAAGCATTTTTGGCGTTGCCTCTTCTTCCCCTCCCTTCCTCTTGCTGATCTGGTCAGTGAGTTGTGATTCAGTAGTCGTTAGCTATAGATTTTGTGCCTTATCTTGAAGCAAATAACAGTTCAGTTCTCAGGACAGTGTTGACATGGGCAGTCTGGTACAACAGAGATGCTTGTTGAAGGGTGGGCTCTAAAAGGAGGCAGTATTTTCTTACGGACATGAATTCACCATTCTCTGAAGACCTTATGGGTACTGAGACAAATTCTTCAAGCTACTGCTTCATGTGCTCTGTGACACAGCTGCAGAGTGGAGTCCCGTGGTGTGTCCTCCAGCAACGGCTGCCGTGGCCTTTGAGTCTGTGATCGTACTCAGTGATGATCACCCTGAACATGAGGCTGCTCTGAATAAAAACTCACCCAGCAGAGGTCAGTGGTGCACTGCTGTATGCATAAACCAGTCTGTTGTGGGCCTTAATGTATGGTAAGTCTCTTATGGAAGCTTTCCTCCATTGCTCACACTGCTTCTGTCCCAGTCTAGTACCCCAGGGGAATGTAAGTAGGGATTGCATTTGGAAGGATTAGAATTCATTTGTGGAAGAAAATAACCAAACTGTCAATAAATATATTAATGAAGGGGGCAAAAAAAAAAAATCCCCTAGGGAAAGGGAAAGCCAAAATTGAAGTAATGCATTAATTGCATTTCATGTTCTGTTCCAAGTAAAATTTAAATTGCAAGCTGGGTGATGTTAACAGAAAGGAGTTTCTGCAGGAAGAAGAAGGGGTGAGGGAGGAATGGTCTAGCCTATAACTCTGAAGAATGAAGGCAGTAGCTTTGTAGGTTAGTTAAGAAATTGTATTTTCTGTGCACAGTATAGTGTGTAATGGCTTATGGCAGAGGCAGAATGGGTGGATGCTCATCACTGGCAGAGGGAAAAAAGGAACGGAACAGAAGACAGGTGCTGTGAACTTCTACAAGAGCTTGTGGAAGATGAATAAATGCCACCTCTCTGGTAACTGAGGGATTCAACACAGCTAGCAACAATCATGGTACAGAGTTTCAGAGGGCCAGGAGGAATGAGGAAGTGTAAAATTGCACAGAAAGTGAACAGGAGCTTCACCACCTTCGTGGAAGGGCGTGATTCTGTTCTGGTCTCTTCAAACTTTGCTTTTTTTTAAAAAAAAAAAAAAAAAAATAAGTATGGGCTATGGCAAGAGGATGCTGCATTCAGGCAACTGTGCCTGTGAAATGGACTTCTGATGAACGAATATTTGATGCCTTCTGAATTAATTGGTCCCCTACCGTTTCACTTCACAAGGAAGGCATCAGGAGCCAGAAGTTTGGATACTTCAGTTTAGATGCACCAGTCCCTTTACACACAATGTGCTGGCATCTTCAGTGGGTCAGAAGCCTTAGGAAGTCAATTAGAGCTGCTGCTTAGCCACCCGTGGTGTATCCTGGCAGCTTGCAAAAAGGGAGCTGAAGTGTCCTGTTCCTGCAGATTGCCACGCAGATTACTGAAGAGGCAGAAGGCCGTGCTCTGCAGCTGTCCTGTTGCTGCTTGTCAAGGAGCTGAGTGGGGAACTTGCTGAGAAACTTGATGGATTTTCTACTGATTTCTGTGTCACTAACCAGAGTTTGAGTATAAACCCGTATTTGAGAAAAGAGGCAGAAAGCTGATAGAACCATGCTTAAATTTTGGACTACACAGGCTGATAGAAACATTAATTTTGGCCCCAAATCCAAGGGACTCCAGAGAAACAAACATGACAGACCTGAGCAGTGCCTGGAAAGTGCATAACTCCTGGCTTCATTTTCTAGCTAAGTACAAACCTTTCCAAAGGTGTTGTCCAATGTAAACAGAATGCAGTGCCTGGCTGTTTACTGAGGCGTGCTCTGCCTAAAACAGTTTTAAAAAAGCGTTGTCAATGATCAGCTGTTACAAAAATAAGGTATCAGAACTTGCACCGCAGAAAAGATTATCTGGAGTTAAGTATTGAAGGATTTCCTTGAAGAGGAGAAAGCTAATGCTTGTAGGAGTTAGCTGTGTGTGTTTTACAGCTTGTTTTTCTTGTGTGTGTTTGAAAGTTGAAGAGTTGAAAGTTGAAGTACGTGCTTATTCTGAAATACGGGTGCCTATTCTGTTTTGGAAGGTACAATGTTAACCTTTACCAACTTCATAGAGGGTTTCAGTTAACATCTTGCCTACTCCCAAATTATAGGAAATGCTTTGATTGAAGGTGCAAAGTCCGTGGAGATTAGAAGGTATTTGCCTCTTCTGGCTTTTGTGCTAAACCAGGAGCAGGGCTGTTCTGTATGCCTGTGACTGCTGCAGAGTGCTCCTTACCCAGGTTTTAGTGGTGAGGTGTTGCAGCTCTGGGGTGGTGTTGGAGAGATGCATTGGGAGTCTGGATTGTCTGCTGGGAAACAAATGCTCTCCTCTACACCACTTTCAGTGGGAGGGAGGGAGTCAAGGTAACTTGCAGGGCAGCAGGTGGTTATGACCTCCTAATAAAGCCATGATGGAACTACCAGAGTCTATGCTTGTTGTATTTTCTTGGACATACTCCAGCTACACAGCTGCTGAAGTAAAATTCTGATTCTCTGGAAGTTGATGGTTGATTTAGTGAGCTGTTCCCAGCTGAAGGTCTGAGGGCCCATTGAACCTCTGAGGTTTGACTTCCTTCTGTATAGCTCAGTCGGAACTGGGTTGTCTTTAAATAAATCTCTGAAAACTTTTATCTTTGGTAACTTCAGAATACTGTGGTCTAAATGGCTCATTCTACCTATTTCAGCTAAAAAAGCTGCTTCTGTCATAAGATGAGAAAGATCCCATATTTGAGTGCCTAAAAAAGATCAGGCAAATGTACCCGAAACACTTTGTTCTCCCTTCTCTAAACGAGAGCTGAAGGTGATTGCCTCAGATGTACGTACTGGCAGGGTAGGTGAGATGAATCCCCCTCAGTCTCTTGAAGAAATCTGGAGGAGGAAGCTTAATATTAGATCTGTGGGCTCAAGACTTGTTGACAGGAAAGAGCCCTAAATAGAGGGATGGCCTCATGAAGTGTGGGTGTGTTATCCCACACTGCTCAGCCAGCAGCCTGAAAAGCATGGAGAAGATAGAGGCAGGGCAACCTGCATCCCTTTCCCTTAATTTGAAGGGCTGCTTGGAAAAATATTGATGGACTCAGGGAGCCCCATCTCTTCTGAGGTCTCTAGATGCAAAAACGAACCCAGTGGTGCTGTTTGGGGACAAGAGGGGGCAGACTTACTGAGGACTGGTTTGTGGCTGGGTACAGAGATCATCTTGGTGTATGTAAGTATCTTCTACACATTTAACATACGCTGTCCCAGACAGCCCCTTGTGAAAACTGTCATGTCTGCGCTGCAGTCACTTAGAAAAAGCATTCTGGATCCCTGGTTGTTTCAGTATTCAGCGAAGTGTATTTTTATGTTACACAAATCACAAACTTTTTCTTTCCAGGCTGTCCAGCTCCTCTGTTTGCTGTGGCGTTTCCACCCTCCAGTTGGGTGCCAAGTGCAATTTACTTGCTGTCTAAGGAGGCATTCAAAAAGAAGCCAAAGTTTCGGAACTTGTTTGGTAGGGAGAACAAAGGATTATTTTTTTCTCCCGCTGCTAATCATTAGCTCAATTTCCTCCTCTTCAGGATGAGCACTTTTTGCTGAATAATAAGCAAAGGCTTTAGAGGAGTTCTGCCTTGAGGTAACCAACAGATTTAACTGTAATAATGGCTACATCAAATAGCTTCAGGTTAATTGTGATGAGGTGCTGTAATCCCACTTAATTTCTGTGGAAATTACACCTCTCAATTACTTACATAATTTTGAGGCTTGCTCTTGACTTTTGATGGTTTTAAGCTGCGGAGGCGCTTTCTCAGGTGGCGTGTCCAACCCCAGCAGTTGTATACTTGAACATTCAGTTCAAACTCCGGCCACTCAGTGTCTGAAAATTCCTGTAGTTATTAAACTTGCTCTGTATTCATTATCTGTGCTGGGGAATGTGTTTTTTTAGGAATGACTCTTGGCATTATGGAATGCATTTTTTTATTCAGTTAAACAGTGATCCTACAGAGGTGTCACCAAAAGCTGTTTGTAATGCTAGAGGAAATAAATTAAAGGTATCTCTATTCTTGTTAAATATAAGTAGAAAATCTTTCTGATTTTGCATTAGTGAAAACAGGCTGGTGGCGGTGACAAATTTGGGGCTAGGAATAAATCTTGCAGCTGCCCATGACTGAAGAGAAGAAAAACCTTAGCAGAGAGAAATGACCAAAACTAACCTTTGTTTTCGAGTACAAATAAATGCTGCGGCATGGCAAATAGTGTTCATGTTTCTGGGTTTTTAAGAAGCTTTTATTTAAAAAACAAAAAAGTAAATGTGGCTTAAAAATGATCAGGTACTTGTGTGTGTCTTGTTTCTATCAGGAAACAAATGAAAGAGCTGGAGGAGTCAGGATTCCTGAAAGGATCTTTGAATGCAGAGAAGCAGTTGGCTCTCATCAGCATTTGCACAGACCTGAAGGCAGCAGTAGAGGGTGCTACTTTCATTCAGGTAAGCAAAGATTTAGCAACAGCGAGCAAACAGTTTAAGAAAGATGATGAAAAACTACTGCGCAGTAGGTGGGCGGTGGAGAGTTCAGCACCCTGACCCTGTGAGGATGGTTGTGCTTGTTATGATTAAAGTTCTTTCCAGCCTAGTATCCCAGCAGGGGAGATCATGCCTCTTTGCAGGTTTGCCTGCTCAAGAGTCTTTGCAAGTTTCTTCTGGGTTATGTTGGAAGAGGCTGACAGCTGGCTAAGCTGAGAGGGAATTGCTGACCTCCACGTGCAACAAAGACCATACCTGTTAGAAGAAGGAGGCTGGGGCAGGAGATTCTTGGGGGAGAGCTTATCTATTTCAGCAACATCGCTCATGCTAGAGCTAGGACTAAAAAGTATTTCTTCTCCAGGTATCTAGGTAAGGCAGGGAACATGGCTATGCCCAGGACTGACTTGTGACTGGTGAAAAGCAAGCCTCTTCTTGCTTGTGCCCTCAGGCAAAAACAGGTTAGGCTCTGTGGAGTGCACATCCTATCTCTGCCACAATCGCTTGTCATGGATGCTACAAAGAGTGCTGCATGAAGAGGGAGAACTGTAGCCAAAACCAACTATGGGCAGAGCGTTAGAGTATTAAAAATAAGGTTAGTAGGCAGGGCTGGATCTGTGCTGCTAATAAAATCTGGCTGGGGAACAAGTTAAATTATTGGACCTGATTATTCTGTGCTGCATAACTGCTCATATGCTCGTTGATATGGGTATAGTTGAGGGAATAGGTGCATTAGTGACCATTTCTGGAGTAAAGGCTGAATGAGTCTGAGTCTGCACAGAACTGAGTCTGCCTAAAAGAGGACAGATGTCCAGACCCCATCTTCCTCCTGTGTAGCCAGTTGAATGGGGAAGAAGGGGAGGCAGAGGGAAGCCTCACAGAGCAGTCAAGATGTGAATGCACTTGCAGATTCCTACAGTCGTGTACTATTTTGTGTTCGCTTCCTTTTCACAAGGTCATGAAACTATATGGTGTTAGCTCAGTATCTTACTTCCTCATTAGTAATGAGCTTAGAGTTTGTCAGTTCATATTGTTTTCACATATGTATCACGTCTACAGAGTTTAATCTGTGAGTTTGTCTATTCACTCAGTCTTATAAAGTCCTCCTGCAGATGTTTGCGGTAATAATGAGAAGGATCAACTTAAATCTGTGAGCTAACTTGCAGGTCATTTAATCTTTGTGAAACAGCACTGGTCAGCATCTTTCACTGAGTAAGAGCTGACTGTACTTACTTGATGCTTACCATCTTTACCAGTTACTGTCCGTGAAAGGACTTTTTTTTCCCCTCACATAGCTAGTTAACTTCCTTGAAAGCCTATATATGTCAAATGTCTTGGTCTTTGTTACAAGACTTCCAGACATCCTTACTGACTGCATCAGCTGTGTGACTCCTGTGCCTGTTGCCTCATTTAGAGAATTCAACTAGATTTGTGAGGCAATGCTTCTCTTTGAAAACGTTGCTTTGACTCTTCCACATTTATTTAAAGCTCATTCAGTGCTCCCTTTTTCTCTTAACTCTCTTAATAGAGACATAAAGCTTACAGGCTCAGTGTAGAAATCTTCCCTTAGTTTCCTTAAAATTGGCACTGTGCTTGCTACTCTCCTGCTCTTTGCTATCAAAATGCATTCATTCAGTTGTTTCAAGTGAGCAGTTGTGTATCACTTACTGGTTTGGGGCAATGCAAACACATCAAAACTGGATACCGTGTCCCAGTACCTTGATTTTTCACCCCCCCCTCCCTTTGTTCTAAGATTTCTTCCACTTCTTCCCACTTGAGACAGACCCTGGGAGCTCCTAAGAGGAGATCTTCAGTGTCTGCAGGGAGTAGAAAGGAGAAGTGGAAATATATAAAAAATAAAATAAATAATTCTGTTATCCAGATGTTCCTTATGTACTTAGGTTATTTCTTGGCTCTATACATTACTCTTAATGCATTCTGAAGGAGAAATAACTTTTTTCTGTGTATTTTTTGTCTTTGGCAAATAAACAGTCCTTTGCTGGCACGATCATTTGAGCACCTGGTTCTCACAGCTTTATGAAGTCTGCCTTCTTGGTTCTAGCAGACTCCAAGTTTTGCCTGTTTTCTCTTGCTCTTCCAAGCATTTCTTACCACCTAGTTTGTCAATATGGTATGTCTGTTCCTTCCATGCCACCTGTAAGCATCCAGTCCTCTTTTGCTGGCAAGTGTGCATCTCCTTTCAAGCATCCTCACTTGTATTTTACTATCTTCTGAAGCTGAGTGCAGCTGTCATAGAGTTACTAGCACTTGTTACTAGCCCCTAGAGATTTTGAATGTTTGCTTTTGTTCCTGGTAGAGAGGCTCTTCAGCCCTAAGAGTTTTCAGTAAGGTCCTGCATGCTACTTCAGATTAAATCAGGGGCTGCATTTTTCTGTCCCCTTCATATTCTTCTTGATCAGCTGATCAGCGAAGCGGGCATTGGGAAAGTGTTGCAAAATCAGAGTAATTCTGTATTGGAAGGGACCTGTGGAAGTCACCTTGTCCAACCTGCTGCTCTAAGCAGGACCAGCTTACATCAGCTTGCCCAGAGTTTGTCCAGTTGAGTTTTGCATATTTCTAAGGATGGAGACTTCCAGCCTCCCCAGGTAACTTGTTACAGCATTTGATTACTCTCATTGTGAAACTTCTTTTCTGGTATCTAATTGGAATTTTCCTTCCTGCAACTTTTGTCCCTTGCCTCTTGTCCTACTACTGTGGACCTTTGAGAAGAATCTGGCTTGTGTGTGCTCCCTTCAGGTAACTGAAGACAGCAGTGTTGCATTAATAGTGCCTGAATAGCAACAATCTACCTGGGGTAATGCAAGCTCTCAAGCTTTCTGGTACTATCTTATGTTCTCTTAATCCTTCTGATAACACTTAACAGCTACATGTTAAGCGTATAAATAAATGAAGGAGGTGCAGCATGCTGAAGGGTAACAAGCCTGAAGTGTGAAACGCTGTTGGTGGTGTTCATATCAGCTTATCAGTTCCAAGCCATAGTATCGAATTTTGGCTTGAAATGAAGTGTTACCAAATACACAATGTAAGCAGACAAATTATTTGAACTAGCCTTCAGTTTGTTCTTTTGGAGGTGAGAAGGGAAATAAAAAAAAGAATCCTTATTTTTAGGTTCATAGCCCTATTTCAGCATTGAACTGATTACTTTCTGCCTGGATGAACCATATTAAACTTCCGAAACTTCACAGCATACAGCTTTCCACCTGGAAGGACAAGGTGGACTATGAAGACAAGTGTATTGTTTTTTTTTCTTATTTTTTATTTTTAATTATTGGTTACTTAAAAATTAAGATGTCATTTGCGTTAATCTTAGTTGAATATAAAGGGCTTAATTTTCTGGCCTAGTGATAAAAACCTACTGATTAACTTGTCAGAAGACTTCCATGAGATCTCCATTTCTTTGCACTAGATTTCAGTTGGTTAAATCTTAACTTATTTTCAAATTTGGCCTTTGTAGAGTAAGTCCACCTCAAACTAAAAATTTCCTTGATGTTTGCACTGCTTGAATGAATTCTGCAGATAGCCTTCTATGCTGTTCTAGTGGGACATAACTTGAAATGAATGGGGTGAAATTATAAAAATATGAAACTTCTTGAATAGCAGTAATGAAGATACAATGGAAAAGTGAAGTGAAAGATGCAAGAAATAATTAGAAGGACTGAGAAGGACTACTATTTGGAATAGTAGTGTTGTGAACTTCTAAAAACAAGGTATGCCTTGCTGTGTTTTTGTTTGTATCTTCTATCTCATGGGCACTTCTATGAAGTAAGCTATCTTGATGATTTGGTGTGCTTTACATCATCTTCGGAAGGAAATTAATTTGCTTTTTGCTTTAAAACTGAGTATTCACCCAGGAAAATGATGGAAGTGCAGTTTCACCTCTCAGTTTTCCTGTGCTACTTAGAAGCAGTTGGCAGTGCCTCTAATTACTAAATAATAAAAATCAGTGCAGCATTTGTATAATCTCTTACCATGGTGCTATTAAAGCAAAAGCCTTTCTTTATATGCTTTGCTCTATTTTTCTGTTACTAAATTGTTCCAAAGCCTATTAGCTCTCATAGGAGGATAAAATGACTAGCTGCTGGTAAGATCTAATGCTTGATACTTGAGCTACCATGTTCTCCAGCAGCAAGCAGGGAGAGCAGCAGCAAAACCTGGGCTTTGAGGCCAGTGCTCACGGTGAGCTGCCTGCTCAGGGAGGTGCTCTTTGAGCCTACCAGCTGGGCTGTGGCATGGGACAAAGCAGGCTGGCAAGAGGATGACGTTAAGCTTGGAATTCAGACTACTGAATTCATAAGGAATTCATAAAGAGAGGATTCATAATCCCCATGGTGTGAGGTATTTATCCTTTTACATTTTAAATGAACTTTTCCAGAACAGCCCTTGAGCAGTTTCTTTTTTTTTCCTTATGTTAAAATGGGAGGACTCCCTCCCACCACCCTACCTTACATGTGCAAACTCTTGAACTGATAATAATAACACTAGTAGATTTTTGGCTTGGTTTCTTTCAGACCTTCCTGGATGTATTATATCTCCCAGGTAGACATAAATAATAATTTAAAAAGTTCTACCACCTTAAAATTAACTTCCAGAAAGTCTGGATGTGTTTCAGGATGGGATAACAGCATTGACTTGGGAGTCTTGACAGCTGGTGTCTCGTGTCTCTTGTCACACAAACTTGCTTGACTGATTGGTACCAATTTCTACCATTAGTGTTTGTTCTGCTCGTCTGATGGCTTCCAAGAAGGTTTGTGCTTCTGGTGGTGACCTGTCTGCAGACAGGTCAATGTGCAAAGGTGTCTTGAGCTGCCCTGAGCTCGTAGGCTGGGAGACAAGCCTGGTTTGGAAGCTGTGTTAATGAAGTACCTCTGTAAATGGAAAGCTGCTGCAAGGCAGTGTGCAAGCACTGCGGTAACAGCTCCTTTGGGACTGGTGTCTGGTCAGCTTGGAGCACTGGACAGGCAAACACGGATCTGTTTGCTCTTAACTGGGCAAACATAACCTTAGGCCTGGTTTTACCTTATCTACCTCAAACACTGGTCTGAGGCACCAGCAATTCCATTTCAGCTTCTGAGGGAGCTGGTTCTGGGACATCAACTGCCTCGCCATCGCTGGGGAAGCTTGAGGAAAACTGTTCTCCATTTTTAGGGGTGAAACAGTTTGAGCTCAAAGATTTGCTGCGAAATACTTGATGAAGTCCATGCTTGAGATGAACTGGAAGTTTGAGTAGGCAGCTGTGGTGCTGCTGTTGAATGGACTTTTATTCTTCCAAATTTCCAGATGCTCACTCCCATCTAGCCTATGCATGTACCAGCTGGCACTGTCAACCATTACGGACTTTAAAATGGTTTTGGTCCCTGTTAGAGGAGGTCTTCGCTGCTATAACCATTGTCCTGCCCAGCAGTTAACCCTGCTCCTGTGTTTTTTTCACTGTTCTCTGGTCTCTTTTCAAGAACTGTATTATATTTCCATTGCCTTTCCTGGATTCTTTCCCCTGGCACTTTTCCCTGTTTTTCAGGTTGGATGGGATCACAGTAGAAGGAAACAGCAGGTCTGATTCTTCAAGAAAGGATGTGGGGAGGAGGATGTTGATCAGGCATATCTTGAGATTGTTTTGCCCCTTCCCTAAAGGACCAAAAAGGATCCTAATCCCTCCTGTGGCAGCCCTGATCATCTTCTTTGTTTGTCTCTTGAAAGCTTTGTAGGATACAGGAACCTCATGGAAAAAGGTGGATGTCTTCATGGCATGATACTGACAATAAGTGAGATGAAACTTGCCTTCATTTATATATTAAAAACAAACAAAAACCAATAACAACAATTCTCCACATTAAAAAAAAACAAAAACAAAAACACTCCTAAATCTACAAGTTTTCACTCTGATTTAGATGATATGTAATTCTGCTCTCCCAGCTCCCTTTCTGTGTTTTGTACCGACTGAAGGTTGAGCAGCCACCTGTAATTCACTTGTTTGTTCTAACAGCGTACAGTGGCTGCAACTTGATATTTTGCTGCTCCAGTTCCTTAACAGGGCATGTTTCTGAACTGTAGGAAAGTACAAAATGTTTCCATCGAAATGCTAGATTTCACCTCACCAAAGTGGGGTTTATTTGTACAGTATCATGTGGTAGGCAGTCTCTCCTGTCAGTTGAGCTGGTGATTTAGGAAGCATCAGATTTCCCTCTAGTATGAACTCATCCAGTCAAGGCACCTAACAAGTTATTCTGGTAGATTTGAGGTGAGTTAATAGGCACAAAATTTCTAATTTGTATTTCTTTTCAAAGTCAGATTAGCCTAGAAATGTTGGTGTTTTAACTGGTGCCTTTGTAACTGCTCCATGACAAATTAGGCTTGCTGGTCTGTTGCCCTGTAGCTGATGATTTTAAGTTCTTTTAAAGCCTTTCTGAATATGAACTTAACACCGTTCTGAAAGCTGGACATTTGTGGATTTGCTGTAGGACACTTTTATAACTATATTTTGAAATGAAATTTAAACAAGTCCAAACAATATGAATTGGAGTTAAACTTGTATAGGGGTTGCCCTGGCTCTGAGCATCTGCTCCTCAACAGAGGAGCCTGTGAGAGGATTTCACCTTTATGAGAAGGTTCACCCTTACCTCTAGCTGCCCTGCCAGCTCCTGAGTTGTCCAAAGCCTGTCTGGAAGGAACTTCAGAGGTTACGTAGTCCATCCACTGCCCTGAGGCAGGTTCAGTCATACTCGGACAAGTGTCTGTCAGAAATGGTTCAACTTGTTCTTAAAATTGTCATGTGATGGGATTCCTTCTCCTTCCCCCTGTTAAGCACTTTATTATCTACCCTTATTCTGAGTCTGTAACTGAAACCTTGGGACGTGAACATATGTGACCATGCCTTTCCATTTTATTTACCATTTTTATAGGTACCACAAATGGTGGTAACGTGTTTTACCACCACTCACTAATTGCTCGCTGGTCTGCTCTTCAGTTAAGGTGCTGCTGTCCTTATCCTGTAAACCACGGGTGAGAGAGAAGGATACCAGTCTGTGTTCAGGTTGAAAACAAAGACTTGATTGCTCAGGTTGTGTGGCTTGTTTTAGGGTAACTAATTTGTTTCACATCTGAGTCTTTTGTCCACAGACATATTGTGTTACTGATCCAGTATTTGAACATGTGCTTAAATCCCATTTTGGAGGAAGTCCTGCACCAGCTGTGTGGAATGCATGTCTGCAGGGGGGAGAGGGGCAGGCAGCCTGTTGAGCTGTCTTCCCTTGGCTTGTATCCCACGTTGCCTGGGTTCCTGCCTCACCCCCAAGTGTTTTGGGGCCAGTCTCTTGATCTCACCTCCCTGCAGTGCTCAGCCAGGTGCTCCCCTGTGCTCCGAGCTGCCGGGGCTCCAGCTGTAGTCCTGCTCTAACACAGCCATGTCAATTATAAGAGTACGTTGTTGACTTTCTTTTTCTCTTTTCTTTTTAATCTTCCTCATTTTAACTGATCTAAATGCTGATACCACACCGAAGGATGCTGCATAGCCTGGGGCCTCCCTCACTGACAGCTGTGCGAGCATCTGCTGTTCCTCTGCTGTGTCCCACACCCGTACGGTGGTGTGCGAATGTCTCCTGTCCAGCAGCTGTCCTTACCTTCACCCTCAGATAAGGGTAATAGCTCTCCTTAAAAGGAGACAGAAAGAAATGTTTCTCCTCACCCACACCCCATCTTTGTAGTTCAAAATGGTGTGTTCTTATTTGACATCGTGTCTTTGTTAAATACTTAATTACTAGACATGGTTGTTTCTTGGGATTTGAGGGGGAGCAGGGGAAAGCTTAGAGTGACAACCTTTAGAACTAAAGCTGTAAAGCACTTTAACACCCCTGGCTTTGACATCCTCAAAATAACTTGAGAGACTAAGAGAAAAATATTAGTTTAGTTTGTTTTGACTTCTGTAATACGAGAACCCAGGAATAATGTGCAGTGACTTACCTTTTCAAAACAATCCACGCTTGCAACTTAGCAAGACCTGCACTTGCAGTCCTATCTCTTCCCTTCTGCTTGTGGTGTGAGTAGTGTGTTAATGCCCTGTATGTGCTGCTCCTTGCACTTGTTACTGATTTGTGAAGTCAGGACAACTTGTGGACAATCCCAGGACTTATATTTAACCACAGATTTAAGAGCAAATGTTTTGGAAAGTCACTGTTAGAACTCTGATAGGGCTGGAAAGACCTGATGTGGATTTAATTTCAACATGCTAGAGAAAGGGGGAAAAAATATTTTCTTTACAGACTGTGATCGTCGTCTTTACTTCTCTGCCCTGTGCTAGAGGAAGGAATTAACACCTGAGTGACTCACTTCAGAGTGTAAAGGAGTATACCTTAAGCCAGAGTGTGGGGAGGATGTTTCTCTTTTTTTTTTTTTATCCTATTATGCTTCCTTATGTAGGTATCTTGAGGAAGCTTTTACATGTTATTGCTGGAACTGATTTTAGTTGGTATGTTCATCGTTGACCTGAGAGTGTTGGTAAACACACCCAGTACTTGAGTTTGTAGGTGATAGTAAATTCTTTCAGGTGGCCTAATGCAATGCAAGCCTAAGAAATTCCTGACAAGCCTCCTAAGTCTGAGCAGAGAAAAAGTAGTAGGTGAGTAGTAACACAGATGTGAAAGAACATAAGGAAAAACTATTTAAATCATGGCTACATGATTCTGAAGTCACAAGTAGCAGTTGGAGTTTGGGAACAAAAATATAATTGTCCAACATTTCTCTAAAAAGTTCTCTAAAATGATCAATGCAGTGCATATTTGCAGGAAAAAAAGAAGCTTGCAAAATGTTGAGTATCACTTGGGAAGGGGTGAGAGGTGAGTGGGAGGTTATTGTTATACTGCCAAATGAAACATCGGTGTGCCCTTGTCTCATAGGTGCTAGACTGCAGACAGTGCTCATCTCACCAAGGATGCATGAGAACTAGAGGAGGTGCAGGAGGAGAGCAACTGAAATGATGAGGGGGCTGGAGCCCCTTGAGAGAAAGCACCACTTCATGTTGTTGGCAGTGATTTGCTGAAGCTGCCTGCCATGGGAAACTGTGGTGGCATAAAGTATCAGCAGGTTCTTATAAGAATTAAGCAAGCTGGGGGACAATATAGTGGGCTGGAGGATGTTTCTTATGTTCTTAGGGAAAACCTGGATAACTCTCATCTCTGAGTCGTTGTGTCCATGTCATTTGGTTTGGGGAGGTTCCACTTGTCTCTGTGTGCATGTGTGCATTTTAAGATTAATTATATAAAAAAAAGGGGGGGCTATCACCCTACAATATTTTAGACCATCCATCTTAAGCTTTTGATACAGATGAGGAAAACTATTTATAAATACATATAGTCATAAATTTATTTTGATGCAGAAAAGCTAAAAGAATATGTAAAAAAACAAAACAAAACAAAAAAAATAAACAACAATGTGGTGAGATCTGTCTCAGAGTTGCACCATACAGTCATTGTTTACATATCTTACAGTCAAACTATTTGTCACTTGGCTGAAACAACAAAATGCTTTGAATGATTGTGTCTAGTGTAAATAGTAATAAAAAATAGTTTGTGTCGAAATTGATAAAGAAATAGAGTCTTAATTTTAAACCTGTTCATGTAAGTTATTGGTATATCCACACACTATTTATCTTAAAACATGTCTCAAAATAAGCACCTAAAATTACTTTGAAAAAGGGTGATACAATAGGAAAACCTGGAATACTTGCTGTCACTTGTATTGTGTAATCATTTTGAATTTTGTGTAGCCACCCAAACCTGTTTAATACATGTGAAATACTTGATAGTTGAGCTAAATTGGTGACAATAACATCAGAAACAAAATTGATATTTTTACATAATAACTTGTTCTGATGTTAAAAACACCATTTTATTTTTCAGCCTGCTTTTTCAGCCAAACCCCTAAGCATTGCAGTCAAACTGTCACACTTCTTAATTGCAGTGGTGTGGTTTGTGTGTAACTTGTCTGCTGAGCAGGCTGTGTGTATCGTTGTTATGACAGAACAAAAAGAAATAAGGCCCCCTTTCCTTGATAGTGTACCTTTGATCTTCCAGATGAGAATTGCAGACCTAAACCCTGCAGAAAAGATGAAACTGGCAAGTCTAACAAAAGCCTAAACAGAAGTAATAGTTAGTATTGAAATCCTAATTATACTAGTGAGTGTTTTAAACACTATTTTACTTTAAGTATAATTTGATTTTGGTTGATATGGATTCTGTGAAACAGCAACAGTGAGGAGCACAGCAGTGCATATGCATACACAAGTGCAGTATTGCTTCAATAACATCAGTAATCTCAACTGTGCAAGTAATATTGTATAAGAATTGTCTGCTAAATTGCAAGGTCTAATTTACAGATAGAATGTACAAATGCTAAAATAAGCTGTTTAAGTCAGCTTTTTTTTTTTTTTATACAAGAGTCCTTTATTATTTAGATTTGCTAAATTATTTGGAATTATTTGGAAGACTTTTGACTGTGCAGTTGCTAAATATAGTTAATAGATCTTTGAAATCTGTTTAACTAAATTTACAGATCTTACAGATGTCTGTCCTTATAGTGATGAACTTAATACAGTTTAAAATCCACGGGTCCCTGTTTTATGCAGGTTTGTGTGAATAAGGCTTTGTTTTTAAAAATGCATCTTTCTAATGTGGTTTTGTAGGTTAAAAATAAAACAATTATGCCTGAAGTCTTTTCTGTGTTCTTTCTAGTGGATTATAACTCCAGAAGATAATGAAGGTATTTGTATAAAGGGATTAGGCACCAAGACTTTCAGAAAAGCAGCTTTGAGTTGCAGAGGTCTCTCTGCTCTTTGTTTCTTAATCCTGTGAGTATCTTTGTATTCCCTCCAGAAGCTGGTAGTCTGTTGCTGTAGGAATTAATGTGGTTTGTGTCCCAGGAGTGCTGTCGGTCCAGGTCCAGCTTGTGGGACAGGTCGGTGCTCCAAAGGTGGCTGCTGTACATCCTTGTGTACGAGAGGATCGCTGTTACCTGGCTCTGGAAAGTGTTCTGTAGAAAAAGAAAAGCTGAGCCCACTTACAGTGCTGTAAATTACACGTGTACAAACACAGGAACGGAGCCAAGGTTCGTGGTATGTTTGGAGATCCTCACTTAACTGCACAAGATGAAGAGCGTGCTTGTAGCAGTTGAAGTGGTTACGGTTTCTGAACAGCTCACCTGCTGCTTGAAGCCCTGTTGAATTCAGTGGGGACTAAGAAGGCCCAGAACTCCTGCAAGGAATTTTCTACCTTTTGTTGTGGTTAGGGCAAGGCTGCAGGGCGCTCCTGCTGCAGCATAGCAGTGAAGTACAACCGCTGGGGGTTAGGCGGTGTGCTCTGCGAGCCAGGTGAAGGTAAGGGAGGAGGAGGAGTACTGCCTAGGGGACTTCATAACATGCTATGAGCTAGGTGGCTCACCTGTGAGCAGGTGAATTTTTCAAGAATTAGTTCCTTCAAGTTCAAGATTGATCCATCTTCACTTGCAGAAATTTACATTGTTATAAATGCTCATATTAATATTCTCAGGGAACAATTTTTGTATTCATTGCTTCTTCAATACACAGCAACCAGAATCTAGTCAGGAGGTGGAAACTCATCATTGTACAGCTGTGGCTTTCAGTTTCTTTCTTTGGGGATTCCTCACACTTGGTGACCACTGTCAAGCTCCATGCTTGCTTATAGAGATGTTTCTGCTGCTCACTCTGACAGCATCATCAGGTGCTGTTATAGAAAGTTGGCTTGCTTGTTGCTGAACAATTAGTAATCTCCATGCCAGCTTAAATCTTTGGCTTTCATCTTACACTGTGATGCTTGTACTGCTATTTTAGGACTATACCGCTGTGTTGCAGTGCTTTGCTCCAGGCCATGCTTTGCTTCTTCACCTCACAGTGCTAGTAAATCCATTGCCTTGGCAGCAGCTCCAGTTGCTGGTGCAAGGAGAAGGGAGGTATTTTGCAAGATAGTGTTCTGGGGAGTGTTTGCTAGAGGGTGATGCAGGTGAATTGCTTCCTTGGCATACCCAAGAACGGATGGGAAGAATCTGGGTAGACGCCAGCATTTAATATAGGTAAATGAAGCTGTGCTCTCAGGTGAGCATGGATGTGTGTGGGAGTGCAGATGGCATGGTGGGAAAAGCTGTACAAAAACACAAACCCTCTTGATTTCAACAGATTAAGCTTCCTAGCTTTGTACTGACATTCAAATGGTCGCATCATACGTGAGTACAGATCCTTAGCTAGGGGTGACTGGACCCTGATCACCATGTCAGGGTATTGTTGGGGAGAAGTCAGGTATGTTCTTACCTTCTCTAGGTCCTTCAGAGTTCACAGGCTGCCTGAGTAACAGCTATGTTGTCTCTGAACCTACAGGTAACAGGCATTAAGCTGGCTGACAAGAAGTCTTTAATACAATGCAGCTATTCCAGGAGGTGGGTTTTAAAAATGAGCAGCTGTCGTGCTCTGCTCAGGCTGCTGAAGAGGACATTTAATAAATTTCTAGTCAGATTAGCAGCAGCCTTGTCCAGACGCTCAAGCCTTGGGATAAAGGCGTACTGTTTCTCACAAATGAGAAGTGCAATCTCTACAAAAAGTGCACAGAAATATACGGTGTCACTTAAAATGCACTGAGGTGTTGGCTAACCTTCTTTGCACTGATTCTTTGAGAGGGACTGTCGTAGCTTTAAAGCTGAATCTTATCTTGCTGTTTGATCTTCTTTTTCTCAGGGTAAACAGAATAGCCTCAGACCGCTCCAGGCTCCGTAACTGACAGCAAGTGAGGCTCCTGTTTAATAGGTTGTTTAGAGTTTAATTTTTCCCCTCTGTTCTTAAGGGAATTGGTGTCTCTGAGAAAATAATTGCATGCCCGATGAGGACAGAAGCTTTATTGCGGTGGTCCAAGAACCTGAATACAATTGTGACGATATATGAGAAACTTCAAGCAAATGGCCCATTCAGAAACCTTACGTAACTGTGGCAGGTTTGAGTTTCCAGCAGATTCGGATTTGCCTCTTTGATTATCATCTGATGTGAGAGGAGGCTTAGGATTTCAAGTTCACAATACATCTATTCAGTGAGACCCGTTTATTAGCCTGAACAGTATCTGCGGAGTTCTCTTCATCTTTGGCTTTACTAAAAGAAGCTATTTAAACTTAATTCCAGGCTCCAAGCTTGTTGGTTATGAGCAGAGTATCACTTTGTTTTGATAAGGATGTCTATTACTTTGCGCTCTCTCTGGAGTTCTTAAATGACCCTGTTTATCTCTTCTGCATCATGGAACTTTCAGTGCTGCCCCATGCAATGTGCTTATTTTCTTGGAAGACTTCAAATTAGCCTTAACCCACTTATATCCAGCCTGATGGAAACTCTGGTCCTGGGCGTTCCTGCTGAGTTCAGCATAACAGGAAGGACCAAATGACATGCTGATTGGTGGGAGAAGCTTAGGGCTGGAAAAAAGTAGGTATTTTCTGCGTTTTGATGGGGAAGCTGAAGTTTTGCAAGTTCAGGATTCTTTTTAGACTTTGTGAAACACTTCTGGGGAACAAAAAATAAAAACAAAGAAACAAATAAGCTGGCTGGCTTTACTCCCCTGTTTTGTCCTGGACAGACTGAAGTCCTTCCTATTGATTGTGGGATCCACTGTAGTTGTTCTCCCATGTCCATGTTGCTTTCAGACTGGTGGATTTCTGCATGCTCTTCTTCAGGCAGCTCATGGGGATAACTTTAAAATTACTGGAGAGGTTCTGGCTCTTGGCTCCTATAGGTAAAACTGCACACAACTCTGTAGTGCTGAACATGCTCTGTAGCTTGGGGGAAGTTTTGATAGCATGCATTCCACTTCAGAAATCTTTCTCACAGTTGAAGTAGGTGTCTGTATTTAAGCTTTTAAAGCATGGGGATCACAGATATTTCGGTGCAGGTTTCAGAACTGTAAGTTGTGTTATTCTCCCTTAGTTCTGGAAATAATAGGTTTGTCTTCTTTTGAGCTACATGTGATCATTTCCATCTTGTCTGAAAAAGAACAAAAGATCGCTGACTTACTTCATTTGAGGTTCTCTTCAAACAGGTTCTGAGCAAAACAGCAACAACAAAAAAAGAACAAGTCTTATTCCTCCTTACTATGTTACCTCTTTGTATGAATAGAAGTCTATACTTTATACAAAGCAGAATCATCTGCTTTGTGTTAAATCTCCAGTGGTGTGTGGTCATCCATCTTCTGCTACAGAAAACCTCTAGGGCTTTCACTTCCTTTGTGTGTAGAAAGGTATCTTTGTAGTATGGCTCACGGGTACATCTAGGCTGAATTAAAACTGGTGGTTTGTATGGATCAGTGAAGTCTGAAATGCATAGATAAATGCTATAAAAATAGAAGAATTCTAATACTGTTCTTTGTTCTTATTTCAGGAATGTACTCCAGAAAACCTGGAACTGAAAAAGAAGATTTTTGCTCAGCTAGATCTAATTGTTGGTGACAATGTTGTATTGAGCAGCTCGACCTCTTGTCTCTTACCCAGCAAACTGTTCACTGGCCTTAAACATGTTAAGCAGTGTATTGTGTCGCATCCTGTAAGTATGATGGCATGTATTATTTTTATAGTAACACTACATGTATTTAATTAAACCATGTCCCAGTTTCTTCCCTACAAACTGAGAGAGCTTGAAGGATATGTGGAGTGCTTTCATGCCATTGTTAGCATACAGGGCCTGAATTTTTGGAAATGCTTTAGTTTGGTCATTCTGTCAGCGGTAGCATTTACTAAATCTCAATTTAGTGTATGTTTTGTACTGTTGGTTCTAGATACCTTCCACGTAAATTCTTGTGCTCACATTGCTGTGTTATTCCAACTAATAATTCTCAAAATATAGGGACCCTGTGTTTTGTAGACGAACTTATAAAAGTCCCTATGCTCTTCTGATGGCATCATTATTATTATTTTTCTTGATGTAATTTTTCAGTATCAGTAAGCTTCCAAACAGCAAGCTGTATGCACTTGTCAGGTAATGTAGATGAAAGGTAGAAAGCTTTAGCTCTGGTTTCATCAAATTATTGATGTAGAGGTGGTATACCTGAAGAGGAGCAGCAGGCAAATGAAATGAAATGGAACAAATTGTACATAGAGCTGAATTTGCATGCTTTGTGTCTGACTGGGGCAAGGCAGCGATACATAGCTAGCATGACTAGAGGTGGCAGCAGAACCTCAGAATGCTGAAGGACACCTTTGAGCCTCTGTAGGCATTTGTGGGGCTGTTTTTCACAGCCTCTGTCCTCAGTGTGGAAGAATGTTTTGTCTTAATCACTGGGATTCTTACTGCTTCTGTTTCTGGACTCTGAGTCTGTTAACTGATCTTGCAGTCAGAAGGCCAATGTTATATTAAGAGAGCTGTGGTCATAAAGGCTTGCAGTAACTGGAGAATGGTACTCTTCGGCTGTATGTGGCTCATAGAATCACTGAATAGTTTGAGTTGGAAGAGATCTTAAGGATTATTGAATTCCAACCCCCCTGCCATGGGCAGGGACGTTACCTGCTAGATCAGGTTGCTCAAAGCCCTCTCTGACCTGGCCTTCAGCACTTCCAAGGATGGGGCATCCACAGTTTCTCCAGGCAACCTGTTCCAGGGACTCGCCACCCACTGAGTGAAGAATTCCTTCCTTATATCTGATCTAAATCTACCCTCTTATCCTATCACTCCACTCGCTAACAAAGAGTCCCTCCCCAGCTTTCCTGTATGTCCCCTTTGGGTATCAAAGGCCACTTTGAGGTCTCCCTGCAGCCTTCTCTTCTCCAGGCTGAACAACCCCAACTCCCTCCGCCTGTCTTTGCAGGAGAGCTGTTCTGGTCCCTTGATCATATTTGTGGCCCTCCTCTGGACTCATTCTGATACTTCAACATCCTTCTTGTGCTGGGGGGCCCAGAGTTAAATGCAACACTCCATGTGGGGTCTCATGAGAGCAGAGTGGAGGGGGAGAATCACCTCCCTTGACCTGCTAGCTAAAATGTTACTACGCTTTGCCTTTCCAGGGCAGAATGTACATTAAATGCCAATTCCGTTGGCATACTCAAGAGTGGCAGTGTGAACACAAAAATCCAGCACTACTTCATTGTGATATCTCTACAGCTGCCTGTAGCCTAATGCTGCAAATCGTTTGGTCAGCCCCTCTGACAGCCCTCCACCAGTACCATTGTGCCTTGGAGTGACTGAGGAGAAAAAGGAACAAAAGGATTGGTTTCTTTCCTTAAAACTGATTTTTTTTTTTTATCCCCTTTTAACTAAAAGGAAAAAGAAATCAAGCTTCAGAATATGTATCTCTGCCTAGGATTAGCCTTTCTCCAGTCTAAAACTCAGGAGTTTCTTATCTCAGATTTCTAGGGTTGTAACTTTCCATAGTGCAAAAGATCATGTCTCTTCTAAGCTTCTGTATTAAGGAACTATGATTTTATTTATTTATTACTGTTTCCTAGGCTTCTTCCTGTGCTCTTCTGCTTGTCAGCCTTTCATTTTTTTTTCCATTACTCTTTTATTGTTATCCCAAGCTGGTTTATTCTGGTTGATCCATTTAGTTTGAGCTGCAGCCTTCATAGGAGCTACTTCTGAAACCATCTTTGATCAGATCTGGCAAAGTAGCTAGTTTCTGCATAAACACTTTTCTAGGTTGCTGTTGTAAAGGTATGTGTGTTTTCCAAAGTAAACACTTCAGAGTGCCATAAAATGTCTAACTGCTCAGAGATGGCTTTGCAGTCTGAGACCATTTTCTTAGTAGTCTCAGATTCACTCATAGGGGAGTGTACTGTTCCATGTACTATTCTATTTTTCTTATATACGTAAAAACATTTGCTTTGTAGTAGTAGTTGGTTTTTGATTGTTTTGTTTTAATCGTGACCTTACTAGCAATTTAAACAAAAGTAGGACATGGGGAATGGTGGCTGAAGGAAGCAAGCTGTTCAGAAAGACTGAAAATAAGAAGTGTGGAATTTGATACTTTCATAGAAAAATAAAAAGCTCAAGTTGTAAAGCCTCTGGGACAGGTGAGCATGCTGAGGACAAATGAAGAGAAATTTCTCAAGTACTATATGAGCCTGCCCAATCACGCAGCTAGAAACATGGAGCTAGAGGAGACTGCCACCGAGTGAAGTTCCTTGCTGTAAGAGGAGGCATGTCATCAAGTTGCCTTAAAATATATTAAACTCCCTCTTAGTTTTTTTTTTTTTTACTTGACTGCTTCTATATAAAGTTTTCTTTTATTTCAATCTTACTAACAGTCCATTAAAATTTGTTTGTGTAGACTGTGGTTTTATAGCTTTTGTCTAGTTTAATTCTGTCTGTTTTCTTCGTTTATCCCTTCTT
This sequence comes from Aythya fuligula, assembly GCF_009819795.1. Classification (NCBI taxonomy): domain Eukaryota; kingdom Metazoa; phylum Chordata; class Aves; order Anseriformes; family Anatidae; genus Aythya; species Aythya fuligula. The sequence goes on from NC_045559.1 coordinate 188,402,557, forward strand.
AGCTATCATTCTGTTAGGCTGAGTAAGGTAAACTCTCCTGCTCCCTTAAAAATGGCTTTGCATTACCCTTCTCCTTTTTAGAAGCCTTTTTTTTCCCCCTCCCTTTCAATTTCATGTTCATTTTACCACTTTCAGTTGTTACCAACATTAGTTATCTCACTCTTAAACAATCGTCCTCCTAAGTCTCCACAGCGTGCTCAGTAACACACCCATACAGTCCTTGTGCCAAGTCCGTGAAATAAAATATTTCAATAAGGTCTCTGTCAAAACTAATCGTGGAAGAAATTCATAATAGCCTCAGTCTTGCTCAACAATTAGCTCGTCTTCTTTCTGATGAGACCCGGTGATATACTTAAGGATTAGAAAAGCCTTCAGAGAACTTCTTGCAGTGTTTCAGGTCTTGCTGAATTGCCTGGCACCACCATGTCTGCAGTGGCGTCCATCACACCACACAGCTTTGGTGGTGGCACTGCCAAAGAAAAAAAAGTAAATGTATTACATGGGTTAGAGCAGGCATAGCTGTACAGCCCGTTATGTGTTGGTCAGATGCTAAAGTAAAGGAAAACATGTAAGTACTGAAACAAAAAACAAACCAGAGGAAGGACTGCTGGCACACTGCTGTGATTAAGTCCTGTATTTGCATTTACATGAGTACAGTTAAGAGCAGCTGACTGTGATGGAGCATGGTGAAAGAATCAGTATTTAATTATCATCCTTTAAATGTGAATGTTTTTTCTGGTGGTCATTTATGGTATGTTGGGTCTGACTGTTGGAATTGAGTACAAGAGCTTCATTTAAGACCTTAAGAATATGGCTTATGGACTCCTACTTTTGGAAGGAGCACACACTGGATACTGCCTGAAACACTGACCTGAAGAACCTTAGGCACTTCTAGGATGTTCGTTACAATTTTTTGTTTATAGCTTCAGAAACACATTGCACACAAGTCAGGACTTGTGTGTAAAATAACATTTGGGAAGAGTCATGGAGAAGTAGGGTTTTGTGGCTTTTTTTAAAAATAGGTGCAGTGTTGAAGGTAGCTGTTCTGCAGCTTTTTTTTTTTTTTGGAAGTATGTATTACGTGATATCTGTTAATGTGTTTACAATATATTCCCAGCCTTGGGCCAGTAGCCATTTATCTGTTGAGTTTTGCATCGTACAGGTGGTGCATAGCAATAATTCTGTTACAAACTTCCTGATTATTTAAAAGGAAATACCTTGTTTAATTTGGGAAGGCAAGTGGTGGTCATTTTTTACAACAAAAACCAACCTGCGTAGTGGGAAAACATCAGTTATTCAAGTCAGCATAAAGCCTTCTAATACTGAACTGTTCTCCTCCTTAGGCTACGTGGACTTTGGGATTAAACAGAGTTAGATTTAATTATAGATTATTTTCTTAATTTGAATTAATATACTTTTTTTTTTTACTGGTGAATTGCCTCAGGAACTAAAGATCAGACCTACTGTATTCACTGGAAAATATCCACGCTAGTAGAAAATTATAAATATGCTTTATATTAACTTGATCTGTTAGACTCTGACATAGCTGACATTCTTCTTTTGTGTTTCTTCTTGAGGTAAATCCACCTTACTTTGTGCCACTGGTTGAAATTGTTCCGCATCCAGAAACAGATCCTTCTACTATAGAGAGAACATACGCTCTTATGAAGAAGATTGGACAATCTCCTGTCAAATTAAACAGAGAAATTGAGGGATTTGTTCTGAATCGGCTCCAGTATGCAGTGATAAGTGAAGCCTGGAGACTTGTGGGTGTACGTATATATTTTTCCAATTTTTACACACTGTCAGTTTTGTAGAGACAAGCAAGATTGTATATTTAAATTTCTTATAAAGTTGACTTTTTAATTAAACTATCCCTTATGTACATGAAAATTAAAATTAGCGTGTAACTTAAAAACAGTAAGAAGTGATGTCAGTAATAAATAGCAAAGTTTATGAAAAACTTTGTGATATGATCTTAACAATTATCCTTTATCCTGCTTTCATTTCAGAATACTGTAATTTTTCAGGACAATCAAAGGAACAATGTTGAAAGTGTAGAAATCAAGATACTGATTTTTATTTTTTCTAGGTTGTCTCACTATTTCCTGTTATTTTTATGAATGTTGCTGGCTTACTTTTCAGTTGTTATGAAATGTTTTAAATAGTTCTCTGTTTGGCCTTTTAGGAATTGAACTCTTAGGTTCATTTGATACTTGCAGGTAAAGACAGATTTCGCCTCCTCCCATTCTGACTTCTAGCTGAGAATCATCTGTTTGTTTTGCTTCAGCTTTTCCCACAATTGCGTGTTCTGTGCTACAAAATCCATTCTTTCACCAGGAAGAGCTGAATTATAAGGCTGTTGGAATTCTGTTGAGAAGAGATTTAATTGGTGTGAGTGGGGTTGACTTTTTTGTCATGGACACTACTTTGATTTCTTTTATTTTTTCTCAAGCTGTCTTAAAAAAAAAAAAAAATGCACAGATACAGGTAAAGATCTTGAAACTAAGGTAATATTAACATGCTGTAAATAAAACAACTCTTTCCAAAGCAGTATCTAAACATATTTGCTCAACTGATGTTACTTTCAGTTAGCTTCCACTAGCAACACGATGCAACAATGTAAAGGAGATGAGTAACAATACCCAGTGATGTTGGGAAGGAACTGAGCTTCTACTGGAGATGTTTCTTTAAATTAAAAAGGTATCTGTTATTAAAAAAGTTACAGCAAAATCTGAAGGATGTGATTAAAAAAAAAAACCCTTCAGAAAGCTGTACTCATGTTGTACAGATGTAAGATAGAAAGGATATTAACCTTTAAATTATTTTTCAACCCATAATAAGGCTTATCAAGAGGAGAAAAAAAAAATAAAAAATAAAAACTACTACCAAAAATGTGAACAAGGAAGACAAACCCCGAGGGGAAAATGGCCGATGTTATTGCTAGGCCACTCTCCATCATCTTTGAAAGGTCGTGGAGAACAGGAGAGGTGCCTGAGGACTAGAACAAAGCCAACGTCATGCAAATCTTCAAAAAAGGCAAGAAGGGAAGACCCAGGCAACTACAGGCCAGTCGGCCTCACCTCCATCCCTGGAAAGGTGATGGAAAAGCTCATCCTGGAGGTCATCTCCAAGCAGTAGAGGATAAGATGGTGAATCCATGCTGACTATTCCTGATCATGGGGGGAAATCATGCTTAACCAATGTGATATCCTTCTATGACAAGATGGCTAGCAGGGTAGATGAGGGGAGAGTGGTGGATGTGGTCTACCTTGACCTCAGCAAGGCTTTTGACACTGTCTCTCGTAACATCCTCATAGACGAGCTCAGGAAGTGCAGCCTGGATGAGTGGATGGTGGATTGGCAGTTGGCTGGATGGCAGAGCTCAGAGGGTTGTGCTTACTGGTGCAGTCTAGTTGGAGGCCTGTAGCTAGTGATGTCCCCCAGGGGTCACCAGAAGACTGAGGGGAGACCTCATCAAAGGGTATAAATATATGAGGGGGAGGGTGTCAAGAGGATGAAGCCTGTCTCTTTTCAGTTATACCCAGCAACAGGATAAGAGGCAATGGGCACAAACTGAAGCACAGGAGGTTCCAACTGAATATGAGGGGGCACTTCTGTACTGTGAGGTGACAGAGCACTGGGACAGGCTGCCCAGAGAGGCTGTGGGGTCTCCTTCTCTGGAGATACTCAAAACCCACCTGGGTGCCATCCTGTACAACGTGCTCTAGGTGATCCTGCTTAACAGGGGGGTTGACTAAATGGTCTTCAGATGTTCCTTCCAACCTCAACCATTCTGTGATTTTGTTTACTGAACAGTGGTGCTCACTGTTAAGGAGGCTCCCCAACTCTAAACTTTCTTTAAAGGAAAGGGGTCTAAAAGTTGTTTCAGTCATGTGAAGAACAAGATTTTTTAGAAGTGGAAAGACAAAATGAATAGCAGCAGATAATGACAGGGTAATTGAACTTACCAAAGACTCCCAGAACTCAAATATTAAGTTGATGAAATACTGGTGTAAGCATCTTGTTACACACCTGCTAGCATAGTACTGCAGAAATGGAAGTTAGCACTTTCACCTGAGTAGTTTGTTTTTGATTTTGTTTAAAAAAAAAAAAAAAAAAAAAAAAAACACTTTCAAGTGTAGTTAGCAAACTGTGGACCAGTAAGTTTGGTAATGCGTAGGCATATATATCAGGGAAAGTAATGCCTCAAAAATGTAGGTTTTCTCATGACTCAAAGAGGCTTAAGCTGAATTGTGAAACTTGCTGTCACAAACCTTGGATGACAAAACTATGAATTGGTTCAGTGAACATGTAGACACAAATTTATGTTAAATGAAAACAATGTAGAAATAACCTCCAGCTCTCAAAATCTGAAAGACTGGACTACTCAGAGCTGAGATTCTGCTTGTGATTGAAGTATGAAAGTATCGCTCTGTATGTGCTCTTTGATTATGGAAAGATAAGAACACTTTGTAGGCTATTATCAGCGGTGGAAAAAAGCTACTGACTTGAGGTGAACTTCCAGTATGAACCTGTACCTTTAGTATAAACCTGTGGGTGGTATGTTAATAGTAACACAACACAGTGCTTTAAGCACTGACAAAGTTGCTTTCATTGTGCTTCATCTAAGTTTCCAAGTTGTTCTGGTTTTGTTTAATTTTATTGCATTTCAGGCAAATACACATTTAAGCTGCAACAACTTTGATACCTGGTATTTGTCTAGACTTCTGAAATGGAAATACAATCAAAGGTGTATAGTTTCAGCTGTATGACTTGGGGCTAAACAGCCCTTTTGGGGGAGAATCACTATGGATAGGTGAAAAATACAAGCCTTGAGCAGTTTTTCTTCCTACTGTTGTGCTGCCAACTTAGTCATTTTCATTGTAAGTCATGTTCTTTTGGTGTTTTCCACTTTCAAATTGGGGAAAAATGTATTTCTTAGTTCTGACTTCTAAAATCAGTTTTTAGTCCTTATTGTTGAGGGTTAAAATATTGTGAAAAACATCATCCTCCCCAGCTCACAAGTTTTGAGAAGGTCCTAAAAATTAAATTTTATTCAGTGTTCTTATTTTGTTGCTGCAGAAGTCCACATTGATACTTCCTAGTAACAAAACTTTTTGCTACCCTAGGAAGTACTTAAGGTGGAAGCTAGACTACAAATATTAGCAATAGAGACATTGTAATAAAATCTGCTTGTCCAAAATAACCCTATTATTAATCCTTTTGTGGTTAGATAGGTAAATTGCATGTATTAGATTTGGCAGACTAAGACATTTTGGATGCAAAACACAGGCATTCTTATGAAATTACTTATAATTGCTTTGGTATTTTAATGCTAATAATTGTGTACTGTTTTTGACGTTGTAAAAGAACAATGAAATGGAACCATAAAACATGATTTCAAGCATACTTGTTTTATTACTGGTTGTAAAATGCCAGAGCAAGTGTCTTTTTATGCCAGCAGTTACTTGTCATAAATTAATTAGTGCTCATACTTCTGTTACAAGTTTTCTTTGAATTTGCTTTTAACATGGTGAGTACTTGGGGGCAAATCTATATCCTCAACAGAAGAGTGCTGTATTTGCACTGCTCAATATCAGTTCTCTGACATATGCAAAAATATTTGTCCTTGTTAAAAATGCTGTGTGTGAACCGGGAGAGGAACGCAGCAGTGGCCTTAAGTGTTTTGAAGCCACTTGAAACTATCTTAAATCAGCCCCTTTATGTAAACAACCCTCTGTGAGGACTTTGAAATGTGAACTTGACAATTTCCATCTGGGTCTTCACCTGAAAAATATTTATAGTAATAGCAGGGGGAGCAGTCTTACACCTGCACACGTGTGCAGATGTACTTTCATGACAGTCACCTTTTTTTTTCCTTTTGTTTTTTTAATCAACTGATCTTAATTCATCCAAGAAACTAGTTGAAACTTCACTGGTAGTATTTATGTAGCCTTAAAAAGGGCATTGGTGGTAGCGCAGCTGTACCTGCATGTCTAACATTTATCTGGAAAACATCATCAAGAAAGGACTGAACAGTTTGCAGGGTATGTTTTAGTTCCCAAATGTAGCTTGGTAACTGACAGCTTGCAAGTCCCTCTTTTCTTTAGCAGTGTTGTGATGAGATGTGTGAGGCATGGGGCAGGAATCACACTACAGGAGAAGGGCTCTGATACAAAGCTATGATTGTGTCACCTGATGAGGAGCATTTGAACCTGGGGCTGTACAGAAAGCAAGCACTGCAGTCCCAAAGCCTTCATTGCTTGCTCTGAATTCCTATGGTAAGTGTAATTGCCTGCTGGATCCTGCACTGGACTTGCCAACTTCTGCCATGTGGGGTCTAAGAGTAGGGAAGTCTGCAACAGCCAGAGATCTGATGGGGGGGCCTGCCAGCAGGTTGAGATCAGCCTCTGACTCCACATGGTGACCTAACTGCATGTGGGCATAAGTGCTTAAGCAGAGCACAGCAAATTTCAGGGCAAGGTGATTAAAGTAGCAATGACAAACCCTCATATTTGGATGCTGTGTCTTTGATTATGGAAATAATCAAACCCTTTTGATTAAGGGTCCTCAAGAGCACCCTTGAGCTGGTATATTGAACCCGGGCACAAACTGAGTGAATGCAGGACTGGGACAAATGTGGAATGGGAGGTTAATGTGACAAAAAATTAGAACTGGAGGTTGAGAACCCAATTTTTAGGGAAGTAGAAGAGCGAAGACTGGTTTGGAGATGTACAGAGAGAACACCTGGGTGCTGAGAACTTCGGTAAGGTAGATAACATGAAATGTTTTAAGGATACAGGAGTTCAACTTTACAAGAAGTTAGGAGCAAAGACTGTAGATTCACTTATGGAATGAAAAGAAAGAATTAAAGCAAATGCTCTCCTTCAAGACAAGAGTGCTGCAATTAGATGCTTTATTTTAGATCTGAGTTAGTCTTTTCATGTGACACGATGTCTTATTGAATGTTGTTTTGATATGCAAGTTGCAAACACTTGGGCAGTGTAGGTGTTCGTGGCAGGAACTTCTTGTATCAGTTTTCTCTCTCCTCAAGCTCTGCATTTATTTATTGAAAATGCAGATATTGGGAAGACTCCAGTTGTCTGCTTCCATGTCTGCCTCTTTGAGGTCAAGTACCTGAGAACTTTCTGGGGGAAACTAACATAGGACCATCCAGTGCATATAAGACTGAAGTTCTTGTAGCCTTCATATTTTTAATTCTTTGGTTGCAAAACTGTTTATAATGAGAGGAAGAGACATACTGTGAGATGTTGAGTTTGAAGACCCTTACTGCTCTGGCCTTTTTAGTCATCTTAACCTTAAATTTTGATATTTTAAGTGTGGAACTATTAAAATAATCTGCAACCAATAGTAGGGAAAAATATCTGACAGGTTTTTCTGTTATTCCCTGTTATTTACTTTCTCATACTTCTATTGACAGTAACCACTAGTGTACATGTATCTGATTTTGTTCGTAGCTCCTGGGAGCAGAGACCTCTTTATTTGCCCTTATTTAGGAGTTTCAGCTGCCTTTAAGAACCTGCTGAAACTACTTTGTGAGATGGATCATACAATGCATGTCTCAAAGATTGTATATTGTCCTCTATGTATGCCTTTAGTACTGCTTTAATACAGATTTCGTTAAAAATGGGTTTACTCTTTTTAAGTTATAGTCATGGAGACTGTAGACGATAAGAATGGGTGGTCTTGCTATTTATTTTTTTTGGTTAATCTGTTGGAAAATAAGCAGTTGTGGTTTGGCTGTGTCCATTTCGGTTTGTTTTCACAGCAAGAATGTGCATTGGCTTCAGTCCCTAATTCATGTACCTCCTGTCTCAGGTGGCTAGCTTGGCTGTTCTTAAATACTGGTAAGACTTCAAAATTCCAAATTTGTTATTATTAATTGTATTACAATGTTGTTCTAGGTCCTTTACAAAAAACAAAGGTAACAACTGTAGAGGATTAAGCATGTAGTTATAGTGTTCTGTAAAAAGGGGATATTGTAAAAGGAAGTTCAAGAGCCCAGGGAGAAGGTGTTGATACTCAGTGGTTCTTACAGGGTGAGGTGCGTGAGGGTGTCATGGGGGAAGATGAGGACCAGCAAAGTAACAAGGTGTAAACTGTAGGATAAGTTTCTCAAACATGATGAAATGGGAAGAAATGGAGCTGGTAGGGGAATCTAGGAGAAAAGTCGTGTGCTCAAAATGATAGGACTGGAAAAAGATTTCATCAGGGTGTGGATCGAAGGGACTTGATTGAAGTGATAGTGAAGAAGTAAAGGGTGTAACTAGTGCTTTTGACAGAGAATGAATATATTAGTAGCAATTGGAGAGAAAAAAAGACTGGATCTTGGAGATTCAGAGGATACAGTGGCAAATCTGGAGACCTGTTATGTGGTCAGGGAGGGAGTAGAGTCCAGAATAACTCCAGAAAGGCTGAAATTACTAGGAGAACGTGGTGAATTGGTAGCAGCAGAAGAAATAAGATTGTTTTTTGTCCGTGACATGTTTAATATGATGACAAGCCAAGTCGGTGACAGAAGCTGAGATGCAGGTGTGACTCACAGACGTAAAACCTGGCAGGCTGGTCAGGGCCCAAAGGTGGAGATGGCAGAACTGCCACAGGCTTTTGGAAAGGAGAACAGGGTCCCCACACAGCAAGGATCACTAAGAAATTACCAGAGGATAATACTCCGGCATCACAGGAGATTAAAACACGTGGGAAGATCTGATTGTGGTATGTAAGTGGTGTCACAAGCAGTGTGGAGGTTTCTGATCCAGTGTAAATCTTGAAGTTTAGCTGCCCGTTGGGGTCACTGAGGGTTTTGGTGGAATTTGTTTTAAATTACCTCCTTAATTCTGCATTTGTGAAAGTCAGTCAGCTTCTGGTAAACAAAGCTTTAACTTTTATGTACTTCCTCTTCCCTTTGACAAGTGCTTAAGGGGAAGACTTGCAAGAAGGGTTATGCGGATTGAAGAGGAGGAAAAATCCTCCTTGGGAGGGTTGTTTCACACCTAGACTTAATGAAACCGGGTTGTGGAAGACTTTCTTGTTTACTTCTTAGCATAAACACCAGTCCTTGTGGAAGACACCTCGCTGACCTTGCACCCACCCTGCTGAATCATTCCACCAACTTATGATCTCCTTAACATAAGTGGGAGTAGTTATCCCCTAGAGGAAGGCAGTTTAACATATTTCTTACTTGTCTTCTCGTTTCTGAACAGAACAAGGTAAAAGACTTTTCTTTAAGAGGATCTGTGTGACAAAGAAAACTGAGCTTATATGTACAGAATAATAAGAGACCTCCGCTGGAAGAACCTTTTATTTTCCTTCTGTTAACTGCAATTTTTGCTTTTTAGCAGCCATAGCCATAAAATTACAGCTTTAGGCAGGAGGCCAAGAGCAAAGCACTCACCCTGTGATCCCGAGGGCCCCGGGTCTTCAAACATTGGTACTGAAGCCGAAGACTACAGTATCGGAAGGAAGAGATCACTTTTTCGTTTGAAAACTAATCTGTATTGATTCTGAATTGTTTCAAAAGTCTTATGTAAGCCTGTCAACTCTCTAATATTATAGTTTAAATGCTGCTGCCATTCAGATGCTTGTCTGGAACTTGTGGTTAATTGTTTGTCTGCAAATCTTTGTCAGCCTGAGAGGGGAAGAAAAAAAATCACTCATCAAGCACAGCTTTACCAGCGTAACTCATTGTTAGTTGTGGTGTTATTTCAGGAGAAAAAAACTTTCACAGCCCATGTGGTGCCTGTTTCTTTCACTGACACCAGTTCTGTAACCTGAATGCTGAGGTTTGCACTTGGACCTGTCTTTACACAGACCTTCTGGTCTTCCTCTAGACATGTTAACCATACCAGTGCCTTACCTTTGGGTTGAAGAAAATAATGCTTCCTTATCCCTGCCATTGTGCCCCTAACTGGGGGGTTGGAACTAGATGATCTTTCAGGTCCCTTACAACCCTAGCTTTTCTATGATATAATTAAATTGTTACCAGAGCTGGATGTTGCAAATATGGTGGGTTGGTGGTAATAATTATGTCATTGTTTCCTTTTTCAAGATAGATTTCAAAAGTTTCCTGCAACAGTGATTCAGACAGGGTTATTTCTGATAGGAGCAATGCCTACTAACAGATTGAGACTTGAGACTGAATATTATAAAAGGCTCTATTTAAACCTGAGATGGTTAAAAACTCAGTTTCTTTGGTTATGGAAGTTATGTTGGTCCTTGGCTTATTTTCTTCTAAAGTAACAGCAGCTGTGTTTGACAAACACAGAAGGACACTGTGGATGGGATTCAGCTCACTTAAGCTGAGACTTGTACAGTGTAGATATTAACAAAACATCTTAAAATGTTAACAAAAAAGTTAACAAAAAAAACAATCCTGTCTTGGCCAAGCAGACAAGTATATCTACTTGCCTGCTGCAGCTAAAGAAGGCTCGTGGAGCAAGAGGTCCTGTGTAGGGGGATCACCTCCAGGTAGGCTACAGGTAGACAGACAATTCAGCATCTCTCTCACCTTAACAACCAGAAGGAAATGATTTTTCTTTTGTCCCTTGGAATTAAGACGACAAGTTCTTGAAATGAAGCTTTGTCTGATGGAAGTAGTTAGAACAGGTCTTAGTTTGTCCAGGCCTTTCCAGTAGGTGGAAAATCAACCTCATATGATAAATATTATTTTTCTTAAGTAAAGCTGTAAGTTACTGTTCATTAACTCATTTTTATAAGCCTTCATGTACTTGCCCTAACCTGACGGGGATGTTGGCTTTCCTGTAGGTGACACCATCTGGGTGGAACAGCAGCACTCATTTTTTAACAGGAGAAATTCTTCATTTTGTATACTTCCTATCCTGCCAACTCCGAGGTTTAAGACTGACTGGCAATGAACTCAAGAACCTGGGCAGGTTGAGGCTGTGTAGGTTGAATATTCAGTGAGTTTTTTGGAAGGGAGTGGCAGCTGCATTGCCTGCGTGTTTGGTCCTAGCCTTTTTTTTTTCAAGTGGCCTCAGGGTAGTACAAATGCTGCACCCCCATTCTGCCAGTTGCAAGTCTGCACAAAAGTCCTGAACTAGGAGAAAATGAAGAGAGGTGTAAGATTTAGCTAAAATTTCTGTATTTAAAAGCGCTGGTGTGATACTTGGACTTTACTATAAACTCTTTTTGGTCATGTGCTATTAAGAGTGTCACCCTTGCTATGTGCTCTCTGATTCTCTTTTTCTAAGAAAAGTGTTTATTGGTTGACATAAACAGGTCAATTTAATTTTAATACATGGATTACTGTAAGTAGTAAGTATCAGGCAAACTAGTGTGTACAGGTAGTTTGTATTACATAGTGTATTAATCTACTATCAATTTAAAAAATAAGGTACTGTCAAAATGTATTTAGATTATGAAGTACAGTGATCTTACCAATGTGTTTAAAAAAAAAAGTTAGGTGAATTAATGTTTATACTGAATTACAAGAAGACTTGTATAATAGGTGCACGATTCTGATGAACGTTTACTAACTCTATTTCTAGTCTCTCTTTGTATTACTTCTTAAATTTTATTTTTTTTAATTATATGCAAAAAACAATCAGTTTTGCATTAAAACTTAACACTCACAAGTTTCCCTCTTCTACTTCTGCCATATAGGAAGGAGTAATATCTCCTACTGATCTAGACCTTGTGATGTCTGATGGATTGGGAATGAGATATGCGTTCATTGGACCTCTGGAAACCATGCATCTTAATGCAGAAGGTAGGTACCTTAACATGAGATAAATATGGAGAAAGCCTTACATTGCATAATGTCAAAAATGACATCTAATTGAAACACCAGCTGTGCACCTCATTTTTCCAAGACCTGTTCCAGTGCTTTGAAACCACTGCAGTACACATAGTTCAGGACTGTATGAGTGTCAGAAAAAAGTGTATCTGATAATTCCATGTCAACAGAAACTCACTTTCTATTGGTGAGTGCCTTTTTTTTTTTTTTTTCTTTGAGGACCTAGTAGCAAAAGGTTCACTGTAAGCGTGGCTGGTGCTGGTTTGGTTTAAACTGGTTTAGTTCCTGAAGTGAAGTTGTTTCTGTCTGCAAAACACCATTCTTACAAAGTTGACTTAGTTGAAGCAGTGAGGTAACAGTTCAACACGTCTTGCATAATCAAGATAGATCTTAGGTGTTTCTGGAATTATATACATAAATCCAAGCTAAATAAAAGTTAATTGCCTGGAATGAAATCAAAATTATGAGACTGGGGCTACAAAGGTTTAAGCAATAAATGTAACAAAATGTAAAAAAACATGAATGATCTTTACTTCCTAAAGACTAACTAAACACATTTTTAATTTTTTTTATGTTGTGGGCTGTCTTTATTCTGCTTTTGTATTGTCCTTGACATGGCAGTCCCCTTCTCCACTGATGGATCTTTCAGGAACTGCTGCGATGCATAAGAATACAATAATGAAATGAAAATAAGAAATGAAGATTGTAAAATATCAGTGGAAAATAGGAGTGTTTTATGACTACTTACTGATCAGTCACTTTGCAAAAATTTGTGTTTTTTAAGGGCAAATTGTCAATTTCCATATGAATGTGGAACTGTGTCCTCCACCAGAGGCTTTCTGCTTGTCAGTTTGGTGGCATACCAGTAAATTAAATGTCACAAAGCGTTTGCTTTTGTGCAATTGTTAAGGGAAACAACATCCATCCATCTAAGTAGAGGCATCTTCCTAAAAGCTTCCCCCAGAAATTTTCCAGTAATTTCTCTACTGAATGTAGATTTACTCAATATAAAGTATATGCATTCAGAAGATATATCAGAACTGATGCACACTGCACATCCCTAAACACAGCAATCTACGTGGAGTCTTGCAGGCCAGGGTTCTCCAGTCCTTGCCCCCTGATTCCACTAACGTGCCATGCCGTCCTCTGCATGAACTGTCTATGTGCAGGTGATTCTGTCAGAGCAACTTGCTGAACTGCCCCAACTAAAACATAAAAGCAGAACAACATGTGTATTAGTACCAGAAAAAAAAACGGTTTCAGAGACTGTATCATTCTTGGGTATCCTTTATCTTATTTTATATATAATCTTAGAATTTAGGATCATGGATTTAAATATATATATTCACTTGAGATGAATGGAATTTATAATCATTTAGGTTGGTTTTGATATTCTTCCTGGAGTGCCCTCTGACATTTTAATGCTCCATCGTGATTCAGCTTCGTTTCCTTCTTCCCACCAGAAAGTAGTTACTGTTATAAAACACTTCTGAAATTTCCCATCTCAAACCAGTTTTAAGTAGTATTTGCAACTGGTAGGTAGGTTGCTTATTCATGGCAGAGATCATCCAGATTCTAGATTAATGCTACCTTCGGTTAGTAATATTAGTGTTCAAGATCAGAGGAGGAAAATTAGAAAATACAATCCAGGAGATTGATAAAGAAAAGGAGATTGAAGAAAGAGTAGCTTTGTGGTGGGTTTGCAAAATACAAAGCCAAAATATACCTATATAGTTATTTTAGCATTATATAACACTTTCAATTAAATATCTTTGAAATAATATAACTAGTACATTTGTGAACTGGGACACTTGCTGACAAGGTGCTTTTGTGTTTGTTCAGTAACTTTGATCATGAGAAGTATTCCTTCGCTCCCCATCTAGCAGATGCCTTTTCTTCAACTTCAGAGCTGCTTCTGTTTGTGCTGGCAGACTTATTCAAGATGCTGCTCTCATCAGAGATAGTTCTACATCAAAATTGCTGATGTCAGGACACATGATGGCTTATGGGCACACTTATACCACTGCCAACTTCTTTGTTTGCCCAGAATTGCTTCCCATAGTAAGGAATATCATAGATCTCACCTGCTTGCCCAGGACAGCATTCTTCTGATGCAGTGCACTAAGTGTCTATTTTTGAGCAGCAGAAGGAAATGGAGGTAGAGATGCCTCCATTCTACTTTTTTGCCTGTCCAGCAGCTTTACTAGCTTCACAGCAGCTACCTTTCTAGACTTAAAATGTTAATTTTCCACAATCTTAACCTCACTGCTAATCAAGGAGGAAACATAGTAGGGATGCAGGAAGCATGAGAGGAAAATAGTGTTTGTGGGAGATCCTGGAAGGTGGGGAAGACCGTTTTTCTTTGTAAGGGCGGTGTGATATTTTTGTTTGGTTTTGAATAAAGAATATTATTCCAAAGATTTCTTTTGAAGTCAGCGTTAATGTGATGCAATACATCAAGATCCTCCCATGACCCTCCTATGTGCTAATGCCAGGGTTCCCATGTATTAGTTCTTTAGTCCTTTCCTGCATACTCATAAGTAGCCTTATCAAAAGCTATTATCTAGGCCACCTTAGACTGCTGGTTAATCCATGCATGAGTAATGGGAATTCTGAATATGTGGCTGTGAGCCAACAGCTTTGAACATCAAAGTGATAATGTCAAGCCACTACAAGGAGCAGAAGCAGCAACAGCAAGTTGAAAACTGAATGGCAACGGGCAAAGGTAACCTCCTTTTAAAAACAAACAAACAAACAAACAACACATTCAATTTACATATCATAATGTTGATTGTTGGTTTCGCTTTCAGTAAGCTGTTTTTTTGAGCTTCATCTTATTTCTCATGGCAGTAGCAAAATACATGCCGTTACGTTCCTTTTATAAGGAACATGAATAGACTTCAGTAGAGTCATTTTACCTGTTTCCTTACTGAGGGATTATGTTAGCCGACAGTGTCCCTCCTGTATATGTGCCTGTATCATTAAAATATACATCCATCCCACAATCTTTACTAATTTCACTTACAGCAATAAAAAGAATTCTCCATACCAAAAGCAGTTCCATGCTTGTTACTTGTGAAGATATTAAATATGATTTAAAAGATTGGACTAGATGATCATAGAGGTCACTTCCAAACTAAGTGATTCTTTTATGTAGCCTCAGTAAGACTGTATCTCCTATTTCTTGAACTGGCAATTTCTTTTAAGACCTTAGAAAAAAACATCTGTAAAACCAGAGGTCAGACCATCATATACGGTATTTTACATGTTTGCAGCAAAAGTTCTTCATGCATATTTCATAATGGCTGTCTTAGGTCAGTTACTTTTAGTAGTGGGGTATTTAGTGAGCTATAATTGTAATTTAATCTTGATCTAAAACTGCTACTACTAGTACAGGAGTTGGATATGGGGAGGTTGAAGGATCTTTTGTGGCTATTTTTCAGTATTGTATTTATAAAAAAAAAAAAAAAAAAAAAAAACACCACTCCAGGTTCATACTCTGCCTATTACTCACTGTGGTATTTGTGAGGTGTCCATAGCATGAACTGGATGGAAAATGGATTTGATATATGGTCCTTAAAAGCACAGATAGCCAGTAAGCACAGTATGACTCTTCTTGTTCAAAAAAATTTTGCTTCTCTTACTGGAAGAAGGAACGCTAACTCATCTCAGAAGCACCTGTCAGGTGAATAGGTTTAGGATGATATGACTGGAATGATTGTGTGGTATGGAAAGCACAAAGGATCAAAGGGAAAGAAGGAGAATCATAACCCGTAATTCAAAGCAAGGTTTTTTTTTTTTTTTTTTTTTTTTTACATACAAAAAGTATGTATTTTAACGATTACTGTAGACATACATGCTGGCTAGTTCTAAAGCATAGGTTATTTTCATTGTTACATCCTCTGGATTAATTCTTCCATGAAGGGAGCAAGGATTCAACCCAGTTCAGGGGCTTTGTGACACAAGCAAGTAAGCAGAAGGTGTGTGAATCTCTTTAAATTAAGGTAGTCAAATCAAAGAAAAGGAAGATTGCCCCTCTTTCTGTCTAGCTCTATGTGTTGTGTTTTATGGTACTGAAATATCTCCATTTGTTTCAGGAATACTTGTAGAGCTGAGATAATCACAGTGATACATAATCCTACAATCTCTTCTTTCATACCTGTTTACTCACATTCAGTTTGCTTTCCAATAGGGTGGTTAAAGCAGTTTATAGTGTCCTAGAACTGCTGTTTGCATCTGCAGCTGCAGGCTTTTTCTGTGAGAATGCTTGTATGCAGTAAGCAAAGGATATTTTTATTTTGATTTTTCAGTGCAGAGGTTGGTTTTACCAGTTGCCTACTATGGACTGTTAGGTGCAAAGTAGGTCTCTCCATCTTCTGAAGGGAGCAACTTACTTTGCACAGGAATTCATGTTTTTTTCTCAAGTGATCACGATAAAGCTCTGATTCTCAAGAACCTATCTCAGTGCCGCCTTCTCCCTTGTGCTAACAGAGGAATTTGCATGCTCATCAAGTGACCTGTCTATGGAACTCACCCATATATGAAGCTAATCTAACATAAGGAATATTTGTACACTGCTACTGAGATGGTAACACAGCTCCAGCGAGAAGAAAACTTTTTTGTTGCTACGACTGTCTTAGTGTAGGTGAAAGTATTCATGCAGCTTAAGTAACCTCACAAGGAATTAATGTCGAGTGGCAAGTGTCCTGTGAATTCACACCCTAACTGAGAGCATGCATTTGTGTCCGAACACACCCTTGATGAAGATAGAATTACACGTAGAAAGTTTTCTTTAGACTTGTAATGTCAGCAAAACAAAGAGGTTGGGACTTTTTTCACTGAACATATCCTAACCATGACAAATTCCTCCATGGTGTTCCTGAAATACACCCCTTTTTTTCTGATCTTATCTATACTCACCTTCATTCTTACCAAGTGCAACCTCTTATTAGATTTTACCTCCTAAAATGACCCTACCCCAGTCTTCTCAAATATTTGATGTTATATCAGTGGCTTGACCATCTTGCCTACTGTTTTTGAGTCATTACACTATCTTCTTATTACATTGCTCATCAAGTTCAAAGTAGTCAAGTTAATGCCACTGTCTCTTTTTCTGTCTCACAAATATCTCAGTGCCTTCCTCATTTTGCCCCACGTGTAATGTCCTTGCCAAACTCGTTTACCGAGTTTGTTTGCTTGCATCCTTTGTGCCTGTTGTCCTTCTTATGAAAAAGGCAGGAGTCTTAGCAGACAAGAAGCTAAGTTACTTGAGGCTGTTCACATGCATGAAATGCATGAAAAACCTTTTATGTTGCAATGTTTTCTCTTCTTTTTCCCCATTCTTCCCATCGCCTTTATAGGACCCTCACTTGCAAAGAGGTGTTTTAGAGGCCAAAAAGCGTTTTATGCATACTTCTAAGCTAAAAGCCTGTCCAGAGTTCCTTTTCTTTTCCATCCTCGATGCCCCAGTCATCTTGATGCAGCTAGAGACATTTCACCAATACCCATGTTCGTGTCACACCAGTGCAAGTCCTTCAGGTGAGGACCTGCAAACCAGAAGTGTAGTTTATTCTTCCTTTGGTGGTGGTTAAAAAAAAAAAAAAAAAAAAAAAAAAAAAGTATGGGCAGCTAAAGAGCCTTGAATGAATGCCCTCATCTTGCTTACGTCAACTTGTTCTTTTAACTGCACTTTACCAGGCAGAAATGCTGAGTGGGATAGAGACTTTCATGGACGTTAGGTTGTACCCCTTTTCATCTCTGTAATCCGTATCTGCTACTCCCTTAAAACACTTAGTTATTCCTTCCTCTTCTTTCCCTCTCCATCACAGTTGGAAGTGTGGTGGAAGGGAGATTCAGGGAACTCCTGCCTTCTCTGGAGGTATTTCTGTGCTGTGGTTGTAGTTCTCAGATGTCTGCTGCAACATCTGCCTTCTCTCCCAGCTGCCTCTCTCCAACATGGATGAGGTCAGTGCAAGGAAGACAGAGGTTGGACAGGGAGACAACAAACCACATGGGGAAAAAGGAAACTGTTGTCATTCCTGTACTGCAAGTTGCTTCCCCTCTTTGTCCCAGATGCATCTTGTCATTCTTTTCTTTCCAGTTGGAAATAATGAGGCACAGTAACTGGATGCAAGGAAAGATGGTGAGTGTCTTTAATAGCCCTATTTGCCACCATTTTCCTGTTTCTCCAGCTCCCAGGTACTGCCCTGTCTTATCTCACACTGTTTACAGATACTAATTCATCCAGCTTAAGATGCTGCCTGGGTAGTATCAACAAGGATTAAAGTTAAAGGGACTCTGTCATACTTGTTTTCCATCTTCTTGTCCCTATGCTCCAGTCAAGTGCTCTTCTCATCCACCTTTGCAGTAGCCCTGACCTTTGAGTCAAGGAACTCTTAAGTCTGAAGATCTGGAGTCAAATATTTATTGTTTTGAGTTTGCATTTGAAAAGCAAAGTGGTTTTTCCAGCAGTGTTCCCCATTGCTCAAGCAGTTTCTTAAAGCTGGTAGCATAGGGTTGATCTTTAGTACTTGCATCAAGTCAAACAGTGGGTGTCTCCTGAGATTTCATGCTGGGAGTGCTATCTCAAGTTACCTATTTTGAAATTAATTATTATTATTATTAAGTCTTTGAGTAGTACCATATATACATATATATATGTATATATATATATTCAACTTTCAGTGTGTTCCCTTCTCTTGAGACTGGAAAGTGTTTGCATAGAGCATCCACACCATTTGGCAAGCAGCATACATGCCTGCATGTTGCTATTTCAGCCACAATGTTGAGGTAAGCTGTAGTGCTGCTCTTCTCTACAGCCATAATATTTTGTTTTTATCTTTTCTTGTTTTGATGACTTTGCCTAAGGCTTCTTTTCATTCATACATTGCATGCAGTGAGTGAATTATATTACCCAACTTGCGTTTGGCATGTCTTTGTTACCTTGGTAAGAAACACCCACCCAGAAATTACTCTGATTCATTCAAGCTGTAGGTGAGCTCCAGTAGGAGCTCAATTTCCAGGCCTAGCTGGCTGAGTGAGCTTTGAAGGCCATCTCCAACCCAGGAGTTCACATCCACTAGGTAAATGGATAAGCCAAGCATTTTGCTTCCCAAAATACTAATGTTCTCTCTTTAGGCTGGGGCTCCTGGAAAAAAAAAAAATGCTGACACAGACTTCGGTTTTTACCTTCCTGACTGTACTAGAATCGGAACTACTCAGATTTATGGTATTATTACACAGGCTGACCAGGTGGTTGAGAGGTTCACCTTGGCTATTGGAAAATTACCAATCCCAAATTATTCAGCACTGGTGTAGGTGTCATAGACCTTTGTCAGCCATTGAAGCACCGGAATAACTGGTCACTGACACTGCTTTGTTTACCATTCATTCGATTACTAATTGCTTGTGTGGATTTGCTTGAATTGCCATGTTTGGCTGAATAACCATTTCTGCTTTTGTGATTGTCCAGCTGGCAACAGCTGCTGCTAGCAGCTGTGAGTTAGCAAGGTGTCCATGTAGTTCTGCACTCCTCAGCATCAGTTATTTCTACTTCTATATCTGGAAACTTTCTGTGACATTGCATGATGTGGGGGCAAACCTCTTGCTCAGACTCTTCGCTGTTACAAGAAGCTCACGTGAGTAAGGTGAAATATAAGCATCGTCATCTTGTGGTTGGTGCATAAGTATCATCCAGAATATCTGCTGCAGGTTGATTTAGGTTGGCTTTAGGTGCCAGAGTCTGTGAACCTAGCTGTTAAGAGGTAGCACACAGGCCCTTTATGCTAATAACAAGGTATGGTCAGTGTTCCAGTAACCAGTGATCCTTTGCAGAGACTTTGTGGAGGAGAATGGTCCCTGCTTATGCCCTCAATGAAGAGATAAAATCATATCACAGCCTGTTCAACATCCCATGGTAATGCTTCTCTTCCTCAATCATATTTCCTGTCAGTGATGTTTTGGTGGCCACTAGGCAATTTGAATGTTTCTGGCATTGTTCAGTTTTCCTGACTGACACACACAAAAAGTTCTGTACAACTGATATGGTATATCAGTTCTCTAGTTATATGGAAACTCTGTATTTTGTTCAATTTGTATGACCAGTTGTCCTCCTCTTTCTGTGCTGGAGAAGGCCAGAACATGCCAGAGAGTGTTCAAGGAGCAGATGTGTTCCATGGGTAGATAACACAAGGAGGTAGGTTGACCAAATGCTGATTGGTATGCTCTTGACACCACATGTAGCTTCAAGCTACTACAAGGTTGCCCTTTTTCTCAGAGTTTTCTTCCTTCCTTCTGACATGAGAATGTGTCTTCATTTTTGAAGAGGGTTCAATACACTCAAATCTTCCCAGGTCGCTCTCTTGCAATGGGTGTGTTCTCCCATTCTGTCCCTTTGGTTGTTTGTGACGATCATCCTAACTTCAGAGTGCTAATTTCTTAATGGAAGTTTCTTTCCTTTGAAAGTTGTTCTGTCTTAAGTCCAGGAACAACAACGTTCTCCATACTCTTATTGACCTCAGAAGCCTTTTGGAATGCACGTACTTCAGCGAATTCAGGCTGTGAGGTGTGCTGTGCCGTGTAAGTATTGTAGTTTATGATTCATGGCTGCCAGTAGTCTGAGGTTTCCATTCCTTCATCCACCTTTAACCTCAACCATTTAGGGTTAGACAGGTGTGACTTCTGTGGTATTGATACCACACAGTATTGCATTCCAGGGAACTGTTTGTAAGCTGTTCAGGAAAGAGACTGCTTAATGGCCTGACCTAGGATTCTTTGGTGCGGTAGTCAGGCCACCCCACTTACGTTTCTCGTATTTTGTGGCTGGGTAAGACTGTGATGAGTTCAGACTGGTGCTTCTCAGCCTGTACGATTTCCTGAGCCTTTGCGAAAGAGTTGGTGACTGTCCCCACCTGCCTTAGTCTTCTGGAGCTTTCTCTTTCTCTTTGCATGGGTAATTAGCTCATTAAAATAAGAACGAAAGGTTAAAGTTCTTCAGTTCTGAGGTTATCAGAAAAGGGAATTTGTCACAGACTTTCAGTGGATATTCAGAACTTCCTGTCTCAGATTTGCATTATTCGTTGGGATAATTGCATTCTTACCTGTGTTGACTTGCTTACTGACAGAATAGCATTACTTGTGTACTGTTGTGGTGTAGCTCATGACTTATAGATTGATGATCACTGGGAAAGGCTGACTTGTCCCTTCTTGACTGTGGTAGTTAACAGCACTAAGGAGTCTGCTAGATGACTGAGTTCTCTTTTAGGTGCATTTATCACTAGAGCTACTCTTTAATGCCTCAGCACTAATTATTTTGGGATTCCTCCTAAAGCTGTATCTTTGGCCAAGGTCTACCTGACTGCCATTTTACCCATCATTACCAGCTAGCTGGTTCTGTGGTTCGCTGACTACCTGCTTTCTGGGGTGCTGGTCAGAGGTCGTCAGTCAGGGGCTTTATTTGTCAGCAGGAATTCAGCCTTTGGGTACAGATCCTAATGGGTTTAGACTTCCAGCTTCCCTGCTCCCTTTTTTATCTGTCCATTGAACATAGCTTTCCTGATGGCCATTTTTCCGTGCTAGGATGAAGAAAATTCACATTATTACTGGTCATTTTAATGTTTTCCTCTTTAAGACTGGTGTGTCATTGTCAATTTTAATTAGAAAAGTCATTCTTCTCTTTTCCCCAAGCCTCTTGCTACTGGTGCTGAATCTATATTTTGTACATCTGATGTCAGGAGCATTTTGACTGACCTTGTAGATCCTGACCCTTTCAGTAGTGTCTGAGGATATTTGTTTCCACTGCTGGAAAATGCAGCTGCTCCATGCAATGGCTATCAAAGAGTAAAGTGGGTTATACTCAGAGGTGCTACGTTCAGTTTGTTGCCTACAGGGATTGGGAATTCTTGGGGTGCATGGGTCTGTGTTGTTGCAAGTTGAGTTGACTGAACAATGGAACAGGTTGCCCAGAAAGGCAGAGTCTCTCTTTTTGGAGATCTTCAAAAGCCACCTGGATATGGTGCTGGACAAGCTGCTCTAGGTGTTCCTGCTTGAGCGGGAGTGTTGAACCAGATGAGATCCAGTGGTGCCTTCCAACTTCAACCATTCCATGACTGAGATCTTTCTTTTGAGGTGCAGGACCTTCCATTTGTCCTTGTTAATTATTTTTTTAAGGTCTATGTCAACCTATTCTTCCAGCCTAAGTTGTTCTGGATACTTGCCTTCCAGTGTATCCGCTGGTCCTCCTCCTCCATCCCCCAACCACCTTAGTATCATTCAAAGATTTAATTGCTATTATGCAGTACAGTTCTCGGGATAGATTCCTGTGGTACTCCACTTTTATTGGCCTCTGAGTAGAGTATAACCCATTAACTGCTACCTCCTGAGCCTGAGCATTCACTGCATCTTTATACATCACAGAATCATCCAAGTTGGAAGAGACCTCAAGATCACCTAGTCCAACCTCTGACCTAACACTAACAAGTCCTCCACTAAACCATATCACTAAGTTCTACATCTAAACACCTTTTAAAGACCTCCAGAGATGGTGACTCAACCACTTCCCTGGGCAGCCTATTCCAATGCCTAACAACCCTGTCAGTAAAGAAGTTCTTCCTAACATCTAATTATCCAAACATCTAGACCCTAGTGTCCTAAGTTTGATACAAGAATATCATGGGATCAGTGCCAAATGCCCTTCTGAAGTTGAAGTAAATGATATCCACGACTTTCCCATTACCCATATATACAGTGATTTTATAACAGAAGTCAGTGAGGCTGGTCAGATACGATTTACCATTGGCAAGTACTTGACTGTTAACAATCACTTTCCTCTTATTCCTGTGCCCAAGCATTTGTTTCCAGTCAAGGACTTGTTCCTTGATTTTCTCAGGGACAGAAGTGAGATCAATTGGCCTGTAGTACCCTGGATTGTTCTTCTGACGTTTTCTGAGGATGAGGGCAATATTTGCAATATTTGCTGTCATTTGGGAATCTCAAATGATTTGATCAGTGTATTAATTGTCATGATTTAAAAAAAAAAAAAACACGTGGCCTTGCAAGGACATTGGCCTTTTCTCTTATATCCTTGAATGCAGTCTGTGTGGTCTGATGGACTTAGGTAGGGCTCACCTCCCTCTGGTTGCTCTCTTTTTCCTTGAACCCTGCCTTTTAAGCATGGAGGGATGGGAGACCTTGCTGAAGAAAGGAATGAGTTACTCAGCATTACCTGTTTCTCCAGTCACTAATTCAGCAACAGGCCCAGACTTCCCTTGTTCAACCTTTTATTACTAATATAACAGTAGAAGCCCTTCGTGTTGTGCTTGATATCTCTGCAAGTCTCAACTGGAGTTGAGCTTTGGCTTTTCTGTAAGCATTGCATTGGACATGCATGGACAGTGCTTTTAAATTTCTCCTTACCTACCTGTCTTCCTGAGAATCAAGGTCTTGCCCTTGGAGGATGCTGTCCTTAAAGAGCAGCTGGCTTTCCTGAGCTGCCTTACCCCTCAGAGCAGCATCTCATTGGGATCTCACCAATTTTCTGAATCAACTCAAGTCTGCTGCCTACTAATACTCTTCCTTACTCCTTTCAGGATCTTCAACTCCAGTATTTCATGGTTGCTACAGTCAAGGCTGCCACTGATTCTCATACCCCAACCAGAAGTTCCTTGTTACTGAAAAGCAGAGCCAGCTTTGCATCACCCCTGGTTGGCCCATCTAGTACCTTTATCATGAGCTTGTCCCTGACACTCTCCAGAAATATGCTTACCTGCTTGCGTTCTGATGTGTTGCCTTCCAGCTTTTTAATTCATCCACCTACTTACCCTGATTGTGTGGATGGCCTGTAACACACTCCCGCTATGAGATCTTCTTTACTGGCCTCTCTGCTGGTGCTCTCATCAAGCCTGTTATCCATCCCATAAAAGAGTTCCACACCTCTGAACTGCTTCTTTACAAAGATAGTAACACCTCCTCCTTGTCTCTTCTGCCTGTCTTTCCTGAAGAGTTTGTATTTGGTATTTGTCCACTGCAACGCTCTGGCAATGTGGGCAATCCCATCATATCTGAGTTACTCTAACAGTCCTGTAGCTGTGTGACCACACATGGAGCTCTTGTCCTGCTTGTTTTCCAGGCTGCATGTGCACTGCAGGTGGACTCCTCCTGCCTTATTTTGTTTTTGTGAGGTTTGTCTTGTACCTGTTACCATCCACTCCTGTCTTTTCACCCCAGTACATCCCTTCGTCATATGGCTACATGTTGTAATCTTGCTTTTCCAGTGTTCCTAATATAAAGCTTTCCTCACCAGATTGGCCAGTTTTATGGCAAAAATGCATTTCCCTCAATTTGTTGGGTGAATCCCATTTTCTTCTAGCACTGCTCATCCCTCAGAGGGGGCTCTGTGATCATAAAAACTAAATCCCTGTTGTCACCCCTAGTTGCACAACAAGGTGTTGATCTGCAAGTATCCATCTGTTCCTTCTCAAGTCTTTCTCTTTCAGTGAAGACCATCTGGGTCTCCATGTCTTTGACTCTTCCCCAGAGCTTTGCCCCATTCAAGGTCAATAAATAAAATCAAAACCAGGGATGCTTCACCTGGTAAGACACATACTGAACAGGAGGAAAGAAGGTGAGAGTGTTCTCCCTGTGGACACTGTTTGGGGAGGTTTTCTTGTCTCAAGTAACAAAGCACAAGTATGCCCATGGTTGCCTACTGCTTCCCTCACATAGCATTGCCTGCTGGTATGGAACATTAACTGGTTTTGCAATGAAGGCATGTCCTATATGATTTTTTTCTTGAACTTTAATGGAAGTGCAGTGGATAGAATCCATTTTTCCTTGGTGATAAAGGTGTCTTAGGCATAGTAGCACACCTTTTTTGGACTCTGATTTAAGACAAGGCTTAAGCACAGGTAATGTTATTGAACTTAAAGTAGGAATTTCTGTTCAAATGTACTTTTTTACTCTTATTTTTAGGTATTTCAAATTACTGTGAAAGATACCGTGAAGGTATGAAACTTGTTCTGAACACCTTTGGACCAGTTCCAGAATTTTCAGGCGAAACTGAGCAGAAAATCAGTCAGGTAAATATATAGAGAGTCAATAGATGCAGTGACTTTCAGAACCAAGAATGTTAGCTTTTGTTTTAATGTATGTATAATTTCAATTTACTGTTAGAGACAACTGTAGTCTATTTCTTGTGTGAACGTGTACCTTGAGCAAAAACATTAGTACAGAACATATATGATTATGTAAGTCCCTTTTCCAAAGTACTTTGAAGTACATCAAGGGAATACATCTAGCAGGTGAATAACATTACTAGGAGTCAACTGATAACAACTGTGGGTTATTTACATTAAATCCCCCATGCTGTTTCTTACTGTCTGTCGTGTTCTCAATTGTTACATTCACAGCTCCAAATTTCCTTTCCTACACAACAACTTTTCTCCGTGTGTCTTCCTCCTACTCAGTCTTCCTGCATAAGTCCTATGGCTTTTTTCCTCCAGCTGTTCTATTGATTTAGTATATTTACAAGCTAGATCTCCAGTCTGTAATGAATACAAAGGTGTGTTGACGTTAAGCATGTGAGCAGTCTGCTGAGGCTATTTGCATGCTTACAGAAAAGATGTGTTTTTTAAGTGCTATGCTCTATCAGGACCTAGTATGTCTATTATGTTTCAAAGCCAACAATTTGTTTATATTTACCATATAGGATATTATGTGTGTTCATAGCAGTTAACTCCAAAGTATTGCCATTTCCTAATTCTACCTTTCATCATTGCCTTTTTTAATGCTTTGCTGAAGAACGTGTGTATAATAAATTGTTTGTGTTTAGCTGTCACACGTTAATTCCGTATATGCAGGCACTCTGTCTGGAAAATAGCTTTTTGTTCCTCTTTATGTTAATGCAATTTCAACATCAGCTATGTTAAAAAGGAAGATTCTTCTATGCTTAAACAATATAGTCTGCTTGTAATAACAGTCTGTGACAACTGTGGAGTTATTCACAATTAGAAGCTTTTAATTAAAATGAAACAGGTTGGTTTTCTTCAAGGAATGCCAGATTCCAGTTCAGCATTTGTTTCTGTGCCTATTATCTGCAGTTTTCAATGCCAAAGATGAGCTTGCAAGAATCCTCTCTTAAGAGTAAACTATTAAACATCTCTTATCTTACACATCTATCCTTCCCCCTGATTTTTGCTTTCTGGACTGACTGCAACTTGCCAATTATTAGTAGCAGAACGAGGTTTTATCCGGTTTCTCAACAATTGCCTTTTAAACTGAAGACCTCAGGTGCTGCTTTGGCAAAGATGGCCTTGTAATCTGTACCTCAACTCTCAAACCCAGCTGTTTTTCCTTAAATGAAAATCTGTTTCCATTGTGCTAGCTTGCTTGAGTTTTCTATCTGTTCTTCTACCTTCAGTGATACATTTAGCAGATACATTTGGCAAACTTTGTTTATGCACTCAGTAGCACTTTTTTCCCCTCCATTTACTTGCAAATAATATTTTTGCCTTCTGATTTGTTCAGGCTTCTACCTTCGGACCCTTAAATAGCGCTATGTTCTTTCCCACATTTTCCATTAAAAAACAAAAATAAAATTATAGGTTTGTTACATCTCTTTCCCTGTCATTTAGACTGTAACTGGCATTCCTAAAACAGATGTTTTCAAAAAAACATGTTATCTATTATTAGATTTATTAGGAGCCAGAAGAGAGACTACAGTGTTACATATACACCCACAAATTTGTTTTAGAGCATATGTTTAGCGACATGCAAGTCCAGGTGTCCTCCTTCCTACTTAATAAAAGATTATTGTCAAGTAGGCGAGACAGTGGCTGTGTGGGGTAAACTGAGAAAAGAAACTGATGCACTAATGTTTCTGTAGGCACCTTCATTGCAACATTCAAGCCAACTTTCTCCAAGTGGGAGCACTTCTCTCATACAGGTTAGCTAATTTCCAGTCAGCCATGTGAAGATTTAGTGGCCTATTGCCTGTGATAGACTATATGACAGTTTGTATTGAAGGATACTTGTTCTGATGCAGCGAAAGCAAGAAAATAATCCTTCTTACTACTCAGGAAAATGAGATTTAATCATCTCCTAAATTTTCTGTTTCAGGCAATGTCTGAAAAAATTCCAGTTGTTCCGAAACACCTCAATGCCAGGAGGGAATGGAGAGATGAATGTCTTACTGGTCTTGCCAAGCTGAAAAAACAAATGTCATCCAACTGAGGTGCACCTCATCTAACAGGAGAGACCAAGTGAAGAGCAGTTCTTCATAAAAAGTGGAAAATTTTGGTCATGCAGAAGAGGAGACTGAATGTGCAAGCACTGATATGCACTTGTATAGAGACCAATGAAACTTTTGGTCCAATTTTTGTCACGACATAATTCATGAGTAACTGGAAACAGTTATTAAAAGTTCAGTTAAAACTTCATCAAATTATATATATGCATTGGATGTGCAAGTATTAAGTAGCTTTAGCAGTATGAATATTGTGCAATGCTGGGCTGGAACACAATCATCTTTTAACGCATTTTTCTAGCTTGCTTAGAAATTCAGCACTTGAACAATATTTGCTTATGCAGGGATCTGAAATTGGCAAACATCAGCTGTTTGTCACTGGAGAAAACAAGCCCTCACCCGCCAATCAACGTGGCAGTGAGGTTAATTTGTAAAGCACTGACTGTAGGTAGGGGGAGGTTGTCTTAAGCAAAGAGGAGATTTGCTGGCCAGTGAGCTGAGACCTCAGCAGCAGTAAGGGTCACTTCAGCTTAGCTCTGTAGCTGTTCCACAATGTAAGGGAAAGAATTATTCGTTCTTTCCCTCCTTTTGGCACTTCTGTACTAGTGTGATGATCTAAATGTGAGTAAATAAATCCCTCCCTCATCCCCCCCCCCCGGTTCTGAAGATTTACCAGAGACCTCTGCTCAGTTCTTCAGACCACACACTTGATACCCCATGGCTTTGCCCAAACTTCAGTCAGGTATGACAACCTGTCCATAGGCATTGCTGCGTAGACATATGATCTATTCTAAAATTTGCCTGTCAGAAATAATGTGATTAAAAGTTGTTTTGGGAGATGACGTGGTATAGTGGATTGGTCTGGACTCTTTCAGGCTACTCCACAACCTTCTGAGTGATCCTGGGAAGCCAGCTCCCCGCTTTGTTTCCTTGTCTATTTTGTACAGAAACAATCAGCGTTTCTTTAGGGCTCAGCTGTAGACCTCAGGTATCTGATACTTTGCTCCCAGATGCAGTGGCTTAGGTGTGAGGCACAACGTTTGTGTAAAGGTGGAGGGTGCAGCTGGAGGTAGAAGTTTCTCCTGGTGCTGCAGTGGCGTGCTTCAGTCCGCACCATGTAATATAGCTGGATTTTGATTTTAGCTGGAACCTTGGGGCAGCATTGTTTTGCAGATAATAACTTGGAACAGTGCATTGCACCCACATTACTCGAGTTAAGCATTTCTGAATCTTGTGCCAGCTGGTCATGTAACTTCAGCTACAGCACAGATCCCAAAGCGTTAAGCTCTTGCTTTGCTAATGCTCTGCTCAGGGCCATTTCAAATCTTGTTCATTACAGAAGATGCAGGTACACAAACGGGTCGCTGCAGCTTAATTAGTTCTGGTGCTGAACAGCAGCAATGTCTGCATGTGCACGCTAACACCACTTACTTCTGCACGGGTTGCAATGAACGAGACCTGAGATAAGTTGCGTCGCTTCATGCACGTGGTGGGCCAAGAGCACATCTCTGGACGTGGAGCATGGGATGGGAGGCATGATGCAGAGATTGCCCTGTGCTCTTTTATAATCAGCAGAGAGAAAGGAGAATTCGTAAACTCAATTTATTTTATCCCAATATAGACCTAATATTGTCAAATTTCTTCTAATGCTTTTTATTCCCACAGTGACAGGCACAACCTTCATTTAGCCATCTGAAGTTGGGGAGGTCAGCCCTCGCTCTTGGTGCCTTATTAAGCAATAATAAATTAATTGAGGCTGATTTCCTCATCTGATGTATGTTTTTGTATTTTAGACAAGGCCTCAGAAGGCTCCAGTTACTTTCAAGATCAGACCTGTTCCGCTATGAGCATGTGACACTGTCAGAACTAATTAGCTCTCATTGCTTTTTTTCTGAGATATTTTAAAACTCGATCGTGTCATCAAATATTTGCCTCCATTTTTATTATTTGCTTATGAATAAAAGATTTTAATGAGAAAGATGTTCTCCTGTGGTCTTGTGTGATACTCTAGTGGTAGCACTACATCTTTCTCTTGAGAAACCAGTGCCTTGATAAAACAATTTATTGAAGTCCATGGGAATAAATAGGCAAGAAATAATGTGCAGTCTCCAGCAGCTCTTGTGTGGGTGACCACTTGCTGCAGATGCTGGGCCCTGCTGCAAGGGAGCGGTTTTCTCCCTGGGCAAAAGCCTTGGGAGGGAATGGGAGGGTGCCAGAAATGCTCCTGTGCGGTGACCCAGCTCCTCGCCAGGTCAGGACATGGCACAGCTCACCTCAGAGCACTGCTCCCCACCCAGGCCCACAGCTTCTGCTGGGGGAGAGGCTCAGCAAAAAATGTATTTTAGCTGGGATTTGCTTAGGATTTGAAGCACACAAAATTACTGCTTAATAAATACAACAACAACTGGAAAACATCAGGAAAAGTTAGCTAAAAGGGTGAGACGGGCTCTCTTCTTCCCAAGGTTTTGTACCCTATTCACAACTGATCCCTTTTGATCAGCAGGAGCTTGGACCAGAGACCTCCTAAGCTCCCTTCCAGCCTCAGCTATGGTAACTCCAAGTTTCCTTTGAATTTTGGCCTAGTTTGTATCAAAAGTTGATGTGGCTTAAACAAATTAGCCTCAAAGAAATTATATATATATATATATATATATATATGTATATATATATATATATATATATAAAATATATAATAAATAAATAAAAAATAATAGAATCACAGAATTTTCTAGGTTGGAAGAGACCTCAAGGTCATCGAGTCCAACCTCCAACCTAACGCTAACAGCCCTCCACTAAACCATATCCCTAAGCTCTACATCTAAGCGTCTTTTGAAGACTTCCAGGGATGGTGACTCCACCACTTCCCTGGGCAGCCTGTTCCAGTGCCTCACAACCCTTTCAGTGAAGAAGTTCTTCCTAACATCTAACCTAAAACTCCCCTGGCGCAACTTAAGCCCATTCCCCCTTGTCCTGTCACCAGGCACGTGGGAGAACAGGCCAACCCCCACCTCGCTAATAAATAAATAAATAAAATTTATATATATAAAATATATATATAATGTTAATTCAAATTATGGGATGCAAACTCCTGGTTTATAGACCTGCTATAAAGCTTTTTTCTTTTTTCTTGATTTTTATCTCTCCCTGATTTTCCTCTCCAGTCTTGCCTTCTCTCTCTCTCCTCATCCTCTCTCCCTTTTCACTTTTTTCCATTTACTTTCCCCTCTTGGCTTTCTCCTAACATTCCATCAATAACTACTTCTAGGGTATTTAGCTGGTAATTTGCAAGGAGCTGCTTATAGGCCTGTGCAATTGGTCTGCTAATTGGGTGTTGAAAAATCTCTTCTGGGGAGCAACTTGTTGGAGCTGAACTGCTTGTCAGATACAAATCCTGATTCTGTTAAATTAATTGGTTTAATTACTTTCAATTTTGTGTCACTCCTTTTGTCCTATTTTTTTTTTTCTCAAATGCAATAGACTTGCAGTGGTAGACTGCACCTTGAGTGTGTTACGAGGACTTTTAGCACCAACAGTCCTAGCAAGTTGCAGAACTACCCAGCTAAGGTCAAATATTTATTTTGTTTTGAGTATTAGCAGAAGAAGCAAGGTTCAAGCAATTGTTCTGTAGTAAACTAAGAGATATTCTGAAAGAATTTCTCATGTGGTTTGTTTTTTACATAACTGCGTATTTTAAAATCCTCTATTGTTTTCAATGATTACACCTATAGGTCATTTTTAAACCATATCTTTGTCACACTGTATTCTGTTATACCAATTTATTATTGATCGTTTTCCTTGTTAGGTGTATTTTACTATTAGTTACTAATAGTAAATTAGTATATTTGAATTAGTTATTCTTATTGGAAGCAGACTAACTGTGTTCATATCAAAGCCAATAATTTAATGCTGGTAGGAAATTCAAACCAGTGATTTTGTGTCATCTGAAGAATAAAGGGCAGATACAAGGAGATACTCATCTGCTTCATTGAAGAAGGCTCAGTCCCTCCTTTCCTACATCTCTGAATGTCGTGGAAGTAGTTTGCTTCTGGCAAAGCAGGAGCATGAATTTACTGTCTATATTCTGTAGTCATTCTGTTGGGTTAGAATGAGTATTTTGTGATTGACATTATTTAGTTGGAAAGGTACTAAGATATAGTGTTGTCCTAGCTACATAATCTTTTAGGCAAAAATCAGCTGTGCTTCGTTTGGAAAGCAGGATAGTGCTGAATTAAAAGAAGGATAAAACTAAACAGGAAAAAAAATGGTTTTCAAGACAAAATTATGTGACTAAGTCTTGGTTCTCAAAACCAAGGTGTGATACACTGCAAGTGCCTGTGTAGTTACAGGTCAGGATTGCATTGCCATAGTGTGGAGTTACAAAAAGGCCTTGGGGAACATGCAGCTGTGGTAACCTGGCAGAGATGGAGATACAGAGGAGTCCTCCATGAGGATGGGAGCCTGGAAGACTTCAACAGCAATTAGTGTGACAGTAGGAAAGTGAAATGCTCTTTTGCTTCCTAGTCTTGAGGAGAAATTTTGCAATTTAATTTGGGTCTAGTTACCCAAGTGTAAATGGCTGTGTTTGTGCTGGCTGCCTGCTCCCCTTCCCCAGGATCCTGTGCACAG
This sequence comes from Aythya fuligula, assembly GCF_009819795.1. Taxonomy (NCBI): domain Eukaryota; kingdom Metazoa; phylum Chordata; class Aves; order Anseriformes; family Anatidae; genus Aythya; species Aythya fuligula. The sequence goes on from NC_045559.1 coordinate 188,434,200, forward strand.
TTGTGCTGCCAGGGTCCTCAGCTGCTCTACGCCATCGACTTCTCAGGTGTGTGCACGTGGGGGTGTGCTATCACAAATCAAAGCGAATGGAGAGGCAAAAACTGACCTCTGGGGAAGGTCACATTTGCTTTGACACAGCTTTGTAGCAAGCTGGTGTCAAAGGGCTTCTTTCAGTTATATTCAGTGATCTCAGAAAGAGGAAGGAACTCCTGCCTTTGTTTCCACAAAATTCAGAGGACAGTTTTGCAATGCGCCAGGCTGCTTAGGGTTGCTGGTTTGCTGGGAAACTGCATGAGTTATCTCTTTAAAGTACATTCAGAGAAATTCTCCATAGGGTTGCACATCCCTCAATATTTTCCCTTCCCAAAATACTACGGGCACGTATGAGACAACATTCTGATGACAGAAGTCCCAGAAATGTCTTTGCACTTTGAGGACTGACAGGTCCAGCTCTGGGTCCAAGCCACGGCACTCGTGCCTGGGGTTTCTTCTTCAGTCTCGATGACCTTGGCTTTGTAGAGTTCTTTCTCCTGCTTGGATTTTGGACCTGCACTCACAAGAAGTGGAGATGTACAAGGGACAGAAGCATCCAGGATCTTGTTTATCTGTGAGTGAAGTGTAGTCCAACATGGAAAGGTCAAGAGCCCATACTTACATATGAACATAGGAAACCTTTGTGCTGAAGTTAAATTTTTGCTTTTTATTTTTTAAGATTCCATTTTATAGAATATAGGGCTGCAAATTTGCCCTAGATGGGATGTTTGTAAAGTTTAGTTTAAGCCCAGGTGACAATTACTGTCACAGAACTGAGCACTGCCCAGGGGACCCTGAACTCCAAACGGGTCCAACACCTCTGGGCTGCCACGACAAAACGTGATGTTTTCCAGCAGAAGGCATTAAAAAGCTCCTGTAATTTCATCTATTGTGAAAACCTTCCTCTGTACTTCTTACAGGTTTTAACACTGGATCTTGCACTTAATTTTACAGTATCATAACAATACATACTTTCCAGATGAAGCCACAGTTGCTTGTTTTGGGCTGCTTCAAACTGGTAAGACGCCGCAGAAACACAATGGGAGCATTTTGTGCAGTGCAAGGAGGCAGGGATGAGGCTGGAAAATCCTTGCTGTTGATCTGATATGACCGGAGAAAGGCTGTCATTTAGCTAGGAGGTGCTGGGAACAGCATTGATGGAACTGGTTCTTCTGAAAGAGAAATTATTTGGATTTTTGTTGTTTGTTTGGCTTGCCCAGTAACTGCTTAAACATGAATTAAAACTGGCACTGCCAGTGGGAACCATCTACCCTAGTGCTTCCCCAGAGCAGCCACCTCAGTGAAAACCTTGGCAATGTTCATGTCCCAATGTCCTCCCCTTCCTCCTTCTTTACTCCAGATGTTATTGAGCATGATGCCACATGGCATGGGATGTCCCTTTGGCCAGGCTGGGCCAGCTCCTGGCTGTGTCCCCCCCCAGCTCCCCGTGCACCCCCAGGGATGTCGCTGGCAGGGCAGCACCAGGAGCTGCAAGGCCTTGGCTCTGTGCGAGCACTGCTCTGCAACAACTAAAACGTCAGCACTATTTAGTGTTATCAGCACGATTTTCATCAGAAATCCAAAACACAGCATCATACAAGCCTCTGCGGAGAAAATTATCCCAGCCAAAACCATGACATCCAGAAAGTGTTTATGTGCAAAGACAAGCTGTTGGAGTCACTGGTGTGACACAAAGAAGGCAGACAAAGAAGTGCAGAGCTTTCTACGTCCCAGAACACCCTAAGACCACAATTTTCCGATATTACTCAGCAGGGTCATTTCAAACCCATGGAGTAATGGAAACAGCTGCTTGTGCCATTTCAAACATGTGGGATAGTGGAATTAGAGAATTGCATAACCAAGCAATTTGACTGAATGGGCAGTGCCTGGATGTGATGCACATCATGCCAGAGTGTAAGGAGTAGCATCAAGTATCACCATGTAATTCTGCAATCCAAAACCATGTCTTGCATTGGCTTTTGGTGTGCTTTTTTAGGAGGAAACATTAATTCCAGACATCGACTCCCTGCTATCAAAATTAGTATCAGTGCCTACTAAAGGGTGACCACAGAAGTTTGATCCATTTTTACAGTCTGAATACAGCTACAATTGCTCAGAGAGGAGCATCATACTTCTCTAGCCTGTCATCTACAAAACAAGAGCCATTAAAGATCAGGTTATGGCAAGAGAAAAATACAAAATTTCTAATAAGATGCAGGTATTATTTATATTACTATAAATAAAAGAGGGATTTTTTGTTTGTTTTGTTTTTAGTAGCCTGAGCTTTACCTTCTTATTTATTAATCCGACCCTAGTATCTGAATGCTTTAGTGTAAACAAAACCATTAGATAGGGATTAATGCAATCATATTTAATCATCAGTAAAAGTGAGGTACGTGTTAGTGTTGTCCTTGTACGCTGTATGAACAGTGCTTACTGTGTCTGCATATAGCTTCTGTTCTTTAGCCTTTTCTTTTAAAAAATCCTGTTCAGACTTCTCTGTGGTCCTACCTTGGGATAATGCTGCCCTAACAACTCATCACACTGCTGTCATACAGCTGGCAGAGACAAACTACTCAGAGTGGGTGCTGACTGGATGCCCAGGTAAGTATTGCCGTGCCCACCATGTTAGCAGTTCTGTCTCTATGCAACATTTATTCTTCTGTATATTCAGAGCAAAGGAAAGTGCAATTTCCCACTCCCACCTCTCCTGTAACATACCCATGTGTTTCTGGAAGGGCAGCAAAGGGACCTTCCTCTCATGCCCAGCCTCTGGTTGTGCTGGTGCAGCTGCAGTTCAGTAGATACACAGCATGGGTGCCTTGTCCACAACCCTGATTTTTGTTCAATTTCCGAGGCCTTGTGGATCCTGTTCGACATGCTGCCCTGTAACAAGAGAGTTCTGCCTGCATAGCCCAGCCTGCTCACACCAGCTCATGGTCTGAAATAGCGTAGATTTTGGTGAGACATTAGGAGGAAATTCTTCACTCTGAGGGTGGTGAGGCCCTGGCACAGGCTGCCCAGAGAAGCTGTGAATGCCCCATCCCTGGAGGTGCTCAAGGCCAGGCTGGATGGGGCTTTGGGCAACCTGGTGTGGTGGGAGGTGTCCCTGCCCATGGCAGAGGGTTGGAATGAGATGATTTTTAAAGTCCCTTCCATCCCAAAGCATTCTGTGATTCTATGGGAATCCCAGCCATAGCATGTTGCATAGCTAGAAGTGGATATTAGTAGTTAGTATTAAGGCCACAAGCAATCACTACTGGATGTTAGAGCCTACAAGAAGGGCTAGATGTGACCATAATCATGGTTTTGGGGGGCATAAAAAGCACTGATATTTTGGAAGCTACCTAATTAAGGCATTGCTGAGAGACTTCCAGAACAATACCTGACCACCTTGTTTACAAGTTTAATAGTGTAACATGAAAGCACAAAGACCAGAACCAAACAAAGCGCAGTTACCATGTGTAGCCTTGTTAATTTATCAATAAGACCACAGTGCTCTCTTACTTTTGCAACATGCACCAAACTAATTTTCAAGTGTAGGAATGGGACCTGCATTACTCTGGTTGCATTTCATAAATCCTCCTATGTGTGTGCATTTCCTCAAGAAGTTTATTTAAGGAAAGGAAGACTTTGTGTTTTCCAGCCCCTTTTTAGTATATGGTCCTTTGCGTGATCACAGAGTCACAGAATGGCTGAAGTTGGAAGAGGCCTCTGAAGATCTTTAAGTCCAAGCCCCTCCCAAGCAGGATCACCTGGAGCACATTCTCCAAGCTCATGTAGCCGTATGGTTACATAAAGTACACTTCTTTATATTTATTCTTGTTCCTTTTTTATGTTTTAAATCTTCCTCTGAATTGTCCAATCACCCTTTATCATACATCCCTGCTTCCACTCTCTTCCAATGACCCTTTTCTTTATTGTTAATGTTTCTTATCTGCTTAAGGGATCATCTTTAGTTTCAAAGCTACACACGGGAATTAATTGCTGCACAGAGGTTTTACAGGTCTCCCACTCCAGCCTCTGTAAACAAACTGAGTTTGTGGTCATTACTGATTTTTTTTTTTTTTTCACTCAATAGATGTGATCCAGACGCAGACCTCTGGCTATCTGGACCCCCCATAACCTTGGGTGATGTCTCCAGAGCCTTTTTTGATCCTTCCCCAGCACCACGCTGCTGTTCCCCAGGAGCAGCTCAGGTGCCCATTGGCAGCAACTTCTCTGGTTCAGATTTCTCCTGCTAAACGCTGTGTGCTGCCATTGGTGAACAGCCAGAGTCCTTTCCTAATCCTCTCTGTTGACAGCGATGTTTGGCTGCTCCAATTTAATCTTGTGATATGTTCCAAGATTAAGCTGCTCCCTTTTTTTTGGCTGACTCAGTACTTACCTATTGACTCAGTGGCTGCTGAGATCATTGGTGACCAACTCAAAGTTATTGGCATGAGGCGTTTTTATACCAAGGGGGTTTATATTTGGAGCTGCAGAGTGGTAGAAGAAGGACCCTGGTAGCTAGCACGGCCTCAGTAACTGGGAATGTTATTCTAAACACTCATCATTTCACTGATATCTTCTCTTGCTCCATCAGGCTTTGGTAAAACCCTTCTTGGTCATCACTTCTGGGCTTTCATCTGCCCTTCCACACGTTTTATGACCACGCTCTGCCTCACGGTCCTGCTTCAGCTGTGTGTAATGACCGCGTTGCGTTCCCATGCCACTTTCATTTCCTTATCCTCCTTTTGGAGGACAACTCAACAGGCAGGAGTCCAGAGTCCTGCTTTCTGCTCCTTGATTCATACTGCTGGCACGTGAGTGTGAGAAATGCCCTCACAGATCACGCTGGAAGTCCTTTACTGCCAGGAGCCTGCACCATTTAAGGGAGAAGATGTGAACCCAACTGCTTCTTGCAATTCACCCCACGATGCCTCCACACTTGTTGGATGGGGGATGTCAGCCATACTGGTCATACATCCCTGCCTATGACCTTCACGAATCCTTCATCCCTATCTGGATTTTAACCTCTTGCTCCAGAGTTGGTCTCGTCCCTGTTTGAACCCACCAGTGCTCCACCTCAGCTTCCTGCGGCATTGAAATTCTGGAATTTCACTGGCCTCTGTGAAATGTTTTTAAATGTTACTTTCATTGCCTGCCCCCCTCATTTTAATATTGTGGGATTAAAGAAGAACAGCTCTGCATTCCCTATTTTTGGCTAAACTTGATGGTGCCCCCCTTCAGCCCTCTCCCCTCCCAGCTGAAGTCACGGCCTTTCGGGCTCCCAGGGCTGATCTCCCACCCCCTGCTCATGTTGGCCACCTTTGGACTCCACATGTGGTGGGCACACCAGGCTCCACGCCGCAGCTGGTGCTCTGTCTTCTGCCACACGTACTGCTGCAACTCATCTGAGCCCCAGCTCCTTCCAGATCTCATTTTCTGTTCTTTTCCCTCCAGCCGTGAGATATATTTTCCTGATTTTCTGTTCTGCAGACTCAGCCTTTCCTTTCTCAGGTAGTCTTTATTCTTTTTGTTACTTTAACTATTATTTACACTTTTCTTTTCTTTTTTTTCTTTTTTTTTTTTTTTTAAATTTTGGTTTTGTGTGTGGTGTATCCTGTAGTATCCAGAGAAAACCAGTTTTATCAAATCCATGTCACCTGCTCCTCTTTTTCTTTCCTTTTGTGGTATTATGAAGTGTTTAATATACGCTTCTCCTTTTGTAGGTCTTTTCCTCATTCTGGGCACGGGACCAGCTACAGTTGCACAAACTTATCAGGATCCTCCATCCTTGGTCAAAATCCTCTGTTCACATTCCTGGGAAAACCACAGTAGCTGGGTGGAGAAATTATCGTCTCCACAACTAAATTGCAAACTTAATTAAGACAGATTTATTGGGGAGGATTTTATGACAGCACGTTTTCACCTCTGGCAGCAAGCTCACAGGAAGCCCAGCAGATAGTGCAGGGCTGCACACCAGCCAGGAGCGTGGCCATTAAATCAGGAGGCTACTCATGGTCATCCTCAGATGTGTGCCAGCATCTCCCTTTACTGGCCAGGAACGGGCAATGGTCCTGGGCCACTCTCGTTGCTTCTGCCATTTATTCTTATTCATCGTGCTTTCTCATAGCTATTTTATCTGTAGCCTTATACAATTCCTGCCTTTCACAGAATTTTCACAGAATTTTCTAGGTTGGAAGAGACCTCAAGGTCATCGAGTCCAACCTCCAACCTAACGCTAACAGCCCTCCACTAAACCATATCCCTAAGCTCTACATCTAAGCGTCTTTTGAAGACTTCCAGGGATGGTGACTCCACCACTTCCCTGGGCAGCCTGTTCCAGTGCCTCACAACCCTTTCAGTGAAGAAGTTCTTCCTAACATCTAACCTAAAACTCCCCTGGCGCAACTTAAGCCCATTCCCCCTTGTCCTGTCACCAGGCACGTGGGAGAACAGGCCAACCCCCACCTCGCTACAGCCTCCCTTGAGGTACCTGTAGAGAGCGATAAGGTCACCCCTGAGCCTCCTCTTCTCCAGGCTGAACAAGCCCAGCTCCCTCAGCCGCTCCTCGTAGGACTTGTTCTCCTTTCTACACCATTTTCTTATATATTTTTTTGCTCCAAATCTGTGCCTATTTGGGGGTCCTTTAGAGTTCCCTCTTCCTTTCTGCTGCCCACTCACTGCTCAGCTGCATTTTTTTGCTTTTCCATTCTCTCCACCCAGGTGGAGGCAGGTGGACACCCGGGGCCTCTGCACTTCCCAGGGGCTCTGGGCTAGGTACAGAGGCTGATCCAAGCCCGATACCTTGTCAGAGGTTGTTTTCTCAAGCCACAGTCTCAGCCCTAAGCCTGGCAAGTTAGAAAAGCCTGACGGGGGGCAAACCCCCATCACCCTAAGACAGCGGTAAACCAAGCAGGTTTCTCACCTGCTGCACATAGTTCCTCATATCCCCCTTCTGATGCCCGTAATTTTGGCTGCTCATCCATTTCCCACTAATTTATAACTGCTCTTGTGGTCATGAATGTTGCTCCTACACTCTTGGACTCACTGCTTATAAAATAAGTTAAGGAACATTATTGCAGGTTTTACAAGATTGTACCAAGTTTATCTTAGGTCAAAACAAAAGCATTAAGAGGGTTTGATTCACAGCTTACAATTAAGAAAGAAAAAAAATCTTCCTAAGAGTAAGTTAAGCAACCAAACAAGCTGCTTAGAGCAGTTGCAAAGGTCTTTGAGGTCTTTTAGGGAAGATTAGATACACATCTTTTAGAGATGAAGAAGATATAGTTAGCACAAATCAGAAACCTTTCATCCCTATAAACATACAAATTAAAACCAATTAAAATTTACAACATTGCCTAATGCTTAATATAAGCATACACCCAATGCTCATGCAGCTGGCAATTAGTTCGTCTAACAAAGAGACAAGAGGAAGACCAAGAAAAAGGTGGGGTGACACCTGATCACACAATAAGTTAGGGCTGGATCACAGCAAGTAAGTGTTCACTCGAAGAAGGTGGTTTCCAAAGAGCAACTCTGGGAGCACTTCGGGTGGTTCTAAGGAGAAAGGCTTGCTGTAAACCAGAGGAGAAATATTTGAGGAAACCACCCAAGATAGAGTGGGTGTCACAGAAAGGTGTAAGCAAACGTAGTGAATCTGCACAAGCCATAAAATAAAATCGTTACAGAAAAGGTATGAATAAGTCATGGCTGCTGAGACATCACCATTGCACAAAGCAATGAAGAAATCACCAAGAGCGGATACTCATACCTGTTAGAAAGGGGAAGCCATGAAGGAAATGGGAAATAAGGTCAAGATACACGAATGTAGGCCAGTGACAGTAGTCATAAAGGAACACAGATGGTGGATGTGAAGGGAGTGTGAAGAGAACTCAGGTGAAGGACCAGACTGTGCCATCCATCATGATGTGAGCACTGGTGAGTTGAATTAATTGGGAAGCCAGTCGGGAGGGATCAGTGCTAACACTGAGGCAGTGACAGAAGTAGGAACAAAAGGGAAGCAGCTCTAGAGGGAGGTGCCGGTCTCTGCTCCCTGGGAACCAATGACAGGACATGCAGGAATGGCACAAAGCTGCACCATGGAGGGTCACACTAGACATGAGGGGAAATTTCTGTACCGTGAGGGTGGTCAGACACTGGTACGGGCTTCTGAGTGAGGTGGTTGATGCCCCATGTCCATCCATGTTCAAGAAGCGTTTGGATAATGTCCTTAATAACACGCTTTAACTTTTGGTTAGCCTTGAAGCAGTCAGGTAGTTGGACTTGATGATCTTTGTAGATCCTTTCCAACTGAACTGTTCTAATTCAGCTACAAAAGAGCTGCCGTGTGCCATGTGGGAAGGCAGTGAAGCAGACCTCCCTGGTTTTTCAGTATGTAGCTGGCTCTAGGGGCAGGTAACTGCTATGAAAGTTGCATCTGGTATCCAGTCACCTCAGCTCTTCATCATGCACAGTCCAGCCCCACGCCAACAGGGTGATGGAGTTGTTTGCCTCACCTCTCAATGGGGCCCACACCACAGTATCCATCTGCCTTTGGCTCTTAGAGGTCTATGGCACATATCAGCAACTCTAGGATGTATGAAATAAATGGGGAGGTTGAGGGTTTTGCCATTTCTGGCATGATGATTGACAGGAGAATCAAATAGAGCAGGGCACGGCTGTACAACTATCAGGAAAAGCCACTGAAACATCAGAAAAGATCTCCAGAAGCAGACAGAGTGAGGGTGATCTCAAGACTTCTTTAGAGACACAATGGGAGTTGGTACTGAAAGCCATGGTGAAAGTAGCTGTCAGTGGGTTCACATCAGTTCAAAGTGACCAAAGACAAGCTGGTCACCTGCAACTGCCGGGGTGGGAGCTGGAGGACAACACGAGCTGGTCATGCTCATTCCTTGCTGGAGGCGTTTGCTCCAGGATGCACTTTGCAGGGCAAGCAGTAAATCATACAGGCACTCAAGTGACAACATTGTCATAAAAAAAAAATGCACAGAGGTGATTGCAGCTCTCTAGGAATTGGCAAAACCCAATTAGGCCACTGATTGAAGTCAAGCTAAAGACAGCCAAGGAGGTGTGAAGCTCCCATGATTTTAATAATTTTTCTGAACAAAGCTTTTGCAGGCTGGGAGAGGTATTCCATGGAAGATCTGAATGCTCAGCAATGACCATTGATTGCTGTAGGTAACCATTGTGTTCAAATTAGTGACAACACTTTCCATCACCCTGCAAACATCAGTTTTGCCATCTTGGTTTTGCATCTGCCTCATCAACTAGGTCTTCATCACAGGAAGAGGGAAAAATGTTGCTGTGCAGCAGCAGGAATTTGCAGAGACCAGGTAAATGCCCTGCATGCAGGAGCTGCTCCATGGGTGATGGCAAATGGAGACATGGCTCAGCTGCAGGTGTTGAATGAGTCCTGGTACTGAAACCATTCTTTGGAACCTTTATGTGGTGTCAAAGTGCAAATGTGTCCGAATCTGTGCACAGCAGGTCCCTGGGCATTATTCTGCTGACAGAGGATGGCTGCAGCATGCAGAAGTCTGGGTGCATTAGATTTGTAAGTTTGGAGAAAAAAAAAAAACTGCAGATTAAAAGAATTGGTGGTAAGGCAAATAGAGTAAGTTGTGAGATAAAGGTACATAATGGGCTACGGCTGAGAAGATTATAGAGGTGATATGTAAAGAATGTCCTGAATTAATCACTTCCTTTGTGTAAGTATTTGGGCTTTGCAAATGGTTATCACTTAGCAACATACATAATGCTTTTTTTTTTTTTTTTCTCAAACTTGAACTGCTTCCTAGGGATATTATCTCTGTCTGGCTCAGCAAAATGAAGGCAGTATCTCATTTAACATTGCCCATAAGTAGATGAAAAATAGTTGGCGCCAGATGTGTTATGAATGACGCTTACAAAATTAAAGTGCTTTAGATGACAGAAAGTGGGGCATACTTGGTGTTCAACACTTTCTTATAGAGTAGCAATCCTTGTTTAGCTTCACGGATCTTATCAAGTGCTTGTTCAAGCCAAGTTACAGCTCCTGCCAAGAATACTTAGTGCTGTGTTTCTGGCCACAACGCGTGCACCTGGCAGGGACCTGGAAGACCTGTGGCCGCAGGCTCTGCACTGTGGTGTCCCACCAGCAGCAGGCAGTGGAGGGACCGTGGACCCGAGGGTGGAGGGAAACATCATGGTGATGTTGTGTGAGGAGTTGGGAAGATGGAAAAGGAGTCTCCGGCCTCTCCCCATTCTCCACGCCTTGTGCGTTTTGGAGATGTTCCCTAGTAGCCAGTCAAAACACTCCTTGTTGCAGAAGGACAACTGATTTCTTCACGTCTATGTCTCAGCAGATAATATAAAATGGTCACCTCCTTACGAAAGTTTTATGTGATAGAGGGCTGTTACCATCTTTGTTCCCAGTATTCATCTCTAAATGAGCCAAGTTCTCCCACTTGTTCCTTTTGCTTCCATGAGTTTCCTCTGATTCCTGTGCTCTCTGAATGCTCCTTGCTTTGTCAAGCCATATCCAGACCAGGACCCCCCCACTCCCATTAATTCATTCAGAGATCTCAGTGTGTGTTAAAGTGCATCAAGTCATTGCTCACTCCTGCATTAGAAGAATGATGACAACATTTGTCCTCTCCCAGTCCTTCCCAGATGATTTCCCTGGTGTCCATGATGATCTGGGCTGGACACGGGGGTGTCCCCAGCCAGACCCCAAAAGGCCTGCCTGCACCTTTTGCCCTTGCTCGTGACTGCCATTTCCAGCCCTGTCTAGATGAGCAGAGAGGGAATGGGTGGAGGGCAGGGAGTGGATGATGAGTGGCTTGATCCTTCTCCTCCTCCCTGAAATCTCCTGCCCAGCTCTTGTGGCCGGCACGGAGGGAAGCCTGGGCTGGGCCCTGAGTCACCCCTGCTCCTGCCTCCTCCTCAGCCACACACTTTGCAGGAAAAAGCCCTTCCCTCTCCGCTCATGGCCACCTCCAGTGCACAAACACAGCCCCGCTTGGAGCCACCACCTCTCCCAATTCTTCTGGTCGATGAGACCAGAGATCCTCCGCGGTGCCCCACTGCATGGCCAAAGCATTTGCCTCACTATGAGGGATTTATTGCAGCACTAAAACTTGGGCCAAGAGTCTGAAGAAACACAGCAACCATTTCATGACGTTGTAATGGCTGGTGGAGAGCTGAGATAGCACAGGTCTGCTGTGTGGGCATCTGCAAACCTGCAGAAAGCCGCTTTATTTGTCCTGCCTTGATTAATAACGAGGAAAGCTTAAACACGCCGTGTCACTTTACTAACAGCTGCCCTAATGCCAGAGGTAGAGGTGAACAGAGGCATTAAACGCTGGATAATTGTTAAGTGTTAAAAGCGACACGTCTGTGGCCATAGCACTCCTCTGGGAGTTCCCTTTAAGGCCTGAGCCTCTTAAAGCACCACCTAAAAACCCTCTGGTGCACGCAACCCAGCACCACCCCGGGACTGGCGCTCAGGGCCTTCATAAAACCAGGATTCTGGCATGGAGATCACACAAGTTCTTAGTGTAGAGTACACTTCTTATTAGCTATTTATATTAGAGCACTTGGTACTTTAAGACAATTTTTCTTTCTTTTTTTTTTCCACAACCTGCAGGGCTGTGCGAAGCTGGTTTTGGTTTGGCATCCACCGTTTGGCTGTGTTGTGTGCCAAGGTTTTCGCCTAGCCCAGGTAACCAGCAAGGCTGGGTTTTCACAAAGGAAATCCATCACCAGCCATCCTTCACCACCATTTCCAAAATCCCCCAAACTGCCCTCTGATATTCTAAAACAGGAGGCAAATCTCCCATTCACAGGCTCCTGAGCTGGAGAAGAGACCCTGCTTGGCCTCCAGGAGAGCGAGGAGGCTTTTTTCGCCCTGCCCTCGGCTCTGTCAAGAAGTGTCCCCTCTCACGCGTGCACCAGCGAGTCACGAAGCCGCCCTGGTGCTGCCCAGGCCAGTCTGGGGCCATTACTCATCTTCTCGTCCTGATCAGACGTGTTCGACCGCTTTCTGCAACCCCCCCGAAGGGCTGGCGGGTGCCTGCCACCGCACGCTGCCGTGAGCGCGCCGTGATCAGTTTTGAAGGCAAGGAAAGGCAGAGGCAACCTCAATTTGGGTGCCCGAGGAGCCCCAGCATCACTGCTCCCTCCTGGTGAAAAACCCCACTGATGGCTCATAGGGCCAACCTTCTCCTCCCGTTAAACAGGCTGGGGCCTCACCATCAGGGTGGAGGTTGACCAGAAGTTTGTGTGTTGGGGAAGGTGTTGGTGGGCTCAGCACCCTCAGCCCCATCTCAAGCCAACTCTCCTCACTTTTTTTTTAGCCACCACGAGGGATTTGGGTTTGGTCTAACCCCCTGTGCAGCCAGCAAGCAGGTTCCTATCTTGACTTAACCTACAGGTAGAGTGACTCTGGTCACACAGCCGGCATAGTTCAGGGTTTATGTCCACACCCCTGTGGTGTGTGAGTCCACTGTCCCTCGGGTCGTCTTTCATCATCGGTTACGCTTCAAGCCTCTGCAATCAGATACGGTTATCACAGCAACAGGGAGGAATATTTACCAACATGAAATTCAGGGAAGTAAAAATGGGGAAGAAAGGAAGGTGGAATGAGAAAAGAAATAGAAATAGAAAGTCAACTTTATTGGAAATATGCATTAGTCTTTTTCAGAAAATGATTTAGTTGTGCTTTTAGACATGGGTAGTTCTATATATGAAGACTTATTTCATGAAGCATGTTCTTTGCCTTCTGGTCTGCTTGTAATTTGGTTGATAAGATACTTGTTTCTTTCTTCTGACATGTGTTTATCTTGAGGAAGACCCCAAGACCTGGGATGCTAGAAGATCAGATCTGGACAATATTTATACATTTTTATTGTTTTTCAGTAAACATCCACTAATTCTTTCCCAGAGTTTCCTCTTATGTGATGTTGTTTTGGCTCTGATCCACAGCAGGTGGCTGAGATCTCAGTACAGATTGCTGAGCAGAGGTTTTACCACACACTGAGGTTCCCCTGTGTGCAGGTGACCAACCCCAAATGCCATTCACCTACAGAAGTCAAAGAACTCCCTTTCCTCAGGACCCTTTAGCCCTTGTATGAGAAAATAAGACCTTGGCAACTCCTGCAGCCATGACTTTTGGCAGAGCATCTCAGTGGCCTTGTTGCCTTCCACCAAACTCTTTGGGGACAGCTGTCCTGTGCTGATAAATGTTTGATGTTATGGCACTCTGATTACCTTCTCCCTGCTTAAGTGTTCCTCAGCTCTAAAATGGAAATTGCTGCTTCCCCTAGGGTGAACTTGGATGGTTAATCCCCATGGGCTTCTCTGAGCCCTGGAAATGGAAAGTTTCACCAAAACCCAGTGCTGTCCACAGATCTGTGGGATTCAAATGGGATTTCTGGTCTCATTTCTCTGCAAAAGTTGCTCATCTGGCTCTTCTGGACACACCCTGGTTTGTGACTGACATCTCAGTGCTTAATGAAGGGGTTAATGGGCATCTTCTCCTCCTCAGTGAGGTTGCAATTGTAGCCTGGACCCTTCAGTGTGGGAGAGCAAGGACGGGTCTCACCAGGGAAGCAAGGATAGGTCTCATCAGGGATCTCCTTCACAACACTAAAACGTATTCCTGAAATCATGACTTGTGAAGGTCTGATGTGGCCTGGGTTACACAGACAGCTTTGTGGATGCAGAAAGTGTTAAAAAGTACCTACTTATTGCATTGCAAAGGGCATGCATTGCAAACTTGGGAAAGTATGCTAGGCAGCATGAATTCTGCCCTTAAGCAATACGTAATACGTGAATTACTTCTTAAAATTAGTATCCCGTGCTTGTTAGGATTTGTGGTTGTTTTGTTTTTCTTTCCATTAAGTCCCTTTGCTACCTCCTCAGAACCAGCCTGTGCACTTCTGCCATTCTTTCAACTACTGCACACTTTCTACCGGGCCCTCAGGGATCTGGGTCCCCAGGTTTTACCCTGGGACGCTGCGATCTGCAGGACCTGAGCTGTCAATGAGCACTGCACGTGCTCTGCAGCAGCCTGAAAGCAGGTAAGTACATGCTCAGCAGTGCCAGCAGCCCCCAGCCAGCTACTGAAAGCATTTCCCTGGCTTTGCAAAGAAGGAAGAGGTTAACTCAAGGTGAGCCGTGGGTAGCTCATGTAATGCTTTCCTTCTTAAGACACCAGCCACATGCCACAGGGCCCCTGGAATGAAAAGCCTTGGGGAACTCTTGTTCTCTGGGGTTAGGCTAGGAAACTGGGTGGGAAAGCAAGTGGATGTCTGATTTCCCAAGAGGGTCTGGGAGACCTTGTTCATTACAAGGTCAATAGGTAAGAGGACATAAGCGTCATGACAAAACCATGGAAGCATGAAAAATGCAAGGGTCTGATTCCCTCTCCTCCATCAGCATTACTCTATCCTGATGAGATGGCCTCGAAGGCACAGAAAGGGCCTGAGAGCCCTCAGTGATGGGGAAATGGATTGTATCCCCTTCCAAAAGGTGGTTTTCACAGCAAACATTTACAAAAATTAGAAGAAAATAAAAATAAAATAGGCTCCTTTAAGAGCCAGCAGAAATGGGAAGGGAGGTTTTGTTCACTGCTTGGAAAAGTGAGACTCCAGGTAGCAAACCAGCAAGATGAGAAAACTTTTTCTACCCCTACTCAGCTGGTGGCATGGTCCACAGACCACACAGGCTTTGGAGACCTCAGTTTTGGTCCAGAATAAAACCCTCTGGACATCCTTGCAACTCTTCTTCCTGCTTACATTTGGGATGGGGGTTTAATGAATCAGACTCATTTCTCATAAAGGCAGGGGAAGAGAGTTACTTACCTCTGGTTTATTATCTGCTTTTGTTAATTTACCGTATAATTTAGTTTTACAACTAGGCACTGACTTTTATTTTCTTGTTGGTGTGGTTATTTTATGGTTGAAGAAAGGGCAGAGATGTGTATGATGTACTAGAAAAGGAAGGAGTCCCCGATTCTGACGGTCCTGGTAAAGGACAACATGCTGGAATAGAGAGAACTCCTCTGCTCTCATAAAACACAGGATGCGGATGCTTCAATTAAAAAAAAGACTCAGGTTTTCCCTTGAAATTTGGAGTTTACTAGAGTCTCTTGAACCTAGAAAAATGCATCCATGGGAAAGGAGTGCCATTAATAACAGGTTTACACTCACATTGGGTGGTAGAAGAGAAAGAAGCAGCAATTCCCCCCAAGGGAAGTGGGATTCTGAAAGTTAAACAGAAACATTTATAATTGAGAAGAGTTAAAAGGTTTCCTAGCCACCCTGGCTTCCCTTTCATATCCTGAACATGCTGGGGTAATGCATTAGCCCTGTGGCACAGTGGGAGCAGCCCATCAAAGGGCTTGCTTTCTGTGGTTTCATCTTCTGCAGGGAAACTGAGGAAACACAGGAATAGGGAGGTGGGTAAGCATGGACAGATCCTGCCCACAGAAACTCCCCATGGGGATTATTCACTTTTTTTTTTTTTTTTTTTTTCCTCTGTGCAGGAGACCTCTGTTTTTTCAAGATCTGAATCCACCTGCCCTCGTTGAAAACAACTGCTGTTATGGGATTTGCTTTGTTAAATTTAAGGCAACACATACAAAAAGCAAGCAGTTTGAGTGAGGTGTGGGTCAACTTTTACACACTGGCTAAATTTCCCTTTCTATTTGGACTGTTCTGTCAAACTTGCATTTTAGACCTTTGTGCAATGTGAATTTTGGCTTGGCACCAAACATAAACAATTATCCTGCTCTAACGCCACCTATATTCTCCTACCATTCCTCCCACCAATGTGTCATGCAATCTATGCAGACATTGATCCCAAATTAAAAGACAGCATCAAAATCTGAGTCACTTCCAAACATTATTAAGTGCCCATTTTGGTTAAGCTGACGATGGTTGCCAATCCCATTTCATACCTGCCCTTCCCTTTTTTCTAGTCTTTCTCTCCTCCTGGCAGAGGACTGTATACATGACCAGAACACAGTCTAATATGTCTTTGGGTCTGCTTTTCACTTGGCTTTCATATGGATTTCATATGGATTTTGGATTATGGATTTCATATGGATTTTGGATTATGGATTTCATATGGATTTTGCTATGTTAACGATTTGACTCAATGATCTTAGAGGTATTTTCCAACTTAAATGATTCTATGGTTCTATTTTACACCATATCTTATGTCAGGGATGTTCCTTTAGCTATATTCAGTCAATCATCTCCCCTCTTGCCCATCTCACCAGCCCTGGCTGAGATGAGTGGCTGACAATCTTGTATGGAGCTGAACTCAGTAGTCCAAAACAAACGTCAGCTCCTTGCTGTTTTCACTGGGTGGAGAAAAATCTACTACCAAAGCAAATCTGGTTTCATGGCTACAAGGCAAATTTTTCCTCCTCCACAGCCATGGGAGATCCTGAAAATGTTGGACAAAAAAGATTTGCTGCATGGGATGCGGGAAGGCAGAGAAGGAAGCAGTTTGCAAAGGGTCAATCTGGTGGCTTTACTCAGCTGGACAGCTAAGCTCTACCACAACTGCTCTCTCATTCCCTCTTCTCAAAGGGAAAGGGGAGAAAATATGATGGAAAGAGTTCAAGGGTTGAGATAAGGACAGGAAGATCACTCAACAATTACCGTCGTGGGCAGAACAGGCTCAGTGTAGGGAGATAAGAGAAATTTATTACCTATTACTAACAAGCTAGAGCAGTGAGAAACTAAAAACAAAACTAACACCACCTTCCTCCTATCCACTCTCTTCCACCTCCTCCCCCCGAGCGGCACAGGGCAATGGGGGCTGCGGTCAGTCCCTGGCGCTTTCCCTCCGCCGCTCCCTCAGGGTCCCTCTCTGCCCCTGCTCCCCGTGGGGTCCCTCCCATGGATGCCGTCCTTCCCGAACTGAGCCTGCGGGGGCTGCCCACAGGCTGCAGCTCTTCAGGAACTGCTCCCACACGGCTCCGTCCCACGGGGTCCATCCCCCAGTCCCAAACTGCTCCAGCACGGGTCCCCCACGGGTGGGCGGCAGCTCCCCCCAGACCCCCTGCTCCTGCGTGGGCTCCTCTCCACGGGCTGCAGCTCCGGCCCGGGGCCTGCTCCTGCAGGGGCTCTCCATGGGCCGCAGCCTCCTCCAGGCCACATCCACCTGCTCCACCGGGGGCTCCTCCACCCATGGGGGGGCTGCAGCGTGGAGATCTGCTCCATGTGGGACCCATGGGCTGCAGGGTGACAGCCTGCTCCACCAGGGGCCTCTCCAGGGGCTGCAGGGGATCTTGTGCTGCCTGCCTGGAGCACCTCCTGCCCTCCTTCTGGTTTTCACTCCTCATTGTCCTGTAGTCCTACAGACAACACTCCCAGCTGCTATTGTGCAGCAGTATTTTTTTTCCCTTTCCTCAATCTGATTTCACAGAGGCACAAACAACGTCATTTATTGGCTCAGCTCTGGCCAGCAGCAGGT
The DNA here is from genome assembly GCF_009819795.1 of Aythya fuligula. Lineage (NCBI taxonomy): Eukaryota > Metazoa > Chordata > Aves > Anseriformes > Anatidae > Aythya > Aythya fuligula. The sequence goes on from NC_045559.1 coordinate 188,451,711, forward strand.
CCCTTTGGAGCCATCTGAAACTGACCCTTATCTAACATGGGGGAGCTGATGGGCTCTGCATGCCCCCACTACCAAAACCTTGCCACATAAACCCAATGCATGAGGTTATATATGCAGTGACACAGGAAGACCTCATGCTGTGAGGACACCCAGGAGGCTGGAGGTTTGCAGCCACAGGAGTTGGTGGCCAGGGCCTGTTATCCCCAGCCATACAAACCGCTGAGTGCTAGAGTCCCAGCGAGGTTAGCTGGCGTGTACTGCCGAGGGGATGAGGTCCCATACGTGTGATGGGCAGGACAAAATATGCAGGAGCCCATCCATCACTGGGCTGGATGGGATAAGTGGGAAGAGTCCTTCCTGGGGAGCCAAACTGGTTGCAGCATGACAAGGAAAGAGGTTCCCCTGTGACCTAAACATGTCTAGCATGGATTCAATGGGGACCTTTAAGTGCCAGGAGACAACAAGTCTTCCCACAGCCTGAGTCAGCTCTGTAATCCCCACACTGCAGATTACCACACAGACATGCACACAAAGCAGCAGGAAAAAAAAAAAAAAAGGAGATTGCATCCCTCAGGAGCCACAGGTGCTCCACAGGCCTTTCTGCTGCTTTAGAAAATAACATCATTATGCCAGATCGCGAAAAGCAGAGGGTGTGACTGCCCTGCATTGCCCAACCCCTGCCCACTCAGCTTGGCAGGGCTGGTGGAGGAGAGAGACAAGAAGTCTGAGCACCGGGGCAGGGGGAGTGTGTCTGTATGTTAGCCCAAGGTTCACTAAGAGCAGCTGTGGCCCAGGGTGGTTTTTGTTGGTGTGGGCTGACCCAGGTAGAAAGGGAGTCCATCCCTTTCTGCTGAGCAGGTATTAGATAAATGGCACTCACTGGCCACTGAAAACCAATAGTGCTGGTTGAATGAAAACTCCTTGATCACAGAGTCACATAATCCTCTAGGTTGGAAGAGACCTCCAAAATCACCTACTCTAGCCTCTGACCTAACACTAACCAGTCCTCCACTAAACCATATCCCTAAGCTCTACATCTAAACATCTTTTAAAGACCTCCAGGGATGGTGACTCAACTACTTCCCTGGGCAGCCTATTCCAATGCCTAAAATAGTATTAACAGGCCTGACAGAAATGCCAGAAAGATGCTAGTAGTCACTGGCTGATTGCAGCACTCTCTCTCCAAGGCCCACATGCAGTAGGGGATGGAAGACATCCCACAGGATTTCTGTGATGACATCCTGCGGGGTGGGGGTTATGTTTCTTACCTCTTCAGGTAGGACCTCATACAGCTCATGAAGCATAAGGTGTACCTGACCAAGTCAAAGCCAAGCTATGATTTTAACCAGGACGACTCTGATGAGACTGGCTTGACTACCCTGGGTCATCCCGCTTGGGGATCCTTGTGAAGGAGAGATTACCTCCGTGGCTTTGATTCATGCAGACTGAGGATCATTGTGGAGGGATGAAAGCTGGGAAGTCCCCTTCCTTCTTTCTCTTCCTGCAGAGCCTGGCAGCCCAGTTTAGTCATTCTCAGATGAGAGGTAGAGGGGACAAGACTTTCAATTAGTCACTGCATCTGCACACCTTAGGTCTTTTTAAAGTTAGGCAAGTGTCGTAGCTGGGGACAATAGTGCTTGAGCTGGAAGATGATGCTGGCTTTCTGCTCAGCCCGTAGATGTGTTTCAGAGTTCAGGTTACTCAACTTGCATAAGGAGTGTTTCCTTAGAGTGTTTTGCTTTTGAGATGCATCTGTGAGCACACGTTGGGAATGGCTCCTCTTCAAATCCAGTGGCTGATATCACACAATCTTGCACTTGACATAAATTTTTTGCAAATCATGCCTTTGAAGTCAAGATCTGTTTGGAATACCTCACAGAAATCCATTATTATTTGCCACTGTTTTTAAGCTGTTTAGGCAATCAAAATGCTTGCAAGAACAGGCCTTTACTAAGATTGTAAAAGTTGTCAAGTGCAGTGACATGTCCCAGGTGACAAGCAGCAGGATGTGTGTGTGGGAGGAAGGAGGACGTGGGAGGATAAGAGTCATAAGAACCCTGGAACCTCCGTCACACAGACCTCATCGTGGTTCACAGTGACAGATCAGCCTGGTCCAGCTGTGCAGGGAGAGCTGGGCAGCTCCAGGAGAGCCTGCTCCTTCTGATTCTTGGAAGTCTGGAAACAGGCAATAAATTGACGGGTAAAGTTCACTTTAAGTCATGAAGAAAAATGCGAATTACTGGTGGAGTTTCAGCTCTGCGCCAGTAGGGAGCCTTGCTTTTACTCCTTGGCCAAAGATGTTAAGGAACATTTGGCATTTGAGGACAGTGGCAACTTTCTGCATTTCTATCACATGGGGTTGGGACAGATGCCATTACCTGTTTAGAGCTTGATTATGCAAACATACACATAGGTGAATATCTGTTTATGCAAACTATCCCTTTGAATGATTTTGTGGATGGATAAAAATATCCTTGTCAGATGCTCAGATCTCCAGAGACAGCAGAAAAAACACCCAACTGAAGCTCTAAAGATTGACATCAGCTGTTAAGAACCTCAGTAGTGATATTTCTCAGATATGATCATTTGCAAAGTGAAAACGGCAATGTAATAGATGGCATTTGAAGTTATTTTCTTATATTACTATCCATTTAGTGAATATGCAGCTGCAGTTACCAACTGATGGGGCAAAGTCAAAGGCCCATAAATATACTTACATAATAATTCTTTTTGCCAAAACAAAGCATTGTCTTTCATGGCTGAAACATACATAGAAGCACAAAACATACATGAAAACAGTGAGACTGTTACTGTGCAGTTTCTGTAAGTAGCCATGGAAGCAGACATGGAAGAAGAGAGAAAAATTCTTGAGGGAGCTTAGTCACTCGGGAACTTTGTGGCTAATTTATTATGGCTTTCTTTGTACTTCATAAGCTCCTGCACTTCATACAGACCCTGCATTGGGTCACTAAGGCTAAATTCTGCAGGCCTGTATCAGCTCACATTTAAGGTTTAATACATGGAGCCTCTGTCCTGCAGGATACTTTGCAGAGCTGCATAAAACAGTTGTAAACATAATAGCAAATAATGATAGAGCAGGAAAAAAGGCAAATCTTCAGAGAGAGACCAGTTTTTTGCAGTACACCTGGATGCTGTGAAACAGAAGCAGCCAAATAAGAGGGGTGTATCTACATATTTACTCTTCCTGACTGAACCAGTAAGGAAGATGGACAGTTTGCGTATTTATATGGCTCTGTATTATTTCCTAAATCTGTGTCTCTTACTGACTGTCAAATAGGAGCAGACACAAGTGGCTAAACTCCTTTGGCCATCTTCTGCTGTTATCTACATCTAGCGTGTGGCTTCTTGGCTTCTGGGCTTTTGAAATCTCACGTGCATGTGTGTGTAAGGAATGTGAGATCAAACTAATTTATCTTTCTGTGACCTACACAGAAACCTGGCCTACCCCCAGAAATGTTGCCTCTAAGAGACCTTCCCAGAGAGTCCCCTCTCGTCCCTTGAAAGCTGGCCCTATTTCAAGTCAGGCCTAACAATACTTTCCAAATCAGGGGTATTACACCACCCCAATCAGTCAAAAAAGATAATTACCAGCATGATTTAACTGGAAAATTTTCAGCTCTTGAATATACTGTGGTGACCTTTGCAGGTGGTATTGTTCATATGCGTTGGGGGAATGGGGCTTTTTGTTAATACGCATACCTAAGGTAAAGGGTATAGGATTTGGCCCTTTTAAGTGGCTGTACTGATGTTAACTAAGGGTTGTCATGTTAGTAGCTGTCCTGTGTTCATTAAGATCTTCTACCATGGACAAGGAAAGATGAAATGATGCTGTGGTGGAAAGGGAAGATGTGGAAACTGCTGCTGCTGCTGCTAAGGTGCTCCACAGCCCTGGAGACCTGAAGGTGCTGTGCCTGCATGTTTTGGAACATGGCAAAAACTTTTCGGGTAACAGGGTGACCTCTTTGAGCTACATAAAACCCAAAGGGAAGAACCATGTCACAAAATGATAGAATCACAGAATATCCTGAGTTGGAGGGGATCCACAAAGATCATCAAGTCCAACTCCTGGACCATCCAAAAATCCAGATATCTGAGAGCGTTGTCCAAATGCCTCTTGAACTCCAGCAGGCTCGGTGCTGTGACCACATCCCTGGGCAGCCTGTCCCAGTGCCCAACCACCCTCTGGGTGCAGACCCTTTCCCTAACCCCCAGCCTCACCCTCCCCTGTCCCAGCTCCATGCCGTCCCCTCGGGTCCTGTCGCTGTCCCCAGAGAGCAGAGCTCAGCTCCTGCCCCTCCGCTCCCCTTGTGAGGGAGCTGCAGGCCGCCATGAGGCCTCCCCTCAGCCTGCTCTGCCCTGGGCTGAGCAAACCCAGGGACCTCAGCTGCTCCTCATACATCTTCCCCTCTGGACCCTTCACCATCTTTGTAGCCCTATGAATGTCACCAAGCAGCAGGTAACAATTCTTGGATGCAAGTCCTTTGAAATGGTTACATCTGAAATTTATTTTTTTTTTCAGTTTGAGTTAAAACCACTTATACAAATAATCTTGTAGAAGTGTTGTTTTTTGTTGTTGTTGCTGTTGTTTTTTCTCTCTCTCCCCTTCTCTTTATTTAAGCGTATTAACAACAGGGTAATTACATCAATACAGTGATACCAGTGAAAGCCTATAACACTGCAGTGAAATGGCTTGCATGGGTTAACTTCATTTGCAATTTCTGAAGAAAGTGTGTAGTGCTTCATATCAGTGTTTTCCCAAACTGCAGATGTCTTTGAAGGGCAGGGTGGGGCTGAAAAAGGGAACAATTTTAGGCTGTCATTAACATTTTGGAGGACAAAATACCTCACACCAAATAAAGGTAAAAGGCCGTAAATACTTTCTTTATGTTACTATCTATGCAGCTGTTGTTCTTGCCACAGGGGTGCTTTGGAAATACAGGTGGAAAAGCTGGCTGTACATTAAAGGGTAGTTGTCCCTGTTTCTGTCTTTCTTAATCTGTGTGCCACTTGAGCAACCATATTTTTAATGTATCAGCTCAGTGATGCGACGACTTTTTAATGGAACCACTATCAGAAAGATGCCTTACCAAATTGCAAGATGTCAAGAGTCTCACATCTACTAATTTTAAAAAGTCTAACTTTAGATCTAATTTTAATGTTATTTTAATTACCATAATGGAGAATGAAATTAAGTGTCTGTGGACCAATCCTATTCTCATAACATTTTTGAGAGGTTTGGCAGCAGCTTTCATGAGAACAGGGCTGGGTGTCATACCTATGTATACTTGTAATGGGAGAGGGATTGCCAGTATCTGCATCTTCTGGAAAGTCAGGCAACCTTTGTAAATCTTGCAAACTGTCTGAAGCTCATAACAGGAGGACATGTAAAGATGAATTCAAAGGGGGTCACTTATATAGGGGAGAGAATGGGTGACAGAGCAGCAGGGATATGACCGGGTTACATTAACGAGAATATACAGAAGTTGTGCATCCTGCCCTGCCTACCTTGCTGAGGTCTTCCCTAGAGAGTTGTTATTGTGTGTGTGAACCTGCAAGAAAAAGAGACAAACTGAAGTGAATTTGTAGCTGAAGGAAACAAAGAGATGAACATTTCTGGTGAAAATAACACTTGTGTGGCTGTTTTTCAAAAAGCCAAAGACCCAGCTCTCCCAAGCAGTCATCCAAGGTTCTTGGGTATTCAACATCAGTGTAATCTGGTATCTAATAACCAGAGGCAGAAAAAAAATATGATAGGAATACAATGGCTTTGGCATCCAGCAAAGCAATGCAGAGACAGGCTAATTCACTGCAAGTGAAATTGAAGAGCATTAGCCACACAGTGTAGGGTGAGTAAAGATCTCCTGAAGGCCAGAGGGAAGCTTTAGAAGAATGGGCTGGAGAGATGTTTTGGTAGTTTCACCCTGCGGGGCAGCTGAACCTCCAACATTGCTGTTCTCTCACTCTCCCTCCTCAAAGAAAAAAAAAAAAAGGGGGGGGGGGGGGGAGAAAATATGATGGAAAGGATTCAAGGATTGAGATAAGGACAGGGAGATCATTCAACAGTTATCATGACAGGCAGAACAGACTCACCATATGGAGATTAATAAAATTTATTACCTATCATTAGCAGACTACAGCAGTGAGAACTGAAAGCAAACCAAAACCACCTACCTCCTCCCCCCAGGCAGCACAGGGGAACGGGGAATGGGGGGTGATTAGATTAGAGAAATTTATTACCTGTTACTAACAAGCTAGAGCAGTGAGAAACTAAAAACAAAACTAACACCACCTTCCTCCTATCCACCCTCTTCCACCTCCTCCCCCCGAGCGGCGCAGGGCAATGGGGGCTGTGGTCAGCCCCTGGTGCTTCTTCTCCGCCGCTCCTTCATGGTCCCTCTCTGCCCCTGCTCCATGTGGGGTCCCTCCCAGACAGTGAGATTCTCTCTGGAAGAAAAAAATGGCACATTAGTGAAAAAGAGATAGCCAGAGGAAGGATGAGCAACATACCTCAAATCTGTTCCTGTTGATACAGAAGCCACATCTCTGTTTTGCCACTGAGTGATGGGGATTACTCTGTACAGACAAGGAAGCCTTCCTGGACTCTCTTCCAAGACACTTAACAGAGGAAAAAAGAGAAAACAGGTAAATACAAAGAGTAGGCAAGGGCCAGAAAGAGTGATGTGGCCAACAGGGCCTGGGCAATGCGAAGCCAGGAGGGCTGTATGATCATACAAGATGTTGTGCGTACTAGACTGACAGTTCAGGCAGAGCTGACTTTACCTGTATGCATTGAACTGAGGTGGCCAAGGGAAGCCTGGGCTCACCCCAATCATTAACATAAATACAGACTTACAACCGGACACACCTGCCTTGAAAAACGTAACTCTGCTTGCAAATTGCATGTCTACTCCTAGCATCAGATGGGGAGTAGAGCAGGACAGAAGACAAGAAATGCCTATACCTCATTCTTCTGCTGAATGAAGACAGAAGGACATTGCAGAGGAATAAGCCAAGGAGATCTGGGGAGACTGGGGAGACGAACTGGGGCCCAAGAGTGGAGGGTCAGTCAGAACCCTGTGTCATCATCAGAAAAGCATTTTAGGTGAAAATTTTAGAGGTAAGGAGCAACTACAGTGGAAATGGAAATCTCAAAGCAATTGAATGGATCTAAAGCAGAGAAGGAAGAAAGAAGAGCAAAGAGCCTGTGTGATGCTAGGTAATGGGCACCAAGGGAGAGCCTTCTGGATAATACCTCAACAGAAGAGAAAGCTGGGTACCAGCAACAAGTGGAAGTGAAGGAAAAAGGAAAGCACCAGGCAAGTGCTGCTGCCTGTGTAGGACTGTTAGGCAGAAGAGGATAAAAAATAAACCTACTATAGGAAGTGCAATCTAGGACGCATGAAGCAAGTGAAATGCAAAACCTTTGGGGAAGCTCAGGAGCAGCTTTAGAGGAACCGCAGCGGGGATGGTTACTTTGGGACACAGTGGGAAGAGCTCTGGGAGGAAGCCTGGAGGCAGGCCCAGGGCAAAAGCCAGGGAAAAGCAGAGGAAAAGGATGGGAAGGATTAGAGGATGAGGGAGAAAAGCTCCTTGGGTTGAGGAAGAGCTACAGGAACAAAAAGGAGAAGCAGAAAGGAGCCAAAGGCTGCAGCTAGAGATCAGAGAGCAGGTCCCAGGAGAGGACAGGGTTGTTGGAGGGGAGGGGGCTGAGGATGGCAGCCCAGGCTAGGAGCTGTGAGCCGTGCTGGCAGCCAGCAGCAGGAGCTTGCATATTCAGCAAGTCAGGCAGCAATTAATTAAATCTAGCCAGGCAGCAATCGGTCAGTTAAATCGGGTAACAATGACTCAATTAAGTTGAACTGGGGAACAATGAACTTATTACATCAAACCAGAGAACAACGAACTGATTAAATCAGCTGGAAGCCTCCGTGGTACATCTGGAGCCCGGGCTAGCAGCCACAGGAGCAGGGGGATTCTCGCTGCAGCTGCCTGCTTCAGGAGAAACATCACAGCAGCGACCGTGCATCGCTGCTGACAGCCCTCCTAGTCCCCCTTCGCCCAGAGCAGGTAAAGAAAGACATGGCAGACTACAGCTGGTCTGATGAAATATCTGTAATAAACCAAAGGGGTGGGGAGGTGGAAACTGCCAGCTTCCAAATTAGCAATAGCGTTGTGAAAATTACGGGGCTGCCTGAGGATGGGGAAGGCCCTCCCTTACAAATCTGGGTGATGCTGGATATCCGGAGCTGTCAGCTTAAGAAATCACCTGAGAGACGAGTGCCTGCCCTACCTACAATGCATGAGAGGTGCACTTTCCAGTGGTGTCACAGATGAGCATGGCTATTAGGGCACTTGTACTGAAATGTCTGTGTGTGTCTTTTTTGAAGTAAACACTACAAATCACATGGATTGGCATGAGTCAGGCTGCTCACGTCCTAGCAGTACAAGACACCATTTTCATTCCCTTTCACTGATCTCCCTTATCATTTGAGTTTGTGGCATTGGTCTTTTTCTGTTCCTTCTATCTCCAAAAGCAGTGAACATCACCAAGCTCGCTGAGTTACCCTACAAGAAAGCGCTCTGTCCAGGGTGTGTTTGTCTTGGGCTATGCCATGAATATCAGTTAACTGAAAATAAAAGAGGGAAAGTTTGATTGATGAGGACAACCTGAGCTCAGAAAGATATGGGTAAGAGCCATCTGCCCCATTGTTCAAACAAACTGCAATCCCAATTGTTCTGTGAAAGTACCTGTAAGGTCGTTGCTGGTGGGGAAAAGTAGTCAGGCATTAGTAGCAGTACAAATGCTTCAGGACCTGCAATGGTTAATGAGCAGCTGTGTTACATGGACAACCTTTATAATACCACACGTTTTCATTAAAGTAATTACACTGCAGAGGAAGTGACTCTTTGGGTGTCATTTCTGGATAGATGAGGTCTTGGGATTTCCAAAGAGTATGTAAACCAGGGCTAATACAATCCCCGTAAGAGTGTCTGCCAATAAATTAAACTGAAAATAAATGTCAGAAAGAGCAGATTCCTAAGCAGCGTACAAGAGGGATGGTGCTGCATTCAACATTTTGTATATAGTATCAGCACCATATGAATGCCTGTTGCATCCAAACAAAAATGTGCCACGAGAGAGCAAGGACTTTGAGGCGCACCTACACAATACTTTCACACTGAGGCACTGGAGTTAATTTTCTTTTTCCTCCTCTGAATGGCTAAAATAGTCAGAAGGCTACAAGAGTATAAATAGAGATATGAAGGCTTGGAAAGGAACCAGATATCTGCAATAAGGAAAAAACTCCCACTTCTAGTCCTCAGTGCAATTCTTGACCTGAGGTCTGCCATGGGAAAATGGAAAGGAACTTCCTGGTGATTTTTTAATCCTTTTTTCATTCCTTCTGAATTATAAAAATACTGAGGAGTTGGAAAAGTTTTGTGCAAATCTTCAGTCTGATGAACTATATGAAAACGATGTTAAAATTTCAGTTGGAAATTCCAGCTGTTTCAAGCTCTGGTTTGCTTAGGGTGGTCACAACAAAGATTTGAACTACACAAGCTTTTTTTAAAAGCTGCTAACGATGCGCATGTTCTTGTAGGATAGCCAGCTTTACTTGTGACTATGACCTTCTAGACAATGTTACGCACTGGCAAAGAGACTGGCTTCCCTTTCTTCCCCCTTTTAACTTAAAAATTATATCAACAAAAAGACTCATTCACATCATAATGCACAGCTGCAGCTCTTACAGGAGGAGGAGTTGTCATAGCTCAAAAGTAATGAATTTACATGTATTTATTTCACAGGTTTATCAAGCAGTACTTCTATGCTGACTAAATTACACATAAGCCATTCCTCATCTGTAAAAAAATAAGTACAATTTAATTCCGATATGTAGACAATTACTAATTATATTTCAGCCTTTCTTCCATAATTAAAGAGAAAATCATAGGATTATAAAACCCTTTTCATGTTCCTTAAATTCCCAGCACTTATACATTTTGCGTTCTCGTATCCCTGGCATCATTACTTATAATTGGAGTCAAACAGCAGGCTGACACTACCAGGTGGGAGAAGTAGCATCTGACACCGTGTGTAAGTATGTAGAAAGGTGAAAAAAAAATGACCTGGCAGAGAAGAGCCTGGCCCCTTGCTCCCCAGTCACACCAAGTCCACTTGCTGCTTCCCACCATGGTTCCAGCTACAGAACTGCTTTGGAAATTGCCTCCTTTTGGGAACACAGAACATCATGGAAGAGTGTTTTGCTGCCAGAACTATGGGGTTTTGCTCTAGGAGAAAGGCCAGATGTTGGCATCTGACTGCAACACCCTCCCGAAGGCAATGCAGGAAAGACCTGCCTGCAAGGCAGATAGGAGAGGTCTGTGCCATGTCCTGCCCGTGGCTCATCTCCTTCAGGTAATTTCACTGTCTTGGCTTCATGCGTTTCTCATAATACTTTTCCTATTGTAAAAAAACTTTTTTTTGGCAGTAAATGTGGACTTACGAAACAGCACAAACTCAAAATCCTCTGCTGCAGATGAATATACACAATCTTTAAAAAAAATTGACCTGGTAATGACAGAGGGGACACATTCTACTTTTTAGAGGTCACTGAATCAAGCTGGAACGTGACTGGAGAAGGAAAGACACATGAGTCCCAGATGTCTCCTCCAAAGTTTTTCTTACACGGAGAGGTGGGCTTCCCTTTCACAAAGTACAGCCACATGGCCAGGTCCTGAGGCACCTCCCTTCCTCGTGCGCACTGTACGCGTGAACCTTGAACATTGTCTGAATGCACAATTTCCACAGAAGGCAGTGAGCGACGGAAGACTCAGGCCTGAGGTATTTATGCCTGTCTAGCTCAGTGCAGCATCATGTATCTTGGGCCTGGTCCTGCAGATGCAGCAGTGACCCGACTCCAGCTGGTGCAAGCACCGAGCCCCTGCGGATACTGAGTAATGGCTGAGTGGTCCAAAGGAATTGCTGATCCTGCTGGGACCAGGAGGTCAGACTAAAGACCTGAGATCCCCTCCAACATGAATTTCCCTGTGGTTCTCTACCATGCAGGTTGGGTGGTGTGAGGGTGAGGATGAAGGATGAGTGCCACAGAGACAGGGGTGATGTTTGAAACACAGCTGATGGCACTTTTCCTTCAAATGTCGGAATTGAGTTACTTGTGCCAGACACTTCTACCTCTTAAACCTGAGCATGTGATCAAATAAACTATTGACTTTTGCAAAAGATTTTCGATATATTTATTTACTTTATTATTCTAGGAAGTGGAGGTAAAGGACAGAAGGATTCAGCTGGAAGTGGTTTGCCATCTGAACCCTTATACCAGTACCCTAACCAAGTGCAAACACATCTCCAAACCCTGAGGAAACGTACTGCTGTGCTGTATGTTTTCTGCAGAAATTTAGGTGGAGGACTAGAAACCATTCATCTAGTTTGATGTGCATGCGTGCAAGATGGAGAACTCCGAGTTTCAGGCAGGGATTTTTGAACCCAAAGGTTAAGAAACTGAAGTGTTTCCTCAGCAACTGTATTCCTTGGAAACAGAAAACTCTGCAAAGTAGGTCTTGGAGTGACACAGATCTGCAGCCCGCTGGAAGCCTGCAAGCCTGTGGGGTGCTGCTGTAGCATTTCAATCACCTTTTAGGACAAACTTCGGAAAGCCAGCGGCTCTGGGCTTTTCCGGCTGCCGTTTGCCAGTCATTTTGTAATGATTTTCATAAGTAAAGGCCTGGGTTTGACGAGGCAGAGCACGGGGGGGGGGACGGAGCGGGGCAGGGGCACGGGAGAGCCCCCTCAGAGCCGGGCCCCGCCGCGGGGCCGGGCGCCCCCATGCCCAGGCCCCGGCCCCGGCCCCGCTCCCCGGCCCGGCCCCGGCGGGCGGAGGCGGGCTCGGGGCGGGTTAAAAGCGGCGGCAGGTGAGCGGGGAGGGACCTCAGAGCCGCGGGGCGGCGAGCCGGGCACCGGCCGCTCCGCTGACACCGCCGGACCCGCAGCCGAGCCCAGAACGGGGTAGGGGGCTCCCGGGGCGCTCCTCTCCCTCTGCGGGCACCCCCGGGGCAGGTGAGGGGCGAGGGGGGGAGCTGGGGCCGGCCGCCGGGGGGGCGGCTCCGCGGTGCCCTCCGTGAGGCGAGGGCCGGGGCCGCCCGGTGAGGGGCCGGGAGCCGCCTCAGCGCGGCCCCGAGCCCTGAGGCGCTGCCCGCGCTCCCCTCAGCTTCTTCCCTTCCTCAGATTCAGCGTGCTCCTGAGTGCCTCAAACCTCTTTTTTTCTCTCTTTTTCCCCCCAATTCTCAGTCAGCAGCTCTCGGCGAGCACGTTATGTGAAGCACCCGGCCGGCTCCAACCCCGAGCGAGCTAAAGGCTTCCGCAATTACAGGTAATTAATTCGCGACACACCTATACCTGCCGAGAGCTGCACCGAGACAAACAGCTTGCATCAGGGCAGCCGGCAGAGCACCTGGGCACACACGGCAAGCATTCCTCAGGATCACAGCGGGGTGGGAAATGAGAGGCGTGAGTCAGAAATAAACCCATCTCTGGGTGTCGGGGTGGACGGGATCGCGCGAGGACTGAGTGCTCAAGTGCTGTTTCCATAAAGCTCAAGAGACGCATTGGAGTAAGAGCAGGAGTGCTTACTCTTCACGCTGAAGCGGATGGCGCTTGGCTGCTTTTGGGTGGTATTCAGGGTACGTCTGTTTTTCCTGTCAATGGGTTTTCCTAGATGTTACTCCTCCCATCTCTTGTGTTGAAGAATCCCTTTCTTCATTTATTTACTTCTTATTCCCCCCCCCCACCCCCCCCCAATGGATGTATTTTTGCCTTGCGCTCTATTACATTTTACCAGACAACACGGAAATATTTTAAGAGAGCAGGCAGAGGGTTGAAAGAGGGAAGTTGCCTTTTGTCTTCAGTGTACGCTTTTTAAACCCTGTCTTTCTGACTTCGATCACTAACAAGCTTGCTGCTGAGTGTGGCTTGTTTGCAGTGGTATATGGGTTTTGGTCTGGTTTGTATGTGTGTTTACCACAACATATGTATGTGTGCTGAGCTAACAGTAGAACAAAATACAGTATCATTCCTGTTTGTCTTAGTGAAGTTAACATAGTTTCTAGTTTCCCTTGGTCTCTGGTGATCAGCCTGGAAACCCTGCTTGCTGAGAGGCTTGACCTGAAGTAAGGTAGGAAAAGCAGCAGGCAGGAAGGTGTGCAGACATATGTAAAGACAGACAGCTGAGTAGTGGTGGCTCAAGCCTCAGCCTTCTGCAGTAAAGTTGGAGGAGACACCTCTGTATGCCAGCTGGGGTTTACAGTGTATTTTTCTAGGTGAGATTTACAGCATGCTTACAAAGCCATTGGATTGTTCCTTTTAGAGCACATCCATCACAACTTCAGTCCCCAGAACTGTCAGTCTCTTCATTGGTAGGACTACATATCAGAGATTAAAACTGAACTATAAAAAGTTATGAATTGAGATACATCTCAGGAAATATTCATTTCTTTCCTGATGGGGCTAGTTCTCTCAGATTTCTGAAGCTTGGGCCTCTGCCCATGTGGTTGTTTTGCATCACTTGAAGTCTAACCCGGACAGATTATTTGGGAGGCCTCATTTAATTTTTACGAAAAGTAAGTATACAGTGAAAAAATACAGTTGGTAAACTAGCAGCAGTTTGAGGTTTAAGTTATTCTAAAAAGCATTTCATTCATTCAGTTGACTTTGTCAGTATAAAGGACACTTTATAAGTTGGGTTTTTCTTCTTGATGTTCCTGTGAACAGTTTCAATGAAAGAAGTGGTTTGAGAAGCTTCAGCAAACAGGAGCATGGATTGATTTTTTGTTTTTCTTCTGCTGTTTTTCCTTCTGTTTGTCACTGCTTTTAATTGCTGTGATGACTGATAACTTATCTAAAAGGAGAACTGAGTCTTGCCTGACTAAACAGTCTTTTGCGTAAAGAAAAGTCTGAAGTGATGATACATGAGGAAAGATAAAGTGCTGTCAAAACAAAAGGAGTGGGGAGAAAAAAAAAAAAAAACACAAACATATCTATTAATAGCTAAAAGAAAGTTGAAAACTGATTCTATTCCTGATCTCATGCATGGTTCTTCCTGTAATAGATATTTTTAAAGGAAAAGCTTGGTTTCTATCTCTGCTTTTGTTAAAGGAGATGCTAACAAAATACCCGTTCAAAGAAAAACTAGTCTGCCGTATAAAATCATCACATATATAAACTTATTCTGTATTTCTGAAAGGGTGCAAGCTTTGTGTGTGACAGACAGTAACTTGCCAATGCATGGTGAATTTGTAGAGGGGATTATTGGATGTTTGCCTCGGGTGGGGGAGAAGGAATAAGAAATAACTAGTTTAAAAAAAAAATTCTGCAAATAATGCTGCTATTTTCATAACTGGGAGCAAGGCACAGTGCACCGAAGATGTTTTTTAAAAGTGGGGAAATAGGATGCCAACATCAGTAAAGAAATGATTCTCAGGAATTTGAGTTCTTCTTGAAGCAAGAAGTTTTAAGCTGTCTTTCCCTGCCAACCTTTCCTTCAGAAATGGCTGACGGGCCAAATTCCAGTTGGAATTCTTCTGCCGTGCTATGCCTTCAGGCACGACTGGTTTTTCTGATGCTCATTTTTTCCACAAGCGGAGTGAATCTTGTGCAGAGATGCTTTGGAGGATGCTAATTCTCAATTTAATTCCCAGTAGTGGGCTGGAGGAGGAGCTACATGTGTTTCTGAATGTGCTTGGGAAATGGCTTAAAGTCTGTAAGGGCATGAACATGAGACAGGCTTAATGTGGCAATCGGTGTGGAGCAGAACCCTTCAATGTTGATAATTACTTAGCAATGTTTTTAACACTTAACTGCATGCGTGTGGGGTCATAATCTGTCATGTTAAAGGCTATTTCTGGGTTTTACACGAGGCTTAGAGCAAAAAATGCATCCTGTTGCCATAAACTTGAGTAGAAGAAATATACAATGCTTGCTGTGTTCAGACCTGCAGCTGTCAGAGGTTTCCTGTTCCTGATTAGTCCTTGCCTGTTCCTGTGTCAAATCAGATAAATTGTAACTCCTATCTGTCCTGGCTCTTCTGTTGCTCTCCAGTTTCCACTGTGATCTGCAGATAGGTATTCAGAAGAAAGTTTAGGAGCTACTAGAGAAAACTTCACAGGCTTTTGTGACTGTTAGGCTGTTCTTTTGATACTTACTCAACTTCTTAGTGTCAACAGCTCTACTTTTTTACTTAAGGGGCATGCAGCTGGAACATTCTGAATACCCTGCTGTAAAATTAAAATAGCTGGAAGTTTAATAGTGAAATGAGAGGATTTGGGTTTGACAGTCTCTAGATTAGAGCTGCATCTTACAGTGTGTACTCCACATTGAAGCTGTAGCAATGTGGGGAGCTGTGTTCTTCAGCAGCGGGAACATGCTGAATGGATTTAAGCTCTGTGCTTCAACTTGAAGCTGGTTACTTATCTGTTACTTGTTTATCTCAGTGCACTGATAATGAAGTATGAATCTGTGCAGCCCAAATTGTAGTGGGGCACGGCAGACCAACCCTGTGAGATAGTGAGGCTGTTATCCCACTTAGTGTCTGGGAAACTGAGGCATGGCACAGGCTTAAAGGTAAGTAGGTGGTCTGGGAGTTGGCAGCTAAGGGCTGTGGCCTCTGTGCCAGCCTTTCGTGGTGAGATAAAAGGGTGCTGCCTCTGGAAGAAGATAAATATCATCTTATTAAGAGCTTCCTGGGATCTGTCCTGGTAATACTTTGTGTTTTATTTGTTTTCAGTACAGCACCAGAACTAACTCAACAACATAATAATCTTCGCACTTGCACTCTTGCTTACAAATAACTTTACTCTGCCAACATGGAGCCTAGTTTATGCTGATAACAAGCTGCTGAAATCCAGATTTGGCTGTTCTCAGATTTGGATAGGAGACAGCTCTAAGGCACTTTGGTGCTGGTGGCAGCCCCTCTGCTGGCTGGTGCTTCCAACCTAACTGTCTAGATCAAGACCTGAAGGGAAGATTGTATCAGCAGAGCTGTTAAACAGGTGCTGTACCTCAACAGTCATATTTATTGTGTGAACATGGGCCATAAAATAGCTTTTACCTTTTATCTGAAGCAGATCAGATGTTCCAAAGCTTTCTTCTTGGATGAAATTATGTGCTGGAACTGCCAGTCTCAGGCATCTGAGTTACCTCTCTGTCCACAGCTCTGGCCAGGACCAGTGAGTGTTTTTTTGCTTAAAGTTTATCTCAGCTAATGCATTCCTACATTGAATAAAGTGACATTTCTTTGTAGACTACTGATTTTATATCCGTATCTGGAAGCACTATGGAAAGTGGCAGTGTCACACCAAACTGGTGACTCTTGGTACTCTTAATAATGTATTTTACGTTGTTTTCACCTTTGCTGCACTTTTAACTGTATGTGCTGAAGCCGTGGCTTTAACCATTGACTAATGATTTCTCAGTGCAACAGTTCTTAAGAGAGTGGGGGGAAAAAAAGAAAGTATCTGCTAACTAGCTGTATTCCTAAGTGCTGGTGCTCAAAGGCATCTGTCCTTGGTCTTGTGAATTGTAGGGATTTCAGTGGGTGTATGCAGAATGCTGTGATTGCAGTTTCCTGTAGACTTACAGGAACTATTTTAAGTAGTAACCTGTCTAGTCCTGGCAGCACGGAGCTCAAGACCTGCCCAGAAGTTGGGGAAATAGTTAAAGCTTTTTTTCCTCCTAACAAGCTTGGGTCCAGTTATAGGCTAGACAGCAGCAAGATGAGAGCTACAGTTCACGTGCCTCTCCATGGGTTGTGTGATCATCTAGAACTACTTCCTTCGTTGCTAGCTCTTTGGTGGAGCATGGTGATCTTAAGAGTGATCATTAGAGATACCATTAAACTCCTACTGAAACAGCCAGCTGTACTATCCTGCTCCTCTGATTTCTCAGATGGAGGAACAGAAGGTTCAGCTGACAACAGGGGAGTGATTTATGCTGAGAGCTGGAAAGGCTTATCTTTGCCTTTTTTTTCTTTTTAAGAAAATGTAACAATTTTGTCTCGTGTAAAGGTGCATTCTAAATGCTTAGCTCCTCAGCTTCACTGGCTTATCTTCTGTTCTTCCCATCTTCCTCTCATTTTTATTCCCAATCCATACTCCCACTCTACTCTATTTTTGCCCCAATTTCACCCAAGTTTGTGTGTTTAATTCTTATACCATGCTTTACTTCTGGGATGAGCAAAGCAGGTAAGTCACTGACTGCAACCTGTAATTTCTGTATGTTTAGGTAGATTGGCTTATATGTAAATAATATCTGGAGTGACTCTGAAAATAAGAGTTAGCATCCGTTAAGGGGAAATACCTTTCCTGCTTTCTTCTCCTTTGGTCAGCCAGACAGTTAATATTTTACTTCCTAGTAACATGTTCTTGAAAGCAAGTATTTGGAAGAAAGATAACCTCTGATCGTGAGTCAACACCCTAGCTTTTGAGTAAGTTAGGAGTAAATGAGCCATCACATCACTACAGATAGCCCAAGCTGGAGCCATCTGCGTTGATGGGTTAATAGTGTGAAGGGCCATTCTGAGTTACCTTAAATTCTTCTTTCGTCACTGTTTCTTTATTGGAGAAAATGGTGGGCACTGCGAGCAGTTTCTGAATTGCCTCTATTACATTCTCTAAACTACATTGTTGAGAGGTGTTTGAAGTAGGAAGCACTGATTCCAGAGTACTTCATTGGAATTCAGGCTGCCTGACTATGGCCCTACAATCTCAACTGTGTTGCTCTTCAGGAGTTTTACTGGTTGCAGTATCTGATGATCAGTGCTTCTATCAATGTCTCAGAAGTCACATGCCTCCCCACCGGCATAAAATTGAGTCAAAGGCAAGGAGGGGCAAAGGTTGGTGACTAGCTCTGCAAGCAGCAGGAAGAACGTGACGGTGGCAGGAGGAGTAGGGGAGATAGCTGGAGGACTTGGAAAGGGGTGGGAATGGTGAAGGGGAAGGTTTGGGCAGATATGAAAGGCAAAGACTTTTTTTTTTTTGGGGGGGGGGGGGGGAAGGAGAGGAAGTGGCTCAATGAGCCTGAGGCTTGTTTTACTTGCCAATCAGGTCAGATGAAGAAAGACTGCCTCTAAGTGTAGTGGCTTTTTCTGCCTACATCCAGGTACAAACATCCTTTTACTAGGATTGAAGCACAACATACTCCCAAAGGAGATGGAACAAGTCCAGTGGATGATGTAGTTTCATAATATATTGTCCTCAGCAGTGATGCTTCCTCAACCACTCTTCACTGACTGCTCAGTCTATCCCATGCATTGCAATGTGCAGCTTCTGTCAGCAAGGCAGCAGTTTTGGTGCATGTCGATAAAGGAAAGCACACGAAATATGAGGAGGGAGTACACATGTTCTGCTTCTTAGCCTTTCATGTTGTAAGGAGGTGGTCATTGTGCACTCTTCTGACAGCTGAGACAAGAAATGCAAGGAGTCTGGTAGACTTAAATGGTGGGGTTTTGATGTGTGTGATGCCACAGTTGACATGGTGCCCATTTTGTGCAGGACTTATATTCCAGTGTGCATAAGCATGTAAAAACACCCTTGTATTCATGTCATGGTTAAATTTCCTCAATTTGCCTGAGCTATCATATTCTTTGCTTTGTATTGCATGTGATTTACAGGGTGTATGTAATTCAGCTGGAAGGCAGTAAGGCTTTTGCCATTGTTCAGAATTGGAGTGCAATGCAGAAGATAATTCCAGAGATATCTTCATTTTATTCCTTGTGCAACACTTACCTCGGTTATTTAAAAAAAAAAAATCTTAACTACATCACATGATAACTGCAGTGGCCTTTGCACCAGTGGCTACTGACCTTTCTCCAAAAACCTGGAAAATGCGTTGATTGCTTTTTTTTTTATTGGTGCCTTGTGCTGTAAATTCCAAAGGAAGATGACCTCTGGAAGGTGATGGAATTCATAAAGTTGAGAAATGTCTTGATAAGGTAGCTCAGAACAGAGGTCAATGAGTCCTTTAAAGTGTCTGCCTGATGGGCACAAGAAATGTTGGTTTCTTAATTTCAGAGTAACGTGCAAACTACCTCTCTGTAAATCTGTCTGGAGGGGGGTGGAGGTGTGGAATGCCTCTTTACGCTTTCTGTGAATGGTTGGCTGGATTTGCTTGGCTTCCACAAACAATTGCAGCGTTCCTGGGGAGGCATGGGGGAGGCAAAGGTGAAAGGTGCCCTAGGTGATCCTGCTTGGCAGGGGGGTTGGACTAGATGATCTTCAGAAGTCCCTTCCAACCTCAGCCATTCTGTGATCCTGTGATTCTCTAACTCATTACAGTGCTCAGAAATGCTGTTTCTGTTGAAGAGTCTCTGAGCTACTGCTGGCTTGTTTGAACTTCTCAAATGTTGACTTCAGCTTTCTCCCAGCCTCTTGGATGTCTCCCCTATTCCAGTCAGTGTTACAAGGGAAAGTGACCTGCACAGGCATGGAGAATGAAGTTGTGCTTCTGACTGGTTACCCAAGGCTATGTTTTGTAGTTAGTGGAGAGAAACATGATTTGGGGATAAATCTCATAATATTGATTTTTAACACCCACCTCAAGATAAGATGGATCATGACCAAGATTTCCCTCAAGATATTGTGGAATTTACTTCAACTAACAGTGCAGAGTGCTCCACAGCCACATCCTTAAAAATTTGGCATGCAGGTTATCGAGACCTTCTCATGTAAGGTAGAAGCAGCTCCTCAAGGTCCTTCTCTTATGATAATGGATCATACAGGTTTTGTTTTCCAGTTTCTTCAGTTTTCTGTAACTTTAATAGAGCTTCCCCACCACACCCTGAAAATTCCAGAGACTCTAGTAGTTTCTCATACTGCTTACACTTCAGCATAACATCTACCTTACTTTTGACTGATGTTGTCTTTTATTCTTTATTACTGCTATCAAAAAAAAATCACTGTTGTAGCTTTTAAGGCCATTTTCATCAATTTTCCCTGCCTGATTTTTCCTCATTGATGTAACTAATGGATATTTTCAGTTGCCGAATACACGTTGAAATAAGATGAAGTTGATTCCATCTGTGTAATCAAGTAATGAATTACAGCTGGCTGAAATGTGGTTATGGTGTCACTTTGCTTATAGGTAAGACCACTCTATCAACAAGATGTTACCACAGCCCGTTAATGCACTGCAATTGTACAACACTGCTTTTATTTTATACATGTAATGTATGCTTGATAGTGTTTGTTTCCCATCCTGATTAATCTTTATTTTGTTTGATTTTTTTGTCTTGTCTTAGGTTATACAATTAAAACAAGAAGATGGATTGGGGATCACTGCACACCATTTTGGGAGGCGTAAACAAACACTCCACCAGCATCGGGAAGATATGGCTCACAGTCCTGTTCATCTTCCGCATCATGATTCTGGTTGTGGCTGCAGAGAGAGTCTGGGGAGATGAGCAAGATGACTTTGTCTGCAACACTCTGCAACCTGGTTGCAAAAATGTTTGCTATGACCACTTTTTCCCTATCTCTCACATCAGACTCTGGGCCCTGCAGCTGATCTTTGTCTCCACGCCTGCGCTGCTGGTGGCCATGCACGTAGCTTACAGGAGGCACGAGAAGAAACGGCAGTTCAGAAAGGGGGACAAGAAATGCGAGTACAAGGACATTGAAGAAATCAGGAGCCAGAGGTTTCGTATTGAGGGTTCCCTGTGGTGGACATACACTAGCAGCATCTTCTTCAGACTGATCTTTGAAGCTGTCTTCATGTATGCATTTTATTTCATGTATGATGGGTTCCGAATGCCTCGCTTAATGAAATGTAATGCTTGGCCCTGCCCCAACACGGTAGACTGCTTTGTTTCTCGACCTACTGAAAAGACAGTGTTTACTATTTTCATGATTGCAGTGTCCAGCATTTGCATTCTTTTAAATGTGGCTGAATTATGTTACTTACTGACAAAATTTTTTCTCAGGAGATCTAAAAAAGCTGTAAATGCAAAACATCACCCCAACCATGAGAATAAAGAAGAAACCAAGCAAAATGAAATGAACGAGCTAATATCTGATAGCTGTCAGAACACAGTTATAGGATTTACAAGTAGCTAAGGTAGTGTCAGTGCTGGTACTTACTCTTTTTGGAGTAAATATTCTTTGTCTAAAGGCTGCAAATGAAATTCATTACACTAAACAACTTACATCGGGTGTGATTTTTTGCTATGTAGTAGCATGTGTCAATTATGCACTTCTTTGGAGAGGAAAGAAAAGCCAGGGCAGCCTAAACATGTGAAATTTATGAGGGTTAAATAGAGAAGTGTATCTTCCTATGAACATCCTTACAAGCTAGCTGACAACCAGGAAACTGCCTAATACCTTCACGCTGATACAGTTTCTGTAAAGTATCTGCAACAGCAATAAGAACAAAATTCTTTCCAAGATAGACATTCTAATGTTACAAGATATTTTGTTATAGTGATAGTTTTTACTTGCAAACTGACAATTAAAATATTTTTGTAAAGATTCCATGTTACTTAAGGTGTTACAGTAAGTAATTGACTCTGTTTTGACTAGCAGGCTTA
Source organism: Aythya fuligula (assembly GCF_009819795.1). NCBI lineage: Eukaryota > Metazoa > Chordata > Aves > Anseriformes > Anatidae > Aythya > Aythya fuligula. Next base: position 188,473,322 of record NC_045559.1, read on the forward strand.
TGCAAGTAAACCCTGCAATACCATATTCACAGAGAGGAGATGGTGCTAGGCCACATCCTTACAGCTTTGCAAGCACTGCTTGAGTCTGGACAGGTAACTTGAGGCACCTGCATAGCCCCTGCTATGGGGGAAGCTGTGTGAAAACCCACCACAGGTAGTGGATAATTAGGGTAGCTAGGTTCTGAGTGCAAAGTCATGCAGAAAAACAGCATGGCAATACTAGATGCAGTCTGAGTAGACCCACTTCAAGCATCTAGCAGACAAGATACACGTATTCTTATTAATCCCTTCATTGCATACTGCCAGTTTTATAGGAACATACATAATTTTATGTAAATATTCCACTTACACATGTTTTTCTGTAATGTTTTAGCTGTATTTAATTCTTTATGCTATATCACATCATGGAACTTTTTTGTGTTTTTTTTTTTGTGTGTGTTAGACTGGTGCTGTTATGAAATGAGGGCCTCTTTGGTTGGAAAGACATGGAAAAATATCTTAAACACTGGAAATGGAGAAAGTCTTAATAAAAAGCAAACACTTTAAACTTTGGCAATGAAGTGAGAGTCGATATGTGACTGATAGTGCTACATGTGACTGCTAGTGAAGTCTTGAGCAGTTTATGAAAGGTTCTGTTTTTAAGCAAGGACTTTACATACAAAGTGCACATGGGCATGCACTGCTCCTTCCAAGCCTGAGCTGATATCCAGATTCTGTTGTACCTCCACTACAGGGGGGAAATGTATAATTCCTGTCTGCACAGTGGTAGGTGGTTTTGAGAGGGATGTGCTGTTGAAAGTAAAGGATACTGGAAGGTCAAAGAGGTGACTGTAGTAATACTCTAGCTATGGTGCTTTCTCTCCTATTTTTGGTTGCCTCTCTTCATAGTAAGTCATGAATCAACAGTCCTTGTAGTTGCCCCGTTTCATACTAGAGCAAAGGGGTTAGCATTGTGCTTCTTGTACCCTGAAGCAACTTCTTCAAAGGGCCAGTGCAGGTATCCCTAGGAGCAGCAATTGCACCAGGTGCATAAATCACCTTCAGTTTTAAATTTCCGTTCTGTTTTTCTGCTGCATCTCACTTTCTTACTTTGTGTCTGTGTTCTAAGAGCTTTGGGTTTGTTTTTCTTCATGTAGGATCCTAATAGGGTGTAGCCACAAGCAGCAGTGAGAGAAGATACCTAACATCAGCTCTGTCCCCAGATGAGACCCTAAATTCATGGCTATCTATTCTCTTCTACTGGCAAACTCCTGATCTTCCCTGCATTTTCACTTTCTTTCATTAATCACTGTACTGAAAAGAAATTATTGATAGCTTTCTGAACGCATCTGCACACAAGCTTGAGGGGGAAAAATGAGTAAGTACAAAACTGTAGATCTATGTGCTTGGATCGTTCTCTCTGCTGACTGAAAATCCAAGCATAAAGGAAGCAATACAAGAGTTTGCCCTTGTAGGCATTGTTGCTGATGGCCTTGCAGCTGCTCCCAGTAGTACAGGCTACATGGACTGCTCTGACAATGATATAAACCTAATTACTGTTCTGGAGCTGCTCCTTTACAATGGGTAAGGTCAGTGCTTGGGCAGCACCTCACCGTCCCTGCCCAGCAAATTGCCTCCCCCCCATTTTGTCAAAGAAAAAACACAGATTTCAGGCTTCACGCAGTGCTGAGCTGGAGGTGTGAAGAGACAGCTATTTTCAATCCAGAGCTCTATTTCAGAGCTGTGGACTTTCATCTGGGCATGCTGTGAATTGTGCACTGCACAGGGAGGTTGGTTAATTATTATGCCTGATCATGCCTCATCACTTGAGGTGATCAAACTGAAATAGCCTCATGCTGAACGTCAATAAATCCTGAAAACACCTTAAAGTAAATTACATCATTCTCAGATGGGGCATAAGTATTTTTGCTTGGTTTATCACAAAGGCTGGCATGCCAGCTAAACCCCAAATGGGAATGTAGCAGTAGCTCTTTATACGGTATTTTCATTTCCCACACATATTTTCAAACAATTGTTTTATTCTAGGATTTTTTTTTATTATTATTATTATTTTTTCTCCAGAATATCATGTCTGTTAGTTTAAGCCTGGATAAGTGGGCAAAGCTTAAGTGAAGAAATCGGGTGTATGTGAACCTTTGTGCGTCAGCACAGCTGTACATATGGTGGTGCTGTAAGTGGGTTTGGGTTGGCTGGTTTGTGTGTGATGAGTAGGATCTGATAAAGTGCCAACAGAAACAATCCTTCTCCACTGCTGGAGTGTCCTGGCAGCCAGTTGGACCAGAAACAAATGTGCCAGTCCCTGTCTAATCTACACCACGAACAGGAGCTAGAGCTTGTCCAAGGCTACGCTAGCGTGAATTTATTGACTCAACAGGGAGGACCAGTTGTGACTGCGATGTGTTTAGCTGTGATGTTTCCTGTTGCACTACTGTGCAACCCTAACCACAGGCGCTCCATCTGAAACATCATCTGGCTTTTGTTACGGCCAAGGAAAAGTCCCTTAAATTTTCAGTGCCCTCTGAGCTATATTCCCAATTTCTCATTGCATTAAGGTAAAGTACATAGGATCACGAGGAAATTGCAGCTTGCAGTATTTGGCACAGTTGGCAAAAGCAGGCGCTTGTTCTGGTTTCTCCAAGTCACTTTCCTACTGCCTGCCACATCCCACGGCCTCGAGGTGTTACGGGGTCTCTGACCCACTGGTGACTGGCAATTTGTGCTGTGCTGACACCACCACCCCATGGCAGTTCAGTGAGTTTCTTTGCTGGAGATGTCTTAATTCTCCCTGCCCGTCCCTGGCATTGTACCCCACCCTGTGACTTTCCCCTTTGATATGCCTGGGGCAGAGATTGCTTAAATTGGTTGTGGTGCCAAATGATTAATCAGAGCCGCTGGAAAAGCTCTCCTACAAATCCCCCCTTCCCTGCTTTCCTATCTAACAGGCAGGAGCCCTGAGTGGCTCTTAGAATCACAGACTGTCCTGAGCTGGAAGGGACCCACAAGGATCACAGTCCAACTCCTGGCTCCACAATGACCAGCCAAAAAACAAACCATGTGTCTGAGAGCACTGTCCAAATGCTTCTTGAACTCCAGCAGGCTCGGAGCCATGTTCACTGCGCTGGGCAGCCTGTCCCAGTGCCCGAGCACCCTCTGGGTGCAGACCCTTTCCCTAACCCCCAGCCTGACCCTCCCCTGTCCCAACTCCATGCCGTTCCCTCGGGTCCTGTCGCTGTCCCCACAGAGCAGAGCTCAGCTCCTGCCCCTCCGCTCCCCTCGTGAGGGAGCTGCAGGCCGCCATGAGGCCTCCCCTCAGCCTGCTCTGCTCGGGGCTGAGCAAACCCAGGGACCTCAGCTGCTCCTCATATATCTTCCCCTCTGGACCCTTCATCATCTTTGTAGCCCTTTTTATGGACACTCTCTATTAGTTTTATGTCCTGATATTGTGGCACCCCAAACTACACACAGTACTGGAGGTGAGGCCACACTGGCACAGAGCAGTGCCAGAGCCTTGTGCCTGCTGGGCTCTGCTCCTGTTACACAGAGCAGCCATTGAATCCAGCCCCACTGCGTGCTCTCCTCTGTCCCTCTTTCTTCTCAGCCCAACCCTCTGCAACCCTGGTTTTGTTCATCTCTTGACCTAACCCCTTCCCAGCAACCCCAGATGACAAAACCACAAACCAGACCAGTGGCGGGACACTCTGAAACCCCTCTCAACCTCCTGTGTCACTAACCTTCCTACCCCAGCCCAGTGCCACAGCTGTGAGCACCTTGCTGTGTGGATCCACACCAGATCAGAGTGTAGGTGCTCCAAGCAGCGGCCTAGGGTTGCGTACCACAGTGCCCCACCATGTCACCTACCATCACGCTGCCCCAGCATGCCAGAAAGCATTGCCACCACCAACCTGAGGCAGACCTCTGCTCCCAATTGCTTGGTGTGCTTTCCTAAATACCACTCTTACCTTTATACCCCTCATTAAACCAAAGCTTTATTGCTGTGCTTCTGAAATAAACCTATTTCTATCCTTCATAAAGTAGCACTCCCTGCCTTGCTGCCTCTTCCCTTTGCCACTTGCGATGACCATGGCATGGCAAGCCTGGAAAGGCTGTGCCCAACAGCCTGCCCACGAGGAGTCCCTTCTGTGTGGATCTTGGTAATGCTCACTCATAACTCAGATTAAGATTTGTAAAATTTTATTGATTTGCAAAGGAAGCAGCTGTGGACCTTGGCTAAGAGCAATTGCCCTGTTTCTTTTCTTCGTTACCTGATGCTGTTCTTACCACGGAGGGCAGGCAGAGGGGCATGCATTTAAGAGTTCCCCAAGCCCTTTCGGATGTAACCTGTGTCTGGTGAAGTTGCTTGGTGTGCAATCACCACAGAAAAAACTCTGCTCTGCTCTCAGCCTCACAGCCTCTGCAGCCACTGCTGGATCTGAGATCCTACACCTGCTGTCCCACAGGGAGGCCCGTGGGCAGAGGCCATCCCCACCCCAGCAAACACCCTGATGGGGAATCCGCACCCCTGTTGTGAGCTTATGGAGCACAGCTGCCTCCTCAGCGTGCAGGGCTCAGGTGGGTTTCTCCTCTCCCAAGGCCTTGTCTGACACAGAGCAACAGGCAGGTGGGTCTGTGGGAGGAACAGAAAGGGAGAGGCTCTGGCAGGGGCTTGACTCAGCCTTCAAGCCCTAGCAAGGGCCACGGCCAGCACCCTGCCTCATCCGTGCCAAGAGGCACAGGGACAGCAGCACCGCTCCCTGTGCCTTGTCCCCACCCGGGTACCTCCTGGCTGTGCTGCCAGGCCACCCGCCCACACCAGAGCTTCTGCTCCAGCCTCCTCCTGCAAAAGTCACATCAGCACTTTCTGAGTGTTTGCAGAAGTTTCAGGGCTTGATCCATGGTTCCTCGCTGCCACTCAGAAAATCCCTGTTGATCTCCCCGTGGCTTGGGCCTGGCCTGTGGGAAGGGTGTGACTCCTTAAAAACTCAGTGATGCCACCCAGCCTCTTTCTGCACAGCCCTTTTTGCAACACCAGAGCCCACTGCACACCGCAGCCGTGACCTCCTCGCAGCACTTGTGCCACCTGGGTGAGCGGTCCTCCTGGCCACCAAGGCCACCCACTGCAAGCAGCACTGGCTGAGCACAACATGGGCCAGCATGCCCATGCTGACGTGTAGTCAAGCTCACAAAGCCACAAAAACACAACAACAACATCACGTAAAACATGACGACAACCTCCAGGAAGAACCAGACCGTGTCTTTTGGTGCCACCGATGAGCCGTGGGAAGGCTGGAAAGGAAAGCAGCTGGTGAAACCCTTGTTCCAGGTAAAGCACCGTCCCCAGCACTAAAGTCCACAACGGGAACACCTGGAATGACTCTCACAGTGTTTTGCTAGACCTGGGTGACACCAGAGGGAGAGTTTACTGCTGTTAATAGGGTCCGTGATTGGGGTTTAATCAAACTATCTCCCAGGTAGGCGTGCAGGACAAGTTCAGTCAGTGATAATAAAAAGCAGTTTAAAAGCATCCTCCAGAGCTTTAATAGACAGTCTGAAAAAACAGTCACAGTTACTCAGTATCCGGTTTCTTATCTAGTCAAAATTTAACTAGTTCCAGTAAAGTTTCCTAGCACAGATAAGGTTGGAGCAGGGAGCAGGAGCGCTCACACCTCACACACTGCAGCCGTCTGGGAGGCTTTGAGCTCCCCAGGAACCCCTGGCCCAGGGGGGCCATGCAGCCAGGTACTCAGCCCCACCAAGGACACCAGACCACCAGTGGGTGTTGGTACCAGACATCACTTCCCCACTCCTCAATGAAATATAAACCTGCACATCCCTCTTCTCACTCAAACTGCAAGGAAGCAGGGCTGTCCTGTGTCCTCACATGCATTTTTGTTGAAGTTTTCTCTATATGAAGTGATTTATACATATATAGGCATTTATGCATGTGCACAAATACGATGCATGGTTAATATTTTGTACTAAAACAGAATAAATTAGCACTCCCTGCAAACACTTAAAACACTGGGTTGAAGGTTCAATTCTATTTTGGCATCCCTGGTTATTAATCTTGTGAAAGCAGTATTTAAAGAGGATGAGAGAAGACAAAATCATCAAGCTACAAGAGTGAATTAGTCAAGATCAGAGAAGAACTGAGGATCCTTGGTGAAAGATCATTTTAGCAGCTACATAAGGGTAGGAGATCAATGGAAGTTAAAATGCACTTCTAGGAAAAATCTGAACTCCCCATCCAAGGCCCTGATTTCCCATGAACTGAACTGAGTCAGGGGTGAGAGCTGGCCTGCCTGCCTCTGCTCTGTGCCTAGTGATGACAGAGAGAAATCAAATTATTCAGAGGTATAAATGAGAAAATTAATAATGCAATTGGTAATTATGTCATACAATCATGCTGGCATGGAAGGGGGCAGATGATGATACCCACAGAGGGTCAGATGCTGGAACTGCACTGACTATATCGAATTTCATGGGGGCTCAGGGGTTATGGATCAAAGGGGAATACCATACTACTCAGGTTTCCTTCCTTGAAGCCTGATCACATGATAATTTTTGTGTTTATTCACTGCTTATTGCAAAATTCAGTGTCACGGCTGAGGCTGCTTGCAGCTTGCAGCATGCGAAGGGAGAGCCCAACCTGCCCACACTTTCTCCCACTGGCTCGTGGCATCTCCCCTCTTCTCCTGCCAGCACTGCTCTCCATCCCAGGGAAAGCAGGTACTTCCCTCTGAAATCCCTTGTGCTAATTAGGAGCTAAAAAGATTTCTCACTTGTGGGCAGGTGTTCAGTCACAGCGTGATGGGTGATTCACACCCCAAAATCCACGGCTGCCCTTGCCCTGTGAAGGGGCAGCCAGGCTCTGGCACCACCAGGAGATGCGGGGAAGCAGAGCTGTGGGTGCCCGGGGACTCGCAGCTCATGCTTGAAGGGTGAATTTAATACCTGGAGGGTTGGGTGGCAGCTGAATGGGGGTTTTCTTCATTGCAGCTCTAAACATAGGTGTCTGATATTTATTTAAATCCCAAGTACCTGAAGAGTCTCTTGGATCTCATCCCAAACGTGTCTAATGCCTTTATCACCGTGCAGAAAAGCCTGGAGCAGCAGTGGAAGGTTTGGGCAGTGGAAGGCATCCCACCAGCTGCTCACAAACCTCCGAAGACCCCTGAAGAGCCACCCTCTGCCCTGAGGCCTCCTCTCTGCAGGACTCAGCCAAAGGAGAACACAGCCTGGCCTCCCCTGGGCCTGGGGACGTGCAGCATTGCCTGGTGCACGCATGATTCACCAGCTTAACTCACTGCTCAGCAAGCTAGCGCTCGCTGCTGGCTTTTTTAACAGTCCTGGTTTTACACGGCCTCCTTCACCGAAGAGCTGGAAGGCATTATCCAGTTAACCATTGAAAAATTAATCACTGGAGAATAACCGTGTATTAAATGTCATTACAAAACCAGCAGCAAGTGCATCTTTTCCTAACGGAACTGTTGGGAAAATACACTACTTTTTTTTTTTTTTTTTTTTTCCACACACAAGCAAAAATAAAAGCAAATACCAGAAATGAGAGGGCCGAGAGACTTCAAGAAGTCGCATGGCCAGTCTGCAAGTCTGAAGCAGGATTTGGCTGACATGGCAGGCACTGAGAGATAAGGTCTATCTGTTTTTTCTTGAGCTATGTCTAAAGCAGAAAAGCTGATCAGATTAACTAAACATTATATTTATCTCAATAAATTTCTGTGAAACTGTGATAGATATGCTTCAATTCATCTAAAGCTTATATATGTTACTTTAGCTTCATTTGTTGATACTAAACCAGTTTGAACATTGAGTAAATTCAGTGCTTTTTCCCCTTCCCCAGATGAGTCCCCAGTCCTTAAGGAATCATCTCCCACAAGTTGTCTCACTCCCTCCCCTGTCCTTTTGTCCTTCTGACTTGTTCCCCTCTGCCCAGCTGAATAAATCCTGCATGAAGGGTGGAGAGCAACACCAGCATGGGCTACCTGCAGCCTGGTGGCTATGGCATTTTGCTGGGAGTATGAGGTAAAGGTTTGAGTCCTCTCAGGTCAAGCAAATCAAACTCTCTGAATCCTGAGAAAAGCTAAGGGTGTCTCTACACCCTTTTCACCAGGGGTGGGAACACAGTGCTGAAGTGAATATCCTGATTATCTTCACCCCATTATTTTGGATTGCTCTGTCTAGTCAGAATCACAGAACCAGCCAGGTTGGAAAAGACCTTCAAGATCATCAAGTCCAACCATCAACCTGACCTACCAAATCCCATCACTACACCAGCTCCCTTAATATCACGTCCACACATATTTTTTTAAATGCTTCCAGGGATGGTGATGCCACCACGTCCCTGGGCAGCCCATTGCAATGCTTGACCACCCTCTCCATGAGGAAATTCTTTCAAATATCCAATCTAAACCTCCCCTTGTGCATATTGAGACTGTTTCCTTGCATCCTATCGCTTGTGACCTGAGAAAAGAGACCAACACCCTTTCACTCCAACCTCCTTTCGGGTAGTTGTAGACAGTCATGTAGTGCAGTAGCCAAAATCTGTTCTATAAATGAGACAGGTGTCTCTTTTCTCAAAAGAGAAGATCCGTGGTTTGGGATTCTGCTGCGGAGACAGTTTATGCATTTAGCATGAAATCTTCAGCACCAGCAGCTGCTCTTAGGAGAAAGCAAGGTGCTAAGCCTTTGGTGGGAACGGGTGTGGCAGTCACTTTCATGCCAGAGGAGGTCTTCTCTGTATCTAAAGGGACATTGGTGCTGTTGAACCTCAGAGAGGTGAGAGCACAGCTCCCAAAGCCATGGCTCACAAGCCTTAGCTATCTTAGGAAATGGTATAGAAATGTCACGTTCACCAAAAAGTGCTGGATATCAAAAATCTTGCCTGTAGCATACTGGAGAAAGTTTAGGCAACTCTCCCCAAATCTTGCTTTGCCTTCCTGAATTTCAATGGGAGCACATGTTGTTGTATTCTTGAAGCCAGACTGTGGTCCCAGCTCTGTCATATCATAATTCAAATGAGCTAAAGGAAAAAAGACAAACCTATGTGGCTGTTTTTATCGATCTTGCTGTGATTTTCACATCAGCAGGCAGTATGACTATGCTAGTGGGTAGTGCTGGAAGTGTGCTGAGTGCCATAGAAAAGAAAAAGAGATGCAAATCCAATTAAGTATGCAAACCGGAGCTATGCATAGCTAAAAGGGCAAGAACAATCTTGTTCTATGCCAACATTTCATGTCCCTGGAGCTATAGGCATGCATGTGTATTTTGCTGATTTATAGGCAAAATTCCTGTTCCCAGCATGTACAATAAGCTTCACTACAATGCAACGTGTCTTGACACAAGGAAGAATGTACTCACCCGTGATTGCAGGCTGCAGTTTGGAAATAAAATGTTTCTACAGCAGTCCCTGGTGGGAACGGGAAACTGCACATACTAATCCCACCTCAAATTTCCTTGTAGCTTCACGGAAATATTGTCTGTCGGGCACTTTCCAGTAGATTCTATCTCCTTAGAAATTATAGAAACTGCTGCGATTGATTTACGAGCACCCTTACACTGACACTCTACACATAACAATTAAACACCTAGCAGTAACACCTCTTAATCAGTTTAGTCCTGATTCATTTCACATTTTTTTCCACGAGCTGAGCATGCAAGGAGCTGCTGTAAAGTTGGTGGCTGGGGGCTGAGACAAGAGGAGCTCTGGCAAGGAAGGTCCAGCACACACAAGGCTGCAATCGTTTAATGCATGTGGTTTTGGCATTTCCCTTTCAGGGTTCCCAAAATCCAGCCTATCTTTCAAAATGTTTTACATGGTCAGATACCAAAAGAATAGATCTGTTTTTCCATAGTCAATTTATTCTGCCTGCATTTACTCGTAAGAAAGTAAGGTTGTACGGGAACATTTAGGCATTGTGAAAGAATTTTGAGTAAGAGTGAGGAGTAACCTGTCAGAAACATATTTCTTAACAAAAGAAATGATCTACTGGCCCGTAAAAATACCCCAGCAAGTCATCAAGTACCTGCTTAGCTGGAGCCTTCAAGTGCTCAGAGTACCTGGGTAATGCAAACATTGCAAAAGACAATGGCTTTCTTGGATGTCCACCTTTCCCTGCCCTTCATGCTGTATTTAAATAAAGTGAAGGACAGACACAGAAACATTCCTGGCCCGAGGAGTTTATTTCATTTTCTTGGGGTATTAGTTGAAAGGGATATGTCCTGTGTCCGTCTGGCTATTTTGTGAGCCTGAATGCATACATTGCTCGGGAACAATCTCGGTGGCATGTCTGAAGAGATGCTGTGTGGCTCTTTGGCACTGCTTGGCATGGTGGCTCTGTTGCTGCTGTGTCTCCATGATCCCTGCCCACGGATCTCTGCAATGGGCTCTGCTGGGACTTCTGCAATCAACAGAAGAGACCTTGGTGCCTGCAACATTGACCTTCCCTGGGGCTCCATCATCCCCAGGGGAGGGAGGCTCCTGCCCTAAATGAATTTAGCAGTAATTACTGCTCCATTCCTTAATGATCTGGTCCCTTCAGCTTGGTCCAAGTCCAACTGCTTTAGTCTATGAGTAGGGAACCTCCTGAGCTCTTTCCCCCGGCTCTGTGCAGCTCCAACACACCTGCATTTCCACAGAAATCCTGGAGAGACCTTCCAGGGAAGATCCTAGCAGTTTGCAGCTTATCTTTTTGAATACAACTGTTTCCCCAAAGAGCTTGGGAGCCTGAGCCAGGCCCAGGGAACAGCCATTCTTCTCCCTGGTGCATTCTGCACACTGGGGACTCCTTGGTCCTCCCCAAAAGGAAATGCAGAACTGAGACAAGTTCTTAGTTTTTGCATCCTGTGGCAGCTGCTGACCAAAAGATCGGGGAGAGTGACAGGGCTGAGAAGGCACTGCCCTTCTGGCAAGGAAATGGGACCCTTAGGAAAGCCAGAATTGGAAGTGCTATTGTGAAGTGTATAAAGATGTCAAGGAGAGGCTGAAACAGCAGCCAGACAGTTCATGCTACAGAGGAGGGGTCCAGGGACTTCTTCACCAGCAGCCCTTGTACCGCAGGGATACTGCCATCCTCAGTCTTCTCCACCTCTTGTTGCCCAAAGCCAGGGAAGAGCCAACATCCTTACTCCTTTTCAACCTGTTACAGCCAAGGACTATAAAAATTATATGAATACAAAGCAACAACCACTTCACACTTCCCGAGGCTGTTCACAATGATTTAAGCTGCCATTAATTACTGACTGTTTCTACAACAGCTCATGCAGTCTGGTTATTGTCTTCTATTGTAGACCAAAGTTATCAGAGTGTGGGTCTTAAATCATAAGCATTGGTCGTTATCAACCAGTCCCTCAAATATTGAAAGTCCACCTGCTTATACTTAGCATCCATTTATCACCTGAAGAAATGTAGCAAAGAAATGTAGCCCAAACAAAAATATGGGCACAGAAAGGGTCGCACTTACTGGCCTCAGGACATTTTAGTCAACTGCAGAAAAATTATTTCATTAAAATATATTTATTTATTAATTTAACTTGTGTTACCCGAGTATCTAATACTTCCTTTGGATTTATTCTTGTGTTTACTTATCAGCTTTTACATCTCAAATGCACTGTCTGAGACTCGTGTTACCAGTCTGGGGTTTGTATGTGCCATGAACCCAGAGGAGTCCTTCCGAGCAGCAACACCACGCCATAGTCCAGCCCCACCTGCCCCAAGAGAAGCAGACCCTGCCTCCCTCTGACAAAGAGAGCTGCCCTCAGCTCAGCAGCATTTTCATGTCCTTTGCTGTTGGGTTTTGTCTCTGGTTGTTCCAGCTCAGCAGAATCGTTCCTGCAAGCTGCCTTCGCTCCCCGCTCTGCTGCTATGAGGTGGTGTACAGATCATCGCTGCTATCTTTTCAAGTCTGCGGAACATCAATGAGCACACACTGTTTGAACCCTTCCTGAATGCTGTCTGGTGTCCAGCGTAGACATTGATGAACCACAGCGTTCACTCAAAACAGCCTACTCCCAAAGAGGAGGGGCAGATTTGGGCAGACACTACCGCCTCACCTACTTTGTGTTCTTTAAGGTGCATGGCTTTTACTTCCCCACTGCAGCCTCTGTTATTTCATGGGGTAAGCTTCCAATTGCCTTCTCAGCACATGCATAATCTGGTAATATACCCTTTTTTTCATCATATACTCAACGGCTTTTGGTCAAACAGCTCTTCCTGAAGCCTACTGCTTCAGTTTCCTTTATAACTTCCTGTACAAACCGGAGTCTCACAGTCTTGCATAATTTCAGTTGACTTTCCAGCTCCAAATTGTTGCCCATTGACTAACAGCAGTCAAGCTTCAGCATGCAGCTGCCTGCTTGGTTTTGACATCACGGGCGCCCTCCTGGTGTTGTTTCTGCATAGGAGGACCAGTGCCAGCTTTGCACGTAGCTTTGCATGCTTCGGTGCCCAAATGCTCTCCAGGCACTGAAGATTTTCTCCCACCACCATCAGTATGTGACCCGGTCATGCTATGCTCTCCTTGAATCTGCTCCACTGAATACAGATGGCCACCAAAAATCAGCAGGTTTTAAACATTCTCCAAATTATGCACATGACCACCTTGCAGAGTCCTAAATTATTTTCACCCCTCAGTGGCGATGGAGACCTTCTTCTTGAATAAAGAAAGAACTTCTGGCCTTGAGTTGTGAAGGAGCCATCTGATGGGATGAGTGACAAGTAGCAGAAATGCAAGTGAAAAAAAGTCTAAAATCGGGGAATGCAGAAAAAAATGAGGAATCGAAAAATAAATAGTGTGTCTGAGAAGATGACCTGCCCTTATTTCATCTCCTATGCCCATATGCATCTCCTATGGCTTCACATGTCCCATTGCTCCAGGGAGAAGCACTGTGCTTGGAGATGACACCCAAAGGGTCCTGAGGTTGCAGCTGACCCTGAGAGCCACACAAACAGATGTGATCTCAGACCACAGCAGTCACTCAGCATAGATCTGTGGGTGGCACATTTTGGCGTGTAGCTTCTGCCTGGAAACCTCTTTGTAAAAGTAACTTTTTTTTTTTTTTTACTTTTTTTTTTTTTTTTGCATTTTTTTAAGAGCCCGAGGTTTTATCTGTATGCCTTTAGTTCCTCATGACTCTTCCTTCCCAAACCCAGTTCAATTACTTTGTCCTCGAATAGGTGAGCAAGAGGAAGTGTTTCCCACCATATATTTGCGCTCAATAAATGACTGGGCTAATATGATGCATACATAGGTGCAACCAAGTCGTTACTGATTCATGCTGTCCTTGTTTTTAATCTGATTCAGGACTTGCACTTGAGACCTCAGCAAACTGCTGGATTAGTCACGTAAGTCAGTGATTTGAATATTGACAAAAGGAACCAGAGAAGGCACTTTTCTCAGATTGAATTGAAACAATGCAAAACATGAATCCAGCCCACTTTCCACGGTGGAATCATCCATCGTTTCTGGATGCTGCCTGCTCTCCCCACCCTTTCACTTGAGCTCCTGTCACTGAGTCCACTGATTTACAGCAGAAGCTTTATTTTGAAAGCTCTCCTCCCACATCCCCCTCTTCCCTCTGTAGGGGTGTACAGAATGGGCCCTTCTCCCACTGCTGGCATCCAGCCTGTCCTTCAGAGCCACTGCCCACCCTCTGTCCTTTACAGCTTTCATTTTGCTCAATCACCCTTGCCCTTAGCAATTTCTCTCCCCAGTCTTCAGTGCTTGCCACCGATTTCTCTCACTGGCTTCTTCTTATTCTTATCTCTGAATAAGCAAATTAATGTGGGCTTCTTCTAAGCTCTGTGTGCTCCAGGAGACATGGAAGAACAAAAGGTCCTCAGATAAGCATCAAAGATTGATGCGTTCTTGGTTCTTGGCAAACCTGTTAAAACTCTAATAGCCTAAACTCTAATAGTTCATTTGCAGGTATGCAATTTGCATAACAAATGACAGGAATTAGCCAAAAGTTAGGTCTGCCACTAGTTCTGGCCTGTACCCTGCGCCCGCTCTCCCCTGAGGGGAGATGATTTCTGAGGGACAGATGAAAGCACAGCCCTAGAAGCAGAGAACATCACGGTCATCCCTCACAAACCTTCCTCCGTTTGGGCCTGTAGAACACTGCAAGATGGAGCTAGGGGTGAGACGGGACCCCTCTGTGGGAAGGGACCATCCCACCTCTGACAAGAGACCTGCAACCCTCTCCCAAAACATTTTTAGAGCAACAGATAGGAAATATAGGTTCTATCCACCAACTCTGTTTTATTTGTGAAAGTGTTTGAGCTTTTGTGCACAAGCATGCCAGCAGCTCATGTGAGATGTGGCCAGGGGAAGGTGGGCCTGTGGACACCCCACAAGCTGCAAGGTCTGGCCAGGAAGGTGTCCTCCAGAGCTGCATGGCTTGGGTGAAGGACCTGGGATGGTGAGGCAGCCATACAAACCTGTCTGAATTAAGGAAAAAAGGCAAACAGATACTACAAAACTGAATCCTTCTGGATGCCAGAAGGGGGTGAAACAAGGGCACAGGCTGCCACTGACACTTCAGAAGTATCACTGTAAAGTGTCACATTGTTGTTTTGTTTTTTTTTTTTTTACAGCTGAATTAAATTGGTCTAAATTCTCTGTTATTCTACACATCCAACAGATCAGAAGGTGCCCAAGCTGTTTCATGTAACAACTTTGCAGAGTAATTGTAAGGAGTGATCTGGTAAAGACGGGTCTAACTCATGGAGGAAAGTTAGGCACTGTGACCCTCTCTAGGAACCTACTGAGCTTGAGCTGGTCAGTGAGCATAAGGAAGGGTTGATGTCTACTGCACTGGCTTCTTTTTTTCAGTGGTCTATGTGGTGCATTTTAAGAATCCAGTGCCATACATCAGACTTGGAGAGCAGGGCTTTACAGACTCCAGCACCTATGACCGGGCATTTGCGTTAGCCTGACTTTGTCAACAATACTTCAGGCACTGTTGCATAAAATGCGAAGGCTCATTTGTGTAAATGCTGGGATGGCAATTTATGTGAACATGAAAATAATGTTTGGACGCGTGTTTCAGACACTAATGTGTGTGCAAAGATATCGAAGTAGACCAAACAGACAGCTCAAAGACTATCAAACTGTGGTGGTTTTGGTCTTAGCATGACTAAAACGAGTGTTTGAAGAATTAATGTGGAGACAAACCGGTTACACATGCTGAGTTGAACTGGGAAGGTGCTTTTATTGCTGATGTTGGTGAAAAATGTCAGGTGTAACATATTTAGCTCAGCCTTGAAGAAATGAAAACTATTTCCAAAATACAATCTGACTCTACAGCTATATTTCCAGTTGGTCAAAAATAATTCTGCGTGACAAGTAGCAAGGAAGCTGCTAGGTGTTGAAAGAGCCTTGCTTTAACAGGAGTGATGAGTAAGGAGGTTGCTACAGATATGACTTAGGAAAAATCAAAATACTTGTGAATAGCACATTAAAAACCTGATGCTTCATCATAATCAAAACCAAACCTGGCCATGAGGGATGGCAGAAGATCTTTTCCATAGTGGATAGTTCTCTTATCCATAGTGGATAATAAAATGGCAAATGAACCTCAGTGTCAGCTAGTGTAAACTAATACACAATGAGGAAAATCAATCTGAACTATACCTGTTCAAGTAGATGTATGTACCACAGTAGGTACCAGCTCTAGCTGCTAGAAGTCTTAGGAAAAAAATTTGGAGTGACCATGGGAAAGTCAACTCCTTGCTCTGCGATGCCTGAAAAGTGGAAACAAGTAAATAAGGATTATGAGAAAATGATGGAGAATGCAGCAGAAAACATTGTTTTGTACATATATAAACTGTGCATACTGCAGGTACTTGGACCATCCTCATTAAAAGGCATAAAAATTTGTAATGATGATGATAAAAGTACATAGCAGCTCCTGCATGACATGGATGCAAGAAATAAGGCTTTCCAGTGCAAAATAGTGGAAGATGGAGAGAGGATATGACAAAAATTTCTGCATTCATGAATGCAGAGAGGAGTTGAACAGGGAAAGACAACTGGCTAGCTATTACTCCTAGTGGTGAGGAATCAGGAGTGTCCCATGAAATTATATAAAAACAGGTCTTAAATATTTTTCTTGTTTTTTCACAATACATAGTTAAGTTTTTGAGATAATTCCCCCATGATTTTGTAGATTTTGTGATACATATGGGATAAATGTGAAATATTTTTATAATCCACATGCAGGCAGCATCAAAACATTATACAAAGCAATGCCAGAAAGTGAACCAAATATTATAAGTATTCACCCAGACAGAGCCTCTGGAGGTGACTATGGGCCGTGAAATGAAGAGATGGAGACACAACCTTTGGAAATCTCTAAGGCAGATTACTGGAAGATGATGACAAGAATTCTGCAATCTGGAAATAAGCTAATAACTGTTTATGCATTGAGAAAACTACAACAGTATTTTCCAGTTTTTATGAAATGCTTTCATTTCTGCATTATCTTACAACCCGCAACATGAGCAGAGGATTACTTTCGAGCATTACAGTTACTGTCCTCAGATTTTTCAAACTTTGGTATTATTTTATAAAATATAGCTGGTTCTTTCTGACATTTATTCTTTTTCCTCTTCTTTCTCTTCTTCTTCTTCAAGACCTTACATATCTGACTTTATTTTCTACACCTCCCAGTGCAGAAGCAATGTCACTTGGCCATTTTTGCAGACATGCACACACACAAGTGCTAGTTTTCTGTAATTGTTATCTACACGAATTACCAGATCAAGCTTAAATTACATTTGAATCACTGCTGATGAAAGCGTTCCTACTTCCAGGCACGCCTCATAAACCCCAGCTCCATGTTTAGCACAATACGCGGGACAGATAACACACACAAATAAAATAAAATAAACACAACCATTCCCAGCGGCGCTTTAATGTTCTCGGAGAAGTTTTTATTATCTCACAGGCGATGGGCACGGCACTTCCCCATCTCCCAGCCTTTTCACACCCCCTCTGCAGCAGAAACAGAGCGCTCTTTTCTGACAGGATTTTGGGCCACAGAAAAACAAAATCAGGAAACCAAAACTGGGCTGTGAACGATGGTGTTGAGAAGACTGCGAAGGGGCAGCAGTGGGGGTGAAAGAAGAGTGAGAAGGGGCTGGTGCCTCGGGTTTTGTGGGGGGGGGGGGGGGGGGCGGCCTTGCCTAGCCCCGGCCTGGCTGAGGCCCAGCCCCGGCCCCGCTCCCCGGCCCGGCCCCGGCGGGCGGAGGCGGGCTCGGGGCGGGTTAAAAGCGGCGGCAGGTGAGCGGGGAGGGACCTCAGAGCCGCGGGGCGGCGAGCCGGGCACCGGCCGCTCCGCTGACACCGCCGGACCCGGACCCGAAGCCGAGCCGAGCCGTGCCGTGCCAGGTGAGGCTCCGCAGCGGCTCCTGCCCGCCCGCGGGGTCGGGTTTGGGGTTAGGGGGTGCCTGCCGGGGACCCGGGTCGAAGGGAAGGGGCGCTTTGGGAAGGGGCAGCTGAGCAGGGGGGTGTCTTGTAGCTGTGCTGTAGTGTTATTTTTATCGTTTTTTTCCCTAAATTTTCCAGCTCTGGTTCAAAACTGTGGTGTGAGCCTGCTCTTAGAGCCTGGGTTGTTCATCCCGATGGGGTGTGCACTCAGATAACCTTCCTTCGGTCCCGGTTAGCCCCCCTTAAATACTTCACTAATATACATGTGTATATATATATGTATTTTTTTCCTTATTTATTTTTTTTTTTCATATTTATTTTAACGATTACACGCAAATAAGAGGAAATCTTAACCCAAAGATGCCGGTATCTGATCGTGGCCATGGGTTCAGGTGATCATCAAAAGCTGCATAAAACCCTGCCGGTCTCAGCAGTGTGAGATCGCCAGCGGTGGGAGGGATCGCAGGCACCTTCTCGAGGCTTTTTTATTTCCTTTTACCCAATTTAACCTTTCTTCGTGTGACCTGCTCCTCATGCCTCGAGGCCTGTCTGTACAAGCGAGGCCCTCTTACCAAGGGTATGTGTTGGGGCACGCTGGGCCCTCGGTCATACCCTAACGGCAGCAGCGTGAAGAAGTTGTATTTATTTATTTTTATTTTTCCTGTTATATGAGAACTAGAGGTTTTGGAGACTTCACCAGCCTGGTGTTGCAAGGTACCGTGCTCACCCTAAAGCATGTGCACTGCCCCGGGGCAGAAGGGGCTCTGTGGCTCCCATGCGAGGCTGGAGCCTGAACCTCACGGAGCAGCTGTGTGAGCTCCCAGCTAAGGATTTCGTGTGTTGCCCAGTTCAGGGAGAGTTTCCAAATGGCTGCTGACCAGTGAAAGATGAGGCTGGACTCTGATTTCTGCAGAACTTAAGCTTCTTTTTTCACAAGGTATAGATTTTCTTCAGGAGTATGAGGAAGGGAGGAAAGCTGAAATAGGACTTAGCTGACATTCAGTCTCCTGTGTATTTTACTGGTGTGTGATAGCATCTAGAAAATCAACATAAACTCTTTAGCTAAGGGCTTTGTCTCTCAACTCTTTGGCTCTGCGTGTCTCCTTTTCTGATGAGATAGGGATGAATGTGGCAGGGCAGGCTCTGCAGTGCCTTCCTGTGCCTGCTGGTAAGTGCTATCTATGCACATGGCCCCAACAGAGCTGGCTTGAGGTTTCTCGGCACCACTGACATAATCAAACGCTGTACTTACAGTGATGAAGGCCCTGCCGAGGAAAGGATGCGTCTGAGCTGCAGCAGACAGCCTTGGGGGCCTGCTGGAGGTGTCTGGGAGGAGTGAGGGCTTCTGACAGAGATGGCCAAGTGTTACTTACTTGGGAGGCAAAGCAAGTACAGCCCAGCCTTCTAGGGCTGTGGCGTTGGCAAAGAAATTCTATAAAAATCACCTGTTTTGTCCAGATGTGGTGTTAACTTATGCAGTGGTATAACTTTCTATTGCTTTGGGAAACACAGTGGCAAGGCAAAGCAACAAGAGCCAACCACAGGGAGAAATATCTCAAAGGGAAGGATGGCACAAGAGGATGCAGGGAGGAAATATATTCGAAGGTGTGACTTATTGCCTACCAAATGCCTTGTTAGGAAATCGGGACAAGCACACCTTAATATTTGTAAATATATGGAAGGACAGAGTCTAATAGGCTGTTTGAATCCATGAACGTACAGATGGTATTAATGAAGGTGGCTTGCATTTCACTACGATTCTCAAGTGAGTGCTAGGAAGTCCTCTTGTTGATAGGAGATCTGGAAATGATTCTTTGCCCCTTGAAAAGTGACTATTCGGTGTTTTATGTCATCTTACAGGTAGAAGGACACAGAAGAGAAGATGGATTGGGGATCTCTGCAGGCCATTTTGGGAGGTGTAAACAAACACTCCACCAGCATCGGGAAGATATGGCTCACGGTCCTGTTCATCTTCCGCATCATGATCCTGGTCGTGGCTGCAGAGAGAGTCTGGGGAGATGAACAGCAAGATTTTGTCTGCAATACCCTTCAACCTGGGTGTAGAAATGTTTGCTATGATCACTTTTTTCCCATCTCTCACATCAGACTCTGGGCCCTGCAGCTGATCTTTGTCTCCACGCCTGCGCTGCTGGTGGCCATGCACGTAGCTTACACCAGGCATGAGAAGAAACGGCGCTTCAGAAACGGTGAGAAAATTGATATAGAAGAGCTGAAGAACGAAAAGATTCACATTCGAGGTCCCCTGTGGTGGACGTACACCAGCAGCATCTTCTTCAGGATCATCTTTGAAGCGGTCTTCATGTACGTGTTCTACTACATGTACGATGGGTACCAGATGCCTCGCCTGGTGAAGTGTGATGCGTGGCCCTGCCCCAACGTAGTGGACTGCTTTGTGTCTCGGCCCACCGAGAAAACCACCTTTACTATTTTCATGCTTGCTGTGTCCGGGATCTGCATGACGTTGAATCTGGCTGAGTTGTGTTACCTAGTGGCAAAAATCTGCATGAAACACTCCAGGAAAACAGCAGCTTTAAAATAATCTCCCAGTTCCAGGATGTCCTAGCTCCCCATTTCCCTCAAATTTTCTTAGGTGTCAGAAAACAATCTGCAATATTTTCACACTCAAAGAAAAGGACAAAAATGAAAGGACATTTTTATAATGATAGCCTGCTTGGGAAGCTGACACTGAGGCAAGTTTCAAGGTTATGAGCTAATTCAGTATTCTTGCATCCACAAATAGAGAGAAAAGTCTTTTGGCAGCAGCTTTTCCAAGTTTGCCTCCTGCTGTAATGGTCACTTCTCAAAAAGGGGGAGTGGAAAAGCCCAGAGAAGACTCTAGTGCCCACAAAAGAGCAGGGAATCACAAACACAGTGTCAGCTTCAGAGGCAGGCCAAAAACAAAGGGTTTTGGTCAAAAGTGGGAGGAAGGGTTTTTTTGGGAGGAACTTCCAGATCCTGGAGAAGACAGACAGGATCATTATAGCATGTGTCCTATTCTCTCTAAGCATTCTGGAGAGACATGAATTTCTTAGCAAATGCTATCAGCTTTGCTGGGGACCAGCACTTTTTTTTTATTATTTTTTGTTTTTTTCCTGCACTGTGGAGCCACTGGTATGTGGCTGGGGGTGGCCAGACTCAACTGCTTGTGGTCAGTGCTCCTCCCTCCACTCCCAGGGGCTGCAGCAGTCGGAGGAATTAAGTTTATTTTTCCTTCTTTTGGTCAGGTGAAAGAAAAGGGCTGTTGCCTCCCCAACATTTTGTGGAGAATCTCAGTACGGTAGATTTTATTTGATAACACTTTATCACCTGACCAGGCCTCCTTCAGCTGTGTACCTTGAACATTTTTTTCAGTAAAGATCAAGAAAAATTGCCTCATTGTTTCATTCTGTTTGTTTTCCAGAAGTGCTTCAACACTTATAGCATGATACCCAGTAGAGTGCACCTATTGGTGCTCCTTCCATTAGTTTTTTTTGTTTTCTTTTTTTTTGTTTTTTTTTTTTTTCTTCCCTTTATTACTCATACATCCTGTGTAACTTTTCTTCATGAAACCTTCTCCCACTCTGAGGTACCTTTGGAGTGAGTGCACCAAACCACTCCCAGTCTCTGACATTCCACATTGTGAGACTGAAACACCCTTCCTCTTCTTGCCATATGTTCAGCAAGAATTACAGACAATTTGCAGAGCTGAAATAGCAAAGTGCCCCAATCAGAAATGAGGAGGATCTTGAGAATTTGGTGTTTTTCTTAAAGTTCACATTGCTGAGCTGTGAATTGTACCTTACTGACTTGATCTGTGTGAGTCAGTCTTTTCTCCAGAGAAGTCTTGAAACGTGTTCTGCTTTTATGCCTGTCCTAGGCAGCTACACCAGCACATGGAGCAGTGCAGCGAACCTCCCAAGTGCCCGCCCATTGAACTCACTTCTAGAAAGCTGCCTGTTTCTCCTTAGCTTTAATAATTAGCTTTCCTCCCAAAAGAATGAGCGTTATCTTAGGTTCTCTTTTTTGCATCTGTCTCCTCAAATACTTTTAAGTTTATCACTGTTGGATAAACAAAGCTGCCTTAATTAAGACTCGTGACCCCTCACTGTGCCCTGGACGTGGAGCACAAGCAGGCTCCCCTTGCTGGTGTGCTGCATCCAGTGTTGCAGCTTGACTGCAGATGGAAATCTTTCCTCTAACAGGGGAGCAGGGAAAAAAAATAGGAACAACATCCTTGGAAGCATGAACAAAATGATGGAAAGTCAATAATGAGAAACTGGAAACCTGGTCTCTGAAAACATCCTTAATTCAACTCTAAAGAACAAAGTTTGGCACATACAAGGTTTGTGCTTGGTAAAGTTCCTGCATTGTTCTGTGTATGAGCACAAAGAACAAGCTATCTACATTCCCGGTGCTCTAGTATTACATTTCTTTTGTAACAACAAGATTTTTATTTTCTGCTGAAAGCATGATTAAAGCACTTTTGTGGTGTCTGTTTTCTGTATTACTTCTATGTGCCATGTATTGCCTAATGTGTCTAAGGAAAATCTGTTTACTGCAATAGAAAACGTATGCACCAATAATACATTTAATAGCCACGAGCTACTGTAAGCATTTTATCCTTCTGCCACAGCTTGTTTTCAACCACTTACACTGCCTTTGCTACCAGCTACATCCTGCTGACTTCATGAGCCCTTAGTGGAAGGCCACATGTGTGATCAGTGCTAGAAATCAAGTATGTTGTGTAAATCCTTCCTGTACTAGCAGTATGCAGCTGGAAAAGGCTCATATCAACCTAACCACTCCACTGGGGGGAGAATTTCTTTTCCCAGTGTGCCTTTAACTGGAATTTCAAATGAGCTGCACCACGACTGATAACACCAGCAAGATGAGGTTAAGTATCTTCAGCTAGCAGTTTAGCAACCAGGTTTTATATAAGGGGAAAAAAAGATAGAAATTGGGAAAGTGGCTGGAAGTGGCCAAGAGAGGAGTTCAATTTGGAACTGCAATATCAGAGGGTAATAGCTCTAGCAGGAGGTGTTTATTGTCTCTGAGATTTCTGTTTATGTTTTTATTTTTCTAAAAAGCTGCTTTGTAGGGAAAAAAATGTTCAGATAATAGAAACTAAACACTTTGCACCTGTTTCTGTGTGCTACGTTGCATGGATGACCTACAAATAGATTTGATACCGATTAAAATACAATGCTGTTTTGGAATTGTGTGTGTTCTTTCCTGAAATACACAGTGTCTACACCTTTGGCATGTGGCTCCTAGACTTTGCAGAATGAAGGTCACGAGTGCTGAAGACTTCAGGCAGCAAATCTGAAGTCCTGACTGTAAAGAAGGCCGACTCCTTACTGCCTGGAGTACAGCACAGCAAGGATGTAAAGTGTCAAATAATGTGGTGTCCAAACTGGGAAGTGTAGGAGTGGGACAGGCTAGAATTATACCTTGACTGAAATCACCAGAGGTTTTCCATTGGCTTTGACAAGGCTAAACTTTCACCCCAAAACCTTAAAACCAAGCCTACAACTATGCTTGTCAGAAGGGCAGCAAAGCAAACTTCACTATTAGCTCATTGACCCATCTAGAGAAAACAAAACAAAACAAAGAAATATTCCCCTGGGTGAAAGACTACATTAAAAGGAAGCCAGAAGTCCGCATTCTGACTCCTGGGTATAAAAATACCTAATACAGTGTTGTGATAATACCGTATTATTTCCTATCCAACAGCAAGAACATAAAAGACAAATGACGGGGTCCATACAGAGATGAGCACTGCTGTACCATGGAGGTTCAGTTCAAAACAGCAGCATTGTTGGAAGTTGCTTTTTTTTGGTAAAAAGTAAATATACAACAACAAATATACAACACCAGGAGCACATTACTAAAAACTGCCCTATGGAGATTAATTTCTCATTTTCCCTAATTACAATTCCTTCCCCTACAACCTAGGCTAAGGTGGCATATGGGCAACAAAATCATAATGAATATCACTGTATTTTGTGGTTACCTGTCCTGATAACCAGGGCGGTCACTAATCTTGGTGTTAATTCCAGTTTTCCTTGGATTTTCACTATCATAGTATGTACACAGTCATCTAAACCTGTTTGTAGCTAAGGCAACAGCAAAAGTAATGGTAACTATCCAAGACTTAATTAGCTAAGACGAATGGTGATGATCTTCAAACTACTTCAGGAGCTACATGTACTTTCTTCCCTTTAAAATCACTGGCGGTAACTCAGTGATTATTTTTACACCCACCTGCTCTATGCCCACAGCAATCCATCTAATAAAATAAAATCCTCTCCAAGCATCCTGCCAGGCAGCCAGATGCTTGCATCAGCCTTTCTGGTAAAGGAGTGCTACCACACCAACACGACTTAGCATTTAAGGGAATGTGTTTAGAGTGAACGGGCAGGGAACTTACACAGCCGAGCTATGAATCACTGCAGGTTTTGGATGGATTACTGTGCTTAAATGATGTTTTCTATTTGCTTTTTCATTGTGTCTTTGAAGCTGTTCACATAAAGCCTTGCTCTCAGGCTTTCCAACAGCAGTGTGCATTCTGTGCACTCCTAAAACCAAACAGCATTTCAACATGTCACTCATAGTGCCCCGCCTGATAAATGCTGCAGCCACGTCGGTCCGAAGCAGGCAGCATTTTTCAGTGGGCAAGCTGTGCTGGGCACGCTTACTGGCTTAGGCAGCGTATATCTTTGCTGTCCTCCTGGCAATTACAGTAATACAGGCTTGTCAGATGTGAAAGAAAATAGCAGTTTTAAATCTGTTTAAGCCAGAATCGTGAAATGTTGTTAAAAACACTTTGCAGATAATTTTCAACTGAGATTCAGTCTCTAAGAGAATACAAAAATTACTCCTCCAAGAGATCCACCCATTAGCAAGACTGCAGCACCTTCTTTTGATAGGGAAACTGTAAAATTTTCTGTCTAGTATCCAACATTACTCTTCTCCTAAGACTCCTCTCACTTGATCTGAAAGTATTATAGCAGTCCTAGTACAGACTTACCCCTATGCCCCTTGTTCCTGAGTTTTCCCAACTAAAAGATAAAGACGATAACTATGTCGTGTTCACAGGGAGCAGGGATGGTTAATCAAGCATTGTTTGTTAAGATCATTGCAATGACAGGTGCCAGAAAAAATATTTTATAATCATTGTGTGGTAAAGATTTCAAACCTATTGTGTGTTGCATCATTCTCGTAATACCTGCTTATGGTTAGTCATGTCCCTGCCCTGGATGCTGCATCCTGTCCAAGGACTGAGCATTTAATATACGGTGTAAGGAGCTGCCACAACCTCTCCAGCACAAATTAACAAAACCAAACACATCCATGCACATGTGCACCCAGACACCGAGGAACAACCTGACTGAATCATTATCTAACTGTTATCTGATAGAAGACATTGCAACATGGATTTGTCAGGAATGATTTCTGCCTAGGCCATGATAAAAGCTTTTGTATATAGCAGTAAAATAGTTGTTAATGATTCATTGTCAAAGTGTGAGTTTATCCCAAGTGGGATAAACTATGCAGCTGGGAGGAACTGCAGGTGCTTGGGAAGACAGGCCTGGAATTTGATGAGATCCTTATCACCGGGAGAAATGGTATAACCAACGCAGTTTGAGAAGTTGGGAAGGACTAAAGGCTATCGTTGTGAAACACTAAGCACTTGCAAAATTGTAGGATGGAGAACTGTTCTGAAGCAATGAACAATTATTGAAGGGAAGAGCTGGAGTTTGTAGTAGACCATCAATGGAACACGAGTCAATGATGTTATTGACTCGGAAAAATATCATACCAGTATGTATGAAAGGTTTGCCAAAAATATGATGTCTGAAATGCTTTCAGTATTCTTAGCACCTTCAAGTCCTTATCTGGATCCTATTCTGGGGCACCTTCTGTTACAAAAGCCCGTGTATCAACTGGAGTTGGGAATAATAGACAACCAAATATCTAAAACACAGAATTTGTGAGGAAAGCTTGAAAGAAATGGGCCAGCCTGGAAACATCTGAAGGAAGGTCCACAGAACTCCCCAAATATGCAAAAGATTGTGGCAAGGAAGATGAGGATGCTGTTCTTTATATCTGCTGGCAACTGGGGAAGAAGTAAAAGGCTTATGTTGGAATGAGAGGTGGGTCACTCACTGCAGAAAGCATGCTGTGAAGAGGGCTGAGCACTGAGTTAGAGTTAGGCCCCAACTGAAGAGTCAAGTTGTACAGGCTTTTTGCTGAGCCAAAGCTCAGCTACTAAATAAAAATCTTTTTCATATGAATTCAAATCTACGTGTCAGTGTACAGGTCTGTCCAGTGTGATCTCTATCAGCAGGGTTTCTTTCTGGTTTTAGTCATTCCAATAACACATTCTTGCACCGTAATAAATTCCACTTGACAAAAGCATACAAGGTGGCATACATGTACAACTTTATCCAAGTAAAATTGCAATTCATATAAGTGAAGTTGGTGATAGTTGTTTTTTGTTTTTTTGTTTTTTGTTTTTTTCTCTCCTCAGCAGAGTGGGTAAAAAGCTCTTTCTGCCTCAGTTTTATATCTCACAACGCAGGCATTCCTCGCGATAGGAGGAAGACCAAAACCCAGACCAATTTTCAGCTCTGCTGCCCCATTGACTATCCATAGGTGGAGTTCCCTGCAGCCTGGTCTGCATCCAGCAGTTTCAGAGTGCTAGCAAGCCATTTTGTGTTACCAGTTTCTTTCAGTTCAAACCAGACCATCGCATTGTGCAGCAGCTTGAACTCTGCAGAGACAGTTTCCCATACATGAGCTCTGCTTGTTTTTCCGCTCCTTTTGCTGTTCCTTTCTTTGGAAGGTATCCGGCGTTTGAGGCCTTGACAAAGTCGTGATGTATGTCAATAAGGTATTCCTGGTAAATACATTTTATTTGTTCTTACCCTGAGTACAATGCAAAAGAACATCAGGCGAGCAGTTTCCTTGTGCAGAAGCTTTGGTTGTGGTTTGGCATTACAAAGCATCCACTGGTAGCACTTGTTTAGGATATTAACGTTGATGTCAGTGCTTCCTACTCACCCCTAACCCCATCCATGTCTCTCCCTCCCCATCCAACACAGCACCTCTGCTCCAGGACCTTTACCGTGCCAGCACGGTTGTTTGTACAGCTGCACTTGGCACTGCATTTGGTGACTCTTTTAGCCGATACAGAAACAAGTGTTTTGCTTTGGTGCATTGATTTTTAGCTGGACCAATTCCTTGATATGGCTTACAGGGAGGGCACATGAACTAACGCTTCTGCTGACGTGACTGTGGGGCAGTAGGCCATGGTGTTGGGCAAGAAGAGCTGCAGGGAGTGAGCGGAAGGGGTGGAGGGAATGGCAATATGTTAAGTCGTATTTGCTGCTATGCACAATGCAATTCCAAATCACAGCCTCTGGCTGTATTTTCATAGCTGGCTGCTACTAGAAAGGCAAAAGTCTTTTCCCCCTTGTGCTGCTGTACCTTCCCTGCTCTCTACTGGCTCTGCTTCTCACCTACTGCCCTCTTGTCCCTTGCTTCATCACAATCCCCCCTCAGCCCTTGTAGGTGTTGTTTTAACTCACTAGCTCAACAGAGAACTGCCTGAACTCTGCCTTTTGTTCTGTTTTCAGCTCAATTTGCTTCCTGACGGGCTCATGGCAGATATTAATATATTTCAAATATCAATATTTGTCTCTTATTTCCTCACTTTTCTGTCAGTAGTTTGGAAAACAAACAGAAACTTCTTGCCATGACCAAGTGACAAAAAGTGACATTTATTTTAAGATTATGCACATCCTGTATCTCTTTTTGATTCTTCTTCTGTACAAATACCTGGCTTGAACAGTTGTAATTTTTCCTCTTCTTCATCACATGGAGCTTTTGCTCTTAGAAGGATGACCAGAAAGCATCTGTTCCTACGAACTAGAAATCACAATAACTCTTATTACAAATATAAAGTAATTTTTATAATACAAAATAATCACAATAACTTTTCCTGTCATCAGCTCTTATTTGTTAATATGTTCTCTAACGTGCTTCTCAGTAGTGTCTAACAGAACACTAATTACTCATTGGTACAATAATAATAGTAACTATCATATGAGATTAAGCCAGAACTCCAATGTTTTTATTACCAATTTATTTAATAGCTAATAGGTTCCAAAGTATTTTGATTCATCCACGTAGAAAACAACTAGAGAAGAAAATGTTCGGTGCTTCTTGCTTGAAACTGTGCCCCCTGAGGGAACAGCAGCCTTTCTCAGCATTTAAGTATCTTTGGTGCCATCTTCTGTAGCACAGTGGCATGTCAAGCAAAGTTCTTTTTACTGGCATATCATGCAGGGTGCCACAACAAGCAGAAATGAAGGCATTCATAGCTCTTTTTGAGGCTGTGTGGATACAACTAGTATCAGCACTGCTGATAGCCAAGTACCACCTTGAATCACACTTTTTCTGCTAAAGGAACCAGGGTTGCCACCTGTGTGGAGGCCTGGATGGAAGATGAATATTATGTAACTATGCATTTTAATGTAACAAAATAAATATGGACTTAAGTTTTATGCTGCTATCTAGTGTTAATGCAGAGAGGCCTTTGAACATAAAAAGGACTTAGGGATTTGGCACGCACTGAAGCCTCTGGCAATGCTCTAAACCTTTAAAGACAAGTGCTGATGAGGAAGTTGGCAGGACGGCCCCTTCATGGCAATCCTACTATCAGAGTGTCCAGGGGAAGAGACACTTCTTAACACCTACTTTTAAACCCAAGCATATCTTTCTTCTGAACAAATTCCTCATGGAGACAAGTCCTATTTTTTCTCTTTCCCTCCTAATTTGGCTTCAGATCCTCACATTCTGGTAAATGACTAAAAAATAACCCCTCATGCCTCCTCAACATGCTTTCATACTTGTGTGTTCACCACTACATAATTAGTCCTTTATTTTTAAAGCTGCTCCTTTCAGGTTTCCCCTGGGGATTTGGCCTTCTTGCCTGTGAATTTTCTACAGCTGTCCCAGAGAGGTTTGTTGACAGCCCAAAACTCTTCTTGTAAGAACCCAGAAGGGAATTCCTGGAAAGGAAATTGTTCATGGATAGGTAGTCCCATGGTTGGCAGCCACAGCATCAAATTATCCCCATTTGAAGATGTATTGAATTCTATCTTAAAAATCCTTGGTGGTGGTACTGAAAAGCTCCTCTAGAACCTCACTGCTCTCCTGATCAAGAATATTTTTCTAACAAAAGAGTGTTAAGGCCAGTT
The DNA here is from genome assembly GCF_009819795.1 of Aythya fuligula. NCBI lineage: Eukaryota > Metazoa > Chordata > Aves > Anseriformes > Anatidae > Aythya > Aythya fuligula. The sequence goes on from NC_045559.1 coordinate 188,502,033, forward strand.
TATACAGCGGGTGGGAAATACCACTTCACACCTGCAAGGTATTGAGAAAGCAATCATGGAAACACCAAGCACTTCATAGTATTAAACCTTTCGGGCAGATGGTTGGAAGTGAGATCTCTCTCTTCTTCCTCCTAAAATCAAACCTTTCAGCTCAGGGGCTTCACTGCATGAAGGAAGCTGTAATGTCAGGAGCTACAGGGGCTGCTGGGATTCCCTCCCTTGCCACCATGCCCCACTGCTTCAGGATCCACACTGTGATACTACAACACTGACAATCATGGCAGCACCATGTTTTGGATGTATCACCCATCTCTGGTGATAATCATTTGCCCAAGTGCCACCACTAGTGCTTAGGTCAACGTATATCATCCTCCTTAGTATTTTCAGCTGAAAGATTTAAGAGGTAGCAACCAAGCGTTGTAAGGATACAAGCACATGTGGATCCTCTGGTTCAGTTTGTCACTGGTCCTGTGCTACACTCAGCTCTTCAAAGTGTTTCAAAATTTTTCATAAATGTTATTTTTACTGAATAGAGCAACAGAGAGTCTCGAAAACAACCTGCTGTGGTCAAGTTTACATCTCTCTGTAAACATCTGTAGAGTACAGAGCTGTAGAGTTACAACTGTAGAGTAGCTATGAACAGAAACTTATATGCTATTGCTGAAGAGTCATTGTGCTAGAATAAATCATTCTGTCCAATGTTTTCTTTTCTCAGGGTAACAGTCAAGAACACACAAAAGACTGATCAAAATGTAGGGGATAGCAAAATATTTGAGTACTGATGCTGAAAAAAATTAAGAGCTGCCTTTAAATCATCATCTGGACAGAGCTGCAATAAATTAGGTACTTTAAATGGGCTGCACACAATGGCGTGACAGCTGTCCTTGACTGAGGGAAGTATTTGAAAAAAATGCATTTTAAAAAATATTGCCCATAATGCCTTCTTTTCCTAGCATAGGCTCAATCACAGGTACAGGTGCTCAAACCCTGAAGAGCCAGCCTTGCCATTTGTAAAACTTGAGGAGCATCTAGTAATCCTGCAAGGGGCTGATGCAATGTCACTTCCATTGTGTCAATGAAAGGATCCAGCCTGACACAGGGGCCATAACTGCTGCCTGTGAAGCACCCCAGCTTGTGGGGCTGGAAGCTCTTTGTACAGGGCACACAAGCAGCGGGAAGGCTTACTCCATCATAAAATCATAGAATGGCTTGGGTTGGAAGGGACTTCAGAGATCATCTAACTCCTATCCCCCTGTCATAGGCAGAGAAGCCACCCACTAGATCAGGTTGCTCAGGGCCTCATCTAACCTGGTCTTGAACACCTCCAGGGATGGGGCATTCACAGCCTCTCTGGGCAACCTGTTCCAGTGCCTCACCACCCTCTGACTGAAGAATTTCCTCTTAACCTCTAATCTAAATCTCCCCTCTTTTAGTTTAAAACCATTTCCCCTTGTTCTGTCATTATCTGATTGAGCAAAGAGTCACTCTCCATCTTTTTAATAGTCCTCTTCAAGTATTGAAAGGGTACAATTATGTCACCCTGGACCCTTCTTTTCTCCAGGCTGAACAGCCCCAGCTCTCTCGGCCTTTTTTCACAAGAGAGGTGCTCCAGCCTCTTGATCATCTTCGTGGCTCTCCTCTGGGCTGGCTCTAACAGCCCCACATCCTTCTCGTGATGGGGGGCCCAGCCCTGGACGCAGCACTCCAGGTGGGGCCTCACCAGGGCAGAGCAGAGGGGCACAATCCCCTCCCTCCACCTGCTGCCCACCCCTCTGTTGGTGCAGCCCAGGATGAAGTTGGCCTTCTGGGCTGCAGGCACACACTGCTGGCTCGTGTTGGGCTTTTTACACAGCAGAACCCCCAAGTCCTTCTCTGCAGGGCTGCTCTCAATGAGTTCTTCTCCCAGTCTGTGCTCCTGTCTGGGATTGCCCCAGCCCAGGTGCAGCACCTTGCACTTGGACTTGTTGAACCTCATGTGGTTCACGTTGGCCTACTTCTCCAGACTGTCCAGGTCCCTTCGGATGGCCTCTCTTCCTTCTTTGGCATCAACCGCACCACTCAGCTTGGTGTCATCTGCAAGGGTGCTGAGGGTGCACTCAATCCCATCGTCTATATCATTGATAAAGATATTAAACAGTGCCAGTCCCAGGACAGACCCCTGAGGGACACCACTCATCACCAGCCTCCACTTGGACATAGAGCTATTGACCACCACTCTCTTTGTGTACAACCTTCAGTCCAACTCCTTGTCCACAGAAAGGTCCACCCATCAAATCCATATGTCTCCAATTTGGAGATCAGGATATCATGTGGAACCATGTCAGAGGCCTTAGAGAAGTCCAGGTAGATGACATTGGTTGGTCTTCCCTAGCCAACTGATGCAGTCACTCCATTGTAGAAGGCCACCAGCTTGGTCTGGCGTGATTTGCCCTTGGTGAAGCCATGCTGGTTGTCCCAGATCACCTCCTTGTCCTGCATGTTCCTCAACATTGCTTCCAGGAGGATCTTTTCCATGACCTTCCCAGGCACAGAGGCAAGGCTCAACTGTCTGTAGTTCCCCAGGTCCTCTTTTCTACCCTTTTCAAAAATGGAAGTGCTGTTTTCCTTTTTCCAGTCACCATGGACTTTGCCTGACTGCCAGGACATTTCAGACACGATGGAGAGAGGCTTGGCAGCTCCATCAGCCAGTTCCCTCAGGACCATGGGATGCATGGCATCAGGTCCCATAGACTTGTGTGTGTTTGGTTCCATCAGGTGGTCTCAAACCTGCTCTTCGCTTACCGCGGGAGGCACTCTGCTTCCTTAACCTCCATCTATGGGTTCGGACTTGGTCTGAGAGAAACAAAACAAACTCCTTCTGTGTGAATAATTTTCATTTCGGATATACCTAACGCAGCATTGCGGGCGGGCTGGGGTACACCACCGTGAGGCGCTGCTGCGCCCCGCGACATGGCGGCGGTCGCTCCCCCTCACGGCCCGGCGCCCTGCCTGCTTCCACCTCTGCCCGGGAGCCGTGGCCGCCGGCGGCATCGCTGTACCGGCCACAGCCACGGAGCGGCCCCGGGACAAGGACGGAGCCTCCGGGGCCAGGCTGGGGAGGGAGGCGGGCGAGGGGAGGGGGAAGAGGGAGGGACGGGGACCCGCTGCTGCCGCGGGGGCTCCGCCGCGGGCGGGCGGCTGAGGGCGCGGCCAGGCAGCAGGTAGGGAGAGGCGCCCCCCCTGCTTTCTTCCACAGCCCGAGCTAAAATTTGGGGGCTTACTGTCCCCCCCGGTTAAACGAGCAATGATCGGACGCTGTCCGGGCTCCCCCGAAGGAGTTGGGCTTTGGCTGATTAAAACAGCCTCGCGTAAGTAGGGCGGGGGGGGGGGGGGGGGGGTCCCGGGCTGAGCCGCCGAAGGAGCCGGCTGGGGACTGGTAACGGGGAGAAGTGTCCAGAGCTCACAAAATACCTCTGGAAACGCAGGGAAGAGGGGGGAGACGGATTTCTGTGTGTGTCAGGGATTGTCACGGCTGTTGCCGGGCAAGGGTGTGTGTGTAGGGGATGTTGTTTCTTCCCTAAGGGTTCCCGCTAACTTCTGAGCATCAGTGTGCGTTGCAAGCCAGTTTTACACCAGGAGAGCAATGAAATCCAAGATGTACCGCGGAGACAGACTTACTTCGACCCTTGTACCACACAGAATGACAAAGTTAACAAACATAACCTGAGATGCTTCTGGCATTTCATGTGCTCAGCTCTGATTTACTTGACCGATCAAGGGTTTCACCCGTATGGGCCACACAGAGACCAGGCTTTTGCCTCACTCTGGTCACATCTGTGGCCTGAGAATTAACCAAAAACATGCCAGTTGCTCACTTGTTCACTTGGGACTCTAAAGGGACACAAAGTATTTTAAATGCATAAATGCTCTTTAAAACTCTTTGGAAGATGTTTATAGCTCGATTAGGCAAAAGTTGGCCCGTGTTAGCAGGAAGGAAAGTTGTGTCATTTTTTTTTCCCCCATAGGCAAAAAGAGTATTAGAGGTATTTTGGGTGCATCCCTGACTTGCTGAAGAAATCACATAAGCCTGGGGTGTTATTAGGAATCCTGAGTGTGTGTTAGTTGTGTAAGAGCCTGACGTAGATGTGAAGAAGGAATTGAACTGAATAGCCAGAGCAACTAGAGTTTCCCTTTAAGGGAACTTTAAAGGGAAAATCCCACCAGAGCACTTCAGAATCAAACTAGAAGAAAAATTAATTAGTTTCCATAAGACAAAAATGCACTTGAAGAAGTTTGAACAGGCTATCTGGCACTGTCTGCCTTGCAGTTCCTGTAACGTGCCTGAAGTCCCATCATACCTCAACCTGTCCTCTGGGTGCCTGCTCCTCTGCGGTGAAAAAGGGTCTTGAATCTTTGAACCACCAGAAAAGCTCATCTTTCCTCTGTACATCTGGGGCAGGGGGTGGGACGCTCCTTACTGTGCAGTTTTTAGATCCGTGTGGCTGCTCGTATGTGGACACCTGACAGATCTGTCTCATTCATGCTTCACTCACTCGGGATGTAGGGACTGTCCCCCTCACGCTCGACGGCTATTCCGTAGTGCCCACTCTTCCATAGCTTCACACTCTTCTCACCTTTCAGAGTGTTTTATTGGTAAGTCACTGTCTTTTAATTCCAAAGTAGAGCTCTTAGATGGCATTTCAGTATGCTGGGGAAGAAAAGGGGTTACTTTCTGTTCCTGTCTTTTTTCCTCTGAGCAGTGAATCTGAGCAAAGGTTTGCTATGCCGGGGAACAGAGGAGTGTAGCAGGTGGAGTGTAGCTCTCCTCCTGGGCTCCTTGCACTTTTGCTTTACTCAGGACAAACTTTCACTGAAGTCAAGAAGTTTTGACTAGAATTTAAGGAAGGGGCTCCACAGTAACAGTGAGTTTAAGACAGGCGATTCTTTTCTCACAAGTGTTTAAAATGTAATGAAAGTGATAATAGAAGCCTCTGAAACTGTTACACTGTGAGCATAAGAAAGATATCTTTCAAGCCCTCATTCAAAATAAGTTTATAAAACAAATTATGAAACTTCAGCTGTTGTGTATCATATATGTACGTGACCAGATACCATTAGATTTTCACTGGGAATTATAGTAGCTCATTCTGTCCCTCCAGATCTTCCAGTTTGTCTGGAATGACACAGCCCACTGCAAACTTTGTGCAAAGTGACTACTACTTTTGTTGGATATGAATTGCCAGAGATAAAAAAAATGATACATAGTTACTTGATCTTTTAGTGTAAAAACAAGGAAGTATGGCAAGTTGTGTTCTCTTTTAACAGCATTTTTTTTCTCATACTGGTTTGTAAAGCCTAGATAATTTTGAAGATGAAAACCCAAATTCCAAGTTATTACAGACTACCACAAGAAATGAAAGAAAATGTGGGCTGAATTCATATTCTGACAGAGACTTGTTAGGTCTCAAATAATTACTAAAGGACTTTTTTTAGATATATCAGTATTACAAAATCATAAACATACCAGCTGTCATAATCTGGTAGTATTTGCAGCCTAGCTGTGTAATTATTTGTGTGTATGTCTGTATATATATATGCCTATATAAACATATATGTATGAGTAGAATTATAAATAAAATATCATATTTCACACACGTGACAGTGATAAACATCTTCTGTGACAGGGTCAGAAACACAACGAGAAGTAGTAACTGGCAAGTTATAAATGCCAGATGAGAATTATTTCTCTCCTGTAGAGGGGTATATTTGACATAATGGCTTTTAAAATTTATTCTCTGTCTTGCTCATTCTCTTTGTCACACACACAAACAAATGCAACATCCACAAAGCCTGTTTGTGCTTGTATTAAACTTGGTAAACAATGGCAGAACATTGATTTTTAAAGATAATTCCATGCCATTTTTTATGAACAGACTATTTTTCAGTTTTTGTCCCAGCAGAATGATTTTTTTAAGTGACACAAACAATATACAGCTCCCAGTTCTTATGACACAAACCCAAGGTGCATGAAATCCTAGCTTTTCATACTATTGAATTAAGTTGCTTTCTGGGACAGATTCTCTGTCATTCTTTTGCAAGTATTTCCCCAATAATTTCATGAAATACAGATAAAGATGTTTCATTTTTTAAACTGTATTTTTTTCCAATCGCAGAAAGAAAGAACGTCTCCCTTCACAAACCATATATGAGACTAGGGCTAAGCAATTTCCTCTCTTTGTATTTGAAATCGTGATCAACAGTGCTGGAAGCAGCACTGTACAGCTAAAAAGCAAAAGCAAGCTTGGAAATGTTCTCAGCTAAAATACTGAGTAGTGTCTGTTTAAATTTAAATGTAGGTGTTTTGTTGTTGAACTCAGTGGTGACTACTCAAATATTCCATGAGGTCTGTGAGCTCTTGGATTTAGTCTGATGTCATTTAATCATTATTTATATCAAAGCACCCCTTTAAAATGGTTGGTGTTATTTTTGGATGCATTACATTGGCTTTACGAATTACTCACTGGAGTATTTGTTAATGATGAAGGGAGATAACGGACCTGGATTTCTTCAAACCCTCTAGCCATTGGAACTAAGTATTTTCGCATTGTCTTTGGAAATTGTGTCCTTCCCATATTTTGGTATAGGCGATACAGATTTGTGGTGAAGGCAATGATTGCTGCAGTTGGTACCAAGATGAACACTGAGGTTTTCACCTCTGTGCAGTTTAGATGCTATGAAGTATCCGCTCCCTTCTAAAGGACTTTTTCTGTGTACTGCATGGATTTTCAGACTTTGATATAAATCTTTTATTAATGTAAGCAATTAGAATCCCTTTTAAGCGTATCCTTTGAGAAGTGCATCATTGTGTCATACCTTTGGTATCCTGAATTATCTCAGACTGGGCATTGCTGGCCTGTAGCAAAAAGGGAAAAAAACATCTTCAATAGTATTAGTGGATGGAGAAAGACTGAGAATAAATTTGATTCCTTTGCTTTTTACAAGCTATTATTTTTGTTCTTCCACTAGTCAGTAGATAATTCTTCCAAAAAAAATCACAAAAAATCCTACTTTAATTGTAGTGAACATTACTTATTGATGTGTCTATATTAAAAAAAAAGACAATTGCTGTCTGTTCACCTTACACTGCAGGGGTTATATTTTTTTAGGATGGCAGGTTGACTTCATTTTGGGGAAAGTAGTATCTGTTTTTGTCAAGAATGGTTTGCAGCGCCTAGCCCAATGGAAGCAAGGGTGACCATGCTGAAAATGGACCAAATTTTTGAAGATAAAGAAAATTTGGTGTGCTAACTTTTGCCAAACCAGAAGCTTTCTATTACAAATATTACTAACAAAAGAACAAAACTTAATTTTGACTACTTTTTACTTGAGCCATCCACTTCGCTTATCTGGACAGAAAACAAAGAGCGAGACAAATTGAAATGATAGACACAGAATAATGCAAAGGATAGGAGAAAAATGAAGTGCTGAATTTGGTATTATGCTAAATTTCCTTAATCTATCCAATATCACATTATTCCTTTTGTTGTTGCTACACAACAACTTTTGCAGTCAAAATAAGAAAATTGCTGAACAACACTAAGATAGAACTAAAATGATAAACTTTAGATTGAGGATAAAACATAAAAATCATATAAGGATACTAAATTAGTGTTAAAGAAATAGAATATCCTAACAAAGTTTATGCAGCCTTGGGTTAATATTTTGAGGGAGAAAAATACATTCTTTAGAAACACTTTGAATATACTTCCAAAAAAAAAAGAAAGATTAAAAATTGTTTGGGGACCAGAAGCATTCCTGCACAAAATCAGTGTTTCAGAATCAGTATATTAATACCATAATTTACAATTTATCATGCTGTGGTGGAAAAGGAATTCTATAACATTAAAAGCAATGAGTTTTTGTAGGATATCAAAAGCTATTGTTAGGGAAGTTTATGCTGAATTAACTTTCTGAAGATAAAAAGTGTATTAGCATTCCAGGTTTTCCAAAAATGTTGCTTTTTGCGTGGAAGAATACTGCTCTGCAATTACAGGTACCTCAGTTCCTCGTTGTAAAATCAAGTTATACAAAAAGAACAGTATAGAAAATTAACAAAATGACTACCTTAACTGAGAGCTTCAAAGGAGTTCAGTACTGACTTTGGAAATGCTTCCTCTTGAAATTCAGCAACACTGTTGCTGGAAATCACAATAAATTAAATACCAAAAATGATCAGTTTTCTCACTGGTAATTTCCTACATGTAATGATGAACTCTTTTTGGGAATTGTAACACATGCAGGTATCTAGACAAAAAAAAAGATAAGTAAAAAGCTAAAAAGAGCAAAGTGCAATTCAGTTATACCAATAAAAGTAAGCTAAAATTTTTAAAGGAGGGATAGCAGGATAAGTTTTTTATAGTGATTTTTCTTGCATGTTGATTGTTGCATCTGATTTGTAATTACAATTAATTATTCCTGAAAATATTGAAGACAGATGAAAGTAAAGTTTTGTGGTTTGTTTTCATTTGAAGGTTGACATCTAAAAGGTAGAAGTGTGTTTCTTAGGAGAATGAAATGTACTTCTTATGTATATTCCAGCATGTTCCAACTGAAAACAAGCCAGGGATAACAGAAGTGATGCTAGCAAATTATAGCTTGTTTCTCAGTTGAAGACAGCTGACAAGGAATCTAATTAAATTAAAATAAAATAAAATAAAATCTTTAAGCCTTTCCAAATCAGAATTGTGTCACTGCCTAGAACTGAACATGGGAAGCCCATCATATATGAATTATTGGAAGCCACCGATAATATATGCCAGTTTCTCACACAAGTAAGAAAATGTCGTTTTATTTCTCTGTGCACAATTGCCGAAGTGCCCTGAGCTGTGGTGGTTTTTTTTTAGAAATAATTTTATTGACTTTGCAGTACATTAACCACAAGTGGCAGGACATTAGGGAAAACATTATAGAAACCTTTCCACTGTTCCTCTCAGAATTTGTCATTTTCCCCAATATTTTTAGATACTCCAATAATTCTCTTTCCAGAAATAAACAGACTCAAACATGAGTAAGCTTGGAGGACATTAGTGTTGATGGTATGGTCATAGAATTAAACTGTACTTTGATAGTTTTTGAATAATTGTCTGTTTGTATAGGGTTAAAATAGCAGAGACCTGAGACATTACTAGTCCCCTGAATGCTGTAATAAATAAATCCTGATAACAAAAAGAGATTGTTAGCCAAACTTTGTATCACACTGTGATACAAGTGCAGTCACTTTACGAGTAAGAATATTCTAATTAATTGAACTAATTTCCATCTGTTCCTTTCTAAAAATAGGCAAGAACAGCTAGAGGCATCTCAGGTGGAAGAAACAAAGAAATGGCATTGTTCAAAGATTTAAATGTAGCAGAAATTCTAGTTCTGAGTGTGCCTTGCCTGCCATTGTGTGTAGACACACCTGCAGTGACTAGTGAGAGCATCCTGTGCTCTCCCAGACCCCTGGCTGCCTGGGACGCAGGGTTTGTAAAGACGAGATGCTTTAACATTGCTCTGCTTGCTCTTATTGTAGGTTAGAAATCTGGAACGATGGGAGACTGGAGCTTTCTGGGGAGGCTGTTGGAGAACGCGCAGGAGCACTCCACGGTTATCGGCAAGGTTTGGCTGACGGTGCTGTTTATCTTCAGGATACTGGTGCTGGGGGCCGCCGCTGAGGAGGTCTGGGGAGACGAGCAGTCAGACTTTACGTGCAACACTCAGCAACCTGGTTGCGAAAACGTGTGCTATGACAAAGCCTTCCCCATCTCTCACATCCGCTTCTGGGTGCTGCAGATCATTTTTGTCTCCACTCCAACCCTCATCTACCTGGGCCATGTGCTGCACATTGTACGCATGGAGGAGAAGAGGAAAGAGAAAGAAGAGGAACTGAAAAAGAAGGGAAGCGTCAAGGACAGCAACTACCCAGGAGCAGCGATGCCTGGCAGTGGTGGTGGAGGCAGCAATAACTCCAAGGATCCTCCTGCCAAAAGGGGGAAGGAGAAGCTCCCAATCCGTGACGAGCGCGGTAGAATCCGTATGGGGGGCGCCCTGCTCCGTACCTACGTCTTCAACATCATTTTCAAGACACTCTTTGAGGTGGGCTTCATTGTGGGCCAGTACTTCCTATATGGCTTTGAACTAAAGCCAGTCTACCAGTGCAGCCGCCCGCCTTGCCCACACACCGTGGACTGCTTCATCTCGCGGCCCACCGAGAAGACCATCTTCATCATCTTCATGTTGGTGGTGGCCTCTGTCTCCCTGCTGCTCAACATGCTTGAGATATATCACCTGGGGTGGAAGAAGCTCAAGCAGGGCATGACGAGCCAGTACAGCCTGGAGATGCCGATCACAACGCTGACGCCGGTCATGGTCACAGGGGAGACCAAACCCGTGTCCCTGCCACCGCCGGCACCACCCGTGGTGGTGACGACCGCCGCACCCCCTCCCGTTCTGCCAGACACCCGCGCTGTCACGCCGCTGCTGGCCCCGGTGACCATGGCACCGTACTACGCCGCGGCTGCTCCCAGAGCGCGGCCCCCCTCCAACACGGCCTCAGTGGCAAGCTACCCCGTGGCTACACCAGTTCCCGAGGAGAGGCACCGTGCCATCACCCCCACGCCCGTCTCCACTCCCGTCACCATCCCGACGCCCATCCCCACGCCTACGCCGGCCGTCGTCAACTACTTCAACAGCAAAAACCACGCGCTGGCGGCCGAGCAGAACTGGGTCAACATGGCAGCCGAGCAGCAGGGGAAGGCTCCCTCCAGCTCGCCAGGCTCCTCCACCCTCAGCAGCATCCAGCGTCCCCTCCCCGAGCAAGAAGAGCCCCTGGAGCAGCTTCTCCCACCCTCCACCGGGCCCCCCGTGGCGGTGGCCAGCAGCGGCAGCAGCACCAGCCTGAGCGGGGCGAGCGGCACCAAGTGGGACGTGGAGGGCGAGGAGGAGCTGGCGGAGGAGCGGCCCGTCTCGGCCGCCTGCACCACGGTGGAGATGCACGAGCCGCCGCTGCTGGTTGACACGCGGCGCTTGAGCAGGGCCAGTAAGTCGAGCAGCAGCAGAGCCAGGTCAGACGACCTGGCCGTGTAGCGCGGTGGCCACAGCGCAGCGGGGCCGGTGGCTGGAGGCAGAGCGGGCAGGGGAGCTGCCCCCATGGGGGCCAGGCCCGGCGCGGGCGGGGTAAAGGCTTGGGTTTCACACTTTGACGCTTGCTGTTTTTTTTGCACTCTGTTGAGTTGTAGTGGGGAAAAATAGCAACATTTTCTGATAGGTCAGGGGTGGCCGAAGCGCCAGGGGACCAACCCCGCTCTCTTTAATGCCCGTGGCGGATCTCCCAAGGGCAGCTGTAGTGGAGGCCCGCACAGGTAGCAGGCGGCAATGGGAGCTGGTCTTGTGCCCCGAGGCTGACTTTGATTTGAGAACATTGATACCCTTAGTGCCCATGTGCCCGCCCATCATCTCCTTCACGCCCTTGCCTTCCAGCCTTTTCACACAAGCTGTTCGTGAGCAGACACCATGACTTATTTTCTTCCTCTTAAATCCTAATAGAGCCCGATGGCAAACCCCAGGATGGCATATTGCCTGTTGGCACCCGTCACCTCTATGGAACAACTTGCCATGTTAAAGACCAAGGCGACGGCAGTCTCTTCCGTATAACACAGCTTAATGAAGCCTTTGTGCTCATGGCAAGTTGCCAGTGTGATCCTCTTGGCTGGGCAAAGTTTAGGTAACCCCTGTAATAGATTTTATCATTTTGAAGTTCATCTTTCTCCTTTTTTTTTTTTTTTTAATTTATTTTTTTTTTCACTCTTGACCTGTTAGGAAGTGTTCGGTTTGACCTTCTATCCAGTGTTTGCCGACCATGATCGCACCTTTTTTTTTTAAGCCCACAAACACGTTTCAGCATGTTTGATTACAATTTTAGATGGCTTCTGACATTGCTTAGAAGAGGACAGGAATGTAAACCACACACCTCAGAAATGATTACACAGAACAATTTCTCTTCAGAAAGCAAGGATTATGATTTCAAGACATTGTGGCCCCATACGTTGCCCGTGGACAAACATTAGGATAAAGTACAGCTCTGCATTTTAGACTATTAGATACCAGCTTAAGTTTGTTGGAAAAAAAGCTTTTTAGAAGTAAACTTGAGTGCATATTTTTAAGTATTTAAACATTTTTAGAGTAATTTTGATCTGTAGGTTTAAACTTACTTGGATGTGTACTTACTCATTTTAGTTTGATTTTTGATCTTACAAGAAAATGTAAGGGGAAAGAAACTTAACTAATGGTGAAAGTCCCAAAGCAACATTATTTCCTGTTATGATCTACCCTGTCCTTTAACAGCAATCTGTAGTGTCTGACAAGTCCCTAAAAACAGATTTAGACAACATTGTATTGCAGAAAAGGTGGCTAAAATATCTGGGCAACATGCTAGTGGCTAAAGGGTCTGTTTTGATCCCACTGAAGTCACTTGCAGAATATCCATTCATTTTACCAAGGAGCAAGATTTGGGGATGGATCTTGCAGGCCTTATTCAATCGAAACTAAAATTCACATGGAGTTTTGGGAGCCAGAAGGAGCATAGATTTGGGGCCTTAGATAAAGACATTAAAATCCTGCTTTTGAAAATTGTGCATTTCCCTTAAAAACGGATGGAGGAAACTGCTGGGTACTTTTTTCTAAGGTGCAGCTTTCCTTTTCACTGACTTAGTCCTCCTTTCCTTTGTAACAAGCACTCTCGCAGAAATCAGTCAGAATTTTGCGTGTCTGATGAGGCTGGTGAGAGTTTGGGTACAAAGCAACACGGGATTAGGCCCAACTTCTGTTCTAAGCAAAATCCAAAGGAATTGAAGCTCAGAGTCGGTCCTATGGCTGCTGTCCACTGGAAGCGCTGTAACTGGAGCAGAGCAGTCAAACACACTGGGATAGCCCCTCGCGTGGTCAGAGTATTTGGCCTGGCACTGCAGCCCTTCCTCAGGCAAGCAGGGTCACCCTGTAGCAAACACTTACAGTTGCCAGTTACTCTGCTGTTAAATGTTTTCCTCGATGTGTTGATTTTATTCAACAACTAAAATATGTTCCCACCACTCAAGATGAAAGATTTTTTTTTTACTCCTTTCGAATAGACAGAAAGAGTTTCTCGTGGTCAGAGGCACTGTTCTGCAACCCTTAGGTGTGCTGTCCCGTGACTTCTTGACCTGCTTCTAGTCAAGTAGACGAGAAGCCTTTCTGCTGCCACTCATCTTGGGGCAGACACTGCATTAAAAGTCAATGTACAGCAGTACAATAAAGATTCCTACTATTAGGTGTTCAGCTTCGGGCATGCTCTTGTGAATTTTCTGTGTTATAAGCCATAAAACCAATTTCTGCAAGAAAGCTAAAAGCTAAATCCTGCTCTGTGTTGGATCCCTGCAACTGTGCTGAACGTAGAGGTGATGCAGTTGCCTAGACGTAAACAAAGGCAGAATTTAGCTCTCACAAATTTTAGCCTTATTAGCAGCTGTAGTAGTAGTTTTTAAGTTTTGGTAAATGCCAAATAATTCAATTGCTGCAAGAATGCAATATGCATCTCCGTGTTGTAGTACACCAGAACCCATGGGCTGTATTTTCCTTTCCTTTATGCTTTTGAAGAATGAAGCCAAAGTCTCTCTGGAGTGTGTTTCTATAAACCAAACCACCTGCAATATGTGCTTTTTTATATGGAGGCCTGAGAGCAAACCTGACTTTTTGTTTGATGGAGCCCTACATCTTGCAGTCTGTAACTTACTACAGCCCGTAGCGAGTGTCCCTTGCAGGACTGCATCCATATTGTATATAAAGAATTAAGAAAGAGAGAGTTTTAACTTAGGATCCATTGATACCTAGTCTGCCTGTTTGAATTAATGTGTGTGGTTAGGCCTGCAGAGAGTTTGGGTGCTTTTGTGGAATATATGGTATTTTCAGGCAGAGTAACTACTGCCAGAAGGCTGTAAAAGTTTTTTTTTTTTCCTTTTTTTTTCTTTTCTTTCTTTTTTTTTTTCTTTCTGTTCTGTAAGGTTCAGGGGGAGAAATGCAAGTCTTTTGCAGTCCCTAAGAGAAATCTGACAGGGCAGCCCCCACATCAAAGCGATACTAGTCTAAGAAAGCAAAGCTACAACTCACAGGTTGTGCTTTTAGGATCACCTTGTTTAAGTTCCACCAAATAACTCTACAGTGTCAAGCTTCTTGGTTGCCTACAATTTCATTTGGAGTCCAGTAACTGTTTCTTCGTTTAAGCCCAGGTAACTGTTTTGGCTGAAATCCCCTTTCGTGCTTACCACTCCTTTTAGTTCCTGTGTCACATTTGGGATCTGTTGGAAAAAAATCCCATTGATGTGGCAGATTTTGAATAATTAATCTTTATTCATGAATTATCGCTGAATTCAACATATGTGAGTAAAGCATGAAGACCAAACTCTGGATTTGTCCTAATGCATAGTGTTACAATAAGACTACAGATCTTAATTGGAACTAATGGAAAAATTATGATGAGGCCTAACCCTTTTCACTTTTTTCCTGAGTAAGAATTACAGATAGAAATTATTTAGTGTCTAATAAGATATTTTCAGTACATAGGTATTAGTTAGTACATCAAAAGGTGAGTGTTTCAGTTTCAAAGGTATTTGCCCTGTTTTGGTATTAAAAAAGATTAGTTTGCTATCTTCTGTAATTCTGGAAAAACTGTACAAACACCAACTAACTTGCAGAACAGAGTCTGTTGGCAAAAACAGCTGTTAATTTTCAAGTTGTTTACTCTTATACATTAGTTAATTCCGAAGAGGGGGCTGGTAGCAAATAGCACTTTGATTTAGTCTGCTCACGTGGCCATTCAAGCCACAGTCCTGAAAGATTGTATTCACACCCCTAACCTGAAGCCAGTTATTGCAGAAGAGGCACAGAATCATGCCTGATCAATCAACTAAACAAAACAACTCTTTTTTTTTTTTTTGCTCTTTTAATAGAATGTGGGAAGATTGTCTTAACTAAAGTTTAAAAAAATAATAATCTAAGGTAAACTATGAAGAAGAGAAAAAGAAAGAAACAAAACAAAACAAAAAAAAGAGATATTCTTTGAACAGGCTACCAGGTGTATGATGTGCTACTCTTTTCGCAGTAAGTCATCTCCCTGTTATTAGTTGACCTTGCTTTGAGCAAGGGGGTTGGACTAGATGACTTCCAGAGGTCCCTTCCAATCACAGGGATTCTATGAAACACATTTTCCAAATCACTGATGGCAACATTACATTCTTCATAATAGTTTTACACAGGTGTAGTAAAAATATATCTATATTGCACATAAATACATAGTTTCTTGGCCATGGGCATGTTGATCTGTTTTCTGTCACTGAGCTTTTTTAATTAGCGCAGCTGTCAGTTAATAGAAAAGAAAACCAAGTACAGATGATTTAAAACCACACATTTCTTCCCTTTCTATTTTGATTAAATGAAAACAGCCTGCTAGAACCTTCCCTTTATAAAAGTGGTATATTTTGCCTATGAAAATCAATCTCTTGGTTTTTCATAGATAAAATAAGTGCTCCTTGAATCTGTTGGTCCATGCTGGCATTGAAAAATCCTAAATTCTTGACAATAGGTAGTATCCACTGATGAAGCAGATGAGCTGTGTTCTTCTCTGGTGTAATTTGGAAGCCAGTTGTGTGCAAAGTGGTACCAGGGATTGATTTGGCTCAGTGTATTTGTGACTTACAAAGGCACATGGAGCTAATTAAATGTCTGACATTTTGCAGCTCTTGAGATTATTTTCTGGTATGAATACATAAGTGTAGGATCGGTAAAATAATTAAGGCAAGCTTTAAAACTCAGATGAATACTTGGGTCCTTTTTCGGTGATTCATGGGACCACCCCCTCTGCCGATGCGAATTGTTGCATTCCACTGAGCTCATGTGAGTGATAACAGTCTGCGAAAGATTGTCTGCAAAAGCAGAGCATTGAGCCCCCAGCTCGTTTTGTTTATTTATTTTTGATACATACACTAACACCATGGATTAGAACAGGCTGGCTTTTTTTTTTTTTTTTTTTTTTTTTTTTTTTTCCCAGTTGTTTTTGTTTCATTTACTTTGATTTTTCTTGTGAAAAGTGTGCTCTTGTAATTTTTGATTTTCTGAAGTTTACATTCAGTTTTTGATTTCAGATTGCACATTTGGATGAAATTGTTTTCCAAGTTTACATTTGTATGAGAAGTAAAAGAACGACTCTGCCAAAATCTTAAACCTAAAAGCGAAATGTCAGAAATGTCTTACTCTAACACAGGAACTCTTCAGACATAAGGCAGTACCATTAAAGAAAAGGAAACCTGATCACTGATCTATAGCATCAGTTTCTCTGTATATTTAAACAATGGGAGCTGGATATGTAGGGAGCACACTATGCAAAAAGATGCTTTTCACCATAAACTTAATTATTACCCAGTAAATTCATTATTATTGAATTAAGTTCATTATTATTGATACGCCTTCTTGTGTGTGTAGAGGTTTAATGACAAAAACTAGCTGTGGCATATGTCTTTTAAGAGCTAAATTTACAGCCTGCTTTAAAATCCCAAACAAACTACTCGTGGAGAAACACTGCACTGTTACCCATAGAAGATTTTCGAAAAAGGTAAATGTTTTGTTTTCCAGCCAACAATATGGTTCTGAGCCTGCAAATGCAATTTCATCCAAGTTATTTTTACTCTTGCAAATAAGATCATTAAAGGTAATGGGACTATTTGCATAAGCAAAAAACACTGATGTGGAAAAGAAATTGTAGATTTGCATTTTAAGTTCATTGTAAGATGCCAATCAAATTCCAGAAGTTTTAGTCCTTGAAGAGTTATGCAAGAAATGTGATCGTACTTTAAGATGGAGAATATATTCCTGTTCCCATTGACACTGTTTCTCACAATTAAAGGGTTGTAAAGCATTAGAAAGCTTACTCAGAGCTTTCTTGTTGCTTACTGGGTGTTTGTCTTTTACATGACAGAACCTGACAACAAACATAACAAGTTTTCTGGGCCATCAGGGACTTGTAATATCCATAAAAGCAGTAAACGGTTAAAAAGTGCTGTCTTCAAAGAAGTGCCTTGTGTATTAAACTCTGTAAGAAACAAGTTGATGTAAATGTTAATTTACCTCAAATGTTTACAAAATCTTGACTAAATAAACTTTTTGTACCTCCGTATTGTCTCTTCTAGATTAAATTTTCACGGCTGTGTAGATGGTCTTAAAATACTGGGATGACTGAACAGTTAAGCTAGGTCAGTTAGCTTTCTCCCTTTATTTACTTACCTTGCTGCTTCCCTTCTTCATGTGGCGTGCTTGCTGACTTGCAGCTGTCGGAGAACTGGATGTTTGAAAGCCACCTCCATGCAGAGCTCCCCGTGCCTTCAAAGGAAGCTCACGGTCCAGAAGACACGGCTGGTCAGGACCCGCACTGGCAAGTGCAAGGGGTGGAAAGCTGGCTGCCTTGAAATCAGCAGGAGGTCTTCCTCTGCCTTCTACCAGACACACACTTACACTTGGCTCTTATTTTGACACACACATTTATCTCATGCTGTTATGGTGTTAGTAGTGACTCCCATCTTTTCCCCAATGACTTTCACTTCTATTATGCATCTAGCTGGTTTGTCTAGCGAGACTCTTACTATAAATCCACAGCGGATTTTAATGTCCTTACTACGTAAGGATACCCACCATGTTTGAGATTTGCCCCTTGTAGGCAAAGTTCACAGTTTAGCACACAGGAGTGTAACTCAATTTGGTACTGAAAACATATGATGTACTTGAGTCCAGGTCCAAGTTTCCAAAAAGTTTAGTTTGTGAAGAGCAGCAACGTGAGCTAGATTAAGTGACTCTTGTAGAAATGTTAAAATTAGCATAGGGGTTTTGTAAAGATTATTTTCATGTGCATCATGTATATAGTTTCTGTTTCTGTTAGTCCAGTCTAGTGTATTTTTGATGCCTCCTGTGCTCAGGCACTATGTTTGCTCTACCTGATGCATCCATATGGTAAAGCCGATTTATCTGCCGTCTTTGAAGATTGGGCAAAGGTGAAACAAACTGACAAGACTGTAATATGGATAGTTCTAAGATAACGCACAGCAGTGGGAAGAAGCCAAGGAAGAATGTGAATGAAGTGATAATAGTGATACCAGCTGCATGAGTAAAGAGGACTCCCTTGTCCCTGACCAAGAGCACTTTTTACTACAAATTTATGTGGCCAGAATACGTTGCATTCTTTTTATTTAGATGCAGATTTCACTGCAAAGTTCCGTGACCATGCAGTTTGAAGAACGGGCAGAGTACTCCCGAAAGAGCCGAGAGCCCCAGCTGGTACAGAGTGTGGCTGTGCACTGGGCTCTCCCTCCCTTGGGAGGCAGCCACACCGCCTTCACGGGGCAGCCAGGCTCCTAAAGAACTGCTGACAGAAGCACGAAACACGGATGTTGCTGCTTTTAACCTCCCGAGGCCTGTGTGATGGTGGGGATAATGTTTGCTCCTGGGGCTGCCTTGCTACATTGAGCAAGGCGGCTTGATGAGAACTTGTGGAGGGATAACCAAAAACGCCTTTGTTTGTAGGAACAAAAATCTCTATTTGGAAATGGCAAAAAAACAACCAACCAACCAACCAACCAACCAACTCCCCCCCAAAAAAAACAAAACACAGAAATAACCACAGAAATTTAATGTTCCCACTGAGCCTCACAGAGTTTAAAAATGAAGTAACACCATGCAATTCTCTACCTCCATGCAAAGATGTTAAAATCTCTTCAGAAGTATCTCTCCTTATTGTCCCTCAGCGACATCTGTGTGAAATGATGTAGATTCAGTCTGCTTCCAAAGCTCTGAATTTGACCTGAGTCCAATTTGGGCTGTGTTCTCACCTCTGGTGCATCAGTCCTGATGCTAACTACAAGCTTCAATCAAGGTGAAAGCCGCACAACAGTACAGTTTCTCCCCCAAAACCGTGGCTGGGCAAAGCATAGCTTGTGGCAATGAGTGGAGGAGGTGTGTTGGGGGCAGCTCTCCAACCTTCTCCTGTGACCCTGCACCGTACAGCTGTGCTGGAAGCCAAATGAGGAGCAGCATTTTTGGCAACTGGATGTATCTCAGGTCTAACCATCTTTGTGTCTGTTTTCAGTTGACGATGAAATAAGCAGATGTTTATCCAAAATCATGAAACTGAAGAGAAGCCCTTCTCATAGAGATGGTCTAGGAAGAATTCACTATTCCTGAAGAATCCTAGTCCAGGAAAACAGAGTGTTTGAGGAAGTGCACATTTTAGAGCTTACAGGTATGTGCAAGAATTTACTGTGCCAGAATTACTGGTGACTTAAAGTACTGCTACTGCGTTAGTAGAGCAGTTGGTTTGCACCACCTGCACTTCATTGTGTAACTGTGGTGATTGGTTGTTGTTTTTTTCCTTCGTATAAAGGAATTAGTGACAGATAGCAACAAAATGCTGCCTGTCATAGTAGTTACCTCCCTTTTTCTCGAAGTAGCTGATCTGCGTATCTCTGTGTCACTACTGGTAGTATAAGGTCTATCAGAACTTTTTTCAGGATCAAGAGGAGGGTCTTCAATGAGAGGAACTTTTGCCATACCCCATTTTCAAGGGTGACACTCGGCACTTATGACAGTAGCTACAGGTGTTAAGGTGGCTGGTGCTGCAGAGAGCAGGGACAAGTACATTAACACCAAAATAATGAGATCATGCACAGCTGCAGAGGGGAAAAATAAAATAAAATACCTGCAATTCTTCATCCTCAGTCCTATTTATTTGTACTGTGAAAGCATGATAAAACATATAAAAATATCCAGGCTTTGGCTGTTCTGAGTAATGTGAAGCATGGCTTTTTAAAGAGTTCCTGTACTATTTAGAGACTATTTCTAAAAATACAAAGTGCTTAACAAATTCCTGCTCTCTATTCTGTGGTACAGATTTCTCCTGTGTTTACACAAGATCCACCATAGACAGTGAGTAGCTGGTGGGAAAGTGATATAAAAACCTTATTTTCCACACTAAAATATGTCTTGTATTTCTGTACTCCTAAATTGAGAACTGAACAGGAGGAGAAAGCAGTTAGCAGCCAGTGTATGTTCTCACTTCCAGTTTGGCAAGATGAAACTTTCTAAAGACTTTGGCTGTAAGGAATGTTGTGGTCTTCTGAGCAGATATTAAGGGATAAATATGGTTGGGTTATCCAGCCCCACAGGGGAACCTACTGTTTGCTTTGCATGGCTTATCCAGTGCGGTCTGTTATGAAAATTCAGCACAAAATGCAGAAGTAAGCAGCTGAGAATGGTTTGCCTAAGCAAACTTGTTCTTGTTTGAATTAGTCACAGATAATCTGAGAAAGCAGCTTCTTCATTATGAGCGGTGGAAGATGAGGAAAGGCAGAATCACAGAGTAGAGTAGTCACATTTCTTCCTAGTTCTTTGTTAAGGGGAGTTTCATGCTGAATATAAATACATTGTACCAGGTCTCTAAAACAGAGGTAGTTTTCATACCCCCATTCACCATCCTTCCTTTCTGTCTCTCTGCTCTCTAGCAGGGATTTAATTTTTTTCTTTTTTCTTCAATCATGAAGTTCCTTCTGTCTTTCAGACTGCCTGTACCCGCTGTAGGGCCTGGTATGTATCTTTAAACAGTCCTGTGACTGAGATTGGAATACAGTAAAAACAACAAAATCAGACAACGGAATGAGCAGTAAGGACTGACAGCATCAGTTAAAGTTATTTAAATTAACCACGGTTTAGTGTGGCTGAAGTTTTATCACAAATAGCTATCACAATGCTGAGCGTGATTTGTCCTAATGTACGTATGACCGTGAAGCAATACTCAGCACTGTCACAGTTAGCAGAAGTGCTTGTGTGTGGTTTGTTCCAACAGCACAGTGATTTTTTTGTAAACCAAACCATCTATTTTCTTGACAAGACGGGCAATACTGGCATGACCTGGACAGGACGGAGAAAATCCTGCAGCAAACCCAGCCTGGCTGGGATACCAGAAACACGCACCACTAACTGTCCTGCTTTGCAGCATCCCGGAGTCTTACTAACTCTCTGCTCCACGTAGTAAAGCCCAATGCTTTGAGAGAGAAATTCTTGGCCAAGAGACTACCAAATGATCCCTGCATTACATTTGCCTGCTCACGCAGACTGGCCCTGCCAGCAGGGCCAGGCAAACATCAGGGATCTGCCCTAAAGCCACGGGCTGTCTGTCACTTCCCTGCTATGGAAACCCAAATGTCCAGAGGTCCCAGTTAGTGCAAGGTCCTCTGCAGTGTGCTGCAACCACAGCTTCTGGCCACAGCATAACCAACATTTCTTCAAAGGAAAAATACCTGAGCAGTCCACAGAATGACAGCAATTTCCTAGAGTTTTGGACTTCTGGGGCTGAAGAGTAAAAACCAAGATTGCTGCCCACCAATCACACTGCTTTTATTAAGTAGCATCTAAAACATTCCCTGTTTGTCATTTATATGTGTATAGGACAACTAAAATACCCAGCAAATCTTTCCAAGCCTGTAAAACTTCAGGTACCAATATGGCTATTCCTGTAGTGTGCTTGAACAAATTCGTTTTGAACCCAGAAAAACCTTTGCGCAGTTCACTCAGCTCACTAGAAGAGTTCTCTTTCATTTGGAGCATAAGTGTCGGGATGATGTGAGAGGAGGCAAGCTGGAGACAAAACCAGTTGTGAGAAGGCAGTAGAGGCAAGCTCCAGGCATATTTTAGGGCTAAAGATCTAGTGCTGAAACCACTCAATGGCTCTTTGGGATTTTTTCAGCTTCCAGCACAGACTGCTGTTCCCTGCCTGGCTTTGTCCTGACACCCATTACTTTTTAAAAGCTTCTTTCTCTTACAGAAAGTTTCTAGTCACCAGAAAAAAAAAATGCTTTCAGGAGAGGACTGTGCCTGCTTCTGTTGGCTTAGTCTGTGAAAGAGGAGCTCATCACTTCAAGATGTAAGTTGCAACTACAGCCAGTTAACATTCAGAATTTCTATTTCATAAGAAAGCCTGAGATTTCAAATCAAGAAGCAATATGTTTTCATGTATCTTTTGTGAATGAAACTCTAAGAAATTCTCTCTAAAGGTTTTTGTATTAGGGAAAAAATCAGATGATCATTTTAGAAGCAAAGTATCATTCTGGAATTCGTCTCTTTTTTCCTTCTTTCTTTCTTTTTTTTTTTTTTTTTCCTGTTTTGCATTATTTTAAGGTTATTTTGCAACATGTGAAGGGTAACTGCACCTCACGTAGTGTCAAGCCAAACAAAGCAGAGGTGGTGATGACGGGGTGATTTCTGAGCTCTTCCCTGAAGGCACCTCAATTCCATCTATAGTTATTTTAGACACCTAGTTGTTTTGAATCTTATATCTTCATCCTTGAGTTCAAAGCTTTCATATCCAGAGTGCTGAAGAGCCATCTCCATAGAGGATACAGATGGGATAATAATCCCATTGCTGCTGAATAAACTGGAGAGAAGATGGACTGCTCGTCATCCATGTGTAATGGGAAAGCCTAAATGTATTTGCTTAGGTGTGAAAATCTGTTACAAATAAAGCCATGACCCAACTTTCTAACAGTTTTGTGTACCCCTCTGAATTCCTTTTCCCTACGGCTGCTATAGCAAGTCATGCATGACACTGAAATGTGCATTACAAGTTTTTTGGTGTATAGGAGAAGTGCAGTGATCTGCATGTAATGTGGGTAGCTGTCTTTATTTTCAGCTGAAAGAATTCTCTCAGTTGCAACAACGTAAATCCAGTATAACTCCATCACATTGGTGAAACACAGATAAGACTTCCTTTGTGTTTAAATGACTGCCGTGGACAAGATCAATTGCAGAAAGAATAGTTCTTTTTTAAAGAAAGATCTGCAAGTTTAGTACATAATGGGCCAAATTAATCTCCGCTGTAAGTACACTCATTGGTGTTGCAGCAGGAATGAACTAAGCCCAAAGCAACTTTACAATAACTCATATATAACCATGCACAACTAGAAGTGTAATCACTTTGAACAAACTCAGCATTGTCTGGAGCATAGTTGGTCTGCTGAACCTCTGAGGCTAGGAACTGGCCATTGTGTGTTGAGTTTGTTTAGACAGTACCATTTTTGTTCAATTGGCTACGTCTGTG
Source organism: Aythya fuligula (assembly GCF_009819795.1). NCBI lineage: Eukaryota > Metazoa > Chordata > Aves > Anseriformes > Anatidae > Aythya > Aythya fuligula. Next base: position 188,525,209 of record NC_045559.1, read on the forward strand.
GTATTTTAGTGACAGCAGAAATGTTCACCCTCACTACAGAGTGACATTATAGCTGCTGGACAGGATTTTTTTTATTTTTTTTTTCTAGAACATGTATGCTGTAAGTCATTTGTACACTTTGAAAGAAAATTATAACCAAATATAGAGAAACAGTGTGTTTGTTTCACCAGTCCTAAAATGTATGACTCTTTGAGTTACATCCTTAATTCAAAAGGTGTTGACATACTCTTATAGAATAGCCTTCAGAAGTGATAAAAGCAGCTGAAGAGAGTGAAGACTGAAACAGATCAGATCCAGAATGTATTAATTCAGCTTTAGAGAAGATAATGTAACAATTTTTCTCTGGTTTCAGGCTTGATTTCTGTGTAGTTTTCAGTTCCAAATGCTGTGTTATAAGTGATACAGCCACTGCTATACCCACCGAGTTCCTCAGCCTTCAGCAATGTGGCTCTTTTAGAGATCACCAGCTGTACAGACCCCATCAGAGGAACACATGGGCTGTGCATATTAGGCCATCAGTATCAGTGTCAGAAATCTCCAAGGATGGCAATCCCACAAGCTATATCCTCTGTTTTTGTAAATGTCCACCATGAGCATCCCAAACTGCAGCCTCTGGCTGTTGCCACTTTTTTACACCATCTGCCACGAGCAAGAAACATCAGACTCTATTGTGTTTTTAACTTCTTTCCAAGTGTGTTAGGCTCCTGTTACATTCTCATTTAGCCTTCTATTTGCCAGATAAGCCCATCTCCCACAACATCCCCTTGGGGCTCCAGGCCCCTGGCCATCCTGACTGACCCTTGCTGGATCCTCTCCAGCTTCTCCACATCCCTCTTGAACTGAAACTGGACACACTACCCCAGGTGAGGCCTCACAGGTGCTGAGTAAAATCAAGCAAGTTGATTTTACCTCATTTTCCTCCTTGAGAGGATGACTCCCAGGACTGCCATGGTGTGACAGTGAGCAGTCAGAGAGGGACGCAGCTAGATGGGCAGGAGTGAGGTTTCTGATCTGCAGGTAAGTTTGCAATAGCTCTTTTAAAAACTTCAGCAACAAGAAGAGATCAAACAGAGTTGAACAAAGAAGGGAGTAAACTGAAAGCATTGTGAAACGTATTTTGGAAGAACTAGGCAAGAAATTCTCCTGTGCAAGGTGAAGTTAGGATTTTGTTGTGTATTTTGTTTGTTTGTTCATTTAATCTTTGGTATGACCAGATCTGAAGATATTTGACATATTCCTAGCAAGAATCTTTGCAGTTAGAAGAATATCTTCTACATTGTATAACATCTATTTTCTTGCTTTGTCTACCAAATGTCCCGTGTCTCCTGTTGGGTTTATTAGCTGTGTGGTGGTCAAACGCCCAGCTGTCACCTCATCAGATACAGAGATCCAGATCTGGCTGGTGATGTGAGGTCAGGTCCAGCCCTGACAATTTTGTTGTTGTATTGATGGGGTGGGGTGGGAACAGAGGAGGTGGATGAGGAAGTTTCAGCAAGACAAAAGTGATTTCCCTTTTTTCTTAGTTGGCCACTGTTGGAGGAATAAAGGCACACTTATCACTCAGGATATTTATAGAGTTTCCTACAAGAAGATGGTTTATAAATAACTACAGATCTCAGGACAACTTTCAATTTCTTTATGGAATAGAGGCCTTAGCAGAGAGTAGGAAAGTTTAGTTTTACTCAGAGTTTAAAAAGCTGCTGCTTGTGATACTTACAATTAGAGCTCCAGCCAGTGTCTGTGGTTCAGAAGAGCTGTCGAGGCAACTCACTTATGCTCTCCCCCCTGCATTTTTTTTTTGTTGTTATTATGGACTTTCCAGCATCCTAAGGCAATCTTATAGTATCATAGAATCACAGAATCACTTAGGTCTGAGTAGACCTCTAAGATCATCAAGTCCAACCATTAACCTAGCACTACCACGTCTATCACTAAACCATGCCTCTAAGCACCACATCTACACGTCTTCTGAATCCCTCCAGGGATGGTGACTCAACCACTTCCCTGGGCAGCCTGTTCCAATGCCTCACAACTCTTTCAGTGAATAAATGCTTCCTAATACCCAACCTGAACCTCCCCTGGCGCAGCTTGAGGCCATTCCCTCTGGTCCTATCACTGGTTACCTGTGAGCAGAGGCCGACCCCCAGCTCCCCACAGCTTCCTTTCAGGCAGTTGCAGAGAGCAATGAGGTCTCCCCTGAGCCTCCTCTTCCCCAGCCCAACCCCCCCCAGCTCCCTCAGCCGCTCCTCACAGGCCTTGTGCCCCAGGCCCTTCACCAGCTCCGTAGCCCTGTTCTGGACACGCTCCAGCACCTCCATGTCCTTCTTGTGCTGAGGGGCCCAAAGCTGAACCCAGCACTCGAGGTGCTGCCTCACCAGAGCCGAGTACAGGGGGACGATCACCTCCCTGCTCCTGCTGGCCGCACCATTCCTGACACAGGCCAGGATGCCGTTGGCCTTCTTGGCCACCTGAGCACACAGCTGGCACACATTCAGCTGGCCAGCAACCAATACCCCAAGATCCCTTTCTGCCGGGCAGCTTTCCAGCCACTCTTCCCCCACCCTACAGTGCAGCACTGGGATTTTCATGCCCCAAGTGCCCCCGGCACTTAGCCCTGTTCATCATCATACAGTTGGCCTTGGCTCATCAGTCCAGCCTGTCCAGATCCCTTTGTAAGCCTTCCTGCACCCAAGCAGATCAACATTCCTGCCCAACCTGATGTTGTCTGTGACAATCTTGTTCATCCTTGCAACATCAGGCAGTATTGCCTTGCACTTTTCAGCCCCTGCTTGCAGCAAGGCTCACGGCCCCACTGACCTGACCTGTTTCAGCTGAACTGCCTCCAGCCTGTGGCACATCTGCAGCTTGACAGACTTCCTCCCATACGGCTGCTGTGACAGCCTGGAGTTCAGGCAGGAATTAAAGTGCTGATGATTCTTGGGAGCTTGGCTGGGTGATGGGGTTTGCTAAAGAGCGCTGGTATTTTGGGGACGGTCTCTTCAATGGAAAGGACCCTGCTGGCAGGGACGGAGGCAACATGCCATTAGAGCTTGGGGCACTGGTCTTAGTGACTGTGATCCTGGCAGCCATGGGAGTCAGGGTTAGTTGGTCTTTCACCTATGGAAGTGGCAGAGCCTTCTGGAGACTGTGTCGACTCTTTTGTCTTGGTCCTATCTCTGGGTGCTAGCATTAGCAGTCTAGGCAGTGAGGTCGTTGGGAAAGCACAAAGGCCTCACTGCCAGTATCAGAGCTCTTCAGGATCTCTGGACAGCAAGAAATCTCTTGATTGGATTCCTTAATGGATTTATTTCTACCTAACTTGAAATCACAGGTACAGATGTGACAATTCGGGTGACAAAGCACTGGAACAGGCTGCCCAGAGAAGATATGGAGTCTCCTTCTTTGGAGATATTCAGAACCTGCCTGGATGTCATCCTTTGTAACATGCTCTTGAGCAGGGGGGTTGGACTAGATGATGTCTGGAGGCCCCTTCCAACCTCAGCCATTCTGTGAGTCTGTGATTTGGGGATAACTTCTTATGAATTTACCTGTCATCTTGAGGCACACATTTCCAGAAGAATTTCCAAGCTACAATTGTTCTTTGTCTGACACTTCATCTCGAAGATGTTTATCAGTTCCAGCCCAACACAGACAAGAGACAGTCCATACCCTTCACTTCCAAACATTTTTTGCTTACTAAATGCTGCCATCCTGTTGGTCACTCATGGGCATCATCTTGATGTCATTTCCTATGGATGTCTCTCCACACATTCTTACAGCTAGGCTCTGCCTACACCATGGGATATTCAATGACTGCTTAGAGTCTTTCTGTGTAAATATTTCTAATGCATGAGCTGTGTGGAGTGGTAGTGCATTAGTGCTGATTCTCAGGTCTTTCTGTGCCACCATGTAGGATACTGTTAATGGTACTTCCCCTTTCCTCAGAGTCTGGTTGAATGTTGTGCCAGCAGCTGACACTGTTGAGCCATGTCAGCTCCTGGCACCAGCCAGCCCACGTCCCCTGCAGGCCTGGGCACTGTCAGATGGTGTGTAGAACAGATTAACCAGCTGGAGAAGACAGAACCAAATCCCAAGAGTATCTCACCAGGGATGGTCTTCTCAGGACCTTGGGGCCCAGCAGCAGGATGTACCTAAGCTTCAGAAAGGACTCTGGAAATCACTACCTGTGCCAGATGCTGGTGCCTGTATGTCATGAAAATTGTACCTACCTGACAGGCAGGAGAACTGTGCCAGCTCCTGGGGCTTGCTCACATAGGCAGGTTGGCAGCATTAACCCTGTAAAAAAAAAAAAAAGTTAAGCAACCTCTTCCACAGACTTTATTTTTTTAAGGAGTTTATAGGATAATAAGGAATTACAGGCTCTGGTGAAAGTCAGTGTTAATTTGTGCTTATGAATCATCTACAGTTGAAATCCCTGTTTTTAAATCTGCTCATCGACACCTAAAAACTGTTTACTTACAAAATTCAGAGACCAGTTTCACTTAGGATCAGGTACTACTCAGAATTTTCCTGAAAATAACCCTAATATGAATGTGCCTATATATTGATTTAGCTTAACTCTATTATGAAACTTCCCTTAGCTTAAGTCTAAGCAGATTCATAAGTGATTTCCTGAGACAGACTTAAAAGATAGCTTAAAAGATAACAGTCTTTAAAGAAACAAAGTTGGAAGGTACATGGGTTGTGCTGTAAAGTTGGTCATGAAAAATTAAACAGGCTCATGCAAATTAAATATCTCACAGATAAATACACACGAAGAGAGCCAGACATAGAAATCTGCCTAGTTCTGGCAAAACTTCCAAGGACAAACAGAGAGTCCTGCCCATTATTTATCTTTTTAAAAAAATTATTATTATTATTATTTTTTTTTCTGATAGGTTGGCTAGTGTCACCTAGAAATGACAGGCTGAAAGTGTATTTTCCCTTCTTCACAGTTCAGAAACATATATACTTTTTCCCTTTTATGAACAGTTCTATCAACCCCTTGGTCCTTGGTTTGACTCTTATTGTGGTTCTGGACCCCAGATTATTCATTTTAATGCTCTCAGGCATCTCTGCACTGTGCTGCAGTCAACAGCATTGACATATCTGCACACATTGGAATCTGCTCACTTCAGGATGCTTATCTGCCTGTGGCAGGAGCCCAGTTGCATGGAGACCCTGTACGACAGTCTCTGGTTTTGTTTTCTGCTGACTCTATAATGGGTCTTTCTGCGTCTTCCCCCCAGAGTAGCTAACTGTGGAGTGGGTCAGCTGAGATCTTCCTGCCTCCCTGGAGCAAAAAGGGGCTGCTTGCAGAATATATACAAGCTTGACTTATAAACATTTTGTCCTAGAAAAATAACAAATTAATATCTGTGATATGCAAAGGGAACTTGGTTGTGCTTACAGCTGCTAGCCAAGAAAGATAACTTTTGGCTACAGGGAGTCCCAGCTGGGCTCCTCACAAGGAACTTTCCTCCTCAGCATTGCAGAGACCTTTGTTGTGCATTGTCACCAGCACCTTCACTGTCTGGCTACTCTTTTGTCCAACAGTGGTCAAACAAAATTTTAGGGCTCTGCTTTTCAGGCAACTAGCATAAAATTCTGTCTACTGGTGTAAAAGCTGGATGGTCCTTAAGTAGACACCAGACATGGATAACCCTGATGAGTAAAGAGTTAAGTCCAAAATGTAGAGTAGTTACCAAGCAACTATTTTCCCTTCTGTATACAGCACGGTGTTATCATTACAGTGCTCAGAGATAGGCATGACTGACACAGTGAAGTGGGCCCAGGAGGCGTAATCAGCTTCATGTCCTGTACTCCTGCAAGCTCGGCTGGTTTGTTTCGAAGAATAATTGCAAAGGGCAGGTCACCAAGCCTGAAAAGCACATACTGAGTTTTCAAAACACAACTGATCTGTCAGCCTGACTGAACATTTTTCTGTATCTCTGAATTTATGTCAGAAAGGTGATGAATTGCAAACCACATATGTCAGCCCAGTGTCTCTGAGGTGGGCTAGCTGGCTGGACTAATAAAAGTGACCTCCTGCCAAGACTGATTTACAGAGCAGGCAAGATTTGGCACTCACTGCCCTTCTTGTGTAGTGGCTTACTTTTGTACTGACTCTTCTCCAAAATGTTCCCCCAGCATTTTAGAGCATACTCTTTTTGCTCACTGTTGGTCCAACAGCCAGGAAACCTCAAGTCTCTTAGCGGTGCCTTCGCATTAACCTTGAGAAAGTCCTGCAAGCTCCCAGTACCTCCCTTTCTCCACCTCCAAAAGGGGCACACGACTTTCACCTGCTTTAAGAAGTGCTTTCACTTCTGCAGGTGAGAAGCTTTAAGTTGTACAGATATACTGTCAGCCACTGGAAGGGAGGTACATTTTCAAGAACAGGCTATAGTAATCTGTACAAACAATACACAATAATAGTTAAAATTCAGCAACCATGATTTAGAAGTTTGTGTACAATAGCCAAACTATGAGTGTTCCAGAAAACAACCTATTTAAAATTATTTACTTATAATTATAATACTGTTTATTCTGTATATCATTTTGTTCTTTACTACAGCTCTAAAAATCCCTGCCCTTTCTTAATAGCTTCACTAACTAGCTAAGGACGTTTCAAGCCATCCCATATAGTTCCATGACATTTACCATAGTCTTCTTTCATCTGAATTCTATGCCACCAAAGCCCTAAAACACAAGCAAGCGTAATTTTAGAGGGAAGCCCCAAAATGAGGAGGAATTTGAAGATCTGCCATTAGTGATGGGGCTTCAGTGTTACATGGCAAGCTCTGATGCATGACTGATGGAAATGTAAATAGTGTCACATGGGGAAACGATCTGAGAGAGGCAAACCATGTACATCTCCAGGCTCTTTTTTGTCTGTCATGAGAAGGAACTGCACTGTGTTCACTGGTTTTCCATGCACTGGACAACAACAAGAAACTTCCCAAATTTTGAGACGTTACATTTTGTGGGATCCTTCAAGCAGCGATTTTATTTTCGAGGAAGCACATTGTTAGTGGCTAAACCCAAATGCAATGTCTTCACAACACTAAGACAGCTAACAGAGGCTGGAGGAGCTTACAGTCTTGTCTCGGGAGGCAGCAACTGGAAGTATATTGTGGGATTTCTGCTGCACTAATTAGACAACCATTTTTATAATGCCAAGTAGATCTTAGGAAGTGAAGAGCATGTTTCGGAGTAGGCCTAGATGTGAACTAGACCTTGGCCTGGTGGTGAGGAGGAGCCTCTGTGCTGTGGACGTGACTCCCTCCAGCTTGCAGGATGGAAATGGTGCCTGGCTCTTCGTCTTCCCGTCCTGTGCCGATGTTTACACACTCAAAGCCACTGTCACAAGAGGCAACTTGCTGACAGGGCTAGTGATGGGGTCAAGCACAGACAGTGCACCAGCACTCAGTCCTTCGCCCTTTCTCCTCTGGTACACCAGCACTTGAGATCCCAGCTGGAAGTGCTCAGGACTAGTGTGGAGGCAGCAGGGTGTCTCTGATCTGTTGAAGAAGAGGATTTCAGCATTATCAAACTGATGTTTTCCAAAGACAGTAACTTTCGTCTGTTACACAAAACTTGAAGTAAAATGGTTAATACAAAGAGAGAAATGCTTTTCAGTGTATTGTTAGGGAACTAATTTGGCATTGGATTTGGGTGACAAAAAGTCACATTTCCCTTGACGCTGTGCCACACAGAGGGAATTGGAGATGATTTCTGCTAGAATAGTCTTGCTGTAGATATGCAACAGGTATGACATTTGTGTGCTTCAGCTACACGTCAATGTTAAAAATAAAATATGATAATACAAAGAGATAGTGGGAGATGCAAGGACTGATGATGCAAAGACTGAGAGATGCAAAGATTATCGCAGGTGCAATAATGACAGATGCAAAGACAGAGCCAACGACAAATGGGATGTCAGCACATGATGTTGGGAAGTTATGCTGTGGTTACTGCTCAGAAGAGAATATGCTGCTTTCAGTTTTATTTTGAGAGAAAGGGAAAAAACAATCTCAGTGAGGTAAATATAGGATGGATGCTGTAGCATTTTGTCATTTCCTTACCTGAATCTCATTTAAAATTACTGTTTTACTGACATCGCCATCATGCAGGCTGTGAAATATATGTTTAAATCTGATAGAGGCAGTGCAGGCAATGTAATTAGAGAATTTAGCTCAGGCTGCCTGTGGTATTTTGAACTGATTTACTTATGCATCAACACCACCATCTTTTTGTGACTTACCTAACACAGGATATTTACTTCCAGGAAGATACTAAGATGCTCTAAGATGGAACAAGTTACAGCTGCCTTACATACAGTTAGTGGCAAACAAAAGAAAACTGCAATCCATGAGTTTCTGGGTGTAGTGGGTTTACATGGAGAGGTTTTGGTGGCGAAGGGCTGCAGGGGCGGTTTCTGTGAGAAGAGTCCAGGAGCTGCCCCATGGTTACACAAGGGCCAGTTTCAGCTGGCTCCAAAGGGACCTGCTGCTGGCCAGAGCTGAGCCAGTAAGTGATATTGTTTGCACCTCTGTGAAATCAGATTGAGGAAAGGGGGAAAACAAATGCTGTGCTACAGCAGCTGGGAGAGCGAGGAGTGAGAAGCAGCCCTGCAGCCCCCAAGGGGAGTGCAGCAGGAGGGCAGGAGGTGCTCCAGGCAGGCAGCAGCAGTTCCCCTACAGCCTGTGGAGAGGCCCCTGGTGGAGCAGGCTGTCCCCCTGCAGCCCATGGGTCCCACATGGAGCAGATCTCCACGCTGCAGCCCCCCCATGGGTGGAGGAGCCCCCGGTGGAGCAGGTGGATGTGGCCTGGAGGAGGCTGCGGCCCATGGAGAGCCCCCGCAGGAGCAGACCCCGGGCCAGAGCTGCAGCCCGTGGAGAGGAGCCCACGCAGGAGCAGGGGGGCTGGGGGGAGCTGCCGCCCACCCGTGGGGGACCCGTGCTGGAGCAGTTTGGGACTGGGGGATGGACCCCGTGGGACGGAGCCGTGTGGGAGCAGTTCCTGAAGAGCTGCAGCCTGTGGGCAGCCCCCGCAGGCTCAGTTCGGGAAGGACGGCATCCATGGGAGGGACCCCACAGGGAGCAGGGGCAGAGAGGGACCCTGAGCGAGCGGCAGAGACGAAGCGCCAGGGACTGACCGCAGCCCCCATTCCCCCAAATTTAATTCTGAAAGGGCTTTGGCTTTCCTAACTTGATCCCTCTGGCTTTCCTAACTTGATCCCTGGCCGTTCGGACAATGTTTCTGTATCCCTCCCAGTCTATCTGCACTTGCTTCCACTCTCTGTAGGCTACAGAAAATGGGCCTATTTAAATAGGAAATAACTTACAGCTTAATGGTTTGATATAGAAGTCTCAAAACCTTTTCTCCCATTTCTACAAGCCTGGGCTCAAACCTAATAGTGACATCCTAAAAGAACGAAACTCCTTTTAATATACAGCCAGAAGATGCTATTCCACACTCTGATTTCAACTTCTATAGACACTGTTCTGATGCTATGTATTTATTCATATCACTAGTAAAAAAAAATGATTCTTAATTTCAGAAGTGCCTACCTGCTGGAGAACTGAACAAGCCTTCCTCTGGTGGGAAAATAAGACAGTTCTGTCTGGTTTGATCCTACCTGACTATTTTGTATGCACATACCAGAAGTGTGTGTTGTTCATATTTTCAGACCTCAGAAATACAGTTATGAATTTTCTGATATTTCAGTTTCTGTATGCCTGTATTCCCACGTGGACTGTTTATGCTGCTGATTTTCTCAGAAAATGGCAAGGAAAAACAATAGTCTTTTTCCTGGAAGTTTTTGTGCACTCTGCTCCTCCCTTCCCCACATTGCTGATAACCCCTGCTGTGACTTCTGAAGGGCTCACTCAGCAGTCCAAGGGTACTTAATGGTAAAGCCTGGAGCAGCTCACCAAATGCAAAAGCTGCCTGGATCAGGGAATGGAAATTCCCTTTCTAAATGGCCCAGCTATGACAGACAAAACAAGTGCTGCACAGCTGGTCCATCCCATCAGTGCAAACTCAACCAGTAGGCAATGAGGTGACAGTGGTGTCTCCGGGCAGTGATTTACCCCCTAGTCCTCAGGTGTGTTTCTTCTAGGAGTATTTTCCATGGGGAAAGGCTTGTCTCTCTGCAGAGACAGCCAAGGCAGCTACCTTAGATACATCATCCTACATCATCCTACACATGATTACTTAGCTGGATCAGAGAATAAATGAAGATATTTAGCTGTGTCCCATGGAGACACAGTACTCCTCCATGTCCCAGTGGGATCGCCACACTCGTGTCTAGTGTTGGACTTTGCCATTAAACACCATGACCCTGGGAGGGATAGACTCAACCCAGCCAACTCGGGTTGAGTCCTGTTGTCCATCCTGTGGTTTCTGGGACCTGGAACAAATTAAGGCACATGAAAAATCAAGGAAAGACTGTCTGCAATGAGGAAGACAGGTGCAGAAACAAGAACAGTTGTCTCTGCTGACATAAATTATCACAGTGTCATACAATCATAGAATGGTTTGGATAGGAAGGGACCTTTTAAGATTATCTAGTCCAAACCCCCTGCCGCAGGCAGGGACTTCTTTCATGAGACCAGGTTGCTCAAAGCCACATCCAACCTGGCCTTAAACACTTTCACGGATGGGGCATCCACAACTTCAGGAGGAGGGGGCTCAGACCAGGGGCTGAGTAGGTTGCTTCAAGTCTGTGGCTGTGCATCTTTCCATGGGGAAAGACCTCTGACTTCTCAGTGCTTGACAAACTCTGTTTCTCCCATGTTTTATTCTGGTGAGTGCTTTTGTAAAGGCAGGGCAGAGGTGGGCAGGGAAGTCCTGGGGTTGGTGAGCCACAGGCAGGAACTTACCTGGCTCCCAGCACAAGGGTGTGGGATCTCAGCATCCTACAGGAGAATTGAAATGCTTTTCTAAGGACAAATTTGTGCAACTAAAAAAATCACTTTTCTGGTGTGCTTGTTTGCTTACAGTGACCCCTGTTTTAGTGCTTTGTTTTTTCACAAGTTTTTATGAAAAGGTGTTCTTCCTGCCATTTAAGCTGTTGATAAAGATTTTGTTAATTGCTGTTCTACAAATGTCAAGGTTGAAAAGACACTGAGGTCATGTAATGTCCACACCCAACATAAGCAAAACAAAGCTAGCAGGAGAGATCTAGCTGGATGTGGAAACCATGGCCACCTTACAGACATACTTGTGAAGTTACCTATGGAAAAATGAGAGGTTTTTCTCTAAGAACAGCCAAGAAAATGCCAGTGTTAAATAACCAGGCCAGGCTCTACTGGTTTCCTAGGGAGGATCTGGGTATGTGAACTTCTGAATCCTGTGATTCTACTCACATGAAAAACATAACCCTGGAGAAGGTAGCAAGGATAAATAGCCAGGTGTCCTCTGACATTTCTCTTCCTGCAGCTTCAGAGGGCAACATCCTGCCTTGAACATTAATTCTCCTGGGAATGCTGGAGAAAGACAATACACTGTGCTCATTACCTGGTGAAGAACAAACTGTTGCTGTGATCTGAATGAATTTTGAGTTGATTAGGGATGTTTTTCTGTTGCTGACAACTGGTCCTTCTAATGTTGTGCTGCAGTCCCAGCCTAAATCTTTTCCAGCATGCTTTTCCTTGACTGATCTTCTCTTTAGCAGACAGTCCTTTTTAACTTTGTATATTAAAATATAAAAAAATCCATGCTGATCATTTAGATGACGCACTGTATTGCAATGTTCTAGCATTATTGTGTTAGTTCAGCAGTAAATCATACAGCTCCAGGACATGGGAAATTTTGGACATGATTTCTGATAACACCCAGTGGCATTTCTTTCTTGTTGACCTTAATTTCCCTTTCCTTCCAGCAAAGCTGTGTGAAAGGGTTTCTGATCCAATGGCCACTTTTTGAACTCCTGTTACTTTCGTCAGTAAAGGAAGACAGAAACCGACCGAGCAGAGAAAGTACTGTGGCCACGGCAGTCAGCAGCTGCCTTCGTCATTTCACCTGTGCTTTTTGCAGTGCCTTGCCCTGTTCCTTAAGCACAGAGCAGTTCATTGGGCTCTTGCCAGATATTCAGGGACTGAAATAATGGTAGAAAAGGGTTCAAATCAAGAAAAAGTCTGTCTGACAAAGCAAATGATGCATAGCTGATGTGTGAATCTTACTTCCTGGCTGCAGTCACCCCACTGGTGTCAGGACTACAGAAAAAATGGCTTTCTGACATACAGCCAAGTCTACATCCATCTTCTCCAGTATTTAATTTATTATAAATTAAATTTAATATATATATTTATATATAAATAATTTATATATTTATATATATAATATATATATTTAATATAAATTTCTGTTTCCCCATGGACATTAGCAACTCCCTGTCTCCATGGAAGATAGTTTTTGCCTTGGGCTACAGAGATTTCATATGCTAACCAAAGAGGTGATATAGTGATTTCTCTGTGAATTTTGGCACACGTGAATTCTAATGAGATGCAAACTTTGTAACATATAGAGATAATTTGATTCTAATCAAATAATTTGATTCTAATCAACATCAGAGACATCCTTTACCAAGAAATTAAGGGAGATCTTCCACATATATTAAAAAAAAATAATAATGATTTTATGGTTGAGGAACCAGAAAAAAAACTAAGACACAGCTTTATATTCCAACTCTGCTGCAGATTTCCTATCCAACCTGGGCTGAGCCATTCACTCTCTGCTTGTGGTTTGGAAATAAGCAGTTCCTTCCTTCCTTCCTTCCTTCCTTCCTTCCTTCCTTCCTTCCTTCCTTCCTTCCTTCCTTCCTTCCTTCCTTCCTTCCTTCCTTCCTTCCTTCCTTTCTTTTTCTTTCTTTCTTTCTTTCTTTCTTTCTTTCTTTCTTTCTTTCTTTCTTTCTTTCTTTCTTTCTTTCTTTCTTTCTTTCTTTCTTTCTTTCTTTCTTTCTTTCTTTCTTCCTTCCTTCCTTCCTTCCTTCCTTCCTTCCTTCCTTCCTTCCTTCCTTCCTTCCTTCCTTCCTTCCTTCCTTCCTTCCTTCCTTCCTTCCTTTCTTTCTTTCTTTCTTTCTTTCTTTCTTTCTTTCTTTCTTTCTTATCCTTTTGTAAGCCTTGAACATGACTGGACATGGGTGCAGCTGTGTTACTCATAGTTACTTTGTCACCCTTACGCTTCATTTGAAGAGGGAGTTAGTGCTGCAGTATGCCCAATTATACACTTCTTTAATTTGTTTTATTTATAACTCTTCACCAGGCCTGGAACAGAGTAATTCAGCAGCAGCATGCAGGCAATCTCTTTTTCTGAAGTTGTCTACCCATGCACCATGTCCGAAGGAGCGTGCCTGCTGCACTAAAAAGTTCTTAGTTTCAAGGGGAAGTCATGCTTCACCAACTTAATTTGCGATGACATGACTGGCCTGGTAGGTGAGAGGAGAACAGTGGATATTGTCTGGGCTGCCACAACTTTTAATACATGATGAGCAGTGGCTTAGCAACTACATCCGCCAGTTCTCTCAGGACCTGTGGGTGTATCTCATCAGGTCCCATGCATTTGTGCACATTGAGGTTCCTCAGCTGGTCATCCAGTTCAAGAAAGTTGAAGAATCAGAATTGCCATGCAGCCTGGAGGGCAGCATGACAGCCTGTTTTGGGTTGGCAGAAGGCACCAGAAAGCCCAGCAGTACCTTCATGCTTCTGACAGGGACTTACAAGCAATTTAAAAGGCCACTCAGAGAGATTGTGTCTCCAGTTTTAGGATCAAACAAGCTTACCTGGCTGCTGGCAGCTTAAGTGGCTGCTTCCCCCTGATAGTTTCAGTACACCCTGCCTGGATTTACTGCCCTGTCCTGGCTCTGTGAATTAAACTAGATAAAGAATTAACTCAATTACTCATATATAGCAGAATATATTCAACAGGTCAACTCTAGGATCTGGAGCGAGCAGGGATGTCTGCACAGGCTGGCTCCTAGGTCATAGAGGTCCCTGTTGTCCCTTCAGGTGCAACACCTCTTGATTGTCTTGAGCACTAGAAATATTTTGTGATATTTTTACCTAGAAGATTGGATGGAGAGTTGTTGATGTGTCAAAATGGATGGTATTAATTTCAGAGTTTTTCTACATCTTGGCATGAACCAAAGTCTTAAGAAATGATAATAAAGCAAGAAATAAAAGTAATTTTAGAACAGAATTGCACTTGAACTTCTCGTATTTACATTTTTAATAACACATCATGAATTCATTAAATATTTAATTAATATTTTTTCTTAATGACAAATTTTAATTTCCACTTGAGTTGAGAGAAGGAGGTGGATACTGGCTGCACATGAGAGTCATAAAGAGTACTGAATCCTCATCCCCTGAAAAGATACTTGTTCTAACTGAAACAGGCTGGAAATGCAATTACTTTAACTTCAGTTTTTCCTAGTTGCCTAAAAAGATCACATTGTACTTGCTTAAACAAAGCATTTAAAAATGCAGTTGTCATCCATTCTATTCCTCCTGTAGCTGGACACTTTGTTGTTTTATAATAAACGGTGACATTTGTTCATATCATGTGATTAAAAAGGATTCATCACACATTGGAGCCCATAATCGCAGCCTATAGTCTCATTTTAACATTTCTCACCGGCATATCCTACTTGACCCCGCTTACTGCAGCACTTCTATTATGCTGTCTAAAAGGACAAGAGGATTGAACAGAAACAAAAATGCAGGGGTGAAAATTGCTTTCACACTCACAGCTATGTGTTCAGTACTGTTATAGCTCTAGATGAATAGAAGAAATCTGGAGTCTGGCCAACATCGCTTGATAGAAATCTCCATCTTCCAAAAAAAATGTCCTGATGCATTTAAAATAAATTGGAACAGCTAGAACAGTGAGCAAGAACCTTCTTTCACAGAAATACAGGACATCGCTCAAGACAACCTGATTTAACATGATATCAGCTTCATACTTCATGCACTAACACTACTTTGTGGTGGTTTTTTTTTTGTTTTGTTTTGTTTTGTTTTTTTCTTGGCATGCTGGCAATATATGATGAGTATTCATATCAAAAGGTTGAAGGATAGTGATTAGATAGGTTTATGATAGGTAATGCAGTGTTGGCATATTCCTTATGAAATAAATCAAGCTATAACAGAGCAAAAGTATTTTATTCCAAAAAATTTGCGGTTGAAATTTGTTGCAGACTGCTTACTGATAACACCATGTAAATAGCTTTCATGTTTAGAATGAGTGACAAAGCCAGCCCAAAATCTTGCTTTTCTGTTTCTTTCCCTTTCTCTTACTTTAAAGAGCTCTGCGTATAAAAATGATGTGAAATTAAAAGGTAGCGAGGCACTGCCTGAAGCTGAGCCAAAGAAGAGCACGCTGTGCTTGAGCTGGGCAGCGGGTGGGAGGGAGGACATCCCTTCCAGCCCATAGGGGTTGGGCACTTGATGGTGCAGTGCCGGGGTAAGCTTGTCTTGTGTTTTGCCCCTGGGCCAGGATTTGGTCTGGACCTTATTTTATTTATCAGTTTAAGTAGCGTTGTGGAGAGCAGCAGGGCCAAATGAAAGCTCTTGGGCTGGTGCTTGGTGTCGTTGGGGTGAGGCTGGAAACATCCCTGTGCTTGTAACCCTGCTCCTGGGCCCCACACACATCCACCTGCGCACTTCTAAGGTACACCCATAGCTAAGCCATTTTACCTCATCTCCTAAACCAAATTTTCTCCAGCTTTGCTGAAACCCAGGTGTGGAATGAGGAGAGGTTTCCACCCAGTAGCAGCCCTTTCCTTCTGGGGGAAACAAGCAGACAAACAAACACACACACACACACACACACAAATATATGACAGTATGACTAAAGCAACCTGTTTCTCCATTTTAAAGCCCTCTTCCACAGTGCGTATAGCTCTTCTTTTGGTTTCTCATGTTGTCTTCTCAGACACAATCTGTTCCAGTAGACTCTTCTGTTCACAAAATAGCCTTAAGAAATATCTTCCCATGTCTCAGCTGTTCTATCTCCCCAGTACTCAAAGGGCTATTGTGCATGTCATTAAATGAAGCTGATAAAACACTCTGAAGAGCTGCAGTGGTATATGTATATTCTAAGAGAAATTATTATGGTAGTGTTAGTACTATATGAAATCTGAAACAAATCTGTGAACTACAGCATCAGTTACAATTCTTTAGAATAAACAATAAAGATACTAAGTGTTATAAATAGTTGACTACTTTAGAACATAGTTCTGTAAAAACTTTATTCAGGAACAATGCACTCCAACAAAGATGAAGTTGGGCCTGCATGGATGAACAAGGAGCTCCTGGCCAAACTCAGAAAAAGGAGGCTGACAGAGGGTAGAAGCAAGGACAGATGGCCTGGGAGGGATACAGAGAAATTGTCCAAGCAGACAGGGATCAGGTTAGGAAAGCCAAAGCCCATTTAGAATTAAATTTGGTCAGGCCAGATTGTGCCTGACAGAGCTGGTGGCCTGCTATGACAAGGTTACAGCATTGGTGGATAGGGGAAGATCAACTGATATCATCTACTTGGACATGTGCGAAGCATTTGAATTTGTCATGCATGACATCCTTGTATCTAAATTGGAGAGACAAGGATTTGATGAATGAACTACTCAGTGGGTGAGGAATTGGCTGGATGTTCACACTGAAAGAGTTGCAGTCAGTGGCTCAGTGTCCAGGTGGAGATCAGTGACAGGTGGTGTTCCTCAGGGACCAGCCCTGTTTAACACCTTTGTTGGTGACATGGACAGTGGGATCGAGTGCACCCTCAGAAAGTTTGCTGATGACACCAAGCTGAATGGTGTGGTCAATACGCTGGACGGAAGGGCTGCCATCCAGAGAGAACTCAACAGGGAACCACATGAACCTCACAAAGCTGATGATCTTTTATGTCCCTTCCAGCCCAAAGCATTCTGTATGTGATTCTGTGTGATCTTTCTTCCAGTGTGATGTCCTGATCTTCTTCAAGATCTTCTTGATGATGTCCTGTCTTTTCAGAGCTGTCCTCCTAGCTGGGTTCAGCCCTGTGGACACCAGTCTGCTGCTGTCCCTTCCTGTTTGCAGTCTTGCTGTACATCTCTAACATGTGAACGGGGTCCAGTATGGGAACTGGTATGACCGTTCCTGCAGCTGTCTGAGGCTATCTTCCCACAGGATGGAAGTATCCAGACCAGACCCTTTTTCTGGCTCCCACAGTCTTCCATTTCTTCCAGAATCCACTGCATGATGGTGTTACTTTGCCATTAAATCTGGATTTACTCAGCAAAAATAGTAGTTAAATATCCAAATGACTCTTTCAAGCAGTTTCTAAGCACATATGTGGTGGTAGTTATGGTAGCGTCCTACCTCCTCATACTCTGTAGCAGCTGGGTGAGGAAGGGAAATTTCATCACTTGCTTTCCAGCTGTGGGTTTGCCCACAGACAGCTCAGGGCTCCCGAGTGCGTGCAGGCTATGAAAATACCCAGATGTAATATGGCTATTAACATGGAAATATTCCTCTAACAGCTCTCTGCCATAGCTTCTTGATTTTTGACGGGTCAGGATATTACACTTTTACTTCTACAAAATTAAATAGAGAATGTAAAAGACCCTGAGAGTTATTTGGGTTACTAATAGTATGTGGGATGTGATTCACCTCGTGCAAGTTTAGATGAGATTAAATTTGTGTTGCCTTGGAGGCAATGGAGGGAAACAGTCACTTGTGCAATGTGATTCTCCAGTTTTGCTTTATGTCACACTGGGATTTCCATGAGGAGTTGTGCCCTAAAGCTGCCTGTACTCGTACTGAATGTGGAGGTACCAAGGGGAGTTCTAACAGGAAAAGCTGCAATGATGTTTTTGGGTATCTTCAGGTCAAGGACAACGTCTGTAATCCCTGTATCTGACCACAGGACGCATGGAGCACATGAGGCAGAAAACAGTCTGGAGTTAGAGACGCTTTATAACCTCCTCCCATATAATTTTATTTTTTTTTTTTCTGGAAAGACCCAGTTATGCTGGCTGTGGGGCTCAGAGCAGAAATGACCGAAGACACCGAACACCACACAGCTCCAGGAGGGATCCCAGCAGCAGGCATGTCATTTTTATTGTGATAAAGCTTATTTTTCTTGATGAAAAGCATTCCCCAACAAGGTTTGCTCTCCATAAAACATAGAAGGAAACACGGATAAGGCCTCTGTTGGCCTGCAAATGTTACCTGCTGTCAGCCCCAGGGCTTTGGGCATCCGTGGCATGGCTGGCTTAGGCCGGTGCTTTCTCTCAGAAATAATCCAATAGCTTTCTATGTGAAGGAGGATGTGGTGACCTTGTGCACAGCTCATCCTGACTCACCTCCAAACATTTCCCAAAACTGCCACAAAAACTGCAGCTGCCATCTAAACCCAAGGAGTGTGATCTTCACTTATATGTGGCACGTGGCCCTCCTGTGTACAGAGTGCATGGTCTTCACTGCATTGCTCTGCTGTACATGCTGCATGGTCCTCGGCGTGGTGCTCCTGCATACGTGGTGCATGGTCTTCAGTGCTGAGCTCCTGTGTGCATGGTGCGAGGTCTTCAGCACGGTGCTGCTCACAAAGCAGGTGTCAGGAGAAGCGCAGGTACTTTCACTGGAGGTGGGACAGGAGGACCCTGTGAGGCTGCAGCCTCTCTCCTCTCAGATCCAGCCACCTCTCCTAGGCTGCCCGGTCACAGTGCTGTCTCCTAACACCTCTCCTTCCATTCTGAGAGAATCAGATGTTAAATCATTGCTGTCTGGGGCAGCTCTCCTCCAGGCCTTGTACCTACACACCCAGGGTTACATCTCCTCTCTGTCAGCCAAAGGGCCACAGGACCCCTCTATTGTCCTGGGAGAGTAAATCCCATCTGTCATCATACCCTCAGGGAGGACCCATCACTGATGGTGTCTCTCGCTCTGCCCTGAGCATCCAGGAGCCCAGAGGACTATTCTTGTTGCATGCTTGATGGTTGTGACTGGGCTGGATTTAAATCAGCACATCCCAAAGATGCCAGGAAGGCCGTGACTGATTTGACAGCCCTTCACTTCAAGAAAGACATCAAGGCCCTGGAACGTGTCCAGAGAATGGCTATGAAGCTGGTGAAGGGCCTGGAGCACAAGTCCTGTGAGAAGCAGCCAAGCGAACTGGGGTTGTTGTGTCTGGGGAAGAGGAGGCTCAGGGGAGACCTCATTGCTCTCTGCAACGACCTGAAAGGAAAATGTAGGGAGCTGGGGGTCAGCCTCTTCTCACAGGTAACTAATGATAGGACTAGAGGGAAAGGCCTCAAGTTGCACCAGGGGAGTTTTAGGTTAGAAATGAGGAGACATTTCTTCTCAGAAAGAGCAGTCAGGCACTGGGACGGGTTGCCCAGGTAGGTGGTGGAGTCACCGTCCCTGGGGGTGCTCAAGGAGAGGTTGGACGTGGTGCTTAGGGACGTGGGTTAGTGGGTGACAGTGGTGGTAGGGGATGGTTGGACCAGATGATCTTAGAGGGCTTTTCCAACCTTAATGATTCTATGATTGTATGCTTCTGTGACATCTATATCTTGCTTCCTCTTCCAAGAGCAGAAGATACCCTGAGGCAGCATTTGATCTGTTTTGCTGGCCAAGATGTCACAACCACAGCAGTGGCATTTTGCAGCAGGCAGCCCCCCAGTGATGAATTAGAGCCAGTAAGAAAATGAGACTGCACAGAAGTCTGCTTTTCTCCATCTTTTCAGTCTTCAAATGCCATCTGTGGGTGGCAATCACAAGACATCCCAGTCTGCATGGTTAAGAGAGGTTTTTTTTTTTGTGTGTGTGTTTTTTTTTTTTTCCTCAGATATGTTAAGATAAGTTTCCCTGCAGATGTTGATGTCTACCACAGACTTGATGCCTACTGGGCACTTACACTAGCAGTTGGCCAATGAGTTCAGCATGTCCCAGAAATGGTGTGGTGTTCTTGTTTCTGTCATCCCAAAGTTTCACATGGCTGTGGTGCTCTCCTGAGGGGAACAAGGAGAATGCACTGTCCTAAAGACACCTGTGGGGATATTTTTGTCCTCCCCAGGAGGTGTCATCCTGGCTGGGCAGATGGCTGGATGCCATCTGGTTGTGTATGGAGTGAGTGAGATTGGCTCTGCAGGCACATCTGGGCTGGAAGGGTGGAAACATCTGCATTGAGGGGCTTGGGAGGTGTGGGTCTGCTGCTGTGCTCTGTGGCCTCACTTAATTTATCCCTGGTCTATCAAATAATGACAAAATAATGTGCACTGTGAAATTTCTTCTGACTGTTTTTTAACTGTACATTTTTGTTTGAATGTTTCTGGTTAGCAGTGGCTCTTTCTTGCCCTGCTTCGCTGTAGCACATCTTTCCCAGGTATGTAGCACATATTCCCCAAACCCAGCGGTAAGAGCACACTATTTACCATATAGCAGGAGCAAGTCAATGCTTCAGTAATGCCAGCTTGCTGCTGTTTGGACGCATAGCACACTGAAATGGAAGCTCAGGAAAAAAAAAGAGAATTGAAACTAGGGTACTGTTTTCCATATCATTCTTTAAAAAAAAAAAATAATAAAATGGAATTATGAAAATCCTTTTGCTTGTTAACAGTAATGTGTAATTAATGTGTTTCATTTCACCCTAACACAAAACCCTGTGAAACCCACATTGCTAATGTGCCTGATTTTTCACAGAGTTAACAGAAATGTGGTTACATCAACCTTTCATTGTATGTGGTGTCAGTTATGCACGGCACTCTTTGTTATGCATTGACTGCGCTCTCGCGCACGTGATCGTCTCAGAAACCTCGCACAATGGCATAAAAAGGCTCTCTTCTTGTCAGCAACACCAAATTTGGAGAAAAAAAAAAAAAAAAGAAAGAAAGAAAGAAAGAAAAAGATTTCAAATGATTACATCCTGTTGCAAGAGGACGTATTTTAGTAGAAATAGCTCTGATGTATCATTTATCTTTGCTTGCCATTAATACAACGTTAATTTATGGGCTGACATCATTGGGTACTATTTAAGGAACTGATTTTGATCACCTATTTTAAAATAAATTAATCACCAATTACCACAGACTTCTGTAATTCTGAAATTTTTCCAATCTGCTCTTGATCGTACTTTTTTGCCCCATTGGGAAGTGTGCAATAGCTGCACTGTGGTCTGCCTTCACTTATATGTACACGAGTTGTTTTACCCAGCACAGCTAGTGAGATTTCTGTTTAGCCAGAAAGCTTTTTACAGCACCTACAAGATGGAACAGTTGAAAATTATATTGAAAATGAGTACAAGTAATGGATTAGGGTAATATATAAGGTACTTGCCTGCAGACACGTATTGTTCCTTCCATGAGGATGACTGTTGTACTCCTTCTGACCCAAACCATGTGGAAGTCAAACCGGGCAGGTATTACAGCAATATACAGTAAATGGAGTTAACAATCCCATTTACAGGAAAAAAAACAAAAAAAACAAAAAAAAAAAAAAAAAAAAACACTAATTTAAGTCTTATTGTAATTGAGAAATGTAATCACCGTAACATGTCCACTGATCTGTGTCCAAAGCTCCCTGAAAGCAATGTCACCACTTTCATTTCCTGCAGCCACTACTGGATCAGGCCCTATTAGCGGCAGGTAGTACAGCAGCTATGAGATGAGATTTTTGCAAAGATTAAAATGCAAGCAGCATTTTTGTGTTAAGGAAATATTGCTTGATACTCGGGAAAAATAGCAGGAAAATGCTTAGTATTGAATGAACATTTTCTGTTAAAAGAAGTTATTTGTGTCCAGTGTCTTACATGTGCTCAGAGATCACTGATGAATGTAAACCCAATGGGAGACACTGCTTGTACAGCGATTTCCTTTGTGCCTTTTGCTGGATTCATGTATGCAGTCATCACAAGCTCTTCTTGTAACTAGCAAATGATCAGCGTTGTGGCAAGAACAGACCTCTATTTCCTCTATCTTGCAAATAATCCCTGCCTTGCCCAATAAGCAAAGGCAATTTGAGGAATTTGTACTGCTGCTCAAGCAAAAGCTCCCTGCTTCTCCCTTGTGAAATGTTTTCTTTTGCCAGGTTTCCACCACTTGTATCACACATTTGGTAATCTGCAAAAGGGACCTGTTCCATATTCCCAGTGTTCATAGCTATTACTATCAGGTGATTTTTTGTGCTGTCTTTTTTAATCAGACAGAGAAACAGATCTTTTACAGAGTCCAAACAGTGACTTGTTATAGCTTGCACTGTGTCATGATATCAATTTATGAAACCATTAAAGCTGTTTCAAAGGCGTTCGCTACTGTGCAAAGTTACATTCCTGAAACAACAAGCTTGGCTCTATTGATTCCTCTAGCAACTGTTCAACAAAGTGATTGTCATGAACTAGAAATGTTGTGCTATAAAAACTCACCTTCAAAATCTCTCCAAAGAAAAAGCTCTGCAAGGCAGTCTAAGTTTTTGGAAGATTCCTGACATTCTCCTTGGTACCTGCATTTTCTGTAAGGTACAGTTTGGGCACCCGAGTGCTGATTTCCCATGGAAGTTGAGAATCAAATAAAAATAGATTTTAGCAGAGCTTCAAACAAGCCAGCTTACATCTAATTCCCTATCCCTCACATCACATCACAGAATGCTGGAGGTGGGAAGGCACCTCTGGGTCCATCTGGTGCCAGCTCTGCTCAAGCAGGGACACCCAGAGCAGGCTGCCCAGGACCACGTCCACGTGTCTTTTGGAGATCCCCAAGGAGGAGACCCCACAGCCTCTCTGGGCAGCCTGTGCCAGTGTTCACATGCACCTCTACAGTCTACCAGGAACACCACAGCAGGGAAAGTTTATGTTGGAAATTTTAAAGATCAAAACAGGAGTTTTGGTGTGATACCAATCCACCATAAACCCTGCAAGATCTGTAGTGAGGTGAGTCTCCTGGTGGATGCTTCCACCACATGAACCTTGCACAGCACTGGGGTGATACTAGACACCTTTTGCTCATGGTTCTTCACAATAACATTTTTTTTTTTTTTTTTTTGAAACTAAACTCAGATTTAATTTTTCAGTCTGAAGTCTTGCTGCAGTCATACTCCTTTTTCACCATCTGGTCACTTTTGCTTGGATCTTTAAATCCTAGCAGACATCCTCTTCTATTTCTATGAAATGTTACACACATTGAAAAATGTTTCTACAAAAACAAAAGACAAAACGACAAAAAACACACAAACAACTGAGTACATCCATCTTTCGTTTTCTTTTTTTTTTTTTTTCTTTTTCCCACATATGTAATTTCATAACTTGTCCTAGTTTTGTAGGGAGGAGGTCTGTATTAGGAGAAAACATACATATCTGATACTACCACATCTTCTGAAACATATATTCTAAAAATGTGAAAACATTTTTATGTTCTGCAGCAGAACTGCCACTGCTTTGCTCCTTGTGACTGATGAACTTCTCCAGCAGGTCAACTGAATTTCTCCATTAGTGAGAAGGAAAGGAGAGACAGGAGCAGCCAAACACAAGAGTGAACACAGGAGTGGGCTGGAGATGCTTTTCCCAGGAACAGCACCTCCATTGCCACCAGCAGCTCCAGGCCTCACTCCTCAGACCAAATGCATCCCACACCAGTGCACCTCTGTCCTGCAGTGGCTATGGGCACGTTGCTGGGACCAGGAAACCTTTTTCCTCCTGGTAACTCATCTCAGACGACAGTAGCATGAGGCAGCTCCCCTCTAACTCAGGAACGTCCTCCCTTGTGTTGGGAACTGCTGTGCCTCTGGGAAGGCAGGGCATAATGCAGCCCATAAGTGGTCTTATTTCTCTGAGGCTTTTTTGTTCACCTGTTTCTCCCTGTACTGCAGCCATCTGTCCCAGGGTGCTGCTGAAGGAACAGGAGGAGCAAGGATACTTCCTTAAATATATAGGCCAGAGAATTCACTTTCTAATATTTGAAAAAAAAAAAAAAATATATATATATATATATATATATATATATAAAACTATAAACCGTTCTTGTGATTGCTCTCAAAAATACAAGTCTTACAAAAATACAAGTCTTGCTCTCAAAAAATAAGTCTTACCTGGGAGACTTAGCACTGCTCCCACCCTGAGATCACACCCCAGTGGGTTTATGTGGACTAACAATGTGCTGTGAACGGGTGGCTCTTTTCATGTTAAATTTTAATTATTTTGCTTGACACTTTATATTGACATCCCATTATTCACTTCCTCCCTTCTGAGCTTAAACAGTCTGAATATTTTAGTCCTTCTCCCATAAAAATCATTTTTACATCGTTGCCAGGCTTCCATTCCCCAGAAAGGTCAATGATTGCACCACAGATTCTGGTCCCTTGTTAAACTCTTGACCACATTGTTACTAAGGAATTTTATAGGATCCTCTTTTATTTTGGCAAAGTACCAAAACCTAACTAACCCAAGCTGTTCCTCATGGTTCAGGGGATTTAGCTGATGTGAAGAGTTAGCTTGCTGCTTTGTACCTCCTCTCCAGGGGGTTTCCTTTATGGGATTCTCCAGTCAAGCTGGAGGAGAAATCACATTATTTTGCCATGATGATGACACCAACAAGAATGTCCTCCTTGGGGAGTTAGCAGACAGTGTTTTTTTAAATGTGACAATGAATGTTGGACCTTGTCCTTGTGGATGAGGTGAGACTTTAGAATAAAAAACACTTATTACCTGAGGGTCAGAGGAAATAATGGCTGCAGTGCAACATGGTCACTTCTCCAGGTGAACATACATACACATACATATAAATATACATTAACAGACAGTGCAATCCATAGTTATTTCTCTGAAGTATACCATTTCAAGAACATTGTCTATAGAAACTACTCAAGATATAAGAAAATGTATATGAACAAGTCTGTACATTGCAAGACACCTGGGTTTTTGTCCTCCAACAAACCTGAAGGACACACTCATAGAGAATTTATTTATTTTTTAGCTGCCTCAGCTGATGTTAAGCCCATCAAATAACGCTCTTCCTCCTGCTCTCTTTTAAAACTTTTTTTAAACAACTTTCACCTTCCGCTTTAATCTTAATAAATAAATAAACAAATAAAATAAGGCTTTATTTTTTAAGTTAATGGAAATAAGACTGTAGATCTTTCGGTATCTATTATTTTGATTACAATCATTGATTTGTTGTGTACTAGCATAGATTTCCTTTCTGGCATTAGAGAAAAAACAAATAGAAGATGTTTTCAGATGTAATGAGGAGGGAAGACTTTCCGGAATTATTTTTGTCCAGGTCGATCATTTGGCAGTGGTGGTGGGTACCTTTGTTTGCCACGGTGACACAGCTTTCTCCTGAGCTGAAAAACTTCCTTTCAGCTTCAAGTAGGGTATTCCAACAATTCTTAATTAAAGACTAGAAACGCAAATACTACATTTACATCACCTGCATAATGTATGCTGAAAACAGAAAACATCATCTTGATGACAGTTGGAAGCATATTGCTTACTCAGCAAACATAACAAGAAATAAAATACGTCTTTTTTTTTTTTTTTTTTTTTTAAACCAGAAAAGCACTTAGTGATTTGTCACAAAAGAAACAACAGCAGTTTAAATTATACAGATGACAAGGATGTTCCTGTTCATTTCTAAGACAGAACATGGGGGTTTAATATTTTATGAAACAAAATTTTAGTGCAATAGCAAAATAGAGGACTTAAACTATCTAGGCACAGGCTTTCAAGACTTAGCTGTACATGACACAACCAATAATGCCCTGAGCACTTCCCTCCCCTGTGACTGAACCAAAGCACTAATAAAAAAGGAAAAAGGGAAAACAAATGCTAACAAACCTAACCTCTCCTTGTACCTGGCAGAACACCCATTCTTGAGGACCTCTTCTGAGAGAAACCAAACCAGCCTGCTTGTGCTGGGGAAACGGCAGGTCAGAATGAGCCACCAATTCATCATTTGCTTATTTTCCTCAAAGTAAGGCAACAGCTGAAAAATGGAGGCAGTTCAATGCTAGGTCTTGTTCTCTCCAGACCTCTTGAACACAAACCGCTGGCTCCTCTTCCTGGCACACCTGGGCCTTGTTGCAAATAGCTTTCACCTCCTGCACAACCTGCACGCATCACTGAGGGAGATTCATTTTCAGCATTTGCCGTCCAGTCACATTGTCATTTTCATAGTTTTGGGCCAAGATGGGTACAACCAGTAAAGTAAAGACTTCAGCTTGGCACGCAGTTCTGGGAAGCTCTCAGCACTGATGTGACTGGCTTTGATAGTGCAAAACTGGATGGCAGGCAGGAGCAGGCCTCGTCCAGGGCCACGTGCCACTTCTCCAAAAATCTCCACGCCATGGGGAAAGCAAAACTCAGGTCCTGTCCAAGTCCCACCTACACTCACATCCACAAAGTCTGAGAGTACACAAATCGCTTGAATTAGAAATGAAAGTTCAGATCCACCTTCTTGTTTTCTTTCTGTATTTGTTTTTAGTTTGCAGAAATTTGCTTCCAGGACTGCCACTGGTTTGCCTGGATAATGCTGTGGTTCATGAGGGGAGCAGAGTCTGGGCTGCTTTTCCTAGCTGTGACAAACACGAGGACCACCTCAGCCAGCTCGCACATCTGACTGCCAGCAGCAGAGGAAACCCAACTGACGCTGTCCTTAAGGGCTGATTCCAAGGACTCAACTTTCTTTACAGATTTTCTCAAAAGAAAAAAAAAATAAAATAAAGAGGCTAGAGATAGAAAAATATTTGATTTAACACTTAAAGTTTTGTGACTCCTTGCTGGTACCTGGTACACCATACAGTGATTTAACAGCATCCTTCCCTGCTTAAATTATGCAGAAGCAAATATGCCATGACTGCTATATCAATGGCTTTACTCTATGAAAACAAATGATTCTTAGGTGACAAAATACAAAAATTTTCCAGTTGTATGAAATAAATGCATTTTGAAACACCAAGATACTGATATCCTGAAAACAGAATTCGTTATGAAAAATGATTTTAATTATCTACCTCGTTTCTATGCCCACTAGCAGCATAGAGCAGTAGCTGGGCGAAATCCTTTGAGACAGGCTATGCAGCAAGTTTGAATAGGGATGGAAGCCTGGAAGGGACTGTGGGAACACAAATTAAGCCTACACTTCTAAACCCTGTAATCTGTTCAACATGGATACAACCAATCTTTTCTGTCCCTTCTCTGCAGTTGCTCACTCTTCTCACCCACCAACACCAGCTTCTCCAGCCACCGCCACATACCCCTGAAGATGCTCACCACAAAAGTGTCTCACTCAAATCCTTTCTGGTATTCTGCCTGTCAGAATTGGCTTGAGGATGGTGAAGACTTTAGTAAAGCTAACAAGAGGTGAAAATATGCCTTACTGAAGAATAAGGAAGAAGTGGAATTATCATTACAGTTCTCTCTCCGGCCATGGCCTAATTCGGGGCCACCCACAGCAAGCTGGGGCCCTGCCAAGGCAGAGCCGCTCTCCCAAGGCTGCCAGCTCCGGATGGAGCGGTGCAAAGAACAGACACAGATCCCCACATCATCTTTTTATGCCTGTGAGATGCCTGCTGTGCTTGCGGATGTCCAAAGAGACAGGCAATTACCACTACTAACACTAGCATGAGCCTGGATGTTGAAGCACTTGTCCCATTACATTGTGGTTTCAAGCACCTGTGCTGTGGCTCATGTTCTAGGGCTTTCAGATTTCAACATTTCAAATTAAAAAGCTGCTACAGGAAAGATTTCTGACTTGACAAATCCCCAAGGCCATGGGCAGAGTACAGTCTGTGCTGTTGGCCATGATCAGGCTCTTCAGGAGACACACGCAAACCCTACGGCTTCGATCTAGCCCTAAACGGAGGGTAAGTCAAACTTCAAGGTAAACTTCAAAACATTTCCAAAACATCATTAGCATTTGTTGTTGTAACCCAGACAGTCTTGTTTCACTTATGAGGGTCTCATACTATTTTAAATCTTGGTAACTCCTTGGCTTTAAAATATTCTGAATTTCAGTTTCATTGAAAGTCCTGGTGCCCTCGGTGCAAGAGGAAGTTGAAAAGCTCCCACTCAGCTTACTCCAGGCCATACTCCCTTCTACTTGTAATGGAAAGAAAATACTTAATTGCCCTTCCTAACAGCAACAGACCAAAATGGGAAAGTGAGTATTAGAACAAGAAGGAACTTCTATACACCCTCCCCCAAAAGAACAAAGTCTGCTGAAATGGCAATATGGTGTGCATGCCCATTACCACTCCCATCTTTTCTCTTCTATCCCAAAGACATTTCTGCCAGCTTTCAGGGCTGCCAGCTTTGTTGGCCACCTCTCCTATTTTACACAGCCTCTCATAGGACAAAGTCGTAGATAATAAGAAAACAAATTTTGTTACATTATAGATTCACACAGTGGCATTTTAAAGGCAAATAACATTGTACACTTTAAAATTACTCCACAATAACCACCTTTTTTTCAGTAATTTATGCTTAGTTCAGTAATTACAAAAATACCTAGGCTGCGTTTTTCTCATACTCCCAAAATTACTGCACAATTATACACGGAAAAAATGTGACTGACAAAGCAAATTACTTTTCTGAAGATTGCATGAGTTTTTCAGTTTTTCATAATGAGGCATATTTTCTATGTAATTTGCTTACAACTGCCTTCTCATTTTCCCAGTATCTTGAGGCTACAACTTCACCGATGAATTGTTCAAGACAAGGTCTCCAGCTGAGGAGAAGTAGAGCACTTCCCACATGCACTTTGCAGGTGAGCTGTGCCAGAGCTTACAGAGATGGCCAGAATATCCAGGTTACCACTTCACAATTCCTTCTCAAGGGGGAAAGAGAGGGTAGGATTCAGATGCATATCGTTAGGTTGGGAGCTCTGTGTAGGACACAGCATTGCACAGTTTGCTGTACAACAATCATTACCACTCAAATTTAGGAAAAGCACGTTTACATTGAGCCTTGATGCAATCTTGACCACAATATCTCAGAAGTTTACAATGTTTGGCCTTGACACACTACACCCATGAAAAACATTATGGTTGATGATGGAATAGCTCCATCTTCTGGAATAAAACTTACTTTTTTGTCAAACCTTTTTGCTTCCAATGTGGATCTGTACATAAAAGTTATTTCAAATCCTAACTTTAATATTTTTACTGATGAAAGGTGAATCCTGTGTAGTAAATGTGATGAATTCAGGATAATATGATTTCTGATAAAATTAAAGAGAGCATTCATTATTTTCTAATGACATTGAAAATGTACATGCATTGTTCAGTATAACATGTTACAAACTAACCTTATTATTTAATAGGCATAATCTGATTTTGCTAATACCAATTCAGATTCTGTTTGAGACTAACACTCAACATACACACACTTTAGTCCTGATTCAGGGTACCTCAGTTTCGTGATAAAAGTCTGTAGTTTTACAAAAGTGTGTTTGCAGTTAAATACTTGTCTGAAACTCAGTGAGACTGAAGCCCATGCTGAAGTATCTGAAGTCTGAAACTATACAGAAGGGTGATTCTTATTACCATTTTTCAAAGCATTTGAATGAATGTTTTAAATAAATATTTCATGTTAAGCACAACACATTTTAGGTGGGTAAATAGCAGTGAAGGCTTAAAATTTAACACATGGTCAAGTCAGATGTTCAACCAGAGTGGCCAGAATAAAACTGTGGTTACGATTCCCAATTTCATCTTTCACATACCACGGACAAATTGTATTGCTGTTGCTTGAAAAACAAACAAAACAACAAAAAACTGTTAGAGAACTAGAGCACTGAAGCTATAAGTTACCTACTGGGTGTTGCTGTGTATTATTTCTTGATTTCACGGGAAGGATAGAGCCACGAGAAAAAAATTAAAAAAATATATGAATATATACACTACATCTACTTTTGAAATAGTGATATCTAAAGTTAATATGTAATCATGGACACACAAGAATAGCAGAAATTTAAATAAACTTGCTTACCAAAACAAAGCAACTGAAGCTTTATTTCTCTATATAGAAAGATGAGTCCTTATGTGCATTCTTTTAATCTAAGGAAAATGAAAAAGCCATGCAGCCCTTGCAAGAAATGAGTCCTAAGGTGGTGTATATATATACGTACATACACGCACACAATGTTTCCCCTTTAACAGATGATTCCTCTCAACATATTTCAAGTCACTTAAGAAAGCAAAAGTCATGACTATTACTTCATAGTAGAATATTCTACTACAATTTTTTCAGTACAATAGCAAAATCATTGTATCAGCCACCATATTGCTCACATCAGTTAAACAAGAGCAAGGAACAAAACTTGAGCAGATAAACATGTATCTGGAAATCAGACTCCTTATGCAAAATACGCACAATGAAAAGATATAGAACACATGAAAGGAGTTTTCTTCAAAAAAATTATCTTTCAACTTTCTGCAACATCATGTGTCATATGGCTTTTGAATGGAGGCATTAGTTAAAAGAATTTTCCCACCCATAGTCAAGTATTCACTGTATTTAAGTACAGCAATGCAAGGACAAACAAGTTCAAATTTAGTAAACTGTATTACTTTATGTAATACAGTATTAAAATTCCTTTCTCTAAGGCTACAAAGACAGATTTACAGTAATATGAGGTACCAGCATTTATGGCAGGAAAAGTAATGGAAAAGAATTATACAGCATTGTCATCAGACATTTTTTTTAATCTTTCCCTTTTCTTTGTTTTTGCCTTTTTTTTTTTTTGCTTTTTTTTTTTTTTATTTAAACAAAATACATGTCTTGATGATCACATGCTTTAAGCTTATGCTCATTTATTTATTTATATATATATATATATATATATTATTTGTAGGGGCAATTGAGAGAGAGTCACAAATAAGGAAAGGACACTAAGGTTTTAATAAGGGCAACAAAAAAAATGTTTTCACCAGAATAGATTCACATTACAGTACACCAATATTGACAGCATTCTCTTTTGTCTATTTTTGGTACATAAGATGGAATCTCTCTACATAACCTCATAAGGCTTCAGTAACTAAAAAGTAAAAAACCTATTAGTTTACAATTTATTTAAAAATTCTGAAAGACACAGCAAGTTCTAAACTTTAGTAGTGCTACCCATACACAACCATCTGGTTTAAGAACCCAGTAAAAGAGTGTCCTTTCAAGGGAGCTTGCAACAGCAGAGTTGTGCAATATGGATGTCTCTTACTACAAGAAAAAAAAATTACACATGGCACATTCTCATTCATATTTTTGCAATGTAAAAAGTTACAAACATACCTAATCAAATAAATAATAATAAAAAAAAAAAGAATCTGAAATGTGTTTGTTATGTGTCCTAAAATCACTATGCAGAATAATGGAAACTTTCACTCACAGATTATTTACATGGTAATACCCAGGTGAGGGTACACACTGCTACAAAACTCATAAAACAAAGGGTAAACTTGAAATGTTCTCCATAATAAAGGTCTAGCAGCATGACTATATCTAATGCTGTTTGTTTTCTTGAATGTTTTTGGAAGTTTGTTTTAATCAATGTCCTCATCCAGTTCATAATTGTCCTTTTCATAAATATCTTTTACTAAAAGAACCCGTACGAGCATATTTTCCAAAGTGTTGCGGTCCAGTGAGGTGGAAGTGTACCAGATAGGACTATCCGAGGAGACAGAGCATTCTGGTTGCAAATAGAACATGTCCGTCCTCTGATTCAGATTCTGTGGGCTACAAGGTGGAAAACAAGGGGAGTTAGAATAACAGTTTCACAGAACGTATTAATACATTAATATTTCTGACATTGTGTTAACGAAATCCTACGTGTATTTAGGCAAGTTATTAAATGAAGATTAATGTGGAAAAATATTAAAATTCCTTCTATTTTACTCAGAGGGTTGGTCACTAAGCCTTAAAATCCCTTAACACCTGACCTGATGTATTTTGGAGTTCACACACATGCTTAATCCAACTCAGATATACCCTCTACACCACTAGGAAATTCTAGTATTTTGTTCTTTTAAGCAAGTCTTCGGAAATAATTTTCATTCCTGCATATACAAGTGCTCATTCATGCTCTATCCTTCATAAATGGATGCCCCACTTCTACAGGCATTCAAGACCAGGCTGGATGGGGACTTGGCCAACCTGATCTAGTGGGTGGCATCCCTGTCTACGGCAGGGGGTTGGAGTTAGATGATCTTTAAGGCTTCCCACTTCTCCTTCCCACTTTCTGGAAAAGCCAGCATTTTTATAGGAACAAGCAATGGTATATTGTGCACAACTGTGAATGAGAGTATCCCTCAGGTATCAGTTGCAATTGTCAACTGTTTAGCAAGTATATTTCAACCACAGTTTGGCAAATATATTTCAAAAAGCTGACATTACCTTAAATTTTGCAATATTTCACGTACAATAGATTTTAAAGTGTTAAATATGTTAATTACATGATTTCATCAAAGATGCAAAGTACATGTTGTTAGAATTGGAACCAGGAAAAGCAGCCTGCTGCTCTAGATAGCAGTGGTGACCAATATTTCAATATCTGCAAGACAGTGGGACCCTAAACAATGTTCCAAATGGACGTACTTGAGTTCTTTTTCACAAACTTGAGAGTTTTCTATAGAAAAGTGATTTGATCCCCACTAACCCACTACTAGAAGTTGAGTATCAGTTTTTTTAATAAAAAAAAAAAAACAACAACAACAACAAACATGTTCCACAGTGTAATAATACACCCTCTTCAGATCATGACAGTAGATAGTGGAAAGGTGAAAAAAACAACAATACACCTCACAACACTCACAACTGAATTAATGAAAAATGAGGTGCTTGCATTAACAGACAACCACAAGTTTCTCTTTATAACATCATATACTTTACTTCTGTCTACATCT
Organism: Aythya fuligula; assembly: GCF_009819795.1. Classification (NCBI taxonomy): domain Eukaryota; kingdom Metazoa; phylum Chordata; class Aves; order Anseriformes; family Anatidae; genus Aythya; species Aythya fuligula. The sequence continues at coordinate 188,558,076 of NC_045559.1, forward strand.
TTCTTCAGTTTTAAGAGTAAAACATTGTTTCCAAACACGTCAAGTGTTATATTTCCTTTGATCTACTGTGTACTTTTTCTTCTCCTGTATCACTTGCCTATTCCACTTACAGTTACATAAAAACTCCACTAAAATCCATTGCTGTGGTGGCTGGTCCAATTAATGAAAAATATTTTCCATGAAATCCTGTTTTCAAACACTTCCAAAACATTCAGCTGCTAAATTAATTTATTTTTTTTTAATTTTCCGTATTTCTTTTAATGTATTAATTTCTGAGTGGACTGGAAGGAAACAAGCTATTTATAAATAGTGGGTCACTGTCAGTAATATTTTTTCTACTACAAAAATACTTTAACTTACTTTAAGGTACCTCAGAAGTATCTACATTTCAAATTTGTGATGATTTAACATGAAGCAAATCCATTGTCTTGACCAACTTCTTACTGAAGAGACACTGACCTCACAAACACCCTCAGCAGCAAAACCTATCAGATTCCTTGTTGAATCTGCAGAGATGCTTGATGTTGCTTGGTTAAGAAGACAATCATATTATCATTCCCAGATGGAGCCCTTAACAACCAATACTGAAGTACTCCACTGCTCTTTTGCAGGTATTGTCTGTTTACAGGAGTGGAAATTTCCATGCCTTCATTTCATATTTTTTAGAAGAATTTAATTCATTTCTTTTGCTTGAGCATATTTCATCATCAAAAAGTATCCCTTTTCTACTCTGGTATTACCATTCATTTCTACTCTGGTATTACCACTCAGATCTACTCTGCATTACCATTTCATACATACCTTTTAGACAAATAGCACTCAAACATTTTCACAGGGCACCTAGCTGGATCAGACGTGTTTTCAATTTGTTCAAATATTGGTTCGTCGTCTTCATGTTTCCTTTTTCCAGTAGTAATTTTATCTTTAAGAAGAAAACAAAGAACATCTAAGCCATAACTTGAGGTTACTGCACATTTTTCAATAAAACCCACCAGGTACTGCAATTCAATCACCAGAGCTATGTATATCTGCACACTGGAAATGCAACCCATAGCCACAACAATGTCCCAGATGTAGCATGTAGACCAGTGAGCTGAAAGGCATCATTCACTGCAGATTACTACTGTAGTCTCCACAGACAACACACTCCCATTAAAGATCCAGGAGCCAAGAGCTGCTAAACTCTACGCCATGGCAGACCTCTGGCTCCTGGCAAGGTGCCCAGATGTCCCTCAGATGAGCAAAACGTGGATGCAATACTTATATACTTGTACAATACTTATTCTGAAACTGTCATAGTACCTTCACTATCAGCTCTGCATAGGGAAGACACTTGATATCGAAGACAAGCTTTACTTTCCATTGTTAAAGGATTTTTCTTCCACTGTCTAAAAACAGTGCCAAAAGAAAGTCTTAAGTGCTGCTCCACTGTTTTCAGACCAAAATACTTGGTGTTAAAGTAGAACAGTGTATTCAGAAGAGCAACTGGTGAATGTGATCCTAGCTGTTTAATCCTCCATAGATAATCTTCTTCAACTCGAGAGAATATCGACCCTTCAGGAAAAAAAAATATTAGAGAAAATGGATTAGCCCATAAACTGTCCAGATGTAAAAGAATAAAGTTCTTGTTTGATGTAAAATTTAATAAAATGCTCATGAGAGAAGCCTCTCATATTTCATCATACACCCAAGCCCACAAAAACCACCCAGTAAGCACACAAGCATCCATTGTTTCAGGAAGAGACAGTTGATAAGGAATATAAGTATATGCAATTTTATACAGAATACATTTCTTTAATTATTTCAACAGTATTTCTTACATGTGACTCCCTCACGTTATCATATAAAAGCAGATGTTCAAGGGGCTAATCTTAGTCCCTTCAAAAAAAAACATATTTTTTAGTTCTCTATATTCTGCTCACACAAGGTTTCTGAATAGCTGCACCTTCATTCTTATTGCTCATGGATATCTCACTTGGAAATTACTTCCAGGGCATATGTTTGCATAGGGAGGGCCAGAAACAGAGCCCTCCAAATCTATACAGAAAAAGAAGACAATGTCAAGTAGAGAGAGGAAAGGGGTTGGTAAGGAGGAGCCCTCACTCACAAGAAGATTGTGGCAGAGATGGAAGAATGGATTCTGCAGTTCAGCACCAAAATTGATCTGCCGGGAAAATTTTCCTAGAATACCACACTTCTGTTTCCTCCATGAACCAACAATCTTCCTGAGCAAAAGGCTCAAAACTGAGAGTTCTCCCAGTCTAGTTAATCCTTAATATATAGCTCATTAGCCCAGTGCCCACCTGCCTGTTTCCCATTTGAGAACTCACTTGGGCAAAAATAAATCCAGCTCATGTAAAAAGTCGAAAACAAGCTGCTTTTTCTGGTTTCTCTCTCCTGAAGATGGATAGCCAATTTAAAATTAACAGGTGGTGGCAAAATCAACTCTTGCAACATGGATTACCAAGAAAAAAGATAAGAATTACAGGCACAGTCTTAACTGAAATCTTAGATGAAATCTTGGTGATTTTTAATCAATGCACAAAATGTTTCTATGTAACTACATGCTTAAGAAAACAGAGCTATTAAGAGAGAAAAAACATACATGACCAAAAAGAAAATTACCATCTGGAAGTATGCTTGGTTGCCAACTTCTAAGGATTTTACTCAATTCCTGTTCAAACGTCTGGTAGACTGGATCAATAAATATGTTGTCTTTTCGATTACTTCCATATAAATACTACAGAGAAGAGAGTAACAGACAATATTTACAATGTCAGATTAGGCCAAATCCTGTGCACTACAGGGTTGTTTGTCAGTACAATATTTGCACTCTTAAAAAAAAAAAAAAAACAGTATCTGAAAATAAAATGAAAACCTACTAAATACTGGAAAAGTTTTAAACTCCAGTGCAATGTATATTGTAAATTTTTAACTAGATATGAATCATAGATTAATTACAACTCTAACATTTTTCTCTAAAATGTTCTTGTATTCAACATTGTATCAGTGAACGGTGAGTCACTGAAAAAAAAATAATAATAATAATTTATCTTTTCCTCCAGCTATGTCTTCAAAGAAAAAACACATTTAGCAAGAAACTGCCATTTTATTCATGAAGTCTGGTCAACCACAAAAGCATCTCCAACACAGACATCAGAGAAAAAAAAAAAATCAGCAGTGCAAGAAAAATGATAGGTTGATGCAAGGCACCTGCCTATTCTGCTGTCTATCTTCACCCTCCTGACCTTACAAACAGAAACTCTTTTGAACCTTTACCAAGAACTCATGGCTGAAGGCTATGCTAGTGTTTGACATTATCCTCTCTGGAGACATTTCTAAGAAATAGAGGATTGGATTCTTAAAATTTCCACTCCAGTGTTATCTTTGTGTGAACAAGCCTGTTAGTGAACACAATAAACGTGACAGACAAAAAATGTACTCAGTTCTGGCAATGGCATCTATTTCTGTACACATACTTGAGATAATATTAAACAGCACTCATTTTTATTAAACAGTTCAGCATATCTTGATTTGCTTATCTTTGCACTTTACTTTTATAATAAGGAAAAATGAATTAACACACTTCTTAGAAGCTTCCAGCACATCTTCCTTCAGGTAGGTATTCTTCAAAGTACAATATTCCCCAAAATATGATTGTTTCTATACACATTGGTTTTGATTTTATAATGCAGTTCCAAAGCAGACAGTACTGCTTACTATAAGCATCACAGGGTTTGCTCCTCTCTCCCTTGAACATTTTTCCTCCATGAGTTTCCCTTTTCTCTGTATTAAACACTCCCATAGGTCTCTATCAAACACTGGCAGCAATACTGAAATCAGAGCGAAAACTCATTTGAAACCAACTCCCACTCAAACCCAGTGACAGTTCAACTAAAAATGTTTCTGTTTTCTGGTTCAGAATATGTTTGGCTAAACCCTGACATCCCCTGTAAAAATCAGTGAGACCATTAATGCTGCAGGGTCTACGCAATAATGCCACATTAGGGTCTTCCCTGCTACACAACTACCAAATGCACATCATCACACCTTCATTTCTATACTATAGTGCTGTGCTCTGCTACACTGCGAGCTCTGGAGGGGGCAGGATTAGCATTAGCAGCTTCCAAGTGAGATGGTGGTAAGGTGATGGTTGGACCAGATGATCTTGAAGGTCTTTTCCAACCCTTATGATTTTATGAGCTCTAAGGAAACCAGAGCCACCAGGAAGGCACTATGGGGCATGCTGCTTTCTGCAATGGGAAACAGCCTTAATTACAGCCCAAAGCACATTCAAATACCTGCTTAGCAATATCAGCCTGAATTTTGCCCAAACCACCCCATTATTAGACTTACTATTAGATTATGTACTCTTGTTTCACTAGCATTTTGCTGAGAGTATGCAGACATAGATTTATTAAGGGGTGGAAGAAAAGGTGACCAACTGAACTGGCTTTAATTCCACCTCTCCCAGTGCACATTTTTATGCATCTGCTGCAAATACCACACGCTTCCCCTCAGTGCCACACGTGCAGAAAATCATCTTACACTGGGACAAAGAATGAGGGCCATGATGCAGCAGGAGTGCAAGGCAGGCTAACACCTTTTCCACAGGACTCCTTTCTGCTAGATGCCCACCCCATCACGTGACAACCTTTACTTTGAAGTGTTGTATTTTTCAAGAACGGTACTTCAAAGATGCCAAAACCTCACTGAACCAACTCTGGCCATAAGCAGAACAACTTCAGCTGCAAATGAACCAGAACTGAGAAAATGTACTGGTTTGATTCAAGGACTAGTACACTGTGACAGATTTTTCAAGTGCTTCCTTTAAAAAAATAAATAAATAAATTACACAGTCAGAAAGACAGCTGAAGACTTGATGGACTCCTTAGCACTTCCACTGTGCTACAACCATGCCACTGCCAAGAGGAAAAGCTCCAGCCTGAGCCAGTGCCTCACCATAGTGAGTTTGGTAACTTTGATGGAGGAGGAGAGTGCTCTATTTCTGACTCACGTCTTCCCCATTCTCTTTCTTTGATGTATTACTCCAAGTTAGTAAACTATTGCTGGTTTCTGGCATAATTTTATCCTTATCTGGCATCATTTAATGTTCTGAGCCCCTTCTGGGTTAAACAGAGCAAATAACTTTTACACAGTAACAGGCAATTTATCCATTCTTTCATGGGTACCCATAAAGGGGTTGTCAGATGGAAAGAAGGGGTAAGGACATACTAGAAGGCAATGTGTTTTGTGGTAACTACACTGCATTTAGAGTACTACTAACTTGTTTAAACCTCTTTCTTCAAAAGGCTAATGCATACCCACATACATAAAATTTGCATTAGCACACAAATGTTGGCTGCAACCTTTGCCAGATCACATGCTTACATGTTTCTGCTCCTCTTGCCTCTGTGAAATGCAAACTCTTCAGAAAAAGGGCAAATATACCTATCATTCTGAATACCAGTGGCACAATTGGGCCAGACAATGAAATGGGGCTGTTAACACCACCTATATTAAATACTGGATGCTAAATATAAGCAATAATTACATAGTCGTATGAGTACTAGTTATTCCTTTAATGTTTCAGCATTGTATGTGTGTTAGAGCTCCTGATATTTGTGTTGTACAACACAAGCAACTGGTTCTGATGAACTAAAAAAGAAAAAAACTTATTCTACGTATAATTAGCTTTCACAATAGGCAAAATAAACATTGTCAGTGGCACAGAGACAAATTGAAAAAGATAAAAGCTATTAGTCAAGTTCCATTTTATAAACACATCGCTCCTCTATGTTTATCAGCTCAATATGAGTATTTTCTATTCAACAGAAAGATACAGAGAGACAGTAGATCATGCAAGTGCAGTGGCAGAAAGCTAGCTGAATTTGAAACATGCTTTGTAGCAATATTGACTAAAATGCCAATGAAGGCTCACTTCTGAAATTTCAACCATGAGGGAACGATATCAACTAACTCTTTAATTTTGTATAGTCTTAATATGGAAAAGTTACTGGAAGCACTAGTTCTTTTAAAAGATTTTGATTAAAATATTTGATTGAAAGATTTGTTGAATATTTGTTATTCAAGTACTTTGCTTTAAATGTAAAAAAAGTTTAAGCAGGATGACAAAGTTTGTGAACATCTTGCTTTCTACATCATATGCATTTTTATTGCCTTTTAAATTAAATGAAATTTTCTGTGTTCTCAGCTCTGAACATGGTTTATTTTATCTATGATTTGACTTATATACCAAAAAAATAAGACATTCTCTGCTTAAATGATAAGCTGTGGAATAGTTTTTTTTCCCATATCTAGTGATGTGTTATTGCCTTCACATAAAATACATCTAAACTGACTCCCTTTTGCTTTGAAATATGATGTAATTGCAATTTGGGGGTGGAAGGCAAAAAAATACAGCACAGTTTCTTGCATTCCAGAAAAGAAAACTGCCTGCCCCCATCTTCAATATTCAGTAAATTAGGCTCTCCCAGAACAACACTTCAAATAGCTTGTTTCCACTATCTGCCAAGTAACTGAATTAGTAAAACCTTTACAGCTCATTCCTAAATTTCATTCTTCTTTTACATTAAGCCATCTTTAACAGTCAAATGAAGCACAGCATTTGGAAAAATTATGTCATTTTAGATTGCAAATTCCTTGCTTCACCCCAGCAAAAAGCTTAAAATTATACCATACCAGCTTACATTTGAGTTTTCTGCATGGGTCTGCAAACTCATTTTCTATACAGACAGCTTTCTATAATGTGATATATACAGCAGCCTCTCTGTGTTCCAGATCATAGCCATTATATTAAGAATAGCTCCTAGCCTCTTCTCAGCCAATAAATCCACATTATCTCCATTCTCCCACTGAAATGGATTAGAGTGAAATCAACAGCTCCATTTCCCATCTCTACAGCCTCTACTAACCTCCTGAATCCCAAGACACAGATAATAGATGCTGTCAGGTGCATAGTTCTCTCCATTTGGCCTTCGAATTTCATTGACAAAATGTGCCAACCCATAGTTTAACTCAGCTGAAGTATGTGATAATAGATCTTCCTTTAATTTCACAGACTTTGCTGTAAAATAAAGAAAAAACGCTACATTATACAACAGTATTATTACATGCTTGGGGTGGGATGGGGTATTTTTGGACTGAAGGGGGGAAAACTGGCTTGTTGTCCTCTACACTAACAAATGAATGAGTCTGGATGTAACAAGTAGTTCAAGTGTTAGGTCTATATTGAAATAGGCAAGGCTACCAGAGTAAAGTCTAATTAACTAAGTGCAGCATCACCCACTGAAGAATTTACAGTCATGCACAGCTGAGGATGACACAGAAGCAGAAGTAGCCCAAGATGCTGAAGTGAACACAGTGTTGTAGAGGGAGACCTTCAGGGGAAATGACAGTTTCCAAAGATCCAACAGCATAACACAACAGTGCTAAGATGCATGTAGGAACTGAAGAACAGCAAGAGTACCAGCAGTCCCTCTTTCTCCCCTCAATGTAAATAAATGTCCATACAGCAGAGCTTTGCAGAAAGAGAAGCAGTACTCCACAGGAGTGAAGGCCACACCATGTCAGAACTCCAAAACCTTGTAATGCCAGCCTCTGATGAAGATCTCTTCATCCTACAAAAAGTAGGATGCCCCCCCCTTGCAACTCAGAAGAAGCACAGAAAAGGTACAAACTCTAAAGCAAGTTAGAATACAGGGAAAATCAGGATGCAAACAAAAAATCTAAATGGTCACAAAGAAAAGGTGAAAGGTTCTAGAAAGGTTCTGTCCTGGCTTGCACTAGAAGTGTAAGTCACAGAACACTGAGCCAAGTAGGGAAAATTTCTTTACTAAAAAGAGTGTGGCAACTCTGTGGTAAAATAATCCCAGTTATTGTAGGAACATTAGGGACATGTGAAAATTTCTAATAATAATTCCAGCTGAAAATCGGACATTATCAACAGTTCTCACTACCACATTAAAATCTGGATGCCAGATTTTTGGAAATACTTACTTGATTTCAGTTCCTCTAATTCTGGCAGCTCTTCGTTTAAGTGCCGAGACTTCACCCAGTGCTTCCACGCGTTTACACCATATGCATATTTAAATGGAAAACTACACTCTGAGTTTTCAGAGCTATCATCATGAGACTGGTACTCTGACACCGCTTTCCTCTTCACTCCCTGCCATTGAAACAAAGTGGTTAATGCTACTAATAGCTTCTAACAGGAATAACAGAAGCTGGGCAGAATAAGCAAGCTGCAGGCCAAATTATAAACTAAAGGTTCAGTATAAAGGAACATACGTTTCCTTCAGCTAGAGCCAGCAGGTAGTTTCTGTGTTGAATATACTTCTAAGAGGAGTGTTTACTTAAGCTGACAGTCATTTCTAATTCACCTTTCAAACTGATTTCTAAAACAGACAAAAGATTTTTGATAATGGATTTGCTGCATTGGTTATATCATATTAAGCAACAAACATAAGGCACCCAATAATTCAGTGTGTTTTTAGGATTTCATTTTGTCAATGCATAGGATGTTAAAAGATACTATCAATCTGTCAGGTCAACTTTTAGGCTTAGCTGAACTCATCAATAGGGCCAACACGGGCCCAAAATTAAAGCATGCCTAACAGTTAAAGGGATAGTACCGTTAGTACAGACTCCAAATCTAAAACCAGATCCATTCATTCTTAGTAAGTTTTATTATCAGCTTTGCGCCAGGCATCAGAAACTCTATTGCCTGTTAGCTTCCTTCTAAATAAAAGAATAGGGCTAATTCGTTTGCAATGTCTAAACTAGGATTTTAACTGAAAATAAAATCTAGGAAAATTACAAGCAAATAAAAAAGTAACTTCTTTTAACCATTTTATACAGTAGGTGCTACTGTCTCGCTATAAGCCATGGTAATGCCAACATTCTTCTATTTGACTATCAAATTAAATCATGAGAGTTTTGTTTAAATTCAAGGTAGAAAAACATTGAGAATACAGTAAGTATATAAAACAACAGGTGAAGCACTAACTATATCCACAGATCTATCGATGTGAATCCTTTATAGCAAAATTTAGAAAGCAATTTTAAATTCTTTACAGCAGAATATAGAAACTGCACCCCTATTAAATCTAATAGTTAACTGTAACAGTCGAGGACTAAAATAAAATGCTTACTTTCAGTATCAATTTACATCAAAAAGATAGGGTACTACATACCCTAGGTACATACGCAGTAAAAGCCTACAAGCAGTATGAAAATTGAAAAAATCATGGCATATTTTTGCCCACTAAAATTTTGTGCCTTTTTAATAGCATTATATGATTACCTTCTTTTTGGAGCGCGGCCTTGGCTGTTCCTCATATTCTTCCCCAAAAACGGGAGGCAGTAAAAATTCATTTTCTGTATCAAGCTCCTCAGTTGCTGAAAATATATTAACAGAAACTTAATTTTTAACTCCTTTTGGAAAATACTGGTTTGAAAAGACAATTACCTATACCAGCATGCATTAATATATGGGGTCTACAAAAGGCCACATGAAACGTTAACAAGGACAGGATTTCACTAAGAAGGAATAAGCCTATTCTTACTTTAAAGGTAAGGCAAAACTACCAAAATGCTTTTTCTAAATAAATTGCAAAGTACACAATGCTGAATATTTTCAAAAACTATCTCACATCACTATGTCAGCATTTCTTCATACTCTGGTCTTTCACACAATTTTTCCTGCCTAGGCAGTCTTTGGTATTAAGAAGTTTAAGTTATGGTGAAAATGAGCAACTATGAATGGAAAAATACAAATTAACTTAATACAAGCGCTATGTTCATTGACTGCTGTCTTTTGTATTCATGTTTTGTATTTTATATAGCTACTGTATGTGATTAAAAATGCGTCAAGAATGTCAGTTCTTTCAGAGAAACTGGTTTTAGTCTATATTTACAAGGTGGAGGCCTAGCTTGTGACAGATGATATTATAATACATGTAAACAGATAAAAATGCATTACAATATAATACTACTTATTTAACGTTTCTGGGTTAGGATGAAGGTCTATTATTTCAGGCAACACAGCACAATGAGAGAACATACAAATAGATTTAATGGTGTAAGTTCCAAATTTATTTACTTTACTGAAGATGGTTCGTCTCTCATGCAACTATCAGACAATGACTTCATTCAAAGCAATGTTCTTCTGAGAATTATTCCAATTTTACCACCTTACTAGTCAAGAACTTATTCAAACTATCACCAAATGTATCACCACAATTAGGAAAACTGGTCCAAATTAAAATATCATTGGCATTCAAAGATTTAAGAACTCTACCCCCACACTAAACACCAGCCTTTCTCCTGCTATCAAAAATAATTGAATATCAGAAGCACTCCAAGAAGATTAACATCTACTATAAACTGCTATTGTTTACTATTCCACTTTGGTTTTTACTTCCATGATTTTTTCCTTCCTTATGTAAAAAAAGCCTTTCTTGTACGGAGGGTTAAAAAATAAAGAGGGTACATATTGCTAATAATACTTCCTCAGATTAATGTCAATCTGTTTTCCTTACTCCAAGACTTGATCTTCAAATCAGACATGTAGCAAACTGAGAAATTCAGTTTGGGCAAGTAGCGTGGATATCTACGGCACAAGGCAGAAGGAGACTTTCAACAGCAGATATAGAAACTCCCCAGGGAAGGTATGAGTTATATGCCCTAAGAAGCTACATCTAAGGAGTTCTACCTATAACCAGGAGCTTTCTTGGATTGAATAGTACACAGTGTAAGGAAATAAAGACTGTTTGCCTGCATTCTGTAGAAAACAGTAGAAATTGTAAAATTTAAAACCAAGACCTTCTTTCAAGAAAGGTCTCAAATTAGTGATTTTCCTGTTAATTCAAATTTAAACTTTTTCAAATATACGTATGGATATGAATAAGATACTAAAAGGTAACATATTAAAAGGATATTTGTCCTTTTGTCATAGAATCATGGAATGGCCTGGATTGGAAGGGACTTCAAGCATCATCTAGTTCCAACCCCCCTGCCAAAGGCAAGGACACCACCCACTAGATCAGGTTGATCAGGGCCTCATCTAACCTGGTCTTAAACATCTCCAGGGATGGGGCATCCACAACCTCTCTGGGCAACTTGTGCCAGTGCCTCACCACCCTGAGGGAAAAACTTCCTTCTAACCTCTAATCTAAATCTCCCCTCTTTAGTTTAAAACCATTCCCCCTTGTCCTATCGTTATCTATCCGAGTAAAGTATCTACTTGTCATCTCCACTCTAAACCAGCATTTCACTTCACATGTAAATATCTGGTGATTCAGGATGAATTCATTATTGTTTTCCACGATCCATGCTATTTGAAACTTCAAGCCTTCAAAGTATCCTTCCAAAATCCATGTCCAAAAAAAAAAAAAAACATACATCCATATAAGCCATAACCTTATGAAAGATTAACTCCTTAATTAATTCCTTATCTTTGCATGTTGCTTAAAATACCATGTTTAGAAAGATGGTTAAAGTCCTTTGGAAGTCCCCAGTCCTGCAACAGCATGGCAAAGTTTTACTAAGAGAGTCAGCCAAGTAGATTTTGCAATCAAATTAAGCTCCCATGAAAGGATGATAAAACAAATTGTAATAGCTGTCCATAATGTCTGTTTCACAATATATATTAAAATTACAGAAAAAATACCTCTTGGAAAGTCTATTTCAATATCAAGGTCTCGTTCATATGGAACATCTGGCAAGCTTCTCTGTGCCTCTGTTTCTGAGTTTAGTATATTTGACTCAACTATCATACCTGTAAATAAACAAAAATGGAAAAAAAAAAAAAACATTTTAACTAACATGGATTAGTCAAAACTGGACAGATTTAGACTGTTATAACCTGCTTGGTTCTAAAACTGCTTTTTCTGCTCATCACAAAGTCCTAGATTTTGTTGGTTTGGGGATCTTAGATTTACGTCTTCAATCTGATTTCCTTTAAACAGGAAAGATACTTATGATCCCATCTGTCCCTCTTCATTAAGATGAGTCTCAGTGTATAGAATACCAGATACTGGGGAATCTGGATCTTATCAACCAATCACAGAACACAGATAGGCTTGAAATATGTAACTACTTTTCTACATACTTTGGCCAGCAAACAGAACAGACTTTCAAGTCTGTGAAAGATATCCTTCAAAAGCAAACAAGGAAGGCAGGCTGAGAGAAACAAAAGCTTGACACAGAAGTGCTGTCTGGTGCTGATGTGTCACTATCTTCAGAGAGGTGATACTTGCATGTGAGGATCAATCAAGAGCCAAACCATCATTAGGTAATCTGGTTTTGTTGACGACAGTTCCACCTCTGAAATGTATGTTTCTTTAAGTTTTAGCAGCCCCCTGCTTCCCCACACACAACGTAAAATGTGCCTAGTAAAGTATTACCACAAAGAGAATGGGCCCCTGCTGTATCCCACCATGTTCAGAGGAAGCTGTTCACACCCATGTGAGGTGTGAACCTCAAAGACACAAGTATGGAGAACACTTCCCCTAAAGCTTTGACTTGAGCGTGTCTGGAAGGAAGAGTGGTCTGGTTATGACTTGTTTTGAGTTACACTGAGAAGAAAGCCTGTGAGTGCAAACATAGATGACTGCTTGCTATCAGCTGGGATGTTGGCATAAGCAAAGAGAATGTTTATATTTTTAAAGACAAAAGTAAGACAAATGACTTTGTCCACCAAAGTCACGCAAGAGACTTCAGAAAGTTTTTTGTACTTTACATGTATTAAATGTTCTAAAGTATTTAAATAATTAAGATTTCAATTTAATATAAGAACTCAATAATAGCACTGTTGCAGTGAAAGAATGTTCCCCTACCATCAAAAAAACCCTCCTCTTTATTTAAATATACCCCATCACTCCAAAGAGTCAAATATATGGTAACTAACTCACTGGCCATGTCAGAAACTTCTGTTTTTCCATCATGTTCAGGCAACATCCCCGACAAAGTCAGTAGCTCAGATTCCAGAGGATTTGAGGGCACTTTTCCCCTCAGCTCTTCTATTGCTGCAAGGATTTTCTCTGTGCTATCCAGAGTAGTGGGCAAGAAAACTGGAACTGGCACCTGTGTAGACAGGAAGGAAGAGATGACTAGAAAAAAAATTCCTGCAACAAAGCAACAGCAGCAACCAGCACAGGAACGCCAACTCTACACCCTTGTAGAAGACCGAATTAAAGTGGATTAGAAAAATATCATTTCAGTGTGAGATAAAAAAAAATTGCTGACAGGTTAAAAAAAATTAATACAAATGATTCAGAATGGAAGGGCGAACAGGAAAGGACACAAAAGTAGATACAACAAACTATAGTGTGTCAAAATCTGAACAGAAGGAATTTTGGAGCTCTACACCTCATTCTGACTGTAACTTCAGACTAACCGTTTGGACAAATCAACATCCTCTTTTCATGACTTGTTTGTGAAAGATGGAATTTCAGGAATTCCTCTTTTTTTTTTTTTAACCACTGTTTGGATGACATTTGGTACATAAATGATAACAAATTTAACTTACAGTTATTTTCTTTTCCCAGTACAAGATTCTTTTTTTGTTGTTGTTTTCTTTCTTGCTTATCCTGCTCTGCCATCCCTCCCTAACACAATCTTTCAGTTTCTCTATCACAAACAACAAATCTAGTTGTTTAATGGTTATTCAGCAAACAAAAACATCACTCAGAATTGTTTCTAAAATGTTCAGCAGTGCAAGATTTTTACATAAGCAGGCAGATGGGTCCTAAAGAACAATCAGGAAATTACATGCCACTGTCAGATTTCTGATCCCAATTCAACAAATAGTGCAGCAATATCCTGCAGTCATTTAGATGGAGCAGAATGATAACAGTCAGCAGTACAAAGTGGTCCCTTGCATGCATGTGAATGGATGCCAATTTAAACATAAAGCTGGTCTGACTTACCGGAACAGGAACTGTTGTAGGAACAGGAACATTTTGACTATACATGTTCATAGGCACCGGAACATAGACAGGTACAGGAATAGGCACTGGGACATACTCTTTTTTCCAATCATCTTCTATTAAAAGAAAAAAGAAAAAGGCAAACACTGCCAGGTACTTAAATATATTTTACACCTGCAGGTTAGGGAAAAAAATCAAAATATTTGCCATATGTTCCAAGAGAATAACATTTTTTTAAAAGCCTGTAACAAAGAAAAGAGAGGTTCAAGAGTTACCTGTCTGACAAGATTTTGTCTGCATATGAGGTTTACAGTATGTGGCTTTTGTCATTGTCAAAGGTTTGCAAAGAACTGCCTTGTTCTTCATTTCTCTGTTAGGCGTTGGAGAAGGTGGTGGTGCTGAGCCCTACAGGCAAGCAAATACAAGAAAACATATTGAAGTCAACATAGTGCAACAACACGAAGTTTTTTGATGTAATCTATCAGTTGATGCTTTCCATGCACAAGATACTGAAGAGAAAGCTCAAGCACACAACAGCATTAATTATTATTCTTTAACTGTGTGTTATTCTGCATTTGTAGTAATGAGCTGCCACTAAAATGGATGTAACACAGCAGTGTTTTGCTCATTCTGGGCTAGCACTTCAACTTTTTTTTTTTTCTTTCTTGTATACATGGAAGTAAAATGTAAGCTATTTTATAACTTTAAAATAATTTTAGCTGTTAAAAATAATTCAAAATGAATAGCAAAACTATTTTTTGGCGCAAGGTCTGATCTTCTTGAAGTATGCTATAATCCAAAAATCACTTTAAAAATGAGCATTTCTAGATAAAACATTATCTCTAAACAATTTTAATACTTAAAGTATAAACTTTGAGCTCCCCCTGCTGGCTCTATAATAGCGTCAACAAATACTTGGGCATATCACAATGCTCAAATTGCATTCTTACAGTCAACAAGGAAAAAAAAAATCTTGCTCCAAACATGTTTTTTTTTTGTCCCCTGGCACCTGTTTTAGAACCTGATTTAAGAAACAGAGACTGTCACTTTTACTTGGCCGTATGTTGTAAGACTAGCCCCACATGTCCTTTTAGATATGGAAAGAAGGTAAAATCATAACAGAAGAAGGCAGAACACCTTCTAAAGTGTAAAAACTAATTGTATCACATTTATTTATTATTATCATAGCTTTTATATGATCTTTTAAAAAGTTATAGACCATATTAATATATTTGGAAGCTATTAAACATAAAATACCAGATGTTTTTAATGCGATGGTTTAGCTTGCTGGTATCTCCAGTTACCCAAGCTCCAGTTAATTATTCCAATTATTATTACCCAGGTATTCAGTTATTTTCTGTGTTTTTCATTAATGTGTTTTATAATGCCATGAAAGTACTTTCAATTAAAACTAAGAATTGCCTTACATAACCATATTTTCATTAAGTTACTTCTTTCACAGAAAAGTGAGAACTTCTGACAAAGCAAAACCACGTTTCAAATCAAATACACGAAGTTCAATGAAAAAAAAATTATTAATAATGGTATTTAAGACTAGTTGACAAAAAGTGATAAACTCAAAGTAAAGGCTACTGCTCTGCTCATGATGTCCACCCTCACAGACAGCAATCCTGCAAAAGGTGGTGCTTCCATACTCTACCACTTGTAGCAAAGTCAGTCAGGCCCTGTGTACCAATTATTCTACTCTTAGCACTTAGAATTTAAGAACTGATGCTTTGTTTTCAGCCCTTCAAAGCTGAAATACAACCTTAATATTCTAACTGATCAAGGAAATGCTCTTCCCATTCTGTACTCAATAATACACCTAATCAGTCTAAACACAAAAAAATAAGACACACTTATGGAGTAACTACACTTTCATGCAGCACAGATGTGAAATCAAAGGTTTCAATGTCAGAAGACATTGAAAAGATAAAATACGAATATTTAAAAGTTAGTTTCAACTACTGATGTGACAAAGACTAAAAAATAACCACAAATTTAGATTGGTGTCATTCAAAGATACTAGTTTGTGGTATTTTTAACATTATCATCTTTAGCCACCAGGATCTCACATTTTAAATGCCTCCAATTAGGTTACATGTATGTTAAAAATATGTACTTACTGTTATTTTTGTTCGAGGAGTTTGACAGCCCTGATCTAAAAATGCAAAAAAACATTTTTAGATATTTTCGCCCTTTTTCATGATTATAACAGATTTCAGTAAGCAATGCAGACAACACATATCATCAGGGTAATGTCAAATTAACAGCACTGCTTAGCGCTGTACCACAGGTGAGAACTGTACTAAACTCTGCTTCGTCACAAACACTGCACAACTCTGGCATCAAACCTTACACAAAGCCAAAAGCCAAATCAGTCTGCTGCAGTCAGATGTGACTACGACCTCATTCATAAAAGTATATATTGAAAAGTTCAAATATGAAAACGGCCATACAAAGAAGCTGTGTTGGTATAGTTACATTAATTGAAAAGGTGATTCACTTGCATGCTGATGTGCAATTTAGATCACTATAAACCATGTGAACATGCATTCTGCCCCCATCAGAAAACATATAAGGTACCTATTGCCAACAGGGGAAAAAAAAAAAAAAAAAGCAGTGCATTGCTCACATCTGCATACTTCTCATTTTCTTTGAGTTTCCATCTCATTTGTTTCCTTTTAATTCAATTTCTTCATTTCCTTTTAATTCTGAGTGCATTTATCTGGTCTCTTTGACCAAAACATGTTTTGAAAAGAAATGCTTCCACAGAGCCAGTAACAAAACACTGGAGCACAATGAAAGAGGAAGCCACTTTCTATCCCCGTAAAGGCAAAACACTAAAATTATGCTTAACCTAAAAAGATTTAGTTTTTGAAAAAAAGTGATTGCAAAAGCATTTGATTAGCTGAAAATGTTTCAGCTCTCAAAAGAGCATTAAAATACAGAGTTAAGATTAAAAAAAATACCTAGCAACTCAATAAATTATGTATCTGGTGATAAAATAAAAAAGGGCAGTCTCTAACACAAGCCAGTTTATTACAACAAATAAATAATTCAAGTAGCTTTGAATTTTTCACTTAAAAGCAACATTTTGTTTGCCATTTAGCAAGGGTAAGGCAGCACGTACCGTATTGTAAGTTCTCAGGTCCTTTTTGGGTTGCCAGATTTGGTTCATTTTGTTGACAGTAGAAACGGAGCAAACAGTGCTGATCACAGAAGTGTTTCATTTCTCCACGCCACTGCACCTTCTCTTTGAGATTTCCTTGAGACTTACAACAGTCACATCGCGCAGCCTTAATGCAAAGAAAGATTGTGACATTTTAAATAAGCCTTGGAAAAAAATTACTTTTACATTTTAAAAGGTTACATTTTTGAAAGTACTGAAAAATCGTTACTGCTACACAGTTAAGTCTCACTCATGTAGGCTCTATATTTATACAACCCTCTAACCCACATTTATACACATATTAGTCACTTTACTTTCAAGTGTTTGCTGAGGGTTAATGCCCAGAATTAATATAATTAACATGCTGTGTTTCAATTAAACTCTAAGTCCTTTAAAATTGCTCGTTTTTGCACGTTCAGAAAAAAAAAAAAAAATCCAACAATTTTCATTAATTCCACTAAAATCTTCTGCAAACAAGAGCAAAAAGCGACACTCCTTAATGACTTGCTTGAACCCAGGACAAGTACGATACTTCCCTCCCCCCCTCCCCCCAAGTTTGGTGTGTTATTTTTTCTTTTTCCTTCTGTTTGTGACTTAAAGAAAACAAAATCACTTCTCTAGGTGTCAGATCAAGGCCCTTTGGTGTAGATAACTTTTCTATTTTCATTATTGTGGTAGTTTGACAACAATTTTAGATTCCGATTATTAATTAGTTCCTTCAAATTTCTTCTCTCACTATGATTTAAAAGCAGCAAAACTAGCTCTCAACCTAAAGAGGATTCCAGTTAGCACACAACTTGAAACTCAAGACTTCGTTATTCACCAGACTACAGGATAACTTCACGAGGCATCACTAATAAAGACATTTTTCTACTAAATTGGTTCCACAGAATTTAATCAGCCATGCTATAAAATATTATCTGAAGAGTACTAGCCCCGGCTTCAGATCTTTAGTAAGTGAAGAATTGTTTGCAATGTTGTTCCCCTTAATATTTTCTTGTAATCTCCATCCCAAAGTGGTCTTTAAAAATAAGCCAAAAAAATAAAAAACAATTTATGGATGCTTAGGAATCTCAAATAACTCAATCTAATAGCATAGCCTGAGGAGGAGGAGGGAAATTATGATAGTGTGCAACATAAAACATTAATATACAAAACCATACACAACACTGCACTTATGCACAAGGCTCTGATGGCTGAAAAAAAATGGTCCAACTGTAGTTCTTACAATTCCAAAAAACATACCAAAAGGCCAATTAGTTCAAATGTAAAAGGTAATTAAATGCTAAGTCCCTTCACCGTACTTGACCAGTCCAGCACCATTCTCTGGCAGTGCAGGAAATTCAGCTGTTAGCTGCAATTTTCAAATATTCAGAATGATATATTGAGAGAGTTGATTCTAACAGTATAACCAGCTTTAAGTATATATACATATGCATGTATTTTCTTTAAATAAACGTGTTTCAACCTGCCTGGGAGCAATTAAGGCAAAGAAAGCAATTAAAGGTGCCACGGAAAGGGCAGGTACTTCCCTTCCCTGGTGCAGGTGCCAGCAGTAGTGCTCATGCACCTGCCTGGCACACAAGCAAGGGCAGGGGCATTGCAGCACTGCATTGCCCCCCCATCCCTTCCTTTTGGTTACATTTGTCACTTTGACTTTCTGCTGATGATGGTCCACAATTCATTTTGCAACATAAATGTTCTCAGAGGGACAAAAGAGCAAGTAAATTGTATTCTTGTAAGTGAGTGGGGAAGCAGACGAAGCATGGAGTGTTGTCAAAATAGCCTAGGTGTTACCGGTTTAGGGAAACTGTGAATTCACAACTTCAGTGCAAATGCATCTTTACAAAACCACCAAAAGGCCGAAATGCCAGTAGGAAAAAATAAAATACAATTGTGTAATTCACTCTAATTTTAAATCTCAAGCCCCTCTAACAATGGTCATTAAGAACGACAGCTGACCCCCACACAGAAAAGCCCACCTACTCTCACCTACTGCACACAGCTTGGCTACCAAAGTGCCATTTTCTTCTGTTTTCTCTGTCCTTCAAAGCAAGAAGGTGCTAAATCTTGTAAAAAGCAGCAACTACAGTCTTCCTGCTACTAATTGCTTTCTCCCTCTATTTTCTGCTCTTTCATTTAAGCCTTTGAATAAGTGAATTAATGCCTCCCCTGGACTGCTACTATGGTATTTAGCTGAAAAAAAAAAAAAAATCAGTTTCCTCAGACATGGTAAGCCACCACTCCTTAGCAAACCCGAAATTCCTCTGTATGGATGTTTCGGTTCTCATCTCTGCATTTATTACATTAATTCTAAATATTTCCATAACCATACCCGCAGTCAATTCTATAAACCTTCCCATGCACTTAAGCTTCCTACGACCTGCTTACTCTCCCACTTCCCTGACCGTGAAATTAGTGAAAGGAAAAACCAGAAATCATGATTTTCTGCTTTTTCCTTCCTTCCCATCTGTTTTCATTTAAGATACTGGAACTACTCATGAACTGAATCACCAAAATCCTTGCCTTTGAGTCTGTTCTAACACTGTATGTCTAAAAGATCCACCTATACCCTTAGTGCTCCATTTGCACCTAACTCCTTTTCCACTCATGACTGCTTTTTGGTCCAATTCCTTCCCCAGGTCTGACTTCAACATGCTCAAATCGCTAGCACCCACCTAAAAATGTATCAAACAATTCTGTTTGCCCCAAAGTTGGTTTGAAATATAAGTTTCCACATGTGGGGCTTTTTATTTACATTTTTACTCCTCCATTGACCTGTTCCCAATGTTCTCCAAAGATCTGGGCTACCGTTAATTTGGCCTTATCTTGGCTGTCTATTCCAAGCTACTTTGGTTCCATCTGCAAAAGTAGAAAGCAAGAGATGTTTCCAGAGAGTGCCTGATTATACAAGGGTAACTGCTTAAAATTGAGATGTTTAGCTATACAATGGCTAAATTTGGACGAGATAAATTTCAGAACGGTGTCTTGCTGCCTTTACCATCTAGATTAATGTTGGATCCATCATCTCAGATTTTACCATGTCTGACAATCATTGTTATTTGCTTATGCCTCAGACTACAGCTCCTCACCTCCAACTTCGTTTTGGCTGTAGACATCTGACCTCCTCTGAACACACAATTATTACCATACATGTTCAATCCAATCACTATTCCACTGCAGGATGGAATGACCTATATTTGCTCTTGAGCTGTGGTATTTTCGGCAATGCTTCACAATGTATATTTTAAGAAACCAATTTCTGTACTGTTCTCAAAACTGTATAATCTTTGTCAAGATACTTTCAGTTCGCTAGTATGAGAAACATCAAATGATTGAAACTGTCATCAAACAGGCTACTAAAATATTTATATTGAAATCTGAAAAATGACTGTGAAATTATGATCCAAACCACAGCATGCAATTAAAGTTTACGAGGAGGAGCTCTAATAACATAGGGAGCTAGCCTCAAGACACCAAATTTTTTGCTTCTCTTCTTAGAAGTGCATTGGACACCATACTACAAAAACGTCCTCAGAACTTAGCACCAACTAATTTCAGCTGTCATTCACCAGATGATGATGACTGAACTACTCTTTCACATTTCAATCCCTTGCATTAGGTTTGAGGAATACTTTTAGATAAGCCTGATGTGCTTCTACCTCTGCTATCTTTTTCTAGCTTTCCATAAAGAGAACTTTTGCGTTCAGGTAAACCCTCCCATAAATACTTAATTATTTTTTAAATGTTAAGATGTTTTCCAGATAAAACTACATGAGAAAAATGTGTCCATAAAAGAAAGTAGACAAAGAAATGGAGACATACATTTGTTTAATGAGCACAATGCTGATGTTAAAACATTACTAGGTTATTACTACTTATTTCTCTTTATGTATACATTTAATTGAAACTCCAAAATAACACTAGACGTTACATAAATGAGACAAAGCTCAAACATATGTATCTATTCTTTCAAGAAGCTAACAGACAAAACAAGAAATGAAGTACAAATCAAGGGAGGGGCCCATATCTGTTCTGTCTTTCTGTATTTTGATCACCTATTTATGACTAGGTAAGAATGTTCACTAACAATGTGCTACCAAACCTAGGATACCTGGAATGACTTTTATAAAAAGAGGGAGAAGTTACCAGCAAGAATGTAAAGGAAAAAAAAAAAAAAAAGTCAATTTTAGCAAAATACACATACCCCAAACTTAACCTAGTACTTGTCTTCTCTATGTAGTAAATCCCAAACTTCTATAACCAGAACTTTAAAAAACACCAGCTTCTTTAACCTGAACTTTAGGCAAAGGCTTTAAGAAGTATTTGGAAAAAAATGACAATCAACAATTCAACATCATCTAACACTAGTTCCACTGGCAAGCACAAGATTCAGCAAGTAAAAATATCTAACAATTCAGCGTCATCAAAAGTCACTAGTTGCCAGTAAGTCTGCGTGAATTACTTTTTCATGGCATCATATCTTATTTTCCCATACCACAGTATCAACACCATTTCTTAAGCAGACTTAATGGGCTAATTCAGTTATTGCTTTATCCCATGGATCAGAAGGATAAACTGAAGTCAGAGTTTTCAAGTGTTTCCCAAATCTGAATCATAGTACAAACTTCCACAGAAGTTTACTATATGACACTAGTTTGGTACACTCATCCCCAGACTATTATTTGCTGAATCATCAAGAGGTTTCTAAAGCACACCAAAGCTTTATTGAATTCTCTATTAGGAGGCATTTTTTAATAAGGGATAAACTTCATCCCATACCTCAAGTTTTAAGGCATATTGATATAATATTATTGTATGAAATAACATTTTAAGTCTAAGAACTTTGCAGCCAAGCTTCATCACCCTATTATCACAAGAGACATAAGAAACTGATACTGGTCTTCAGTAGTTTTCTTCCAGAAAATTCTAAAAGGACCCTATGTACATTATTCAAAATAAAGACAGTGTTGGGCTGTAACACTTCTGGAAACAGACATTCCAAAATATCAGATATTTCTTCAGGTCTTTTATGGTAGGTAGATCATCTTGAATTACAGGACTTTGATCTAGCCCTCTAGCATTTCAAGCTTTTTATTGCCTTCCAGGCTCTGAACAGAGTTTTGGTAAGGTGACGAATTTTGTAATGTCGTTTTTTTACAATTGCATCCACAAGTATAGTCCTCGTTTTGGTATTATCAGTGTAGCTTTCCAGGATGTTCACAGAGACCAAATATTTTATCCGTGGTACTAATCGCAGGTTAAACCCAGTCCAATTTCACCTTTACTTCTTTCAAAAAAATGAAAACAAAAAAAAAAACCTCTTAACGTGAACTCTTTGCTGGTTGTGCTTCACAAGGTAGTTAAGCTTCCAGAGATTTAGAAACAGATGCCATCACATTTGATTTAAACTTTTATTAGACATCCATTTGGTCTTGCTTTTCCCTTTGGCATCCTTTCCATTGGGAAATAATCAACAGTGAAAGCCTCTGCAGTTCAAACTGTGGGAGAAGGGAAAAGGCAAAAAAGGAGGCAAAAGCAGGAACAGGATAAACTCTGCCAACCTAGTTTATCATCAGTAAACTTAAAGTATCATCCAGCTGCTAACTAACAGTGTTTTCAACATTCTGAATACATATGTAAGTAATTTTGATAAGAAAAATATAGTATCAATTGAGGGGGGGGGGAATTAGAATTGTAAAGTAACAAATACACAATAGGTTTTTTCTTTTTTTTTTTTCCTGTGACTCAAGACTGCTTTGCCAAATGAATTAATAAATCAGATCATAGAAATGCTGCTCTATGTTCTAAGAAAATTCAAATGATGAAATTAATACGTTTGCTTTTCGTGTAGCAAATGCTTTGCTGAAGTAAGCCATATTTGCTGCACAGTCCTTGAGATATCCTCACATGTGCATTTTTGTTTTGTTAAACTCTGGAGCTCTTGTCAAAAATTCTGAGTTACTTGCCTTGTAGTACCAGTCCTGAAATTTTTTACAGCACTCTTCACTGCAGAAATCTCTCACTACACCATCAAGTTCCTTAGTTGCTCCCTTTTTGCACAGCTGCGAGCAGTAATTACAAGTAACACATCTCAGTCCTAACCGTCTTGCAAAGTCTTGTTTATATAGCAGCTTGCAGCCTGGAAACAGATTTTAAATATTAGGAACAAAGTAATTTTTACAGAGAGATATCACAATTAAGAGTTAAATATCGAAAACTAAATGAATACAACAACAGCTAACAATCGGGGCTTCAGACAAATTCAGGTTGCATAATACACTATATTTCAAGACATTTTTACCTGAATACCTTTCCTTCACAACCCTATGGTTTATGTGGTGTCTGCATCTCTCTCAAAACACTATGCTTAAATCTGTACTTATCAAATCCCTGAATAAACAGACAAAAAAAATGCATAATTTGTTTTTCATATAGACCCCTGCAGAAGCATTGACTTGGAATTACATATCCTCAGAATGCTAGATAGCCAGATAATGACAAGCAGAAATTGTAAGCCAGGCAGCACTGTTCTCTAAAACAATAGCTATCTTCAAGGATCAACCTACTTCTATTACTACTTTCATTATTACTACTTTCATTCATTTAAGTACAACAAACCACTTAGATAACTCTTTCATTTTTAAGAATGCTAAGTACAAGATCTAAGAACTGAAGAGTTTCCTAAAAAAAAAAAAGAAACAACTACAAAGTAAGCAATGAAGCAAGCAGTTCTGAGAATGATTATGCAATGATAGGAGCTTACATATGAAATTTGTGTAAGATCTCTATCTTAGATCTGTATCATATTTTTTTCCCCATTCACATAAGGTGGGTTATTTTTTAATTTGTGTTCACTATGCAGTCATAACACCAAGGTCATCATAATGAGAGCTATATTCTTCAATAATCTGATCTTCCCTCAAGCAAATTAGAGAAGACATTCTAATGTATTAAATGCATTAAAAAATGAATACTCTAGCTATTACATAGGCTATTTTGAGAATATAATGTATTTAAACTATCTCAAATCCAGTGTCTATTCAAGCTGATGCCTAAATCATATTCCATACATCTTTATAATTGTGCTAATTTTACAGAAAAGAACAGTATGAGTAGATGAAGCAACTGTCCATATAAAACACTGAAGAGACAAGATAACATCTACACAGACTATTAATCTAAGATACTGCAGCTGTTTTTACGATTTCCCAAATACCACAGTAGCACCAAGACCTGAACTCAAGTCTTCCTAGTACTTGCCCTGCTTGGGTATATTGCCTAGTATGTGCAGACTTCTGTACTTCTGGTAAGTTAGGGAACAGTATGCAATATATACTTCCTCTGGAATACACAATATGGAAATAATATAATTGTAATAGACCCAGTAATTTCAATTAACTGTCTTGTGCTGTTGTCTATTAGGGAAGAATTTGGTATTCTGAATTTCAGTTAAACAGACTCTAATTTTAAAACCACTAAAAGCACACAAATACAAGTGGAAGCTGCAGCAGACAGCATCTTCCAAAAACAAAAGGTTATTAAGAAATTTTAACTTGCAACATTACAAGTTCTGCTAAGAAATTAAATTTCCTAACAATGTCAAAACAATATAATTACAGGATATCATACAAATGAAATACATGTAGGTAATAACTGCTTTCAACTTTATTTTTCTTTTAGTCTTATCTCTCTGATTCTTTAACAACAGAATAAAGAAAATTACTAATACAAAGCACAGAGTGCAAAAGGTAAGGGCCAAGTGAAGCAAACGTCCTTGGAGTGCAACTAATTTGGATGCAAAATACATTGCTCTGGAGGAAGTAATAATCCCGAAGGTACCAGTGCGTGCAAGCTTCAAAGTACTGGTTAAAGCACTGAAAATTTCTTGCCAGTATTTTTTCTGATGGACATATTTCTCATTATTGTATGTGGCTTTGGATTCTTTTGACTTCTTCACAGTTCCAAAGACAGGTCAGCACCACAACATATCCTCCTCTTGAGCTGTGCCTTAGAAGAACCATTCATTGCTGTGTCCATCTTTTAAGACCAAAGCTAGTAAAAGTAGTCTATCACCAATCAGGTAAGCTAACTGGCTAAATAGCCTACGAAATAAACTGTTAAAACTTACATTTTTCTTGGCTGATAAAAGAGTAAAACTGAAGAAGATACTGCTGTTACATGAAAAAATCAAATAAGAAGTTTTCCATTCTACAGTCAAACA
This sequence comes from Aythya fuligula, assembly GCF_009819795.1. Lineage (NCBI taxonomy): Eukaryota > Metazoa > Chordata > Aves > Anseriformes > Anatidae > Aythya > Aythya fuligula. The sequence continues at coordinate 188,583,424 of NC_045559.1, forward strand.
TCTCCCACATCTCTGTGACTCACAGAAAATAATGAGCAGTGAAAAATAAGCAGGGAGAGAAAAAGTCCAAAATTCAGAATCCAGAATCCAGCCCTTGAGAGCAAGTGCCTGAAAAACATATTTGTTTGTATTTTATAAATCACTGACTGCAGAACTTCTTGCTGAAGGATGCCTCTACAGAGGATTCAGAATCCATCTTCATAAAACTTCAGATGTTGATAGAAGACTGTTATATCCCTGAAGACTTTTATAATGGAAATACAGGTTTTTCTTTCTGCGTCATCATGAGAAAAAATCTTCAGAAATAGATGTCTGATGCTTTTTGATGCTTTTTTTTTTTTTTTTTTTTTTTTTGGTAATGTCTTTGTAATATGTAACATAATCCTCTTGACCAGGGAACCTTTGGTTGCTTCAAGATCATGTTTCAGACAAAGGGAAACAGAATGCCTATTTATAGGGCTATAAATACTTTTTATGGGATATATTTTAATTAGGTCCTTGGTACTCTGTACATACCTAGGATATAACTTCATGGTAAGAAGTTATGGTTTTGATTGGAATGGTAAGACTTTCTTTAAAGCACAGAGAAAGGTGTTCACCTTTGGCAAACATATCAAGTTTGTTCAAATAACTTGGTCTTCACAGTACACAATGCAAACCCCAAATCAACCAAGCAGTATCTCCCTTGCTAATTTTGTGGATGTGACCAAGAAGTGGGCTCTAACTGACAGAACACTGTAGGTGAGTAATACAAAAAGCACTGGTTGTCTATCATTCCAATATCAACACTAGAAACCTAAGGGCTTGGCCAATGTATCTGCCCTACAAATTTGGGCTTCATGAATAAGCATTGTCTGAGACCAACAGCCGTCAGCCCCGTAATTTTGAATGAAGATACACAAGTAATTCCTAAACTCTTCAGAATTTTTGCTATTACAACACATATACCAGCTAAAGTGTGACCAGATAGAAAGCTCTACTGCTTTAAGTGATTCTAAGAGATTAGCTGCTGGTCAGTGTAAAGAAAATTGTACACGTAGATCATTTGGTTCTAGCTACACAGGTAACTGAATATATTCTTTAGTGAGGTTTTAACACAGGACCACCCTGTGAGTCCATTACCTCAAAGAGATCACTAAGAAGCATTTTAGGATGAGATCTCTCCAATGCAAAATTTGAACCAGGCAAAAAAGAAGTTGCTAATATCTGCTAAATCAACCTAACACATCCTCAACTAGGCTATTGAAATTCTGGCTTCCAAACAAAAACCATTCCGAAACTCATCCCTTCTTGCAACCCTAGGCCTTCCCACATCAACTAGAGAGAGAATAAGCCTCTGAACACATGCAACACAGACTTACTGACAGGATGACACAGAAGCAGTTCAAACAAGCTAAAGGTCAAAAGAGTCTCCTTTCTTTCAGCAGCCTCTAGAACTGCCAGATCCAGCCCTGCAGAGCTATCTGTGACAGAAAACATGTTTCACTTGATGTCTGTAAACTAATGCAAGCAAGCTACCAAGAACCTGGTCCTATTCTACCAGCAGCACCTACCTGAATTACTAGAAGTTCAGTACACTCACACATGCAAAAAGCCACAAAAAAAGAAATGCTGAACTAGAAACACTTCCTGAGTCATTGCCAGTTTCTTATTATCACAGACAATAACATCTTTTATACAACACAATTATTCCATCCTAAAAGCAATTTTTTTTTTAATTGCTGAAAGGCTGTATTTATTAGATTATCTTTCTCCTTCTTCAAGCTACATACCCAGACTCACTGTTCTCTCATCCTGTAGTAACTTCAACAGTTATTTGTAACAACTTCATCTAGAGAAGAATAGCGACAGGCCTTTAACATCACAAACCTGTAATATCAATAGGTCTGCAACATCACAAGCAAGGTCTTGATGAATTCTGGAATTATGTTCCAATTCACATCATTCTGCTGTCATCTTCTGTTCTCTCTGTATTGATTCAAATATAATAGCCACCTTTTCCATACCCTTGCTCCTACCGTTCTCTCTGTCTCTGGCTTCACAATAAACATCACTATCCTTACAAAACCAGATGCAAAGCATCCAGTGTTGAGTCCTGGTTGGATTACCTTTAAAGTAGATCCCATTTTCTCTGTGTAATAGGGAGGTCGTGTATCTCACTTCTTTCCCTGTCTTCTGCTGAGGAATCTTTTACTACTTTACTATGCCGATTCAACTCATCTTCTTACACATCCTAAGTTTATCCTGATAAAAATTTCAGATCTCTAGGTACTAGCTTTTTCCCTTCTCTCCTCTTACCTACCCACAATCCAGTTACCCAGTTTCTTCTTGTTCTTATTCTCCAGTTGATTATTCTCTCAGGTTAATAAGAAGCATCTTTATAAGCTTTCTTCATCTTGTGACCATAATTTTAGCACCTTAAGTTGTCATCACCCCTTATCTGCAACAGCCAACACAGTCTTTGCATAAAGAACTGGTTCAAACCTCTTCAAAGACATAGAAGGGAAATTAACACTGAAAAAAGCAAATTTAATGAAGACTGCTGTAGTCAACCAATGGCTAGGGTTTCAGGTTTCACTTCTATATTCTTTGCCATTTTAGAAATTATATGATCTAAAAATTTCAGACTCTGCACAACTTGTGCTCAAAATTCAAATGGCTGTAACAGTATCAGTGTTTTCCCTCTGAAGAGCGATAGAAGATTAAAGAATCATAAATGTTGAAAAAAACCTCCAAGATCACCCGGTCCAACCACCCCCTGTAGTGGGTTTACATGGCAAGGTTTTGGTAGCAGGGAGACATAGGGGTGGCTTCTGTGAGAAGAATATAGAAGCTGCCCCATGTTAGATAAGAGCCCCGCTGCTGGCCAGAGCTGAGCCAATAAACGATGTTGTTTGCAACTCTGGGAGAACAGACTTAAAAAAGGAAAAAAAAAAAAAAAAAAAAAACAACCTGCTGCTATACAGCAGCTGGGAGAGTGAGAAGTGAGAGACAGCCTTGCAGGCGCTGAGGTCAGTGAAGAAAGGGGAGAGGTGCTCCAGATGCTGGAGCAGCAGTTCCCCTGCGGCCCCTGGACAGGCCCCTGGTGGAGCAGGCTGTCCCCCTGCAGCCCATGGGTCCCACATGGAGCAGATCTCCACGCTGCAGCCCCCCCATGGGTGGAGGAGCCCCCGGTGGAGCAGGTGGATGTGGCCTGGAGGAGGCTGCGGCCCATGGAGAGCCCCCGCAGGAGCAGGCCCCGGGCCGGAGCTGCAGCCCGTGGAGAGGAGCCCACGCAGGAGCAGGGGGTCTGGGGGGAGCTGCCACCCATCCGTGGGGGACCCGTGCTGGAGCAGTTTGGGACTGGGGGATGGACCCCGTGGGACGGAGCCGTGTGGGAGCAGTTCCTGAAGAGCTGCAGCCTGTGGGCAGCCCCCGCAGGCTCAGTTCGGGAAGGACGGCATCCATGGGAGGGACCCCACGGGGAGCAGGGGCAGAGAGGGACCCTGAGGGAGTGGCGGAGGGAAAGCGCTAGGGACTGACCGCAGCCCCCATTGCCCTGCACCGCTTGGGGGGAGTGGATGGAAGAGGGTGGACGGGGGGAAGGCGTTTTTGGTTTCTTCTTTGTTTCTCACTTCTCTAGCTTGTTGATAATAGGCAATAAATTTTAGTATCTTCCTACTCTGTTACAGTAGTTGTTGAGCGATCTCCCTGTCCTTATCTCAACCCTTGAGCCCTTTGTGTTGTATTTTCTCCTCCTTTTCCTTTGAGGAGGGGGAGTGAGAGAGCAGCTGTGGTGCAACTCAGCTGTCCACCTGAGTAAAACCACCACACGCCCCTACCACCAACCATGTCCAAGATAAACATAATAATCTCCTCCTCAACATATCTCTAGCATTCAGCATTTTTGACTATAAGAATGCTGTCAGAACAATCAAAATCCATGGCAATATGTTAAAATTGTCAGGTCATTCCAGAAGCTATGCACACAGCCAAGCACTAATTGGAAACTACATCTACACAACCAGACTCTCCCACTTGCGGCATACCACAAGAAACAAGCCTTCAGCTTTTCTGCATGCATTTGTCTAGAATGTGCAGATCTGCTTTCCTTCAACACAGCCAAGAGCCTTTACCTGCTGCTTCTGCAGTGAGAGCACTTGTTAAATATTTCATAAGGGACTTCTCTGATTTCAATATGCTGTCTTTCCTATCTTAACTCTTTTTTTTATTATTATTATTTCAATCAGCTGAATAGTATCTTAGAGCTTTTACAATAATAAAATCTGTAATAGTTGTCTGCAAATTAAAGATATAATACCAGACGACTAAATAAGACAACATGGCCTCAACAACCACACTGTGCCCATCAGAGCTCTTTAACAAAAGCTGCCATGACTCAATTAGGGACGTTCCATTACAACTTATGTCCATAAACGTCAAAGCACATTGTATTCTTTCAGGGTAACTCAGGCACTACAAAATCCCTCTGAAGATGGCTTCCACTTTTCTATTAACCTGATTTGTTGGAAAGAAACATTTTCCCTCATTAACAACACGATTTGTACAATTGTAAAAGGGGATTTTTGTGCATCATACTTTTTACAGCATTTAAGATGTTAAGCTTTTCATTTTTTCCATTTTGCCATGATATTCCAATTCATCACTGAAGAAGTCCTCAAAAGCAAGCCACAAGGAAACCAATATTTCAGGTTCGAATTTATCTTAGAGGGGTACATTGTACATTGCCAAAGGAAGCAGCCAAAAGTAAAAGCAAACTAACGTGGCTGGCTAAAGATGAAAAGGCACCACACTGAGCACAAGTTATTTTGGTATGGTAGGACACTGTCAGAGCTGCAGAGAGGGAGATAACAGCTCTATGAAGCACAAACCTGAGAGCTTGCAAAAGAAAATTTTTATTATACGAAGTAGTTAACTGTGATATAAAATTTTACATATGCTAAATAAATATCACTTTTTTTTTTCTGTCACTACAATCTATACTACTCAGCAGTGCTTGATAACTTTATGAGGTCCTATTGCCAAATAGCATGCAATTAGGAAGTCAAAATTTTGTCATAAAAACGTGTGCTTTACTACCGCCTGAACAATTTTCTATACATTAGTCCAAATTCCATACATTGTACTTTTTAAGAGGTGTATCTATATCTCTAAAATAGATAGCTGATAACGTAAACTATTTTAAAAAAATCCTTTAAAATCGTTTCTGTATGTTTAAGAATTAAAGCAAACATCAGCAAAGAAAGGGGCACAAGCAGGCTTGACCCACCTAGGGTATGATGTTCTGCTGTGCAAGAGCATCATATCAACTGCTCCTCAGTGCAGCTTCCCACCTACTGGGGAAGCCCAGCAACTCTAAGCAAGTCTCCGTGATGTTTCATATCACTTAACATTTTGGAAATCCAATTGTTAATGTTTCCAGCAATAACAGGAATCTCTGTAATTTCAGGTTAATTTCTAAATTGGTGGTGAAACATTCGACTGTAAGCACTTGTAAGTAGTTTAAAACACTTGTGTTTAGGCTGTTCCCAGTATCTACAATGTTTTCTTATAAATCTAAAAATCAGCTAAGCATTTAACAGTATACTTTATCTAACAATCTACTGTCCAGAAATGATTGAAAAGATGTCAATCTACAATATGCAATGCTTTAACTAAATACTTATCTTTCCTAGACATACTAAGATTGAAATTCATGTAATTTCCTAAATTCTTTTTCTACTTGTCAGCTCTATAATATTTCAAAAAGGGTTAGATTCTACTTAGATGAAATATCAGAACTGTTTAAATTTAATTTACAGCATCTTGTACTTAGACCCACATTTCTAGAAGCATGTAAGCATCCTGTCAAGATCATAATATAGTTGCTGCTTTCATAGTTGAACTTTCTGTATTATCCATTTGAAAGGAACTTCCAAGTTACTTCCAAGTATCAAATAACTGAGTTACTCCACAGCTTACTGACCTTCTTCCAAGAAGCAGACTACTGCAGCATATGAATCAACGTTACTAAAATTCATACTACAAAATCATTACAATGCCTGTATTATTTAAATTATAGCACTTACTTCTATTGGGAAAGATTAATTATATGCCAAATGAAGAAAAAAAGTGATGGAGATACCATTCTAGAACAGTTCCATTGCTGGATTCCCAAAGACTGACTACTTTTGTACATGAGACATGAAAAATCCCAAACTCAGGATCTCAGGAATAGCAGCTCGCACAGCCTATCCTCAGTTGTCACTCATGTGAGTGCATATATCTAAAATTTCACAAGCAACTCTGACTATCTTGTTTTAGCATACATGACATACATTTTATTTAATTTAAATATTGGTATTTTGGTATGCCTCCCTAGTCATAAAATGCCAGCACAGTATAATTTCCTAAGTCTCAGCACCAGGGGGACAGATGAACTAGTCAGTTCAGGTTGCTCATCTTCCACATAGGATCTGAGTTTTGGACAAAAACAGAAAAAGCATACTGTATCCCATGAAATAATTAATAGCCAGCTTTAGCATGAATCATTTCTAATTATACATTATTGCAACAGAAATTTCAGCTGTTCACTGCACATGTTTTCAAATAGCTCAATAGACATACTAAGAAACAGAGTTGGAATGAAACTCCACAGAAATACTAATCCCAGAGACTTCAGTGTGGGTGTCAGGGTTCGTCAATTTTATGTGTTTTTAGAAGTGCGTGCATGTGTAAAAAAAAATAAAAAATAAATCGAAACAACAAAAAAAACTCAGGTCTGAAAAATGTGAGCAGAAGAATGATGGCATCTTCATTACTCCAACTGTAGGTGGGCGTAAGTAGTCAAGGGGTATTTGTAGTTGATCTTATATATGTTATCCATAAGTTTCCTTGAAGATGAACAAATAAGCATTCTTTCTGAAATTTTAATACCTGTTTAATTTCTATTGATTTTTACTCAGGAGCCTTCATTTATAAATAGACACCTGAAATTTGCCAGTATTTTCCACAAAGAGTTTTATTTCTTCCAGAAATGACAGTATCTTTTGTAACTTAACACCTCTGGTATTACTTCTCAAATCATAATATATTGTCTCCTGGTGAAGAAAAACTACATCCTCACCAAAATGGTCTATGTTGGTAGAATTTCTTGAAGAACAGTTTGCAATATCAAAACCAGCATGACCTCCATATCAAATTAGTTTCTTCCTACATCTACTAGCTTTTCTACTTTATAAACAGTTGGGCAGGTATTTCTGGAAAAAGGCTATGAGATCAAAGAAAAATTAGGGTTGTTTGGGTGCCTGGAAAGTGGGGAAGAGGAATTTATCACCTCTGATGATGGAACCTTTAATTTGTTTACCTCCACTCAGTCCAGCTATAGACCTTGACCCCTTTCACCCACATCACATTCCCACTTCTAACTCCTGGATTCCAAAATTTCTGGAGTAATCTGTAACAATTGTTATTTCTCCTTTAAAAAAACAGGACCTAGGACCTGTTTCTACAGAGCTTCTGTGCAGATCAGCAAGTCATTTTCATCAGGTAACAAAGATTTTTTTTTTTTTCATATGCATCACAAAGCAGGCCTAACCTTCTGCTAGCAGATGTGTGCCATACTTATTCAAGCTACATCTTATTTAATGGTGCTTTTCACTACCGTCTTTCTGTTATTCAGTGGTTCAGGTCATCATACTAAGACCATAAAATTCATTTTAACAGTAAAATTTGATGTATTCACCCTCACAAAGATCACCTCTGCTCTCAAACTGGAATTCCAACACATGCAAGCTTGGGACCCACACTAAGACTTTTAAAAATGTATCTCTCCCACTCAGTAACTGTATTCATGCAGGAAAGAGCATCTCCTTTCCTTCCTCAAATTTTCCAATAGGAATTACAAATCCCCTCATTCCAAGCCTCCTCATGAAGAATTGTCTCTGTAATGTAATATGGTATAGTTTACATTATGAATCTTATTGATTTCATTGTGACAGCAGCCAGGATTTGAAATGAGGACATCCGAAGTATCCACAGTAATACCAGCATACACTGCAATCTCCAGCCTCAAAGAAGTTTGCTCTTGTCTTTGAACATATTCTGTGGAATTGGTTATTCACAGAAACAGTATCTAGCTAGATGTTACTGAGTGTTGCAATATACTGTAAAAACTCTCCACCTATCACTTTGCAGTCCAGAACACAAGAAAGTAATGATGGTGGAAAAATCTACGCCACCACACTCCATTCATCAGAAACAAGAAATTCCAAAGTCCAGAGCTACAAAGGAATATTGTGGAAGAAAGGATGCCTCCAGCCACACACTTCACTCCTCTTCAAGCAAACAGGACCCTGATTTAAGTACATTGGTACATTTGCTGTTTAATCTGCTTGAAAGCAGATTAAACGTTTATCAAATGATAGTGAAAGCATTATCATATGAACTAATAAAGAAAAAATACATATATATATTCAGTACAACCCCCAAATATAGATCATCCAAACTGGTAGTTAAACTTCTAAGACTGGGATTAAATATCAGTTATCAAAGGATAGCTCACCAGAAGTGGAAGACAAGACCGTACTTTTCTGTTTCTATTAAGATGTTCAATATTTTAATGCAGCTTAAAAGAATACTATGCCAATATACCACTTTGCATAGCTTGTTGGTTTTTTTTTTTGTTTGGTTTTGAAAATTCTAATCATTGATCAGGAAAATTACAATGACTTTAAGCAACATATATCAACAGGCATCACTGGAGCTATTCCTTGAATGACCTTTTTAAGCTAAAATAGAAAGAATTTCCACTGTTGTATTAAATTTTGAAAATACTAACCAAACAGAAAGCTTGGTATTCCTCAATGCAGGTAGTGTAGGAATAGGCTTAGCTGCATTTTTTTTATTTTTTTTTTTAAAGAAGAAAATATGTAAAAAATTTGTGCATATGCATACACGTGTATGTATTTACACACACACATTGAAGAGAGATGTCCAGTTCTCCTAACCAGAAGTAAGTGGTCAAAAACTCAACAGAAGACCAGAAAAGCAACTCTGATGAATTAACAGGCATATGCATTAATGATGAAGAAACTTGTGTTTCAGCATCAAATACAACAGAATGAATGGGTACCTTAAGCTTTAACATGAAATATGAACACAGTATGTCAGCTGCAGTAAAGCTACAATGACCAAGACCTCAGAAAAAACAAACACATACATACCTTCACTACAAAATGGTCTTTTGATGCCAGAGAAATTCACTGTCTCATGCAGCGTTTTTTCCTCTTGACAGTATTCACAGTATGTAACTATGCAGTGCAGTTTCTTATAATCATCAGAACATGCTCTGCTGCAGAACTGATACACTTTGTTCTAAATGCAAAATTGCAAAGCATCATGAAGAGGGTTAACATTAAATTTTAACATCTGGGAATTGCAACTTTAAATAATAGTTTGCCTTTAGGACAAAACTGTTACGTGCCATGTAAATAGATGAGCAAGCACACAATTAAAGTATGACTTCTGCTGCTAAAAACAAGTAACTCTTTCTCAGGCTCATAGTGAGTCCTACAAATATGCTGACAAAAAGTCAGCATTTCATATGAAAATGCAAAATAGGAAAATATGCCAATTGACTTATCCAGAAAAATTATATTGCAGTTATAGGTTTAAACTTTTGTAAACACTTCACCATTCTAAAAATAGTGGGGGAAAAACAAAACAAAACAAACAAAAAAACTTACCTCCCATTCCAGTACCTCTGGCTTTGAACAAAAAGAACTTTTGCAATAATTGCATTTCAACTGAATATCAGTGGGAGAGACAAACTGACCATTTGTTGAAGACTGCACACTGAGAGTCTGAAAAACAAAAGTATATACATATACATCACAAAAAAATAGTTACTTTTAAATTGTGGGTTTTTTTCATTTAACCCACATTGTTTGAAAATCTAGGAGTTTATAAATAAAAGTCAGCAGCATTTCTAGGCAAAAGCACAGCAGGTTAGTCTCTTCCCTTGACATCTTAGATTCTCCAGTCTTGAAACTTCACCCTCTCTTTCTCAGTATTTCTTTTATCTTACCTTTCTAATGTCTGCCATTTGAGACTATAATGCATAAATAGAAAAAAAAAAATCTCCCAAAATTGAACACCTGTTAATCACAAAAGATGTATTTTCAGAAAACTATAATTCACAGCTTGCCTTATTTTGGTCACAGAATTTCAAACAAAGACCTACAAAAAATATTTTCAAATCCAAACCTGACCAAAACAGATTATCATCACCTTACCTAATCATATCACTTCAAAATACAAATACTACAGTGAAAGGCCTTCAGCAATAATTTGAGTAAATGCAGGGTTTAAGATTAAGAAAAAAACTAGCTAACAGTCCTAGCTGGCCCTCAATCATTGTGGCTGGAAGATGCAGCCATTTAAATACCTAAGCCCTAAACAAAGGTTTTCAGATCAAGAAAAATAATATAGATTTCATGCAGGAATGAGAATTTAATTCTGTAACTGAATAATTCACTTAATGTGTTTCTGCAGCAATCAATAGAACACAATTTTATTGCACTTGCAATCTTCCAGTAGGTTTTTTATAAATCTCCCAAGACAATCTTTTGCATATCCTTAGATCAACCAACTACTGGAATATTATCCATGCAACTTTCAAGACAAAGTCTGAATAAGTAGTGATCACAGATGCCCAAAGAATCCAGAATATAAATTTCTTATATCCATCTTCTCTGCAAGCTTTGCAACAAGACATATTATTAGAGACATTCTCTTCACAGGAGATGAAGAGGTAATAACAAATCTATATTAGTGAAAATATAAAACATTTCTGTTACAGGGTACTTTGCTTCAGGCTGCTGTGTTACTAAATCTTCATCTATACTAAAAAAATAAATTGTGTGAAGACTGGTTATTGATGTAAACCTTCACATAAGCAGGCCAATACTGCTGAGTGTTAGCCTGCAGAGCCAACAGTATTGGTTTATGCAGATGCACTACTTCTGCATCAGTTTACAGATGTTAAGTAGTCATACACATTTCCCAATCATGGCCAGAACCCTAGAACCAAACAGCAGAAAACACGTCACATTTATCCCAATGGTCCATTATCCTATAACAGCTTGAAGTCTGATGCCTACATACTGCATTTACCGGTTTTATCCCTCTATATCCTGCAAACCTCTCTGCTGTTGAGAGAGATTTACTAGATTTTGGCTGCTCTAAATAGGTTGCTGAAGACTTGTACTAACATAGAAGCCACAAAGGCATTTTGACATCAAAAGTCCAACCTCTGTATTTCTCCATTTGTAGGTTTCCCCAAAAAGCAAACACCATTCTCAACACATGCTGCCATATGGATTATGTAATTGCAATGAAAGCCCTAGAAGCTCTAGTTGAAAACAAAGGGAAATCAATAAGCAAGTACACCCATCACACCAGTTTAGATACGAAGGAAATATTTAAGAACTAGCAGTTGTGACGACCTGTAGCACACTAAAGATAAAGGGAAGAATGAAGATGAAATATATCAAGTGCTCACAACAAGAATAGCAACTGTATTTTTCCATGTCTATAGTTGCGATTAAATGTGGTACTGCAAAACCCTATCTTGAGGGTTACAGCATAAAATACTGGGTTTTGCTGTTTTCTGATGTATGGCACTTTCAACTTCTTTTCCCTTTTGCTGTGGTAGAAATGTAGGCCCTACCAAGTCTAGGAGACTGGTAACTGAAGAAAAACAAAAGCTGAAGGTAAGAGAGAATGGAATTTTAGACTGTTAAAAATTCAAACTTGTTTTAAAGAATATTTACATCTAATTATAGATAAAAGCTAGCTATGTCATTAAGCATTACTGCTTCTAAAACAAAACCAGGTTTGTTGGTTGTTGTTTTTTTAATCATAAACTTCTATGGTCAAGTAAACATTTTCTACATAAATCAGTAAAGAACTGAATTCACATTACTGGTAGCTATAAAACAAGCAAAAAATAGCTGTTAAACCAAGAGTTAATCACAACATGATTTAGTTGCCTTCTTAAAGTTCCCATTATGCTGCAATTAAAGGCTGCTTCTGCATAGTATTTTAATGAGTCAAGATGTCATGCATGTAGCATCATCCTGTCTTGCCTCTAAATTACAAAATGCTTAGAATAGAGAGTATCTTTAGGAATTATCTGGAAGCATTCTTACACGAAAGAATCGATGAGATCACAAATTTGTTAAAGTCTTTCACAGATCACCTTGAACATCAAGGATTTATTGATGTTATGCTTTACTAAAGATATATTTGAGATCATGTGTGCGCGTATGTGCACATATGCACATACATCCTTAAATGGAATCTTAAATTCAATCCCCAAATAGTTATCTTTAATTTGGCTTTTCTTGAGCCTGAACAACAAGAGCATGGAAAGTGCCAAGCAAGATTAAATATCATTATAAAGCCGTTTTCAGGCTTCAATGCAACCACCACAAACTGCTCTAAGCTGTCAAATTACAGCTGAACGATAGACAGGCACAGCTCCGAAGTCTTCTGAGCAGACCAGTGTAGAAGCACAGATTCTGGCCTGCCCCTGTCATTACCTGCAGCAATAAGTGACAGAGGTGGTATCCTTGCTCATAGCAATACAAAATCAAATTGTGGAAACATTTCTGTGTGTAAAGGTGTAATAGGCAGCCAAACGTTTTTCTTTTACTAGTTCAGGAAAAAGAATTTTGTAAGAATTAAATTGTTCTTTGTTAATATGAAGAAGAAGCAAATATATATGAGGCAGGCACCCATATGGACTGTATAGACACCCATATGGCATCATATAAACTGTGCCACGGGGAAAGTTAGGGGCAATAAATTAAATAGGGAGGGAACTACACACTCCCCTTGCCCTCACACATACAGAACTTCAACCACCACACGGAACCCTCAAATATTTGTTATTATGATCAGATCTGAAACATTATTTCTCTAAAAAGCATGCCAAGCATCTCCCACATGCTTCCCATTTCAGAGAGACAGAGAGTGAGACAGAGATGTAAGGAATCTGAGAAAGAACACTTACAGACATCATAATGATGGTAAGGGAGAGATCAACACAATCATGGAAAAACAGAGAGTAACCTGATAAAAAACGTACTTTTAATTCTTACACATACTGGTTCTGAAACTCTTCAGATATATCCATAAATTGAAAAATAAAAGCTTTAACAATAGTATTCTGAGAACTTTGTATAGACTTGTGGTTTGGCAAGATAGCTTGCGTTTTAAGACATTTATACTTGTACTTTTGCTAACTTGGGTAAGACACTTGTACCACAGCCTCCATGTTCACAAGAAATAAATTAGCAGTTTTATTTTTCCTTAAGAGACAAGTTCAGCACAAGATCTTCAACTGACCCAGTAAAGTTACTGACAGCAAAACTGGATTTAAACAATACAGTTTTGGAGCAGTTCTGTACTTGAATCTCCAATAACATCTTCCAACATGAGCATGAAAGAAGACAAGATAAAGTCCCACTGCTCTAATACCAACTACCAAACAGCAATCACATTGGCCAGGCTATTTTCCCTTTTTTACCCTCTTTATTACAGGGATGAATGCTCTTGCAAGTTGTTTGCACAACGAGGAATACAGATATAGATATAAGTTGCACAACAAGTAACTCTGCTGAATCTCTCAAGCGTTTGAATAGATTAAAGCAACAATTATCTATAAACATAAGGTTATACATAAGGTAAAACAACAACCAACCCTAAAACACTGTAACCAAATTAGGCATTTAAACATTCCAACCCATCTGTAAACCAAAAGGAAGCTTTTGCAGAAGGGAGACACAGAGCTTGAACAGCAATTATTCCGCTGTGAGAAAGGCAACTTCTAACAAAGAAAAAAGTACAGGAAAAACAGGCACAGTAAGAGAAAGGGATGAATACAATGCCAGAAAAAGTACAAGAAAAAATATCTTCATTAGTAAAAAGTGAAAAACGTGGAGAATCATGATAAAGCAGTTTTTGTTGTTGCTGTTGTTTTGTTTTGTTTTCCTTTTTTCAAAAAGATCATTGCAGAAAGCATTCCAATGTGACTAAATGGAATAAATTGTGATCTCAATTTAGGTCCAGTTCCTATGTGTCACTCAGGTATAAGCCCCCCCCCCACGGGAACACAGAGTCCAAAGCACATGTTGCAGTATACTGTCCTCTCCATCTAAATACTAAACAAACAGAAGCAGCAGTTCTTATATTACCAACTTTTATCTAATGGTGAATATAATTTTATTCTTCTAGACAGTGAACACATGAAAACCATCAAAAATCAGAATCGAATAGAGAAGATTAGCCAAGCGACCACCTAGCTGTACTTGGTGCTGCTGAGGACTCACGGATTGTACGCTACAACTTTGAGGAGAGACTTCCACATCTTACTGAAACTATAAAAAAAAGTATTAGCCAGGTCTCAATAAGACCAAGAACCCACAAAGGCATCACTGATCTGCTGTTATATTCAACAGTGTTGCTAAATATTGATTTATCTGCAAATCCAAGAAGGCCCAGGTTGTACTTGTCATTCACTACCTTTATTTTTCTGCCTCAAATAGCATAGTTTTCATTTTGAGCACTCTTGGGGCTGCAATCAATTGTAAGACCACGTAGAATGAAGTAGATGCTGAATGAGTTTGCAAGAAGTCCAACAGATTTGTCATTACCTACTAACAATCCACATCTATTTTGTTAATCAGTTCCATTTAGATCGCACTGACAGACATCTACTAAGTTGGTTAGGACGAAAGCACAAGAACAGGGCAACATGTTGGAGGTCCCATCCAGGGAATGTTAAGGAAGCAATTAAGAGACTGACTTGCTTTCCAGTAAACTTAAAAGTTTCATGACAAATGGGTTAACCCTACATGGGTGTAACTGTTTCCTCACATGGTGTTGAACAATTATCAATCAAACAGCACACATTTGGGGAAGCTCTTTTTACATACACAAATTGAAACACTGTATTTGAAACATTCTTTGATCATCTACACATTAATCGCTACAACTCATTTTGCAAATGCTTTAACTAAGTCATATTAAAAAGATGACATTTTTAAAAAGCGTATCAGCCTCTTACAGCATGCCTACCATAAGGCTTGCAACAATCCAATTTCTGGACGTAATTTAAACAGCTGGTTTCATCCATAAAAGTTGTAATGACTTAGAATATAATTTTCCATTTCAGAGAGTCACTATTCCCCATGTCACAAACCTTTTTCAGCACAATATCCAACATGAGAATGTTGTTACTGTATTTAGCATAAAAGAGATGAAAATTGATGGTTATCAATGCACAGCAGCAAAACTCATCTCCGTATTGAGGCTGGCATGGGAAAAATAAGATGAGTAGTGGTATTGCTTTGGGTTCACTTACACCATCAAGGAGAAATGGGTTATTATTATCCTGTAAGTTTAAGATAGTAACTAGTGTTATTATTATGAAACAGCACTTTCTAAAGAAATGGTTACGAGCCAGAAGCATCTGCTATGTTAATCGTAAGTCATAAGCACATACGTAAAAGCAAGCTTGCTTAATACGCAAATATTTAACACAAAGACAGGTACACAGATATTTAGGGAGGAAAATATTTAACACAACAGCTAACCTGAAATTTAGCTACACAACTGGAACTGCAAAAGTTGTACAGTTTTCCATCAGGCATTGTGGCTTGATACTGAGGTAAAGAGTTTCGTTTACAAAAGTGGCAAATAATTTCCATACCTAAAAGAAAAACGTAGTTTACAAATAAAATAAGTATAAAATAGTAACACAAAAAATACTGGGTTACAGGTCAGCTTTTCAATGTAAAAAGCTAAAATTTTTCTGTTTTCCAGCCAGCTTCAGTAAGTCACATAAAACAAAAGAATTTTTTTTTTTTTTTAATTCTGTCATTAAAGCTAAGCACTGCATGTGAAACAGCAACTTCTACAACGTTCAGTAGAGCATTTTCATCTTAAGTTTGATGAATTAAGATCTATGTCTGCTTTGCATACTGAAGAACATAAGTTTTGAATTGATTTACTCATTCCTTTCACCCAGATTAAACAGTTTACCTAGAGAATGTTTCTATACAGTATAACTACCTCTGTCCTTCTGCAAAAGAAAAAAATTATCAATTATTGTTTGAGGAGATAAAATGGGGTGGCACAAAGACAATAAAATATTATTTCACGTGTGTGGAAGTTGCATTGCCATTCTGTGGCAGAGAGCACTTTATGTTGCAACATTTTTTTCCCCCCTCCGGAGACCTTAAGACAGATGAACTGTTTCAGAAATCAAGCAAAAATACTCGTGGGGAAAATGACCCCTCATGGATCCATCTACTAATGTTCAATATACGATAATCTTTTCGAAATCTACATTTAAAAACCTATTAAGACTCTAAAACTCTGCAGAGATTCATTCTAAAACAAGTTAACCCACCCCCACTGTTCAATCTTGGAAAAAAAAAATCAGGTCTACTCTTATCAGTGACGAAAATCCAACATCCTTGTCACTTACTTTGTGATTTTGGATATTTTGATTTTTGTGTGTTCATGCATGCAGTTGAGCAGTATGGCTCCATATATCCATTAGGTCCTATGCACTGAGTCATGTCAAAAAACCTGCACTGAGCTCTGCAGCCAGTACAAGATGTTAATTTGCCATATTTCTAAAACATAAAACAAAGCAAAACAATGCATTAGTTAAAACCATGTTCGGCTTTTGTTTTTAAATTAGAGTATAACAAACAGAAACTTATTTATTTCTGCAGTTCTCTCCCCCATCAGAACCTTCCTATACTGTCATTTTCTCAAGTGTAGTCAGCACTTGTTTCTCCCTCCTGGGACCTGGCTAAAACTACATTTCTGTGTAAAACCAAAAATAAATAAATATTTTAAAACTACCCACCACCTACAAACTGTGATAAGAGTATATGACAAGTTCTGCTGAGTTGGAGGGCTTGAAATGATGTTGTTTCTCTCTCCTTCATGGTTATATGGACAATGGTTTTATGACAAGAAATGGGAGTTTGGCATGAGGAAGGATAAATAATGGTGCTAAACTTGGAAGAAACAAAGTTGCACTCTCCCCCAAATAACATCCTTAATGTTATCACGTATGAGTTAGTTGCAGCAGTTTCTTGGTAACAGCACTATTTGGAGAACTTCTCTAGCTTCTGCAGTCTTCTAGTTCTAGTCTACCAGGCAGGCGAAATACACTGCAGAGTTCCTATACTCCTCATTTGACCCTGTAAGGAACCATGACTCCCATTAACCTGAAAACAGACTCAGTTCTGACATCTCTCAACACAGCAGTCAGTCAGTCAACAGTGTCCCACAAAACAGAATTGTTATATAAAAAGCATGGAGAAGTTGCACTGAGCAGAAATACCAGTGACAAAGTGAGTAGACAAAAATTAGTAGTTTTGACCTGCCACATCTATTATTTACCTAACAGTGAAGTATGTAGCCCATACACCATAAAGCCAGTTTCAGTAAAAATATCGAAACATCCTCCCTGGCCACGGAAATTTATAAAGGCTTTGATAGCAATCACAATAATTCTCAAATTTGAACAATCACGAGTCTCAGATCAGACAATCTCTTCTTATTGGGTATTAGAAAATACCC
Source organism: Aythya fuligula (assembly GCF_009819795.1). Taxonomy (NCBI): domain Eukaryota; kingdom Metazoa; phylum Chordata; class Aves; order Anseriformes; family Anatidae; genus Aythya; species Aythya fuligula. The sequence continues at coordinate 188,601,073 of NC_045559.1, forward strand.
TTCTGACTCTTTGGCATGAAAGATTTCTTCCTGCCTTCTGTTCAGGAATGATTTTGGCATTGCCTCTCCTCTTTTTCAAGGTTTAAGGGGAAAAGAAATGCAAAGAATCTTTCACATCTGCTCCACCTTGATTGAAGTAACAGAAGCTTAAGTGGCTATCTTTAGTCTTCCCACCTCTACACATTTGAGAACTAGCTAAATCCAGTCTCACAAACACAGAAGACACTTAGGGTAGCATAAGATGACATCTTCCCTATATTAAAAATGCATACATGTAAACATACAAGCTTATGCCACAGATTGGGTGTAGCATCTTGCACAGACTAGCAAATTTTCAAGATACCTCAACAACTTCAAAATTTGCACAACACTTTGATGAAATCTTTGCTGTGTATTTCTTCCAAAAAGGAATCTGTGCCAAGCTAGCAAGCTTCTACCTAGAGAAAAATATTTTATATGGGTCCAGGATCCTTCTTTCCCATTTTTTTTTTCTTTAAAAATGTTCCCCAGTACCTGCTAATCAATCCTCCTAATGAGCCACAATATTGGAAAAAATCACACTAGGTACCAAGAGCTAAATGCACTAAATGCAACCATTGTACTGTTCTATGAGCTGCAGCTATTCCACCAATATTCACTCATCTCCTCTGGCATGCTGAGAAGACAAAAGTAGAAAATTGAGAATCCTTCAAGTTATACCATGTATATAGGAGATCACACTTTATATAAGACTTCTCTTGAAAAAAGTTCAATGAACAACAACTGTCAAAAAATCTGCACACACATATAGCCTTGGTACCTCTAGAACAAAACGAAATATAAATCTAGAAGCACTGGTACAAATATGCTGACATAGCTTAACGAAGAGCATCAAGGAATATGATCAAAAAACAACGTACAGGCAGGTGGAGCTCTCACAAGTTCTTGGTCTGAAATAAAAATCAAAGCCATAACAACTTTATATCAAGATGAAAATATAATATATTATAAAAGAATTTATAGTAAGCTGAACAGAGTGCAACTGGACACAATTCACTGTATCAAAGTACTTCATGTTTGGACAAAACCCCTTGGAAGTTGAAAAAGCATTTGCTAACCAACATCTCAATACATCAGAATTTAACTGGTATCAAGGAAGGCTCATGCACATGAAGTACAGTGCACTACCCCGTCCATTATTTCTGCATTTCAAACATCCTTGTAATACTGGAGTTGTTTACTGATTTGACACTAGATCTTTCAGATGCTTGTTGCTTTTAAGTCTATTTTACTATCTGTTAAAGCTACCAAATCTAGATCCGAAGTATCAATTTGCTTATAAATATTCCAAAATTAGAAAGGCAGGGTTGTTTTGTTTTTGTTTTTTTTTTAACTTTTTTTTTTTTTTTGTATCTGCTGAGTATCCATTGAACTTTAAACTACGCTAGCAGTACAAAGACCATGAGTTTCACCAAAAGAAAAAATCAAGGATGCAGAAGATTCTCTCACGATTATTGTTACAGCACTTAAGAGAATTTAAGCATTTCTGTATTACTAGCAACTTCAACATACGTTGTTACAGGAGTGAAGGGGGGACAGCTGTTAAGGAAAAAATAAAACTTAAAAGGCTCCAAACCTCTTCAAATTTATCGCTCCCAAGGACTCGTCATCGTGTCCTTCAAGCTGAACTTTCGGTGTATTCTTTTCAGCATTCCTCAAACTTCTAAATTTGAATACTAAAACCATTCAAAAACTAAAAAGTACAACACTGCTATAAAAGAAATTAAAGCAATGATAAAATACCCGAAAGTACTAATCAATCACCATTATACAGCTGCATTGCACTTTTTTTTTTTTTAGTAGTCCAACAGATAGGCTTTCCCCATTGACAGTATCAACAGGCATCCTTGTATTGTCCCATGTTTTTAGACAGCCATAATGCAAAACAAGAATTTTCTCCTGTTCTCAAGTGTGAAAAGTCAAGATGAGACTCTCCCCACAGTTTTGTACTCTCACATTCATCTCAATAGAATCACAGAATGGCTTGGGTTAGAAGGGACCTCAAAGATCACCCAGTTCCAGCCCCCCTGCCATGGGCAGGGACACCTCCCACCAGACCAGGTTGCTCAGAGCCTCATCTAACTTGGTCTTGAACACCTCCAGGGATGGGGCATCCACAGCTTCTCTGAGCAACCTGCGCCAGTGCCTTACTAACCTCTGAGTGAAGAATTCTTCCTATCCTCTAATCTAAATCTCCCCTCTTTTGGTTTAAAACCATTCCCCCTCATCCTGTCATCATCTGACAGACATAGGCTGTCTTCCATCTCTAAGAATTTGTAGTATTAATTTTAACCCATAGAAAAAGTAAAATTTGAGAATCCTTTCTCTGGAAGTATTCTTGAAGCTGGACTAAAGCAAACAGAAGCTTCATGGAAACTAAGTAGAACTACATTAACATCTTGGGTAGAAGAGCAATCACGAGGCATGGATTTATGGCCTGGATGCAAGACAAATTATGGTAACGACAGATCCACAGAACCAAGAATGGTATGAGGGTCACTACGACTCAGCTGCTGTCTTGTCCAAGATGAGAACTACAGGAAGTCATATGAAGCTCAACAGAACAATAGTAACACAAACAGAAGGAGGTTGTTCTTCACCTAAAAAGGTCAGCAGAACTTCTTACTGAAGAGCGTCATGGATGTTAACACTGTACGTGTGTTAACTGCAGAAGCACTCAGATTCATTTTAAAAAGTGAATGGAAAGTTATTCAAGTTTTAAGTGATCCCTCGATCTAAAATCAGAAGTAAAAAAAAACAACAACATTTAGGACAAAATATCATAAATACACCCATCCTGTTCTTACTGTTCCCTGTATGCCCACCTACATACACTGCAGGCATTGCAATTCCTGCTCTGAACCAGTAGTTGTTTTCATTCTCTTACTACGTAAGATTTTTCTTTTTAGTTCAACTTGAATATTTTAACTCTTCATAAGGAAAAATGTGTTCAGAAAAAAGGAAATGAAGAAAAATGTAAAGCTGTGTCAATGCTGTTAATGTATCATAGTCATGAGACAAAAAAACTTTACTGGTAGAAAGAAAAATGAAACAAGGAATACCAAAATCTTCATTATTGACTAAGAGGGAAGGAAACACAAAATACAAGACTTCATGATTTTATTTTAAACATCATTGCTTCATTCCAGAAACACAGCATCATGAACGGTCCTCCAAAGGTCAAGTCCAACCTCCATCTCCAGATGGAGTCCCCAGAGCTGGCTGCCCAGTTCTTGTCAAATTTGAGTATGTCCAAGGATGGGCATTCCAAAACCTCTCTGGACAACCTCTGAGTATTTCACCACTGCCACAAATTTAAAAAATAAAATTAAAAATTAAAAAAAAACTAAACTTGCATGTAATCAAATCCTTTGCGTTTTCAAATTGTGGCTGTTGCTTTTCAACCTTCCACTACGCACTTCCATGAACATTCCAACTCCAACCTCCATATAATCCCCTAGATCTCCCTTTAGCCTCCCAAGGCTAACCAAACTAATCTTACCCAAGCCTGTCCTCCCATGCCATGTGCTTCTGTCTTCCGAAACATCTTGGTAGCTCTCCACCAGACTTACTTTATTCTGTCAATCTTTTTCATCTAGGTTGATCCAAAACTGCATATCTTGCTCCACCATCAGTTTCTGGAGTACAGAACAGAAGGAAAAAAACCTTCCTCTCCCTTGACCTGATGACTACCCTCTTGCTAATACAGCACCACGTTGTCTAGAGAGGCTTGTGGAGTCTTCATCCTTCAAGATACTGAAATCCCAAATGGATATGGTCTTTGACAAGCTGGCTCCAAGTGGCCTGATTGAGCAGGGCAGTGGACACAACTAGAGGTGCCCTCCAACTTAGACATCTTTGCTGCAAGGGCACACTGCTAACTCCTGTTCATCTTGTCATCCATATGGACACCCAAATCTTTTTTCCATAGATGCTTGTTCGGCAGTCACACTTCCATTCCAGATGAAAGACTGACTTGCACTCTCCACGATACTTGTACTCTCCATGATACTTCAGGAGTAGACAAGAACGATTACAGACAAAAGCATGCACATTTTAAACTAGTCTCTGCTTCAGTTCCAGAGCTTCAAAGATGGAATGAGCTCGGAACCAACTAGCAAGAGAAAATATCCAACATTTTCCTTCTATACACCTCTTCTTGAAAATTCAAAATCCTTTATCTCCAACCTATCCCTAAGAGATTTTGCAGAGTCCTATGACACTATGAGTACATTTATGGCCTGCAATTTTAAGAAAATTTAAAGAAAGAATCATAGAATCATAGAATATCCTGAGTTGGAAGGGACCCTTAAGGATCATCAAGTCCAACTCTTGACACCGCGCAGGTCTACACAAAAGTTCAGACCATGTGACTAAGTGCACAGTCCAATCTCTTCTTAAATTCAGACAGGCTCGGTGCAGTGACCACTTCCCTGGGGAGCCTGTTCCAGTGATAGCTGGAATAGCTATCACTATAGCAGAAATAGCACCAATTAGGTTACTAATACCAAAAAAAAAAAGTTAATCTACAGGCAAAATTTATAGAAAACAACAGCATAATACCCTCTGATGAGGGGAAGCTTAATGTCTGACTACATTTCCCTTACTCCTCCTCCTAGATTCTGCACTGAGATGACCTAATTTTAGTTAGAACACATTCATATTTGACTTCTTCCAAAGCATGAAGTCCAAAGCAGAAGTGGAAGCCTGAACATTCTTGTCTTCTTCCACTTGATTCCAAAATCACTCACTCTTTCGTGACATTTTTAAACCCTATAACAGGCTTAATCCTATAAATCAGGTCTACTTCTCATGGTAAGTAACTAACAATAGAAATACGATAAAATACTTCAATTCTTAGGAGTCATTAATTCAGCATACATTTCAAGTCTTCATTCTGTCTGCTAGGATAGTATTAAACTCCAACTGCCAACTACAAAAATGGCTATCAAGACACAAGACAAAACAGTAGAATTAGATATATTCCAGAAATAATGGTACTGTGGCAACAGAAATCCAAATTCCTAGAAATAAGAGGAAATTCATTTGGAGGCTTTCTGAGGAATTTGCTCATGTCATTATTAGCAAAGGTGTCGACTGAAGGTATGATGAAAGCTGAAGTTTGGCGCTCTTCTTGTACATACCATAACTAAGAATAAAGATCAAGCCCAAAAACAAGTATCAGACCAATACTACAAATCCATGGTACTTCAGAAATAATGTTCACTTCTGTTTGCAAACTAGAACTTATTACGGTCTCCTTTCTTGAACCTTCCAGTTGCAGGAATATCTTAATAAAGCTATTAGTGCCTAAGATCTAGGCACCTGCATTACTAGCTTTTATTCGCCACTGAGAAGAGCAGTATGGCCTCTTTCACATTCCTTCAAAAGGACGAAGGACACATCTGCAGCCTAAGAGCATTCTTGCTACAATCTCTCCCATGCAAAGACCAGTTGATTAAGAACATGAGACCAGCTGATTGCTACAATGCTATACAGCAGCCCAAAGATCTGTTTACAGCTGGAGGAAGTCCCTTGCAATTCAACTTATACAGTCCACATAAGAGACCTGTACATACTTCTCAATCCAGGCAAAAGCTTCTCTCCACTATCTTTACAGAGTAACAGTTTAGAATTAGAAATAAGATAAAAATAGGAAAAACTTCCAGAAAATATTCACTGACAGACACACAGACAACCTGTGTTCAAACAGAAAGGTAAATGAGAAAGAAAATGGAAAATTTCTGGAAGTAGAAAAGCAGAGGTATTCACTACATGGAATTCTACAATAACGGAGATGCACTAGAAAGGCAATCAAGCAAGCAGCAGCTAAACTGCTTCAGATTTATTTGAAAGAAGGATGGTCCAGATGGATCCAGAAGCAACACACGTCTAAGAAAAGAACCAGATGTCAGCAGAATCTGTAACAGCAAAGAAAGAAGAAACCGTATTATTTATTGAGCCTTCTGAAATACCACACCCATACCGTCTCTAACCCGAAGAATAAACTCTTCCCTGCTCCAACTTAAGGTTAAGATTAGTAACGCGTCAAAAGCATTTGCCCATGTCTTAAGAGCAAAGGCTCTTAATAGCTGCTTTTGTGGTTCTTGAACACCAAGTAATTGGTGTTTCAGCTGAACTACACAAACAACCAAATCATTAACACGTCCACTAACTTTCCTCTGGCATCTCCAACTTCCAGTGCTCCCTCTTCTTGCCAGTTTCATTCCCACTCCCCAGACATTTATCTTCATGAATTTAAGGAAGGAAGAGATTAAGAATCCCTTCTTCCCTTACCTCATAAAGGTTACTCTAACTATATGAAACCTTTTCCTTCCGTTTCATGTTTATTTTGCCTTTTCTTTTTTCCCCTCTACCTCCAATCATTCGAGGTGCAGCAGTGCACTGACGTGGTTATATCTATGTCAACTCCAATACCTACTCATATCCCCTCCTTGCTTCCTCTTCATAACCACTTCCTGTGCTCCCATACAGATTACACATCACAATTATGCCTTAAGTATTTTTCTTCAGAAGTACATGGCTGTTTTAACATTTCTGATGAACCTACCTCATTCTATCTACTAAAATAGGAGTGAGACAGAATGGGAATATCCCTAACAGTTACTACTAACAACTCTGGTGCTTCAGTAGCCTGGTTATATAGTTGTAAGGGTTTGTTTATTTTTTTAATTGGAGAGCAACAGGTTCTACATGTGGGGGAAAAAAAAAAAAAAAGCAGAAATGGTAAAATAAATGGTTCCAGAAACTCAAGTAAATAAGATTTACTTATTTCTAGAGGGATTTGGTTTGCATCTGAGACACGAGAAACTGGAGGTATAAATATTAAGAGGCTTCAAAGAGAAACCTCACCCCATACAGATCAAGAATGAAAGGAAGTGGACTGTCTTAGTCTGGTACTAAGACATAGTACGTGAAGTAAGACAGCAGTAGTTTACTACATGAGGAAGAAGTTCTGTTATCAAATCACAGTTCAGTTGAACTGGCTGAAACCTCAACACTGTCTCTTTGGAGAGACCAGAAATAAAAATTTAAATTGAAATATTAGAAATACTGACTTTTTTTTTTTTTTTTTTTTTTTAAAGAGGCTGCTCAGACCTCACAGTTACTGCTTTTATCAGCTGTGTTTATTGAAACACAGACACTTGCAAAGAGTTTAAAAAGCAGTAACTACTGCAGGAAGCAGGAGATTTCATAGCTAATTGTACTACCAAAAAAACAAGAAAATAGGACAGATTCATCTTAATAACAAGAGCACAGGGAAAGAACAGACACTGCATGGGATAAGTTAAAAACCCTGAACACTTCCACTGAAGCATCATGCAATAAGACATTCTAGCACAGCATTCTGTATGAATTTATACTAGTAGATAAGATACTTCTTGTGAGAGTAAATCCAAGCTCTATAAATAGTAACCCTAAATTGCAGAACTCACATGCATGTCATTGTATACAACAAAGGTTCCTAAACCTCTGCACCCAGGCAAAAACGCAATTTCACAAAAGAAATTGCTAAGCAAGGAGTAGAATGTGAAACATCACATTTGAGTCACAGCTGCCTATGTTGGGCTTTTTCTATTGCCTGTCTGTGAGCAAAGAGTTTGTAGGGATGGCATAGCCTTGTTAGTCTTGAAGGACATTCAAGGAGTCTTCATCTAATCAAGGAATACAACCAAATGGCCTTTTTCATAGAATAATTAGAATCACAGAATTATTAAAGTTGGAAGAAACCTCCAAGATCATCTGGTCCAACCATCCCCCTACCACCAACATCACCCACTAAACCATGTCCCCAGGCACGACGTCCAACCTTTCCTTGAACACCCCCAGGGACAGTGATGCCACCACTTTTTTTTTTTTTTTTTTTTTTTTAAGTGCAGAAGGAAAATTAACACTAGATGAAAAGACACTGCAGCATCCTCTCCAACCAGGAAAATACCCATTTGGTTTGCATTCACCTGGTATTCAACTTCATTCCAAAACTATTAAGAAATCATTAAGGGGAAGGAGCTCTAGCCGTTTCTTTTTTGACGGCACATGAAGACCATTGCTTTTAAGAAGAACCCGAAGGAATCAAGGTCAAGGACATTCTAGCAATTATTTTGTTGAGGAATCAAAAAAGACAAAAAAGGTGAAGCATAAAAAAAAAAATTCAACTAGTAAAGTGTCAAACACGTTTCATGCCAGAATCAAGAAAACTGTGGACTGATCAGGCCAGTAGGCAAAACAGTTCAAAGACTTATCTATAGAAGAAGACACAACCAGACTCAGCCTTATCTTAGTTGAAGAGCTGAAAATTAAAACTTATGGCTGGTAGCACAAGTCAAGTCACATTCACTTGATCCTTCAAACAAGGTTGTCAGGAATGTACCCAGCTCATTGTACCCAACCAGGGTACAATAAACATCGTAACTGCCTTGAAAAGGAAATCGGCTAGTTTTGTGGATATGGAAAATATCCAATATTAAGTGGAGCAAAAACTTTGAAATGATGGTTGTAGCTGCTTTGGATAATATCTTCATGGCAGGCATACATGGGGTTTCTTTCAATTTGTTGCATATATACTGGTTTTTTATGTGTAAATTCTCATTTTAATTATGAGATGCCTACACAAAGAAATCAAAATATTCTAGGATTTCCAAAATTACATAGGCAATATGGTATGTGACAAAGACATGACTACCTAATTCACCTCTAGAGTTGTGTTTTCTTTACTTCTTTTATTCAGCATCATTCTTCAAGTCCTTCTTGCCCCCTTAGATGTGAAGATTTCGAACTGCAGTGCAATAGGTAAAGAATTTACAATCTAGAAGTAGTAGTCACCTTCAGATTTAAAAATACCTACTTCTTGTATGAATTTTCTTCTGATATCTTTTTATCTGAACTGTCACAATGACTTTGGTTTTGGAGGAAGGTTTTAATGTTATTTTCTCATTTTTTAAGAGCTTCATTTGCACTTAGCTGTCTTGATGAATGGCTGTTGTACTATCAGGATAACTAATTTTTTTCTTCAGAGGCTACGCCTATGTAGATTTTTTTCTTAAATTCTAACAATTTATTAGTCTATTTATCTTTCATAAGTTTCTTTTACTATGACAAATTTAAGCTCTGTAATTGTATCAGTTGTAGATAAGAACGAACAACCATTAGGAAAGCAGAACACAGGACATAATATTCAGGATCATTTGTCTCAGTTTTAAAGCAGGTTCTGAAAATAGTCCATAGAAAGCTATGTGCATCCATCACTTTCAAGTGTGACTTAGGCACTTCAGAAGAAGACCTACTCCCCATGCACACCCATATCCCATAACACTTGCTTATTTCCCTGCCTCCCACCAATGCAGTCTAGAGCAGAGGAAAGAAACCCTTCATCAACAGTGGATTATTTGCGCTCGGTGGCCATTCCAAGAGCCACAGTAATTTTTATTGTGCACAATTTTCATTTCTCATTCCAGGAAGAAAAAATGTCCATGATAAGTTAATGAAAATTAATTGTTCAAATCAGTGTAATATTTATTTAAAAAATACGGATGAAGTATATAGATAGGTACAAGTAATAAAAATCAGTTTTCATTTATTACTTACTACTACAAATGTATAGTGATAAGCTTATGACATTTACAAAATAAACTGCTTAATACAAAGCTCGTACCAGTAAGACCTATTTATTTTACAATTTTTTGTAAGAAAACATTTGCTAAAACTGTTATGTCACACATGGTAATCAGTTGCACAACACAATGTTGTAATCAAATGACACATCAACTTTTCCTGTATTATTGGCTCCCGTGTGTTTATTTCAGCATGTAAAGTCTCCCGTATTGTCTCCTTCACTAGTTCTCCTTTAACAGCCAGATCTGAATCAAAGATTTCCAAGAAAACATTGTTACTACTGAATAAAGCAACCTGTGATTTACCAATTGTTGCCCAATGATTTACCAGTGACATTTTCCAAAGTCTAAACTTATTTTCAAAAATAGAATTCCTTGATTATGTTCAGTTCAAAAACCTTAATGAAAATGCAAGTTCAAATCTGAATAAATCTTGCTAGACAACTAGTTATTCTGAAATAATTGTACCCTGAGCAACTTTGACACCTACAACAACATACACTAAAAAAGCTCCTAATTTTATAGTTCTCTTAATATCAAAAATACTCCCAAAACCCACAGAACTCCAGGAACATTTGAAATCTGCCAGCTATGAATTACATTTAATCACCAGTCCAAACTAGATGCCCATGAGCACTAGAGTTAAGCTTCTCACAGCCTATTACAGTTCCCCAGTACCAAATATTTCCAAAAAACTTGTTTGAATAAAAACTGCAAACTGCTATCAGAACTGAATACACCAAAACAATGCATGTTTCTCAATTTGAAAGGTTCTCTTAAGGATCCGCACAATAATGTACAACATCCACTTACTATTTATGAAGATTTCCTGGTACTGCAAACTGCTCCTCTCCCCCAAATCAAACTAGCACATACAACTTGCTACCCATACCTTTCTCAAGTACATATCTAAACACAAAATACAGAAATATCTAAACAAATAGAGTACAGTCTGTAATGAGAGTTAAGTACAGATTTATCATTCAACCTCTCAAAATTCCATGTTCATTTCTTAATTCCATATGCAGTGCATGTTATACTGGTTGTGTGGGAATGTCTCAAGTTCAAAGTTAATTTCATGCCTTTTTGTTTCTTCGAGAGACAGTATTCAACGTTTCTTCAAGTCTTGCCATGGCTTCTGGGCATGCCTATGTTTTTAGTATCTTGGAAACCTATCCTGTCCCTTTTGGTTTCGCTGTGACAAAAGAACAACGCTTAAGTTATGTTTTCAGTTACGCTATTTACATATGCACGTTTCCAGAATTGCTCTTTGCACATTGCATATACACAAGAACAGCCAACCCCAAAAGTAGCAAAACTGAATGTCCAAAGAGAAAAAACAAACAAAAATAATGTTAACATTAAGAAACTTATATAAACATTCAGTGCTGGGCTCCCTTTTTCTCTTAAGTCATTGGTTTCTCAAAAATGGAAAGAGATGAAGGAAGAACCCAAAGCAATATTCAGCACTGGGGCCACAAAAAAAAAAAAAAAAAAAAAAAAAGCAAGGAAATTCCTTGCTAGTAAAATAGTGATTTTGCATTTCATAACACTATCCCTGAAAACTCAAAGCAATGTGGACCAAACAATAAAACTAACAAAATCCCCAAATTGCTCATTTCCCAAAACATTTAACATTTCACAACTATGAAATTGTTATCATAGCATAAATACTGTGATTAATGTTTAAACCTTCCAACCAGCATTAGGAATGAATAGTACTATGTAAAGTGCATCACTACCCGCCATCAGATTCTTGATTTGGAACCATTTTGAACCACAAGTATTAATATCTTAACAATTTTAAGAATAAATAAAACCCAAACCAAGTAAAGAACACAAAAACACAAAATTTAAGACATGAAAGAATGAAAGTAACTATCATTTTCAAAATCATATGCTGTACAGTGAAAAGACATAGTACAGGTACATAGGCAACGTGTAAGCATATTCTCACAGCAATGTCCAACCTACACATCCTGTGTATGTTTGGATGTTTTAATTGTGTAAAAGTGAGCTTCTAAATCCAAAAAAGTTATCACTTATGAACCAGTAAACTTGTGTGTCAGTCTTGATTTTACCATACTCCTAAATGATGTACCCATTACAAATGATGCACCCATTAGAAAAAAAGAAATTATTAACAGAAATGTTAATTGCAATGATATTTGGTTCATAACCAATAAGTATTGTTATTACAGTAACAACAACAAAAAAAAAAACAATCGTAAAAGGCCCATTTGGGTTAGTTTGCCCACACTTGCATTAACGCCATATTTTTAGAAGTCTTTGTTACTTAAGACTTCTAATAAAGAATAAAACCACATTATGAGTAAGAGGATAAATTTAAAGAGTATTAATGCTTATTTAATTTATAGATTAAGAAATAATTACCTGCTTGTATTCACCAACGCAGTTCTGACAGCAGAATCTCTTCTGCTGACCATCAATAGTAAGAATATTGTTTCCAGCTCCTTTACTGGGTAAATACTCCCCACAATGCTCACAGCAATTCATTATTAAACCATTTGCCATCCTGTATCTATTGAAGCAGTGGTCACTGCACAGCTTATGAGTCATATTTTTAAAGCTAACTTCATGACGAATCTGAAAAATAAGAATAAAAGCATTCCATCACCACAAAAATACCAACTTGCCTAAGACTACTAGAGAAGTCAAAAATCTTGCATTCAAACACAAAACTATATAAAAAACACCATCCATTTTACTAGCTGAGTAATTCAAGGACAAATCATGTAGTATAGAAATTTCTTCTGTTCCCAAAGTTATAAGCAAAATCTTGGACCCATTTGTTCTTGCAGCCTAGAAGCCAAGAACACAGGGAAGGATGTAATAATTGGGTACTAGAACAGAAGGTCAATTTATGCAACTGTACAAAATAAACATGCAAAGACTGTCCAGACACACACATACTAAAAAATGTGTACATTAGCCTGAACTATAGTGTCCCCAGTAATGGCATCAAGAGGAAATACATTAATGAGAATTTAGAATGAAGTATATGGTATGCATCTCAAAATGTTGGTGTAATATTTCAAAACATACAGTAAAAACTAATTCTGTAAATTGTGACTTTTTAATGGTAATTTTTCTGCTCAGGAGATCCATGTTATAATTACAAGAAGCAATGCTCAACAAAATTCTTGACAGTAGCTACAAAAATATCAGCAAAGGCACTTTCTTAGAAGTCTAATAAAGTCAACAAGAGTAATTTTTCTCTCTTAAATCATTTCTTTCTTTATTTGCTCTTCATGTATATTAAGCCTATCTCAGTGTACATAAAATGCTGCATCATTTTAAATTTCCTTTTTTTTTCAGTTCTCTTAGAATATTTATAAACTAAGATTATTCTATTTTCATTAAGGAGAACAAGATGGAAAAAACAAAATCAACCAGACCTCAGTTAGTTTACCACAGATAGTGCATCTTGATTTATTCAAAGCTCCTTTTGAGGGATTCTGTTTATCTTCATAGAATGATAGACACGATGTACTGCAAAACTCCTGGAAAGACTCACTTGAATCAACTTGAGCAACAATGGTACCTTTCATTGTTGTTATATCTCTGAAATAGAAAAAAACATCTAGAGTGTATGTGTATAATTATATATTTAAACAAGAACACTTTACAGCTTGTAACATGCATTCTTCCTTTAAATGCTTGTATTTCATATTTCAAAACAGCTTTGTGGGTGTAGAATTGTTAGTCACATGTCAAACACTAAGTTTAATAAATTTTTCTATGACTAATGTCAGCACTCCAAATACAATGTTTCCTGTATAAAAACATATTCCCCTCCACCCCCCACCTGGTGTTATTTTTTTTTTTTTATTTTTTTTTTATTACATCATTCTAGAACTAGGTAACTAATGCATCATTGAGCTTGCCACAACTGGTAGTTAATCTTAAACCAAAAATGAATATGGTGAATTTAAACTAGCTCTTTGGCAACTTCACACAAAAGCTGTTCTTAAATTTCATACAAGAAGTTCAGAGCTACATATAATAGAGAAGGTTGTTTTCTCGTATTTATAAATGTAATCAAAATTATTAGAACTACACCACTATAAAACCTAGTTTTATCACTATTTCAAATGTTAACACCATTAATGTCCCAAAGCACCTTAACAGTTAACAGAGCTGCCCACGAAGAATTAGGATATAAGCAACCTAATGCATAAAACCTGACAAGTAACAACCAATAAAATTAATTAGAAGTAGAGCAAATCCTCTTCTTTTTCCACTGAAGTGGAAACTTTAACTTTCCTGATCAAACTTTCTAAACTTCTCTGATCTTCAACTGAGTGCTGCACACAGAGGAAACTGAAGATAGCTACCACCACACTCATCAGTCAGCCCTTGGATTCAGGTCTTCCAAATTTGTAAGACCATCTCACTGGTGGTTTCACTCAATCCCAAACTGTCATAGGCCGTAAATTAAAAGCACTAAGGAGAAGAAATAGAAGTCTCCCTGTCTGCCTATTAAGTAAATAAAGAGTCAACATCCAGGAAGTGCTATTAGACAGAATAAATAAAAAACTGATTGGACAACTCTGGCTCTTCACTGATATTATGATCGATCATCAGCTGGAAAAGACATCTCCCAGACACTCATACATAGGAGCTCTGAAACTAGGATGAGTGGGAAAATGCTGTATGGTCCCTAAACAGGAGGAAATTCTTCAGATGGTGGTGAGGCCCTGGCACAGGCTGCCCAGGGAAGCTGTGGATGCCCCATCCCTGGAGGTGCTCAAGGCCAGGCTGGATGGGGCTTTGGGCAGCCTGGTCTGGTGTGAGGTGTCCCTGCCCATGGCAGGGGGTTGGGACTGGGTGACCTTTAAGGTCCCTTCCAAACAAAATCATTTGATGACTCTACAAAAATAAACTTGTACCACCCCTGTATATTATTAACATTTGCAAGCCTGTCTCCCATCAAAGGAAAGTCAGCAGATTTTGGCTTGCCTTTTGGCAAGATAGAAGGGATTTAGGCTTGGGACTGCTATCATTTCTGATCTGCAAAACAAAGGCAGAGCTCCTGCCCTGAGCAGCTTACAGTTTCTGGCTGGATTCCATAAGGACTTACAAACACTTGTAATTTTCAAAGCGTAGGAGTCTAAGGTCAAAAAGAAGTAACAAAGTCAATAAAATTTGAGTTTTATAAACACTAAGGAGAATGCCAGGCATTTCTTACACTTTTCTTCTTACTAACATTCCTATGCTATTTATCTAGTTTCAAAAGGGTTTATTTCTATAGAGTGTTATTTTAAAAAAGATTTACAATAAAAAATGTAGAAGCTTTATTTCCGATGACGGTGTGTATCTATATATCTATTTTTTCTTCAAGTTATCTTAAGCTTCACATTTTCCACTTACTCTACACATTTGAAGATAAAATTGAGCATTACCTCTGAAAGTCACCTGTGACATACCAACTACTATCATTGCTCCAGTCTACATTCCACATCTCCTACATTTTGCTAGAGTTGCCATATTCTTTCACTAAACTGCAATCTGATAATACCATTTCTGCATTAGTAGGAAAGGAATGCAAACGCAAATTCAGAACAGAGTACCTGGTTTGCTACAATGGGGTAGCAAAAACTCAGCAATAAAGCAAAAAAGCTGGGTAAGATTGGCCTTCATAATAAAGCCATACTAGTGAGGAACCATTTAGTTCATGTTCCATCTTCCATCTATGAGCAGCTGAATGCTAATGGAAGAGTGAAGATCAACATCACCTCAAAAACAGTCTGAAGATGACTTCACAGAT
This sequence comes from Aythya fuligula, assembly GCF_009819795.1. Taxonomy (NCBI): domain Eukaryota; kingdom Metazoa; phylum Chordata; class Aves; order Anseriformes; family Anatidae; genus Aythya; species Aythya fuligula. The sequence goes on from NC_045559.1 coordinate 188,616,535, forward strand.
GTTCTCTAGAAATCAAACACTATACAAACTATTTTATAAGCAATGAAGCTACAAATACTTTCTCATCATTTTCATTTGTATGTATCCACTTAAAACTCACTGGCAAGCACATCCAAAGACACAGTTATAAGAAAAGCGTTGATTTATCCATAAGCTTTCAAGATTTCAGTCAGAAAAAAAAATATTAATCTTCATCTTCACATATGATACAGCTAGTGGAGCATTTACCATGCCAGATCACTTCTAATAAAAAGAAACAGGCATACAAACTGACAGAAAGAGTACAGAGTGCTCTTAACTAGCACTACAGAGGTAAAGGGTTGAGAGAATTTGAGGTTTTATGCATGTTTAAGAAGAGCTAACATGTTAGATTTGAGATATTTACAGTGTACCAACGTAAGAAAATGCAGGATATAAATACTTTCTATAGTTTAATTTTACCGAGTCTCAAGAGAAAGAAAAAAAAAGAGAGATCTGGATACAAGCCATTCATCCACCTCATTGCATATTAATGTAAAACTTTTACTAGCTTAAATCTGTGATTAAGCAGAAATAATCCTCTCCAAAACATGCATTAATAAAGGCAGTCCTTAGCGCAAGGTATTTTTTTTTTTTTGGTTCAGTAAGAATTCATCATCTAATTAGTGTCAGTGCAGAGTGTACTAGACTGAGGGACTTTTCTGGAAAAAAAAAAAAAACACTCACACGCAAGAAATCCAAATACCTCAGTTATCAGTATGCCGAAAAAAACAAGATAGCATAGCTAGTTTGTACACCTAACACTACAAGAGTGATATCATGGAAGGTATTTCTTTGGCAATTTTAAGTTTTGGAAATAATGAAAAATTACAAGTGAAACCTACCCAATAATTCAGAGTAAGCCTCTTAAAAGTATGCTTATTTCTCTTCTACTATCTGCTCAAGTTATTTTCAACTTCCAATGCTGCCATAGTTGCACCTATTCTATGGGACAAGCCCAAAGCACCTCTTCCCTCCAGACTACCAACAGTGGAAGAACTCCCATGAGCTCCAGCTGCTTTCAATTCCTACTCCATTTTAGATGTCATGATTTTATATCTTTTGCTATCAAAATGAAAGCTTTTTATGTTAACATAAGGTCCACTTTTTAAATGAAGAATACTGTATCTAAGGAATCTATCTTGGCATGGTATACAACTAGACACCTCGTCTTAAAAAAAGATATGCAATTTTCGGATTTTACCTGTCATAGAAAATCTGCCCTACTCTGAACTTGAGCACTGATAGACTTGTTTTGTTACAGTGTACACAGTGAATTCATTTCCAAACATTAAACTGACACTATATAAAGCACTTGAATAGACAGATTTTATATCATTAATAGAGCAATTCTCATAAATGCATGAGAATCTCAAGTATTACTGGATTTAGCTGCTAATATGAAACAAAATAAAAAAATCCCTTACTTTCTGCACATAACACAAAGTTTCTTTGGAGTGGGTTTGTGTGAGAATGATGAGAGGCAGGTAGTAGAACAAAAAAGGTGAGCTGATCCTTTCCGCTGATACGCAGTCTGTCCCTTTTGTAAAGGCTTTTTGCAGTTTGCACATGTGACTTTAACCTGTTTAGAAGGCTGCTGCTGAGCAGAAGGCTGGAAAATCTGTTTAGGAAGTGATGCTACTGGTGACAAAGAATCCACACCTGGTTGCTTCTGATTCCTAGGGAATGAAGCTGACTGGGATATCCAAGAATCTTCAGGTAAAAAAAAAAAAAGAAAGGTTAAGTGAACAAACATGTACATTATATATAGAGAGAATAATATCCATAGATTTTTTTCTTATTGGAACTGACAACAGAAGATAAACAGTATTTTAGAATTTGAAGTTTAAAATAAAATGCACTTTCATTGTACCACTCTCCACTGTTGCAGAAAGCTTCAGAACACCCATTAAGTCTCAGGATGGTCCCATTCTACACCTTGAAGCAGGTTTTGAAGACCTCAATTCACTTGCACTGTGTTTGCAAAGTGGTAATTGTATCTCCAGACAAACAAAACTGCAATTACCAACTGCAATTAAAAAGAGAGACCAACAGAGAACATGGAATTTCAAAACCAACGTTTGAGATACAAACTTTTCAAATGTATCTATAAAACCATGAAATGTTAGGAATTTCATTAGTTATTTTGTACTAAAGCAAGCTTTTAGCAACTGATGTGTTTAGCCTCAGGTATAAGTCCTAGATTTGGGGTTCCCCCCCACTTGTCTTTTAGTCTTGTCTCCAGACAAGAGAACTGTGCTGCAAAGCCAAGCAGAGTGGGTCCACATCTGGGATCTGCATCTATGTCACTGGTTATTTCAGGAGTTTGTTTTTAACCTTTTCAATGCAGTGAGTACCACTTAATCTACGAGATGGCAAAGTCGTGACTGTTTCACATCTTCCTCAGAAGAAACCAATGCACCTAAAAAATGAGTCTACATTACATTCACAATTCCATGTCCTTTTGCTCCAGACCTGATTAGCCCTCTACTTGCATTTTTGTACAATAGACTACTACGGAACCATGTCACATTTAGCCAATCTTTTATGGCATAACATTTTGCAGAACAACTTGCATAACAAGAACTTAAGTAAAATTTGCTATTGAAAAAGCAATGCATCTAGAAACATCACATGCGTCTGTTAGATTACATGTTCAATAACCTGGTTTGGACCAGAAAATACAGTTCTAATGAAAAAGAAAACAAACAATACAGCCCTTCAATAAAATCGAATTTCTAGGCTTTTTGTTGGAAATGTAAACTTTCATTTTAAATAATTGCCACCACAATTCAGGAACTTTTAGCTACTGAAGGATGCCAAGAATGATACATTATGTAAGAATGAAAGAAAACCTGAATAAAAACTTCTTTCCACTACAACAAACCATTTCACACATTTCCAAAAGCATGTATCAGCTATCCCAAGTACCATCAAAGCACTTGGGACTTACCTTTCAAGCCTGTTACTCCAAACATTTACAATAATATTTCACAACTGCATACCATTTCACCTCATAGCTACAACTGTATTTGGTAGTAGTTGTGCTACTATTTTTAAGTTTACACTGAATTTACTGTAAATAAATGTAGATAAATAAAAAGTCTGAAGCCTTTAATGTCCTACTGCAGCAACTACTTTAATGTCCTACTTCAGTATGTTCCTGCAATGTTATTAAACTAGTATTGACAATGAAATAACAAAAATTATTTCAAATCCTACAACTTCAGACAACAAAACCTTAACCTACAGACTCTAGTAACTGCCCATAGCTTGTAATTAAGGGACATTATCTCAGTCCGTAATCATTCATTAAACTGTATGAGAAGGTGTCTTCTATTTTTTGAAGTATTTTTTTCACAAAGGGTTTTATTAAAGTTATTTTACTGCATAGCTTTAAAAAAATTGCGACAAACTTTCAAGAACTCGTTACAGCAACAAGCAGACATTCTTGAACAAGTGGAAGATCACTTCCCAGCGTGACTTTGCAGCTGTCAAGGCTGTCCTATTTCTCTGACACGTAATACAAGTTGGAAATCAACTTGTTGCAATGCTTGAGGGTAAAGAGAAGGGGCTACAACAAAGAGGTGGGAAGAAGAGGGAACGGAAAGAGAACAAAACACATTCCTCTTTAAACCATTAAACATGTTTACTTTTTAAAGCACAAGTCTTTACACTGACTATCTAAGTTATGCTAGCACAGTGCTCAAGGTAAAATTCACCTGAGTGCGCTCTTCAAATTTTTCTATACTGTTACGTGAACTACCTCAGACAGCTGATTATATCCTGACGGCACCTTAATACCTCACAGTATTTTCAGATCCTCCTCATAGAAAGAGGTTTCAGGTGGGAGCACGTAGTTTGTATCTCCTCTATCAGGAACACGTAGCATATGCTGTAAAATTACATGTGCTTGTAGTTCTAGTAAGCACTCAACTTCCACTCACCAAAACATAAGCTTGCTAGGCCCATTTGGGTTTGAAACTTTTAATCATGATTTCCTAGTACCTCTTTAAGATGATTTTAGTATTTGCTTATTATCTTACCCTTCAAAAGGCCTCCCCTAGTTGACATCTTGTTGCATTCCTCCTTCCACAAGCATGTCACAAGAACAGGTATCTTATTGCTTTCTCTTTTCTTACTTTCACTTTTTCCATATCACTCCTTCATACGTAACATTTTTGTCTTGTGACTTTTCCTCACGTTTCATTTTAACCACGTTTCCTCCTCCACTTTGCATGCTCTACAAAAGACCTCTAAAATCTTTCATGTCCTTGAACTGAGAAGCGTCACACTTCCCTACCTGATTCCTGATCAGTTTCCATGCCCCACTGCCCTTATGTCTTCATCCTTCAGGTTTCTATCTGCAGCTCTCTCCTCTAATGGTCACGTTTATGAGACCGTACAGTTTCATGTTCAATTTCTTAACTATAATGGCTGTTCAGGGTGTTCCCATTCTTCTTCATTTGTTCCTGCTCTAAATTGCAATAAAATTACTCCTTACCCTCACTCACACCCAATACGTTCATCTGTAGAGCCATCTTGAAAGAAAAAAGGCTCAATGAAATGCCTTTAAATTTCTATTTATTTATTTATTTTAGAAAGCAGAAGAAACTCTATCAGCACAACTTGGGGCAGGGGTGAAGGGGAAAGTGGTTATAAAGCTTTGTAGAGGTATGCAGCTCTTGAAACATACTCAACTACCTCTGCACTGGTTCAGATAAGGATGATTCTAAACTGCAGCCCTCAACTTGCTGTGTTGGTTCTGTTTCTGGAGCAGTTTTGATCCACAAAAACAAAGTTCTGTTTCTCTGAATGGAATCCAAATTTCATCCTAGAAGCATATGAAATATATACTATAGTCTTTACTGGGGACATTAGGATCCGAATTAACGTGTGGGACACAAAGTTCTCTGTTATTTACCTACCTCTTCTCACATAGTGAAGGCACTTAGCTCAGGGAAACAGACTAACACTAATCCAGAAGAAATCTTCCAAACAACCTATAGTGCATTTGTCACCACATACAGTGTTTTTTTGAGGAGCCTCATTAGCAATAAATTTGATCTACTATTTTTCTAATATGTAGATGTCACATGTCCTTGTTCCTTTGCTAATAAGGATCAGGAAAAATAATGCTCTTGGTTTTCATCTTCAAGACTTCAAATCCTCCATACAGGAAGCAAACAAAAATCACAAAATCACAGAATGGCTGAGGTTGGAAGAGACCTCAGGAGCCCATCTCGTGCCACCCCTGCCCAGGCAGGGACACCCAGAGCAGGCTGCCCAGTAACACGTCCAGGCGGCTTTTGGAGCTCCCCAAGGAGGAGACCCCACAGCCTCTCTGGGCAGCCTGTGCCAGGGCTCCGTCACCCGCCCAGCACAGCAGTGCTGCCTGGTGCTCAGAGGGAGCCTCCTGGGTGCCCGGCTGTGCCCATGGCCTCCTGTCCTGGCACTGGGCACCACTGAGCAGAGCCTGGCTCCAGCCTCTCTGCACCCTCCTGTCAGGGATTTGCACACATTGATACTTCTGCTGACAAGCACACACTCAGTCCCTAGAAGAAAAGAAGGCCTAGAAGAAAAGAAGGCAACTTCTGGGAAAAAAAAATAAAATTGAAATACGTATCTTGAAAATCTTTCCTGTACATGTCTGTAAGTATGTAAAAACTGTAAATGATCCAAACCTACCATTTTCCAGGCTTTTTCTTGAATAAAAGCCATTCCTACTATAGCTGTCTTCCCTCTTCTCTCCTTTTTTTCCATGTTCCTGGTCATTTTTCTCATTTCTCTCGCGCGTTGCATTTTTCTCCTTCCTTTTTACCTGTGCCAGCCCTTCCTTTCCAGTTTCCTTTTGAGCCTACTGCTCTTTATAAATATTCACATACAGAGACCACAGGCATAAGAAATAAAATCCTGCATTTACACACCTTGAAATAAATCACTCCTACCCTTTCTCAGGAAAAGTACATGCTAATTTTCTTAATAAGTACTTTCCCTAAAAAAAAAAAAAAAGGGGGGGGGGGGGCAGGACACTATTTTAAGGTAACAAAAACTACAAAAACTTTAAGTTCTCATCCACAACTACTTGACCATCTGCTGTGTCATAATAATCATACCCCATGTCTGAGGAATCAACTATCAATAGTGAGAGTATTAGTTTTCAAAGATGAATTTTTAAATTACTCAGTGAGACATCCAAACTACAAAACTTTCCCAAATTTCATCTTCAAAAGTCAAATCTTGAAGTTAGTTTTAAGATGAATACAACAAAAAGAACACAATGTTACATCTGATTTAAAGGTTTAGTTTCAATACTGGCATTTCCATAGTACAACACAGAAGATATTAACACTTTTGCAAAAGTGTATTTGGTGATTTATCACCAAACTGAAGATCTATATGATTTAAATATTTCTTGAAAAGTAGGTAGGAAGTCCGTATCAGCATATTAATTCACAATTTCTTAACTTGCTAATAAGTGCCTCTTGCATCTGGATTCTAATTGTTTTAAATTTTCCTTTTAAGATGACCCTGACTAGTCTGAAGCCAAATCTTTTGCAGAAGTGGTAATTCTCCCTCCTCACTCCCACTTCTAGCCCAATGGGCCAGTGGAGTATCAGTATACAAACTTGAAAGATTTTAAGTTAAAAGCTTAAATGTGCAAGCTTAAGTTCTATAGAATAGCAATTCAAGAAAACAATTTACAACTGCCCCATGTGTTTTTTGTTTTTTTTTTTTTTTATCAAAACCTGTTTACTCACTAAAACAAGAGACAATATACTGTAATTTACAGAGATACAGAACAAAACCAGCCAACTCATAAACATAATTAATAGTGTATAAAACAAACGCATATTACCACAGGTGACAAAATAGCAATTATGATGTGCGTATAACTTATTGGAGAAATATGAAAGACTACAAGTTGTATCCCATTTTGTTAAGCACTGTAAATACTGAGAACTGCTCAGTATGCAATGAATTATGACAGTTAACTACTTTTGACAACATCAGACTTTCAAATTTGTTTTTTTTGCATGTCAAATTATATTCAGATGGCACAACAATAGATCAGTAAAATAAATCTTATTTAAATAATTTTGATGCATTATACTAGTTATAGAACCACACAAAAAGGTGTAGAAGTCCTATAGATACACTTACCTTTTTTGTGTGAATTAAAGGACACTGAAGTCATAAAGAAAACTTTGCTCTTTAAATATTTACATCTCAAGACATCTAAAAGCATCACTACCTGCTAAACTGGGATACTGTACCTACGCAACATATCATGTTATCAAGCATGTTTTATTCTAGAGTCACAGATAAGGTTGTCATAGGGATGAAGAGAACCAAGATCTTTCACAAGAATTAAACTAAAACTAAAGCAGATCAACTGCCAAAAAAAAAAAAAAAAAGAATAAAAGATTCTATTATGTATTTTCAGATTTGAAGGAAATAATCAGAATTGTAACTTACCAGGATTATGATGAGTCACAGATTCTCCATTTTGAAATACATCTCCAGCCACACTCATTCTACCAGGATTGAAAGGTCCTACACCAGTCTTGGTCTGTGAAGTTAAAGATGGGGTGTATGTTTGCATATTAACACCAAAATTACTTGACTGCAGTCCGTTAGAAACATCTCCCAAGTTGGCATTCTGCAGTGATGTTACATGTGTAATCATTAAGTTCATGTCACGCCCTTCAGTATTTTCTAAATGACCATCACTCACAGAGCTCATAGCACGTGTTTCTAATGTGGTAACATTAGCAATCTGAATTTCAGAGTCTGGTTCTGTGGTTATACCACTACCACCTATTCCTGAATTTACCTTACTTCTTGAAAAACTGGAAGCTGAGAAATCCATATCGTTGGTTCTATTTTTACACTCTGGAAGTCTTCGCTCATTAAAACTGGAAGCATTCTTCTCTTGTCCTTGATTTGTTTCAATATCTTCTTCATCATCAATAATAATAGTTTCACTTATGCTCCCCTTTTGTGAATTTAAGTCTTTTGGAGGAGGAAGCATTTTGCAATCTTCCCCTTGAAGTTCATCATTTTTGGATGATGTAAACGCAGTGTTCCTTTGTTCTGTTATCAGTGATGTAGAATTTTGAGGAGGTTGTATAGGTTCAATAAAAACTACATCATCATCATCTTCTATAGGCGAGTTTTGGAATTTACTAGGTCTAGAAACTAAAGAACTAGGTGGACCTCCAAATGTATTTCCTACATTTGCAAGGCCAGCTGCCATGGCGGTATTCCCTAGTAGACCAGGAGTATGTTCAGACAGTTCTAATCCTCCCAGAGAACTTGTGTCCATTCCAGATCTGCTGTTTGAGGAAAAACAAAACAAGACAAAACATACCCAGCTTCAGAGTAAGATATAACTTTCCCGTAACAGTTCAAAAAAAAAAAAAACAAAAAAAAACCCTACAGCATTAATAGTTTCAGCTTTTACTTTGTTTTCTTCCTATATGGGATCACACAAATGAAAAAAAAAAAAGTTTATCTATGCTCTTCGGAGTATCTTAACTTTCTAATCCTGTACTAGCAAGAGATACTGCCATTCCTAAGATTTCGCACTAATAGCTACATGCTGTTATGTTTAACAGAAAATGCACACACACACCAGAAACTGAATTTTTGTTGGTATTTATTATAAAATCTTCATTTCTCGGTCCCTCTCCTGAGGGACTCCTTCCACCCACACATACACACAGTGATCCCGTAACACTGTTTTTGCTAGACTGCAAAAACAAGATCAAGATCTAGACAAGCAGAAAGAAAATTTAAATTCCTATTAAATTTCATTGCTATTAGAAATGTTACAAAGTTACAACATTAACAGATTTATACAATAAAAGACTGAAGCCAGATCAACACAAAACAAGCGCCTAGCCAATAAAAAGAAAAAAAAAAAAAAGCAGAAGCAAAATCATTTTGCATATTAACAACTTTGAAAATCAACTGATGTTTCCCCACCACCATACACCCAGAGCTTATTACAGGCCTCAGCGTAAGGGGCAGAAAAGGAAAAGAGATATGGAACTGCTGCACACAATGAGAATAGACACATTACTGAGGGTGCACAGCAACTACTCCTTTCTAGCCACTATCAGAGGTGGCTCATCTGAGGTCCTGACTTACTACCTCAAGTTCCACTACAGCTTTCAACAGCTTTTATCTCCTTTCTCTCTAGCAGCAAGCAATGTTTCTTCAGGCTCCCTCCCAACAGCTACTTTGCTCATGGGTTTCTGTTTGCATTTAGTGATTGTTCAGTCTGGGGAATCTCCTGTTTATAATTGTCTATTTTACCATGAGTTCAAAACTGATAAAAGGCAGCCTGGATATTTAATTTCTGTACCTGTAACTCCAAGTAAGTGTTAAAAGAATTAAGATCTCTGTAAAAAACATGTGTATACCAAAGTGATCTTGATATATATATGAGAAACACAAAAATAACATGACAGAGCATGTCTGAGAGTATACAGTAATGCATGATATCACTGAGCTTTTGTGAAAAGCTAGACGTAGCTTTCCATGATTTTTTTTTTTTTTTTTTTTATAAATCCTTTATAAAAGGAAGGCATATAGAGGAAGTTGAAATATCCCACTCATCAATACTTACCCATCCAGAAATCCACTGCAATCTCTTTACCTTAATAAGTTGCTCCAAGACCTTTTATTTCCTTTCTTGTGAGGAACCTGCACTTCTTGTATCAACTTGCTGCCTTCCGCAAAAGCAGTTTTCTGAAATAGGGTTGAAACAAATATTAGATACCTCAAACAGTTTCTGCATCTCAGACCTCTTGTACTGAGCTCTGATTCATTGATGAACTCTGTTCATTAAGCTGAATTTGCAGTTTAAGTTCAAAACTGACTTTTAGCACTGTTGTTCCATGCCAACAGAGAATGTTAGTCTAGACAAATATTGCCATGAGCAAAGCAGCAACAGGACTGTTTATTCTACATTTTCTAATCTATGGCGCTACATTTCCAGAATCTTTTGTTCGATGTTTTATAGGTACATGAAAAAAGTATGTCTCTTAAGAAACAGACAGACATAGCTCCAATTACATAATCAAACACTGGAATTAAGAAGTCTATCTGTAAAGGAACATAAAAAGAAATAAATGGTTCAAGTAAACCAAGCTATTGACAAAATAACTGATAAGTTTCTTTGCTTTTTATGGTGTCAACTTTCCCAATGCCTGTAGCAGAATATACAACATTAAAATTCAGACATGGCAAAAGGAAAATTACAGAATGCATACTGCAAATCAATCTTACAGTGCAATACAAACCCTACATTGCTAATCATTTTCAAATTGTATATACGCACTGCAGTAGTACTGAGCACAAGTTCAGGCATCCATAGCTTATATTAACACATATGCCCATTTACAAGGGACTGAAAATGTTCATAGCTCAAGTCTGAATTTATTCCTCAAGTTTTGCAACAGTCATTAGGTTTACCAAGCTTGGCAGCATTTTTACAATGCAGTATCAACTTGTATACTGTTTGAGGACAGCCCTTAAAATCCCCAGAAAGCAAAGAGGCCTGAGGGAACAAAGCACAAAAATTCTTCTAAGCATGTACAGCGTTATTCAAGCCCTCGTGTCCATTAGCTGAAGCTGGCAAAGCAGAATCCAAACAGCAAAGCTGTGAACCAGATTAATCCTAGAAGAGTGGCAACCACCTTTTAATTCCTTCATATGTTAGCCTTACAGCCAAATGCCATTATGTAAGAGCATTTGAACTGTAATAAAGGTAACATTCAATTGCAATGAAGAGTTTTCTTACAAAAAAAAATTATCAATGCAGTTGGCTTGTACCTCCCTGGAAATCCGTCAGTTACACTGAAGATTAATTTAATCCAATATTCTCTTTTACCTATCATTTTTTCCCTCTAGGGCTGAATAATTCAAAAGTTAGATTTCCCTGCATCTAAGCTTTTGCTGAAAAGCATGTATTCAGTTCATTGACTCTTTAAGTTTCCTAGTTTTATTTCATATATTTTCTTTCTCAACAAGGAGAAAAGCCTATCAAGCATATAAAAGCTTTCAATAAAGTTTTACATATACCTGAACAGATGGGAGCGAAGAGGAAATGAGAATATGCCAAGACTACACCTCAGGTCTGACTCAAACCTTTGCTATTCCAGTAAATAGCAAAGTAAAGATGCTCAGTAAAAAGATAGATTTGCACATAATATACTGCAAAGGTAAGCCCATGTATTATAACATAGCCTGAAAGATATCTTTTTGCCTAAACATACTTGTTTTTTCCACACAGGCTCTTTAAAGGGTTTTGTGACCTGTACTATTTGGTATGACATAAAAGAAAGAAAAACTTATGAGCTTAATCGTTTGTGGACAGTAATACCTGCAGGTATTTCCTCACAAATATCATCTTTTAACTCTGCAAGACTCAGAAAAAAAATCAAAAAAAAGTTTTAAAAAACTTGGAAAGTGAGATAGCTAGTGCTCTAAAAATGCCAATACTGAGGAGAAACTCAGAGACTACACAGGCAATGTTGTGGTCAATTATTTCTAAATGAAAAATACCAAAAAAGTAATAATCTACCAGGTGAAAAGTATAGGCTTAGAATGGGAAAATAGGAAAAACTCCACACTCCGTAACTTGTTAAGCATCTCCCACTGCTACCATAGAAGCATGACTGCTAAAAGCCTCTAAGATTCATTAGAGTGATGACTGCATGAACTGTTAAGACTCTATAGAGAAGGATAAAAAATAAAAACAAAAAAAAAAGTAACAGAGAGCCTGGTGAGGCCTAGTCTGCAGACAGTGTGCAGTCAATTCTGCTGTGCCATGAGCTCAAGGCTTTGCGGCAGTGCACAGGCACCACGACTATAGCTGGATGGGAACACGGGCACTACCAACACACACCAGCCCTTCCTGAGCCAAGCTTTGCATGTTCTCCTTTTAAATTAGGTTACATCACTCACATATAGAAGTGTTCGTGCTGAAATAAATTACAATCCCGTGGCTACATTCAAGACTTAATTGCTGAAGAAATAAAAGGCAAAATTTGGGCATTTCTCCAGAAAGAAGTGACAGATATGACAGCTTTTAAGACAGCCAGCCAGGCAATGCTTCATAAGCCAAGTCTTAATTCCACAGTTGAATAATTAAATAGTTTTAAATTTATTAGAAATTGAAGAAATTTTGGAATGGGAGGAGGGTATACCTAGAAGTGATTAACTAACCAAAATCTGGAGTTTAAAAGCCTTTACTGGGTGGCTTTGATAACAGTTGGGATGCAGGTGACAGGTATGGAAGAACACAGCCATGGTTATGCAGCCCTGGATCAAAGTCAGAGCAATCAAAAGTGATCACTGAAACCCCACCAAACCAACATCAAAGCACTTGAAACAGACACCCAAACCAAGACCAGCATGTGCAAGTGCTTCCATATAGAAGGCTAGAAGCCTAGAAAGGTAAAAGAGAGAAGGCTAGAAGCCTAGAAAGGTAAAAAAGAAAGTTTTTCCTTTCTAGGCTTCTAAACTTTGTAAAGGAAAAGAGAGCACATAACTAAGAGATCTTCAACGCTGAATGGATGAATAAAATCCTAGGGGTAGCGCTCTACCTGGGTACAAACACCACAGGAACAACAGAATGACTCATTTGCCCCCACGAAGGAATACTACTTTCTGTTAGGAAAACCACAGGATCTTAACTAAATTATTTACCTCAACAGGCGCTGTGCTAACACTTACATTCTACACCCAAAATAGAAGAAACAGCGTATTAATGCCGTAATATCAATCACTTCCACTTGACGGCATGTGTGAGATAAGAGGCACAAGAAAGACTGCAACAGCCAGACATGAAGTGAATGGAAGAATTCAAGCACTGTTGTGTAGACTATGGGAAAAGGGCAGACAAAAACCAGAAATGGAGATGCAATGCTGCCAACTGCAACCAGCTAGGAGACCAACAAAAGGAAAAACAACACGTGGTAATTCTGAGCCATGCAACACGGTCAAGATGCAATTATCTGAACAGCACATTTAAACTCCCAAGGGAATGAAAAAATAATGTTACTTCATTGCTTGTCTTCAAAAGGAAGAACAACCTCGAGTATGAGGAACCCAGTAGAAGGAAATGAAATGGAGCAGCTAGAAGAACAAAAAGCTTTTTGACAGCATGAAGGCTATTTAAGAACTCACCATATTAAGCATACAACCAATCTAAAACGACCCCCAAAACCATAAAGACTACTATCAAAAAGTCTCTGAGATAAGAAGATGCTGTAATTGTACTAGGGGGAAGTCTCACACAATTGTCCAATTCGTTACCTTGTGCTAGGTATGGCTTAAGACAGGCCACTGAGCTATGTCAGAGCAAAGGTTTGCCTAACACACCTCTTCTTGTACAACAGTACAGTTTTCCAGAACAGAAGTACCCAAGAAACCTGAACCACAGCAGAAAACACAGAATAAGGTGTTAGCACTGATGTTCATGAAGGAAAAGATCAGGGAAGACCACATCAAAGCTCTCTTTCTAGGGGTCAAGTCAAAGGAAAGACATCCTATCAAAGTGCTACCACAAGAGACTTTCAGAACAAATCACTAGGGCCGCATGACATTCACTTATGACTTCCAAAGACAGTCGGCAATTTTGTATTTACGTATCTGCAAGCAATTACTTAAACAGAAGGCGATAATTACCCAGATAATTACAGATTACAATCCTATATCCATCACTAGACAGATTGATGGAAACTACGGCTGAATAAATACACTAAGGAAAAAACATAATGAAGGGGGAAAGAATTAACAGGGATTTTGCGAGAGGAAGTTAACATCTCACAGGACTACTATAGAGGTCTTCTGCAGGGTTCACATGCTCATTGACCAAGTCTAATTAAACCAGTATACAGCACTCAAGATTTCCAAAGACATTCAAACACATTTCTCACTGAAGACTGCAGTAGAAATTATCCATAATTAGATTCAAGATAGGGTCCTCACGAGGATTTGCAATTATTTGAAGAGAAAGAAGTATTATGTATCGCTTGCTGTTATCTCAATAAAGGAGTTATTAATGGGATCCCAATATAAAATAATACAGGTCAACATTCATAAATCAACCATAAGAGATGGAGACTACCAAAGGGACGTTTTCCTAATCGTGCAAAATTATTCACATGATCTGAAAGCAGAAGAATATCACAGTGCTGAACGATCAGACAGTGCGATAGGCAAAATTCACTTGTGATAAAAATATGACAGTGAACAGGGAGAAAAGGGTAATAACACACACAGTGATTCCTCTGAATTGGAAGTCAAAGATCCACTCCTTCAAACCAAATCTACTCAACCACCAATGACCAAAGAGGAAAAACCAAGTATGTTCAGACTTTCTAAGCAAAGAATCAACAATACAGATATCTGTATTGAGATATTTGTCGCTATAAGGAAAATGCTGGTGAACTATGGTTGGGGGTGGGAGGTGTTTTTGTTTGTTTTTTGTTTGTTTGTTGTTGTTGTTATTGTTTTTTAATTATGAGATTTTCAGGTCACCCCTTTTCAGAGAAATAGAAAAACAGGTGAGATGCTGAAGAGTTTGAAGAGTTTATACTAAAGAAGAGTTTTCTCTTTGGAAGACAAACAAAGGAAGATAACTCAGGAAAAAAAAAAAAAAAGAAAAAAAACATGGAGAAGATTGAGAGCTACACCCAGTGTCTCATAACACACAAACAAAAAGACACCCTGTGAAATAATTATGTAGATTTAATAATCTATAGTGCATGAAACATTTTTTTCTCCTCAACTGTGAGAACCGCCATCATATAATGACGGAGGCCAGAAGCGCAACCAGTTAAAATAAGGATTGGGCAAAGCTGGAAATAAATACACTGGTGACCATCAAACACAGTAGTTGAAAGACAACTACAGAAGTACTTAGCCAGGCAGATACTGAAAATCAGGAGAACTCACCTGCAGAAAAACTGTGCTGTAACTGCCAAGTTTCTATCCCTAGACATTGCTGCTGTAACCAGATTACCAAACTGTCTACTACCCTAGTACAGTAATTACTTTAACCTAGTAGAGGAGTAATTCACTATTAGATCATTATTAGATGTACAGGAGATGTCACTAGCCCTCATGGAAGTCTTAACCACTTATCCACATCTGAATTTTGACCTATGGCTGTTAGGTTGACTTCAGCTTGAATGGAGGGGAAAAAAAATTAAAAAAAAAAAAAAATCAATATTTAAGCAAAATAAGGAGCTACAAGACTAATCTGAACACATCTCAATGCTCTGTGACACTGTATGGTTCTACTGATTAATTCCTCACCTTGGTGCTTGTTTGACCATAACTTCATTTGAATTCCTCAACTCAACTACTTCCTGGAGTTCATACCCTTCCTTCCAACCACAACACCACAGAAATTCATTTTTCATTACCACTTGACTTTTTGTAAGTCTAATTATCAAAACCTCAGCCTATTGTGAGGACTGACTGCATACAGCTACGAGGAAGCTGTTTCACTGGCTTAGCACAATGCTGTAACTTCTTGCTGTAACTCAGGACCACTACATCCCCTACACAAACAGGTGCAACCTACACCCCATAGTACGAACCATCATCTGACCAAGTGTGTGCCAACAATCACCCCAAAACAAAGTAAAACATCCCAATTAAAAAAATCACTTCTAAGTGGCTGTTTTACTCTGCAACCAAGACAGTCTGGCCCAACTATACCCAGACAGGAAGACTGAAAGCACTAGAAGAGCAGCAATAATCCAATATACTTTAAAGGGTTGCAATTTAAACCAGCTGTAGGCTAAATCTGAATGCTGCTACTACAGACCAGTCTCAATTTATGCAGTGAATGAAAGACAGCGTGTATGGACAGCCAGCCACCTATATGAGCAGAAACCCGCGTTGGGGAGGGTTGAAGGGCCCTTCTGAGTCATCGGATATAGAGCTCCGTTACCGCAGACGACCACAATAAGATCATTTCTGTGGAACAGCCTTACTATAAACATTCAGCATTTTTGTGTTTTCTCCTTACATCCTTCCTGAGGGCTATCTAGCCAATCCTAGCGTATTAAGCAAAGAGAGGCACCATACACAGTGGCCCTGAGTTACTGTCAACTTTTACATGTTTGATCTTACCAAAAACTGTAACATTACTGAAGGTCCACCTGGTGATTAGGTCCACAGGCTCATTTCATGATGCTACCACACTCATAATAAGACAAAAGCTGATCCGGCTAACAAAGACTTTCCTCCAGAAGTCCTTTCCAGCCACATCAGTTCCCCAAAACAAATTCTCTGCACACCACCACTAGCAGCTGTGCCAGACTGTAACAAGGTTGGTCAAGGCCACTTCAGCGGATAGGGTAGGGAGAGGAAATTGAAAGCCACAACTGCATGACTCTGACAGCAAACACATCCCATACTGAGTGAAACACGCTTGCTCCGAAATGCACATGCTATTTGACGATTGAGTGAGTGAATACTAAATTAAAACACGTGTATCTACTGATAGCAATCAGTAGGGTACTGGAAATTTGTAAGCAAGCCTAACATACTACGCCGAGGCCACAATGACAACTGTTTAATTAGTCAACCAGCTTCACACACAAATCAGGCTACTGAGTTCAACATACTTGCGTACTTTGAGCTAAACTAAAGTGCAAATATACCTAACACCAAAGCAAAACAAGGTCTTTCTTAAAATATTATTCAAGTTGGTTATAAAGATTAACCAAGAGTCCGAACAACATTTTACAGTAACCCATCAATGCGTTCATGTTGCTGTTTCTCGACCACAGGTAAGAATTTTCAGGGACAGGATACTCAGTTTTGACAGATTGTACTTACAAGCCCTACAGTCCAAGTATCATCATTACAAAAGCCTAAGATCTCATTTCTTCAGCCTAAAGATGGTATTTCAGACGAATTTATTTTCCAGTGGGTTTAGAGCTGCCCGAAGTTCCATTTTTTCTTACAAATCTGAAAATTTGAGGGAAACTTCATTATATAACATCCAAAATGTGTTTGTTACACGTTTCAAGAAATTGAGGAGAAAAGCATATGCATGCGGAGACCTGCATTCCAGCAGAGACAGCAACTAAAAACAGTAAGATGGCAAGAGTTATGCAGTGAAAGAAACATTTTGAAGCAGCTGAATCAGTAAGTTGTTTTTCTTCAGAGGAGAAAGTATTTAAACACAAACTAAAGCTTACTGAGAAGTGACAGGTAGGGACATGCAAACTTCAGTACCTTCTGAATATCTTAACTGTACTGCAGCCATCAACGTCAAGTGTGAATGCTGATATCTGGTTTCCATCTGACACTTCCAGGAACATCTGAATACCTTTATTTAACACAGCCTCTTCTCTTGGTCTTACTAATCAACCAGTGCTGAGAATTGCTCCCTCGTATGGATGAACAGCATCGAAATTCTGGATCAATCTCAAACTTGATCCTATTCAACATCAATCTTGAATGGAAGAGTATCCACACCAAGCACCTCACATTTTCAAGATTGCTCACAGGGGAATAAGCAGCACTTGGCATAGCTATTCATGGCAAATCAAAATCATACTGTTGACAGTGTAGAAGTTTTAGGACAGCCATACTGACACGTATCCCACACACACTCGATGTATTTCATACCTGTTTAATCCTGAAAAGGTGTTGATCAGCAAGAAACCAGTACTGCTTCTAGCCTTAAAAGCCATGATGTGTAATGTGGCAGACAAATTCTCTCTCTCTACTAAAGCAGCAACATGTTACTTGAGGATGTATGTTGTTATAAATGGAATAGAAAGGTGAAACAAAACAAAGAACCCAAGGACCCACAAAAGGAGGTATGTCTAAATGCTTATCTATTACTTACATCCAAATACGTATCTCTTTCCAAGAAAGTCAGTAACACTAGACCACAGCAACAGACTTGAAAGATGACCTAAGTCAAAGGGAACGTTACAGTAACAGAAGAGAAACACTAAAGATATGGAAATAGCAAAAGGACAAGCACAGCGCACACACAAAAGAGTAGAAGTGTACCATGTCAATTGACATAAATTAATTTTAAAAGTATACATAGTCTAGTTGGGTAAAATACATACTCAATGCCTCAATACTCAACACTCAAGATCAGAAACAGACCTGAGATTAATAAAATTATTTAGATGCCTAGACTAGGACATGGAATATAGGCTACTGATTACTAAGGATCAGTGGGTCACAGCACTCATTTCAAAACCAAGCCTCACACTTGCTCCACAGGTACCAATAAAGATGATTAATGCAGATTTTAAATCTGTCATGCCCCTGTATTTTACTACCATTCAAAAAAATAAATTGAGTTGGTAACACACAAAGTGTATAATCCCTTTAACACACCATTTAATTATTACAGGTTTGAGGAAGCAGAGTGGAAAGTACTTGGGTAACATTATGTAATATTCAGGTAACAGAGTCATTACAGCAAATGCTACAGATTTAAATGTAATACAGATACTAATGAGAAAAGGCTCCAAGTAATAATCTATTTCAATATATTTCATACGAAGTATAGTCTCCCTCTAGCCTCCTCTTCTCTAGGGTGAGCAAACCAAGTGACTTCAGACATTCCTCATACGCCTTGTCCTCCAGACCCTTCATCATCTTTGTAGCCCTCCTTTGGGCGCTCTCTAGTAGTTTTAGGTCCTTCTTACAGTGTGGTGCCCAAAACCGTACATAGTACTTGAGGTGAGGCTCAAGTAGAGACTGCTCTCCAGCCTCTCATCCCCCAGTCTGTATATATAGCTAGGGCTGCTCCTTCCTAGGTGCAGAGTCTGGCTCTTGCTCCTGTTTAAACTTCACATTGTTGGTGATCACCCAGCCCTCTAATCTGTCGAGATCTCTCTGCAAGGCCTCTCTACCCTTGAGGGAATCAACAACTCCTCCCAGTTTAGTGTTGTCCACAAACTTGCTTAGTATGCACTCGAGTCCCGCATCCAAGTCATTTATAGAAACATTGAAGTTGGCCAAGATCGTAACATTAAAAAGAATTGGGGGTACAATCAGTCATGTATAAACCACTGAAATCTGAAAAAACAACAAGGGATGGGAAACAGTAAAAGAAATCTCAGCTGTGGAAGGGTGAGATCTAGTAGATTACTGTATCCTGTAGAACTACGCATTCAGAAACAGACCGATTTAATAGAGCAATGTTAATTCTCATAACAAGTTAACCTTCCCTGTATTTTTTTTTTAATTTAGTACATTTAAGATGATTTTAATAAGTTTTTAAACCATGCTTCACACATTTACGTTATCGATTTTTATCTTAACAGCATCATTTTTTGTTATAAAAAAAATAAATGTCCAATATAACTTACAATAAAGCACCGCTTATCAGTTGAGAGCATTTTTTGTCTCTAAATGATATCAGACTTCGCTTAAACGCTTCAAGTTTAATAGAATTATAGAACAGCAGATTTCAAAAGGAGATGATGGATATCACCTTTGCACATTCACTCCAGCTCAGAAGGGTGTCAAATTAGAAACAAGACCCACATCTGAAGTTAAGTTGGGTTTTTAGGGTTATATCCAACATAGTCCGGAGTATCTACAGAGATTTTTCAAGCCGTTTGGAGACCCTCTTCTAGTGCTGTCATCTTAGCTATTCACAATTTCCTGGTTGCAGCCTGTACCCATTACCTGCCATCCTACCAGCGCGTATCTAGCTTCATCTTTACACTTTGCCACTAAATAGCTGCAGACAGTTACATGTCCCTCTAGCCTTCTCTTCTTATGGCTCAATACACCCCATCCCTCTTGGCCCCCGTTTGTTACGTGCTCCAACTCTAAGCATCCTGGTGGCCCTCCATTGGACTCATCCCAATCTATCACCACCTTTTATTATACTATGTTCAACCCCAAACTTGAATGAACACTCTAGATGTCATCTCAAGTATCAAACCGTGTGGAACAATCACAATCCTCAACCTGCTGGCTATAGCCTTGCTTCATTCAGCCCAATATGCTGTTTGCGTTCATCCCTGCCAGAGCACGTTACTCGTGTTCAACTTAGTGTCCATCACGACTCCCAGCTTCTTCTCTGCAAGCTGCTTCCTCTTAGTTTTTTTTTTTTTCCCTTTTTATAATTATTTAAAAACTAGCATGCAATCTACACTTACATATGTATTGCCCATGATACAAATAACTCTGGATGGATAACTGATAAACATCATATCTAATGGCATGCCCAGTTTCTCAGAGCCTGGGCTCACAAACATTTTTTACTACAGCTTTTAAAATTCATTTTTATTTTTGTATGTGCTCAGGATGAAAAAGTGCCATTCAATATAGCTTACAAATGAACAAGAAGTTTACAGATAACCTATTTTCCTCCTGTCTTTAGCAAAAAGATCAACTAGGAGTCTTGAACAGATTTTTTTTCATCTGAGAAATACCCAAGTTCAACTAATAACCTACTGCTTTTTGGCTGGGTATGGACAAGCCTCTTCAACACATTACCTTCAATGATTAGCATTCAACATATCTAAGCAATTCAGAAAAAGGAAAAATTGAAATTGAGGTTATATGAATGCTACACTAAATATAGCAAAAGAAACCCACTATGGACAAAGCGCCAATTAAGCCAGTGTTACAAAAGAAAGAAAATCTTAACATTATGCAAGATTAAAAAAGAAACATGAGGAAAAAAGTAGTTCAAGTTTGATGCAGAGGTAAGGTTGATTGGAAATGGGATCCAAGGCAAGAATGGATATGGTGAGCATGGCTAGCATGGTAAGTTTTTCACAGCTGCACTCCCTGACTGCTTGTAAATTACATTATGCAGTCAAGACTCCAGTATATTGGGCACAAAAATTCAACTGGTTTTAAGAAGTTGAATGTAGCCTTATTTTTAACAACAACAAAATGCATACTATATTTGCCATGGTTGCTGTTCCACAACAAAGAAACATATCCAGAACAGGACAAGAAACACATCCAGATTAGGACAGGACTGCCGTGATCTTGGCTTCCAACTCCTCTCTCCCACTTTCTCCCCTTCTTGCTCTTGTACTAGGTAATCACAGGTCCCAGCAGTCAGTCACTCACGGGGACTAAAGTGATAGAAAGCTGGAAAACTCAAAACAGAACAAAACCCAACAACTGCACAGCTCCCCTTAAGAAGAAACTTCACTGTGAGTATTCATGGAGCTGAACTGATTCCCCAGAAGAGACAGAAAAAGCTGCTGTTGGTAAAACTGAAGAGGACAACAGCCATAAATTTGGGTGGCTTACAGTCATGCAAACAAGCAATATATGTCTATTTGAATGAACCCAATTAAAAACAATAAAATACTGGTTCTAAACCAGTATTTTGTCTTCTGAGTCCAAACCTGTAACTTGAATAAAGACCTGCATGAAGTATATTCAAAGTCTCATATAAAAAAAAAAATCCAAACTTTGCTAAAGGAGAGCCTTTTCAAGTCCTCTTTAAACTTCTGCCTAAACAGGTTAAAGCAGTGTCTCAATCAGTTATTCCAACTCTCCGTTATCCTAGATGCTGACAGGCTACCTACCCACTGTTCCCCGAGTTTGTGTTGCTTAGCCAATAACCAGCCCTCAGGAATGGGGGCTTTAACACAGATGGCAGGAAAAGCACCCAATTATCTCATATGCTCTTGGGTGCAGAGTCTGGCTCAGACCAGGATTAAGACACACCCTAACCTATCTTCTCCTAATTGAGAGAAAGACTACATTTCTAAAATCTGTTAATACAAAGCGTATCTTCCACTCCTCCCTAAGTCATTCTTGTAGGTCTTCTCTGACCTCTCAATTTCTTTTTAATTATTAAAAAATGCTGGACTTCATTCAGATCATAGTTGCGGTCCTACACACAATATTAGGCAGACCATCTCAGTGTTTCTATTTGTTAATTCTTTGGATAGAAGTGTACATAGTGCTAGCCAAACACAGTGGCAATGGCAGTAATTTCAAAATATATCCAACATTTGCATGTGATAAATTAAAAAAAAAAAATCAAAAAACACCTTTGTTGTACTCTCCATTTTCTGTCATTTCCAAATAGCATTTTGCCTTGTTTGTATGTATTGCAGGGAACCTCTTACCTGGACTTTCTATATAACATTTGCCTTCTTTAATGAAGAACTATCTACCAGAATAAAACGTTACCTTCTGTATTAAATAAATAAATAAATGGAACTAACCACCGTGAACACAGATATATCGGCTAATAATTCAGGAGATGTCTGATAAATTCTTCCAGCTTAGTAGCGGTTCATGAACATATACAGGCTGACATACTAGTCATTAATTCTTGGTGAAATAAAATTGTGCCGTGGTTTCAGGTATCACAGAACACTAGGTCTTCCTTCCCTAGCTACAAAAGAAAAGGAAGGAAAAAAGACACTGATACCACACCCATATATTACAGCTCATATCACAGGTTCCTAGGAGCCAAAGTTACAGACCCCGTTATGCCAGCCACTGTACAAACACAGAATAGGAATGTCTGTTCAAAGAGCAAACAACCTAAACATAAGGGACAACAGATGGAGAGAGACAAAAAAGAGAATCCAAGGAAAGAGCACCACCATAAACAACGGTTTGAATTAGCTCTTGTTCCAAGGATGGAGCGTTTGGGTCCCAGGGTAATGGGAAAGGTGCTGGCTTGTTTTTTTTTAGTAGGCTTTGTTTGTTTAAGTTTGCTTCCTCTGCATTACTAGATTGCACCTGCTTTAAATGATGCACACAGGGAACCTCCCTGAGCATGAGGAGCATCACAGGAGAATGGACAAAGGTGTTCAACTGCCCCTGGTGTCACTGTCTGGAAAGCCCTTAAAAAAATCTCTTTAACAACAAAAAATATACATATAATACTGGTAATACCTTTCACAGCTAACCCCCAACTTTAAATTAAAGGCTGGTAACCTGTTACTTTTACATCCATAAACTGTAAGATGCAAAGATCCGACAGTCAAAGCCAAGGACTACGTAATCACTCTTGAGGATTCTGAATCCAGATCGGGATCATTTTTACTCAAACTGTAAGAAAAAGTCTTACTATAAGATACAGGAGATCAAAAACGAGGTATGAGAGGTATGTGACCATGGATCACATAACTAAATAAGTAACAACCATTTACGTGTTTATTAGCAATTAAGATAGAGCACATTATCTGTCGGAAGAACAGTGTGCTCTGGGTCTAAAACAATAGCTAGATCACGGGCTTAAACCAGAGGTCCCATGACAACACAGCCCACAAGTGGCAGACAGCCCGGAGAGCTTTCCTTCTGGGGAGGAAGGATTGCCTTTGCGATAGCAGCCCGAGCTAAAGGTCAAACATCCACAAAGGGATGTCAGCGGCACACACCACGATACCGCGGGTAGGAAAAGCAGCAAGTCTGGAAGAGAGAGATTGGAAAACCCTCCACAGAGAGATGACAGCTGACTTCGTGAATGAGATTAGCGAGATAACTTCTAGAGGAATTGGGTGTTGTACTAGGGGCAAACACCGAACCGGAGAGGTCTTACAGAGATGCAAAGAAAAGGAACTCAGAAAGAAGAAAGATCTTCACTGAGTCTAAATTTTATTTTATTTTTTAGGGGGGGTGGGCGTACTTGCTTCACAAGTGGATTTTTGTCTAGAGTCCAAAAACAAAACAGGTCCACGTTTCTAGTGACCGAGGCCCAATGGGGTTAAATCAGAAAATCTTGTGTATATTGCTATTCTATGGGTTATACCCAATTTGACTTTCTTCTTCCAATGTTATAACAACAAAAGAAATAAGGAAACTATATAGAAAGCTGAATGAGCTCTTCCATAAAGCCACTGTCCTCTCTCCAGTAGAGGACAATGACCTACTATATTGCCACCCCCCAAGAGTTAGATTGGTGAGCTACGGTGCAAATATCTGATCAGTTATCATCAAGTAATCATCAATATCTAATTAGTTCTCCAATTAATTAACAGCTCACGTAAACAAGTGAATATCAGTATTTTACACCTTTTTCCAAAAAGGTGGAATTAAGATGACTTCCTGCTCAGCACTTGTCAGTAAGCGTTAAAGCTAACAGTTCAGGGCTGTGTTTCGATAGCTTTGTACAGTATGAGGTACACAAATTTAGGCATTATGGATTTTAGGAGCGACAATAACACAAACAAAAGAATTCTGATAACTCTTCTAGGAGTTAAAAGATAGAGTTTATGAACCTTAACACGGTTAACTACAGACTGCCTAATTCATTTATTTATTTTAGGTAAAGCATTAACATTTTATGTGTTAAGTATTCCAGAGATCCAGAACTATCCATTCTGCCCAACAGCAATGCATGCTTATGTAATCTCATCTCAGAAAAAGCTTAAAATCCACGATCCTCTTGTGTTACTGATGCTCAGGGTGGTTGCGGAGAGCACCAGTAATGTCCAAGTGCATTTCAAGACTCTACTCCATCTACTCTATTCAAAGAGTTGAGCACTTGCCTCTGAGCCCCCTGCCCCAGGGCTGATCCCAACACCCCCATCAGATTATGCTCCCGTGGCCAACAGCAGCAGTGGAAAATGAAGTTATGGTGAAAGGTTGCTCCGAAAAGCTTGGAGGAAGATGGAGCGCTCATGCATTAGCAGACACACAGAAAGCATTAACGCCCTTCAGACAGTAATTGCAAAAACACGCTGGTGGCAACCATGTCACCAGAGGCTCCCGTTTGACCACAACACTGAATAATCTCTGTTCATTTTGAGTTCATTGTCTGTATTATAACCACTGACTGAAATAACAACTGTTTTCTTACTCTAGTGTGCTATCAGAACAAAACTTGAATCACTGACGTGCCCGATTCATGAAATACTTCAGGGGAAGACTCCTTGAATGGACAGGAACGGGTTATGACCTAACCCATCCATAAAGGACTGGCACCAACCCCTACACAACTGCTGATGTTCTCATCCAGACAGATGTGCAATCTTTTTTTGTGTGCGTATCAATCGTACCAGAGTCCAGTGGCATAGAATTACACAGAACAATTATGGCTTTTGTCTTAAAATTGATGATTTCTGGAAACTTAGGAAAGACAGAAGTCTTAAACTGCCAAAACAACGTAAGCACAAATACGTGGAGTTTCAAGCCAAGCAGCCCACATGTTTAGTTAACTTAAGGGGACACGCCAGGGAACTGCATTTCAGAAGTCTCACACTTCTCTCTTCTATCCAAAAATTTTCTCACAAGTACCAAACACTGACAAGGTCACTAATCCTGCTCCAAAATGAAGAACTTTAATACTAGCAACTAAATTGAGTAGATCGTTTTACCAGGGTCTGCAGTAATACGACAAAGGGTAATGGTTTTAACCTAAAGCAGGTTAGATTAGACACAAGGAAGAAATTCTTCACTATGAGGGTGAAACCTCACCCAAACCATCCTGTGATTCACATACCAAGTTAACGCCTACTGCCAGCCATATCCTCCAGCAGCATGTAGGGTAAGCTGCAAGTATGGAAGAAAAGTTTCTTCTGAACTCTACCCTCTCAGAAACCCAGTTATTTTCCTGAAGCACTCACCCTGTAAGATTAAATCATAGAAACAAAGTTCAAAGAAGTTGAAAAAAGCGCTTCTAACTGCAGAGATAAACCCAACAGTTTCAGCAGACAACAAAATTCCTATTGCATACAGGGTTTTAACAACCTCATGAGACAATCATTCGTTATCTTCAACTTCTCAGAAGGGATAGCTTACTTCTCAAGTTCCCAAACTTTCAATCTCAATCTCTTTCTACAGATAGGTAGAGTTTATTATTTGTGATGTACATGCCTCCTAGAGTAACAAAGCAGTTCTCCATGAACAATGGATTTTCCATCAGTAATAATACTTTATATAAATTATTCACAGAACTCCTCATTCTGCTTTTGTTGCTGAGTGTACTGATTCGTTGTGAACTCCAATATACACAGACAGAACTTCAGTAATACCTTATTTACTCCTTGAAACCAAAATGAAAGCTCCTGTAACAGTTCAGGGCTGTTCATGGTGCTGCTGGACAAAAACACAAAGAAAGCCAGCAAAAGTCTCTGAGTTTGTATCAGTTTTGGTCCCACATCCCTCTGCATACTTGAACGAGCTCCACAGAAGACAGTACACTTGCTTTCATTTTTCACTAGCATTTGTACATTCTTGCCAATGCAAATCCCTCTTAGCATATTATTTCAGAGTAAGCAAGAGTGGAATGGAATCATATTTAGGGTCAAAGAGGGTCAGTAACAATCCACAGCAAATTTAGTAGATACTCTAATTAAGACAATCTTTTATTAAATTCAAAAAATAAGTGATTTGTTCTACCTATGTGTCATCATCACCTTCATTTCACAAATTATGGCCGAGGAGCCTGGAGTGCTCATGCAGCAGCAGGCAGGGAACAGACTCCCATCACACAACAGCCTGGCCTATCCATGCCATGGGACACACTGCTTTCCTCCAGCCACCTAACAGAGAGAATGCTGTACCATCACCACCACAGTTGGTGGAGAACAATGTGCCATCTAGTAGGATGCTTTCGTGCAAGACGTTCGTGTAATTCACAAGCCAGATGGCAACTACTCATTGAGTTTTGCTGAATCTTCGCTATACAGCTGTTCTTGGCAGTGTTCTCATCTTTTCATAGGCAGCCACACAAAGCTGCAATATTTTTTTCATACCAGCTCCAGCACAAACCTTTTCCGCTCCCTTCCAACACAACAGTCTCCCTCCTTACAAAGCATTACTTGCCTGGATCACTCTTAGAAGTTACTTTTTTAACATGAAGAAACATCAGAAAAAGCAGAACAGCTGTTAGACTGAACTGTATAATGGATCAGAAGTAAAATTAGATGGTAGCCTTCCTCCCAAGGCATGGTGAAAATAAAAGAGCTACAATTAAAATTATACATTAGTAAGTCAAGGTTTAGAACAGACCACTTTATTAATGATAACAAACCATACAAACTCCTAAGAGTCTTTCACAAAGTTGTTAGTTTTAGAAGCTCAGAATGAATTCAGATCTCATGTCTTCCTCTTTAGCAGTGGCATTTCTGCAGGGAACCATGTATTCCTTCTACATGTAAGCCATCAAAAGTACCGAAGTGGCAACCTATGTAAATCTGGGCAATCTACTACCTAGAATGGTAAGGGGAAAATAACAAGAAGACTTCAAGATACAAGCGGTGGAGAGGACCTGAATTCCTCCTGTGCCCAACTCAGGAACCTAGAGCACAAGACACATGCTCCCTTTTTGTTTTGTTCTCTGTGCTGCACGTTATCAACCAGACCTCCCAAGGCAAGGCTACGCTTTTTGCAGTGGCCTCTAGCGGCGAGAGCCTGCAGACAACAGTCGCATCCAAACTCATGAGCTCCTAAAACGTGCATCCGTACACGCCAGGTTACTTTCTCCTTCACTGTGCTACTTTGCAATTTCAGAATCACCGTTTTCCACAGTATACAGTAAAAAATGATATTAAAAGCATATAAACTAGAGTCAAATTACACCGATCTTACATAGAAGGTTTGGTAATGAGCCTCCCCTTAGGTGGCCTATCACCCAGCAGAGAACACAGTCTGCTTTGAAAATCCCAGAGATACAGCACCAAAACCGGTCATTATTAAGAAGCTGAAGGTTTTTTCCCTAGTGACCTTTAGATTTTTGGGGAAGGAGCAAAGCAGATGGTTCAGGAGCACTGCCAAGGCACACAAAACACCAAAAGCACCCAACGAAATCACCCAAGCAAATCCAGAGGCGCTAAGACCCAACCTGACCGCACAAAGACCAGACACCGGCGCACGCTCCGCAAACTGCTGGCTTATCTCAAAACCTCCCGTACCTCTCCTTATCTTCGAGACGCGCAGCACGCGGGCTTGGAGGAAGAGGAAGCAAATAAAGATGGCCAAAGGCGCCTCGTTACGGATTCCCATTCTCGCTTTGAGACTCTAGAGGGCACCCGAAATATGCCCTCCCCCTCCCTCCGGAGCCGGGTAAGGCGAGCGGCGGCGGCAGCCCGTCGTCTGCTTGCCGGAGTTGGTATTGCAGGAGCGATGTCTGCAGCAGCAGCGCCCACCCCGAGGAGGAGCCGCCTCACAGCCATTACCAGGGCTTCGCCCCAGGGCAGCAGCTGCTGGACCCAGGAATTTCCCCACCCCAGCCCCTTCCTTTTTACCCCCGGAGGAGAAGGAAGGAAGGAAGGAGGAAGGAAGGAAGGAAGGAAGGAAGGGGGGGTCAAGCCCTCGGTGAGCAGGTCTAGCCGACAGATACATAAATAGCACTCACAATGGAGCTCCCTCTCCTCCTCGCTCTCTTTGCCAAGGCTGCACCAAACCGGGCTGGAGCCTAAGGGAAAGACACGGGGTTAACACAGGGCACCGAGCAGCGCCCCCAGGCAGCGTCTCCTCAGCCCGAGCAGGGCAGCAGGTTATCTCCCGCATCCCTTTCGACCCCAAACCCAACACACCGAGACACGGAGGGGACAGGAGGAGGGGGGGGGACCCTTCCTACACCCCCCCCCCCGAGAGCCGGGCCCCACCCGGGGCTCAGCAGCGGCGGGGGCTCCCCGGGGCGAGCGTGGGGACGGGGAATCAGCCCCCAGGAGCCAATAACTCGGCAGAGGCGGCCCCGTAGCAGCCCCCCGAGGTGTGTGTGGGGTGGTCCGGGAACGGGGGGGGTCCTACAACCCCACGGGGGTTTGCCCCCGGTGCGGGCTCTGCCCCCCTGCAGTCGGCCGGCAGCACCGCCGCCTCCTGTCCGCCATTAGAGGGACCCAGCCGAACAATACGGGAGGAGCCGCGCCGGGCACGGGGGAGGGAGGCACCCGGGGGGGCTGGGGGGGAAGGAAATTTGGGGAGGGGGCTGCAGCGGTGGTGGTGAGGGAGGGAGGGGGGCACGGCAAGGCAGCGGGGCACACAACAGCCGGCGGCCACCGGGGGGAGGGAGTTAAAATAGGAGGCGCTAACCCAGACCCGGCCCTTCCCCCAAATACCCCCAACCCCCCCCCCCGACCCCACAGCGCTGCCCCCGGGCTCCCCCCGCCGCCCACCCCCGGGCTGGACCCGCGGGGCTCCCCCCCCTCCTCCCACCGCCACCGCCGCCGCCACCACCCCGGGAGCGGTGGCACCGACGACGCCACCGCGGGGCACTTGGCCCGGGGAAGCTGCGAGGCACGGCGGCGGCGGAGCCCCCCCCACCCCCCCAGCCCTCACCCAGCCCCCCGGGGCTCAGCGGGCACCCCAAAACCCACGCCACCCCCCCACACCTCAACCCGCACGCACTCTGCGCTACTCCTCCGGCGTCTCAACTCTAACTCGGTCCAGTCCCGGGCTCAGCGCAGCTGCTAACGGAGGGGAGGAGGAACCGGGCCGAGCCCGCCTCTTCCAGCCCGGCATTGGCTCGCCCCGAGGGCGGGCGCTGGCGCTGGGACAGCGGAGTGGGCGGCGGGGCCGCCCGTCAGGGCTGCCCGCAGCCGGTTGCCCCCGCGGGCTGCCAATCTTTGCCGCTGGCCGTGCCTCGAGTGCTTCCCACTCCGCTCCATCAGGCTTCAGGAGCCCGACTCGGTGCCCACCGGCCGGGCTGAGCCGCCTCCCCTTCCCCCTCCTTATCGCCCTTCCCCGCCGCCGTCTGACAGCGGCAACTCGCACAAGTTGGCCGCCCCTTCCCACACCCGTCCCCGCCTTGCGCCCGCTCCCTGCGGGCTCCACAGCCCCCGGGCACGGGCTCAGCTATCCCGTGAAAAGGGGGGGATTTTGGGGGGCTGGCGGGGCTCGCCTCCAGCCTCCCCCAACCCATCCCCAAGGAGATACCGCCCCCCGGTGGTGCTGCGAGCCCGGGGCCACCTCCATGAGTGGAGGAGGGAAGGAGGGTGGATAATGGAAGCTGCTCCCCTAGGGGACAGCCAGGTTGCGCCCGAAGCCCCGGGGAAGGAGCCTGCCCCCAGGCAGCCGCAGCCCTTGCCCCGCCGAGCAGCGCCGCCCCGGCTGCGGGCACCCTCCTGCCCCATGGGGGAAGGAGCCGTGTCAGCAGCCGACATGGCTCCTGGAGGAGCTACTGCTGGTAGTGGTGGTGGTGGTGGTGGTGGTGGTGGTAGCAGTGGTGGCGTCCTCCATTTTGTCGGCAGCCGCTGCGGGGAGCTGGGGACCAATTCAAACCAAGGGGAGGCGCAGCGGGGCGTCCATTTGAGGCGCCCCTGCACGGCTCCCGGAGGGAAGAGGAGCCCGGCGGCCCCCCTCCGTGGGGTGGGGAGGAGAGCTCCGGGGCTAGCGACGGCAGCCGGGCGCCCGGAGCCAAGCCGCCCGCCCGCCCTCTGCCAAAATGGAGGCTGCGCACTTCCCCTGCGCGCCGCCGTGCCCCTTCTCCGGCCATGGCACCCACGCCCGCTTGGTCGAGGACCTGGCGAGCCGGCCCCGCTCTGCCCCATCCCTTCGTCCTCCCCTTGCCCAGAAGAAGGAGGAAGAAGGAGCGAGCACCCGCCCTCGTCCTCGCCAGCCCGGATCGATGGGCGGCGCCGTGTTGTCCCCCGGAGAGAGCCTCCTGCGGGGCTATGGGGACGGGTTCAAGCTGCCGGCGCCATTTCCATGGCGGAGCCGCGGCCTCCCGCGGGGCCGGCCCGGGCAACCGGCGGAGGAGCGAGCCCACCGACGGCGCTCCAAGTCGCCGAAGGGCGTGCTTCTCCCTCGCCACCCTTGGTGTGCTCGGTTAATAATTTTCATGTGTGGGAGAGACGAGAAATGTTCTATCTTCTATTGTCACAACAATACATCTCATTCCTTCCCAACCGTCCCACCCGGAGACACATACTGAAGTCAACAGCTCAAGCCAAAGGCTTGCCCAATGCTGTTACTGTAAGTTGTTGACAGGAATTTATGAATTTTCACACCATCCTACCTCTCTGATGAAATTTGGAGGGCTGCTTGGTGTTGCAGTGACAGTTACCTGAGGGCTAGTGGCAGCTTGTGCCACCATTGCTCATTCCTTGATGAAGGAGGTGAGATGATGGTGGGACATGCCAAGGAGAGTTATTGCCACTCATTTTGAAGGTCTCTTCAAACAATTCATAAGCATTGTTCTACATGACAACACTGTCCAACTAACTATGTTCATAGTAGCCAGACAATCATTGAAATCTCAACACTAAATCTCATATGGCACTTAGGTACATGGTTTAGTGGGTGACATTGGTAGTAGAGTGATGGTTGGACCAGATGATCTTGAAGGTCTTTTCCAACCCTAATGATTCTATGATTCTACATGTTCAATCAGGTCAGCTGGTTCCTAAGCATTTCCTTTATTAGCCTTGAAAACCTTCTAGGTTTGTAAAAGTCAAAAACATGTTAAGTCATCCTCTGCATTACACGTTTTCCCACCTTTCCAGTTGCATACCTCTGGAAAATATCTTTGGTCTACTATAGTGAAGTTCAGAAAGAAATTCCAGAAGACTTAAGTCCCAGGTTTTGAGAGCTTTGATGCACAAAGATAGGTGGTAGAAAACAAGGGGTTTTCTCATTTAGAACACATTAAGTGAAACTCACTCTTAGTTATTCTAAACAAGTAACCAAAGAACACCTTCCTTTTACTAATGCCCTTGCAATAAACATTACCGAACAAAGTTATCTAGGACTTTTATATAGGAATGTAGACCCTTTCCATTAATGCTTTAGCTTATTCTGTTCTAACAGAAATTGTAATGATTTTGCTTGCAATTTTGGAACTGGACTGAAATGTATTTATATATAAAAGTCTATAACTCTAGAGGACCGTAGTCCCCATGTAGACATATAGCACCATTTTTGAATTTGTGTGTTCAAAAGTAGACAAAAATAATGAGATACAGCACATATTTTTCTATTATTTTTACGTGTGACATCAGGAGAAAGGAGAAATACATTCAGACACCTAGTAAGCTCTTCCTCATCTTTAAAAACATGATAATTCAGATTATTTTTAACAACAACATAGATCAAGTAATTCTTCTTTATGGTGAGAAAGCTAGCATTAGCTCAAACACTAAGCAGTAAAATCTCTTCATAAACTCCACAGATCCAAAATGGTTGTACTTACAGGCTCCACACCACTGCTTTCATGGACAGGCCTGATGTCAGCAACTTCACTAAAAAATGTTTAACGTATTGGCTGGTAGTAGACAAATTCAAGAAAGCTGAACCAACGGTACGCTCAATGACTTACACAAGTGACATCCTTCTATCTGTCACAGAGTAAAATTGTCTTTAAAAGCAGTCAACAGTATTTGATCTGAGAAGGAGTAATGTGATATATTTTGAAAAGTTTATATTTCAGCAGGAACCTTAGGAACACTACCACGCCAGCCTTCAAGTGATGCATAGTAAATTGCAAGATCAGAATGTACATAGTTTAAAGCTACCTCCTGCCATCAGCAGTGTTTATCTATGATTATAAATAGTGGGATTTGTTCCAGAAGTAGAAGTAAACATATTCCGTTTCCTGAAGGACTTCTTCTTCAGCCTGAACACTGTTTAGGTTTGCATCAATATAATTGTCCCAGTGTCTAGAACAGAGTTCTGAGGACGGAAGAGGAAGTACTTGAACAAGATGTCTTTCACCACTTCATATATGTAACACTTCAAAAGCAGTGGTTCATGGAACCCTTCAAAACACAGACTATTACAGCTGATTTGAAGATCGGCTTGGAAAAAACTTGTGGTTGAACAGCAAATAAATCTTGGGTTTGTAAAAATGTCTGTGTGTTTCCACCACATGTGAAGCGAAAGTGGAGACTAATCCTTTGTAAAACGTGACCCCAAATTTTCTCTTATATTGTTTGCTTCCATACTGTACTGTCCCACAAACCACGTTTTTACTGCTTTTTACAGTTTTATTTACCCTCTATGCTTTCTTCCCCTACCATTTCTGGCAATATTTATTTTTCTTTTGTCCTTAATCTCACTTATTTGCCTCTATATAGTCTCAATTCCCTTTGGCATTTTCCTTCACCATCAGAAAGAAAGATGTGGAAAAACTGTAGTTGTTGATGGAACATGTCATGTTTTCATGGTCATGGTATCATGGTCCACTAGCTGGTTCATCAACATAACTTCAAGAAATAGTATTGTAAGGAAAAAGATTAAAAAACAAGAACAAAACCGCACAACAACAACAACAAAGAATTTTTTAAAATACCTGTGATCAGTAACATCTTGATCATTCTATTTTTATTCTATAATATTCCCCCTAATTGTCCTCCAATTTTGGAGTTTCATTAGGTATTTCAGCTACTCTTTATAGACTAAAACTCTTAAAAGAAATACCATATGTGTGTATATGTTTGTTCAGTACATAACATACCCCACACCATATAAAATTGAAAAAAATTTGCTTTCTACAAAATATTGCCTATGGTTTTCATTATGGTTTTTGAGGTATGTGTACTTCTCATAATATTTATAAACAAGTCAATATGTATCTATAAATAAATTGCATTCAGATGTTTAATTTGCAGCTTATTTGTCCAAAAGTGGTCTTTCAAAAGGTCAAATAGTGAGAGAATATACACTATCCTATAAGATTACTCTTCATTGCATGATATAATATGTCTTGAAATGACCCTTATGCCACATCCCATATTTCAGTTTTGAAGAAGTAAAGGATGACAAACTGGGAAACCTCCACACAGAAGTCATCCCAATTGTCCATGAATGTATTGCCCAATGGTGTTATTCTGAAATCACTTTTTTTTTTTTTTTTTTTTTTTTTTACAATAATCAACATTATTTTTACTTGCAAAATATTTTTATTCTTTTTTATACATCTGAAGGGTTTAGTTGGATAAATGGATAAGAAATGACAGTGTAAAACAGAATACAGGACCTTAAGACTGGAAGAGACTTCCTAGGTCACTGAATCCAGTTCTTTGCTATTACAGGAAACTGTGTCATATAATCCCTTCCAGAAACTTTTCAAGCTCCATCTTAATGGTAGTTTGATATGTTTACCCCCTACTCCTGTTGCAAATCTGTTCCAGAATTTCATTGTTCTGGTGGTTAGAAACCTTCTTCTAATTTCCAGACAAATTTTATTCAAGAACCCAGTTGTTTTTGTGCCAGCGTTTGTCCTCTGGCTTAAATAGCTCTTCTCCCTCCCCAGTGTTTACCCCGATATATTTATAGACAGTAATCATATTCCTGCTCAGCCTTCCTTTTGCAAGACTAAACAAAGATCTTTTCGTCTCTTCTTGCTCAACAGATCTTCATTCCCCTGATCATTCCACTAGCCTGAGCAGAACCCCCAGTCTGAACTCATCTGTCTTAAATATGGGTTCAAATTCCCATTATGTTGCATTTTAAATTGAACTAGTACACTGTACAATACATTAATATTTCCATATCTGCAGAAAATATCTCAGACTTGGGTGCACACTTTCTTTTTTGCACAACTGCATTAGGTAACCACCATCTATTCTAGCAATACCCATGTTATTTTCTACCCCGCTAGTTTATTGGAAGAGTTCTCAGTTAACAGCAATATTTTTATTATTCTCCAGGTGCATGACCTTGCATTTTGTATCATGGCAGTTTTGTTTCCATTAGTTCAATCTTCAGGGTCATTCATTGTTTTTCCATACAACATCCGACTGCAGCTCTCGTGTTGGTGCTGCTGCCTGACTCTGTGAAACCAGCCAATGCGATAAGCTTATTTTCTCTTCTTTGACAAACAAATAAGATCAATCCCAAGAATAAATCCTGAAGAAATCTACTAGCAGACACCATTCCATCTGACACTTCCCTGTTCGGTACTTCCAGCTGCCATTTCCTTCATTCTGCTCTGGCAAATAACATCTTATCTCTGTGCCTCTTTATGTTATCTTAAAACATGCTGATTTAGTATGGACCCGCAAGGATCACCAAATCCAACTCCTGGCTCCACACAGGACCACCCAAAAGCCAAGCCTAGCAAAGCGAAGCAGTCCTCCTTTCCATGAAAGCTCTCTACACATTCTCAATTATCCTTTAATGTGTTGTGTTTGTACCTTCCTCTTCAAGTAACAGCAAACTATGTCCATTTCAAATTCCCAATCTCCTCAGTCCAGTTGACTTGATTATCTGGGTCCTTTAGTTTACCAAGAGTTGCCTTATGAAATCAGGGGGCTTAGATACAGACCTGCTTTTGTTTACTTTCCATTCATTTTACACTAAATCAATTTCAGGATAATCTTCTACAGCTAGCTTTTCTGTACTGTCTTCGAACTGTAAGTCCAGCCCTAAAATAGCATCCTTACATGTTGGTTTAGTGACCTTTTGCTGAGAAAAGCTGCTAGTCTGACATTCAGCTGTATTTGGGGTCCTGCCACCATTAATAATACTTATTCTCCAGCCTACTAAACCAATCAGGGGAACAAAGTGAATTTGTTATTTTGCCACCTTAGTGAATTGAAGTGACTTTTGGGTCAGTCAGGTACCAAAGCCCCCCCAGACAGCACAGTAGACCGTGCAGCCTGAAGAAGGGTGGAATTACTCCATTTCAGCAAGAGGGAGTTGTTACATGAGCCTAGCCTCTCATCTTACCACAACCTAACTTTGGAGCGCTGTCTATATATGTATATGCATCTAGAAAGAAAAATCTTTTTTCTTTCTAAATCCAATTTCTCTCTAGGTTTTCAACAGTGGATCTCAAATACTATTTGATCACAAATATTAAGTACTGGATTTAGTCATTCAAACCTTTTTAAGTCTCCTCCTAAACTAGATCTCTCTACCTATAGCTCTTGTAGTGTCTGTAAGAACAGTATCGGAAAAGGAGGCTTCAGTACACAAGAACCTTCAACTCTGTTTCTTTCCATTAAACCTAGCAGATACTTTTCCTTTATTTTCCTGGTATTTGTGAAACCGAGGAGCTTGAATGAGATCAGTCTCCATGAGGTTAGTCTGTGGTTTTACCACAGGCACGTTGCTGTGTGAGAAAGCCACTGCCTAAAGTTCCCTCTTGTTCCCTCCTCTACAGCTGGCTACACGTTTCTGTCACCTTTCTGTGCTGACATGAGTATTCATGTGGCTAAAAATTGGCCAAATTTCAGTTGGATGAACATGTTGATCTCGCTGCATGTGCAACCAGACAAGCAATACTGCCAGATAAGGAGGGTGCAGTGGGAAGCACAGGGGAACAACGCATATCCCATCTGTGAAACCGCACTGCTAGCCTGCATAAATCAAAGCGATGCTATATATGTGAAAAGGAAGGAGTATGTTTTGACTGGTTGCTGTTTTATCTCGGTAGGATCTACAATGTAGTTTTTAATAAGTTATTAACATTGTTTAGAACCGGCTGAGTGGAAAAAATGCACAATATAAAATTGTGAAGTTAATTCTATTTCATCAGGCTTAAATTTGTCAGCTTTTGAAATATTAAAACTTATGGTAGGATATTCAATTTAAAAATAAAAATAATAAAAAAAAATAAAAAAAAACTACGAATCATTGTGATGATGGTTTTAACAATATTTTGACACATTTCATAGAAAAGGACTGGGGAACAAAAGGGTAATTTTTTGCAAACCTTTTCATTTTCACAGCAAAACCACTGTTCTTCAGTTTCATTCAAAGTGTCTCAGCCCATTCTAGCAGTGAACAAGGAAGCTTTTTTTGCAACTTGTCCTTTCCTTTTGGATGAGGACTGTGCCATGGTCATCACTACCTTCAGATTAAATTAATGCATTGCTGTTTTACAGGCTAAAAGGTCATTTGGAAAAATCAGTTCAGGCAGGATGCAGCCAGGAAATTTACCACAGGATCTTTCCACCAGGGCTTCATTGAACTTTAGGGGGGATGGGAGTGTTTGCTAAACAGCACCATTGCTCACTTGCCATGAGACTCAAATCATGTGCCACACAGAACCATGTAAGTGGGATGGACCCAAGCCTGTTTTCCACAAAGACAGTACTGTGTGATGAGACTCTTACAAGACTCCTTGCGGACCTTACAATTTCTTCCTTTAGAATGACTATAAAATATGACTTTCACTTGTGGCCAGGAAATTAAAATTCTTGTTCATTAAACATCTGTCATCATATTGCAGCCTCTTTTTCCACATTTACAAAATTTTTCTTCCTTAGTTGTTTTTGGTTTGGTTTGGTTTTGAATTAGCTGATGCTTGATCCTCATGCTCAGTCCCCTCACTGGTGACATTCCCTCTCTCCTCTGTCCCAAATTCTGAATCTGTTGCGTCTGTTCTTTACTTTCATCATCTTCCAAAGGTCCATCATTCCCTTTTATTTTTCTAGTATCTCTTAGGGTATCCCTTCAATGCATTGCTGTTCCTCTAATCACCTTTCGCAAACCTTTTTTTTCATGTCGTTCTAAACCATTCTTGTGCTCTTTATTATAAATAAATAAATGTATCGCATATATAGAAAAAGATAAGTGAAGCAATAGTAAGTTTGCCAAGTTAAATACCTACAGGTTAGGAAATGCAACATTCCCTACTTGCCCATGCAACTGTGGATTAGTTCAGTTGTATAAAGCCAACTGTAGAAATCACAGCCAATTCCCAAAATGGCTCCTGAGAACTGCCTCCTATACCCTCCACTCGCTGGAGCTGCCTCCTATCCTTGAGTCACACAGCTTATGCTCAGCTCAACCAGCAGCTCCTCCTCACACTCTGTCAGCCCATGCTGAGTCAGACTCAAAAATCCCACCCTGTGCTCCCACCTTCAGACCTGCTCCTATGCTTTCCACCCCTTGAGTTAATTATTAATTGGCAGTGAACATTTCAGCATATGCATTGCATCATACTTCCTAATTACACTAATACTCTTATTTTTCGTATCACATCTGTCTCATTCAGTATATAAAGTGAATGGCATTGATGAATGCTGTTCAACATTTTGTTTTATTCCCATGTTTGGGTATTTAATTTGTGCTTTATTTAAGCAGCTCCATGCTCTAAATAATTTTCTTTTGACACCTGTCACTGGCAGATGAGAGCTTCACAAACATTAGTTCACTTATCTACACAGAGAACTAAGGTACAATTAGATTAGCAACAAAACTATATGTTAATTTTGTGTGCCTGTTTTGGATGCCTGCTTTTGTCAAGGATATAGCATTTATTTTTACATTTTATTTGGCAATCACATCTGACATCAATTCCACTTTCAGTTGAGAAGTCTCCAGAGCATAAGCCTGGGCAACTAGGAGCTGAAAAATACACATCTCTCATCACCGATCCCAAATGTGAATTAAATGAGTTTCAGCCTCATGCAGGATTCGTTGAAATGAGACAAGGTTAGAGTCCAGTTGTTCAGAAGATACTTATTCTGCTGTCCAAAGCACACAGACAACTTTTTCTTCTTGAACTCTTCTGCCTCAGTCACTGCACTGCCTGGCTTCTGTACTAGATGAGCAAAGGGTCACACAAACAACAAGCAACTTCATGACTTCATACTTTGAACACTAGGTATCCTCTGTACTGCAGGAAGGAATGGCCTGTGGTAAAAATAGTATGTGATCTCAGAAGTAAAAGACTGCATCACAGTACATACATTCCAGGAGTTTGAATTAAGTTTTTGCAAGCAGCTTGAGATCCAGCGTTTTCTACTTTTTTGAATGTTCTCATTTCTTGTAATCTTCATACTCTCCCAATCACCTTTAGGAGGCAGTCTAGAAAAAACAACCATCAGAAATTCTGTCTTGATGAAGCAAATTGACATCCTGGGGGCTCATTCAAGAAGTTCAAAACTCAGGAGTTTATAGAGCAAAGCTTGGTGACATGATCTAATAGCAAATAAAAGCAACAGAAAACTATCATCTGTGAATTCTGTGCAAACTAATCATTAGGGAGAGATAAACTAATATTTTATGTTGTCTCTTTGCCAGCTAACTCATGAATCCTGGATCATAATCTGCACTCAAAAGAATGATGTATTCCCTTTGCTTCTCTGTCACTGCCTGCCATGCAGCCTATATCTCGTCTCCCATTTTCTCACATCTTAACTTCCAGTGTAAGGACATACATCTTGGCACATCTGAGGCTTACATACTAGTCCTGTATCTCTTTGAAACCTTGTTCCAGCTCCCATCCTTTCCTTGTCTCAATAATAACTTAATCCCTTCGCATTTATCTTCTCGTATTTCCACACTCCAACACAGCTTCCCTGCTCTCAGTTCTTGGTATTATAGCAAGCTGTTGAAGAAAAAGTTTGCACTTCAACCTGGAACTTTAATTACATGGATGGAATCTAAGAATTTAATTACAAGCTAACTTGGGCAAATAGAGAATTTTTAGGCTTGCAGGAATATAGAAACATAAAAGTCAAACCAAAGGTCTGTTAGCCCAGGATCCCATCTCTAACAGTGGCCAGTAGTGGATATCTAGAGAACAGCAGAAGACAGCTACAGAGTGATACCTCTCTAAATATTCTGTAAGCCTCCAGCTTGTATCTTTTCAAATATAGGTTAGTAGATACAAGTTAGGAAGGAGGGAGGTGGGACACAACAGGTTGCATATATTACCATTGATCACAGTTGTTAAATAAATAGGTGTCAAGGTTTGTTTGGAACACACAGGAGACATTAATGGATTTATTTGGGCTCTGCTGCTAGGCTTTGGGATATTGTAATTACCCATGTGACATATTTTCAAGATTTGGGATTTCAAGATACCTAACATTTACTGTATTGTCAAAACAACCCTAACCTGTCCAAAGTCACTGTTCTGCTAGACTATGGATGACCCGCTGAGGTAGGTGGATTTTTTTTTTTTTCCTTTCAGATAGAAGAGAGATGCCAGTTATTTGTGAGACCAGGGAGCAGTAGACCTTTGATATAACATGTGAAAGAAGATTGCAACAAGATAAACTGCAGGAAAAAGCTTAATCTGAACTTTAAATATACTTTATTATAAATACCTTTACAACAAAGCCAAAGGCTATACATTTTAACCCTCTACACTTTATAGACCTTTAATTTAATGGGAAAGTATCAAGAGACATTTTACAGATCAAAGAAACAGAGTACTTGTCTCTATTTCTATTTTGTTAGTAAAAAAAAAATAAATAAATAAAAAATCTAAAAGTATGGATCAGAAGTAAAACTATGAAAACATCTGTGAGGAAAAATCCTGGACTGGAAATTTTGCTCTACAAAGTCATTTTCCAACACATAAAATTCAAAAGGGCTAGAAATAATCCATGCAAAATGCCCCTTATGAAGACATCTCCATCAGCAGATGACTAGGGAGGCAGACAGGGAATTAAAATAAGGAACAATCTGTGAATGGGAAAGGAATGAGTATCAAAGAGTTGTCCTGCACTGTATCTGTTGGGTCACTGATAGTAACAACAAAACTCACACTGATGGCATAATTTAGAGGAACTCTAGCACAACATGATCCAGTAATATATTTTGTATCAGTAAGACAGCTTTGTAGGTCCCTTCCAACAGAACTATTCTATTTATAAAATGTAATTTGGAGTATTCCTTGTTTTCTGACTATAAGGTTGTTGATATATACAGTTACTCTGTAAGGATGTGTCACATATAGAATGATACGATCATTTAGTAAGGGGGTCTGAGGAAGAAATATACATTTTATTACTTCTACATGCAAGCTTATTAGGCTGGAAGAAATTTGACAATCTCAAGCAGCCAGGTGGCTCTATCCTGGCCAGAGCTAACTGGGTCACAGTGAAATATGATCTTTCAGCACTGTCTTGTAGGCAAAAGGACCGCTATAATACTTAAATATATAAAGGAAATAATACTTAAATATATAAAGAAAATAATACTAAGAGGTTGTAGTGAAGTTATATTACAACTGTACTGGACAAAGTACTGTTCTTGCTGTAGTACATGGTCTGAAATATGCTGCAAAATTAGAGCAAATAACTGAGAAAACATGGAGAACAAATAATAGAGTGAAAAACTGGACTTACTCTGTTGTTTTCATCTCACAAAATTGCACTATCCTGTAGACAGTACAGTATTTTTGCATGTACTTTTCTCTCACCATTGACTGCTTGCCCTTCTTGAAAACTGGATTACATTTGCTACTTTCCAGTCCACTGGGACCCCTCCAGATTACCAAGACTGTTAACAGATGACTGAGAGATCTCACAATGACATTGGCCACCTTGTTCTGTACCCTGGGATGGACGCCATCAGGCCCCATAGATTTATGTGCATTTGATTGCACCCAACTTTTGGATGTCTGAAATAGCAAAGCCAATCTGCACTGGGAAACACCATTGCACTGAGAAACTCATCTGGCTTTAGCTTCATACAAATCCTAACTTTAAGATATGTCCCATGGAAAACTTATATTTGGTAGTACTTGAGCTCCTCTTTTATTGCCTAGATGATGCAGTCAGACATATTTGGACAAAATAAAGGCTTGAGTTGCACTGGAACTACTTACCAATGTTTGTTACAGATTTTTCATCACCACAAATGTTAAATCATGTTTATATTTTTTTCCTAAAAGCTATAATATAACTCACACAGGAATTCATTCCGAAAAAGTCTTTTGGTCTGTGCTGATCAGGCAGCCAAGGGTCTATTCTAGAATCAATCAGGAGAGAGGACACAATGGTCCTTTCTGGCTGTCTGATCAGGGAAGCTATCATGAATTATCCTTAGCATTGTCATTAGCAGGGCCCAGGTAGTTTAACTAGATTCAAGAATTAGGAAGAAAAATGGAAAAACATCCTGTGACAAAATGTCCCATGACACTTAAAATACATGTGGTCTAATCGGTTTGTCAAAGGAAGGCTGATGAGTTTTATGTTGCTAGTCATTTAGATGTGATTATTCGTAAGTAGATGGCACATCAAAGAACTGCAGAGGAAAGAATTTAGAATGTAGAACTGCTAAAGAAGAGTTACCATCACTTTTTTTTCTTTTCCTATGAAATATAAAATTGTTTTTATATTAATCATAATGTATTCTTTTTTATTTCTTTGGAAATAAGTGGGATCGCATCAAGAAGTAACTGACTCTAGTATCAGTTTTCTTCTGGAGGAAATAAATCAAGACCCAAAGTTGGGATAACTGCTGAAACTAAATAGTGGCATTGGTGTTTTCCACTCAACAGGGTTTTTTTTTTGACTGGTTTGTAGGGATTACTCATTTTAGTGAGAGATCCTGTTTCAAGGATGATTAATTCCAAAATA
This sequence comes from Aythya fuligula, assembly GCF_009819795.1. Classification (NCBI taxonomy): domain Eukaryota; kingdom Metazoa; phylum Chordata; class Aves; order Anseriformes; family Anatidae; genus Aythya; species Aythya fuligula. Next base: position 188,658,723 of record NC_045559.1, read on the forward strand.
AGCACAGCAGGAAAAACATGTGTGTTTATTTACAAAGAATGTTTAATAATAATTAGCAAGCTTTTTGTTTGTTTATTGTGGTTTGTGGTTTTGTTTGTTTGTTTGTTTGTTTTTCCCATAAGTGGATTGCATTCATTTCATTCAGGAGAGATTGGCAGGGCAGGTGAGGAAGAGGAGCAGCACTGTATGTAAAGAAGGGGGTGGACTGTACCGAGCCTGCAGTCAGGGACAACATGGTTGGGAGCCTCAGGGTAAGGATTAGGGAAAAAGTGAATAAAGTGGATGTTGCTGTGGGAGTCTACTATGGGCTGGGTAATCACCCAGCCAGGATGATGACACTTATGTATTATTCTATAAGGAATTAAGGGAAATCTTTAGGTCAATTGCCCTTTTTAATAAGAAAGCTTCATAGGCAACTTTAGTGCCCCAGATGTTAGCTGGGGGCTATCACACAGGTCCAGGAGATTCCTGAAGCACTTCAGAGATAACTTTGTGATACAGGTACTAAGAGGGACAACTGGGAAAGCTGCCCTCCTTGATCTGTTGGTCTCATGGGTGAAGGGATGATTGGTGGCTGTCTAGGCCATAGCAGTCATGAAGGGTTTGAGTTTAAAATCTTTGGTGATATGAGAAAAAGTGTCAGCAGAGCTATTACTCTGGATTTCGGGAGAGCAGACTTTAAACTACTCAAGGAACTGGTTCCGTGGGAATCTGCTTTCAAGGATGGTGAGGTCCATACATGCTGGTCACTTTTTAAGGGCACAGGAAGAGGCAATTCCAATGTGTCAGCAGTCAATCAAGCAGGGCAAAAGATTGGCTTGACTGAACAGGGATCTCCTGCTGAAACTTAAGCAGAAAAACAAAGTGTATAGACGTTGGAAGGAAGGTCAGGCTGCACAGGAGGTCTACAGAGATGCTGTTCGCTGTTGAAGGGAGAAAAATCGTATGGCCAAAGCTCAATGAGGGTTGAAGCCACCCAGTACTATGGTGGATTAAAAATAATAATAATAATAATAATAATAATAATAATAATAATAATAATAATAATAATAATAATAATAATAATAATAATAAAAAGGCTTTCTAAAATATGTTAATAGCAAAAGGAGGAAAAAGGAAAACATTGGACTGTTACTTGTTGAGGTTGGTCACCTCACAAAAAAGGATAAAGATAAAGCAGAAACATTTAATGCCTTCTTCACTTCTGTCTTTAACATCAGTGAGGGGCCTGGGGACCCCTGGAGCTCTGGGCTGGAGGACAGTGACTGGGGGTGTGATAAACTCCCAGTTGACTTTGATCTTGTATGGGGTTTGCTGCTGGAACCAAATGCGCATAAATCTATGGGGCCTGATGGTGTCCATCCTAGGGTACTGAACAAGGTGGCCAGTGTCATTGTGAGACCTCTCCCAGTTATCTGTTAACAGTCTTGGGAATCTGGAGGGGTCCCAGTGGACTGGAAAGTAGCAAATGTAATCCAGTTTTCAAGAAGGGCAAGAAAGAAGACACTGTTAATTATAGGCCTGTCAATCTCAGGTCAGTGCAAGGGAACCAGGGACAAGACCTGCAGAGGGGCAGGCGCTGAGGTCTGCTCTCTGGGGACAGCGACAGGACCCGAGGGAACGGCACTGGGACAGGGGAGGGTCAGGCTGGGGGTTAGGGAAAGGTTCTGCACCCAGAGGGTGGCCGGGCACTGGGACAGGCTGCCCAGGGATGTGGACATGGCACCGAGCCTGCTGGAGTTCAGGAAGTGTTTGGACAACGCTCTCAGACATCTGGTCTGATTTTTGGGTGGTCCTGTGTGGAGCCAGGAGTTGGACTTGGTGGGCTTTGTGTGTCCCTTCCAACTGGGGATATTCTATGATTCTGTTTTTCTTCCAGCAACAACAACAACAACAAAAAAGGAGCTTAATTTTATTCATGTTTACCCAGATGCAAACTCAGATAGGTATTTTAAATTAATAATTATGTTGTTGTCAAATCCTGTATTTGCTAGAGAAAAATAATCAGATTCATGCATTTGGTGTGGATTAATGGGTGCATTCAAGATTTGTTGCAGTTCTATATCAAATCTGTCACTGCTGGGAATATCATTATCACAATAAATATATAAATCCAATACGATCCAATGCTCTCAGAATGAAAATGAAACTATTTCACTAGAAGGAGCAGTGAGGTAAGCAGAAATTTGGCCTGTACAAATTAAATTAAAAACAAAACCTTTGTTTCTATATTGTAAAATGCGCATTTTTGTAGTAAGAACTTCTCCATATATAGAGTAAAAGTCTGAAATATTTTAATTTTCTTTTTCACTGGATCAGTGGAGGGTTCAGAAGCTTCACAGAATACTGGATACCTACTTCTCCCAATTCCTGCTGTTCTAGACACTCTAAAGCAGTGTTTTTTGGGCATCGATCACTTTTAAATTTCAGACTAAATGTGAATCACCTGTAAATCAAAAAAAAAAAAAAAAAAAAAAAAAAAAAGTAGAGATATTGCAGCATTTTCCTGGTTTAATTTTCTCTCTCTCTCTTTTTTTTTTTTTTTTTTTTTCTCATTTTTCTTTGAGCAAGTTGATGTATTGAATATTCCCAGGTATATACCAGCTGAGGTAGTGGTCGTTGTGTACATTTGGCATTGGCATGTGAAACCATGGTTACACTCACATCATAGGAAATGAAGGAATTATCTACTACTTGATAGTGAATAGCTGAGGAATATTCGGCTATGTTTGCCATATAAATAGGAAGGAAGAAAGGAAGGAAGGAAGGGAGGAAGGGAGGGAGAAATCTCCAGAGCAATACAGAAGTAGCTAACCTTTTAGAAAAGATCATTATGATTTATTTTTTTTTTCTGCATAGCATAAGACTTTTAAACATGGGAATGCAATACTGCTTGAATATGGAGCAAAGTTAAACCAGGATATTTTGTACTATGGAGAAAGAAACATAAAACATAAACTCTCACAGAGTTCTTAATTTACATGTATATCTCAGGTTAACTAACAGTGTCTTGAGAACAACCCTATTTGTCTAAAATGCTGCATATGTTTGACTTACTAGCTGTTGACAAGCATTATTCCAAGATCAGTCTAGCCCAAGGAGATAAAAGCAGCATTTTGAAATTAAAACACTTAAAACAATATATATATTAATTACTCAACAAATAACAGACCATGTAAAACAGACCACAGCAAAAAACACAGGGTTTCATTGTAAATGAAGAAGCAGATGCTGAACTCAGGAAGCCAGAACTGTTGAAGGATTTGCCAAAATGAGTAGTCAGTTAAGAGTATGTCTATTGACAAAGCTAAAAAGAACCAAAGAAAGCCCTTGTGTATGCAGGGAGCTGGGGCGATCTGGTCAAAAGCAAGTGCCAGTTCTGGAGTGGGAGGAGAAAGAACACACGACAGAAAGCAGATCTCAGTAATATCATCAGTAAGGACTCAAATCAGGAGCATGATTACAACTGAAATACACTTAAGGAACAAAGTCCAGCTAGTAGAACTACAGTGCACATGAAATGTATGAGGTAGATCTTTAAATACAGGGGACAACGTTTTGGGGTTGGCTTCTACCTCATCAGCTTGTCAAGACTTGTGATCAGCTATGGGTTATTAGCCCAGAAAGTAACTACCAGAGCAATCTGACTGCAGGACACAACAGTATACAGTCCTCAAAGTGATGATGCTCTTTGGGCCGTTTACTCCTCAGTAACACAAATGAAAAACAGCACCTCTTAACTCCAAAATGCATCTTGCAGCTGTGTGTGGTCTTCCAGCAAACAAAGCAAAAGGTTTCAAACAAAACAACAGTACCACTGTGGACTGTGACAATAGCACTGATAAAGATGAATTCCATCAGTGGCAAGCTGTCTTTAGTCATTTTGACTCTGTAATATGATTTGTTTAGGTTCATTTCTGGGTATTTTAGTAATTTCAGCAATTCCATAGCCCAACACTGGGACAGAGTAGCTAAAATCAAATGAAACATTGCACAGTAGAGCAAAATTTAGTTGGTCTCAGCAGACCAAAGTTTTCAATTATCATTAAATTTTTGTAATCTATAATGATTCTTTCATGTCATATTACATATTTGCATATAACTTGTCATTTTCTTCTGCAGACAAGCAGTATTTTTGAATATCTTCAGTTGATACTGAAAGTTCTTATAGTTTTATTTCTAAACTTCCTACCTCTGTAGAAAACACATGGAAAACACATGTTTGCATTGATAAGAAGTTCTGGTAACTGGAAAAATATCACCCATACTGATATGGGAAGCAACTTACTTCAGCTGTACGTAATATCAACAAGCTTTAGTTTTCAGGATTGGAGGCAGCTCCTATGTTGAATGGGGGCTGGATCCAGGTGCCCCCTTTTATCTACCATGTGATGAAGAGTGCACCTTAGCTATGAGGGACTGGGAGGGAGGCTAGGAAGGATGTGGCTTGGACCTTCTACCCTGATGTGTAATCCAGAAAATGAGTGCCTACAACAGCAGATGTACAGTTAGAGGAAAAAAAGTGATGGTTCTGGACACCTACTGACTATGATACAGAGATCAAAACTAGCAACCAGCAATGTGGACTTCTCACTTTTGCCATCAGTGATGGCAGGTGAGGCTATCAAGACACATAACTAGAAGCAACTTGTCATCTGTTGTGTATGGCACAAGCTGAATCCCATGGAAACAGTAAGATGCAACATTAAACCAAAAGTGTTCTAATTCTGGCTGACATGCATGGTATTACAACAAGAAAAAGGACTTAGAGTAAGTCAGCAGAACTGATTCCATCTTTATTTGCATAAAATAGTTTAGCATATTCCAAAGAAGCACCAGAAACCTACTTTATTTCTGGAAAATTTACCATTGGGAGTGGTAAAAATGACAATCATTGCCACAAGCATGTTCCACAAATAAGAAGAAATGACAGAGTCAAGGAGAATATGGACCACAGCACATGCAGAAGAAGCCGTGTTGCACCTTTGGGAATGGCTAATCACCCTGTAGCAACCTGTGCACGGTGAGTGATCAGGATGGGTCAGCATGTGACAGCGTGCCATACCAGCTCTTTTTAGAACATCAAACAAATATCCTGGCACTTTCCAGATACTCACTGGAGAATGAATAATTAATTCAATTTCGGCTACTGTGCTGAATCTTGATGTGCGAAAGGTGTCTAAAATAGTCCTAAGTATTTTATGCAAATTCAGACAGTTAGCTGGAAATAGAGAAAGTAATAAGGCCCTAGAACAAGAATTCCCTGAACAGACCGTAAGTGGCAATGGCTCAGTTCACATATGAAGAGTTCCAGCTGCTTTTCAAGGAAGTGGTATCAAAGTGACACATCAGCCTCTTACCCTCCTGCCATGAATGGATTAGTGAAATGATTCATTCAGCCATTTGACAAAGCAATCTGTGCTCCATTCCTGTGTAGTATTAAGCTAGCCAGCACAAGCTAGTTAACAACACAATCATCTTCTGTCTGTAGAAACACATGCTAGTACTACTGCTTATAGGACTTAAATTAAGGCCTCAGCAGGATGTCCTAATCCTTGATCTACAGAAGGATACTGAAAAGAAATATTATGACTGCCTGGTCACAGCTAAAATCATTTGAGCAAGCAGTTTTCTTGTTAAAAATAATAATAATAAAAAAAAATCTGAAGTAGTTTCAAAAACTGGAGTAATTGGGACAGAGACTGGTCTTCTGCCTCACTAGGCTGAAATCTCGTAGCATTAATTAGGTTGTGGAGAAGACCTGGAAAACTAAAGCTGAGAGAGCTCTCAGTGTCACATAGTCTATCACTCTAGCCCAATGCAAAATTATTTACAACTTCATCATTCCTGACCTGCTCTTTAAAACTTCTCAGCTTGTTTTTAAACAACCTCTACCACCATATGAATTTTATTCCAACCCTTCTTTAACTTCAACATTCAGAAGCCTTACCTAACATCCACTTTGAATCTTTCTTGCTGAAGATCAAGACCATGTATTTCTTACCTTGTAAAAATGGACAGAGAGTATTGCCTTCCTCCACATATTGTCCATTAATCCATTTGAAATCTTACAACAGATCTTCATATCTTTTTCTCAGAACAAATATCCTGAGACTATATCCCTGATTTCTTTCTGACCATATTTTCTACCCCTTTAATTGTCCTTTTGGCATCCTCTAGACACTTGCTAATTGATGCACGACTTTGCTGAGTGCCCAGAACAGGACACAGTATCCCGCTGGCATCTCTAGAGCCACATAAAGAGGGATTATTTCCTGTATCTTGTAGACTGTACTCCTGCTTATCCATCTCAGTGTTGTGTTTGGTTTGGTTTTGTTTCAGCTTGGTTTTTGTTTTTGTTTCTAACACCACTATATATTGATAAGAAGTCCAACATCCTCCTTCACAGAACAGTCACCTGAGCATGTTGTTGTTCTCCATCCTACATTTGATTACTTTTGCCCATAGGTAGCATCTTGCACTTTTCCCTATTGAATTATATCCTTTTTTTCTCCAGGTTGTTTCTGTGATTTACCACCACTCTTTTGAATTCTAATCCTTAGTAAATGTAGTTAAATTATCTCCTATTTTTGTGTTGCCTGCAAAGTTGGATTTTCTATTTAACTACTCAGGTGGTTTTTGAAATAGTGAACAATACCAGCCCCAGCCCCTGCAGAACTCCAGTCAATACGCTCTCCACTCTCCCACTTGGGCAGAGAACAATCAATAGCAACTCTATTAGTACAGTTTTGCATTACAGTAGTTTGATCTAGGCCATGCTTTTGTAGGTTATTTATTAGAATTTCACTTACAGGAGTATCAAAAACGTTAAAGTCAGCACACAAAAGCATACACTGACTGCTTCTTCATCTATAAAACCAATTAACCTGACATAGTAATTAAATTATCTTGGTATGATTTGCTTTGTGCTGGCTGTTACTTTTGTTCTTTTTGGTTCTTATATGTAGTTTGTTCCAGTATTTTTACACAGAAAGGCATTAGGCTGATTGGTTTAGAATTCCCTAATTTCTCTTCTCTTCTCTTCTCTTCTCTTCTCTTCTCTTCTCTTCTCTTCTCTTCTCTTCTCTTCTCTTCTCTTCTCTTCTCTTCTCTTCTCTTCTCTTCTCTTCTCTTCTCTTCTCTTCTCTTCTCTTCTCTGCTCTGCTCTGCTCTGCTCTGCTCTGCTCTGCTCATTTTTGTTCTTCGGATACAAGTATGATGTTTTCCCCTTTCTAATCTCTCATTACTTTTCATGAATTTTCAGATATAGCTGCTCACTACTTCCCCCTGTGCTTTAAGTATCCTAGACTGAAGTTTCCTCCTTGTTTGATAAGAATGAGAAAATGATGATTTAACCAACTTGGTCTCTGTGTACACTTACTATCTTTCCTACTTGATGAAACAGTACACATTTGTGTATTTAAATTCTTTCAGGAACTGGCAGCAGCTTGTCTCCAATTTCTGCTTGCTCTTTTTTTTTTTCTTTCTTTTTTTTTTCTTTTTTTTTTCTTTTTTTTTTTTTTTTTCCTAAAGATCTTGGATTCCTATTTCCTATTATTGTTCTATTGCTATCAAATAGTTGCACACAAATAGTTACTCACAGCTTTTGATTTGCTGATATGTAATAGGTTCCCACCACAGTAATACCCATACTTGTGCTTGCTTCCTTTATTCTTTGTTCAGACATCTTCAGCAGGAAATATCCTTCTTTCACCTGCAGCTTATTTAAAAAAAAAAAAAAAAAAAAAAAAAAAAAAAAAAAAAAAAAAGTAAGCCTTTGCTTATTTCCTAACCATTAATATTCTAGCTCCCTCAACAATAGTACAATATTTCTTATGCCGATTTGAACATAATTTGAACCATTTATTAGACTTCCAGTCATTTAGAACTCATCTGTATTTAAGTGAAGGGGTGAAGGAAAGTGGTGTTCATCTTCTGAGTATCAGTGTTATATGTTCTACAGTGGGGATCAGCAAGTTCTCAGCCTAAAAGACGTGACAAATCTTTGTTGTACTATCCACACATTTTTTTAGAAAAGGAGACTGAGGGAAAACCTCATCTCTCTCTAAAACTAAATGAAAGGAAGGAGGTTGAAGCAAGGTGGGTGTCAGTCTCATTTCTCAGGTGGGACAGGATAGGACATGAGGAAACATACTTAAGTTGTGCCAGGAAAGATTTAGATTAGACATCAGGAAGAATTTCTTCACAGAAAGTGTAGTCAGGCATTGGAACAGGCTGCCCAGAGAAGTGGTGGAGTCACCATCCCTGGAGGTTTTTAAGAGACATGTGGACATGCCACTTAGGGACATGGTTTAGTGGTAGACTTAAGTGTGAGGTCATGATTAGACTTTATCTTATGGGTCTTTTCCATCCTAAATGATTCTATGATTTTGGGGCATCTTCTTCTAGCCTTTGAAGTATGCCCATGGACTCAGGTATATCATGACATGGGGTTCCCATTAGCTTCACTGTGGCTACTTGACTGGGCTCGCCTTCCCCACCAGCCTGGCACACAGTGGCACAGATGCCTTTATCCCCTTCCATACAAGCCTCAGGGGATGCCTCCTCTCAGGAACAATACAGTGACTACAGGAATCCATGTTTCCCTCCAGAGAAGCAGGAGCAGGAAGGGGTATGCAGAGATAGACAGTACTTTTCTGTAATGCTTTGCATGTTTCTGTGTGTGAAAGAAGCCATCTGTGACTCCTTTTGTCTGTTCAAAGAGTTCTTCCTCTAAGTGGTGGTTGTTGTTCACACTTCTTATTTAGGCTAGGAGATAAAACATCGCTATCGGTCGTACCTAATTTATGATTTCGATATTGCCTTTGCAACCACAAGGCCAAAAATGTGCATTTTAAGTTGTAAATACGAGTCTGAGATTTATATGTAAGTACACTCTTCCAGGAGGTAGACACAAAGCACTGGGATCTAATATAGGGTTTAATCCCTCCCTAGATAAGCTTAGCTCTCAATGTCCTAAAAAAAAATATTACAATGCACTGTTTAAATCAGGTAAATTTTCTATCATGTTATTTGATAGGCTAACAATAAGATAGTAAGATAGACATTGAATAAGTAACTGTATTTTCAAAAGTGACACACCTCTGATAGCTCCAAATGGACTTAGTGGCAGTTATTTGTTGGTTAGTATTGTCCAAAATCAAGCCATATATTTAGTAACTGAAATATGGACATCGGATAATAATTTTAGATTTCCCATAAGAAAACTCATATTTTTAAGGCTCTACTATGTGACTATACAATCGGTTTCCAGCATACCGAAAAACTTCTCCTGTACTCTCAGATTAAACAATGGCCTTTGCATGTGGCACATTCTATTGTGAGAATGAAAAATTACTTGGAAATATCCCTATTTAAGTAATTTTCACAGTGCACTTGCTCAGAATCATTCTTGCTAATAATCTCTATACAGTGCAGTTGAAATTATTACTCTGGTGCTTTAACTAAAAAAAAAAAAAAAATCCTTTAGGTGGTTTCCGAAGACACCCCTCCTCTGCTTGGTTCATAGGAACAAACCATAAGATCACAGTTTCACATGGTGGTCGATCGCATTTTAGGAAGTCTTATAGTATAGGATTAAAAGCATTGCAGCTACATTATGCAAAGTCCTGAATTCATACGATCTCACAATGCAACTTCAAGTGTACATGTATGTAAAAAATGTGAAGGTTATCTTTGTCCTAGAGGATTTGATATTGGACCAGGTATTATCTCACCAAGCTACTTTTGACTTCATGCTGAATCAAACAACTTTTGTCCTGCTGTACACTGCATGAAAAAGGATAGCCACAATAAAAGTACCATAAACACTGTATCAAGTGCTCTTGAAGTGTGATAGAAATGCCAGTCTGTATTCAGGCTTGATCTAGATTAAATTTGTAAGGTAAGGTGATCCAGTATATACAAGTTTGGAAGCAAGTCCTAAAACTTCTCCCAATATTTTTAAGTGGGCAGTACTCCAGTAAGTGACAGGGATACTTACTGCTCTTGAAATATACTTGTCATAATTATTTATAGTTTTACTTAATTACAACCTCTGTTCCAGTAAAACATTCATTCAGCAGTAGTCAGTATAACTGCTCTGACTAAACGTTTACTAAAATAAAATAGCATAGGGCTAAAGACAGAACATAGATAGAACCTTATTGGTGCTGACAACAGTTCTAGAACTGTAGGAGTATGGTTTCTATAGATAAGATTGAACACATTGAGATGCATGCTTAACTACAGGAAAAGAACAATGTATTGTCATAAAATTGTCAGGAAACTGGGAGACCCATCCTAGCTTCAAATGAATAAATGGAGATTTAATGTTCTGCCTTTTAACAATCAATTAAGTAACCACAGTTTCTTTCTACTTTACAGTTATCACCAAACAGTCTCTTTACACAACTTAAATTGGGAGATGAACAGAAATGGATTTGTATTTGTAACTAAGAAGAAATGCATAATGTTGAAAATCACATTGATAAGAACATCTGGCGTATGGCGATATTAGGATTGTCTTTCTAGGTTGATAGTTTTGTGACCAGCTCCCAAACAGACCCACACAGCAGATCTTTAAACCTGTTGAATGGAGAAAAATGCAAAAGCAGGACATATAGTCCTATAAAAACATAAACTGGCAGCATCTCTAGCCTCTGAGAGCGGCAGCTAAGTTGGCTGAAGGATGTTTTTCTTTCTTCATTTTTTCACTGTGTTACACAGGTAGCTGAGTGCATAGTGATGATCTCTGAACCACTTTTCACTGTAATTCCTGCCATTCTACATAAAATAATTGCATGTCAAGAAGACCTATATAATCTGTTATTTCTTTGCTGAGATTTCATTCAGTTTTGATCCCTCTATACCATTTATCCATTTATTTAAGCTACCTGGAGAGTAAGTTTTGCACTTCTGTTTCTTACCACAAGTTCAGAAAAAGAGTATTAGTTGCTTCTGATGGTCTTATTTGATTCCTCTGTATGATATGAGCCTTTTCCACATTTCTACAATGTATTCAGTTTTCCTTTTTGCGTTGTTTGCTCCTCTGATCCTTGAACATTTCTGTTGGGAGATGTAAGAGATTCCTACCATAATATAGAAAATATATTTTAAATTCTTGATTAACTAAAAACTTTTGTCATGCTCTCAAAACAGCCTGCATCTCAGGATGTTGGAATAGGCTTCCCTGAAATGATTTTGAAATATACAAAGAATGTTTCATAACAGTAAATACAGTGCTTCTCACAGGCAGCTCTTCTCTAGGTTAAACATTCACACTGTCTGGATGGACTGCAGTCTGTGTTCACAGATTTATGCTTATTTTTTCAAATACAGTATCGCCCATTTTGCACAGTATGGTCTCCTGAAAGTTCACTTGGCAACAAACAGTTCTTGCTAAGTATAAAGCGTGAAATCTGGCAATAAAGTTTTAAATTAAACCCAGTGTTTTTCAGCCTACATCCTGGCAACTGTTTCACTAAAAAGCAGCAATTTGTAACCAGCATTATCTGTAGAGTGTAAGAGGGTACAAAATGAATGCTCATCTTTCTGCATTTAGTGATCTATTTATTTATTTAATAAATTATAGGATTGTATAATACAATATTCAGTACTTGTATTGGTAACAGGATAAATCCAATGGTATAATGACATACCTAATCAAATGTTCTACATTGCAGCATCACTTGAATATACATTCCACAATATCACTTAGTCCCACTATGTTACTGACTTCATAAACATCTTAATATCTGTTTCAAAGAATTTGCATTTTAAGCATGTTCAGTTTAACTTTATATAGTCTAATGTACTAATTAATATTGAGTTTTAAATGAGTTCCAAGAGATCAATCAGTATCTGCTGTAAAACATATTGCAATTGTAGTTTTAAATGAAATGAAATTATAAAAACTGTATAAAAAAGGAGTGTGCATATTGACATCATATCTAAGGCAGACTTTAGAAGGAAACAATTAGTTGAGAATACATATATCTACCCAAAACGTTCCACTTAGCTTCCCTAGCACACACATTGCTTTTCCTTCCACTGTCAGAATTAGCTTGAGGCAATCTTAAAAAAAAAAAAAAAAAAAAAAAAAAAAAAAAAAAAAAAAAAAAGAGAGAGAGAGAGAGAGAGAAAAAAGCATGAAGTTCTCATTAGCTATTTGGATAAATATTATTGAGGAACATTATTGAGGAACATTTAATATATTTCTTTGTCAGACTTTTAAAAAATGACTTTGTGCTACTATAGCTTTTCTGAGATAGCTAATATTACTATTATCTATGCTTTACTTCAAAACATCACCCCAACTCAACTCATTAACTAAAAACTAATTAAATAGTACACATATAGTACTCTAGAATTCATATTGTCTTTGGAATTTTAGAAGTATGAGTAGCTTGTATTATTTACTAGTTTGAAGATCACTGTAGAATATATGCAAGTTTTTAGACAAGAGTACAAATATAAGCCCTTCTGTTGGGTCAGATCAGTCAGTGGCAACCTAAAAACTGTAGAAGTCTGAAGTCCAGATTGTAAGTGCATGTATTTATTAAAGATTGCTGTAATAAAGCAATATCCTTTAAAAAAGATATTCGAATGAGGAGCACTTGAGAAAAAAAAAAAAAAAAAAAAAAAAAAGTGCTCCAAGAGGTTATATTGAATTAATAAAAAGTTATTTGTTTCATCCTTCTATACCTCACTTTCTTGTTGCAGGAGCAACCACTATTCTCAGAAAGTAGTGTGCATACAAGGGGACACGGCACCGTCAAGCCAGGTGACGCCGCCGAGTACCGAGGGCTGAGATGATCCCATGCTGGGAGATGGACCCAAAACTTCAAGACCTGAGCACAGGCACCAGTGTAGTCACCTGATTTACTACACACAAAAACAGAGAATATACTTCTGAAGATTTCTTCTTGAGTAGAAAGTCAATTAGAAGATTATGTACATCTTAGCCTAGCACTTGATTGTATCCAAAGTGTATCTGTATACACTTTGTCCTCTTATGGGAGTGCATGGGAATCTCAGATTCCAGTGCTGTTGCAAATGGCAGGAACCTCAAGCTCCACTAACTTTTAGGGTGACATTTGGAGGTCGGTTTTACTTCACGACGACTTTCCCAAACGACTCGGAGCTTCACCCTCCAGGCGGGTTTAGGCAGCTCGGCGGCCCGCGCCCTCTTTAAAAATGGCGGCCGGCCCACGTAGATCCCAACGGGAGTGAAGTCGCTGTCGCCCTCCGGCCGCCATTTTGAGAGCGGCGGCTTTGTGGCGGGCTGGGCCTGGCGGGGGGCGGCAGGAGAGGAGCTCGGCCCTGGGAGAACAATGGCACAGGGTGGTTGTTCCGGAAAAAAAAAAAAAAAAGAAGAAAGAAAAAAAAAGCATCAGCCTGTGATCTCAGCCCCGTTGAGAAAAATGGGAGGCGAAGGCTTTGTGGAAGAGATCAATTATTCATGAGGATCCTTACAGGAGATGTGTGTCAGCCAGCCGCTGCTGACTGATAAGCCTCCAGTTACAGGGGGGAAAAGTAATAATTAAGAAAGGAATTGTGCCATCAGTGCAAAATTAGTGTTTTAAAAGACAGTCTACAGTAGTACATCTGCTAAAAAGACGGTAAGATATTAGAATGGGGGATACATGGTGCTATGAACGGTTTTGCAATTGTAGACTAACAGAATTACCATATACATAACATGCATATGTGTGTATGTGTAATAATATTAAAGCAATTCACACTTTGAAAACCAAACTGGCCACTTACTGTAAATGCAGCTAAATCCATTGCTGTTCACATAGCCCAACTCCTCTACTTCACCCTTTCAGCTGTCTACTCTTCCACTGCCAATTTTTGTGCTGATTGCAAAGTATTTTACTTTTCACACCATCAAGGCTTCTGTCTGTTATGATTTCCAGGTGGTAGTGTGATACCATGCCAGAGAAAATCGCTTCAGCCCTCAATGTATTTTGGTCTTTTGACCAACCATTGCCGTGTCCCTCAAGCGTTATGGCTTGGGATTCAACTAACAACAGCAATATGAACAAGTCATAGTGATGTTTCAATGCTGTCTGATGCTGCACTTCCAAGCAACTGCATTTATTCAGCTGGTCCCCAGCACTGCTCATGCACCTTCTTTCTTCTAGCCTTGCAAACTAAGCAGATTATGGTGCATTTGAGTTTTGTTTTATCATCCATATTCTGGACTTGGCCATATCAGTTTTGGTAGGTGGGCTGGACGTCACCAGTTGTTTTCAATTTGCCCCTGTTATTGACCTGCATAGCTTCATACGATTCATGTGCAGCTTGGAAAGTTGCCTTTTGCCACTTTTTAGTGTAACAACATGGTGGTTGACCTCACCATATGCTCAGTTGTGTGTAGTAACATCAGGTTTTTGTCTATGATTATAGCAGAAAGTCTCTTTTGCCTTGTCTTCTCAATTCAAACCCATTCTTTATGGTTCTTTTGCTGTTCTCAAAAGTAGGGGATGAGTTCTTTAGTCCACTGATTACCAAGTTAGGCTAATTTTTAGATCCTGAAAGGATGCAACCTCATGGCTTAAAACTGCCACACCAGTGCTCCATTTCTGCACTTAGCTTTTGATATTCAGTCTTGCAGCTGTCTTTATGGCCAATTTTTCCTATGCTCAAATTATCTTGAGTGCAAAGCCACTTAAACTCAGCTGCAAGGCATGAGAGTAGTTTGCCTGAGTGTGGCCCTTCTGGCCCTGGTCACAAGCCAGGCTGAGGTGACATAGTCCAGGGCTGGGTCACATAAAGATTTCACCTGGTCACTTGGGAAAGCAAAAGTGACAATAAACAAAAGGACTTTATTTCTTATTTTCTTTTGAACCGTTCCAAATAGTGTGGTAAAAAAAAAAAAAAAAAAAAAAAAGCCGCAGAGAACTCAGGCAAGAGTCATCAAGGTATTAGTAGCCAAACGAAGCAACCTTCTCTCATCAGGCCTATTGTCCCTATGCAGGCTCAGAAAGAGCAGTATTCTTTCACACCTGGACTCCAGCCAGTCTATTTTCCCCACACCCTGCCAACTGAGTTGACCTCTCAATTTTAAAGTTTAACTGAAGCCTGTCCTTGAAAGTGTGTGACATGTCCAAGAAAAGTCTCCTCACTTCTTTCTATACCCTATCACACTCAGCATAATGTGTGAGCGTTGGGCTAGTTTGAGAAAAAGTGTCTCCACTAGGTCACAGCTGTCCCTTGAGTATCCATCAAGCCCATCTGCGAAAAGCTAAATTACTGACTTTTTGTCACCATACAGTTCCAGTTTGATTTGTCCATTCCAATGGAATTGGACATGGGTTATTGGATACTCCAAGGTCCTGGAATACCACTGAGTTCCAGGTGCTTCTGGGTCATGATTTTTTTTCCCCAAACTTCACACTGTTTTACACACACTCTAAACTAGGCATTGATCCCTAGCCAGTAGGCGCAGATCCTTAACCAGGCTTGAGCATGTGTGCAGTGCATCCCATTGCCCATATTGCAATGGATGCTGCATTGAGGATGCCTTATTGTGAGGCATCATGTGGTCCACATGAGCTGATTTGCAGTTATAATGGGGGTATTTGGCTTATAACATTTTTATTCTTTCAAGTCCTGTTCCTACAAGCAGTACCTTCAGCCCTTTGCCTGATAAATCACAGTGTCCCAATTTTTGTCCCAATTGGAACACCTAATGAACAGAAGTTGCTTTGAGGATTTGTCGTGCTCACATTTCTTTCATAGGATAACTGGGATTTTGTGTGTGATAATATACTGTTAACCATGGGAATTTATATTTGAAGAGTTCCTTTCATTTGAGGATTCAGAGTGCTTGGAAGTTAATTCATATCACATTATATTACCCTTGTGGAGCAAGTAAACATCTTCCCCAGTGCAGAAACTGAGATATTAAGAACATCAAGAATTTGTAGACTGTATGTCCTATAGACACATATATAAAAGGGGTCTTATTTTTGAATATAGTGAGTACTTACGGCATTCAAACTTTTGTCACCTGCTATTGAAAATACTCAAGTAAGTTGCCCATGTTGACAGGGTAATGTGATAAATGTGTTTGCAGGAAGTATCTGCCTTTGCTTTTGGTCTGACATTCGAACAGAAACACAATTTTAGCTCCCTTTACAGTCTTTACTGTGCTTATGTACCAGAAAGGGAAACAAACAAACAAACAAAAAAAAAAAAAAAAAAAACAAACCTCATATGTCTATCTAGAAGCTGGCAAGATGTGATGTGATGTCTTAACTTCTATGTGAGACAGTAGGTACAATTCCTAACAGATTTCTTCATTGCTGGGCAACCAAGCAATCTTGCTATGCTACAGATTTAACCAGTGACTTGCAGTAACTCTCATGCAACGTAGCAGCACTGTAAAGACCCATGGGAGCAGCTCAGTATCTAATGTGGTGGCAGGGAAGCACACAAGGCAACAATTCCCCACTAGAAGGCTTAAATGTCCTACCCAACAGAAGTAGGAACTGGCTAGCTATGGGAGGGTCATCTTTAAGTGAGAGACATTTTCCTTCGAGAATAGGCTATCACGACAAGGTTGCCTGACTTGGAGGCATGTGGAGTGAGCGGTTGGTTGTATTTGTTTGTTAAATGAACTAAACTGGCCTTTCATTTATTTAGGGATTAAAGCTTACTTTAGATACTTAACTGGAGCACCTGTGGCTTCTTTATTCTGTTCTGGAAAGAAATAAAATGGATTATACTGGGCTATTACATGGACTATAATCTTTGGGGAAAAAAAAAAAAAAAAAGTGGGTCTATATTTAATTTTTTCATTAGTCTCAAAGTTTTTGGTTAATTTTACTATAGCAATTCAGCATGTTAGTCTGCTGTCTGCCTGTTGGCTGAGCTATCTCCTTGCCAAGGTAACTTTATCTTAGTCCCAAGAAGAGCTGGTGGCAAGAAATATGTGTCCATGCCTCATTTGCTCCAGTCCAACCTCCTATTTTAGCCCATGTCCAACTCGAAGAGCTGTGTACCAGAAAGCTGGCAAGACTTGGAGGAGAGATGGCTGACACAGGGACAGAGAAGTTTTGAACTGCGGCAGGATGTGCTAGGCTTCCTCCACAAATTCCTCAGGTGAAGTTGTTATAGGGACACGCTCTTTGTCATGCTCAGGCAGACGGATACATCTGAATTCCTGATCTCAAAGGAGATAGTATTCCCGGGGCGTGTTTACTTTAGGGAGTGTTTCTTCCTTGCCCTTGGGGAAGATGAAGCCTCTTAAACAAACGCTGTTTGAGACTAGCATAAAATGTGGTGCTACATTTATTTGCTATCAACACTTCTTGAAACAACCATTCATTTGCTCATTTCCCCCCCACCCCCACCCCACTTTATTTCTTTAGCTGGATTAGTTACCCAATCCCATTCATATGTGGCTGTATAAGCAGCTGAGAAATGTGTTAAAAAACGAACAGGACAGCAAAAAAATGTCAGGGGAAAGAATGGAGCAGAGGTTCTTTAAAACAGTGCAAGTGGTGCTGCTACACATAGCCATAGTCACATGAATTAGATTCTCAGAGTTTGACAAAAAGAATAAATAAATAAATAACATGTTTAAAAACTGACCTATGTGTGGTATAATTCTAGACATACACCCGAATTAGCAAATCATATGAAAAGAAACTTTATTTTCTGACATCTAGTTTAGCAACCATACACATTTTTCATCGTTTTTGTTCACTTTTTTTTTTTTTTTTAAGGTAAAACTACACATCTACTTGCATCTACTCCTTACACAGGTCAAAGCTTTTCTCTTAAACATCTGGCATCAACTGATTTGTGGAAATTAGTTATAAAGCCGGTATGTTTATTCAGTTCTGCGCACACATGCTGGGCTCAAGGGGGATAACTCCACCCAGCTTGTGCACCAACAGTTACTGGTAGTGTGCTTGTATTAGTGGGACATATACATACTCATTTTATTTCATTTCATTTCATTTCCTTAAAGTCTCTTGCGTATTAATCAGGTCTCCGAAGAATCATTAACGTAGGTTCCTGTCCCTATTCTCAGGAGTACTGGAGGCCTTGGGTGGTCCTTCGGCGTACTCTGGTGGTCTTTTGTTGAAGGCCAGAAGTCTTCCTCACTGCTAATCTTCTGGCCTTTCCTGTCTTCGACAGACTTCAGCAGTCAAGCTAGTTCTTGCTGGTTCTGTTATCTATGCTTACACTCTTTCACTCCCTTATCTTTGGGTCATTAACCTACAATTGTGCTAGCTAAGACCTAGGAATCAACCTCCTTGATCTTGTTCCCTGTTCTCACAACTACCTGTCAAAGATAGCATGGTGAACTAGTCAGGCTTTGGGGTTTCTCTGTTATGGCAGTTCCTGAATTCTTGCATGCTAAACTACAAACCACAGCCTACCATACAAAAATAAAATAAAATAAAATAAAATAAAATAAAATAAAATAAAATAAAATAAAATAAAATAAAATAAAATAAAATAAAATAAAATAAAATAAAATAAAATAAAATAAAATAAAATAAAATAAAATAAAATAAAATAAAATAAATATTATTAATAATTATTAAAATAAAATTAAAAAATGAAAATGATTTTTTAATGTCAAAACAATGTTTCAGCTCACCTAATTTCACATTAGTTCAGAGTTTTGATTAGGTAATTGTTAAGTGATTAAATTTTCAGAATATTGAAATATTTTGACCTGAAGAAAATGCTCAGAGATAATAAATACTATTTCTTGTCTAGCTGTAAGAGTGATTGATGGTTATGAGTGAAATCAAAGAGGTTTAGATAAAAATATCAAATGTTTATTTGATATTTTTATGTTACTGAAAACTGGATTTATACATTCCTAATTGGATTAAATTCCTTTCCTTGCTAAACACAAAACCCAATGCTAGACTTGAAAAGGACAACTAAAAACACAGAGAAATGTCTCATATTTTTTCAAATTACAGTCACCATTGTTATAAATGAAATCTCAACTCAATCTGAATTTAGTAATATTTATAAAAGGAATATTTAGAAAAGGTATAAAAGGCAAGTAAACAGCGCTCAGTGTGCGGGGAGTCTACACTCCACCAACACGCACACACGAACATCAAACATTCCCAATATACAGAACATTGCTTTACATACTAAACCCGAGTATGCCTATACATATGTACAATCAGAAAAGGTAACAAACAATCCTTTAAGTTCCACGACTTAACAGTCTCCATTTTCCATTCCTTTTGAACAATATGTCTCGCTTTAAGTTGTCAAGCAACTCGGCCTTCGGGCCTTATGTATCCCGTTCTTCCCGCATCGAAGAAAAGCATAACCATTATATTTCAGGCTCATAAACTGTCCTATTGTTAATAAGGAGAATAAGCTGTAAGGTTACCAGGACAGTCTTTGTTCCTAAGGACATATGATTCCCCATAATGCGCAGCTGCTGACCAGCGAGAGGCAGCTGCGTGCACGGGTCTGCTTCTCTCAGCTTGACCTTCTTTCCAGCTCCAGTGCACCTATTCCCATCGACTTTCTGTACGAGCTTCTCTGAGCGGTTTGCTGAGTCTGGCCGAACCTGTCTTCATGAGGCGATCAAAGTGCCTGTTCCCGTCCGGGTCTCCGTTCTGCTAGCCAGTCCCTATTCATTCTTTTTTCTTGCTTCTTTATTGACGATGTAACTTCATCGTGTTGCCTTTTTTATCTTGAGGGCAGGCTCCCCCCTTATACCCTTCTCCCCACAGCAGTCCTTTTCAAAAACAACTTTTCATTGGTCAAACAACTTTGCCCAGCAACAGCAAACACCCAGAAACTTCCATGCCTTAATGGCTGGAGAACAGGAAACCCATGGAGTCTCCTGAATCACCCTTCTTTGTTCCCTCTAAACTCCTTTACATTCCTGATGGCCTCATCATTAGGAGTCTGATGTTCTCACCAACCATGGGGCTTCCGACCCCAATGGCCACACTCTCAAATCTCCCCCTTCTTTATTAATATCAACTGTTTTCTCGACACAAATTACCACTCCATATATAACACCATCTATTGCAAAGATTCTCAAATATTTCAGATTATAGAATATTTTCAGTTGAATTGTGGAAGAATTAGTCAATTCACAGACAGGTATTCTTACGTCCCAATTAGGAAATGAAAATAAATTACTGTAGAAGGATGAATTATGTAAGAAAATTTACACATGAGATTATTTTAATCAGAGATTAGAGAACATGCAAATAATCAAAGGCAAGATAGGTATTTTCCCACAGATTATAACAGAGATGATTTGGTGTAAAAGGCAACATACCCTGTGCCATCTACCACATTCTATTGGAAATCATATGAATGTTCCTTCAGTTGAATGGAAAACTTAAAAAGCCAAATTGTTCTCACAGCATCACAGAGTGGTTGAGGTTGGAAGGGACATCTGGTCCATCTGACCACGTCCAGGCGGCTTTTGGGGATCCCCAAGGAGGAGACCCCACAGCCTCTCTGGGCAGCCTGTGCCAGGGCTCCGTCACCCGCCCAGCACAGCAGTGCTGCCTGGTGCTCAGAGGGAGCCTCCTATATTTCAGTAGATGTCCATTACCTACTCTTTGAATTGATCCATTTCACTAACCCAGCATAAATTCATCAGAAAATTGTGTATAACTGAGCTGAAATGGATCATGGAAGAATCTGCTGGACATGAGAGCCAGCATGAGCACCATATGGCCAAGGGGGAGAGGAAGGCGGGGAAGAGAGAAGCAGTGGAGGAAGGAAGGGAGTGTTTCTCCCCCTTTGCTTTGTTTACTCCTGTGACAGTGAAATATTAGATCAGCTTGGCTGTTTGTGGAAATGTATCTTAAGCACAGTGTGAGCATTGTTACTAGATCACTATATGTGCAAACTATGAGTCCATCCCTTTAATAAAGGAAAGAGTTCATAGCTCATTCAAAGCCCAGCTTCTTTGTTGCCTGCTAATGCAGTGAAATCTTATTCACAATCATTAGGACAATAGAGAAGGCACTGGAAAGAATTGTACACAATCCCCAGAAAAGTCTACAGTAAGAAACTAAGATAGTCTGTACTTGGAACTACATTACCTCAACATCAACAACCTCATTGCCAGCTCTGTCTCCTGCTTATCTAGAATTTGAGCATTAGCTATTAACAGCATCTCCAGCCTTCCCCTGCTTCCAGCTACGCTAAGTTTCACACATTTACTGTGATACTCTCACAATTGTCTTTTGGACCAGAGGCGTTTTTTCACAACCTCTCAGTGAGATGCCACAGCCCTCTCCTACTCTGTGAACCCATGCTCCAGATGGAGTGGCTCAGCACTTCCCTACCACTGGCACCTAAATGCATCGTGGAGCAGAGGAGAGGTGCTATGTGGGTGACGGAGCCCTGGCACAGGCTGCCCAGAGAGGCTGTCGGGTCTCCTCCTTGGAGATCTCCAAAAGCCTCCTGGACGTGGGCCTGGGCAGCCTGCTCTGGGTGTCCCTGCTCGGGCAGGGCTTGGACCAGATGGCCTCCAGAGGTCCCTGCCAACCTCAACCTCTCTGTGATGCTGTGATCAGGGTCTGTCCTACACTTTTAGGGCTCATCCTCAATGGCTGGCAGCATACTCCTTCCTCAGCTTCATCCCAGTGCTTCTCCCGTACTGATGTGATCCCAACAAATTCTTCTGGCATCATGAATGTGTCACAAGTATCGAGGAATAAAACAACTGATGGGTGAGGGGTTAATATTTTTAAGACCCTAGTGCTATACCAATAACACGGCTCAAGTTTGAGTGATTCCACTGCAAAATTCACTATTATATGTTTCCATCACCATCGCATGTGATTATTTGGATGGTAGCTGTTCTGCAGAGGCCATAATCACGGACAGACCGGTGGTGGATCATTTTCATAGTGTGCAAAGTACGGAATGAAGAACAGCAGGCAGTTCTGGGACTTGGAGCAGCTCTTATCAGGGTTAAAGAGTCAGCGTCTGGTTAAAGTTTGCCCGTGTGTAATGTGACTCGGGAGGACTGAAGAGGGAGAGATGGGCTTTGGGGCCAGAGAAAGGTAAATATGCACAGTGGGAAGTGCAAAGAGGAAGGCCTCTGGGGCCTGCAGGCTGTTTTGGTTGGGCTAATTGCTCAGCTTCATGGTAAATTGCAGCTGCCTCAGTTTGTGTTAAACTGGTCTGAAGAAAATGGCCTGAAAGAAATGCGGGTGTGGCAATGTTTTCTTTCAGTTTTTGCAGCCAGTTTAGGTGTCTGCCAGCCACTTTGTTCCTCACAAACCTCTCCTATTTCCAAACATAATCCCGGGGACTCTCAGGAGCCTTTACGTATGATGTGCTGACAGCATGCTGAATATGAGCTCAGGGATAAATTTCGGGCTGAATGTATTTGGGGGATGCTTCCTTAAGGCTTTAACTTCCCACTTTGCTTAGTAGTTAACCGTCACTCTTCTAGAGAATAGGCGAGGACTATATAATGAAAAATATTCAAAAAGAATTGCATTGTATGTATTGATTATACGAGTGAGGAAAGTAGCTTTGAGAAAGTTATGTAAATTTTGTCAAGCTTAAATGTCAATCTGACATGTATGTTTTCACAGACAAATGTGTTTACATATATTTTCAGTCCGTGTTTCCCTGAGACACTGTTCCAGTGTTGTTTTAAAGAATAATACTGATGTCTCAGGTAATTCTGAAATACTGGCTTTTCTTTCATTTTAAAAAATATACATATTAATATTGCATGTATAGAGGTGTCTAGTAACTGTATTAGGTTATAATTTACAGATTATTTTACAAATGATATTCGTACATTTTTCTCTCCATGTAAACACAATAAATTTGTCTTGTTGAATTATGCTGATATTGAGAACAGAGAAAGAAGACCTGCCCACAAGGTTTAAAAATAGAAAATCCAAGTCATCCTGTCCATCTGGGACCAACGAGGTAATTTTATTGTAGGTTTTCTGTCTTTATTTTCACTTGATTTATTCTGTTGAAGTTCTACTGATAATACCGGTATTTGTCACCAGATGGCACTGCAATGTCATGATCTTGTAACCACTCTTAAAGCCCGAGTACTAGTCGAGTATTCATCAGCTAATTACAAAGAATGCATACATCATTTTGTCGGATAGTATTAAACACTTCTTTCTCCACACAATCATGTTAATACCCTAAGGCTTGCTGGCACAGCTATGACAGCTACTGTTTTTAATATTCCTAATTTAACTTTGTAAGAATAACTGAATAGTGTAGACCTTCGTTGGGTTAGAAACTGGCTGGATAGCCGGGCCCAAAGAGTCGCGGTGAATGGAGCCAAGTCCAGTTGGAGGCCAGTCACTAGTGGCGTCCCCCAGGGCTCAGTGCTGGGGCCGGTCCTCTTTAATATCTTCATCGATGATCTGGACGAGGGCATCGAGTGCACACCCTCAGTAAGTTCGCAGATGACACCAAGTTAGGTGCGTGTGTCGATCTGCTTGAGGGTAGGAAAGCTCTGCAGGAGGATCTGGATAGGCTGCACCGATGGGCTGAGGTCAACTGCATGAAGTTCAACAAGGCCAAGTGCCGGGTCCTGCACCTGGGGCGCAATAACCCCAAGCAGAGCTACAGGTTGGGAGAGGAATGGTTGGAGAGCTGCCAGGCAGAGAAGGACCTGGGAGTGATGGTGGATAGTCGGCTGAATATGAGCCAGCAGTGTGCTCAGGTGGCCAAGAAGGCCAACGGCATCCTGGCTTGTATCAGGAACAGTGTGACCAGCAGGGCTAGGGAGGTGATCGTCCCCCTGTACTCAGCTCTGGTGAGGCTGCACCTCGAGTACTGTGTTCAGTTTTGGGCCCCTCGCTACAAGAAGGACATGGAGGTGCTTGAGCGGGTGCAGAAAAGGGCGACGAAGCTGGTGAGGGGCCTGGAGAACAAGTCCTACGAGGAGCGGCTGAGGGAGCTGGGCTTGTTCAGCCTGGAGAAGAGGAGGCTCAGGGGCGACCTTATCGCTCTCTATGGGTACCTCAAGGGAGGCTGTAGCGAGGTGGGGGTTGGCCTGTTCTCCCACGTGCCTGGTGACAGGACGAGGGGGAATGGGCTTAAGTTGAGCCAGGGGAGTTTTAGGTTAGATGTTAGGAAGAACTTCTTCACTGAAAGGGTTGTGAGGCACTGGAACAGGCTGCCCAGGGAAGTGGTGGAGTCACCATCCCTGGAAGTCTTCAAAAGACGTTTAGATGTCGAGCTTAGGGAAATGGTTTAGTGGGGACTGTTGGCGTTAGGTCAGAGGTTGGACTCGATGATCTTGAAGTCTCTTCCAACCTAGAAAATTCTGTGATTCTGTGATTCTGTGACCAAAACCTACACTAAGCTTAATTGTCCAGATATTGCCAGGAGTAATATTTCAGGCAAACATGGTCTTTAATTGCAAGAGATGAGCAGTGGCAGCAGCAGCAGCTCCCACCTGTGGCAGGTCTTGCACACCTGAAAGAGGTGTGCCTCAGTTTCCTGGCCCTGCCCTTCCAACTCAGATCCCAACTTCAGGCCATCAACCACTGACTATAGCATTCCCACTTTGTCATTGAAGAATTTCATGCTTCCCCTTGTTTCTCTCTTCCAGTCATGTGCTGTCAGATGGGTCACTCCCCTCCATGCCCTACTTAACCTCTCAGTTCGAGTGCTCCCTCGTATATTCTGTCATGACCTTCCACTGCAGATTGAGTTACAAGCACAGATCTTAACTGTGACTCATTGCAGGAATAGGGACTAGACAAAGCAGAGACATTTAATGCCTTCTTCACCTGTCTTCAACACCAGTTATGCTGGAGGACTCTGACTGCGATAACAAAAAACTCCCAGTCAGTGCTGAACTTGTGCAGGATTTGCTGTTCCAGCTGCATGCATATAAGTCTATGGGCCCAGTGGGATTCATCCTGGGGTACTGTGGTGGTTTTACTCCAGTGGGCAGCCGAGCTCCACCACAACCGCTCTCTCACTCCCCTTCTCCTCAACGAGGAAGGGGGAGAAAATACAACACAGGTTGTAGTTCCTGCAGATACTGGAGACCTTTATCCATAGTGGTCCACTTGCCTACTTGATATACAACATCTTCCTTATGGGGATACCTTTCTTTCACAGCTGCTAGGAGTCACCTCCAGAGGCTGAGACCTTGTGCCTCTCTCCCAATTACTCTATCAATGAGCCTTTCTCTAGAGAGGGATCCCAGCTGCTTGGTTTCACTACCTTCTAGTTGTTGGCTGTTGGCCCCAGTGTCTCACCATTGAAGCAGCCAGGTGAGGATGTGCTCACCTGGATGATGACTGACATCCCTTCGTATTTCTCACAACTCACTCAAGGATAGAGATCGAGTGGTTTCTGATTCATTTATGGTTTCAGTCTCTTCTCCCTGATGTTGCTGTGATGCTGCTGCTTTAGAGCTGCCTGCCTTTTCCTCTTCTCCCTTACCCTTAGGAGGAGCTTTTTCCCTTACTAAATGAGCTGACTTCCATTTCCATTGTTTTGTCTTGACTATAGGGATGACTGATACCGTAGACGGTTGGTCCTCTGGGGTGGTCACAGTGTGTGTTACCTCATCATCGAATTCAGGAACTTCCCTATCCCCTTGAGGGTGCTGGGCAATGTTAATTGACATTTGATAGGCGTAAGCCAGACCCCAGCACAGTGCAGCAAGCTGGTGGAGTTCTCTGGTATTGCCAGGGTCAGGGCATACGTCTTTCAAACATTCTACCAGTTTTCTTGGATTTTGCACTTGTTCAGGGGTGAAGTTAAGAACCATCGGAGGAGAAAACCGTGACAGGTACCTGCCCATATCCCCACACACACCTTGCCACCCACAACTACTTTGTCTCAGGACAGGTCCTTGGATGATATTCTCAACAAATTGTTTGACCTTAGGGAGGAAGACAAACACTAGAACTAGTAATAGGAGGATAACATCGGACCTAGGGTATCCAAAAGACTCAAAGGCTGCTGCAATTAGCCCACAGGGAGTGAAGAAGAAGGCACCACCCCCAATATTATTCACAGATTGACTGCTAGGGGAGAAAAAGAAGGTGGTGTAATTCTTAATATTTCCAAAAAGATAATCTCCAGGAGACCAGAATGATAACAGTGTAGGGCCTGAGTACCAGACGAAACTGAAGGCCAGCATGTTACAGCACAGCATGATAAAGAAGCCAAACACAGACTTCAACACGTTGTCCGATCAGATGTAGAGGAAACAAGAGAACAGAGAACGGACTACATACAACATAGTCACACAGAAAAATACTAACAGAAATCCGAACATTGTGACTAGCAGTATGTTAGTTGTAAATACTTTAATCAATTCTACTGTTGTCTCTACCTTCGAGCCCCACATTGGGCGCCAAAAAGGACTGTGGTGGTTTTACTCGGGTGGGCAACCGAGCTCCACCACAACCGCTTTCTCACTCCCCCTCTCCTCAGAGAGGAAGGGGGAGAAAACACAACACAGAGAGCTCGAGGTTTGAGATGAGAATGGTTTAATTAAAGGGAAAGGGAATGGGGAGAAAAAGAAACAAAAGAAACAATAAGGCTGCAGGGAAGCACAGAGAGAAGGAAAAAAAAAATATTATCTACTTCCCATCAACAAGCGATATTCGGCCACGTCCTAGGAAGGAGGGCCTCAAAACGTGTAGTGGTTGCTCAGGAGGAACAGCCCCCTCCCCCACGAGAGCCCCCCTTTTTATTGCTGAGTGTGACATCAGGTGTTATGGAATATCCCTTTGGGGTTGGTTTAGATCAGCTGCCCTGGCAATATCCCTCCCCATCACTTGCCCACCCCCAGCCTGCTGGCTCTTGGGGGCTTGGAAGGAGTCCTGATGCTGTGCCAGCACTATGCAGCAATAGACACAACACTGGAGAGATACCAGTGCTGTTCCAGCTATGAGTGCAGAGCACAGCACTGTGTGGGCTGCTGCAGGGAAAGGTGACTCCGTTCCGGACAGACCCAACACAGGTACTCAGAGAGCTGGCTGATGTCATCGTCATGAAACCTCACCCAATTATTCTTCAATAGTCTTGGGAATCTGGAGAGGTCTCAGTTGAACAGAAACTGGCAAATGTTTTTTCCACTTTTCAGGAAGGGCAAGAAAGAAGACCCTGGTGATTACAGGCCTGTTGGTCTCTCTTCAGTGCCTGGTAAAATTATGGAGAAAATTTTTCTGGGAGTTATTGGAAAGCACCTGAAAGACAACGCAGTCATCAGTCAAAGTCAACGTGTTCATGAGGGGAAAGTCCTGTTTAATGAAATCAATTTCCTTTTATGACAAGGTTATCCAACTGGTTGACCAAGGGAAGCCAGCTGATGTAAACTTTTTGGATCTCGGCAAAGCTTTCGGTACTGTTTCTCACAGTACCCTTCAGGACAGAATGTCCATCATAGAGCTAGACAAGTACTTGATGTGATGGGCGAATAACTGGCTGATAGGTCAGGCTCAAAGGTTTTAGTAAATGGGGTTACATCAGGCTAGCAGCCAGCGGGGTGCTGCAGGGCTCCATTTTAGGCCCAGTTCTCTTTAATGTTTTCATAAATGACAGAATCCTAGAATGGTTGAGGTTGGAAGAGACCTCTGAAGATCATCTAGTCCAACTTCCCTGCCAAGCAGGATCACCTAGAGCACATTACACAGGATGGCATTAAGGCGAGTTTTGAATATCTCCAGAGAAGGAGACTCTAAAGCCTCTCTGGGCAACCTGTCTCAGTGCTCTGTCACCCTCACTGTAAAGAAATGCCCTGTCATATTCAGATGGAACTTTCTGTGCTTCAGTTTGTGCCCATTGCCTCTCATCCTGTTGCTGGGCACAACTGAAAAGAGACCAGCTCCATCCCCTTGACACCCTCCCTTCAGATGTTTATATACATCTGAGGGATGAGAGGCTGGAGAACAGCCCCACGGCAAGGGATCTGGGGGTTCTAGTTGATGGCAAGTTGAATCTGAGTCAGCAGTGTGCCCTGGCAGCCAGGACGGCCAACTTGGAGCACATCAAGCACAGCACAGCCAGCCGGTTGAGGGAAGGGATTGTCCTGCTCTGCTCTGTGCTGGTGCAGCCTCACCTCAAGTAGTGCAGGCAGTTCTGGGCACCACAGTATAAGAAGGGCATAAAAGTATTAAAGAGCATCCAAAGGAGGGCTACAAAGATGGCGAAGGGTCTGGAGGCCAAGACAGGGCCAGTTCTCATCAATGTTTTTATCAGTGACCTTGACACGAGTTGAGTGCACACTAAGTAAATTTGTGGATGTTACTAAATCAGGAGGAGCCATCGATTCCCTTGAGGTCAGAGACATGTTACAGATAGATTTTCATAGATTAGAGTGCTGGAAAATCACCAACCATATGAAATTTAGCAAGAACAAATTTTGGATTCTACACTTGGGATAGTGTAATCCTGGATGTACGTATAGGCTACAGGACAAGTGGCTGGAGTGCAGCCCTTCCGGGGAGGACATGGAGCGTTTGTTTGATGGTAAACTCAGTGTGAGTCAGCAAAGAGCTAACCATATTGCTGGACTGCACTAAGCACAGCACAGCTGACCGGTTAAAATAAGTGATTGTCCCACTATACTTAGCATCTTTGCAGCCTCACCTCAAGTACTGCCTGCAGTTTTGGGCTCCACTATGTAAGAAGGATATAAAAATAATGAGCGTGTCCAAAGGAGGGCAATAAAGGTAGTGAAGGGTCCAGAAGTAAGACATATGAGGGGTGGCTGAGGTCCCTTGGTTTGCTCAGCCCCGAGCAGAGCAGGCTGAGGGGAGGCCTCATGGCGGCCTGCAGCTCCCTCATGAGGGGAGCGGAGGGGCAGGCGCTGAGCTCTGCTCTCTGGGGACAGTGACAGGACCCGAGGGAACGGCATGGAGCTGGGACAGGGGAGGGTCAGGCTGGGGGTTAGGGAAAGGTTCTGCACCTAGAGGGTGCTCGGGCACTGGGACAGGCTCCCTGGGGCAGTGAAGATGGCACTGAGTCTGACAGAGTTCAAGAAGCATTTGGACAACGCTCTCAGACAAAATAGTTTGGGTTTTGGGTGGTCCTGCATGGAGCCCGAAGTTGGACACAGTGATCCTAGTGAGTCCATTCCAACTCAGGATATTCTGTGATTCTATGATTTTATGATTCTAGGAAGTAAAAATAAATAAACCTGTGAGTCCAGAAATGTGTTGAGTAGTAAGCTACTACTAATCACCTGATCCAGGGCAATTGCTTCTGTTGAGAAGATGACTTTACCGTTAATGCAGCTGTCACCACTGAGGTGCTGTTATCACAGCAATCACTTTGAAATTGTCTCAGGGGTAAGTACATGTAGTTTGAGATTTTTATTTGAAGGTCAACTTGTATAACTCTTTGACTTTCATCAGGAAATGCTGAGATATATGAAATGAAAACTAGAACAGTTGCTTCTGACCAAGTCTCATATGGCACAGCTCTGGATGGTGCATATCTTGGAAATACATTCAAGCCTCTTGTTAGTGTTAAAACTTCAGCATACACCATGGAGATAAAATGAAAAGTACTGGTGATTTTCACAATTTTGCTTCTGTTTTCTGCAATTGAAATGTTCTTGTCATCAAAGGAATACCAATTGTACTATAGACAATATTTTTAGACAACAATTGTACTACTATAGACAGTAGTGCATATGCAGAATATTGTATTTCTGTTAAAAAAAAAAATACAGAACCATTCACGAAATCATAATATAAAGCTTCAGAAAAGGGAGCCTAGTAGATGTAAGGGCAGTATATTACTAATACAAGATGTTGTAAACTTTTTATAGTCTTAAATAAATTCCATGCCAAAACCAACTTTGTTAGTACAAAATCAGGTCTGCTCTGTCCTTTTGAATGTCAAGCTGAATAAACTTAGGCTTACAAAAAAAATCTGAAGACTTACAGAGGGAAAACAAACTGCCATGTAATCATAACTATTACTCCTCCATTCCTCTGAAATGACCTTCATGTAGTTCATCTGTATTCAGCATATTAAATATATTAATACCTAATTTACAGAGAGTGGCTGGAAGAGTTTGGCAGAACTCACATTTTACAAGCTGCACCTACTAAGTCATAAAAATGTTAACGAATGTTTATAACAGAAGGAAAACATTGGAACAAGAACTTCTAGGGATCCATTCTGTCACTTTCAAAATGTTTTTGGTTAAGTGGTGTCAGTGCCAAAGTGTAGCATTAATCTTGCCACAAAGACTCTAGACCATTAGGTACCAGATGAACTATTTAGGGTTGTCCTGATGAATGAGCAAATTGTTAAATGATACAGTGTAACACTGAGTAAAGAGATGAGTCAACACAGAAGAAATTGTCCTGTTTTTGTACATCACTCTACAACATTTGACTGTAGGGCATGTGCAAACAGCTCCTCGTCAATAAAGTCTTAAAAACAACACGAATATATGTGTTATAGTTGTACTGTGACTAACAAAAGCAGGCTATGGATGCCCGAGCATATTAAATCCATGCATATATTGAAGATATATTTATCATTTTCTTGTTTCTGGAACTTGGAATGTTATTGAGCTATTTCGTTAGACTATGATTTACTGTTGAGAGCTACTGTTGTTGTAGCTAGGGAAAGGTAAGAATAGCATGGAACTTGTAAACATGTCTTGTTCCTCCTATTGATTTTTTTATAGTGAAATCATTGATGTGTATTTAAATGGTTGAAGCCTGTGTTACTAAAGTGATTCATAAAACTCTGAAAATCATGGCAATTTTACTATACAGTGTTGGCAATAACAAGTAATTACTACATTATCTTATTTTTTCCTATCTATTGAGCTTTCACTGTCTACAATGCATTGTCATATCATTTCTAACATATGTTCCATTCCCTTTACACAATTATCCGTTTTTTAAATATATTTTGTTTTGCTACGAGTAGTTCCTTATTTCGACTCAGCATTTTTATTGAATGCTAAATACACTACAAACCATACCTCTTTGGATCCCCCATTGATACTCTCCCCTCGTGTTCCTACACTGCTCAACTTCCTGCCTTAGCTGGGAGTAGATACCCTCCTCCAGTCTGTAGTTTCTGATTTTCAGAGCTTTAAACCTGGGTTCATTTCAATGCTCTGTACCCAAGATTCTGCTTCAGAAACAGGTGGGCTGAGAAAGTGATTCCTGATGTTTGGGAACTCATGGGTTTTTGTTTGGTTGGTTGCTTGTTTTGTTCCAGATTTCTGGTACATGCTTAGAGGTACCTCAAATGGAAAAAAACAGATAGAATGTTCCCATCTAACATGGAAATCCCTCTGAAATTGGTTTGTGCTTCTCTGCAATACCACGCAGCGGTTGGATTCCTGGCTGAAGCGCACACATCAAACTAAACAACTGGCAAACCAGACGCACAGGCATCTGATAGACAATTAGGGGGGTTAAAATACACCCCTGTGCTGCAGCCCTAGCTACAAGGAGTGCCCCAACAATACAACGTGTGCCTTCATACCACGAGAATCAAGCCACCACCTTTATTTACAACAAAAGCCCTCCCCTCACCCCCCTGCTCCCTTCCCCTCCCGCCCCGCCTCGGCGGCCATTACAGCCGCCCCCTTACTCCCCGCCGCGCCCCACGGCGCATGCGCGGCCCCCTCCGGGCGCGCGGCGGCGGGGGGCGGGGCTCCCCTCAGGGACGCTGCAACTCGCCGAGGGCGGCCGCGGCGCCATTTTGAATCGGCTGCGGGTGGGAGGCGGCGGCGGAGCGGGGAGGCTCCGCGTCCCCCGGGAATCAGCCGGCCAGGAGGGAGCGAGGCCCCGGAGATGGCCGCGAATCGCAACCTGAAGCAAGTGAGGATCGAGAACAGCTCGCCGGCGGCGCCGCTGGGTATGGTGGGGGGCGGCGGCGGCGGCGGCCTGAAGGGCTTGCGAGGCCTGGAAGCGGAGAGCGAGGCGGCGGCGGCGGCCGCCATGGCGCTGGTGCCGGGGAAAGAGGCTGGGGACGAGGAGCAGGAGGGCGGCTTCACCATCGACATCAAGAGCTTCCTCAAGCCGGGCGAGAAGAGCTACACGCAGCGCTGCCGGCTCTTCGTGGGCAACCTGCCCACCGACATCACCGAGGAGGATTTCAAGCGGCTCTTCGAGCGCTACGGGGAGCCCAGCGAGGTCTTCATCAACCGGGACCGCGGCTTCGGCTTCATCCGCCTGGTGAGGCTTCGCGTGAGCCCCCGCGGGTCGCTTCGTGACCCGGCCTCTGCAGCTGGGAGCCCCCAGTCCCCCGCTCCCCGCCCTCCGCTCGCCGCTAGGAGAAGGCAGCAGCTGCCCCCCCCTCTCTTTTTTCCTTTGCTGCTCATGCTGCTCCCTCAGCTTCCTCTGGTTTCTCCTCCTGTTCCCTTTTTACCTCCATCCATCCAAGCCAGAGGCCTGCATTGTGAGCAGCCTCCCCTGCCCCTTGCCTTGGGGTTTCCAGGGCACTGCTGGGAACCCCCGCTGGTTTTGGGGCTGGTCTCAGGGTTTTTCCACCAGTTTGCAGTTTATGTGCTGCTACGGGTGCTCCCGCAGCCTGTAACTCTTCCAGACAGGAAGATATGGTTGTGAAAAATACATTTTTCATGTAATATTTGTAAAGATTTTCTTTATTTAATTGGGAGAACTTAGCATACTTCAGGACTGGAAATGTTACCTCTTTGTGTCACACCAAATTTCAATCTGTGCAGCTCACTACGAGGATAGGTTTGGCCTATGAAAACACAGTTAACTTTAAAGACTGGACTGGTTTGTTTTGAAATAATACTCTTTGCACATCTTGAATGCTACAAATACACAATTTCAATATTGCAAAGAATTGGGAATGTCGTTTGTCTGAATTGTGTCCAGATAAGACTAGATTTTAGGGTTCATACAATTCAATCAGTATTGTCTCGAGCATGCAGAAAAAGCATCCTAAAAGCTTGTGATCCTGCATTTAAAATTTTCAATTTAATGTGTAGGATTAGTTTTAATGACTCCGTGCTTAGAAGGCTGTTTCATCTAGTTCTGAGAAAAGAACTATAAAGTTTATAAACACTTAAAGTGTTTTGGGTTAACCTGGTTATGATTTTTCTGTATATTTTACTGGTTAGGATTTTGTATCTTTTTGGTTGTTCTAGATAAGTGCAAAGATAAGTAGCATTCTGCTATATGCTTTTGACCACGACAAAATCTCCCAACCTGAAATATTTTTCTGGAGGAAGTGTGATAGATTTGCATATATTACCCAATTTTGTATGTAAGGTAAATTAAATATAGTATTTATCCGAATGTCCCTTTTCTGTTATATTTAGGGAATATACTATTTTCTAACATTTCATAGTAGGTTGAACTGGAAAATTGCCTGTGATCTAAAGAGTTCTTTAAATACAAGGCTTTTGGGGTATAATATTTGGTAAGAATTTCTGGAATGAGGAAAAAAAGCAGCTATTGAGACAGATTTTTGTTGTGGATATGGGTGCAGAAAGGCCATAAATGCAAGAGGAGTGAATATATGAGCAAAGAAGGTAATTTTGTTTCTTGATGAACTTTGAATCTATTTAGAGTTCATCCAACAAGAGTAATGAGCATGTGTGATATTTTCATTCAAATAATATTTTCATTTATTAAAAAAGTAAGAAAAAACATTTTAGATTCTCTAGTATCATTTCTGAAAATATTGTTAACTAATATATGGATATAAAGACTTCAGTAGGCATATGTGAAAAACTGTGAAGTTTTCAATTCTACTGAAAGCCTTTACCGAAGCAGCACGTAAGTCCTCTAATGTGCAACAAAAATTTACATCCAAGTCATGTTTTAGATTAAACCACAGGGAATGAAAAATGCATGTTCTTTCATTCCGTGGTTAGGAAATTTTGGGTAAAAAAGAATGCTGAATGACCCTAATGCAAATGTGCTCAAATTAAGGGAAGAAAAATTGCTACTTTTCTGGGGGAAAAATAACCAATGCAAAAGCAATGTCTGTTGTCTTTGCAAATAAAATATATAAAATATTTTATATCTTGAAAAAGGAATCTAGGACACTGGCTGAAATAGCAAAGGCAGAACTTGATGGTACAATTTTGAAGAGCAGACCACTTCGAATTCGATTTGCTACACATGGAGCTGCCCTAACAGTCAAGAATCTTTCACCTGTGGTTTCTAATGAGCTACTGGAACAAGCTTTCTCTCAATTTGGGCCAGTGGAAAGAGCTGTTGTTGTAGTAGATGATCGTGGCAGAGCTACAGGAAAAGGTTTCGTAGAGTTTGCAGCAAAACCTCCAGCACGGAAAGCTCTAGAAAGATGCAGTGATGGGGCATTCTTGCTAACAACGTAAGTTCACAGGTTTTTGTTTGAATTTGTGTTGAGTATGTATTTCTTATGTGAAAGAAAAAAAAAACTTAGGCATTCCCTACATCTTATTATCAAATGATGAAAGTAATGAGGTGAGAAATTAAAGTGATTTACACGAATACTTGAAAATACACTCTTTTTTTTTTTTTTGTTTTAGTGTGGAGAACCACATTTTTCTGCTGACTATTTAGACATCTTTTAACTACCATATTTCAGTCCAATAGCAATGTTTTGTGTCCCCCCCCTTGTTTAGTAGGTCTTTTCCTAATGAGGCTTTATTTCCACTGATTGAGCTTTCTGATCCCAGTAACAATACGACAAAATATTCTTTTGTTTCTTGGCAAATGAATACACTACATTGCTGATATTTCTGTAAACTCAGGAAAATGTTTTTGTGTTTATTTCCATCAACAACTTTTATTTGTGGCTTGCTAAGCCATAAGTAATTATTATTTTTTAAATAAATTTTGAACAAGTTGATGGCAGTTTCTGGAAATCTTTGAAGAGCAAGCAAGCTTGCATATTGCATCACTTCTCTCTAACATCTCTTATTTCTGTACTTGATGAGGAGAGTTGTTAACGGCTGTACTTTCACACGTTAACTTGTGACATTTTCAAATGTTTTCTTAGAGACAGTGTGAAGTGATAGATTAACATTCCCCCTTATCATTTGGGAAAGTAAGGCTGTGATTCCACAGCATTGAAGCTTGCTGCCATCAAATCAGGGAATGTGTGGTTGCTTCTCTTCCTGCCCTGACTGTGCTGTTGATCTCTTAACTGCTGGAGGACTGTTTTTGATGCTTATATAAGCCATTTGTGCTTGCTGAAAAAACATAAAATATTCAGTTGTTTTTGTTAAGTTCATTTTTGACCGTTTCAGAAAGTGAAGAGATTGTGGATGGGGGGAAAAAAAGTTTGGAACTCCTCTTTCTGGTGATAATCTCATAAATCTTGTCGCTTAACCAAATCCTGATAATCCGACCCAAGTAGATGCGTAGTAAATTCAATCTCAGGAAGTCTTTGTTATCAGTGGGCACCAGCAATTGATTCCTTTTTGTTCTTGTCTGGATTTTCTTGGCACTAGTGGTTGAGTGGAAGCCTGGTGAGCCAAACCAGGCAACTAATCTAGTTCAGTGAATGCTATAGAGTTACATGAGTACTATTCTGGGTGTGAGAGATGTGGCAGGGAAAAAGAAGCTAGGATACAAGGGAGGGTAGTCTTGATTTAGTAGCTGCTGGATAGTTTTGTTTGATGGACGTGATCATCTAACCATGGCCCGAGTGAGGAAAAAGTACTTGATCTTTGTCTTGCTTAAGTGGCTGACATGTCCCTTAATGCACAGTTGCAATCATAATTAGTATGTGTCTGCTGCCATGCTATTTTTTTAACGTTTTGCTTCAGAATCAGGAATTTCACATTTTAGGTGAGATTCCTTTGCCTGAATAGATATAATTTTTTTTCAAATCATGGGCCAAATGCATCAAAATGAGGCATTTGAAATGTGAATTTAGAGATTTAAAATTGTTCTTTTAAATCATCAGCTTGTTACCCCCACAGATCACTTGCATTTAAATGCTAGAACAGCCAGCAATTGTCATGCAGATAATTTTAGGAAAAATAGTTGCTAAGTTGTGCTCTGTGATTAGACTTTTTTTTTGAATTGCCTCAATACCCAAAGGTTTCTTTTCCAGCTGTCCATGTTGTTAAAACACATTTTTTTTCCCTCCCTGAAAAGATCCATACATGAAAGTGTGGAACAAAATGTTACGAGCTGGTGTTCTGAAAATAGCAGCTTTGTAGCTCTTTTGTTACAATTTTAAGGTCTTGTTTGGGTGTTTCCAAAAATGGTACAGAGTTGTTTTTTTTTTTTTTTTATTATACAGTTCAGGATTTTATTCTGCTATCCTTGCATTAGCTAACACTTGCCTCTGATCACTTATGCTGATACTGAGAATTCAAAGAACGAGCTTTAAATAATTTATGCAGAAGTCATTTTCTAATTATCATTGGAAAAATAATGCCAAATTACCAAGCCTATTTAATTGCAGAGTAACTTTCAAAAGTAAAATTGGTAAATATGAATAGGGTGAGTGCTCTGATTTGGGTTTGGTCATTTCCAAATGTAATCATGCCTTTCTGATGAAAATGTTTTTGAGATTTTAAGAAATATTTAAATATTCCTATACTTCATAATTAACATAACTACATAATGTAAATTGTATTTTATAGGTAGAATAGCTAGTTTTGTGTGTAGAACCAATAATCACTTTCAAAGATAAAATTCCAACAAATCCTGATTTTAAAAATTATTATGTAAAGGTTTGTAAAACTTAGGACTTAAAGATAACATGCTATTTTTCTAGAGAGCATCTTCAAAATACCAAAATAAGATCTTAAACAGTTTCTTTTATGGTTTTAATTACTGAACTGAAATTCTCTTCCAGAACACCTCGACCTGTTGTTGTAGAACCAATGGAGCAATTTGATGATGAAGATGGGCTTCCAGAGAAGCTAATGCAAAAAACACAACAATATCACAAGTAAGTTGTGTTTAACCTTATTTTAAAAATTTATTTAATTACTTTGTTAGCTTAGTAAATATACACTCTCTTTAATTCAAGTTTGTGTAATTGGAAGCAATATTTTGTATGCATATTTTATACAGCCAAGAGCAAAGGCAGACTTAGGTCAATTAACTTCCCACAAAAAGGTGCCATGTAATTTTGTATTCAGAATTAGAATAGTTCAGTTGGAAGGGGGCTGCAAGGATCATCACATTCAACCACCTGACCTGTTCAGGGCTAACCAAAAGTTAAAGCAGATCATTGAGGGTGTTGTCCAAATGCCTCTTGAACACTGACAGACACGTGGCATTAACCATCTCTCTATGAAGCCTGTTCCAGTGTCTCACTACCCGCATGGTGCAGAGACTTTTCCTAATGCCCAGTTTGGACCTCTCATGACACAGCCTCGTGCTGTTCCTGTGCGTCCTGCCATCGATTCCCAGGGAGCAGAGACCGTCACCTCCCTCTGCACTTCCCTGCTCAGGGAGCTTCATGGAGCAATGAGGCCACGTCTTCTCTTCTCCAGACTGGACAACCCAAGTGTCCTCAGCCTCCCTTCACAGGACATGCTTTCCTGCCCTTTTACCAGTTTTGTTGCCCTCTTCTGTATGCTTTCAAGTACCTTAATGTCCTTTTAATGTTGTGGGGCCACCCATGCTCAATATAGCAGGAGAATCACCTCTCTTGACCATTTCAGGCAGTTGCAGAGAGCAATGAGGTCTCCCCTGAGCCTCCTCTTCCCCAGACCAAACACCCCCAGTTCCCTCAGTCACTCCTCACAGGCCTTGTGTCCCAGGCCCTTCACCAGCTCCGTAGCCCTGCTCTGGACACGCTCCAGGGCCTCGATGCCCTTCTTGTGAGGGGCCCAAAGCTGAACACAGCACTCGAGGTGCAGCCTCACCAGAGCTGAGTACAGGGGGACGATCACCTCCCTGCTCCTGCTGGCCGCACTATTCCTGATGCAAGCCAGGATCCCTCTGCAAGGTCCTACGTTCCCTAAATAGAGTCAGCAGCACCTCCCTGTTTAGTGTCATCAGCCAACTTGTAGAGGATGCATTCCACTCCTGCATCCAGATCACTGATAACAGTGTTGAACAGAACTGGCCCTAGAACTGAGCCCTGGGGGGAACACCACTAGTGACACCAGCCAGGTACGGCCCCATTCACTACAACCCTTTGAGCTCTACCGTTCAGGCAGTTTGTCACCGGGTGTAGTGTGCACCTGTTGGACTCTGCAGTCTTTGTAGGTCTCTTCCAGCTGAACTGTTCTTTCACACAAAACATTGTAACATTTAGGATTGAATAGGACCTTTCTAAGTTCTCCTAATTATAGTAAAATTGAGACTTGAATCCTTAGTTTAACTTTTTGTGGTTTTATTAAAGTCAGTGGTTTTCTGGTCTCCACTGAAACCAACTGGAAATTATTGATAGTCAGTGTACATTCTTTTGTGGACTTTCTCCAGAGAAGCTGTGGATGCCTCGTCCCTGGAAGTGTTTAAGGCCAGGTTGGATGGGGCCCTGGGTGACCTGGGTGGCATCCCTGCCCATGGCAGAGGGGTTGGAACTGGGCGGTCTTTAAGGTCCCGTCCAAACCACTCTGATTCTGTGACTTGGGGTGTGATCTGATTCTGCAGATTTGTACACCCACAGACATTATGTCCTCTGATTAGCCCTTTAACTGTTTGTAAAGTCAGTGGAATGTAAATCTTGGCAGCTTCTATGCTTCAGATAAAATTTTGAGCATAAAAGGAAGTCTTGAGCACAAGGTGAAAGAAGAGTTCCATCATCTCATTAAAAAATAATTGTTGATTTTGAGATTTGATTACCATTTAGAAATCATGTTGCTTGAAACTGAAACCCTTACTCTATTAAGCAGGTAAGCCTGCAGAATAACACTTAAAAATACAGCAGTGTTACAGTGTTCGCTGCTAGAATGTAAGATAAAATGTTGGCTCCTTTATTAAAGATTCTTGCTGATATTCTGATCTGTTCAGTAAGCCTTTGTATGCACTTAATTGCTTGTGTGAATTGACCACTTTAGAAAGCTGAACAGTTAATCTAGTATCACAGCTTAATATTTGGTACCATTATAAATACGATTTTTTACCTTCAAATTTGATAAATTGAACAGATTTTTATTTAGACAGTTTCTCTGCTCAGGTTAGTTATATTACCTTAACAGCTGAATTAAACATTGTCAAACTGGTTTACATTATAATAATCTGATTTAAAGTCAGGTCTACACTTGAAGTGATTCTTCAGAAATTCTTTGGCTGTTACAGCTGTTGATGGAAATGTGTCCTTCTGTACATTTTAACTGCAAAATTTTTATTAGGGAAAGAGAACAGCCTCCGCGTTTTGCTCAACCTGGAACATTTGAGTTTGAGTATGCTTCACGTTGGAAGGCTCTTGATGAGATGGAAAAGCAACAGCGTGAACAGGTTGACAGGAACATTAGAGAAGCCAAAGAGAAACTAGAGGCAGAAATGGAAGCAGCTAGACATGAGCATCAGCTAATGCTGATGAGGCAAGGTAAAAACCAGATAATCTACTAGTATTAATTTTTTTTCCTCAGATTTTCTTTCTGTAGCATATTGAGCTATATGTTAAATGCAGAGATTTTTGCTAGGCACTATTTAATTAAATGCATTGAAATGAGAAAAAGGAAGACGTTTTTCCCCTTACACATGCTTCTTGATGACTGGCACTGATGGATTAAGAAACTGAAAAGGGAGATTGCCTGGGTCTGTGTCTTCACTTAAGTTTGTCAAATGTAAGTAGTTTGTGTAAAGAGAATGAATGGTAGCTTCACGTTCATCAGTAAAATTATTGTTCTGGTTTTGGTGTTGCTTATGGTACAAAGAAGGACTAAGCACTGTTTTTGGGCCCTGTGCAGGAAGAAATTCAAATGATCCCTCCTATTTATTTGGACTGTCCTGTACACCTCTGATACAATTTCAAATGTTCTAATAGCTAATTTTATTTTTTTTCTTTTGAAACCCAACCAAGTAGTCTTATGTATGATCCTACAGGTAACCATTGCAACCCAACCATTCTTAAAGTCATTCTTGAAATCCTGAAATCATGTGTCCCTCTTCTGTAATTATGTGGGCTGGCTTTCTCCCTGGTCTTGCAGGAAAGAAAGCCCTTCAGCAATTGTTTACAAGCCCTACCTTTCAGAATGGAGTTGGGTGAAAATGGCAGTAGGAGGGCAAGTACCTGGTACTTTCTGCTTATTAGCCTTCTCTCCAAAACACTTCCCAAAATGTTGTAGACATGCAATTGCTACTTTTTGTATTGCTTTTCAGCTGAGGTCTTTTGAAAACCATTTGATTTTAGTTCACATTACAAGACTTCTGAGTCCTGATTTTTGATTTTGCAAAGACTTTAGATTTTGAATTCAGTTTCTCAAGGTTCTTTGCACAAATGCAACGCTGAAGTATTTTAACTTGTTAAAAAGTCTTAAATGAAGGGAGATCGTGGCTGACTAAAAAGATTCTTATCCTTAGCCTTAAATCATGACTGTTCAATAACTAACTTGAAAGTCTGAATAGGCTTTGTCATTATAAAGGTATTTGAAGTTCTTGAGATTTTAAGTAGTAATGTTTCAAAATTTAAACCCAGGTAACTCATGCAAACTTTCTGTTGCAATTATTTGGTGTTACTTAGAACTTTACTCTTAACATTTTTTTTGTTGATAGTGCAGCATCTCTCTGTGAGAATTGTTCATCTTATTTTTTTTTCTGCTGACTTGAATGGCATTAAAAATACCTGCATGAGGTGGACAAAGATATTCACTAGATTGGTGGCATTAAAGTCACCTACATTCTTTGTTTGCTTGGTTACATTGAATATAAATTCATAGTCTCTTAAAATCAATTTTAAAACATTATCTTAACTGGAAGAGAGTTTAAAGAAGCGTATTGTGTTTTCTTATTTAGTATTCCACTATTCAAGTTCTGCTGCAAATGGAAATTGTCATTAGGAAAAAGTTTATCTAGCCTGTTTTTTCTAAACCAGTGTGCTGGTATTTAATAAGAATGCATGTTTTTATGAGAACTTGTACTGAAATACAGAGCATAATAAAATCAAAACCAGTTTTAAAATGCCAAATAGTTGTCATAGCACCTGAAATTGTCATATTTTAGATAAGGAATATTAATGTGATATAACAATGCACATAATACATGGTGCTCCCCCATCCTTTTTTAATCAAGCCTGCATTTATTAGATACTTTTTTTTTTTTTTAATTTTGTGTGTGACTATTTGATACTGGTGAAGATGATTCAGTGCTGAAATTCAGTTTAGATATGTTTATCATTGGCTTCACTAATTGTTAGTTGGCAGTGCTAATGATCCAGTTCGAGAGTTATTACTCATAACTTATTTTCAGTATTCATCTACCTGTTGCCTGTAATTGAGGGCAAGGTTAGGGATATCTTTCTTAAATATCATGCCTGAATCATGTTCTAAACTGAGATAAGACAGTGGCTTGTTATTAATACAGATCTTAATGGTAAAAATCAGGAGAAAAAGGTTTGGTGTGTTCCATGGATAATAGGGTTCCTTTTAGAGACAATGAAGGAAAAATTGTTTCATTTTTTGAATAGATATTAAGATCCACTTCTTTATATGGAAAAGAAAAAAAATTACTCCTCCTGCTAAGGCGCCACTAGAATACAAATAGTTTTGGTGCTAATATTCCAGTGAGGAAATGTGCTTTTTCTTACTGTGGGAAGAGTTTTTTTCCGTCCTCCTTGATTAGCAGAGTGCTTCTGCTTCATACTAAACAACTTGGAATTTTGCTAAGATACTTAGATTTCTGCTTATTGACATGCAGGTATATGGCTTGCCAAGCTCTAGTGGTTAGCAAACATTAGTTCCATTTCTTTTTCTCTTACCAGCTTCAGGGTATATGAAAATCAGCTATTTTTTCCTGTATTTTTACATTAGCTGCTTCTGAAACTTGCTGGTCTGAACTGTCTCTGGGAGTAGGTGGTTCAGACCATAACAAGAATATTTATTAGCAATGAGATAATTTTAAGAAAGGCACTTAAACAAAGATACAGTGAGACTTGAGGCATCAAAACCTAGAATTAATGTTTTTGTATTGATTTCAAAGTGTGTTGAAACAGTTATTCTGAAATATGAGACGTAAAGCTGCAGTATAGTAGTTGTCAGGAGCGAGAAGGATGAGTTT
Organism: Aythya fuligula; assembly: GCF_009819795.1. NCBI lineage: Eukaryota > Metazoa > Chordata > Aves > Anseriformes > Anatidae > Aythya > Aythya fuligula. The sequence goes on from NC_045559.1 coordinate 188,700,809, forward strand.
ACTCCAGTCCATATACTTCTGCAGATGAAGGGAAAAGTTTTATAAAAATTGCTTTATGAAAGCTATGAGGACTTGCACTAGAATGTGCTGGCTTAAATACTTGGGTTTTCATGGTGTGGTATTAACGCTGGAGAGGGAGACTTCATTCTTTTGATATGTGTAATTTTTCACTTTTAAGTGTCATGTTTTGACAGACTGAGTCAGAAGTGGTTTGTAAAGCAGAGTACATGTTTCCATGTGTAAGTAAATTGGCATGATGTTTCAGATCTACATATTGCTGGCATGCTTCAGGCTTTTGTAAATACTACAATGGTGGTTAAGTAGTTCATCAAAATAATGGAAATCTTGACTAAATGTAACAAGAAACTTCATTCTTTGTTGGCTATATGGAAATCAGACATTTGTTTTCAATTCTTAGAATCTGAAAAAATAGCTAAAACAACCTAATCTGTTTGGATTTGTTATTCTTGCTTGCAGGATTAATTCCTCAGGTGAAAGTACACTTTAACCTTTCTATAACCTTCAGTCCTATGCTCTGCAGGAAGTTGAATATTGAAGACTTTTTTTTTTTTTTTTTTTTTTTTTTTTTTTTTAGCACAAGAAGGTACTGAAGCTAATAGTCATGCTTTCTGGCTCTTCTATCACAGCTATCTGCTTTAGTGCAGGTTTATTTCTGTTCAGGGAAAGGGCCCGTCCCCAACATATGTCAGCTCAGAATTACCAGCATTGCAGATCTTCTAATATGAGTGGCTCTGTGCACAGCCTGAACATCCACATCTGGATTTTCATTTGGCTAGTAAAGCTTTGTGCCAAGATTCTGCTGTTGACAAATGGTACTGAATCCAATTGTTCTGCTGACCTTTAAAGTACAAACAATTTTGGGGACGGCAATAATCATAATTATGCCTTGAAAAAAATTTAGAGACTGGGAAAACTAGGACTATTCAACTTAAAGTAAAGGGAATTAAATAATAAATTCATAGCAATTAGTGATAGAAGGCAAAAAATCTAGTTTCAGTGTATTAATGTAAAAAAAGAAAAAAAAAAGAATGCTACATGAATAGGAAAGAAAGTAAAGACAACTTACAAGGAAATAATCTTTTTCCATGGTGGGCAATATTGAATGCAGGACAGGACAGATGGATTCTTGATCTTAGTTAAATCATGAAACAATCTAAAAATTAACTAAAAAAAAAATCAGTTGTATTCCGAAACAATCTGAAGGTTATTTTAAAAAGTTTGTGTCACTCCTTGAATACAACATTGGCCAAGTCTGCTGTGGCATGTGCTGTTCAAAAGACACAGCCCTCAGGCTTTGTGATATGAGTGAATCTTCATTCTCTGTTGATTTTTCAGAAGAAATGGGAGAAAAGCAAGCCTGCAAAATTTGCATGAGAGAAAGGACTTCTATTGTCAATAAGGATATTATCTAGTAAAAATCGGGTAATCTTTGTTAAAAGAAAACAAGTAATATTTTGGTAAAGTACTGGTGTGAAAGATTAAATTGTAATATATGCTGCTGCAAGTTTGAAAATGATTTGTATAGCTAATAAAGGTGCTTTAGTTAATGTAGTGAAGAAAAACATAGAAATATGTGGAGTATTTGATCTGAAGCATAAAAAACATGTAATAGGTGGTAGGGTGGAATTTTCATCATGGTGTCCGTAAATATTGTGGCCAGTGTTGTATGAAGATAGAAAAAGCAAGCAACTGCTTTTATTGTAATGAGTGGTAGAACTAATAGTCATTGAAGAATGTGTGAATTTCCAGGGAGAAATCAGTATTACCTTTAGCTGGGACCTGCTTTTTAGACCATATAGCTATTCTCTCTGGTGGCGTTAAAGATCAGGCATTTGTAAGTCAGTATAAGCATGGTCAAGTGATTAATCTCTATGGAGGCTCAGATCCCATGCACCTGACATACACTTCATTTTTTTTTTGATGTGCCATGCAGTTGTTTGCAATGGATAGTGGAGAGCATGTACTGTATTTGTTTTCTTGCTAGTGTGACTTTAGCAGTGCACAGCATTGATGCCTTGCCAAAGATGTAAAAGCAGGACATCTTCTAAGTGATTCATTTTTCCTACTGTTTGCTTTGTTTGAGGGCTTCAAATTTCTGTTTCCATAATCTGCTTTGGAAGCATTCCCAGTCCTCTACTTTTCCATGATTCTGTGAGACTTGAGTCTGGTGTGGTTTTTCATATGCTAAACTTAATTTTATGGGAAGGAACTAGTTAAATACACCGAGAAACTCCTTTTGTTTTAAAATTGAATACAACAAGGATAATCTGATGGCAGTAGTGTTTTTTAAGTTTCCATATGGTAGATTAAGAGCTTTCATCTTGATTACATTTTTGATCCTGTTAGATCTCATGCGACGCCAAGAAGAATTGAGGCGTTTGGAAGAACTTCGGAATCAAGAACTTCAAAAACGCAAGCAGATACAATTGAGGTATTCTGTCTTGTACTGTGTGAAGTTGTGGCAGTAATTTAAAGGACACAGCTGATGTCAGCCTGCATGAATTTAGATACTGTAGAGTGTAGAACTTCTAATATGAAATACAAACATTTCTGCTATTTAAAAGTGTTTCAAAAGCATGATGTGGTACGTTTCCGTTGATGTTCTACCACAGAAAAGTGGTGATTTATGCTAATATGAAAGAATGATTGCAACTATTTCTAGTACTTTTCATTTCATTTCAGCTCTGCTAGTTCTGTTGTAAATATCCGAGCCTAACTAGCTTGGAAATGTTTTCACATAAATGTTTCATATCATTATTTGCTTTGAACATCTGATGGAAGAAGCATAGCTGTGTAGTAGAACACACTTGTAAGATCTAGCGGTGTTCATGTGTATGTGGAACAGTAGCATTGCAAATTTATAACATTTTTAAATTCATAAAATTTAAGAAAATATATTAATTGAACATGTGTGTTTGGATTTCTACTTAAGCACTTCTTATATTAAATATCAGAAATATAGATGAGAGAAGAACAAAACGCTTTACAGAGTTAAAAAATACGGCTTCCAGCAGTATTGAAATAATTTAATTTGTAGTAACTTGTTAGGGGGCTGGGAAGGAAGGGACGTGTTTTAACCTGCTTAACAGTTAGAACAGGTAAGCTGTAGCTGGAAGAACGGTTATAGAATATACTGGTATTGTGAATACCTGTAAACCAGCTGAACAAAAATATTTCAATAATAAGCCTATCAGGCGGACTGGATTAGTTCCTTACACTGAATAAAAAAGTAAATAATGACTAGTTTTGTTTGTGCTCGATGTTAGCTCCTGAGACTGAGTGTGAACAGGTCATGAGTCTGAGTTGACATAGTTTTTGAAAAATATTCTAGGCATGAGGAAGAACATCGACGACGTGAAGAAGAGATGCTACGGCAGAGGGAACAGGAGGAACTGAGACGACAGCAGGAGGGAGGATTTAAGACAAATTTCATGGATAATGTAAGTAAATTTTACCTGACTAAAGTCAAATTTGAAAATACATTGTACTTTTTTATATTCAGTCTATCTTATCAAGCTGCCCTCTTACTTACAGTCTTTCCTTCACTATTCCATCATTCTCATGAATGGAATGGTACAAATTTAGCAATGTAGTTACTTTCTTGTATGATGACACCACACTTTTCCTACAATCTGGTGAAGCAACATTTCAGTTAAGTGAAGGTATTCAGATAATCATTTGCCTTTTTTATTCAGGAAACTATTTTTTCTTGTAAAATTACTGAATTTAAGTGGGAGTCATGGGAATACCTAATGCTTCCATGAGGGGGTGCCCTATTTGGACTGAAGATTTTAAATTTTAAAGCAGTTCAAACTGTTAGTTTGTTTGAATTGCTTATTTTGTTTTATGCTGAATTTATTAAGTATAATACACTTCAGAAATAAATTGGGCGATGTTAACTTCATAAGGAGCCTGAAATCCCTCTCCCCTTTGACCCTACTGTAAGACTGAAGATGAAAATATGAAGATCTTTACCAAAGGAGACCAAAAGATCGTTTAAGAATGTTCTTCGCTATAATTTCTACATTACTTATATTAGTAATTTAGGTCTGTTCTGCCTTTGAAGATTCATCCTGAAGGACTAGCAAAATAGGGATATCAAAGTAGTCAGTTTCTAAATATTCAGGATGATCTATATTGGGCAAGGGTATGATTTCTATCAACCAAAGCAATTAAATAAGCACAACCTGTATTAGGAATGCTTTAGTTTCATGTAGGAGGGATACCTTTTACTGCTAAAGCTACTTTTAGAGAGGAAGCAACGAATAAGTGATCCACATAATACTTGTTTATACTATTTTAATTATAGTCACTGGGAGAATTCTGCTCCTCTTTACAGGTACAACTTGATGCATAAAACAAAGTGCTAGTTTCTCAGCTACTTTCTGATTTTGGGCTTTGTAGAAGAACTAATTGTTCTACTTTTTGTACAGTAACACTTCCTGTAGGACTGAGAAGACTATATTAAATATGTTCTGAGGCATTCTAAGAGAAGTAGTTAGAAAAGATGATTTCCTGTTTTCTGCAGGACTTCTTTTCTTAGCGTTTTTAGTAAAGATAGTGGGGAAACAAAAGTGTTCCTTTGTGATATTACTAACTTACCACTTGATTTTACTGATTGTGTTTGAGAAACCTGCAGTAGAAAAATAGTCAATCTTCTCTTTCCGTATGTGCTCACATTGTAAAAAAAGAAAATCGCTTTCAAGTATGCAATTCCTTTGGGGGTGATGAAGATCAAGAATTCAATACTTACGTCCCTTAGTGCGTTCCAACCTAATAGTAAACTGTCATATTTTGTGAAATAGCGTGTAATGATCATCTGATGTAATTTACAAGTGATACTCTGTGATCCCGACTTCTGCAGTGCCAAGTATGAGATTTCATGGCATGTTAATATTCTAATATAACATCTTCTGGGGTAGTACAACTTCCTGACCATATAAACTGTGTGTCAAAATCGTCCTGTGCCAGAGCCAGGAGATCCATGTTGCTCACTGCAGAGAGCTGCAGGAAGAGGAAGCTGGGGAGCCATCCCACAGGGATGAGATGGGATTAGCTCCCTTGGATTCTTTTGTTGTCAGGAGGTAGTGGCCTAAACCCTGCAGTTTAAGGCACTGGGAGAAGCAGGTAACATTGGCCACAGCAAGTGCTCTGCTGGTTTGCTTCTTGCAGCTGAGATAAGGTTACATGGTTTCTGTGCTTGGATTGCTTGCTACAGGTTGGCCATCCTTCAGCTGGTGCATTTTTAAATTCCTAAGTCTGCATGAATAGAAACTGTTGAAGTTTTTGTGCCTAGATGGGGCAAAAATGTAGCATAAGTAGGGAAGAGGAATGGTTCAGATGGAAAGCACTTCAACCACTATGCATAATTTTTGTGACTTTTACCTGATGAAATTTTTGAGCAGAGAAGTAAAGGTGGAAGAAAGCTTTGGAAGAGTGTGTGCAACTCTCCCACAGAGTTGATTACTGAAATCCTTCATCTGGAATTAATGCACTGCAAGAACATATAGATGCAGCGGTGCAGTGAAAAGCTTACTAGAAGTGGTACAAGTTGTATACAAGAATATAGAGTTAGCTGTTTTATTTTTAACATAATGCAAACTTGAAGTGGCATATACAATAAGTATTCTGGTCTTGTATTAACTTCTACTTTACATGTAGTGTCCTTTAAACCTTAAGATGAGGAATTAAAATTGGAAGTGATATATTTTTACTTTAACAATTATTTCTAACAAGGACGGCCTATCATTCTACAAGCATTCATTCTAACATATCTTTAGACAACCATACTTAAGTCGTAATGTATGAATGGGAGTTTGAAAAAGCCTTTGTGTTTTGAAACAGATAAGAATTTTAAACCAGTTCTGAGATTGCACAATGATACTTTTTTTTTTTTTTGATTTAGTAGAATTTCTAATACAGCTGAAGTTTTTGATGTATTCTTAACTTTATTTACTGTAAACAGACTTCATCTGGTAGTTTCTCCTAGTCCCATTGTTACCATTGTGCATACAGTGAAAAAATTATTCTCTGTTTTAAGGGTTTAAAAATTGTTTCTTTCTTAGCAGTGCATTTTATGATACTGGTGGAATGGTTTTTACCGTATTGGATCTCAAACTCTTTTGGCATAACTTCCATAACGTATTAGAATCTTCTGCCAACCATGTATTTAGAAAGAAAATGATAACTTGCTAATGCTTGTTTTTATCTCTTAAAAGCTTTGAAAAGTAAGCTTCCTTCACTTATATCCTATCCCTTTTTACTGTTCAGTATGAAAGGAGGACACATGGTAAGTGCAATGGCAAACAGATGTGGAACTTGTCATATAAGGCTGCTGTATTAGGCTTTCCTGTTTAAAGTTTCTTTCTGTATCTTTTTTCTAATTTTTTAAACTTTTATTTTCAGTATTACCTCTTTTGAAAAATGTCTTGTGGTCAGCTAAGCCAGTTACTTGGTTTAGTTAGTTGATTCAAAGAAAAGAGTTTTTTTTTTTTTTTTTTTTTTTAAGTGTTTTCAGTTGCTAAAGCATTCTTTATCATGTTGTATATTAAAAAATACACTATTACTGTATAGTGAACAGCCTAGTGATGCCCAGGCAATTTATCAAGCTAGTTGAGTGATCACTAGTAGGTAAGTTACTTAAAAACTCTTCCATATTGTTTAGGGTTTTCCACCCCGCTTTCTAAAGTTTTGTTAGTTGAAATCTGCTGCTAAAGCTCTCTCTATATCCATTCTAATTCCATGATAGCTTAGTCAGGAAACTTTTCCTGCAGTATTTTGTCAAATTTTATTTTGCATATGTATTTCTTGCTAAAAGAGGAGCTTGCTGATAGAGATTAGAAACGATATTTTATTTTTCAGCAGCAGAAATATATTTTAAATTAAAACACAGTACTTGTAAATGCTGTTATTATGGTTAGCAAATCATGAATGGCTTATGGAGATATTGTTAATTCTGAATCAGAGCCTTTTCACTAAATAATTCCAGTACCAGGAATTATTTTTAGTTGATGCCACTGATTTAGAGTGAAAAGGGAATGATCTATTTTAGTGTATTGAAATAGTTTTCAAGTCTTTACAAAAAGAGAACAAAATATGTAGAAGTTATAGTCTTAGAGTTTTTATGTAGCTCATATTTATTTCCCTGGTAATACTGCAAAATATTGTAAAGGTGGGTATTTTATGTGATGAAACAGTAGCTAGACTACTGCCTGACAGCTTACAGCTGTTCCTACTGATGGTTTGAAGAGAGTGGTGAGATTTTTTTTTTCTTTCCTCTTTGCTCCCACCCCCACAAGGAAACTTCCCCCTTTTCAAGTGTAACTTGCGTAGGTAAGAAACTGTTGCAGGGTTATCAGTTTTAACTTCTAAAAGCTTACTGCTCTTTTGTGTAAGACTTCGTATATGCATAATTCATTTTTTACTCATCTAGTTTTTGCAAACTCTAGAAGATTGGTTTGCTTTCCTTTTATTTTCTTCGAAGCTTCACTGCTCAGGTATGTAGCAAGTACGAGCATAAAGTGGCAGATGCTGAAGCAGTGGAGGTTGTTTCAACAGCAAAGACGAGTGGAGAAACAAAAGCTGCAAGGTCATGGAAAACATAGAGATAAAAAAACACATCTTAAAACGGCATTCAAGTTCGTAGCTTCAGCCATGCAAGAAACTTGATTGATGTAGTTCGATGCATTTGATGTATTTAGTCTAAGAATTTTGTCCTCCTTCGCAGGAGTTCACAAATGAAGCTTCCCTTTTATTTATTTTTTCCAACTACTTTGAGCCTACAGTGATACATCTTAGGGATGCCCCATACAAGTATTAGATACTTTTGAGAGGAGAAGAGATTAGATTTCCTTAGTCTTCCATAATACAGCAATAAGTTTTTGTTCCTGGGGACTCCTTAATGAATCAAACTGTGTTTTTTCCATCTTCTGATTCCGTTATGCTCCAAAGTCCCAGTTATATAGGAAATCTGAATTCCCACTGTATGCAGAATTCTTTCTTTGTTAAAAACAAAACAAAGGCAGATTTCCAGTAATAAATTCACTGATAACAATTTCCACACGTCTTTTCAATTTTGATCTGTTCCCTACTAATAAATTTATTTTGTCTTGACAGCCTAGTGTACTTGGTGAAACTAAGGGTGGTGAAATTTTGTCAGGTTATGTGATTATAATCTGTTTCTAAACGAACTGCTATAGAATTAAGCTGCATTATAAAAAGAAAAAAAAAACTCTTTTATAAAGTTTGTTTGGGAGAGCTGAATTGCCTCTTTTGCAATCCAGCATACATACACTTGTGGAAAAAGAAAGCAGTTCATTTGGCACCTTAAAAATATTATAAGGTGAAAGAAACTAGCTTGGAGAAAGACAAATCCTTAGAACTAAGAAAAAAAGCTGACAAGTGATTCCTGCTTTCTTGGCAGTGATTTTACTTCAGTGATCAAGTTTCTTCCTGTGCACAAGGCAGCATAGGCCATTCAGCAAGCAGTTTATAAAAATACAGCTTGTGTTTTTGTGGGTGGTCTTGGTTTTGGCAGTAACACTTTTTTTTTTTTTTCCAGGCTGGCAATGATACGTATTCTTAGATAGATAACACAATTTTGCATTCCTTCTGCCCCTTGGTGTTTTAGATACATATTTTGTTGCCTTAGGTAGGAATTACAATTCACACATTCTGAAAAATTATTTCCAGCCTTTAATTATAATGTTGGTATGGAAACTATTTAACTGTGATATCTGCTTTTAGTACAAAAAGACATTGCATAAAAAATCAATGCAGAACTTCAGTCATCTTAATGTAGTATACTATGTGCTTATGTACATATACCAAAGCTGTTTGTGGAATAAGTTATTTTTTGATTTTAACTGGCATTTATTTTATGACCGTTTTAGGATGGTTCATAATTGACTTTCTAGATCGATTTGTATGAAGGATACCACTAAGGTAGTTTTCCAGCAATGGAGCAAAAAATCATTGCAGTGTTCCATTTCATTTGTAACTTTATATTTCAGTAAGTGTGAACTATGAGTATTTTGGGTAATGTGGTAACCTTAACTGTGCTGAGTTGTGTTATAGATTTTTAGGAAACTAAAGTTTTTATCTTCTACTCAGTTGCAGTCAGCTTACCATGCTTGCACAAATCACTTTAGAACATACTAATGATTACTCCAAGTGAACTTGCAAACAAAACAAATGACCATTCTTAATTTTTGCTCTTTAATGTGCTGTCAAATGTGCATAAATCTCCAGTGCAAATTCAGGTGTTGTGGTACTATTCCTTGTAAGCATTCCCAGTTTTGTTCTCTTCTGCAGTAATTGATATGGACTTTTTTCTGATTTATAGATTTTTGTTTATAAACTTTCTTTCAGTAAGACTGATGGATCAAGAAACTTAAAATATCTTCAGAAAAACATCTTTTTTATACAACAGCAAAATTCTCATCAGTCTTAGTTTGTCATGAGGCCTTAGAGCAGATGCTTTTTTTTTTTTTTTGATGATTCACTAATGGAAGGACTCCAGTTGCGTTCACACATGCTTATTTGTACAATACTCCATTTGTTTACCTAGTTTCTCCCTATGTCATGGTTTTTACAGATGAATATGGAAAAGATCTTTTAAAAAGAAAATTTAATAAGACTATAATCCATGTATTTAATGTAGTTTCTGAAAACTGTCACAGCTCACAAGTTTAAAAAAAACTACCTAACAAAGTTTCCTAAATACTGCATTGTTCTTCAGTTTTCTGACATATCAGAATGAGGCTTTGGTAAATATTTTTTTTAAAGTCATGCATTAACATAATTGTTTTGTTGATAAATGTACATATTTTGAAGAAACTAAAATTAATATTTGCCTTAATCATTTTCATTTTCTTTTCCTCAGCTACTGGATTTAAGTTTAACTCGGAGCTTGTACATGTATTTATACAGACTAAGAAGAGATTAACTATCACTTTCAATTGTCTACTCAGTACCTATTTTGGACTCATCCACCTGTGTGAATCCTGAGATTCTACTTTGTGGCATTGGGACTTGCAGCCAAAATAAGTTCCTGTGCATAGAAAAGTTGGTCTTTATGCAAAGGGTCTGTATTAAAGGAAGAGCAAAACACCAAAGGAGTGAGAAGTGAGTCTGTAGAAATAGTGTATTTTGATGTGAGGAAACCTATTAATGCATCTGATTGCTGAGTCTGAGGAGAGATCATGTATAAGAGATGATTTTTCTCTCTCAAAGTGCAGTGCCTTCTGAGTAGCTTTTTTCTGTCTTAGTGTGAGCAGAAAGCCTCTGACCGGCTTAGCCTCTAAGGCTTTGGTTCAGTAGCTGGCAGAGCAGCGGACTGTAACAATGGTAATTCAGTAAACTGAGACCTGGAAAAGTGCTCACCTTGGTGAGGTTGCCTGTCTTTTGATATCAGGCTGAATGCCTTTTTTTTTTTTGTTTTAAAACATGTACGGTTTCTCTAATGAATCCTTGACAAGTTTCATTTCTAAAGTATAGGCATTGAGTTGGTTTACCTCATTACCTAATGCTTGTTTTGGATTACTAAATCTTCCATGAGGAATATGGAATCTAAGTAATATTTCTGTCTTCTATCAAAGAAGTTCAAAGTTTTATCAAAGTTTTTCTTAAAGTTCTACTTCAGTTTTCCATAGATCTGTTGTAATAATGTTAGATGAGTTAGCTTTTTTTTTTTTTTAAGTAGCGGTGTTTTTTGGAAAACAAGAGACAAGCACATTTTCAACTAACAGTTACCATCTTGGTTAATGGAAACTAACTTTTCATGGTTTTAAAAGGGTGTTGATGAAATTTTCTTTAAGTGATAAACCTTAAATAATTTTTTCCAAACACAGTTTCCTGCAACAGGTAATGAAGGACTCTCTAACTTAGCTGTAGTGTTGTGTAAGATGAAAGAGCATTTGTATTAGCTGTGTTTTGTACATGACAAGAAGCACATTGCCTTTTCTAGTGGTGCTGAAGGCGGTTCTGGTGATGGCTACGCCTGTGACAAGTTAGCTTGTGTCTCTTCTGTGATGAAGAAACCTACGTTCTGAATTATTAAACATCAATTTGAGAACTCGTATATTGCTTAGGCAAGAACCAGCCATTTTTGTTTGTCCCCATTATAATGGCATTCCTATTGTTTCTTACATGATTTTGAACTCTAGGTCTGTAGTACGTATTAACAAAACTTTTGATGAAAGCAGACTCCGTAGCTCAAGGGTTACTGTATATGGAACTAGAAGGCAATATTTTTCATAATCCATTTTGATTTGTTCAAGTGAATAGTTTCTTAAACTTTTGATTAAAATACTAGAATTGTCAGGTACCAAGTATTTAGATTTATTCAATCAGAACCTTCTTTATTCAGATGATTAGACTACCTCATCTTCCTCTAGTTTCACAGTAAAGGCTTCCAGGTAATAAAAAGAGAAAAAAAAAAAAAAAAAAAAAGCTCACTGGGAAGCTGTGGAGGGATATGGAGCCTGGTTTCATGCCAGGAAGTTTCATTGATGCTTTTTTGTTTGTGTTTAATATACCTTAAGTGCTGTATATGTGAATTGGCCAGAACTTTGGTGATAAGATCTTCAATATTTAACTATCCTGAATGTAAGGAACATTGATAATACATACAAAAGATGTGCATGTGTTTTTTAGAAGTTTGTCCTACAGGATCTTTTTCTAGTGATGAGAACATGCTTTTGTCTTGGTTTAAAACCTTGCCATTCTACTTTTGTTTTGTAATTATTTGCATATCCTAGTCACCTGGTAACTCAGATCAGTTACTGAATAGCATCTACAATTGGACTTTGATTTAATCACAATTTAGTTGGTGAGGAAAAACACGTTAATACGTAAGTCCAGAAAAGAATAATAGTTAGAAAAATCTATGGCTATAACTAGTACTGCTTTGGAAGTGTTTTAAGGTGATTTTCCAATGTTGTATTTCAAATTCAAAGTAAAAAATAGTTGTTTTTACATTGAACACATACTTCATGATACAAGTATGTTCTTGGCAGGTTAATTTTTCTTCTAAGTAATCTTTGGCTTCATCTTATAATTCATCTTGCAATTAGGAAGAATTGCCATTTTGGGACATTCCAGTATTCATTCTGATAATTTGGCTGGTTTTGTTTCATGTGCAACAAAAACTCGATATATGGGAAAAGTAAAATATAGCATTGGCTTAGAACACCCAACTTTTGGTTAAATGCTTGTGGATTTTTGCATGATGGTACAGTTAGCCCAGACTTTGTTACTGGTTAGACAGCCCTCCAACTCCACACCTGCCAGGGTGAGTTGTGGAGTACTTGTTAAATGTAACTGGTTCTGTAAAAGTAAGTGATCTTTCATGTTTCCATGGATGTATCGTAGTCTGTTTTGATATTTACCTACTCACATGCAATTTCTTTAGCTAAAAAAGAGAGTAACTCAAAGACAAGCTGCACCATAGAATTCTTTAATAAGGCTCTGGAACCGTTAATATTTTGTGAAGTGATTACATGTAACAATTGTAAACTGGGAGGTACTGGTCGATATTGCTTACAGAAGGTAAGTAAATAGTTAAGTGCCTTTAAAAATAATAATAGTAAATTGTTGATGTTGAAATGTATTTCATGTTTTCATTTCATTACTATTCAAAAAATGAATGTAATAGAAAAAGGAAACGTTTTAAGATATTAGTTCAGTGGAACTGAAGTGGTTCTTAGCTCCCATGAAACCAAAGTAATCAACAGAGTTGTAATGAGGAAGTTGATATCAGGTGTAATATATAGATTTAGATAGATGTCTTCCCTTTTTTCATGGGGGTGGGGAAGGATTTCCAAACCTGCTGAAGCAGTTACCTTCTCTTAGCATCTCTGTTTTGTGAAAAGTATTTCTGAACTTTACCTTTAAATGCTGAGAAGCAGAATTTTACCTTCCTTGTGAGTGTTAGTTAGATCAAGGGCAGAATACCTCTATTCCTGCTTGTTCTCAAATAGTTTACAGATCTAAAAAGAAATCTCTTTGCCGTTATGCCTTCAGCACTTCATCTGTGTAGCCATAGACAGTGAAGGGATTTGGTAAGCTTTCCCCTAACTGAACAGATAAGGCGATGGTGATTGATTAGAGCATGTAATTAAACTCTTTAGATTTTCTTCCTAGCTATTCTTGTTTACATGCAATTTGTTTGGTGCCAGATTTTGCCATCTGTATACATTTTTTTAGTTGCTGAATAACACTTTCCACAGGTTGTGAGAAAATGAGGAACTACAGTCAACTTTTTATTTTGTGATGCTGTTTAGACAGTATTTTATTGTATAACAAATGGAAGTGGGTGTGGGCAGATCTGGGAAATAATGATATATCAATGCAATGTTTTAAATACAGTATTAAAATGCAGAGAAGCAGCAAGTAACTACAAGACAAGCAGATAAGACATCTCAATTTGGAACGAAGCTGTAGAATCAGAATACGTTCTGTTGTACATCTTTGCTAGTTTTGGACTATTTCCTGGTTTTGGTAACAAGTTCAGTTTATCACTTGAAATTTTTGGCCTGTAATAAAGCTTTCTGAAAATATGAGTTTCGTGTGAAGCAAAGTTGCAGAACTTATGTTTATAAAATATAAATATGTAAATACTTCCTTCAGATATTTTATAATATATCTTATAAAACAATCATATTTAAAATATGATTATTTTATCATATAAGATATCTTATATGATAAAATACCTAAAGGAAAAACAGCACAAGCTTTTTAATGAACATTGTTGCTTTATTTATATTATATTTATTGGTGCTTTTATTCAAATTATTGAAACTTTGATTGGTAAAAGATTGCAGTTCTCAAGTTTAGTGTGTAAGATCACAAGATAAAGACATTAAAAAAAGGTATAGGAACGTAGACAACTTCTGTAATCGTGATTTATGACCAGTTTTTAATATCAAAGATGTGTGAATATCTCAGCATCCAAATCAGTGCCTGAATTATCTGAATTATCAGCTGTCTTCATGACAAACTCCAATAAATGTCTTAGGAAAAAAAAGTCTCTTAAAAATCTTCTGAGCCTTTTCTGTTTCAGAAGCTAAGTATTCTTTTTCTTGCTCTGAGATGGAAAAACAACTATTCATTTTTTTTTACTTCATTTTTTTTTCTGCTTCATTTGCCTTATTTCACATAGTTCAGGGCAGTGGTTATTTTCTGCTTCTCGTGACGTAGGAGTGAGAAAACTTCTCCTTTGTGTAACAGTTGCAAGTATTTTTGTCTCTTTCGTAATCTGGTTTTTAACTTTCTCCCCCAAACTTAAATTTTGAAAAAAATCACTTTCTGACAGTAATTTATCTAATAATTTACTGACAATGACTCTTTACTGCAGACATGTTTCAGTCTAAGATGTTATCCATTTTCAGTTGACTTTTCTGAAACAACTTCAGCTCCTGGGTTGCCTTCTTGCATCAATATTTCTTTATAAGCTATCTGAGTTTTCCTTTCTGTAATTGTGTAGTAGTAGCTGAAAAACTTTTCCAGTCTGGAACAGACCCAGTGTGCCATATGGAGGTTGTTGAATAGCAGGAGTGCTGGGGGAGTTCTTGGTGTTGAGGGGGAAAAAAAAATCCCCTTTTTATGGTGGTGTTTTCATCCATGTTTTTGATACATTTATGTATTTGCTTTATAATATAGTTATTTGAATTTTACTTTTGATTGTATAAGTGTATATACTCATGTTCTGTAAGCTATCACAGGTTTGCTTTCTTAGAGATGGGATTAACTAGAAAATTTTGGATTTAAAAAGAATCAAATGAGAGAAAGGGACACCTGAAATGTAAGTAAAATCTAGTAGATAAAGTATTGTCTCTTCTGCATTATAAATTAAAGAATATGTTTTCTGCCGCATCTTATAAATAGCAGGTGTATTTGGAAAGTATGAAAAATTTCCTTGGCTGAGGAAAAAAATCTTACAAGTCACGTTGAAACTAGTCTTACATTTTCTTGCAGCAGTATCTGAGATCTGATAGAATGTAATGGTTGTGCATTCTTGAATATTTTCAACACTTAGCAGATTGCACTCATAACTTTGAAGCTGCTATAGGTGACAGTCTTTGAGCGTTAACGTGTACAGTGAGATTTTCATTATAGTGTCTAGTAAAACATTACTATATTTTTCCAGTCTCCTCAGTGCTTACATATTTGAGGGACTTTTCAGCTAGTTTGTGGACCAGCTAAACCTGTTTTAAATTAGCTAGTGGCTGTGTCCTTTTTATTAAATAGTGGTTTATTTCAGGGGTTTATTTATTAAATGTGATTATTAAATGGGTAATTTGTCCCATAAATGTCATAATGTGGGTAACATTAGTGACATTAAACTCTCTTCTAATGTAGGCCTGACTTTAACATCACGTAAAGATTGATGATTGAAGGAAGTGGACTTCAGATTTAGTTTTGAGCCCAGCTGTAGGGGGGTGGCTTAAAAAACAAAGAAACTGGGAGGATCAAAGTGACTTAACACCGTAAGTCCTGACCAAAATAAATAAACTGTGTGGTTTGGAGAGTAGGAGCTAACAAAGGAAGGTCTTGTTACCTAGACAAAGGAAGACCTTAAACAGTCTTTCATCATCTTCTTGTAAAGATCAGATGTTAAAATAAAGGTGGATTTACAAGAACATGTAACATTTTATTTTAAAACATTTTTTTCTGAATCTGAACCATAGAGGCATGTGTGCTTGAACAATTCTTCCCATTTCTGTCTTCAGTTTTTCAGCCAGCGCTAATGTATATGTTACAGAGGTAATGAGGTTCCGTGATAAACTACTGTCCTATCCACTTCAATCCCATATAAAATGTTCTAGTATACGTTACAAGGTATGTTAAGGCTGGCAATTTTCATATTATGCTGTTAGCCTTTCTGCACATTTTGTAACATAATTTCAAGAGCATTCATTAAATACCCAATATTTAACTAGGAAGTAATTTAAAAAGTTGTTAGAAATAAAACATTTGAACACTTTTTTAAAGAAAAGCTTCATCTTAAAAAGCAGTAAATATTTTTAGCTTACTTCAAGTGCTTTTGTTGTTTCTGTGGGATTTAAATGCTGAGAGATGCCCTCAGATACTCAGTGTTGTGTGAGAGATGTAGAAGGGAAGCAAGGGAAGGTCATGCAGAAGTTGAAAACCTCTCGTTTGTTCCCAAAAGAGAAAAGAGAGAAAGATGTAGAGCATGGAACTTTTTTCCTATGTGAATACTTAGTAGAGAATCGATCAGATTGTAAAAATGCTGGTTTAAATGACTTATTCCTATCCTTTTGCTGTTCATTAGTTCTTAAAGAAATTCCCCTGTTTTAATAACACTTCACAATATTACTGAAATAATGGAAGTACTTAAAAATGCACTGAATTAACCATGTATCTTTTTTTTCCATAAGGGAAATTGTAATTTTTTGCTCAACAGCCAAATACTCATTTTTGCTATCATTAGGAATGTTTTTCCAACTTGCAGCCTTTACTGGAATAACATGTTTGCATTTATTTCATGCAGAGCACGTTACTGTTTTTACTGATTCTTGCAGTACATATTCTTTAATAGTTTAACCTAATGAGTCATCTCCATTAACTCTATTTATGACTTGACTTGCCAAGGAGGAAATTGGTTTTAATCACCTGCTCTAGCACTGTTGCTTTGTTTTTCACAAAGACCAAGTCCTGTTGACAATTGTTAAACGTGATGAAAATTCTTTTCATTAGATTCTGTATTTAAAAATTACTTTTTGTGGTGTTTTTTTTTTTTGATGTAGCTTCATGTATACTGTATGCTTTGCAGCTGCATAGACTTTTCTTGTTATCTAGTTTAATGTATTTACATGTATAATTCTGTGTAATGGAAGGGAGCTTTTTTATTATTATTATTACTATTATTTTCAATTGCCTGGGTGGGAGCTGTTTGTAGAAATGCCGAGTTGTTCAGGCTCCATGCAATCACCCAGTACAGCTCCCATCTCAGAGGAAGGACTAGCTCTGGATTTAGGCCACACTGCTGAGGAACACACAAAAGTCTTGCGTTTTGAAATAAGATCGTTTTTCATGTGATAGAATAAAGTGCAATATTTTGTGATATTATAAATTCCAGAATCTTGTGCATAAGTCTTAATTGATGGATAAACCTCAGAGGGAAAGGTTATAGGGGTTGGATGTGGGAGAAAGCTTTTCTTTCTTTAATTCCTCATTGGCAATATTACTTCCAGTGAGCTGAACATTGGAATCACTGGCTTGAAGTGGCAAAACATTCTGAGGAATGGGTGAATAGTGTATAGTCAAAAAGTGTTCCATATGCTCTTATTTTTGAGTGCCTATCCAGTGCTGTTAATCACTTAAATAATTTGTGTTTAAAATATGTCTTTGTATAAATTATGATTTTGTGTAAGGGTTAAGGAAAATTATTCCAAAATTACTTATGCTTCCTGGTGAAGACTTTGGAAATCATTTTTGGAAATGAAAGTTTTTCTTAAACTAGAAAAAATTTAATGAAAGAAGAAACTATAAAAGAAAATTATTTATAGGAAGGTACAGAAATGTCTTACCTGGTTTGTCAGATAAAGTTTGTTAGGGAGATGAATTCAGTTTCCACTTCAGTGAGAACAGATAGCAACATCGGTGTGAATTATATTTTGCTGTGTGCACTCGGAACTTGGATAACTGTGTATTAGGTTAATGATTATAATATGCAAACCTAAGTTGATGTGGTAAGTGTTCTTTTTTTGATAAGGCATTGTTTTGATGCTGTGCCTTACTGTTACTTTGGTTACCATTCCTTAGCCCCTAGCTGAAAGGTGAGTGCATACCTCTACCCGAATTTGGAAGTGTTTGGCCACTTCTTAATATTTATGTTGATACCTTGCTTTTTGCTATTTTGTAATATTCAACCGTACAGACATACATTTTTGACAATTTGTTACCATGAGTATTGCTTCATTTGGAGAAAAAGTCTAATTTCTTTAGTCTGGCATAATTGAAAGTCATGTTTCCAGAAAAACAGAAGTAACAGTTTATCAGTTAAGTTTAATATGTATATTATTTTTTATAACTACTAGTGGTTTTATTTTCAGTGTGGGAAAGGAATTGTATTTGGTACATTCTACTGTATCTCATCACAGGTGTCTTTCCAAAACTGTTAGTTTTGTGTTCTTATAGTCTATTTAAGGCTATACTAATATCTTTTAAAAAACTGAAGCATCATCTTGGCAATTTTCTATATGCTTCTGACTGCTGCTGTCAGTGGTTATTGGGGTGCAGGAACATTGCACGTGATAAACATTAAGTGCTCAAGAAAATCTTGTTTATAATACCTAGAAAAAAAACAAATTTTATACTATATTGAATGCACAATGTGTATGTAATTTGAAAAAGGTATTCAGTATTTTTGTTTGGGTGTAGTTAATGTTTAAAGGAGTTGGAAAAAAGGAAATACAAATTTTAATGCTTGCATCTGAAGTAATTGGAAAGTATGGTGCTCTAGTTGCCATCATTTTTACTAAAAGCCAATTATTCAGATGAATGGGACCCTTTTGAGGTTTGTTTACATTAGTTGTGTAATATGAGAATCATGCAACAGGCTTGGAAAACTTTGTTTTGAGTTAAAGAAAAGGTAAAAAGGGTTTATAAAGGATACTATAAAGAATTGTAATTTGAAAACAGGGTATTACTCATTGTTTTAAAGGCTATTTGTAAAGATTGCTGTACCTCACTACACATCTGTTGTAGAACTGTTGCCCTCGTAACTGTATGTCACCCATTTTTCTTGTTCTCTTCCAGTTTAAGTTGTTTTCCCAGGTACCTGCTGACTTCAGAGGTTAACTGCTTCCCTATGGATTTCTCTAGTAAAAAATTAACTCTCCTTTCTCTTGCTGCTCAATTTTAACTCCCTGTAATGGGTGGTTGGGGGTTGGCTTCAGGGGAGGGGCTGAAGCAGGCTGCTACTAAACAAGACGAGTAGTCGTGGGGAGGAAAAGAAGCCCTACGAAGAAAATTCCGTTCTAAAACTCTGTTCTCATTGTAACATTCAACAATATCAGCCAGCAGTGGTTCAGCTACTCTGTCAAAACCACCTGTTGGCATTTATTTCTCTGTTAGTTTAGGCAAATACCAGAGAACAGCTGACCAGGCTTACCTGCACTCCTTCATACTCGCATGTTAAAAAACTGTTAGGTCACATTTTGTGTGGGATAGGGCTGTATTTTCTGTTACAGGGATTCCTTCAAATAAAAGCTTTAGTAAATGTAAAAGTACATGTTTTAACAGTTAGCATGTAAGCATTTAATCACATTCTTGATATGTTCTGTCAGTTACTGTATTTTCTCTAACAGGAGATTTATCTTAAATGTGCTAATTCTGTGATAACTACGTAATAACTTCCCCATGCTGAAAACGTACAAAAATGCTGTGAATTGTGAACATAAAACAACAGAAATAATACTTATTGTAGGCATGTTGATAGGTAGCAGAGACCATAAGGCATGTTCATAGAAACATATTTGTCTATAGTCTACCATTGAAATATTTTTATATGGTAAAACACCAAAGTTAAAACTACAAAACACCAAAGTTAAAGCTACAAATGGCAAGTAATAACTTTGTGGGTTTTGTTACAAAGGTCACACGAGAGTAACAACAAAACGTGAGTGTCAATTCCACCCTTCTTGCTTTTTTATTTTACTGCTAACTGAAGACCTTCAGAATTTCAAGCTAAGAAAAAAGTGGTTTATTGTGTGGAGGAATCTTAGTATATATTATAGCTTGCTCGTGCTTTTATTCTTTGCAAAGAAAACTAGTTAAATTTTAGCAAGTAGTAGAGTTTTCTAGCTCTGTACTTAAAAAAAAAAAAAAAAAAAAAAAAATCCTTTAAGTGGCTTTGTACTTGGCCCTGCCTTGTATGGCATGTTTCGCTTTAGGGGGGAAAAAAAAAAGCACACAAACAAACAAAAAACCCCTGAATCTTCTAGTGGCATCAGTCCTGACTTTGCATTGCAAGAATTGGAAGCCCCCCCAAAGTAGGTTATGTGCAATAATTCAAAATCCAGTGCATTACTCATAGCTAAATAATATTTCTCAGCTTTTTGTGTTTTATCTGAAATCTGTTTTCACCCACATTTATGGCCATGCACATGTGCATGCACAATCCAACTGATATAAACTGGTAGCTATGGTGTCTTTCTGCCATGCTGGTTGAGTGATTGACATTAGGGATGAAATCCCACTTTTTCCTTTTGCCTCTTGATGTCAGGGCTGAGGTGTAGTAACAGACTAATATCACATACGACCCTGTTGATTCTGCAGCTGCCTATGTGACTGATCCAAGTCCAACAGACATTAAGTGAAATCATCTATGTGACTGATCCTAGTAGGATCAAGTGAAATCAGATGATTTCACTTCATGTCGGTTGACGTTGGAGTGAAGGATCTGACAAAGTCATTGCATGTTCTTTTATAAATGAAATCTACCATAGGTTCTAGTGTCAGAAGTCCTGATTAAAGTGTTCAACAACTGCCTTTTGTAGCTGGACCTTGAATTCAACTCATGTCTTTTAGTTACAAGGCCTTATGTTTCTTCATTTTCATCTCCACGCTAAAGCATAATCCTTCCAAAAATCTTAAGTACATTTCCTAGGTTAATACAAGTTCCCAGAGACAAAGTCACTGACTCAAGATCCTTTTGTCATACATCTTATGATAATTTCCTATACCAGCATATTTTTGCAAAACTATTGACCCTGTGCTTTCAAATGTTGGATATTGTTGCTTTAGATGTGCAGTTACAGAGGACCTTCAATTTTTGACATCCCAAAACACGTTTCAACTAAAACAAGTTTTGTGAAATTGATTTTTTTAAACAAACAACAATAACAAAAATATGAATGCAGTTTGACATGACTAATATTCAGTGCAAAAATTCAGTTGGGATAACAGAACAGTTTCCAAAATGTGTCTGAACTTGTAAATCGCAAGTGGAAAAATTTTCAGAATCAGGTAAATTTATTTTGTATACGCTTGTTCTTAATGTGTGTATATTCATTTGATGATGGAATATACTTTAACATTCTTACAGAAAATTCATTACAACCTCTTTTTGGTGCATCATTGTTTTTCACAAGCTGTGAAATTTCTATTTCATCCTTCTGATAGAAAGAGTAATACCAAACTTCCTTGGAATTATCTGTGCTGGGTGTGCTTTGTTTTCCCTTAAGTGATAACTTTTGCATATTGTTTCACAGCAGGACATGGCTCATGATAGTAATGTCAGAACTTTTTTGCTGTTGGATAATTGAGCATTGATTAAATCTGGATCAATTTCACATGTTAATTGTCTATTTAGTTTAAATGCATGATATGCTGTAAGTTCTTATGCTAGTTTCAAAAACACGGCCAGTGTCTGTACTGAGACAGCAAAAATGTACCACAATTGAGTTAAGTCAAAATTTTTTGAACAAAGTTGAATTGGCAGATTGAATTTATATACCGTAACACATCAGAGCTTGGTTTGCAGTCAACACCATCAATTTTGAGTCATAAAGACAGATTTGACTGTATTATTAAACCACAGCCTCTAGGCAACAGTGTAGTAAGATGTCTTTATTGATAATATAAATATACTGCTGATTATTGAAGAACATTGAATGAAGATGGATTGATTTTCAGTTGGTTACATAACTTTAATGAAACTTTAGATTGTATCTGATAAGTGAAACTTGTGATATTTAACCTTTAGCATTATGCAAAAAAAATGTACTGCATTGTAATATTGAACTTCTACATTTGATATTTATGAAAATAGGGCAGTATATTTAACTTTATTCCTTGCACAGTTCTGTAATTAACGGGAACTTTAGAAACTTGAGATTTTTTATTTTCATGGAATATATGGGAATGTTTTAAGTTCTAAGAATGATAGGTTGATCATGAAAACTATGTTTACTTTCAGAGAGAACAGGAAATGAGAATGGGTGATATGGGTCCTCGTGGAGCAATAAACATGGGAGGTAGGGATCTGAAGGAAAAGGCTTCTGTAATGTAAAATTTGTTTTTCTTTGGGACTGTACATGTTACTCAAGCACTATTCATTGGTGACAACTACTGGTAAAATCGAGTAAATAGTATTAGGAAATAAGAAAAAAAATGATACATTTTTATTCAAAACAGTTGTTTTTCTCTGAAAAGTATGTTTTGAAAATTGGTAAGAGAAAGAAAATGATCTTAAAGTCAAGAGAAACCATTAGGCAGGGTAATGCTCTAGAAATTATATGATGCAATACAGTAATGTTCAGTTGTGAAAGTGCTCAGTGTTCTTCTGGAGGGACTACATGATCAGAAAAGTTGGGACTGTAAGCGTAAGCAGTAAAATGATTTACACCTTAAAATAGGTCAGTTCCTGGTGACGTACTTCACAGAAGTTTAGCAAATAAGGTGGTTGGTGTCCTGTTTGCTTACTGCAAGTCTCTATTTGCAAATATTCTCAGTTCATTTTCGTGGTTTAGAGTACTGTCACTGCTAAAAACTGCTACTGTGAAATCTAAAAAAGTATGTTCTTCATCATCAGTATTTGTTCTGTATCTGCAGACTGAAACTATTTGAAATATTACTAAATCAGAATATCTGCTTTTAAACAAGACTGAAATTAAGAATGTTTAAAAAATGAAACTATTAACTATCAATATATATCTATAGGAGGCTCCCTGATTTATTATAAAAAAAATAATAAATTAGTATTTTGTGTATTTTAAACTTGAAAGTGTATATAAAGCTCACTAAATGCTGCAGCATGACTTTGAGTAATGTAAATTTATAGACTAAAGTACTTTTTCAGTCCCCATTTCAAATACGTTATCCACCACTTGCATTCACTGACTGAGAAACATTCATAGCCACAAAATGGCAATAGGCTGTTTCATTTGCAGAAAATGAAGAGGCTAAAATAATTCTAACAGAAATTCTTGTAAAGATAAAATTATCTAGAAATAGTAATCTGAAGCATAAATTGCATTTATTTGATAGCTGCATTTTTACATTTTTTTTTACATATTGTTTCAGCGCATTCTACTTGAAAATTTCAATTAGGAGGCTTTGTAATTATTGATATTGTGGAAACTGCTAACACCAGTTTTCCAGATTCATAGGGTATGCTTTTATTATACAGATTTAAAATATGTATTTTTAGTAAAATAAGTATTTATAGCAGTCGTCAGTTCCCAGCCCCTTACTTTTCTTGTCAGGTTTTCATAGAATCACAGAAAGGTTTGGATTGGAAGGGACCTTACAGATCATCTAATTCCATCTCCCCCTGCCATGGGCAGGGACACCTCCCACTAGAAGGAAGTTTAAATGCTTAACTATGATATCCGTCATTGTTTTGGTTTGTAGGTTTCTTGCTATGACTTCAGATTTTAAACTTGTTAGAAATAAATATGTAGGTTCAGAAGGAATTGCCATAACAACTAGCAGCTATTTTAAAAAGGGAGAAATAACCCGTACTGAATAGGTGAAGTGTATAGTTTTACAGTAGCTGGATTTTAGGAAAACTCTGCATAGAGACTTTTTTTCCAGACCATTAGCAACCCAACCACCAAAAAACCCCAAACTCAAAACAAATGAATAATTACAAAGCAAAACAAAGCAACCTTTGAATAATGGATGTTTAATCTCTGATCTTAACTTCCTTCCTCACGTAACATTTCTGTTGGACCTGTAACTTAATTTTAACTGGTCTTTCCATGTGCCACTTAAACCTTTTCATAATGTGGGACAGTGGCGAACTGGAGTATCTTTAGTAATGGAAAAACCTACATGATAGCGTTATTAGAAAGCAAGATACCTCTGAGATGGGTTTAACTAGTGTTGGGTTGATCTGTGCAGGACCACTCAGTTTTACATCATCTGCAGCAAACAAGTTCTGAGAGGCTCTGTGAAGCCACAGCACAGCACTTAACTAGATCTGCAGTGCTGGGAGTAGTTAATAAATCTCTCTCTAACCTGCAAAAAATAGCTTTTTGGGAACTATTTCTGCATTGCTGAGGGCTATTGACTGTGACTTATTGCCAGCTGTGCCAAACCTTGGCACATCTGAAGATCAAGGTGCTCTAACAGCCTCTTCTGAACTTGTGCAGGACCCTGCTCTCTCCCTGTATTTACACTCCCAGCCTTCCTTCTGACAGAACTTACAGCTTGAAAATGGCTTAATAGTGCAGTGAGGCTTACTGTTATAACAGTATTGTGAACTTGATGTCACCCTGGAAGAGGTATGGATATGTTTGTGTGGTATAGAGGGTAAAAACACTTGCAGTTGAAGGCTAGTGAACATCATCTACATATGTAGCTGGCTGGCTAAGTTTAATTAGCAGGCTGGTAAGCCATAAAAGGTAATTGAGCATTGACTGTCTCTAGTCATTTTTCACTACCAGCACTGAGTACTGCCAACATGACAGTCATATTAGGGCACTTCTAGCCTTTGAATATAGACGTTTCTCCTTATTTTAGCAATTTAGATTCCTTTTCCTTCCATGTGAGGTCCTTGAATGGTTGATGCTGAAAAATAGTTTTATTGGCTATTCAGCTATAATTTCGTCTTGTATTACAGCACAATATTTACTTGCTAAATGAACTGTTCACATTTGTGGGTAGTTAACGATCTGGGTTGAATATGCTGGTATTTTGGCTCCATGTTGTAGGGAGAGGTCTTGATGTATTTAGGACTAAGCTCAGGCAAGTACTGCTTTTTAAAATACTTTTCCCTATTGCTTCTAATAAACTTGTGCAGCACTTTCTGCAGCACTTTCTGATATAAGTGTATGATAGAGTCTAAGTTTATGATTTTAGCAGCAGTATCTTGATGTAGTGATCTCAGTGACTGCTGCGATGGGTGCTCAGTGCTGGTAATACAGCTGCAGTTTTGCGTAAGTGCAGATAATCCTGGTACTGTGTTTGTGCTCAGTGACCAGCTTACAGTGGTGGACATGTATATACATTACTGAAGAAGTTATGAACAGAGGTGAGAGGCTGATTTTTGAAATAAAATGACAATTTTTTTTTAGTCTGGCAAACACGTTTGATTTCTTGATTTATTTTTTTTATGTATGCATTATCATGACTTGAAATATACTCTAGATTCC
This sequence comes from Aythya fuligula, assembly GCF_009819795.1. NCBI lineage: Eukaryota > Metazoa > Chordata > Aves > Anseriformes > Anatidae > Aythya > Aythya fuligula. The sequence goes on from NC_045559.1 coordinate 188,725,957, forward strand.
AAAGGCATGGTTTCTTTTATTATCAAATTTCAGATGCGCACTTCTGGTTGAAGAGTGTGCATAACCATTGTGGGGACAAAAGAGTGCATCGCCACCAGTCTTAAAGATTGACATCTCATAGTAGCAGGCATAAATGATTTATATAATCAGACTTTTTCTTACAGCATGAAAAAACGTTTTGAATGCAGTTCACTTAAGTGTGTTAGTGGGTGCTGGCAGTGGTGGTTTCTAGCTCAGTGTTGTGACCAAATGACCTCTCCAGAAGAGCCAAAAAGGTTTTTAAGCTTTTCTGCTCCCTCCTCCAGCGAATCAGAATTTTCAAGGAATTTTATCTGTGACTTTAAATTCCAACAAAACTTCCTTTATTTCTGGTACTTTTACTATAATAACATGCATTTAAATGCAAGATTTCTTTATATCATGTTACAAATATTTCATTATAAAGTTGAGTGCCACCATTGATATCACTTTTATATGGTATTGCAGTGTATTAGTCTAGCATCAGCATGTAACATTAATACTGGTAGAACAGTTCTTGTATATTTACTGTTAAAATCCTGAAAGGGCCGAGTTGCCTTACAGCTATTAATTACTGCAAAATCACTTGAGATTTTTTCTAATTTGTGGTGTGTATAGTGCATATATATGTGCTATATGAACAGTTAAATTCCTGCACAGAAACAGTACAGCTATATTTAGCTGCAAAGTTCAGGCTTCTCAACTATGGAAGGCAGATTATGCAATGTGATAACAGGGAGTAATTAATCTGTTTAAAAGCAGATGATTGAGGTAAATGTACAGTCTCAAAGAATATATATCTTTTATATTTCAAGTATTGGAAGTCTTGTACATTTGGCTTTTTAAATATTGTAAATTGTTTGTTTATTCTTGTAAAATTCAGATAGGACAGCTCTAAGTATAGATTGTTTTGCATAGATGCGTTTAGCCCAGCACCTGCTGGTAACCAAGGCCCTCCTCCAATGATGGGTATGAATATGAACAACAGAGGAACTTTACCTGGCCCTGCAATGGGTCCTGGTCCTTCCATGGGACCAGAAGGAGCTGCAAATATGGGAACACCAATGATGCCAGATAATGGAACAGTGGTAACGTATCACAAATTTAATTCCTTTGAATAGATGTCATGTCTCATGGCACATATTCGTTACCAAAGATATTTTCACACTGAATAAGAGCATGCTAAATGGTTTTGAGTCTGTTAAAAGTAATTGATAAGACTTGTCCATGAACAACACGCAGAGAAAACCACTATTTGGTCTTAGAAGACCATTATGAAAATCCCACTTCCAGAAGGGTGACTTCTTTGTTCCATAACCAGACTTTTAGAATTGGGATTAGGTTTCATATTATTCATGGTAAAACTTTTCACATGTAACCTGTCTTGAAAAACTTGCTGATAACTTCTCAAAAGTGTTTTCTTTTTAAGAGGAAACCACATACCGGAGTAATCTGTAAACTTTAACGTTTGCTATTTTTTTGTTTTATGAAACTAAATCATATGTATTAGTTTGATTTTCCATAATCAGATGAAAAACTAAATGTTGGAAGTTATGCATAGTGTGAAGATATCTTTGTGTAAACTAGATTTTTTTTTAAAGTGACTTCAGTGTTTTTGTACTACTTTTCTAATGGTATTGAAAAAACAAGATTGACAGTAAACACAGAATAGGTATGTCAACAGCTGCTAGTCATAACTGTCATGTCAACACGGGAAAATAGTCTTGCCCAGTTGCCAAGGGTACTAGGAATGAATGTAGGGTATACATCTGGAATTTTTTTTATCAATAGAGGATATGCTATTGGGCTCCAATTAAAACACTGTCCATTTTTGCTCTGTTCTTAACAGCCAGTCATTTTTCCTAGCTGTAATGTCTTTTGTAGAGAAACAATTATAGCATTTTAAACCTGAAATTTATGTATGTTTAAGTATTCTTTTGTAAGCAGATGTTCTGGCAGTGGTGTGATATAAAGGAGTATGAGGTATAAGCAGTGATTCCATTATAGTTTTATTGGAACACTGAGGCACTTTGTAGCTGTAAATTTTATCTATGCCTTCTCAATAGCATCAGTCTCTGAGCTATTCTATAAAGAAATTTTGACAAAATTCTTTGATCCTTAAAGGAAAAGACGATTTTGATTAAGTGCTAAATGCAGAATGAGTCCGGTCTTCACCAGTGCAAGAAGACGACCTTATTTCATGTCATAGTGACCAGCTCATTTTGTGTGACTTCTCACAAGGATGGGGATGTGTCCGCTCAAAACTGGTGTTACTGACTGGTCACCTCTGGAACATACTTTTGTGATTTTATAGACACTGAAAAAAGAGGTGTGTGTGTGTAGGGGGGAAAGCATGCTGTCTTGATATCATGATATCAATCTCAAATTGTTTTTCTACAAAAAGTCATTCCAGTTATGGAAATGTAGAGAACGGAATCTACTGACACTTCAAAATGTGCTTTTTAAAAACAAAAATTTAACTTGCATTTTCTACTGCACACCACTAAAGGGATGAATTAATTGCTTCTCTTTTTTCATTTTGTAGTTTCAAGGTTTTTAATTTGGGGGCAGGCCCCTACAGAAAGGCATGCCCTTCTTGAGTTTTTGTTGCTGCTAGAAAGACACTTCAAAGAGTCTGTGAGGGCTGTCTACTGAAACACAGTTAATTTCCATTTCTGTTAAGAGAAATGGAGAATACAACTTACAGACCAGAAAGGTGGTTTTCATCTTTTAAAAATTAAGCGTTTTTATAAATTATATAGGGAAAAATGGAGTAAACTGCTTTTTTTGTTCTAGTTTTACTGCCATATTTTGAAATATATGTGAACATAATGTTTTTAAAATAGCTTTGTTTTCCTCATATCTTATTGTAGGTAGTTTACTACAGCAGATTTCTCTTTAACTGGATAGAGGAGTCTTGTTGGAAAGAGTTGTTTTTGTCCAAAAGTTAAATGGTAAAATTTAACAGGAGTATGCGATGAGCTATTTTTTAAATTTCATATCCATCACTAGCAAGCTGTAAGCATTTAAGACACTAAAAAATACGTATTTCTAACCAGTGCTGCAGATTTTAAGGTTCTTTGAGGGCAGTAGTAGATCTTTATACAGCTGTTGAATAACTGTTTTTCTTATACAATGTGAACTTTTAAATAAGCACATATATATATATATATATATATATATATATATATATATAAGTTCTAAATTCTATAGAACTTCATTTATATAGATAAAATACTGCTTTTAAATAAAAATATGCATATATACTTATGAATTAGGTGACTTCTGGAACTCTTGAGCTCTACTACTATTCCTGAAGTTAGACTTCTGAAGAACTATCTGATTCAGGCATATAAATAGCGAGACAGTCTTTAATGTGCCTTTTCAACTCTGAATACCTGGGCAGTTATGTAGCACTCTGCTCAGAAGGAATTTCTACTGAAAGTAACTGTCCTCAACAGCTGAAAGATGAGTTATTTAAAGATCTGCTTGTACCATACATCCATGCTTTTAATGATTTAACTTACGTTGAGGTAATGTTTTAAATTTCATTGTGTAGGGTTCTGTTTTTAGACACACAAATGCTGAATTATTAAGTATTCAGATGTATGTTTTCAGTTTTGAGTCTGAATTGTTAATAGTCAAGACTGTTTAAGCACATACACCTTAATGTTGAGTATGGAAATAAGGAACGTGTGCAACATTAACTGGATTTTCATCTTCTATTGATGCTTCAGGTTAAATTTCACTTTTAAACTAAGCATAGTCCAACTATGCATTGTATCACTAGTTACACTAGTTTATTTGAATTGGGATTTAAAAGTCTGTTTAAAGATCCCTGAAGTGCCATACAAAAGGCTGACACCAGGTAGTATGGACTGAAATGCATTTAATCTACACATTTGTGGAAATGTAAGCCTTCAGGTTATTTCACTGTTAAAAGAATAAACCTGCAGTCTCCAGAAATACAAAAGCTCAACTTTTTTTCTAGTTTGACAATATTTCTGTGTCTAACTCCTTTAACAGAGAAGCATTGTAGTCGGTATGTTAGGACTCGGGTATGAAATCACTGTTTGCTCTTCTGTTACGTAGAGAATATGTATTGTTCAGATGTGCTTGAAAGGATGAAGTTACATTCAGCACCAGAGTTGGTTTGCATACTTAAATTTCTAATTTTTCATTTACTTTACAAAGTTGGAGGGTAGCATTAGCAGTCTTTAATTTCCAGCTCCTTTTTGATAATAACTAATTGAATTGCTCCTTTCTTCCCCTCTATGTGTGATCCTGATTCTGCTGGACTATCTGCTGACCTTCCTGCCAACATCACTTGTGGGTTTTGTTGTAACTTACATTTGGCACGTTCCAAATGGACTTGTATTAGCATAATGAGAGATTCCCTCAAGGAGGTCCATCACAGATGGGTTCACCTCTGGTTAGTAGAACGGGCTCTGAAACTCCTCAGCCGCCAATGAGTGGTGTAGGTGCCGTGAGTGGTGGACCTGGTGGCTTTGGTAGAGGAAACCCAGGGGGCAACTTTGAAGGACCTAACAAGCGTCGCAGATACTAAAACTTATTTCATTCCTTACTGTTAAGAAATTCCGGTAAAAATATACGGTGATATGCCTTTATAATTTTAGCTGTTATCTGGAAACGGTTTTATTGTTATTGTAGTCTTTAAAACGGTTTCTTTTGTAAAACTTTTTTGTATTCAGTCATAGGCTTTGTAGTATAGAGCAGAAATGATGCAGATCATAATGTAAGGCAATGTGTTTGTGACTAGCAAAATACAATGTGTGACTATGCTGTAAAACATGCAGTTATCTGATTACAATAAAATATAAAAATCACTTGAAAGGATTTTGGGAATGTTATTACTAATACTGGGTGAGAATAATTTTATGCTTAATTATAAGTGGCATTTTCATTCTTAGTATGTAGCTTCTACTGTGTGTCAAAAAAATCTATTAATAGTGAACGTATTCAGCTAGAAGTGCATGTTGCAGTACATACTATGAGAACTTACATTGCAACTGCTTACCTTTGCTTCAACTTTTAGAGCATCAAGTTTTATACAAAGTGTTTTCTTAAGGACACTGTGTCCTCTTTTGTTTCAGTCTCCCTCTGCAAACTTAGTCACAGCAGACTTACAGTGTATCTGTCATTCAAATCACTGAAAAAAATAACTTCGGAGGAAAGAAAAACTAAACGAAAAACATAAAACCTCTGGAAAAGGAATCTGTATGTTTACTTTATTCATGATGGTATGAATGAATTTACCTAAACTATACTTGTGCAGAAGAAAAATTGTTGTGACATGAGTGTGTTGTACTGATTGTTAAAGTATCCTGTCATCGAAGGGAGGAAACACTTGTTCAAGCTGGTTTAAAGCCTTCCACTGATGTACGATGCATTATTATAGATATATATTTCCCCCACTGGTTGCATTGAAACAAATCTGTTATCATCAATTAACTGTTTAATTCAGAGGCAAATAGGGGTTTTCTAGTTAAAATGGTTGTTTGCTTATAGCAGAGGATTCATATGCATCTAGAAGGACTTGCACATAAGTATTCTTGAAAAATGTTTTGCAGAATGATAAATTTGGAAAATATCCATTCCCAACACAACACACACTAGTTTTGCAGAATGAGTATTGAGATTGGAACTAATGATAAAGCTGCTTAAGAAGCTTATGTTCAGATTTCAGCAGTCATGGAAGATGATGGAAAAGGCCTATTGGTTCTATTCCTGTAATGGCAAGAAAGTAGGGATATGTTTGGTTACTATGGCTTTTTTTTTTTCCTGTGAAAGTGTTTTGTTTTGCATCTGTTCTTATGTTTTCTCAAGTAGAAATAATTAAAATTTATATGCATGAATAGTGATACTAAATTGCTTCAGAACTGATTTAAGATAACATTGTGCCCTAATTATATTGGAATGGTATGTATGTAGCTCAAAGCATGGGATGCAAGCAGCAGAGAGCATGTATGTGTTACTCTTTAATATAGCAGTGATGGTCTTGGTGAATTTAACTGTGAGTAAATGAGTAAAATTTAAAAAAAAAAAAAAAAAAAAAAAAGAGGCATTGCTAACATTTTGGAAGAATACTGTTTGAATTGCCAATGTTGTATGGCCAAAGGTAATGCGAGATCGTTTTCTTAGAATTCAAGAGTTACCATATGAATAAGTCCTCACTTGTGACATCTCTAATTACTAAACATTTTCTTCTTGACTATCTTTAATACTGCCTTTTTTGCTCGGAGACGCATGCCACGTTATGCAATAGCGAGTTAGGTTTAAAGTCTGACATACTGTTCCCTCCTTGATACACGTATCACGTTACAGCACTCATTCTTCCAGAAAAAACACCTGCAACTGCTTTTCTTGAGCATACTGGTCCTGGAAATCTAACATTTGGGAAAATCGCTGCTTTTTCACTAGGTATAAATTAGTATTTAGAGCAATTACTTAAGATTTCTGCTTTCATGTTCTGCATTCAGTTGAAAATGCAGTTTACATTAGTGTGTATTAAGGTGTGTAAATACTATTTTGTCCCATCTTTTCAGGCCTTGTTTTGAACATAGCATTTTTATGGGGATTGAGAAAGATAGGTGAGGTTATTAATTCCAAACTGCAAAGCTGTGAGGGGAACATGTTTTAAACAATGTAACCTGAACTAGGTTCAGGAGGCTTGTTCCTTTTTTTTTTTTTTTTTTTTTTTTTTCCCCAAGGAGAAGGCTGTGTCACTTGGCCCTTTTGGCCAACTCCTGTGTATTCAGGTAGATAAGCTAGTATCTCTGTAGTATCTAAATGTGTTTCAGAAGTTCATTAAGCATACCTAATCTGCAAGAAGTGCTTCCTTCTTCCCCAGCCAGCCTCAGACTGTCTTAAGTGCATATGTTTGCACTGCATTTTTTTTTTTTGCTAACAAACCAAGCTATGTATTTACTTGAAAGTTCCTGTATACTTTAAGTGTAACACTGGTGATTTTCACTCCATACTTAATAGCCACCATCAATATTAAAACTTTTGGTCATAAATGGCTCTGCTGCATGCTAGAATGCATGTTTATCTGCTGTCCTTACTACAGAAAATCATCTAGTCTTTAAATATCCATGTAACAAGCCTTTAAGTCTGGAAAGAAATATAGAAATGTTGAATTTGGATGCACTTTAAACATTTTATGAATTCCTTTTGTAGCTAATGACAGGCTGCTAAGTTCTGCTCTGAATAAAATTTTTCTTAGGACTGTCTGGCCATGTTGATTGTATGCAGCTCAATGGTAAAGGCAGTGCTTTTCATTTTGCCATATGTGGTAGTAACTGGCTAGCTCTTCAGCAAACAATTTTGTTAAAAAAGGATTGGTCCTAATTAAATTGTTAAAAATGGTAGGGAGATATGGCCGACCAGTGTTTTTGCTTGAAGATACAGCCCATATGCTGGAAGTGATTTATTTTTCTTGTTCCTCATCAAGCTTAGTAGTAGTTTATCAGCTTTTCTTGTTCCTCATCAAGCTTAGTAGTAGTTTATCAGCTTTTCTGTGCACACATATACTGAAGTTCTGAACTCTTACCATTTTTGCTGGGGCAGTGCAAATGATCTTGCAAAGGATATGAGATTGTAATGGAATTACTTCTGGTATTTTCTGAGTTTTTAGATTATTCTTGAAATCTTGATATAAATTGCTTAATTTTTTTATGAGATACAACTTCAGTACTTGAATATAGTAAAGCTTAAATATTTGTATTACTATTCCATATAAGTAAAAAGCAAAGCTGACCTTAAGTTGTTTATTGTCTACATCTATATTTTATCCAGTTCAATCTAAAGATACACCAGACTGGTGACTCCTATTAGAAAAGGGGTTATAACAGATGGCAAAGACACAATATAAACTGAATATTATATGAACTTAATTTTAACCATGCTCAACAGGATTTTGTAGTCTGCACTCATTGAGATCCATAGTATATTGTCATAGGTTAAAATTTATACCAAACTCATTGTTCCCTCTTTAGTGTCTTTTCTCAAAGTTTAAAAAAAAATTACGTATTCTTTTAACAAATGATGACACAAAAATGCATCAACTCCATGAAGTACTGATTGATAAACAGTTGCAATCTGCCTAGAGATAACTTGGCCCAAAAAACCATGAAGTAATTGATCTAAAGGAACATTCTGAAGTAAAAAAATAAAACCACAACAACAGCCTTATGTTTTGATGAGAGATGCTCAGCAAATAAATGGTGTGCTCTGAAGGCATGAAGGTCATTTTACTTAAGCATATTGAGGGAACAAATTTTTTTGGCATACGATTTCCAATAAAGAAAAAATGTATATTAGATAAGTCTTTTCTCCAATTAATATACAGCAATGGAGCTATTAAAATAGCAGGGAAGGCCAGGTGGTGACTAATGGGGTCAATTTCCATTGGGCCATAGGTGTGGATGGACGCTCAGTGCCATTCCTAGGCGTGGAGTGGTGCCAATCCATACGTAATCTCACACAGCCTGCATCCAGAGTGTCTCGTTAGCTCATGCTTTGGGCTAGGACTGGGGGACTTGATAGCATATTTTCCAAATGCTCTTTAACTGTTTCCTTAGGTGCCCTGAATTTATTGATTTGGGCACTGTGCTGCCATTAACGTGAAAAATTATTTTGGGATTTGGTGCTTTCCTTGGGGTGTTAGCTTAGCTCTAACATGAGGGAGTATCAGTCCAACCTGCCTCATCCTTCAGTAGTGGGGAGGCAGCGAGTGTGGCCTGGGAAAATACAGGGGTCGGACATTGCTCTGTTAAGTTGTTGGTTATTTCTTTCATGCTCTTTTGGCAGCAAACACAGGACTGCCTCATCCCCAAAGTATTTGTTTTCATTAAAATCAATTTGATGAAATGTGAGAATTTAATAACAGTAGAATGATTGAGTTGCATTATTTAGTCATGTATAATGTTTTTTTCCCATAGGATTGCCTTTTTGCTGCCTTTTAGGATACACCATAAAATATACTTAGGTGGCCTCTCAGTTTGGCCTTTTGCTGAAGAAATTTGTTGTGTAAATTTGTATTTTTTCCCCATAGAATGTTTTTAAAATCATAGCTGAAGACTTTTTTTTCTAAAAATTTAAGTTGTAGAATAGACTGAATATCCAATTTTCACAAAACAATACTTTCATCTTAAATACACATGAAACAAGCCTTCTGTGTGTTCATTTTTCATGGGATAGATTTAATAGGTCTTTTCCATCTTGAACTTCCTTAAGCTGTGATTAATTGGAATTTGGAGGTATTCATATTAATTACTTTAGCCTGATGTCTAAAAGTGGCAGGAGGATGACTTTCTTCAGAAAAGCAATTAACAGCAACCTTTTTTTCTCATTGAAGGAAAAAAAAAAAGAAAAATCGTTTGGAGATAAAAACAGCATACATATTGGTAAAGTAATTTAAAAAACTGCTATCATATAATGATTTTTATGCCCATATTGCATTAACAGGGAAAAAATAAAGCTTTATGAACCTGAGTAAAAACAATCTGAGTAAAATCGTGCTGGTTTGTATGTAGTCCCTTAAATAGGGGACAAAATGCCTGTAATAAGAGGTATGAGATTGAAAAGGAACTTCACTGTGTTACTGCATCCAGGTGTTGATGATTTCTATCACTTTGTGTTGGTAAACAGTTTGTCTAGAGCTTCTATTGTTTGTAGTTCTTCTAGTGTGCTTTTTTATATCTAATTTCTGTAGAGTAAAACATAGCTGTATAATTTGAATTTACATGCTAAATGTATGTGAGACATAAACTGCTTGACTTAAGAACAGTGAGAATAAAGATGTTGTCCTTGCCATTGATTTCTCAGTAAAAAAAAAAAAAGATTGCACACAACCTTGAACAGGAGTAAGTGTGAAGTCTTGTATGTAAGTTGAAAACAGGGGAAGGGGGGAATAAAGAAACATAAAAATAGGAGAATTGTGGTTTACTTTTGTATCTTCACTAGATATACAACAGTAACTTGAAATCTTGTTCTACATGAAAATCACAAGCTCATGGTAACGGAAAACAAAGAAATACCAGTTACACTAGTGTTTTTGATTTTTTAAACCTCGAGTTTAGCATTTTGCAGACCGCCAAGGAAAATCAGAAGAATTGAAATGAATTAATAAATGGATTTTTTTTAAATACTCATGAGTTACAGGGATGGTCATTGCAATAGGCTATGTTCTGTGTTACTCTTGAAAAGTTCTTCTGTAGGACTTGAATTTTGTCTGGTTACAGCAACTGCCTACAGTGCACAAGCCTCATGGTTTTGTAAGTATGAAACAGCTGATTTTAGAATGGTTAGCTTCTGGGAATCCAAACTTACACTTAGGTATTATAGCCAGAGAAGCAGCAAACAGTGTAAGGGGAAAGAATACTGAGTATTTCCTGGTGTTTATGGAATAGAATTAGGGTATTCTCCTCAGTTTCTTTAGCCCTAATTTCACTGTAATAATTTCTGCGGAAGGGACAGTAGTTTTAGTGAACATTTTTGGGAAAAAATGGTTTTCTTTAAATAACCACATACTGTACTGGTGGAAATAGGAAACATCATCAGTCTCAAAAGATGCAGAAACCACAAGCATTTATTATAATTCCTTTGCAGATGATTGTTCTTCGTGTTTTTGGCATTTTAACGTGCTTCCTTGTTTTTTTAAGCTCCAGTATGGATACTGCTGTTCCTCCATTATTTGCTGTAAAAGGATTTATTCTGCAGTGCTGTTGCTAAGCTTAAATATTTGATCTAGTGTAAAATTCCAGAAAAACCTTGTGTAAACCAGTTATTGTAGTACTGCAAAGTGCAGTCTTTGAACTACCAGCTGGAAGTGGTCTTCTAAGCTGCTTACAAATGTTTTACATATTTGTATGCTGTTGGGAAATCACCAACAAATCTGAAATCTATGTACATTTTAAAAAACGGTAATTCAGTACAATTGCTGCAGGTAGGAATAGTCATTTGCCCTCCTTGCTGCTTGGTCCTGCTGCTTGCCTGCTTTGTGCCACCCTTGCATCTCTGTGCCCCGTGCTTGGTGCAGTGAGTAGGATAAAGAGAAATCCCAACTATAGGACTGATTCTGCTCATCTCATGTGGAGGGAAAGATCAGCAAGGAGGGGGCAGTAGAACAAGATGCTCCAGAACTGTGGACACAGGTTAGTTTGTGCTGTACCTGCAGAGAATATAGAAAATATAGTTTTATGTATGTCTTCATTAAGTGAGATTGGATACTTTTTCAGTACTTCTAGGAAATATATAGCTTAGAAATAGGTAAGAAATATATTTAGGGTTTCAGATCTCTTGAGTGGCATCATTCCATTTTACATTCTTAGTGATAGTTGACCTAAGAGGGCCACTATTTGAAATAATGAAGAATCAATTTACCACTAAAATGTTGAGCCAGATTCAGTGAGCTTGGCCTGTCTGTTCACTTCCTGCAGTTTCCAGAAAGCTATATGCAAGTCAATAAAAAATGAAAAAGTGTTCTTCGTGCTTTCTCCAGGAAAGATGATATGTATGGTTTTGGAGAAGCAAAACTATTCCAATATATTTTTTCTTTGAAGAAAACATACTCTGCAATTAGAAAGATGGAAAGCACTGTCTTTTAAAAGGCCGACATTCTTCATTCTTTGATAACAATAGCACTGCATTGTTTCAAATATTCCTGTAAGCACTTTTAAGTGATGAAGGATGAAAGGTAAGCTGCAGCTCCAGTTTCAATCAACTTTGAATAATAAAAAGTCTTTCCCGGAAAGCACAGGAAGAAAAGTCCAATAATGAAACAGCAGTTCATCTCATGTTTTGTGCCAATGTAGAATATTTTGCTTCTAGGACTCTCAGCATGATACTGGTCTGAAATGATGAACCAGGGCTGTGCCACGTAATGCAAAAGTTGTTTTTGACTTAACCTGTGACAAATGCAATTACTACATTTCCAAAACTGAAAATTCAGAGTTCTGAAATAAATTGTTTAAAAAGAAGGGGGAAAAAACAAACAAACAAAAAACAAACAAACAAACACAACACTTACATATTGCATCACATGTCTATAAATGAAAATTGTCAACTTGGCAGTTGAGATGTCCATGTTTTTAGAGCTATTTAGTATATGTGCCAGTTTCTTGTTGCCATGTTATGCTTTCCATGCAGCTTTTGTAGTACCATTTAATGCATGTTTCAGCATCATTAATTCTCGCATCTCAGTTGTGTATGGTTTTATCTTGTGTTCACGCTGCTGAATGCAAATGCCTGTAGAAGGGGGGTACTAGAGCATTTGTTTACTGTGATGTAACTATTGTTTAGTAGTTTTTCATTGCTGAGCTTGCTTTATTTTGTGTTCACTTTCCATGTTTTGTGCAAAATATGCTTTTCCTATTGCATATGAGGGAAAAACGTATCAAGTCATTTAACTGTGTTTATTAAGTGTGTGTGTGTTAGCAGGTTAATTTGTAGTTATTCATAAACTGAAATCCTGAAGATGCATCTTAATGTTTCTAAAATGACTGCTGGCTCAGTAGAATAAATTCTCTTGGAATACTTTTCTGCATGATTACGTGTAGAGTTTTTATGCTTATGGGCCACATCTGTATTTATTTAAAATTAAAAAAAAAAATAAATCAATGTCCATAGGTCATTTCTAAAATTACAAGTATGTGTACAAAACAGTAATTTAATCACAAATGACTTGATGTTTGCTCTAAACAGTACTGTAATGCTCCAAGTTGTATTGAATATAAAAAAGGTAATTAGTTTGAGTTACTTCATTTTTAAAGTGAAACTTAAAAAATTGTATTCAGAGTAAAAGAGTGCACGGGGGGGAGGAGGGGGGAAATAATACAAACTTGTGGAGAAATGATGCTCTTGTCTGAGTTGCTTTATATGTTACTGGCCTTGTATTTTCTACTATTTAAAGTGAGATCATTGTGCAGAACTATTTGTTATAAAGACTTATTAACAAAAAGAATTACCACTTGTCTTGCTTTACACAGTTATTAGTATTAACTCATGTTAGCATCTTTAGAATAGTTAAAGTAGAATTGGTTGGGTTAGGTGCATGTACTTTACTGCTGATGATGCCATGCAGTGTGAATATCAGAAATAGGGTAACTCAATGATGGTAGATACTGAAGACTGATACTGTGTTTTGCCTTTAAGTCCAGTTGGATAAATGCTCACCTTAAGCATTAGTTGTGCTATCTTTGAAGTGAACTCTTTCATGTATCCTATTCCGGTTAACCATTAAACTGATTTTCTTAGGTGTCTGATATTTTGGGGAAATAAACACTGATTTTAAAAACTGCCTGCAACCTCAGTAATCACACTTACATCATTTGTGTCTCTACTTTATTGCTGTAGTCACAAGTTTTAAAGTGTTAATCTGTAGATTATTCTAGGAGAGGGCAAAGGTTGCTTAATTATTGAGGCCTTAGGTGGGAAAAAATATGTAGAATCTTAATATTTACAGTAAAAAAAAAAATCTTTAAAACTGCAGTGTCAAGGAAGCTGAATGGTGTATCTTTCAAGAAGGTGCAAGAGCTTTCTACTAGAGATTTTATATATTTGTGAAGTATTACACCTCTAAATCTTTCACTGCTCTGACATGGAAGACATTGTGGAGCCCAAGCCTTCGATTTTATGGTGAAATATTACGGTGAATTACTTAAATATTATGGTGAAAATTCTGCGTTTTCTCCCTTCCACAAAGTTTTAGAAGTGATGTGAGGAAGTAATGTGATGTTACTGACTGTACTGTTGGGCTGAATCCTGCGTCTCTGAAGATTGTCATTGGCCTCCTCTGGGTATCATTTAGGACTCCTTTCCTTATTCTGTATTCCAGATTTTCTTTTGCTATAAAAGGTTTTAACTTTTCTTAATGATATGATCTGTATAAGACTATTCAGGGGTTGTAATACATAAACTCGATACAAATAGGTTAGAGGAAAGGGAAGATGTCAAATGCATAGGAAAAACAGTTCTTCCTATCACTTGGCAAGTCATTAATCCCCTGTGCTTTGTTAGTATATGAATATCATGTGTATGATATCACGTATATGTTTTTAACCTGTTGAGTGTTTAAGAAGAGGATTAATGGTGATTCTTGAAAGGAAAAATGTATTTCTTTTAATTAAATTTAAAATTTTCTCTTGTAAACCAATACATAAGTAACAAAATACATTAGAACTTCAGTAGCCTTCCTTGTTTCATAAGCGTGTGGAAAATTCAAAATAGAAAAGAGCTCTTTGTGAATTTACACACGGGGAAAATGGTAAGAAAATGGTAACATGGAAAAGCAGGAAGACATGTTCTGGCCTCATCTTTCCGTTCATTTCATCTAAAATTCTTGTAAAATTTTGGAAGCTATGATAGAATTTAAAGCGTTATATACGAGTCTTGGTAAGCTTTCTTTAAATTTCCTGAATGCTGTTTCAGACTTCTGCAATAAATGATACTAGTTTATTGTAAATATGTAAATAAAATACATGCTTTAATGGACAAAATAAGTCTGGAAGCCTGTGTTTCATGAAGATACGGAGGAAAGTAATGTCCATGAGAAGTTTGCTATGTTTTCTCATATTTTTATTTTTTGCCTACATTACCTAAAAGGAACATAAATGGAAATTTATGAATGATGTATAAGGGAAGGCTGAATATATAGGCCAAAAACATGCTGGGGGGAAAAAAAAAAGTTTAAATATGTATAACTTAATTTGATGCTTCTTCGAGTAGAGAAATAAGCTCCTGTCTAAAAATAAGTGCTGTACAATAGAGGTCCTGTTGATTACAGATTTACTCTTTGCCTTGGTTGTGGCAAGACAACAGAAATAGGGCTTCCAGGATTTTTTTTTTATGATTAACAATGATGCCACAAGGATGCCCTTTAAAGTTTTCATCATCTTCCCTGTGGCTTAGTGAGTTTCAGTCACACAGTGGCAGCTACTGTAGTCTGGGAGTTCAGTGGTGTAGTCATGATGACTGAAGTACATGAAGTTCTTCATACATGAAGTACTTCAGTCACCATTTGCTCATGCCACAGCTACATTTGACTTGGCTTACACCTCTTCAGTCACTGCAATGCACTTCCAAACTTTACCTTTTATGAAGTATAGATGCGATTTTTCCCAGTGAGGTGTAATACAAACCATTACATTTGTGCTATCAACACCACAAATCCCTTTGATAATTCAAGATATGCCAGAGAAAAAGAATCTGGCTGATTATTGCAGTCTGTTTCTCTGATTACGTGATAAAGGTGTGAAGTCCTGGTTCTACTTTTGTCGCCAGGTGCTGAGTATCATCTTTAAACTATTTGGATATCTACATTTATTCTAGTTTACACACTTCAGTGTAAACTAAAATCACATAAATCTATATACCATTAAGCGTAGTAGTCAGATGCTGATCAGATGTAAGAGCTTGAAATCTAAGTTGGCCAAAGTAGGCCTAGCATGGTGATAAAGTTTTGAGAAAGCAGGAACAAGGTCGAATGGACTAAGGGAGCTCTTTAGTAGTTGGTCCATAAAAAACAGTAGGAGAATCTGTTAACTTTCCAAAGAAATGGATGCATCAGACAGTTGCACAAGTTTGGCTTTGTGATACGAATTTCCTTGAAGAAATCACTGCTTGCTTGTGTGGAGTTTCTTTTCAAGACATAGAAAATGATGTTTATAGTGTGTTAGATGGACATTTTGTCATTGTGTACATCAAAAGTTGGAAACAGGTAACTGAGGTATCTTCTGTGTTCCAGCCTGTGTTCATACATGTTTTCTCATTAATGTGTTTGGTATTTAGAAATTTGTCACCTGACATGCTTTTGATAACTTACTTTTAATATGTGAAAATTACAGTATGAGCTTACATCTCGAAAACTGAGTGAACTCCAATGAGAAACATAAAGTCAGTCTGTCTTTGATTCAAAATATTTTAGTTATGAATATGATGCCAACTGACCTGCCCTTGTGTGTAAGCTGACAAAAAAAGGAAGCTCCCCCTATTTCTTTCTTGTGTGCATTTGTTCTGGTCAAACCTGGTTTCATCATTAAAGCTTTCATACTTCATTGTTTCCAAAGTAAGAAAAGTTTAGCCAACTGGAGAGTCATTCAAGGGCCAGGGGGAGGGGTTAGTTTTAATAATATTTCTAGGACACAACGAGGTGTTCAACAGTTAAATCTATTACTCAATTACTGCTAGTATCATCCTCTTTGGTTCTCTTCACAACATATTAGCAGATGCCTCCTTAGCTGTGTCTGAGAGCTGAGGCTTATTGCTTTTTTGTTTGATTTTCACTCAGCTGTTTCATTTTGGGTAGGAACAATATCTTCAGGTAGGAGCTACCTCTGTTACCATGCTACTCTGTCTGTTGTAACAAAGTTGAAAAATCTTAATTAGTATCAGCATTATGTCCAATTGTACTGTTAACAGACAAAAAAAAATCAAGTTTCAGGTTTAATTTGCCAGATAATAAATCTTACTTAGCAATAGCAAGTTGAGAATCTGCTCTCTGATTTTACGTAGTGTAGTTCATCATATATTCGGCCTTAAGTTTTTTTGCAGGTTCTCTGGTGTTACTGTGCATAACTGCTAGCCCTGGTTTGAGTAGTTATCTGCTTAGACCGGGCAAGTGCAGGCAAGGACTAGTTATACCATGTTGAAACAGATAAATGTCTTCATAAAAACACATTTTTATGAGATTTGGTAGTTTTATTCCACATTGGTTTGTTTTTCATAAACAGGTAAGTTACTTCAGTGGACCAAGAGATAGAACATTTGCAGAATACCCTGCAATTTGTTAATGCTCTTTTGTTATCTTTGTCCAGAAATACAGATTATATTTCCTGTGTTCCAATCTAATGTAAGATTCTAATTTTTTCCTACCAAATATGGCTGTATTACACTGGAAGGTAGAAGTAGCTGTTCTGTGTTTGTCACAATAAAGCAATCAGAAATCAAAATTGTCACTCAGCAGAATTAAAAGCATAGGAAGGAAATTCCAGGTAAAATATTTACAAGACCTTTTAATAGGACAGGAGGCCATGGGCACAGCCGGGCACCCAGGAGGCTCCCTCTGAGCACCAGGCAGCACTGCTGTGCTGGGCGGGTGACGGAGCCCTGGCACAGGCTGCCCAGAGAGGCTGTGGGGTCTCCTCCTTGGGGATCCCCAAAACCCCCTGGGCAGCCTGCTCTGTGTGTCCCCTGGTGCCACCCCTGCCCAAGCAGGGCCTCCAGAGGGCCCTGCCAACCGTAGCCATTAATTTAAATAAAGCTTTGACTTTCTTAATCTATATAAATTAACGTTAAAACCTATTAAATCATTAGCTGCTTGATTGCTTCCTTACTAGGTTTCCTTTTAATAAAGAAGTATCTCTTGCTTAGTATTGCTACGATACGTTTTCAAATGGAGTGCTTCAAAGATGAAAGCTCTTTGAGTGAAACGTGAATTGTTTCTCGTTGTAAAGACCATACAACCACAGCCCTTCCCTTGTACCCTGGCAGTCTTACGGCTTCGGAAGTTGTAGCCCCACAAAGATAACTAATTCTTCTCTTTATTTTGGAAGAGGAAGTTAGGACACGGGCCTAACTTGGCACCTGCTGCAAAAACGACAGGTAAGGAATCTTACAGGAGGGAATGGGGAATGTTGTGTAAAGTTGTGTAATGCAGCATTGCTATAACATGTCACAGGTGAATGCTCTCTATATCAGCTAGTTTCACAAATCCTTAGTGATACTGTCTTTTTTCCTTTTTTTTAAAATATTAAAGAAACTTGGATTTTGCAAAACCCAGGAAGTTTCCCTTGAAACTAGACACCTCCCTCCATTTTTTTTTGAAAATCTAAAATATTCTTAAGCTATTGAGATCATCACATCTGAGCTGTATATAAATTCTTTTCTATAATACAAGGCTTTTGCTAATTTTCAGTGGTGTTAAAGTGTAAAATCTGAGTAAACTAGTTCCTAGGCTTTGCTTATACGCATCCTTAGTTTCTTTAAACAGCGTTTTAAAAAAGATTTGTAAATCAGGCTGAATTAACATGAATAAACTATGCATATTTCTAGAATCTCTAGATTTTTCTAAGTGGTTCTCTCATCTCAGCATATTTGTAAACTCACTTTCAGAGTGCATAGTACAATAACATCCTGACTTCTGGCTGTGTTAGAGTAGTAGCGGAATAGTGATTGTACTCAGATACCTGCTAGTTGAGCTGGTGTAACTGTCTGGTTTACAGCAGAGTTAAGTTCCAAGCTCTGTATGTAAACAGGTTGTATGTTCCTGATACTTGTTGAATTTGCTCTGAAATTCTACAACCTGACTTAAAGCAAGTTCATGAAATTTTAGCTGTAACTTCAATGCTGAGTGATAGAACTGGTTTAGATGCTAGAGTTTTCTTTGAAGTCACATCTATGCATCACTTTGTAGGGGAAAGAGATGTTGAGGGTTAAAAGTTATTCCCTTGTTCCTTTCAACAGCTCTGTATTTAGCTGATTGTGATAAGGCGAGGTATGGTAAAGCGCTCAGGAGCTTTGCATCTGTTTTAAAAGGCACATGAGTTCTGAGTGGAGAAAATGACACTATGGCTTGGGCAAACTCTTTCAAACTGCTCAACATGAATACAGTCATTGGAACTAGAAATCTGGACACCAGAAGACTTCACAGCTGCATTAATGGTGATGTGTAGGATGGCTAATTGTGAAAGTAACCTTCGGGTGGGCTAGCTCTGCTGCAGATTGCTTGGCCTGACACAGGAAGGTTAGTGAGCAACACAGGGGATGAGCCAGCAATCCAAAATGTAGGGTGGAGTTGCTGTTTTATATAGGAATATTTTAATGACTGTGTATGACTATGGCCTCACAGTTAATTTTTGTTTTTGTTAAAATATATATGATAGACTACTTCGTGCAGTAGGGGGTCTGTGATGTTAAGAACTTAAGCACCAAGTTCCCTTCTGCTGATCAAATCCAAAGTTCTTGGAGATCTTAGGGAATCTTTACATTTTACCAAAAAAAACACCTTCCATCTAGAAATATAATGACTCCCCAGTGAAGACTTTTTTGTAAAGTTTACTATGTCCTTATTTTGTTTTCAAATTTGGGCCTTGCTGAAGCTGCACACATGAAATCTTTGTCCTTTTTAAGATATTTTCAGACATTCATCGTTGCCCAAATACGGAAGAAATAATTTGCATGAGTGCAGTTTTATTATCCAGGCAAAACAAAAATAAATCCCTGGATTACAGTATTGTTACTGGTAATGGCTTTATTATCTAGTCACCTAGACTGTAGTAGTAACTAGTAATTCTAGTAACTGTCACCACCTTTTCTTTTTGGAAATGTGATTCCAGAAAAGAAATATTAATACTTTCACATTCCTTATTCTGTGTAAGTTGCTAACTTCAGATACCCTATAATTTATAGACTGAAAATTGAGAAATAGATAAAAATGCTTTAATAGTCAAGGAAAATGAATGACTTGCTGGATCGGTTCAAGTACTATTTGTCCTTTTCTTTCTAGGAACTTAATCTTCCTGTAGAGCCTTAATTTGGTAATGCTCACTGTTTGCCTTAAATTCTTTCTTACTTCTATATTTTTGTAAGGCTGTATGTTCTTAGGGACAGAATTTTGGGAACATAAGATTGGAAAAAGTTGTATTGGATTCATCTCCTGTAGTCACAGGCAGCCACACCATGATGTCCAATTAATTACTGGTTTACTCTTGGTGTTTTATGATGTAAATGTATGTTTCTGTCCTCAGTAGTGGCTACTCGTGATAGAGGTGAGCAAGGCTTGGCCTGACTAGAGTAAAATCTAAGAGAACGAGGAGGATAAGATCGCTTGACCATTTAGAAATGTCTAGCTCTACCTTCCATTAGTACTTCAGCCAATGTTGTTATCTGTTACCTTTTGATAGGAGAACCTGAACCAAATGCAGACATGAACACAGCTCTGCGGATCGTCTCACTCAGGTTCCCTTTGGTAGCCCCAAATACATGACCAGAAGGGATCGTGTGTTTTCCTGAGAAAAAAGCTCGGAATCGGGAGTTCTTCCTTTGTGTGATGGATGGTGGCTGTGCTACTCAGGATGGTGCCTGCTGGTGCAAAGTGCCACGTGCTCCACTGCACGGGAAGTCAGAGTTTACCTATGCTGCTGTTCTGTGTTGCTAGGTAATTTTTAACGTAGATGTAAAATAAAGGGGGATGGGTTCTCTTACAATACCACCCCAAATCCTATTAATTTAAAAAAAAAACAAACAAAAAAAAACAGCCAGTGTGTGCTCTGAGAAGGAAGCACAACAGCATGGGTATGTAAGGTAAATGTGGAACATCCTTTAGGGCCACGGGCTGCCATGGCTGTGTCTGCTTGGTAGGAACAAGGCAAGTCTGTATTGGGAAGAGGTTGTGGAGAGCACCCCGGTAAATGAAGGCATACAGCTTGAGATGGGTTGTACCGAGGAGCTGGTTTTAATTTTTCCTTTATAATGACATAATATGTGCATAGTATTGCTTTAGTGTGTGCTTGACACATCTGTTCCCTTCAGGATATGCCTTTTTGCCATGCTGTTGGCCATTTAGAGTATTTTAGATACATTTTGCCTGGCACAACACTGACATACTGAACTTTACTTTAAAGAAACACTTTATCATTCATCTGAAGGTGATTTGGAGTCTGTTCTTTGAAAATAGCGATATGTTTTGCTTCAGCATTAGCTGCCGGGGTACATCACGGCTAAGAGTAATCACTGTTAACTGTGGAAGTCTCCGACAGCACAGAGAGGTTGGAGGGGTCTCTGTTGTGAGGACAGCATTCTGAAGAAATAGCGTGGAGGATACCTATTGCATCTAAGAAACAAACCCAAACCACTATAATACGATCACTTTTTAGTATGAGTTATGGTAAATGGGTTATTCGGTAACACTGCCATATGGTCTTGCTGCCTGGTTTTAGGCATGGTCTTCAAAAACAAAGATGTTTTCTGGGAGTTTGGCTAAAAACTTGTCACTAATACCAACATTTAAGTTGCCAAGAATCTGTCTCTGCTTTCTCTTCAATAAATTTGAGTAGTCAAGAAAGAGAACTTGTACGTGCTGGCTGTTACAGGAGCCGGAGGCTGCTAGGCCTCGGGGGGTTTTAGGCTTGCTGTTTGTAGACAGGGAAAAGAGAATAAAGAAAGGCTTATTAATTAGTGTTATTTTTTTCATAATATTAAAATGTAGACTGAAAAAATGGCAACTGGTAATTAGTTTCCCTTTAAGATGGGTACATGTTTTTCAGTAGCTGAATTAGTCTCACCATACGGAGGCCGTGTCACAGGGCACTACCAGCGTTGCCACTAGTACTTATAGAGACAATTCAGGCCTGGCCTCTGGGTCTGACAGTCATAGCCAACTTGTAATTGAGCAGTTAAAGGATTTTAGTAGTAGGGCTTGCAAAATTAGAGCTGTAGCTATCGAGGGTTGGCAGGCTGTGCTCCGTGCTGCCTCGGCATCTGTCTGCCCGGCCGTCATGGAGATGGCAAAGGAGTTTTAAAATGGGACGTGTAGCGAGCTGCACCGTGGGCAGGGGGAAGAGATGGAAAGGAAGTGGGGGAATTGTTGAAGTTACCAGAACTTTTTAGAGGTCTTGGACATAAATTTTACCACCTTTGTGTGTAACCTGAGCTGCAATTCTACAGCTGCATCTGATCAGGTAAACACTACCTCTACTGTAGATGCTTGTGGTTGTGTTGCAACTTGCACTTGTTACTCCGAGTTGCTTTTTGAGGCTGTTATCTAAGTGAAGACAGCCTAAAAAATGCAACCTGTGTGTGGCTTTTGGAAGTAATTCTTTCTGTAAGAAGTATTTTTCAATGTGCTGAGTTTTCTGATCATCAAACAGGACCTCAAGATGTCGGTAAGTCTTCTAGGAAGTCTGTATCTAAGAGAACAGAGCTCTTCATCCTGTTGTGCTGCTGTAGTTGGGGTTTTCCCAGTCCGTCTTGCTCTGTACACAGATTTCTGTAGTGCTCCTTAGCTCTGCAGCATGCTTCTGTTTCCCCAGCCCGAGCAATGGGCTGTATGTTAACCCTACCAAACACTGCAGGACTTGGGTGTTGTTTGAAATCTGAGGCATTTGTATAGAAGAGACTATTTTAGCTGGGGATAGGGGAGGGTGGAAATGTGTGTGCATGTGTGAAAGTTGTTTTGAACCCCAAACAACAGGGACAGGGAGCTGCTGGGTTTTATACACTGACTTGATACATTATTTTGTGTGTGGATGCTAGAAGAAGCCACACAGAGCTCAAGATGGATACCCTGATTAACACGGTTTTGATCTTACTCAATTTTTCTATTATATTTCAAATAATTTTAATATGAATTAATAGGAATAAAATTATACTGACTTGCTCTTTGTTCTTGTGACTGCACTTACTGCAAATGCAAGCACACCTATTACAGAAGTTTTGAAATGGCAAGTCTTAAACTTTTGCATCAATTTCTACTATTATTAGTATTAATTATGTTTTAATGAGATTTCTATGTAGTTTTGCTCCAAGATCTTAAAGGACATCTTACTCCAATTTAGTTTTCATACATGGTTTTAAACCTCTTCAATGTCTGTACCACAGCAGGCTGAGGAACGTGGAGGAGACTGCACTTTACTTACCTGATCTCAGCATGACAGTGAGAGTAGTTATGTCACATTTAATTAAAGACACTGGGTTGTATGCAGGGATCCAAATTTTCTTAATGGCAATAACATGCGAGGGATGAAACCCAGCTTTGGCCTAGCATTTGGCTTAGCAGAAAACAGTGGTTTGTTTGAGTATGTGTGTTTTAAAACCCTACAAGGAATGGTGACAAGACTCGGGAGCAGAATTGCACTTACTCTACATCAGGGTGAAGTATGAAATTTGGGAGCCTGTTTATGCCTGGAACCAGCTGGTTTTTAACTGCTACATGGTCAAATTCAATTTAAAATTTTAAGAATAGAGAAATCCATGGGAACAACCAAGTGGTAAGAATAGGTAGAGGATAAACATTAATGAGACTTTACCACAAAAATCCATTTATTTCCTGATATTATATATAAGGGTATTTAAAAAATGGGTATTTGAAAAGAGAAGCTACTGTTTTTCCAGTTTGTGTCATTGCTGTCTCTTTATTTTTTTAGGTTATCATTAAGATGTTAAAATGCAGATGAAGACTGGCTTTTGTAGAATCTGGCTACCTTCTGAATACAAAAGGGAATCCTAAACCGAATTGTAGTACGAGGTATGTATTGGGATATTTGCCTTTATTCAGCCATTACTGAAATTAGGAGCCAGCTTTGCTTTCATGCTTTTGATTTTATGTAATTCTGCTTATATGCTTCAACTAATACTTGCTTTCAGATAATACATGACTATTCATTTCGTAATTCCTGTCACACGTTACCATGTTATTAAACAACTTGAAATGTACGTACAGAGCATTCTGCAAATAGCTCAAAATCTGGGTACTCATAGTGCTTCTTCCAAACAAACGCCACAATGCCACATTGCTGCAGTGCTGCAGTGTGCAGGCTGCTGGATGTTATTCACAGAACCAGCCAGGTTGGAAGAGACCTCCAAGATCACCAAGTCCAACCTCCAACCTAACACTAACCAGCCCTCCAGTAAACCGTATTACTGAGCTCTACATCGAAACATCTTTTAAAGGCCTCCAGGGACGTCACTGCATGCAGACTCCAGTTTGTAGATCAATACAATGTAGTTCCTGATTCTGAACAGTCTTCAGGATTAGCCAGCAGGCTTTTATCCTACAAGGCTGTGTCCACGTCCTCTGTAAAACCTGGGGTTGAGCTCAGTTCCCGAACATGCAGGTTTGTTGTGTCTACCCTAGGTGTTGGTAGTGGGACTAACGTACACCATGCAGGTTTTAAAGGGAGGTTGGTTCAGTTCTGGAATTCCAAATTATCAGTAGTTTTTATAGAGTACAAGTCCTGTTAAGCACTGATGGGATTTACCTGAGATTTTAGCTGTACTGATCAAGCAAGAGGAATTTGGGTTAGTTCTCATGGGTGTTCTCCATGTTTGGCCTGGTAAATGAGAGCTGTCACTGTAGTTATGTTTACAGTAAAAGAGAACTAATCAAGATATACTAAGCCCTATCAATGGATGATGTCATTTATTGCTAATCAGAGATCCTCTCACTGATTTCCATCAGTAATTGTGTGCGAAGTAAGCAGTAAAACTTGAGTTGCTTGGGGAGTATAAACGTGACAGGGACCTTTTGTTATTCTGTTTAAAAAAAAAAAAAAAAAAGCATGGGAAGGGCAACATGAGAAAGTCTTTCTGCAGTAACAAATCTCAAACTGGACTAGGAATTACACAGTACTGCAAAACTGCCTCTGTAGTCTTTGCAGGCAGAAATAGTTCAAAATTTCTGCCCAAGACAGACATTTCCTATTATTCCACAGCAGCCCTCTCCTTTTTTTCTACCTTTTACTCTATCTGCTACATCTATTTAGGTAGCACTGTTTTGTAAAGGATTTCTCCAAAGAAAAAGTTTCTTCTGTACATGGTTCAGATGAGGCGTTGGAGCTCTGCTCCCTGGTGTTCTGGTCACCCAGCGAGGAGCCAGAGAGCTGCGTTACTGCTGCTGCTGGAGCCCTGTGGTGCTAACCTCACCTCTGCACTGAAATTGGGGCTGGATCTTCACATAATTACAGAATATCCAAGGTTGAAAGGGTGCCAAGGAGATCTTGTGACTGAACACCTTGCTCAAAGCGAGATGCCAGGTAAAGCTGGCTGCCCAGGCCCACGTCCAGGCAGCTTTTGGAGCTCCCCAAGGAGGAGACCCCACAGCCTCTCTGGGCAGCCTGTGCCAGGGCTCTGTCACCTGCCCAGCACAGCAGTGCTGCCTGGTGCTCAGAGTCACTTACTTTGGAAAAGGTCCTCATCAAGTCTGACCATCAGCCTGAGACTACTTTCACCTCGTGTCCTGTCACTGGGCACCAGCAGGAAGGCTCTTGCTCCGTGGTCATTCTGCCCTCTCATCAGCTGTTTGTACATACTGAGGGGATTCCTCCCACCCCTCTCCAGGCCGAGCAGTCCCAGCTCTCTGGCTCGCCTCCATCAACCTGCTGACAGCTTCCTGACACAGCACACGATGCTGCTGCTGCCCTTTGCTGTGGCACAGCTCCCTTGCTGGCTCATTCAGCTCCCCCAGGGCTCTTTCTGCAGAGCTGCTTTTCATACTGCTGGCCTCCAGCCTGTCCTGGTGCCTGGGGTGGCTCCTCCCCAGGGGCAGGAGCTGGCTGTTCCCTCTGATGAACTCCATGAAGTCCTGTCAGCCCACTTCTCCAGCCTGTGACTGTGCCTCTGGATGGCAGCACAGCCCCCTCACACGCTCCTCCCAGCCCTGCATCTCCTGCACACGTGCTGTTAGGTGCATTCTGTCCCAGCATCCAGGTCATTAACGAAGGTTTTGGAAATGATTGGCCTCAGTGCTGACTGCCTGGGGCGCACTGCTGGGTACCAGCCTCCAACTGGTCTTTGTGCCACTGGTCACATCCTCCTGGCTCTGTTCAGCCACCTCTCAGCCCACCTCGCTGTCTACTCACCCAGCCCGTACCCCTTCAGTGAGGCTGTGAGGGCAGAAAGTGTCAGAAACCCCCTCAAAAGTGAGGGTAAGCAACACCCGCTGCTGTCCCCATGCCCACAGAGCGGGTCACCTCATCACGGGAGGCTGTCAGGGCAGGTTGATTGAGGAGTTGCAAATGGCCCTTCCATAAATCTGTGCTGACTCCTGTCAGCTGCCTTCTTGTCCATGGTGAGTGGCTTTCTTCAGTGTTCCCTAGCCTGGACATCTTCTGCTTAGCAGATGTTGAAGGTGAGGGGAGATGGGGAAACTCACACATGCATTGTTTTGTGGCTTTGCCTTGCCTTTATGAAGTTGTTCCCTGTCATTTATAGGACTTGTAAAAATCACAATATAACGTACACCAGGCTAAAGAAATAAGCTATAGGCATTTACTCATAAAATATAAAAAAAAAAAAAAAAAAAAAAAAAAGGTAATACAGGTAAAACTGTTTCTGCCATCAGAGAAGAAAAAGGAAAAAAAAAAAAAAAAAAAAAAAAAGGAAAAAAAATCCAACCACTTATTTATGCTGTTTAAATCGTGTGTTTTTTTTTTTTTTTTTTTTCTGTCCACCTGACTTCTTGTCTTGACCAAGTGCTGTTGGGAACTCAGCCTTCTGGCTTTCCCTTAGGTATCAGACCAGCGCTGTGCAAAAGGGCTTTTTGGGAGCCTTGGCACTTGGCAAGCTTCCTGGGTGCTTCAGACTCTGTCTGTCCCCGAGTTGCTCTCCTTCCTTCCTGCGAAGGGAAGAGAGGATGGCCAAGGCTCCCTGGAGATACAAATGTTCCTTTGACTGGCTAAATAATGAGTTCTTGTCTCAGCGGAGTGATAAAACCCTTCCCTTCTCTTTCTCCCACTATTCAGTGGTGTGAACCTGGCTGGCAGAGCCTAATGGCCTAATTAAATTGCATTAAAAACTCTGAAAAGATTAGATTAAAATGTGAGTGGCTCTCATTGTGCTTGGGGCATAGTGTGCAATGGCAAACTGAAACATGTTGCAAAAGACTCTGAGTCAGCCAAATCAGTCACTTAAAAAAGAAATAAGAACAAAATTACACCTGTTCAGTTTTATATCAGTTTTCTGATGAGCAGAATTTTGCAGAGATTAATGTTGTCTTTGTGCATTTGCCATTGCAAGTCCCTTCTTCAGCTCTCAACTTCGAAACAAATTTCACACAGTTCTGTTGTGCCAGCAGAGGTACTGGGCTCTGATTTAATTCATCGTGAGGTCAAAATGTTCCATCAGTCTTCCTGCCACTGGGGTTCCTAGGATGGTGGATGGCAGCTCAGATAACCTCTGATCCTGAGATCTGGGAAAGCATCAGCATTTCCAAGCTCTTTGTCCAACTGTACTTGCTGTAACGCATCACCCTGTAGTTTGCTATTTGAGTTTTGCTGCATGTTGATTACAAAAGTACTTTTTCAAGAATCAATTGAATCATTTCAGTGTCTAACTCTTTGGCCTGAATTATATTTATGTCCTGAAAATATTCTTCATTGGATCAGGTTTTGATGAAAGATGCTGGCGGCCACATAGCCTCAAACTGGAGCTGACTGCCTGCTATGCCCTGTGTGCAAAATTCTGCTCTTCAAGTTGGAATTGAAAGGACCACTGGAGGTGAGAAACTAATCCATTGGAATGCGTGATGGTCGGTGTGATTTGGTGATGTTTCCTGTGTGCTAGATTAATGATCAGTCTCTTTGTGTCTGACTGTTGTCTAATGCGTTCTTTCTCCCTCAGTGTTCTCTGGTTTTGGGCACAAGAACAGCGCTGCTATCCGATACAACAGCAATTAAAGCTGTGGCAGGGAGCTGAGCAGCAGGGATGGATCGCTCTCACCCAGGCTGTGCTCCTGCTTGCAGGCAGTGGCAGCAGCCCCAGACCGCGTTCATCTCATTTACCTCTCCCTTTTCCATGTTGGGAAAGAGGCACCAGAAGAAATCTGCTGTCTCCTTATTCAAGAAGCATTTTCCTGTATGAGAGGGAGGCAAGTTCCAGGTGCTGTGATGGCTTCAAGTTCCAGCAGAGGAGATGGGATCCAGTGTTCAGGAGAGTCAAGTACTGGGAAATGGTACTGATAAAAGTTGTGTTTGTACATGCTGTAACAGGGCTCTGAGGAAATGATGTATTGAAGTACCACTTCTTGATTAAATGATCAGTTTTGGACTAAAACCTCTTAAAGCTAGATGAAACAAATAAGAAAATATTATCAAGCACTAAAATATGACAAAAGATGGGAAAGTGTGGTTAGTCTTGTACTTGAATAAAGAACAGTAGTGGGGGTTGTATTTAAGTTGCAGTACTGAGTTTGCAATGTTGCACAGAAGCATTAGCTACCTGGAGAAAACTGTAAGCCAGCAACAGGCTAGCTGAAAACTGAGGAAATACTCACCAATAGCAAAAATTAAAACTGGAGAAAGATTTCACCATCTATGCAGTTGAGCTTGATGTTATAATATTAAATGCCTGCTAGAATAATGTTGCCTAATGAAAAATGAAAACCAGTGACGGAAACAAACAATGAAAAATGCACTTCGATGTCATGAGGTTTTCCCATTGCACTGTAATTTAGCACTGCAGATTTTTTTCCCCTGGGATTTCTGTTTCTAATAAAACTGTTTCAAATAAACTTCCTGTTATTCATAGATTAATTTTCTGTTTCTTGACCTCAGAAAGGCAGTGAGGCAGTGACCATGAATAGAACAGAGCAGTTGCCAAGAATCTCACGGAGTTTAAAAAAGGCAAAAACTAAAATCTGATTCTGGGCACAGAGTAAGTTCAGGCAGTAGCGCAGCCTGGACATAAGACTGGAAGTGGAGCAGCTTTGCAGGAACTGGGTTTTGGGGATCCCCAAGGAAGAGACCCCACAGCCTCTCTGGGCAGCCTGTGCCAGGGCTCCGTCACCCGCCCAGCACAGCAGTGCTGCCTGGTGCTCAGAGGGAGCCTCCTGGGTGCCCGGCTGTGCCCATGGCCTCCTGTCCTGGCACTGGGCACCACTGAGCAGAGCCTGGCTCCGGCCTCTCTGCACCCTCCCGTCAGGGATTTAGGGACACGGATGAAATCCCCCTGAGCCTCCTCTTCTCCAGGCTGAGCAGCCCCAGCTCTCCCAGCCTCTGCTCACAGCAGAGATGCTCCAGCGCCTTCATCACTTCATCATTCTACAGCATCTCCCTTTCACAACATGGATGCAGAAAGCTCAGACGACTTGTGAGAAAGCCACCTCTGTCACCCACCAGCCTCCAGTACCTGTGAGAGACGTCAGGACCACAAGTGCTGCTGTTGCAGCAGTGAAATATGACAAATCCAAGCCATCAGGACAATTGCCACTGCCATTCATCGTAAGGCCAGCTGCTCAGCCTTGCTGATTGATAGCAGCAAGAAAAAACACACAAATACTTCAGAAGTATTTCTGCACAGTGTCTACAGAAGTGATTTTTATTATAGCTACCTTCTCTTTCTCCTTTGTCCACCAAAACCTTTTACTTAGCAGTTGGATAAAAACAATGTAGTAAAGTCAGACAAGTAACAGCTTTAAACATCTTTTCATACACCTTTTACACATCTTAAATAGGGATCTAAATTTTATATCCCCAACCAAAAGAGATGGCTGCAAAATCCATCCCTCAGTAAGAGCTTTATGAACTCAGGTTTTATTCCCCAGTCCTGCAGAACTCCTCCCTCCCTCCCAAACACCTCAAGGGAAGGGAGGAAAAAAAAAAACACAAAAAAAATCCCCCCCCAACACCACCTTTGACAACTATTTGCTATGCCAACTCTTGGAGCAGTACTAGACATTTTTAGGTTAGACCGTACAACAGGTTCTAAATAGCATCTAAATATTATATGGACATTTGTTCACAAACCCTTTGTCCCCGTCTTCGCACAGTCCTTGAACAGCTCCAACGTTTACCACCGAGGTGTGCTGTACAGCAGTCACCACGCACGCACCATACTCTGAAGCGTACAATGCAGGGATAGTGAGGAAATGGTAGCCACGTACATGACAGAGATCACTCCCATGTAAGGAAACACTTCAGAACATACCCTACCCTTATTAATCTTCCAGGATTATTTCATAATATGCTTAAAAGTTCGTTAATAGTGACGAAGAAGAAACGCAGCTACACAAAATTCCCAAGTGCTGGTAGGGACAAACCTGATTCTCAGCCAGCGCTTTTTGTGCATCTCAGGCGTCGAAACTTAGCAAAATGAGGTATCTCACGTGTCTCAGAGGCGGAGGTAACACGTCTGTTCAAAACCCAGACCTGTTAACATCTCATCAATACTGTTTGCAAAAAGACTATTTTAAATCCAAACAGAAGCGAGTACGTCGTGCTGCTGTTCTAGTTTCATAGAGCTTAATGTGACATTCCACAAAATTGAAATAGTGTGCTTCGTTACGATAATTTGGCATCTCTCATTATGAAAGTTTTAAACTTTCAAGAACCAAAAATTAAAACCTGGCTAACTGAACTTTTTCATACAAAGTCACAGTTCTTAAAAGGATACATCTGCACCATTTTGATGGTGAGCACTCAAATACATTAAAGAATTTATCCACAATAGTTTTGTGAGCAGTATAGGCACATAGTGGCATGTAAACTACCTGTGGCAACCAGAACAGCAAAGGCACAATCTGTTTTTTTTCTCCGTTTTTTTCCCCCTTTACTTTCCAAGATGTTTAATTTACAAAGAAAAATGCTCTGTACCTCATGCAGAAGTGTTAGATTTGTATAGTATAGCACAGAACCATCACAGAACTGCTGTCATCCGATAAAATGAGGCATTTAAAAAAAAAAAGATAGCAGCTCTTTGCACTCAGGAACTGAACTTCTGAACTAGAGGGCAATGCGTGTTCTCACCAGGCTGAGAACACCTGAAGCCCTCTGTACCTTCTCGTCTACAAAAAGCACTGCCTGCACACTGAAGGTAGGTTAATGAGTTTTCTGGTTTGCTGTTTGCAGCTTTTGTTTTCCCATATGCCACTTAACTAAAAACTCCCCAGTTAAGATGCCTGTAAAACTATCAGTTGCTTCTCTAATACAAAATTAGTTTTCAAGCACTGACCTAAGGAGGAATCTGACCGCAGCCCTCTGCAAACTGGGCCTATTTGGATGCCTTTCTTCATACCTGCACATGGACTTAACTGTGTGTCCGAAGGGAATCCCTCTAAGCACACCTGCTTTATCATCAGGAAGCAACATAAGGAAGAGGTTCAAACCAGAACGCAGCCCCTAGCGATTCGAGGTTAAGTCTAATGCAGTAACTTTAAAGTGTAACTTCTACCCATGGCTCTAATACATCAGTTCTGCATTTTACATAGAAACATTACAGTTAGAGTAAGTAGAAAACTGTAGTTTACAAATGGAAAAGATCCTTCTATTAAAAAACATTTTACTTAGTTACCTTAAATAGTTCTCATATGCACCATTCCACATTGTGGAAAAGCTGAAATACGCAGTCTGGACTCCACAAGTTAAAGAAAAACAGAATTGTGTGTATTGGCACAAATACTTACATCTACATCTGTACAAGGTAAAAAAAATGCTGACAACCCTGTCCCAACCAGTGTAGCACACGCAGCTGCTCTCCAACACATCCTTTCCTATATGAATGCCAACAAACGCCAGTGAGATGGGAGCTTAGTCCTAAGGGTGTGGTGCCAAAAAGTTCCAAACTGCTTTGTCAGTCTCTGAGCAGAGGAATCAGAAGTATTTCCAAAAGTGTCGGTCCACTCAACACGTCTGCAACTGTGAGGTCACTGCAACTGCACTCTGTACGCTCCTATTAGCAGCTTTACCTGAAAAAACAAGCAAAGGATTCATACACAGCTTGTTCACGTGAAGCTGTACTGAACGCTTCTGCTAATGTAACAGCATGAGGAAAGGCATGTATGAGATTGCTCAGTCATGAGCAGAAGAGGAAAAAAAGGAAAAGTATGAACTAGACATGCACACACGCTTTCATACGAACATGCTTATTCATAATGGATTAAAAAATTGAAGAGCACAATAAAATATTTAACAATCTAAGTCTTAGGTATGAAGATCTAGAAAATTTACTGGTCCATCTTCCATTAAAAGCCCCACTACACAGGATCTGTAACTCCTCTTGCAACGTGCAGTGGGACGACTGCCCAAACCACCTGGAAGCACACACAAAGGACACCACAGGCTGTTTAACAGCACACTGCATATTGGGGTGAATGCTTCCAAACTCTAAAGGCACACAACAAACACCTGTATGCAGATGACAACTCCCTGTAGTTGTCATTAAATTCACAGTACAGATGTAGAAAAATTTTGGCTGTACCATTAGTTTATCCCAGCGCACAAGTTCCTGATAAGAAGTGGGTTGAGAAGACAGTGGGGAATCCTTGGTTTTACATTTGCAACACACAACCAGAAGCACTCAGACTACAGAAGAGTTAACTTGTTGTACAGCACAGTATTTGAGAGCATTTGGTACCTTGGCAGTAGGAGCTTCTGCTAACCGTATAAAAAGCTTGTTAAGGCCTGCAGTAGGGCTGAAGGAATAAATAAAGTGACTATCCTAAAAGGAAAAAGAAAATCACCAAAATTAGTGGCAGGATATGGTTAAAAGTGCGGAGAGAATTGAAATAACAGAACATGACATTTAAACTAGGGGGTGTGTGTCTGTTTCTTTGTTTTAAAGTTGCACATGCTGCAAATAACCTTTGTCATAATTGCAGGGAAAAAAAAACAGTGCACAGTGATGCGTTTAACAGGAAAAAAAACACCAAGAAATTTAAATTAATTGGTAGAAATATGAGGGAGTTCATTAAAACAAGGCAAAACAGTTATATTTAATAACAGACTCGGGTGAAAAATTGGAGAGGCCAGGGGAATTTGGGAAGGGAAGCACCTTCAGATTCAGAGTTGTCGCCACCCTGCTCAAGCCCTCAGTCCTGAGGTCGCAGTGTCACAGGGCAGCTGAGGTTGGCGGCACCTCTGGGTCCACCTGGTCTGAGCCCTGCTCAAGCAGGGACACCCAGAGCAGGCTGCCCACAGCCATGCCCCTGGCTTTTAAGTCATAACTTTTTAAGGAATCTAATATTACAGGGTTGGCAGTTCTTTACACACACACCAGAAAATTCATTTCAAAAATTAAAAAATAAGTAAACAGCAACAACAAAAAAAACACACACCAACATCACCAGCCACCACCACCACCACACCTGCATCGTAACACTTGAAATCCAAATTAAGGCTCTAAAATTTCCCAGGCTGTTCCACAGACTTTACAGAGCAGTTTTACAGTCAGTTATATGGTGACTTACCAAAAATACAGGGAGCTGGAATTTGTCGTTTAAAACCACAGCTTGTACACTGCATGGTCCACAGAGCCGAGCAATGACTTCTTTACCAAAGAAATTTGAATGGAAAACGAAGAGAAGGATTCCAGATCCTAAAAGGGAAGGCAACTCAGTCACATAAGGCTGAAACAAGAGCCATTATTTAGAACAACCACATACATTGAACTTTTGGATACGAACAGTTAGGCACCTCTACCATTTGTATAAATATTAAACTCCAACGGAGCACTGAAGCAATATGAAAAAAAAGCAAATATGCAAAATCTGATCTCCCTAGCACAACCTAAACACAGAACAACTGAGCAGGTCACAAAGCCAAGGTCTTTTGGCAGCAGGACTAACTGCACGTGGCTATTACAAAGGAAAACAAAATGGATCCAGTAATCCTCAGGTACAGTTCACTTCTGTGTTTTTAGATTTATCTAAAGTGTCAGGGAATTTAATGTAGCTTGGGCTGTCTTTTTTCTTGGTAAGGACAACTGAGCTCAATTAACTACAGATTTTTAAGAACTGCACTGAAATTCATAAGCAACTGTCTTCAATACCCCCAAATGCCTCATTGTAATAATGTATAACATTTCCTAATTCTACAAAGCATATTGCATCAAAAAATGGGA
Organism: Aythya fuligula; assembly: GCF_009819795.1. Taxonomy (NCBI): domain Eukaryota; kingdom Metazoa; phylum Chordata; class Aves; order Anseriformes; family Anatidae; genus Aythya; species Aythya fuligula. Next base: position 188,759,542 of record NC_045559.1, read on the forward strand.
TATATTTTAACCAAACAAATAAAAATTGGATAGACATAACCACTCACAATCCTAGTTTTAGTAGTATTTCAATCACATCAATGCATTATTTTGAAAAAAAAAAAAAACAACAAAAAAACACAAAATAACAAAACACACACACAAAAAAACAAACAAGATCAGCATCAGAAGGTATTTCCCTGATACACTCAAAAGGCAAGAAAAAACGACTCAGCTAAAAAGAGCATCAGATTGTTCTCTGGATTCCCAACAGAATGAAGAAGTATTCCTAAGTATCTTGGGAATTTGATCTTCAGCTTGTCAAAGGGGCTCAGAGGCAAAACAGAGTTGGTTGACACCGGCTTCTTTTATTTACAGCCTTTCTAAGTTGGGTTTGGGTCACAATAGTGTCATGACTGCACACCAAGATACCAGTGTGTTAGGCACTGTATACAAAACAAGGTGATCCACTACTAGATTCTCAAAGTACTTCTACGTTAAGATGTCTAAATATTAAAGTACTCTCTTAGATTAATATTTCTAATTATTATTTGTCCTAAGGTAAACCTGTCACATAGGCAACCCCTTCCTTCAATTCATGTGTTGCATAAGCTATGTGGTGACCCAAAAAAAAAACAACCAAAACCACCCACAAAAAAAAAAAGCCAAACCAAAAACCCCCAAACCCAAACCACCAACACATATACACAAAACCCACCCACAATGCATTAAAACATGTTCCTCCTCTCCCTAAAGCAGGGCTTCCTTCTTTCAACTTCCACATTCCTTAATCTGAGTATAAAGAACATCCCCAACGTAATGCACTCTATTATAATAGGTGACAAAAACAATTTCACCTAGCAGATACTTAAGACATCCTTAAAGGGCAGCTTCTCAATGCGCTATTTTACTTTTTAAAAAACAGAAAGTAGGAAACACAACAAAATCCCTACCTTCTGGGACATTTTGTGGGGGTTTATAGTTAAAGTCCGTAGAGAAGTCTGGCCCTTCGCAGAGCCGATGACACGCAATTGGGAAGACTGGCTCCAGTAAAGCAAGACGAGCTTCAAAATAGTCCCTGATGGTATCTTCTGCTACTCTTGAGAGCCTGGAAGAGCGAAGAAGTGAGGCCTGTACATCACGCAGTAAATTACCTTACCAGACGCAGACTTGATCAGAGCCGACACAAAACAGGATTTTAGATCACCTTTCTGAATTCCCAATTTTCAGGGCTTCATTACTAACGTTTACATGTAGATGAACCCCAGGTCCCAATATTGTGGGAATTGAACATTTTATCAAGAGATCTGTTTGTGAAATCCATCCATCAGGTCTCTGCTGTCTATTTTTGTGGACAAGTCCACTGCAGCAGGTACCATGAACTCTCACCAGCCACATGCTTCTTCATGTAGGAAGATGTTGCTGAAACATCAGGCACGTACCAGTTGACTGAACAGGGACTGCTTCCCTAGCACGGCTGACCCACGGACTGCAAGTACAACACCAGGTAAATCAGACACTCTATAATTTTATTGGTCATACTGTTAGAGGAATGCAATTCCCAATTATTCCCAGCTCTATTAAAACGCCATGGAAAAAACAGCAATTAAATAGCCCCCAGGCAATAAATAAAATGGGTACTTGGGAAGGGCAGGGGCTGCTAAATTAAGCATGCAGGCTGTCCTTCAACAGAGAGACCCCATTAACCTATGGTATTTGGCACTCTGACAAGCCAGCTATCAAGTAATCCTCTTTGGAAAGCTGTTTTGACATAAATGAGGTTTAAATGCCTCTGCAAGGCAAAGGTCCCGACTCTCTGCTTTGCAGCTTTCCGAGCCATGACTCAAAGCACAGCTCCCCTCCACGCCAGCCTGAGATTATCACCCACAGAGCCTAAAAACCTGAGGTTTTTCACTGGAAAGAAACCACCAGAACTGCCATACCAAAGCAAGCCCAGAAGCTCACCTAGCCCAGTTTCCAGAGCTATATAAATAAGGGAGATTGAACAGCAGTCTTTGAGGTACGCTGCCCTAGTTTCCAGCAATCCCATTTAGAGGCATCCAAAACCAAACCGCACCTCTCCGCAGATCCGCTTAATCCCTTCTTAATTCCCATGCAATCGTGACCAGAGCATTTTGCAATGAAATCCGTAATTCAGCTTTCCTGCACAAAAATACTCCTCCGTTTCCCACTTATTAATCATTTAAATGGACAGCCTCTAGAACCTGCCTCATGTTTTTTTTTCCCCTGACAACTGAAAAAATGAAATTTTGAGCTTTCAAACTGCCCCGGGGGGAGCTGCTTCTGCTCTGTCTCTCTGACCATTTCTACTTCACCTTTTTTGCTTCATCTGTTTTTGAAAAGAGGTGAAGGGAATGGGACGCGCTATTTAAGACCTTCAGGCAACATGGATTTAGATTTTATTTTCAGCTTCACTACTACTGTATTACCTTCCTTTTTGATTTAAAGGCAGCACTGAGCTGGTATTTTCAGGTAATTATGGTGAGTGCAGAAGCCCTCTCAATTCACAAGAGCTGTTTTACTCTCTGTAATTCACATTATTACAGCGAAACCCCACAGACATCACTTTGCATTTACCAGTACTTCATTTCACCTGCCTTTTCACTGGCAAAATTACATGTTCAAGATCTTACAAAACAGATCATCCAGCATGGCCAAACCTGAAGATGGCAGATTTTAAATATAAAACAGTCTGGAAAGGAATCAAGCAGTGAATGAAAGAAAGATTCAATATACTGAACGGCACGTGCCAGATCACATTTGTCTGTGTGTTTGCTGTTGCATTCAAAAAGCTAACTCTTGAGAATTTATCTACTTCACCCGCCCTTGCTCACTTAATTTTTTTATGTTTGAAATTTTATTATTAGTTTTTATACTTTTAACACTTAATTAAGTTAAATGCAGTGATCTACAATACCTCAGACAAACTATGGTGCATTAAAAATACTGGTGCCACAATACTGCTTCACCCCCTCCAGTATCAAGCCGGATTTGAACAAGTTACTGCAGCAAAAAGACAGCGTCGGGAAGTTTAGCTGGAGACCAGTGCCCATGGTCCAGTCCTTCCCTTCTCAGCACTGGTGGGGCCACACCTGGAGTGCTGGGTCCAGTTCTGGGCTCCCCAGTACCAGAGGGACCTGGAGAGAGCCCAAGGCAGGGCCACCAGGACGATGGAAGCTCTGGAGCTGTGAGCAGAGGCTGGGAGAGCTGGGGCTGCTCAGCCTGGAGAAGAGGAGGCTCAGGGGGATCTCATCCGTGTCCCTAAATCCCTGACGGGAGGGTGCAGAGAGGCCGGAGCCAGGCTCTGCTCAGTGGTGCCCAGTGCCAGGACAGGAGGCCATGGGCACAGCCGGGCACCCAGGAGGCTCCCTCTGAGCACCAGGCAGCACTGCTGTGCTGGGCGGGTGACGGAGCCCTGGCACAGGCTGCCCAGAGAGGCTGTGGGGTCTCCTCCTTGGGGAGCTCCAAAAGCCGCCTGGACGTGGGCCTGGGCAGCCTGCTCTGGGTGTCCCTGCCTGGGCAGGGGGGAACCAGGGGCCTCCAGGGGCCCTGCCAGCCTCAACCAAACTAACTTCATAACTGAGTTCCTTTAGACATCACGGGCAAATATCCCCTAGCCTTGGAAATATACTCAGGTTTTATTGGTTTGCAATAAAATGTCTTCTACTGACTTTTTACAAAAGAATCCACAAATTTCTCTGCCTTACAGAAGGGTTCTGTAATCTCCATTGTGAACACCAGCACAACAATTGTATGGGAGCATTTGCTTATATTTGCTTAATATTAATTTTTTAGACTTGGTGTTCTTAAATGGAGCATTTATAAGGTTATAAAGGAAAGACTACTACTAGTTTCATAACAGAATAAGAGCATTAGCAGTACTACAGCAAGCAGCAGTGACATTTAAGAGGCAGTTTCTGTCAAAATAGATTTAAGAAGTTAGTTGATGGGAAACAAGACCAGAGATGGAAACAGTTTTCTGTGGACTAAAAAAGAAGAGAATGACTACAAGGCACCTCATACGTTGGTCTTCTTGAATTATACATAAAAACCACAAAGAAAGAAAGTCATCATAAAACAAAAAGACCTGCACTGAGACAGCACTCCTCTGGCACTCCTCAGGCACTCATGGCAATACTTCACCTGCTGCAGAAGCTGAGACCTTCTCTAAAGGTCACTCAAGTTTGGAGATGGTAGGTTAAGAACTTCTGCTCTGATACGCTATCAGTTAGCTAGTGATTCTTCCAAACTGGCATTCGAAGAGCTTACTCTTTCTCTCCACTTTTATTCTTGTCCCTACTTTGTATCACTGTTAATCCGTTCTGAGTATTTCACCACACACCACATACACTGCACTGCTCTTTGGCCATTCTGTCGCATGATAAATGTTTGCATTTCCATCATTTACTGGAACATTAGCTGTACCTACCTCTCCAGCACAGAGTTCTTGAACTCACCGCTCACAACTGACTCTTAAGGCTCAGCAACACCCTCATTATTTCCTATCTGCAGGGATTTTTTGTCTTCTACCCCTCCTCCCTCCCCCCACAAAAGACTGCTTTTTAAAAAAAAAAAATTAATGATTTACCTTCCATGCCCTAATAAGATTTCACATTCAACTGTCCAATACTTAGATTTTTTCTGATTACTTTCTTTCTACTCTGAGGAATCTTTCACTTCTACTAATTCCCTTTTTCCCCTCCCCACCTTTTTACTCGGTGTTTAAGTAACTTCCTGCAATTGTTAGCTCACACAGTTTGCGTTTCACATGATTTATCAGTTAGCTTTGTGCCCAAAGCAGATGCTTTCTTTCCAGAACTCTTTCTCTTCCCCATGACTTCAAATTATGACAGGCCCAGTGTTTCCAGCTTTGACAGAACAAACTTCAAAGTACAGTTTACTCACGTTTCCAAATGACTCTTGAGCTGCTCGTATACCAGTATGTTATTGCACTGCTTAGCAAAATGAAGTGCGCTGTTCTGATGCTTTGACAAAATATTGCAGTCTGCTCCGCTCTCGATCATAAGCCGCACTATGTCAGAATTCCCTCTTTTACACGCCTGTGCAGAGAGAAGGAAAGGATGGGCAACAACAAAATCCCATTAGAACAGCGAAACACCAAAGAAAGCAGCACTGCAGAAACAAATTAAAATCCAAATTTAGTTACAATTCAGAAAACAAGTTTAAGTAGGCATCCAGGGAATGCTAGCACAAATCCTGCTAACTCAGGATCATGCCACATACATGTAAATACTTCACCTTTACCCAGGCAATACTATGCAGCTGATCCCACAGAAGTAGCAACACTCAGGGTTGCCAAAAGGATTACTAAAAAGACAAAAAGAAGTTCTATGACAAGATTTAAGCTGCTCAAGGACAGTTACTGTAAACTGCCTCCACGCCTGAACAAACAGGCTTCTGCAGAAGCATTCAGGATGACTGATCTAACACTCCTAAACGTCCATTACTTCAGATTTCCAGTAAACGAGTGGAATTTCCCCCAAATTATTTAGCCATTTTATACAGATACTATTTCAACTGTGTAAGTGTCCAAGCCTGATCAACATTACATCCAGCAAGAATTTAATTTCAGGGCATCTCAACTGAAGACTGGACAAAGGTACAGGAAAAGCTAAATAAAGCCCTACTTTGAAGGACGCAAACTTACTCTTGGCAGCTTGTTTTCAAACATCTCACTCAGAATTAGGGAAAGGCACAAGAGATATAAATTTCTATCCTCACGAGGCCTTTCAGAAATGAACATCTGAAATTTGTTTAAGGCCTGAACTTTCATATCCACTTTCAATCCCTAATCTTCCATAAATAAACAAAACCAATACACCCTTCCCCCCTCCCAAAAAAAACCCAAACAAACAAGAACCCTACAACACCACAAAAATCACGTATCACCTCTGAGAAAAATGAACTGCCAAGACTTCCCTCCCCCCGCTTTCAGAAGTAAGATCCAGCTCCTCAGGTTAAGAAAGAGTGACTTGATAAACACATCGGTATGTTTATCCACACATGGCTAAACTTGTTTCAGTAAGTTACAGGAAATTAAGACCCAACTCTTCATATCTGCACAGCAAATAAATACAGGGAATAAGTCACTGTAGGATGCCAATTAGGAAGTATGCACAGCTGTGTATCAAACAAAAATATTGCTGAAGAAATATGAAGCTCGAAACTGAGATTCATGGAGGTAGACAAACTGCAAAGAGATTTTGGATGTAAGTGACTGAGGAAACCACAAATGTGTCACCACTTTCTTTACAGAAGATACGAACTCTCTGAGCCTTGCAGAGGTTAAAACAGAAACAATATGACGTTGTCTTGCACAGAAAACCTCTTGTAATCTCTTCTGTAAACAGCCTCCATGAAAACAGAGCAAGTTTATCAGGAAGAGGAACTTCAGCGGAATTATCCAATACAAACCAGAAAATATTAAGAGGAGCACAGGCTGTTTTAAGAGTCTTAGAATTTTCCCATTAAAACAACAGTAAATACATAAACAAATTATTTCCTTTGTGATTGGAGGAAATAAAGGTGCAGAACAGGCCGTGGGATGGTGACTGTAAACCAGTTACTTTATTTCTGGCCAGCGATTATAAGACAGAAGTCAACATTTCACAGCAACATTCTGTGAAAGATTCTCCTTTGTGGAGTTTTTGATCTCCCTGCTGACAATCAGATTATCTCAGTTTAAAGACCACGTCCACATTTCTTTGACCCAAACAGTGGAAGAGACGAGAAGCCACATTTAACACTAGGTTGATGACATCTGGATCCATGGTTTAGATATAATACCTTAAAAAAAATGGATCAAAACACTGCCTCAAGTAACTATGAGTAGTGTTTGTATTTCAAATGCAGTATATGTCCCCTGCCTAAATCAACTCTGCAAATGCACTTTTGTCTTCTATACTCTATTAGTTTCCCAAGTATTATTGTTAAACTGCATCAGGACAAATATTGAATTTACCTTCATTAAAGCAGTTTCACCACTGCTCTGCTGCATGTTCACATAGGCCCCAGCTTCCAGAAGAATAGCGACCGTTGTAAGAAAATTCTTAAAAGCACAAAACAAGTAAATATAAAATATTCAGTTTTCATTTTCAAAATATAAGCACGTCACAATTGCAGTTGTTCTCTCCCATTGCTCATAAAACTCATTTAAGACTCTGGCAAATAAAGAGCCATAGGCATTTAATTCTTACTTTTTACATAACTTGGTATTAGTTATCACTTAAGGGGGAAAAAAAGCCTGCACTGACCATGAAACTGGAATCAAGCTTTCCTTTGGCCTTGTATCTCCTGTACTTGGGAAGCTCACAAACCAACTTGAACAAAAGAGAGCACCATGAAACATCCTTTAACTTTAATCAAGCTGGACTTTGTTTGGGAAGAGCTTAAGGTCTCCCTTTTTGGGGATCAACTAAAGGGGCAGAAAAAAACAGATCCCACTTTTGCATGTACATAAAAGAGCCAAGAACTGCAAATACGATGGAAAACAAGCCAACCTTTTCAGCTGCATGTATCAACGCAGTTGTTCCATTTTTCTGTCTGCCATTAACTTTGGCTCCTTTCCTGATCAGGACCCGCAGGAGGTCATCGTGCCCACCAGCAGCAGCAAGCATCACCAGGGTCATTCCACTCGAGTCCTGCAACAACAATCATTGCCAAATAGTTGAAGATAAATCAAAGCCGCAAGACAAAGACTGCAAGTGCATCAACAGGTTTCACAGAGATTCTCCTCCCCAGCAGAAGAATTCACACATAGATGACTGCCAGATGCTGACAAACTATCACCTCCCACTTCCCTCGCCCACAGGCCTCACACTCGGCGCTTCATAAATCTAACGAGCCGAACAAGAAGGAAAAACAGAACGAGGCAGGATGAAAAGCAGCAAGGTATGTGACGGCGGGGAAGACGGCAAGACAGTGGAAAAAAAAGGAGAACCACTGGAGAAAATTCACATTGCCTTAAGCCAGTTGCTACCACAACACAGCTTTTGGATTTTATCTGAGGAAAAATACGAAGAGATTCCTGTGGGCAGCCAGTCTCCTCACCACTCCTTGCATTGTCCATCAGACACTACAATTCAAAAACCATGGGCTTGCCTCAATAGCTCATTTTGCATCTTCTTTTCTCCCACACTATGAAAGTTTTAGCATAACATATAGTCCTCAAAATGCTACATGAGTGCACAAGGTCACTGGTTAAAATCCTGATGTCAGAGATTTTAATTCTCGAAAACGGAGTTGCAGTACTGTTTAACAGGAAAATAGACCCCTGAAGGAAAAAACAGTAAGCACACAGCTGACAAAAAAAATTATTCATGGGGTGAAGTTGTCCCAGTCTGCTGAACAACAAAAAAAAAAACGACTTTTTTTTCCATGTATAGACATTTTACATGTTTCAGGCACTTAATCTGCCAGCTATCATCATTCCTTATACCACTTAAAATTCTATGTTTATTATTCAGTTCAAATCCAGTAGGCAAATCCTTTGCAAATCCAGCTAGTAGGATGTTTCTATGAAACTTCACTTTTTCTTTGGATGAAATGGGAACAAATATTGAAACCTTGTATTCTGTGCTCCCTTTTCTCCCACTGTGCTTTTTCCAAGGTGAAACAGAAATCTGCTACTAGCAGGACGTAGCCTTTCAAACAATCCACATTTGTACTTCCCACCCACCCCCCTCAACAGCTCTATTACAGAGCATTTACCTCTTGATCCAGATTATATTCCTCGCTTGAAGAAAGTGCCATCTTCACTGTCATATAATCCCCGCTTTTGACAGCATCCCTCAGGAGTGCTAGAAAATAAAGTTAATGCAGCTATAGAATATTCCACATTGAAATGCCAGATCAGAAACATCCGTTCCTCCCAGCAACTACTCACTGCTGGATATTGGTTCTGTTGAGACGTGATTCTCATCTTCTCCATCGAGATGCTTCTGGAAGTCTTCTAGTGTCAGCCATTCCAACTGCATGTCCATACCCAAACTCAGGACTTGTTGCTTGCCATCTATCACATATTTGATTTCACAGAAGAAAACAAAAAAATAAGTAACTAGTAACTTATCTGTTTCCAGATCATTCACTGCTTCAATGATCAGCAGCACAACATGCTACTTTTCATTCAAACACTCTGGAAGCCAGTGTGAAATGGTTCCAAACAACAGCAGCCACGTTACAAGCAGACACTTGAAAGAAATCTCTTAGTTGTTCTACAGCATTAGGCTGAAGGGATCAGAGATGGTGAGCGGTGTTACAGCAATAGCAGGAATACACTGGGAACACACTGATAAGCTGAGAAGTTATCAATGAGTTTTCAAAAGAAAACATTATTATAGCCAGCAGGGGAAACAAGAATTGGAGCACTGAAAGATGCAAGCAGGAATGGAGAGTACTAAATGCAAGTGCTCAGCTTTCTCCTAGATTTGCTTCTACGGCTCACCAGAGTTCTCCTCCATTTGACACACATCCACTACTTCTCGATCACCTTCTGCAGCAATGTAATTCCATGTTTCTGTTTCATCTCTTATGCTCCTCCTTTCCTTGTACACCTTGCTGTCCTTTGATTTTAATTCTTCTATGAATTTACATTCTAGCGAAGATTCTTCTCGTTTGCGGTTATTCTCAGAATAGTCATTTTTCTCTTCTGAAGCTACATTAAACAATTCAAATGCACTTTTGATGTCTTTAAAGCCTAGAATATTAAGACAGTTACCAAGAGTGACTACTTGAGCCACTAAAGACTATCACATAACAAAGTTTAAGTGAGTGACCAGAGTCCATTCAGAAAACTTAATCATTGCTGGAGCATAGCAGCAAGCTTAAGTATAAGCCAAAATCAGGGAAAGCAAGTTCACCTCCAACTACCCTGGAAGTCTGGGCTCCGGCTGCTTTCTACATAGTACCACCACCTTTTTAACAAATTTGGTTTAGAATCAAGCACAAATTATTACTTTGAAAATATGGTTCAGTTCCTGTGATAAACAAAGGACACATGCTGTATGTGGAACAGTAATTAATAGTCTGTTACCACTTTTCTTGAGCACTGTAAGCATCTATTATCTTTTAAGTGAACAATGTTCCTCTGGCAATAACTATTTGAAGTACTAGAGCTCCTCCTATACCTATTCAGAATGACCAAAGGTGGACTACTTTGTTTTCCTCTCAGTTTATCCTTGTCAGAGTAGCAAGGAAATTTATCCTGAACAAAATCATCCAGAATTTTACTGAGATCAAGAGTGGTAATATCAATACTCTATTAAACAGCAAAGAACAGAAGCACAACCTAGAGACTTTTCTTCCTATTTCAAAGCAACCTGTTCTGTTATTGAACAATAACTCAATGTGGCTAAACCACCAGGTAGGAAGTTTGTCTGAAGTGAACCTCTCCAAGTTACTCTAAAAATAGAGAATGTGTATATCAAGTGATAACAAAACAATTCTGGAAATAGAGAACCATTGGATGAATTCATCCAAAAAGACTGCTATTAACAGCATGATTATGAAGCATAATTGACAGTACTAAATGAAAAAGGGCAAAATCCTGACTTGTATAGAAGGTTCTCATGTTTTTATAGACACTTTCACGCCTCATATATGAAAGCACATACAGCATTCTCATGAAGCATACGTTAACAAAGCCATAAAAGGCTTTTGCTTCCTAAAATAAGAACAAAAAATGGCGTTTCTGAAATGTGCTACAGAAATACACTGTATCTGCTCTTGTAGTTATCAGAAGAGAATGCCTAGAAGGGTCTTCCCCTTCTCTTTTTAGCAATTAGCACTTACTTTTTAGGCCCTTCTGTTCTTTTCTGCTTTTTTCTTCTTTTTCAGGCTCCTTTTTCAGAGATTTGTCTTTTATTTCGGTTTTCTTTATTTCTTTCTCCTAATATCAAGAAAAAGATAAAATTAAAGTGGTAGGGAGAAAAAGGGAAATAAATCTCCTTTCACTACTCCAGTGATCTCATGTTACAATTACTACTACTGAAAACTGTATATAGCAGGCTTGTAGACATTCCTAAGAAAAGGAATTAAATGGGTGAGACAGGAGTTACTCTGTGAAGGCTTCTTCAGTAAGAGAAAAGATGTTATTTCTAAATTAAGGAAGTTCATTTCTGACTTTTGCAGCATCCCAGTCATGCAAGGTGCTTACATATGCCAAAACCAGCATATGTTTAAAATTTTTGTGCTTTACAATTCATCAAAATGAGATAGACAGATATTCACACATGCACATGTATATATATAAAGCAAAGACAAAAAAAAGGAACACGAAACTTTCTCTATTTAACATTAAGTCTTAAACGTTAGCTGGTAAATCACTTGTGAATACAGAGCAAGTAGAAACCAGAAGTCTCTTAATTTTAGAAGTATTCTCTCTACTAAAACTGGGACAAAACAACTAAAATCCCTTGGTCCAAAAATAAGGAAATTACAGATCAAGGAGGCACAAACATTCAAAGTACTTTAGGGATCATAAAACACTTATTTGCAGGAAGGAAATTTGAAGTTGTGAACCTCTCATTTGTTTCCAATATTTAACTTGAATACAATGCAATCATTTCTAAGTATTTAAGACCTTCGTAGCACCATATTCAAAGCAGTTATGACACAACTGACTTTGACCATAACTGAGAAAACTTGACATTTGTATACAGAAGGTTTCAGGGTTTCCACTTTACACGTACAGAACAATGTAGCAATAGTCATTTGTGGAAAATGCACAATCAAAAAAAAAATCCACCAAAATCTATTCTATCCGCACAGAAGATTGAGCTTAGCTTTACCAGTATCAGATAAATTATGGCAGATGGAGAGATACAACCAACTGCATCAAAAATAAGAAACCAACTGCCTCCTCCCAAAGGTTGCCTTTCTTCTTCTCCTCCAACCTCTCTTTACATTCAGTCAGCAACCTCCAAACCATAGAGTAGGAGGGAGGTTATTTTTAGAGGAGGGAGGAGCATTTTATCAGCCCCAACACTAACTGGGTACATGGAATAGCACGGGCTTTCTGAAAAACTGCCACCAGAATAAGTCCACCAAAGCACTACAGACTGAATTCATCATTAAATGCTACCACTTCTTAGAAAGGTAAAGAATTAAAATAAATTAATTTAGCATACGATAACGTGTTAGCAGAGCTGTAGCACTGAGCCCTCCTTTTCTCCCCCTCCTTCCCCACAAAACTCCAGCTTTTAATCACAGACATGATTAACTGGCAGCACAGGCAGCTGTTGTCCCAGGCAGATGCCCAAAGTAGGAGGGGACAAGTGATTTACCAAAACCATTACCAGGTATTTGCTAAACACAAGGGCTGTTATAATCAGTTATCCTGAATTCTATTCCAGATTTCTAATACTGATTAGATGCACAATGCACCCTGCATTTATTTTCAGAGGTAAATCAAAAGGAAAGGAGGGTTCAGCATACAAAATGACTTCAAACAGAATATCGTGCTACAAATTGACACAACAATGTTCTGTAATCAGAGCTGCACAATCACGGACAGGTAGCTGATAACGATGCGACAATTTTATCCGAGAGGAATGATCTGATTGGGCCAACAGCTTTGTGAAGCCATAAAAAACCCTAAAGCTCTCCACCAAACCCACCCATGCAATGAGTCCGCAGTTGCTCTGGAGAACAACTAGCCAGTGACAGCAAACATTGTCTGAGGTCCCTGAGAGCAAAAAGCAGCATGTTTTCCATGATTCCTCAGCACACGAGAGACATACAGACATTTTATTGACAGTGCTGGCTGAAAAGCAAAAAGAAAACACAGGCTTCCACCTGCTAATTATTTCTTCATATTTAGCATGACAGGATTTTTATGCTTTGGTAAATAAAACAGGATTCCAAAGATGTATCCAATTACTACGACCAATGTTGCTCTCTTATGAATGCTGTAGCCTCAAACATACTTGGAGTACTACAGGGCCATGCCATTCCAGTTAGTTAACAGTCTAGAGAGGATTATTTAAAGAGCTGTTTGACACAGCTATGCCTCGATGCTATTAACCTTGTTTACAAGAGCTTTCACCACTAAGCTCCTGCAAAAATAGTACTTTGTGTAGCTCTGCTCCAAGATTATTCCACGTAATATTTCTATTCTCTATCCAAAATCAACTTGATCATGTTTAAGGTGGCCTACTCCATACATAAAACAGTCTGAAGCAGAGGACCACAGCTGAATCTACAGAAATAAGGCACTTGCCACCATGGAATTGTGGTCTTAGAAGGAGTGGGATAAAATCTATTAAGTATCAAGGGATTTTGGCTGCAGCCATACCAGAAAGGGGTATCTCTGGGCAAACAATTTTTTAAGAACTGCAAATTATATTAGAATAGCCTCAAGAAACTGAACAAAAATCCTCCAAAAGTAGCTTTTTCTCAGAAACTTTCTAGAAATAATGCTTTTTTTCCCCCCACTACACACTTTTTTTTTTTTTTTTTTTTTTTGCTTTTACCACCCTGGTTTCCTGATTGAATTAAATAAGAGAAATTAAATATTCTATTAGTATTTGATTAGTTCATTTGTTACAATAGGTAGAGCATTGGCAGTTACCATGACACCAAGCCGTGCAACTCAGCATCTCCTGTGCACAGCACAGGAATTCTAACAAGACAAGACAAGCTGCACAATTATCTCAGAGACTTGGGTTTTGAAGCAATTTCAGCATTCCGATTCTTCGGAAGGTGCTAATGCATGTAAAGCACAACTGAGTGGCTGGCTTTTGAGACAGATCAAGTGTTCGTCTTACCTCAAAAATGTGCTTCATTGTGCGGCATTGGATAGCTGCTACAAGACTGAAAGCATTACTATGCAAGAAGAAAAAAGTCAGACTGAGGCCCTACTGTTGAGGCTAGGGGAAACAAGAGGCTGAAAACGAAAGCACGTGTCTCTGGAACAGTAAATTTTGCCCTAAGTAGGTACGCAAAAAATCAAGGAGAAATTCATATTTTCACACCTAAAGACACTCACTCATCTCTCCTACAGCGTTCCCCGTTTTTCCAGTGTTCAGAATCCAGAAATATTTCAGCCTGGCCTACAGATTGGGCACTGAGACTTTTTTATTCACCTCATTAACCTTCTGATTCGTATTTTTCTCTTTGCCATCATAAACAGTAGCCTTTTGAAGTACCTCAACCACCTCAAATGTGTTTGATTAACCCCTTCCTCCCCCACCACCCTAATGTTGTAACATTGCTTACCTCCCCAGCTGAATCCGTGGACTTGCCTCCTCTTTCATCAGTGCTCAACTTCAAACCTTTCTGCACTGGTGCAGGAGCAGCTGGCACTTTCTCCAACTCCGCAGCTACGGTTTTTACTTTTTCTTGACCTTTTTGCCTTTTGTGCATGCTCTTCTTCTCTAAATAGTTATCTTTAGTTTCTACTTTTCTACCTTCGTCTTTATAATCTTCAGATTTCAGATTTTTCTTCTTCTTTCTTTTAACCTTAACCTCAACACTATCATCTTCATTACTTGCTGATCCATCCAGATGCCTGTCAGCAATGGAATCTTTTTCAGCAATTTCTTGTTCCAATCTCTCTTTTCCACATTTCACCTTTTGTTTCTCCTCTTTATTTTCAGAATATAAGTCTGAGGTTTCATTATCAGTTCCTTGAGAAAGTGCATCATCTAAAGTACTTGACTCTGAGTCAAACTGAACATCTTGCTTCTCCTTCCGTGATTTTTTATTTTCTTTAGAATCTTCTTTTGATTTTACTTTTACATCTTTAACTTCTCCTTTCTTTTTCTTGACTTCTTTACTATCTTCTTTCTTTTGTTTTTTAGGATCCTTTGAATCTTCCCTCGTTTCTGAAGTCCTTTTTTTTGGTTTTGAATCTGAAACCACAATATCTGAGGAGTTTTCACATTCTGTTCTGGGTTTTTCTTTGAGTTTTGCAGACTTAGACTTTTTCTTCTTCGGGTCATCTGGGCTTCTATCCTCTCCATCTTTTGACTTCTTCTTTTTCTTCTTTGGTGAAACATCATCTTTTGTTTCACTTTGCCGGTCACTGTCAGATTCTGCTTCAAATACATCATCATTTAAAGAGAGTTTCTAAAACGCAGGACAGAAAAGATAAAAAAATATATATATATATATATATTTCCTCATTAAACTGTATCACTTTAGCATAAGCCATCCAGAAATGGCAGTGATGATGCTTTTTGGAAAAGTCAATTGCTGTTTAAACATTACAAATAACATTCCTTTCTGCCAAATTGTAAAATTTGTAAACACAATTCTAGCTCACTTACCTAAATCATATTTCTAACTGCCTGAAAGAGAATCAATACATAAACAAGGAAACCAAGGCAACTGGAGATCCAGCAGTCAGACTCCAGAACAGAATTAAATCACAAGCCTTTTACACCAAAAGCAATTAACCTGATTTTGTAAGATTTATCCACAGGTTTCTCAGAAATAGCAGCTTTCAGATTCCTATACATGATTTTGAAAATGACTAAACAGTTAAACAAAAATGAACAAGAAAAAAAAGAGAAAAAAGCCATATGCTGCCTTCTTGCAGTTCTTTTTTTCTGTATTCCTATCTTATCTAAAAGGTTTTGCTTGTTAACCATTAATTTAATCTGCTACACAAAGCAGTAGGGTGAAACAAGCAGCATCCAACTTCAGTGACAAGAATAAGCCTGTGGGCAGGCAAAGGGGTTGGTTTTGTTGTCAAAAGCAAACCACAATGACGATACATCATTTATATAGTCTCATTAGAAATTGAAATAAAGTTTTAATGAATTTCGACTCTACAAGCAAGCCTGTCAATTCAAAAAAAAAATCCTTAACCAAATAGCAGCAGCAACATTCAGTTTCTGCTGAAACAAAACAGTTTTAGATCAAAGAGAATATTTTTAATTCCATATCCCAGATGTCTTCCATTCTTGTGTCCTCCATTAACAGAGTCTAGATAGGGAATTTGTCTTCATTTTAAGATAACAGAAAGAGAAACACACCTGCACGTCTTTTTTAACAGGTTTAGGCTTATTGTCCACTATTTTTTTTCTGAATTCAAGCAGCACTTCCTTGCAGTCTTCCAAATGCACCTCTGGTTCCCAGGTATCATCATCAGAGGTATATCCCTTCCACCGGACTTTATACAGAATTTTACCCTGCAAGAAAAAAAAAACAAGCAAACATTTAATAAAATACAACACTATGCAATGTACTCAGTTCTTGTGGGTAATCAGTGGATGCATCATTTTGCGTATGTGAAAATGAATATAATGGGAATTCAACCTCATGCTGAGGTAAGAATTCCTAGAATTATTCCCATCTGCATCACATGCTGAATTGAAGAGGTTGTAAAGTTTCAGTAGTTGTAGTGGTTTTAACCCAAGTATTCGTATTACCTGATTTTTGTCAGAAACACAGTTTCAATGCACATATGTTCCCAGACATTTTACTGAAATTGATTTTCTGACAGTTACAAAATTAAGTTAATATTTCTTCTGTACAAGTTTTAATTGCTGCTCTTCACTGAAGAACTTAATTTAAAGCCTAAAGATTTATAATGCAATAACACCATTCACACAGTTCTTAACTGGAATTGATAACGTGTTAGATTTATAAGCAATGTCACTTTTGATAAACCGAAATGGTAACAATTGCTCAGGAAAAAAGCATCTTTCAATGAGATCAAGTCAAATCTAGATGAAACCTGATTGTGCACATCCCAAAGTTGGTTACAAAGACATCGGTAAAAGATGCTATGACAGCCCTAGACCAATTGTTTCAACAGTATCTGACTTCATTGGAGGATGGTATCACAACTTATAGTCTCCAAGTTTTTCTACTTGATTAGAAAGTCTTTTACCATTCAGGGAAGGAGAAAAAAAAGAAAAAGATGCTTTTCACCCAAGTCTCTCTTGCTTTCTCCTAAGCAAAGCAGCCTGAATCCTGATATTTCTCAATACAGACTCATTTTCTTGCTGCAAGACAAGGCTTATTGGTCCAAGCATAATGCTGCCATAGTCAGACAAGTGGCAACTCTGGGCTGTGTGCACCGAGCTTAACCAAAAAGCAGAGTCACATCCCATGAAATCAAGGGGTTCCTTTCATTGATTAAATCTGCATTCTCTTTAAGCCCCTGTATAACAAAGACCAGCAGCAAATTTAAGAAAGTCCATTTTCCATTAAAAGGGTAATAATGAGTATAAGGCAATATAACTTATTTTATAAACTTATTTTCTAAAGAAGTTCACAAAGCTGCTAACCAAAACACCTTCAGAGAGGTGAAATAATAGTATCTCTTTCTTTCATAAACAGATTGATGATGCTCCCAAAGATCCTACACTGCTAACTAAGCCTGGAGAACAAAAGTTTCAAAAGAACTGCTATTTGACACTTTGTATTAGAAATGTTTATTTCTGTATTTTTCTATTTTTGCCTGAGCACCACTGACCTTTCAAGAAGTGTATTCATATATACAGCACATATTGAAAACTATAAAACTTCAGCAATCAAATCTGCTTACAACCTTATTTTGCTTCACAGACAAATAAATAAATGAAAAAGCCTATATTCAGATACGTTAACATAACACTTCCTCTTATAATTTAGCTTAGCCATACTCTTGATTCAGGAATTAGCTTTAAACCTAATGTTCACCTGTCTCTTCCTCTCTTCTAACATGGTTCCTCATGAAAGCAGCAACTCATAACATTCTTGTTACAAACACCGGCATAATTTTGGTTGTAAGTGATCTCTGGAACTAACAAGCACAATGCCCTGCTCAAAGCAGCTCCAGCTAGATCAGGCTGCTCAGAAATTTGTCAAGTTTTAAGGATCTCCATGGATGGACATTTCATAACACCTCTGAACTCCTCCCACTCCCTCAAAGCAAAGAAATCTTTCCTTTGTATCTCATCAGACTGCCCTGCGTGCCCTGTGCTCCAGGTCCCCACGCTGCCTTCACAACCCTCGCGGGGTTCACTCTGCTGTGTCCATGTCTCTCCCAGAGCTCGGCGCAGCACTCCTGGGGCATCTCAGCAGTGCTAAGAGAGGAGGAAGCATCACCCTCGATTCTCTTCATGCTGCTGGCCTTCTTTGCTGCAGGAACAGCTCACTCTTGCTCAACCTACCTGCCTGCAGGGACCCCCAGGTGCTCTCCTACAGCCTGTCACCCTCCTGTCCCACAGCACAGGGTTATTCCATTCCTTCAGCTCGTTACTGCCACCATTACACCTCATAACTCAGGTACAAAAGCAGTCAGAAGTTACTTAATTAGTTGAGAAAGCTGAATAAAACAAAATCTTACATAAACGTAGGTCTATCTGTTGAACGACTACATCCACCATAAGGCAAATAATAGAAAAAATGCAGCGTAAGTGAAGGCAGGAGATGGAGCATCATATTAAAGATGCATACACAGCCTTTCCCTTACCTGCTGAAGTTAATTTATTCTACACTATTTCTCTCCTGTCACTTATAAATAACAGAAAACTTCAAAACATTTTTACACCACTGTAACTTCCACAAGAGCCAGTGATAGGTTAGAGCTCCTATCACCACCTCATTAAAGAACAGAGTTAATGTTACCCATTTCTACAGGGAAATGTCACAGTTTCCCTTAGTACCCATTATTTTAGTAGAATTTCAGTGTGGTCCAAAAGGCTTTCTAAATATAACATTTCCAAATTTTTATTGCTAATTGCCTCAAGTAGGACAAGTTAGTGTCTCATCTACCAGCAAGTCTAGCTGCCCAGCCCGACCCTGTGCCCAGAGTGCTGCCCTGCTGTGCTGCCACCAGCCCCAGCAACACTGGGACCAGAGGTGACAGGAGCTGCTCTGTGCCATGCACACACAGCACACGAAATCAACAGCTGGTTCAACATCTCCTTGGGCTTCCTAACCTACCTGGGAATCACTGTCCCGAAGCGGACTACACGCTGTATGCTCCACTGAATGCTCCACGCAGCTTTTTTCCACTCCTTTCAGATGTTAGGACTAGGTGTGAGCAATTACCTGCCTTGCCCAGCACGTCTGAAGCACAGGAGCGTGGCACCCCACTGAATAGCAACAGAAAGGCGATCTGGCACAACTGCAGCCCATGCTACGAGGCCACAACGAGCACGCACTGGGTGAGGCACACGCACACGGTAATGCTCAGTGCTCTGACCCAGCCTGGCAACCTCCAGCACCCAGCATTCAGGGCCTGCAGCAGAATGGGCTGCCAGAGCCAGCAGACACCACTGACACGTTTAAGGGGGGTACTCCAGGCATTCCGGTGCTCTTTAGAAGCGTGTGGAACAGTACGTTCCTCCTTTTCCCCCAGTATGCTGATTTTCACTGCCATCACTGCAGAAAAAGTACTCTTGCTTTCAAGCCAGACACACTGTTTTGATTGACACTTTATACAGGCAGAACTAGAAATGCTGTATTACCTCTGGAGCCTCTGAAAGCTATTACCTCTTAAGCCATCAAGATTCTGCACCATGAAACTGCCTATTCGTGACAGCACCACGAACACGTGAGCAATTCTTCACCTCAAGTTTCCCTGACCTAAGGGCTCCAAAACCCTCACGTTTCAGACTAAGCAGGGCGCCTTCCGTGCCATCGCATACCTGACTGAAGCCTGAAACCGAAGACGTAAGTTAGCCAGAATGCACAATTTGCAGATACAAAAAGCACTTTAAAAGAGGCCATCTTTGGTGATTTTATTTATTTATTTATTTATTTATTAGTTTTTGCTTTAGAAGTTCAAGAAATTTTGGAAGAACTTCAAAAATCCAGTCCTGCTTTTTACCTTTTTAAGGTAAGATATTCCTTCCTAAACCGAACCAGAAGATCTCTAGGGCTAGTTATTTCAACTGGAAGCGGTCCCTCTATTTTGAGGGGTCTCCCTGCATTTTTTTCCTGTCACTTCTACTAAAATACACTCTGCAACCACCTCCAAGTTCCTTCTCCATTATGCTCCCCCCTGCCCAAACACCTTACACCAAGGCACTCCTGCAGCTCAGGCGTAGCAGCACGGCGCACCTCAGCGCTGCAGACAAAAAGAGAAGTTAGTAAGGAGTCAGGTTTGCTATTTTTTATAAAGCTGGAGCAGCAAGAGAGGGAAACCCTCGCTCGCAGACCGCGTTTCACGTAGCAGCGCCGCCGGGGAAGGCTCCTCGCCCACACACGAGGGGTTCTCCTCAGGAAAACCCCGTCTCGGGGCAGGCTCCGTGAGGGGAGGGCGGGCACCGCGCCCCGGCCCCGCCGCGCACTCACCCCCTCGCTCTTCACGTCGAGGATCTTCTCCACCTCGAACACGTCCTCCTCGTCCTCCTCCTCCTCATCCTCCTCGCTCTCCCCGCCGCCTCCTCCGGCCTCCCCGCCGCCTCCTGCCGCCGCCTCACGGCCGCCCGGCCCGCTGCCCTCTCCCCCCTCAGCGGCCGCGGCCGCCGCCGCCTCCTCCTCCTCTTCCTCCGCCCCCTCCCGCCTGGCCGCCGCCGCCTCAGCCCCGCCGCCGGCCGCCGCCGCCGCCATTTTGGGGCGAGCTTCAACCGACAACGGGGAAAAGCGGCTGCGACAGCCACCGCCGGGCGGGGCGGGGCCGCCGCAGCCAATCGGAATGCAGCCAGCCCCTGACGCACGCAGGGGCTGGGCAGACTGCGGGGGCCGCCCGCGGGGCTGAGGCGGGGAGGGAGCGGGGTTGGGGCCCCGGCGGGACGGGGGGACACGGGGACACAGTGGGGGACACACGGGGACAAACAGGGATCAACAGGGACCTCCATGGCGCTACGGGTGGCCAGAGCCCCCGCCGCTCGCCCTATGTCCGTGGAAAGGCGTGGAGAGGGGACCAGGAGGCAGCCACGGGTTTGGGGGGAAATGCGCCAAAAGGATGGCTGTGAGCACCTCAAGGCAAGGTCCCGGTGGGGAAGGGGGGTTCTCATAAGGAAAAAACAAGAAATCCCTTTACATTTTTTAGTATTTTGCACATTAACTTATTGCCTATAGGTGAGCACAATTTTTTTATGGTAACATACAGGAGAAAAAACAAACAAACAAACATGTAAGAAAGCCACACCTCATTTACCTTACATACCTTTTACATTTACTTTTACATACCTTTTTGCCTTATTTACTGTAACCGCCTGTGCTAGTGCCAGTATGTTAACAAAACTACCCAGGAAGCAGTTCCTTAAGGAATACACATCACCCAGATGAAACTTCAGGGCTTTTGCATGCAAGCATACTTGCATTGTAAAAATACCCACGTGGGATGTATCATTGCAACTGTGAAAGCAACAAACTATTTGAATAAATAAATGTAGCAAAGGAAAGTACAAATTGAGTCCTTTATTCATAGTTTTGCACGTGCTCACTTTCCGAGGTAACTCTAGTTACGCATCCAGTGCCCATGCAAAGACTTCACAAATTAAGAACCTGCTCAGTTTTCTAAATTAAAGAGTCTGCCTAGCTCTTAAGAAACCATTATGTGAGCTCTTATCAAATAGAAAATGTAGTACAACACTTTTCCTTTGTGTTATTCACTGAAAAGAGCCAGTATCTTATGTGAACATTAGGATTCCTAGCATCTCAGAAACACGAGGCTCTCAGTATATCTTCTTGGCAACCTCCTGTACTTAGGCAGGATTAATGGAATATGCTCCAACCTTGGCAGGTATTTGCTAAATTCTCAAGAAAACATCTATAAAAGAGATTTCACAGTTTTCCTTAGCGATGCCTTACAATGCTTCTTTCTCTCAGCAAATACTAGGAAGCATGTCCTGTTTGCACTGCAGCACCCTACCTGAAGTGGTTGAGGAATCTGCTGCTTCTGAACATTTTCAATGGTTGGACAAACAAGTGTAGAGTCTGTTCTCTACACACTCAATCCTGCCTCAGTGCAAGTAATTGTCTTATTACTCACTACCTACACTTTCTCCGATCACAGCATAGTAAAGAGTGACTCCACAGCTCCTGAATTTAAAAGAGTTAATGTGTTCATTTAAGCACCTGTGAAAAACACATTCAATTAAGATAAATCACTTTTATTCTGGATTTACTATTAGGCTTACGTGTTTGGTCTGGTATAAAGTAATCAAGTAGCTTTTCCTCAGGATAAAATCGGAATACAGAGCAATAGCTGACAAAAAGAGAGAACTCATACCTCCTAACAAAATTGACCAATGTATTCACAAACTGACATATGACTAATAAGAAAAACAGTGCAGGAGAAAAACAACAGTTCTGCTGTTTGCATTTCAAGGCACACTGTAGGAATCACAAAACCAACACTGATATGTTGTAAAGATGTTTATTAGATCTTTACTAATCATATTTTTGTATCTGTCAAAACATTCTGCAGTATTTAACTGAATTACTGTATTGCACTTCACTTGCAGTGCCACGGAAGAATAAAATAGAAGAAAGAGAAATATGAAAGATGTAAAAGTAGTAAGAATATGCAATATACTGGAAAAATAATCTCAATTATGAAATATGGAGGTTTTTTTTTTATAGTCACAGCTAAGTAAAACACTACGTATGTAAAGTTGACTAACCATAAGATCCTTTAATTTTGTCTGCATGTGAGAATTATTCAAGAATAATATACAATCAAATGTCCTCAATTTAAACATTTTAGGTAGAATCGCAAGAAAAGCTATTTCACTATTATCTTAAACAAAGGTTTAAATATTTTAAGTAGAAAGAAAATTGATGTTAGTTAAAGGTGATACCCAGTATCTTCTTGGTGGCAGAATCCCAGTCTTTCCCAAGTTCAAGTCGATAGTAAATAGCTGGAAACTGCTTGTCAACTTTTCTTACCCACTCTATTGCTTTCTTGATCAACTCAAAAGTCCAGTGAACACCACTGTGTATAGAAATGAAGCTTTATTATAATAAAATCTTGTAATCACGCCAAAAAAAGGCAAGAAAATCATTTATTCTGTGATCATTTGAAAGAGAAAATTGTCTATAGTACAGTGACCCAGCCTATGTAAAATATCACCTGATACAGGAATCTACATCATCATCTCCTCTGCCCCATCTTTTTGGAATAATCCATATGGGGCATATGTGGATCCATAACCATTACTTGCATTCATTTGCACTGTTCCTATCACCACGGTGAACTACTGCGCATTTCATAATGGCAAACTTGTCTCCTTCTTTGTACATTCACAAGTCAGAATTCTTTCACTTTTGTGGCCTATCCAAACTGCTTTCATCCAGCAGTCAATATGATTTTGTTTGCATTTCACACCAGACTAGCCCAAAGTATACAACCATTTTTCCCTCTGTCAGGAGGTTTCAAGAGAGGGAGGAAGTCTCTGCAGGGCTTTCCTTGCTGTTTCTTTATCCTGTCCTATATTCCCTGTAAAGCACGAACGGTACAAGCTTCCCGTTTGGGCACCACAATCTGTTTGTGGCTTGGGCAATCCAGATTCACCAAAGGCCTACTCCTTCATGCATCTTTTACAACTTTTGCTTTTCCTGTATAACAAAAAACTTCCCAGCTGACAATCGTTCTCTTCACCCCCAACAGAAGGGAATTTGCAGATGCAGGGACCCCTGTCTTTGAAAGATAACAGAGCACTAGGACATCCAGAAGTGAGGGGGCTTTGTCAGAATGAGCCAGTATCAGCATTTCCCAGGGCTAATGGAAAAAGTGGAAGTTGTGCTGTGATCTTGTGCCTTAACGA
This sequence comes from Aythya fuligula, assembly GCF_009819795.1. NCBI lineage: Eukaryota > Metazoa > Chordata > Aves > Anseriformes > Anatidae > Aythya > Aythya fuligula. Next base: position 188,783,220 of record NC_045559.1, read on the forward strand.
TTTCAAAAGTATTGTATTTTATAGTGTTTGCTTGTGAAGAACACCAACCCATAAATAAAATGCTGAAAAAGGATGTAGACCAAGAGGAATAAGTTACATGCATGAAAAATCCAAAAAGGCTGAAGTCCTGAAAAGGTTGAGATGGTAGAATCTCCATCCTTAAAGATATTTAAAAATCAGCTGGGCAAGTTTTTGAACAACTTACCCAACACTTGAGTTGGCTCTGATTTCTCATTTTTTGTATCATATTTTGCAAAATACTCTCTCCTCCATCCACCCTCTTAGAAGCAGTCATGTGTCACCAATATCATTAATAATTCCCATTCCCTTTTCTACTGCCTCATCCTGTAGCATAGCCATTTACTCTCCATAATGAGATTAATCTCACATATGTTGAGAATGTTTACATTACTATATTAAATTATAAGATTTTTTTTAAAAGCATACCTTGAAGTGGTTAAATTATCCAGTTTCATCAGCGATTTGAAAACTATCCCATTCAGTTCCTTTGTGCAGCGTATGAACTGAAGCACAAGAAGAGTAGCAATCAACTGCAGTAGCTTTTCTTTTCCATTTGAGCCTAAGGAAGAAGAAAAGGGAAATCATTTAAATGAATTCTTGATAGCAGAAAAGGTACTTCCTACAAAGTTTTATATTTAAAAATTTTAAACTTCTGATGCTACTTAATTGTTTCACCACACAACCAGTACTATGAAAAATATTCACATTAGTGACCTGGCAAGCATGCTCCTGGCTTTCAAACTTGTGTCTGTTAATGCTTTTTTAGGATTTCTGCAGTTTGCTTTTGCTTGGGTTCTAATCAACTTTGATTTTAATTCATGGGAATGGGAATGTGTAAGAATGGGAAAAATGTAAGAGTGTTGTCCTTTGATGAAGCATTGCATCTTCTAATAATTTAAAAAGAATGAATTGCCTTTTTTTCCCCAAGTTTTCTGGTCTGCTGCCAGCAGTGAGCGCCAACTGACAGAATCAAACAGCAAAGTGTGCATAGACAGAACGCATACTGAATGTGCTGCAGGCAGCATGTGGGGAAAAGAATTGTAGAAATATTATTTGTGTTATCTGAAATGTGAAAAGCAGAAGTGGTCTCAGACTCTCTCCTAGGAGAGACTTTCCTCCCTCACACTTTTTTTTTTTAAATTAAAAAAAAAAAAGTAGATATTAATACAGCAGATACAATAGCTGAGATAAAAGAACCTCTATTGCTATTCCAGCTATTTCACATCCTCCACACATATTTCTCCAGGAGAGGTACTTAGCATTCAGGACACTATATTGTGAGAGAAGTTGAGAAGAAAATGTATTATTAAAATCAGATGCTTTTGAAAATTTTTATTTAAGAGATCCACTTAAATTCTGAGTGTATCTTATTGCAAGTTCTCCTAGAAATACAGAGTAATAGCACACAAAGATAGGAAATGTAATACAATGCACTGCTTTTTTAATAACAGAAAAAGTATTTACCAAGTGACTGAATGCCTTTTCTGATAAGGAACTGATTAATTAAATAATCAACATCAAATTTCAAGATTTTTCCCAACTGCGGACTGAGATTCCAAGAACCATTCTATGGAATAAACAAAGATATGGATAAGTGAGAGATTCATGGCACTGAAAATGTATTTGTCAGGAACAAACTTAAACATAGGATATTTATTTAAAACCATTTTAAAAGTGTACACAAACACCAAACTGAAATCCATGTGATCCATTTAGTTGATGCAAATATTAAACTTCCAAACCCCTTGATAAACCATCAAATGTTTGTAATTGATGTGGAATGTTGTAGTTAGGTTATATAAAAAAACAACTCAAACAATAAGAACAAGGAAATTTTGAACTGACTTGCACAATGACAACATTAACCTAGTCAAATTTATTTCAAAAAAAAATCTTTTGGAAAATTATTTTAAAGGTGCTCAGGAAATAAGCATTTGTCTTACCCAAAAGAAACAAACAAACAAAAAACTCTCTCCTCTGAAGGGAATGCAAAGTCTCTATAAATTTAGTTTGCTATTTATGTTGTTAAATACTGTATTAACAAGACCAATCCTATTTTATCTGACTTTCCCTGCCAAAAATTAGAGAACTTTGATTAAAACCATCAGTTTGCTACTCTCAGATAGATGGAAGACAGGCTTTCAACAGGATTTTCAACTACTTATTCATCAGTGTTAAATACTTTCAAAACTTCTATCTGTCCTTGAGGGTTTATGTCATAGATAACTATAACTGTAGACACAAATTCATAACAATTTACAGATTCATATAAGGTAAGCTAGAAGACAATACATGTTTCTAAATTACCTAAAAAGTAAGATTCTGTTAGATCATTAAACTTAGTGTAAAAAACTGTGGGAAACTTTTTCTTTCTATAATTCGACAATTGGCAATTCTGCTCAAAAAGAAAAGCAATCCTGAAGCTCTCCTTGAGAGTTAACTCCCATAAGAGTCAATCACAAATCTATTCCCCATTATATCCCCATGCGTGGCATATGGTAATGATTCAATGTTTAAAAATAATTTGATAAAAGTGACCTGTCAAAAATATAGGAAAAATAGGCATCTCTTCTTGACACTTACATCAACTATACTTTCCTACTTTCCCTTTCCTACTTTTGCATGCAAATGGACATGCTGGATCTAGTGTACCCAGGATACTCCCAGACAAAGGGAATTCAACAAAGCACCAGGCTGAATGGCCGATCTCTGCTGATAAACATCAGGAGTCTCCACTGAGGGAATACCACGGTGGCTTCTTCATTTGGATCATGTAGCACTACTGAAGACCTCCTCCTGTTTATTACATACAGATATTGGTTGTATTGGATTGTATTGGCCTACGATCTGATTGTTGATCACCACACCACCTCACCCCATCAATTGGTAAGCTCACCAGCTGGCGATGGGTTAGGTGAAGCAGTGGACATCAACCACAAGGATCATACCTAAGCAAGGCAAAACATTACCTGTTCTGACTCCTACTTGCGGAATTCTTGGACGATATTGCTTAATTCAGCTTGTCTTTAATTCACCAGCCATTCAGCTGGTCTGACTATCCTGAAGAAGTTCCTCCTGTACTCTGTGTAATCCTCTAAGTCCCAACTACTTGCATAATGTGCATTATTTGCACCTATGTCTTCAATCTGTCTCCCCATATATGGTTTTATACATGTCCCAGGAAGTCTCCAAGCTGCAAACTGGTGGAGGCTCTAAAATGGAGGTGTATTACTACCTGTTGGCCCTGATTTTACACTGTTCCTTAGGCACCCATCGAAGAGTTGCCCAGGAGAGCAATAAAACATAGCATGACCCTGAGGTCATTATATACTTTTTATGATCAGTTCAAAAAGTAAAGAAAATAAGTACATTTATAAAATGCTTATCTCAGGACTTGAGTAAAGTAAAAATACTTTTTCTTTCTACATGTATCTTCTTTTTAAATAATGCACAAATAGACTATGGGTACTGTACCTGATTTTGGAGCTCAAAAACTTCTTTCAAGTTTATAGAAGTCAGCTCAAGTCTCCGTCGAATCTTTTCTTTCTCTATTGCTGCAATGCTCTTTGATTGTTCCTGAAGAGGATAATATTCACAAAAAAATCTTATTCTACCACCATTATTCATTCAGCTACTATATCATGGAAATAAGTAATTTCATTAAAAGTTTTAAAAGGAACTTCCTCTTAAAAGAAACTTCTTTTTCAGGTTGAAATTGGAAGATTTTAGGTTCATTCTCTCCTACTTAGGAAAGCATTTGAAATTCCAGAGTTAGTGAGACCTTTTTTCTCCATTTAGAAATTTACTATTCTCTCAGAATAGTAAGGAATAAGCAGCAGAATTCAGACTGTAAATTTATAACTTTAAACAAGAACAACGAAAAAAATAATCAAACAAAAAGAATGCTTTCTGCATCTCGGGTTCAGATTTCTTGAATTGGAAAGCAATTTCATTACCACCCTTAACATATTCTTTTTGGGCTGTACAGGAATGCATCTTAGAACACAAATGTTTTTAAGGCAGCTTTCCTTTTTAAGGCAACTTTTCCATTAGATAAATGCTGCCTCGATTTCAACATGACATTTGTAGCATCCTGTATATAAAAGGCTCTCAGTTGAAGACTTACCAAAACCTTAGTGCCCTCAGTAAATTCTTCAGATGCTGTAGCACAACAATGAGCTACTCCTGTTTTCCTATACTTTCTCTGGGTCATTGCTGGTTTGCTGTCACATTGGAAAACAGGACATTTGGGAATAACTTGTTTTTCAACATTTGTTTTATCAGAAAATGTTTTGCCTATAGGAGCAGGTGAACCAAACATTCCCAAAGGTTGTATCTGAGAAACACAAGAAGAATAAGCAGGTTCCATGCGTTCTGCCAGTTTTTCAAGAGAATAGGGACGAGGAGGTGCACCAGCACTCATACAAAAAACTGGAAGTTTTGGAAGTGCAGAGGTCTGAAGTGATTTTTTTTCAGCCACATAAGATGCTCCTATCTTAGGTTCTGAACCAAATGAGAAAGTGTTGCAATAATCCAGCACGTGAGGTTCATGTGGTGAAGATGACGTTGCTCCTGAAGATTCCTCCTTTGTGATGCCATTATCAAAATTCAAATTTGATTTGAGACTGCAAGTGTTACTTTGAATTTCAGAAAAAATTCCAAAGCCCTGTGTTGTCACTTTTTGTGAGGTGCTCTCCTGAATAACAGGAAGTTCTTCAGACTGAAATTGGAAGCTTTCAGTTTCACCTCTGTCACTGAAGAAATAATCTGACCAAGCATCAGTTACTCCTGGGGAACATGCCTGTTTAGTAAAACGACAAGGAAACAAAATAATTCCAGACATATTAAGATATTTTCCTCTTTTTAATCAATCTGTTATTTCTTCTTATGTTGTGCACAGTATCATTATGTTGTCATTCTTATGTTCAAAATGAAAGTAATACATCAGTTAGACTAAAATTTTCTTACCCTATTGAACCTTACACCGGTCCAATTAAGAGTAAAACTTAAAGTATGAGCGGAGAGTGTTTTACGTTACTAAGATAAAAACGATGAATATCTGAGTGATAAGTGATAATTTGGAGCCATGGAAGTTCCACTGCTTGATATTGTTTTATATACACAGAAGATAGATCTATGTAAACTGAACTGTGCATCCTGCTTGTGCTTACTCAAGCTGGGATGTTCACATGATGCATAGCAATGCTGGTACATGTACTAGGTGAGGTCTAGTAGTTGCTGCATACAAGTTAGTGGGCTTGCCACCATACACCAACGTAGACTTCTAGATGTTCTGCTACCTAGGAGTTCTTGGTCCAAAGGATCAGAAAAAAAAAAAAAAGGCTTTATATGAGTTGACCTAAGTTATAGTACACGCATACACTGGGACAATTTAAATAGTCCACATTCTTAATACATTACAGACTACAGGTTAAGATGATGTTCCTCGGTTGTTTTAAATGCACATCATGGTCACTTACAACATAATTTAATAGACAAATAATGATTTACTTGATTCCCCTACAAAATTTCGAGATGTAAAGCCTCAACCTGTTACGACTTCATGGGCTAAAAGAATTATAGGTGCTAACTAATTTCTAAAGTCAAGAAGTACCATAACTAGCAAACATCATATTTCACTAGTTCATGATTCTTGCATTGCTCCCCCTCATCCCAGGGACTGGCCTGTTCCATGCCAGGAATATTTCCTCTTCTTACAGTTATGCTTGCCCCCCATTCCCAGTAATCTCTTTGCTTTGGCTGTATCCCTCTGCTAGTGGAGACTTAGGTTTGGATCAAAACCTTGATCTTCCTTGAAGGACCCTCCCCCCCAACTTCTTAGAGTGAAAGTGCCTCCATCCAACAATCTACCAGCAGCAGAAACAAAAGCAAGAAGCAACCATTTTGACATACTTCTTGCTTGTTATTTTGAGAGTTGTCTACCAGTCTGTGACATATGGATGAACTACAGTCAAGTGAAGCAAGAAGTACAGTTTGATCTAATGATCTGCAAATGAATTTCAGCTGAGGACTTACAAGAGGGGTAATAGGCAAGGTATTTTGTAGCTGAATGTGGGGTATTGTAGTGTAGGTAAGAGTGCATATAGTCAGCAAAACACAGCTAAGCAAGCTAAGATCAATATGACAGCTGGCATCCCTGTTTAAGACAGCATCAGCAAGGATGGAACTATGAGCCTAGTGCTATCTAAACTGTGGACATTTAAGAGTAGTTCAAGCAGTGCAACAAAACTATTAAAGAGTTCTCTCATAAGAATACACTAGTGTACATAAAGCCTTGAATTCAAGAAGGGTTAGTTTCTGCTGGAAAGTAGAAGAGTCCTATACGATATCTTCTTTCAAAATTTCTCATTTTATTTTTTAAAACGTACTTTATTTTTGGGACAATAAAATTCTACACAGTACTTGTCTGGAGTTAATGACTTTTAAAAAAATTAAAAATTGACCTAATTTCATTAACAATTGCTGTGTATTATCACATAAAATACAGCAGCACAGCTGGATAACAAATGAGAAATATTAGCCATAAAAACATATATTAAATATAGTTACCTGGGAAAATCCTCCTGAAAATAAAATTTCAGATTCCACTGGCTTTTGGTCCCAGTCCATGTATGGTAAAATATCTACATCTTCTTGTGCTATAATTTCCGGAATGTTTGGAACATCAGCAGGACAAATTTCATTAGCATCCTAAAACAAAATTTATCACAGTTATGAACTTGAAAGTTCTCTTCAATTTTTAATTCTTAGTTGTGACAGATGTTGTAACAGAAAATTCTGTCATAACAGAGAGTGCATTTTTTTCTGTGTGAGTATGGAATGTGTTGAAAACAGAAAAAGTGGATAATGCAGTACATTAAAAATCCTCAGTGTATACCAATAAGCAGCAAACATAACTTCACAGTTAGATATTTAACTTCAGGATGAGATGAATCAAGCTCTAGAAATATCTATTTATTTCAGGTGACAATAAAAAGTCAAACATGACCAATTTATCACGAAATGTACATACACATATATGGTCAGATGAATTCCCATTCTTTTTGCACCATCTACTACTTACTCCAAGTGATACCATATTGCTTATCACGATACCATTTTCCATTCGAAAATTCTTTTTACAGACTTTCGAACTTCAAACTTGTCATTTGTATGTATTTGTTTCCATTTGCTGCAAAGTTTTGCTTTTCCTACCACTGTTCTAATTTTGGAAACAAACAAAACTTTCCATAGTTTACCGCAGTATTAGAAGATAGTTTTTTCAAGTTTTGATTTACTTCTTATTACCACCTGATACAGACTGTCCCGGAATGACCTTTGCCAGTCCAAACCCATTACTTAAAGAGTATTTTTCATCTGGACTTTTCCTTTGACCCATTTGGCTTCCACAGCACTAGCACAAATTACAAACCCTTGTAGCAAATCACAACAGGAGAATACTGACTGTTTGATGTCTGATTGTAAGGTAAGGACAAGCAATATATGAAATAGAAAACAAAAATAACTTGCTGTATTGCAGAAGGAGCCAGAATCATTTCAAAAAAACATAGTTCTAGCTCTATTTTAAATTAATAAACATTGTTTATTGCAAAGGAAGACTGGTTTTGATGTGTGCAAGGTTACAGAATTTAGAGTCTTCACAGAAAAGCTAGTGAGAACAAGATATTTTGTAGAAAACATACCCTCTTCTCAACTGCAACGAAGCTTGTAAACTGGGTTATAATTGAGTTCTCCAAGCTAAGATGAATAATCTTGTTTTTCAAGACTTGTTTCTTCATCTATATTGGCAAGTATTAACAAATGAAAGAGGCAGAAAAAATATAATCAGGTAAAAGAGGCAGAAATGCCAAAACCGAATATATAAACATACTTATGCACTCTACATAGGGACATGTAAAAGGAAGGTCTCATGAGAATATAGTGGCCTGACTCTCTGCTCCTTCTAACTTTTTCTACGTCCTCACTTAACTTTGGTAGAGACATGTAGTTACACACTTCTTTCAGTTCTGTACTTCCTCTTGTGTAAGAGAAAGCTGTACCTTTTTTAGGATTAGTTTGAAGCCCTAGGTAAGCCAAGATGACAAAGTAATAAGTTTTTAAGTAGCTAAAACTTAAATCTGTTTTAAAAGATCATTAAATCTGTCTATCTGTAAAACCGAAGCCATTATCTTCCACCCTATTCTATACAAAATCCAAGAATGCAAAATACAAAAACCAGTTATGTTTTGATCTTCTGGAGACAAAAATGTTATATGCCAGGGAAAGAAGAACCACCAATGGCCTGCAATGACAATCTATAGATTAGGAAAAATAGGTACATGTTATGCCAATATTCTCATAATGGGGAAGAACACAGTTAAAACATGTTTAACTGCAGTTAAAAGGAAAATGTATTCCAATATGGTGACCTTAACCTTAAGATGACACTGGAACTTCAACCTTAAAGTTATGTTTAACAAAGGAAAAAAAAAACCTCTATTCCATTTAAATGTTTGCTATTTGTCATTTTAAGTATATACTTTTGCTTTTAGATTATCAAACCTCATGTTCTGTTTCATTCTCGTGAAGAATTCCATCTTCATAGTCCCTAATGAAAGCTCTTGCTGTGAGTTTGTGTAGCACCTAGAAAGAAATTAATGGTGTTGAAAAAAAAAAAAATAATAAAATATTCCTTTTATTTATGAGATCCAGGCAGTTAGCTTCCATATTTACACAGAATCTAATTTTCTAATTGTCAGACTAACCTTTCATTTAAAAAGCAATCATAACCTGCACATAAGGTACATTTTTATTTCACTTAACTTTAGCAAACTAAAAGATACCCAGGTCTTTTTCTTGTTGCACACATTCTCACTGGGGTAAAGGATGAGAAAAAGCAAAGAAATGGATGAACAGAAAAAACACCAGGCAATCCATCCCATCTTGAAAAAGCTAACTAAAACAAGTAGGAAGCTTCCCTCTTCTGGAGGAACACATTTCCCCATAGTGACTGTAAATAGAGCCCAGACAATTTCCTCACTCTTAAGTAAGAATATCTAGATAGCTGAAGTTAGGTAAATTAGTCCTGTGCATACAAATACAGAATTTGGGGGAAAATTAAATTGAATATAGAGTGTTTAACTTTGAACAATTCATTAGGTCTATAAAAATCAAGTCATTTCTGACCTGGGGATTTATATGCAGAAAAAGGGAATACTGAAATCTATTAACTAGAATTTGCTTTTTAAAATGGAACCAGTCTTTCATGGGAAAGAAAAATACTTTCAGTCTGCTCAATATTCTAAAGCTAACAGAGGGAGGGAACACTCTCTCTGTGTGGCAAAGTTTTGCTGTATTCCAGCTCCAATTGCTCAAACATTCCCACTAAGTCATTTTTGGAAGAAGACTGTAGATGCTGGAGAAAGGCACTACAGTGGAACACCTCATAAGCCAGTATTTATTTTTTGTGTTAAGGTGAAATGACAAAAGAAACGGGTAAGAATTCTCAGAGTTCATCTAAAGCATCAATAATTAAGAATTTGTGTCTAATTTTGGCCCTTTAAAAAATCATTTTACCATTTCAGTTTACACCTTTCAAAGCCCTATTTTTTTTAACTACATCTGGAATTTGTAGTATAGGATTTCTTTTTTAAAGCATTAATTCTTTATGGCAAGCAATTACATTGCTTCTGCTCACCAGCTTTGTTTGTCTGTAGAAGGGCATATCCATGGAAACCAACTGTCCTTAGACTACAACCCACAATAGTAGCTTTCAAAGTGGATTACACTAAATAAGGAACAAAGTCATTTCTATTTGAAAACAAATCAGCTCCTTAGTGGGGAAAGGGTGAGAGTCATATCAGAATTATTACTGAAGAATGACTATTCTGTTGATTTTTCAAGTGTAGACACCTCTTAGATCTAATAAATGGTTCTTTTCAGCTTGTTTTCCTTTTCAACACCAGTGCAGAGCTTTCCTATATATAAATACTCTGAAGTTACTTGGTTACTGAAGCAGCTAAAAGGCTAGTACTACTTTAATATTTACAAGTGTCTAAAATGAAAGACTGATGACAAGATTCTCACATAGTAACAACATACAACTTGAAAAAGAATGCTGCAGCAGCTCCTTCACACAAGTCACCTGAAGAAGAAGAGCAAATGCAGGGACAAAACTAGAGCCCAAAGAAGTTGCTGGAATAAGAAGCAGCACTTCCAGTTCTGAGAAGTTCAAGTTTCGTGCTAGAAAGTACAGAGAAATGTGGCACTTCTATGTAAAATAGTTTCTCTTTAAAAACCTGAAGATGGGAAGTGTGTTGAAACGTCAGAAGCAAAAATAATAGTGCAAGAACCAAAAACAGGGGTTTTAATTCATTCAAAAGAGCCCAAAGCAGCATGTTGTTGTTTAAAGCAGCTTCTCTCACTATATGTGCACGTAATGTTGGCCAAACTCACCGTTCCAGTTGTCTTCTGTAATTCAGTGGTTGACACCACAGTTTGTAGTTCTTTGTCATTTATTATTGCTTTTAAGGTGGCCTAAAAGGGGGAAAAAAGTTTTATTCTCTTTGTCATGTACTGTGTTACTTGCACACATACATGCTGTTCCATGTTCTGAATGCAACTCAAATCTGTAACTCTCTGCATGTCCGTGTTTAAAAACACTTCCCCTTACAACAAGGGGACACTCGCAAATAAAGAAATCTTGTATTTATTAAAGTATAATGACATGCACATTAAATAAGGTAACCTTTTCCTCTCTACTTCTTATTGGGAAGACTAATGATATCATTTAAATAGTAATTTAATTATATTTAGCAATGAAAATGAAGCTAAGTATATACTGCATAAAGGATATATAATACAAAATTAATATAATAAAATAGAATAGGACCTTTTCAATCTTTTTACATGTGAATTTCTATCCAGTAGTAAGTGTATATCCCAGTCTTTACCTGAGTACAGTGAGGGACAAATCCGTAGACAAGAAGCCTCTCATTGGTAAATAAAGACTGTATTTGAGCAGGAGCCTGCATTGGCTCCGGTTCATTTGTATTAAACTGTTGCCATTTAATAGAAACAGAACTGCATCCTGGAGAAAATATTCTGGACACCTGGCGCTGTATCTGTGTAAAGATAGAAAACAAATTAGCTCTGTTTCCTTCTAGGCTTTTAAGAGAAAATACAATCTCTTAATACAAAAATAATAATAATAAAAAACAAACAAACAAACAAACAAAAAACACAACACCCATACTTCCCATGTGAATTGACCTAATTTCCTTTCTTTTTTTCCTTCTTTCTGATACAACTAAAGCCACATACTTCTAAAATTTTTGCCACTTACTGGTACAACTGAGTCAAAGGATAATCACTCAGCTCTTACTGTACCAGCTTTGGGAATAATGAGACTTCTTTTAAGTGAAAGCTGAGATTTCAGAGTAAAGTTTCTATTCATCAGGGTTGCCAAACAGGCTAGGGAATATGGCCTGCTAGACACAGCACCTCCTGCATGTGAACTCTGAGATGTGTGAACAGTTCTGCAGATCTCCATGGTCTGCTTAGGATAATTTTCCATCCTTCAAATGACAGCCAGAATAGCCAGAAGATAGATCTTCATTCTTTCCCCCAGACAAAAACATGTCAGCTATTAACTGTGCTGGAGCCCCTTCTCTACTAACACTGTGTCAGGAGGGACCAGATTCAAGGCACAGCATAGAGCTGTAGGCACATAACTACTGGGAAACCCAGAAGCACTGCACATGGGGTCCTATGTTGCCTGAAACTTCCAGAGGCACCAACAGACCAAAGTTACAGAATGCAGTTGCTACAGGCCTCAACATTACAGCAAGGACAATGTTGTAGATCGCCTGTGACATCCAGGACAGAAGCAAAACTCTGGTTTTCCATTCAGAGAGAATTATTTACGTAGTTTGACACCATAAACTTTTTCTAATTTGGTGTATTTGCAATCACCAAGAAATACAGATCTCTCTCAAAAAGAATAGAAAAACTAAAGTAAGTCTTGGTTTCCTTGGTTTATATTATACATTAAAAGTGACCAATCTGAATGAGAAGGTGGGGCAACTGCAGCAATAAATTCCCTCCCTTATCAAAGAACTGGGGAAGCTCCACAGCTCTCTATCCCTTCTAACTCATGTTCCTGCTGAAAATAAGGCATGCACACAAAAGACAATCACTATCAGATATTGATAGGTCAGACAATGACACACATGTTGAGTATATTAAGGATTTGTAAGCGTACCTTTGTCTCCCAGTTATGCTTTGATTTTGGGTCAAAATATTCAAACGCTCCAGCACCATACTGGGACAAAGACCTCAGCATGTGTCGATTTGCTGCGGAACTAACAACATAAAAAATTCTTCATGTTAGTAGTGAATTAAATCATTAAGTAACCTGATACCATTTCTACCTCTGATACCATTTCTAAATATCTTGGTTTTAATTAGTACTGCAAGGCTTGTGAATTTGATTTTTTAAATTTCACCCCTTTCTCAGAGTATAGACCAACAGGAAGCAACTGAGCCAATGAAAATGATGCTGTATTACAGATTTCCCAATAACATTTGAGCAAATTATATGGCTTATGAGCTTTTACGTGTCCTACTGCAGGGCTCTGCGGAGAAATTAACTTATGTCCCAACACCACTAAGGCTGATCAAAATGATGCTAATCTTGAGTAATTAACCTCAGTCTCAGCAGAGCTATGTAGTATGGGCACAGTCATGTTACAGGGAGTGTCACTTTCTAGACAACATGGACATAACCAATATGATAACACTTATTAGCCTGAAAGAACAGCAGGCTAATGGTCCGACGACTAGGAAGCTATCATAGGTATACAGACAAATGAGAGCTTCTAGAGGATTACAGGAGAACAATTAAGCAGATGAGAATTCTCGTGGGTGAGAAACAGCACGCTCTCTCTTGGATCTTTGTCAGACAATAGCAGATTCACTCCTCAACAGGACCACACCACTGTCTTAGAGAAACCTACTGAATCCTCACCAAATCCCTTCCAGGCAAAATTAAACAGTACAATTGTATTTTATATCAAGAACACTTAACGTATTGAACTTAAAAAGGTTTACTGCCCTTTTAAAAGCTTTTTTTTTTTTCTTTTACAGATTTGCTATTTATACAACTCTATCAAGTACAAATCTTGCACTATTTAAAAGTATTTGTTCAACCTTTCAACCTGATCTAGTGGAAGGTGTCTCTGCCCATGGCAGGATGATTGAAAATAGATCATCTTTATCATCCCTTCCAACCTAAACCATTCTACATGTATGATTGTGTGATTTTTTTTCCCCACTTACCTGCTGAGAATTATCAGAGATGAAACTAATGTAGTATTCTCTGTTAATTCAACCTTCTAGAAAACACTCTGTCTACACAAAAGTATGAACCAGAGAGTGAGCTTCTCTTTTACACCTCTTTCCCAATTATTACTTTACCAATGGAACATATTAAATAGATCCTGCCTCATGAAGGTAGACTTATACAATAATGTCAACCATTAGTGTTATAGGTCTAGAGGAACCATTAAAAACCATGCCCTCTCAGACTGTCAGCACTAAAATAATCTGTCCCCAGGACAAGTTCAGTCATATCAGTAATATTAATGTAAAGTATGCTGAACACAAAATGACTGCAAATACATTGGAAAGGATTTCAGCATGTTAGTGGGCACACACCATATCTGTTCTTTGTTGTGTGTTGATGCAAAAGATTACACTGCCTGAGCAGTGTGCTCGTGCAGTGCTGGGAGGAGGCCTGCAGCTCCCAACCAGGAAACGCTGATAGAGCCCTGATGAAGTTATCATTGAAAACATTCTAGAAGAACATGACTCTCACCACTGGTCTTTATTTTGATGTGTCCTTGCCAGCCTCCCCAGGATACAGTAAGAAGCTAACGCTCTCTGACTCCTTCCCATCTAAGCCTGGCAACCTGAAACATGCAACTGTAACCCGTTATTTTTATTTTTAGTCACATCTTTCCAGTTTGTTGTTACTATACAGTTAAACTAAATCACAACAAATTTCAGTGAGGTTTTGCTTGTTCCTGTGATTGCTAAGAACTCTTTTTAACATAGATGGCATCTTATAGCCAGCCATATACCAGAGTTTATACCAGATGTTTCCAAACTTCATTCTCTCTACTATTGCCATCGCTGTGACAGATCTGTGCTGAGTCACAGTGGCAGCAGTTGCTCCTGCTCCCCCACTCTGGGTAGGTAGTCAGAGAAATCATCCTTCCTGCCTGCCATCATTTGAGAAGAGGAAGCATGAATTTGGCTGTTCAGCAAAAACATTGACTGTGCTGGAGTAGTTACTCTCTGTTTTGCCTAATGAAAGGCAGAGGCTGGTTTTGGGTTGAGGAGGTTTGTCTTCACATTATTGTGAAGTCTGTTACATTCCAGTAGTGAAATGTATCACAGGTTTGGGAAGCTAGTGCTTTCATTGTCTTTAAGTCATTACATTCATTACATTCATTGTCTTTAAGTCATCACCTTACAAAACAAATGAAAATTAAATCATGAAATTATACAACTATTAATGTTAAATTGAGATTCCACTATCAAAATGAGACTTTACAAAAACATGAAATGCTAAGTTTTAGAATGTTAACTCTCATATTTTCCAATTATATTCTTAGATAGTAGTTGTTATAATGAAGAAAGATATTAATAGGTAAGGCTACCTGCACATGGAATTAGGTTTATTGTAGGTACCTTATCACTGAAATTCCTTATAAACATTTCTGCATTTAATCTAAACTCATACATACATTTAAGACAGTACACTCAATCATCTGACAGTTCTCAGCTTATTCACCTCACATTTCAAATTAATTATCTGTCACTTAAAATAAAATTGCTGGCTAACTTTGTACTTACCCAACACCACATGTAAATAACCTTGTATGGTAGACATTATCTTTCACAATCTGGAACGTCACACTCTCATTCTGAATGTGTCCATCAGATATAAGAAGAAGGTTTCGCTGTCCTCGAGAAGGAAATAGCAAACTTAAGTAACGTAAGGTCTTCCACAGGTCAGTGTTTCCCAATGTTGCAGTAGCTGACTGAAGAGTAAAGTATTACAATATTAGTTTGAGCTTAACTTACCTTTTTAAATAACATATAATGTAAAATTTATTATTTAGTATACAGTTCTTCTAGTTCCCAAATATAAATGGTTAATTCTTAAATTTTATTTTGTTCCTGCTCTTCCATAGTTATGCTTAGAGATGGAGTTTAAGGTTCATATCATGCTGTATTCTCTCTGGCTTAGGCAAAACAATGCATAGGCAAGATATGTAAGAAAAATTATAAATTCTTCTCCTACAATATTCTCAGAGCTTTTAGTTATCAGTGGTTTGGGGATGTCCTGAACAATTTTCATCCAGATTACTCCGTCTAAGAGCCATCTTTTAATTTGTTTAACCCACTTTCTGAACTAACTACAGTTTACCCTCAATAGCAAGTGTGACAAGGAGTTCCTCTGTGTATTATGCTGTTTTTCAAGTGACTTTGTACATGGACAGAAAGTGGTAGGACAAGGGGGAATGTGTTTAAACTAAATGAGGGGAGATTTGGATTAGATTCTTTACTCAGAGGGTGCTGAGGCAAGTTGCCTAGAGAACTTGTGGATGCCCCATCCTTGAAGATGTTCAAGGACAGGTTGGATGGGACCCTGGGTAACCTCATCCAGCAGGTGGCATCCCTGCCTATTGCGGGGGGGGTTGGAATTAGATGATCTTTAAGGTCATTTCTAACCCAAGCCATTCTATGATTTGATGATTCTCTTTAGTTTCCCTTTTAAATCCACCAACTGATCATTTTGTTGGATAGCCTCTGATACCTAAGAGGTGAGAAACAGCAAATAATGATCCAAAAGTATTTTTTCTTGTCACTGAAATTCCTTTGGCCTAAATGCTGGCTTCACTTACAAATTATAGATTTCCAGAAGGAAGTCTAAACATCTGAAAGCACTTCTTTACTGTGCAGATGAGGGAGCCCTGGCACAGGTTGCCCAGAGAGGCTGTGGAGTCTCTTCCTTGTAAACCTTCAAAAACTGCCTGGATATGGTCCTGGGCAGCCTGCTCTGTGTCCCTGCTTGAGCAGGGGTTAGGACCAGGTGACCTCCAGAGGTCCCTTCAAACCTCAGCCATCCTGTGATTCTGTGATTTTGTGAAGGAAATAATTTCCTCTCTTGTGCTGTGAGCAGGCAATGAGAGGCATGAACTCCAAAAGTCAAATTTAGGAGGAAACACTGAAAAAATGTTCTTACACTTATATCTACTTAGCTTCAAAATAACAACTTAAGCAATCACCTTAAACTAAACAGGAATTAATATTCAGATGTGGCTGTGCTTGTTACTAGGGAAAATAGGTCTACATTATAGTCTAAATTATATAAAAAAATAATATTAAAAGCTGGCTTAAAGAAAAAGAAAACAGGATGAAAAGTTGGATAACTTCTGCAATGATAAGCATTCCTTTTAAAGCAACATTCTTTAGAATACAACCAAACTGATTTACTTACTGTAATAAACTCGGTTAGTGATGCCAGATCCTTTATGATGCCCTTTGAAAATGGGGAAAATTCTATGAAATCTGTGAACAAAGATTGCCGTTAGGAACATTAAAATATTTAGCATGTGGCAACACAGCGGAAACACAAGTTTAAGTTTTATGACTAGAGTATCAGAGCAGAAATATAGCATACTGCTACACGTTCCAGGTTGCAGTTCAGTGTATTAAGCTGGTCTGATAATAATGATGCACATAAAATTAAGTCTTGGCAAGAAGGTAAAAGGGGTCTCATAGTTGAAGAGGAAACAGAAACTCACTTGTGCCGAATTTGACTACATTCACATTTTGTCTGAAACGAAGTTGTTTCAAAGCGTGTAAGGCAATCTGCTTTGCTTCCCGTAACATTGCACCTGCCATGGAATTTGAGCAATCTAATAAAATAATAATTTCACTGGACAGCTGCTCATCATCAAACGCTGCTTCAAACTCTGGTTGGAATACGAGCATGCAAGCCTACAGAGACAGAAACAAAATCAGTGCAGTGAGCAAATGCTATTGCATTCGAAGTGTACTCAAGCATCTTCATTTTTCTCATTATGGAATGAGAACAAAATACAGCCATATTTGAAAGTTTGAGTTAATATATTTAATTTAATCGCATTTAGTGAGAAGTGCAACTTCTCTATCCTTTACATATACCTCAAGCCTCACATGAATAACTGAAAAAGGAATTATGATGTTCAGTGTTTTTATCTGATTTACTCTCCGGCAAACAGCATTGGACTCTCTTCTCAAAGTTAAAAAAAAATCACAGATATTATTTTTTATAATCATCACTGCCACCATCAGTTTGTTAGAAGGACTAGAATTAAAAAATACATATATGCAAAGCAAAGAAATGCATATTGTCCTTGCTAAGAACAGAGATGCTATAAAACACAAAGGCTTTCAAAAGTGGAGCAATGAAATGCTGGAAGGAGTGAAAATGTTTCCAATAGCACAGAAAGGTTTGTAGTCTGGAAGCACAAACAGAAATGTTTTTCTTTTTCCTTTCCTCAGGGGAATATCTGTATTATTGAAGGCATGAAACAAATGTCCCTGAACTAATCCTTTTAAACTAAACAATTCTTACTAAAAGAAGAAAAATAGGAGACATCATTGTCAAAAAGAAAACAATCTAATCTGTCGTTTTACTCCTTTTACTCAATTTCAGAATTGGATTGAGAGATTGTTAATACCAAGACTTTACATTTCACCTCTGCAGCATTTTCAAAATCAAAAAGCATCTGAAAATAGCTAGAAGTGCCACAGACTTCACTTTTATACCAGAAAAGAACAGCTGTGGTCACAAAAAATGGAGGAGGATGAAACAGTTTCTAATAACCTGGAATCACATATTTTAAGATATGCTCTTAAATTCTAAATGTGTTTATTTCTCAGGCAAGGAGTGGATGAAGGTAAAAAGAGGTTAAACTGTTTTTTTCTTTCATATTCAACCTTTTGTTAATGTTTTCCAGTTGTAATAATGAGCTCTTCTGTGACACAGCTATTTGTCACATTCTGTTTGTAGCTGATGCCTTTGAAAATAATCACTGCAACAGTAATAACCACAGCAGAACACAATCTTCTAAGAAGGCCATGTGCCTTAAAAACCCACTGCTGGGTTATATAAATATTTGTGTGAGAGTTGTAAATATTATTACAAATATTATTGTAATATTATTACAAATTTAATGATTTAAAATGTTATTTATTTTCTAGTTAGAATACAGACTGCATGACTCTGAAGCTACTTAGTTCCAGCCTCAGCCACAACTTATTTGTTCACTTCCATTTCTGTAAGTGCAACATCTGCATCAAACAGTGTAGTCACATTTCTATGAAATACAAACAGGAGCACGACAGTTAGAAAAAAAGTGTTTTAACAGAAATATGATTGGACACTGCATTGAAACAGTGCCTCAACTTTCAGTTTATTACAAGGCAAAGGATAAAATAAAAATCAACAAGATTCTATGGAACTGAAAACTAGTTTTTGAAGAATACTCAGCTTAATAAGGAGATTAAATAGAATACTGTCTGTGGTGTGAAATTGTTCTTTCTTCATGGGCTACCCACCCAAATCAAACTGTGTCTGTTTATTATGTTTTAGCATATTCAGTATTATCTCATGAACAGTGTAACAGTTACGCCATACCTCACTGTTTTGGTTGGGATGCTTCTCTACCCACATTCGGGGTAGATAGGCTTCAGAAATCCATATATCTAGACCAAAGCCACTACTGTCCAAGCGGCTGTTTTTCACAGTCTTAATTACAGCCTTGCACTCCGTTTTCTGGAAGGGGAAAAAATAGGCATTTAAATATTTGTTTAATAACAGTACAGTGAATATTTTTTACTTGTACAACATAAAATTGTCATTCGTGAGGACAGGGAATGATGACAGCACAGTTAATAGGGGTAGTACCAAAAGTCTTTTCTAGAAAGATTATATAAAATTTAAAAGGTACAGTTGCTATGTACATATTATATTATTTAAAATATCATTCACTTTCCTGAATGTGTTTTAAAATATGAAAACAAATGAAACAAAAAGGATTCAAGCACAACAGATATTTTCATCTGAGAAAAACAGAGAAGCTCTCAGTGTTCAGAATGAACACTGCACAAAGCCACTCAGATCTACAACACACATTTCCTAGGATTAAAGTTAATTTTCAAATACACAGCAGAGCTCCTAAGGCAGACGCACAATTTTAGTGAAATTAGTTTACCTTTATTTTAAGCTTATGTGTCCAACTATATAGGCGTTCAATGCTATATGGCATCTCAATAGACATATCCAAGGAGAATCCACTAAAAACAGAGAACAAATGAATGGTGGTCCAGGGAAGACGATGATTAATCTGCATGCAACAACATCTCCATGAGAATGAGCTATGTTTCCTGACCTTTTAAACTCATTGGATGAAAGTGGAGAATACTAAACTATTTAGACAAGTTTCTGTCTCTGTCCCCACTGTTTTTTTTAAGGTATTCAGATTGTTTTTTGCCAATTTCAGCCAATCTTGTCTCATAAAATAAGATTACCTGCTCTCTGCACTGCTTCTTGGTTTGTGTATCTTGGGACTGAATTAGCCATTTTTGCCACACTATCACAATAGTTATTTATTCCAGGTTGCTGACTCACCACAAACCTGGGTTATTGGTAGTCACTATATTGCAGGATAACATCTCCCAGACTGTAGGTGTGTAGGGCTGCAAACATTTCCTTTATGTGTAGCCTTCTATTGTTCAGTCTTACGTTTTGGTAAATAGCCCCTTTTAAAAACTGTCATTGACTACTCAGAGTCCTAACCTCAATATTATTGAATGCACCATGAAACTGTGTATCTTCTGCACAGTATATGAGCAATTATTTTCTATTTACAGTCACATCTCCATTATCTTTTAAGATGCTTGTGGATAAAATATGCAATAGGTATGCACAGTCCCAGAGCAGCTGCAGAACCAGAGTGAAGAAAAAATTATTATATTATTAAGCATTATATAAATGTTTGCAGCTAACTCGGATATCTTTGTGTTGCTATCTCTAGGATCTGATGTTGAAAAGTGAGGTAGTAATACCTGACCTCCATCCTCACACAGTAACTATTCTTAAGTATTTCCCAATTTTTATTCACATTTTCTGGTTGAATTGTCCCTTCACCTTAAAATTAAATTGTATTATATTTTTAAGTATATTTTCTACAACTGGATGTGTATTATATGAACATGTGAATTTATTTCTGATATGCGTATGCCAGAAATAGTGCCAAATCTTTAGTTATCAGTACAATATTACTACCAATCAACAGTAACTGTACTGAATAAAAGCAAGGTAACAGTATGGAGCACTACTTCAGGATTAAATACAGTTTGAGAAAATTACAACAGATGTTGTTTGTGCCAGCTTTGCAGCTAGAACAGAGGACATGCTCAAGAAAAACACTTCTCATTTGATTTTAATACGGAAAATTCAATTCCCTGAATAACATAAGTTTTGACACATTTACTGCTACTGCTACCTACGTGCCTTGCGATTCCAGTTGAGAACAGCCACATGCAGAAACATTATCGGGAATTAAGTTATCATATTCTGTTTCCAAGAAGTCTTACTTTACCAGCCACATTGTCGTTTCAGGTAATTGTATTTTTAAATTTAAAATACAAGTGCAAAGAAAGGCTAAAATGTTAAGTGCAATGATACTGCATATATGAAGATCAGGTAGGCTCATTAAATTGGGAATTTATGTATAATCCTTAGTAACAGAAATGTCTCTGAAACAAAAGGAAGTATTTATGATAATATCTATCTAAGGATGACAGATTAGAATTAAACATTAAACTAGTCTCTTGATAATGCAATATTCCATATAAGTAGAAAAACATTAAATGCAGATATTTTAACTTAATGTTTTAAAAATATTGATAATAAATCAAATTACAGTATTAATGAAAGCAACTTACTTCTTCACTGGTTTTATTTGTCTAACACAAACCTTCTTTACTGTATCCTACAAAAGAAAAAGAAAAAAATCTTATACTGCACCAGTTGTGAAGTATTTGTATGTAATCCCTGACACTTCTATCCAGCTGGAGCTCCTTTCTCTTATTCTGTCACTAAGATGGGACTGTCTGGAACCCTGTTTACTTCATTCATTCATATGGCTTTGTCATCTGAGCATCACTGCAGCTAAAATTCAGATGAGCCTGCATATGCTGCTCTCCCAAAGACACAATGAACTTCAGAACTTAGTATAATATATCTGAAGCAGAAGGCATGACTGTTGAACGGTCAGACATACGACACAGCTATATGATCTCACAGGGAGTAGGACCACAAGGACCACCTTTGGCTCTTTGCCAGCATTTAAACAGAGATGACCTCCCCTCCCACCTGAACAATTCCTGAGCCATCAGGGACATCCAAAGAAACAGATGGGAAACCTGCTCAAAGGAGGCAGAGAAGGATAATAGCAGCGTTCAGCAGATGCTCAGCTGCTGTTTCATGAGGGATATACAAAATGCCTATTTTCTTGCAAGCCAAAGGAGGAACAGCAAGGACAGAAACAACAGATAACTCAAAATACGAGATCTAGTTTAAATGTGTTCCAACTCAAGTCAACTTTTCAAGTACCGCAAGAGTAAATAAATCCTCAGAGATACTACAGGCTTTCTACTGATCATGGCACTCCTAAGCTTGTGTTCACATTGCTTTTTAAAAATCCTGTTATGACAAGAATGATAAACACAATTATCTTTTAATAAAAAGAGAAGAAATTAAACGGAAGATAATCATGATCTTACTGAACTCTCTTGTGTAACTGCAATCCCCTAGGTACAAAATCCTTGCTTCAAAAGAAGATGCTATTTTAAGATTGTATTTTAACAAACCTGCGTGTTTTCATTCAGTGCTTTGTCCTGTTGCCATGGTGATACAGAAGCAGGCATATGAAAAGTGATACAACCATTCTGACAACTCAGTTCGGTGATATAGGTGATTTTGATTAGAACTGTAGAGTTTGGAGATAAATTCCCAACACTTATTACAAAAATATCCTAAAAAAAGAGACTAGATTTAATGTCATTGTTAAAGCCCTTGTTTTCCAAAACAATAATTTAATTGGTGATACAGCACAATCAATTTAAATGCTAACACAGAAAACACTACTTGGTTTTTGAGGTGTATAAGGAAAAATGATGCTAAGACCATAAGTATTAAACTTTTGATATCTTTTCAAGATTTCTAGGCAAGACTGATCAGTAATAACTAAATAAATCAATCTTTTATTAAAAAAAAAGCTGTGATTTCTTTAAAAATGTAAGCTCCTAAAAGAAATATTTGTTTTATATAAGCCGTGGAACATACTTGAAGAAACAACAGCAGTTTACTAAAAGGATCAAATGTATGCTCCAAGAAAGTTCTAGTAAAAAGCAGCTTCCCAACAAAGACATAATTGAGCAAAGATTCTGATGGGAATATTCACACATGCCCAGATAACCTATCTGTAATCTGACAAATGCAAAATTTTCAAGTAGGTTATGAAACCATGATATTCAACATACCGGTGCATCTTGGTCCATTAGATAAGCTCCATCGCCCTGACTGATAGCTTTACGATATTCTCTGTGTGCTTGTTTCTTTTCTTTAACCTATGAAAGATTTTCCAAAATAAGTGTTTTCATCTCTATAAACAGAACACTTTCATCTCTATATACAGAACACAGTATTCTCTTACATGACATTACCGCATGACAGTCAAGTGGTAATAACAAAGAACTTGAGAGAAAACAAAATTAATTTTGGTGTTGTATGCTTTATTACTAAGTAAGTTCTTTCAAATCTTGAAATTGAAGGACCTACATCAAAGGCAGTGTACAGTAACATCTTACCTTTCCAATGATGTGTTTTCCATTGATAAAAGCTTCAAATCCACAAACAGCAGCTTTATCATCCAAGGGAAAAACATATTTAGCTTCAATCGGACTACTGCTTTGATTGGTGTAGGTCTGAAATATTACTACCTGAAATGAACATCTTTTTTTATAGCTCCATAACATTAAAATGTGATTAAAACATCAATACTGTAAGAGAAACAGCATTACTGCATTGCATGGCAAAATTTCAATATGTATGCCACAGCCTGATGATTTATTTGTACATTAGAAATGAAGGTATAACATTCACTGGTGCTTGGCAAATAAATATCTCACAAAAATGCAAGGAGCCGTGGAATTTTTACTCTCTAAATTATTAATCAAATCTCTTCCAGAAGAAGAGTAATCCGTGACTTTACAAAGGTTACATGATGCAGAGCTAGAGCTGTCAAGCTATTGCCTGCAAAAGTTGTCACCATTGCAATATGTCTGTAATAGTTTCAAGCCAGTAATGTCTAAACAAGAAGGAAGAATAAACAGAACTAAAAAAAAAAGTTTTATTTAATATTATGATATATTGAAAGGGATGTTTGTATAAGCCTGTATGTGTAGCATCTATTTTCTACTGACAGTATTTCTGTCTCTGAGGTAGCAGATTGCATCTTTCTTTTCACATCTGCTCTTCTGTTTACTTCCCTTGCGTCCTAACAAAATCCCAAGAATTCCTCATTTGCCTTTGCTGCTGTTCTTATTGTCCCTTGCCATCACATCATTTCTGGTTTATGCTCTGTAGCTCTGCTTTATAAACTGCTTTCTGCTTTGGTGGACTGGGTCGTAGCACAGATGCTACTGTGCAGTAATTCATTCCATAGGAAAGCAAACCAAAATATAATGATGATCCCTCATGAGAAGAACAGTTGTTCAAAGGGATCAGACTGATCAGACAACAGTGGTGAGTGTCAGAACAGTTTAAGCACAGACTCATCTGACAACAGTTCTTCTATCTCTTTACTCTCCTGTTTTTGCTTTGCTTTCTTTTTTAGGACTTCAGCAACAAATAAAAACATGAATTGTTCTTATGAAACTACTTCAGCACTGGACACCCCAGGATACAGATGTTTGTGCACAGAGACACATATGACAGAATCCAGTAGAAACACAGCTTTTGCATGATCAAGACTGCCCCAGACAGGACTCAGTTGCAGGGGGAAAGAGATTGTGGAATTATGCCCCAGGACAGAAAAAAGCCTGCGTCTTGACAGGATGCGTTCTTAGGGCATATATACAAAACAACCAAACAAAAAATTTAGCTTGCTTGGCTAACTTTTATTAGCTAATTTTCGCTAACCTTTAATAGCTAATTTTCAAGCTAGAACAGCAAGTTCTTTTGTACTGACTGATATTTTACTTGTAATAGCTAATTTAGGTTGTCTAACCAAAGTTAAAAACAAAACACACAAATATATTTCCAGAAATTTTTAGTCATCCTAGGTATTTTTTACTGGTTTATAATTCAGCTGGCAAACAGCTGAAAAAGAAGGTCTTTACACGGAAACAGAATGCATATGCTACTGCAGTAAGTTTCTCTGCAGTGCTGATTTGATTGCACATCAACAGAAACAGACTGAAAAATAAAGCCAAGCCTTTCACTGACCAAAGAGCTTTTGGCACTTGTTTGATTACACACCCCTACAAATAAGAACTTTTCATGCAGTTTCAAGATTTTCCTTCATTTAGAGATTGAATTGCCTTTTTATTTTTTTTTCTAATTTTATTTTTTAATGATTAAAACACTACTTAACAACTGAAATAATTTTTCAGGACTGACTTATAGGAAGGAACAATAAATATCATACTTTACCTGTGCTACAAAGTCTATTATCTTTGCCTTAATATGAAAGCCTTCCAGAGGAACAGGATTTCCCAGTTTGTCTTGAAGACCAGTTCTTACTGTATTTGAAATATTTGCACTTGGTAACGCATAGCCTAAACAAAGAGTTTACGAAATATTAGAAAGCTATTTTTTAAAATGCACATTTGAGAAGCAGGTTTGAAACTAATCCTATATCAATGACCCAAGTTTATTTATGCACCTCAGAACACACAAATTAAAAGTAATCTTCATTTTTGTTATGAATACTTGTGTTGCACTGCTTCTGCTGACTGTCACCAGCTCATGATAAGTCTTCAAGGTCTTACAAGGTCTTTGTTTAAAACCTTGCATTTGAATTATTAAAAGACCATCTCATGATTTATGCAAAAGTGCTTCTTGTGCTTCTCTTGAAACACACTGTGACAGGAGGAGTTCCAACTATCATTGGTAATTAGGCTTACAGGAAATCTGTTAAACAGATGCTACATGGATGCCACATAACTAATTTGGTAACATCCACAAATAAACTTCAAATGATTTTTTAATAAGCTAGCTGCATACAAGAACTTTAAAAAGCATTCTGATAAATATTTAGGGAACTTTGAAAGCAAGCCAAGAGTACAAACAGAAAATATTTCTTACTTTCATTCTGTACATGACATTGTGACTCTGTCTCACTGTTATCTTTCACCAGTTCCACCCCAGTTCCAGGCTGAAATGGTTTTATTTGATCTTCAGGAAGACAAAACTTAACAACATATCTAATTTTAACCTGTGCGGTTTTGTACACAACAAATTCATCATCCTGGAAGAGCAAAGAAAGGTATTTCACAATTAAAAAAAAGCTGTTGATAATATTTTAAAAATGCAGATTTATTAAGAGATGAATCTAAATGACATCACTTTTGATAAATACTAAAAATATGACTTTTTTTTTTTTACTCCCCTAATCTCTCCTTATTACTACCATTTACATCTGTTATGTTTGCTTTCTCCACATTCCTTATATTTCTTACTCACTGTAACGCACAATCATTCTTCAGAACAACTAAGAACAAAAAGAAATAAAAAAAATTGGTGGATATCTAGCCAGTGACTTTATCTGTTTGTGTACCAGTAAGGCTTTCATCATCACCTTTGAGTATCAACCTTTAAGGACCGGGATTTTACCAGTTGGATTCTATTATAAAACAGTGAACCTTCCATGGTGGTGATTTCTTATTCCATACAAAGCACTTTTGTATGGAATAAGATGGTAATGGTGTAAAGAACACCATTTCCAAATAGCAATTTCAATGTCATAAATCAGATATTTATAGGATGATTCAGTTATAATAAAAAAGAATGCTAACATACTTCTTTTAAGTATTGCTTTCTTGCAGAAATTTTAAATCTCCTCGTAACCAGTAACTTAGAACCTTAGATGTTTTATATGTACTTTACAGGCTGTAAAATAGACAAAAGTGATTCTGTGCATTACGGTCTAGTGATTTAGTGTCTGAACTGGAATATACAGGTTATACTAATTCTGTTATCTATCACTGGTATAAATAAATCCTAACACTGCAGGATCAGTACCTCGAAGTCTGAAGAGATGTCTGCTGTCTTACGGACTCCATGTACACTGTTATAACCTGATGGTGCATCATTTAATGAAAAATCTCGTTCATACAAATCTAAACAGGATCCAAGTGCCACATCACAAACTGCAAGGAGTCGGCTTCCATCCATTTCACTGGGTGAAGAATACTTAATACTGGCACTATATGAAAGAAAAGATCATACACATTTTATTAAAATTGATTTTAAAGTAAAGCTCCTAGGAGTTCAAGGATACACAAATACTTTTGAACAGATGATCAGGAAAGAAATAATAATTAAATTACCTTAAGAGTATTAAACATTTTATCTATTTAATTTGCAAAGCAAAAAGAATACACAAGGGATATTATCAAAAGATATTGTCTTATTCACACCTAACAGAATCACTGAAGTAAATGCCACTTCCCAGATTTCCAATGTCAGTTCTTTCCAGGCCATGATCTTCAACAACCACTTTTGGCAAGAGGAGTCCTCTAGAGGGAAAAAAAAAAAAAAAGTCACAAAAGTCACACAATGAATGAAGTTCAAAATACTTTTGCATAAAATATGTGGGCTAATACATGTTGTGCAATTATGAACCACAGAGGATTAAGTCAAATACACTTTACAAAAACCATACATAGAGACTCAAGGAAAATCAAGTCTATTCATCAAAAATAAATCCCAAAGCCATATGAATCACCAAGACATTGACTACATAAGCTATTGAGACTGTTTGCTTTTTTCATTTAGCAGAAAAGCAACACATTTCCCAGACTCATTACTATGCCTGAGTAAATCCATAGAATTGTCATAAAACTAGATATTGCATTATTCCAGGAAATTACGATAATCTAAAATTATTTCTGATAAAATGGTCATAGGTAAATAATGTGGAAGTGGACGGGAAGACAAGAAGTGGAAGGACGACATCATTAATGGAATTCGTTCCTAAAACAGAGTAAATTATCCATGCAGCCATTAATCTCCCATTCTCTCCATTTTGTCATCTTTCATCTGGATTTAAACTACAGCCCTCCTCATCATAACCAAATAGCTCCATCTCAATGCTAATCCAGCTGGAAAGTAATCACATTTATCATTACAAAAGAATGATTTCCCTTCCGGGGTTCTGCAGAAGGATATGAATAGTTATATAAATGTTAACAGTAAAAAAATAATGTAAAAGTTTCACAAAAGAAAGCATTTTTTAAAATCCAATATATTTAATTATATATAATTAACCCTAACCCAATGTCACAAAAAATGGAATGTAAATTTTTACCTGGAGAGAATTCCCATGAAATTGCGCACAGATGATGCATGGAATAAGGATCGAATATTTCCAAGACTGCCCAGAAATTCTGCTGTTTCACTTACTCTGCCAACACTATACACTTGTAAAATTCTCACTGGACAATCACTGCAAGAAATTTGAAATGATCTTTGACTTCAAAAACTTGTTTAAGAACAATCTACTGCCAAGAGATAATGCCTTGTAGTAAATCTCAAAGTAACATTAAATCTTTGGTTTTGGTGGTTTTGGTTAGCAATTTGCGAGGCAAAAAAATATGATAACAGCAGTAAGAGACAAAAAAAAAAAGAAAAAAAAAAAAGATAACAGCAATTACTGAAAACACCAGAGATATTTAAAACCTATGACAAAGTTCAAGATTTATTCAGACATTCAGGGAGAAATAAAATACGCAAAGACGTAAAATGTAAAATACGTAAAGTCAGATGAAATTATCTCATTTGATATTTTGGAACCTAAATTCACAGATGTGATGTATAAAGCCCATATAACTCCATGCACTGCAGAGTCTGGCATTATATAAATTATTGCCAAATCTATCTTGTACTAAAAATTCTCCTACTGCGAAGGCTCATATAACTCACCATCTTGGCTGAACCCTGAACATCTTAGCATATTCAGGCTATCTGAATGTAGCAACTTGGACTTCCCAATTAAGAAATACACTTGAGAGGAGGAAAACTTAGGTTGCAGTCCCACCTCCAGCAAGATTTATGTGTTTTTCATACAGTAGTTACTGGGCAGAGCACACACCAGGATTTACGTCCTTCCCTTGTGATTACACTAAGCAACAGATTCAGACTTCCAGACTTCTTTCCATTTTTCTTACCAGCTGAATGCTTTATTTAGCTGCTTGTATAGAGGCCCAAGTGGGAAACTGTGTGCTCACCACCTTCCTTCTGCTTTACCAGTCTGCTATGTACACGTCTTTGGAACATGCTTCCTCTGATGACAGAGCCTAGACTGGGGACTGGATTGCTCAAGAGTGGCAAGGTAGCAATGCCTTAAGAAATACCCAGAAGATAGTATGAGGATTCTAGGATTCCTGACTGTCACACAGTGAGGAACCTTAGGATTTACAAAACAACTAAGTAGAGGACTTAGGGATCACAATTTTAAATTTAGATAAATAAAGTAGGCAGTACACTTGGAAAGTAAAAGCAAATCAAGCCTTTGCTTACAAGTCAGAGCTTCATGCTTTTAAGATTTAGTAAACTTCAGTGAGTCTTGAGTTCCTAAATGCTAAAACAATATTGGTAAAACAATATGCTAAACAAAATGCTAAAACAATACTGGTAAACAATTTATAAACATACTATATGAACTTCATTTTTTTTTTTGAGAGAATTTGGACCCTGAGCCTTTAGTATGTTTCTACTGCAGTTGATTTTTTTTTTTGAGATTGCTTTTAGTTAAAACACTAAGTTTGCAAGTGCAGAGACTGAAAGGCACTAAATATGCTCCA
The DNA here is from genome assembly GCF_009819795.1 of Aythya fuligula. NCBI lineage: Eukaryota > Metazoa > Chordata > Aves > Anseriformes > Anatidae > Aythya > Aythya fuligula. The sequence goes on from NC_045559.1 coordinate 188,812,455, forward strand.
ATTCTTGCAATTTAATTATGCTTTGTTATCTTTCATATAAAAAAAAAAGACAAAATTTTGGGTGAAAAATCCCGTGCTTGTAACTAGTTAGAAGATCATAGAGCCTATTAATTAGTTTATAGGCCCTAAATTTGATAACTGTGATCCACAAAGAGCAGTCCTGTGGGCTCACATAACAGCTAATTTCCAAAAGGCTTACTTAATTGGTTCTGTCTCAAAGAACTTTAAGGTGGAATTGAGTCACATAAACTCTTTCTATTAATTTTAAATGACTTCATTTAGACAAAATGTCAAGTATCACAAGTACTGAACTTTGCCAAAAACCAGCAGAAGGTTGCATGTTTGAGCACAGCGCTCCTTCCATATTTGAGCAATTCATATTTGGGTACAACTGCTTAGTAACCAGCAGTTGCTAGGGTTTAGGCCTTAGCAAGGGCCTGAGCTGCTTAACGCTACATTTACTCAGTAAAAACAGACTTGAAGTGAAGTGCTCACTATATAACTACCTGAAAGGAGGTTGCAACAAGGAGGGCATTGATCTCTTTTCTCAGGTGACAAGTGATAGAACACAAGGCAATGGCCTCGAGTTACACCAAGGGAGGTTTAGATTGGGTATCAGGAAGAATTTCTTCATGGAAAGGGTGGTTAGGCATTGGAACGGGCTGCCCAGGGAGGTGACAGAGTCACCATCCCTGGAGGTATTTCAGAGCCATGTGGATGTGGTGCTTAGGGACAGGGTTTAGTGGTGGATTTGGTGTTAGGTGACGGTTGGACTTGATGATCTTAAGGGACTTTTCCAACCTAAACAATTCTATGATTCTATATAGCTGAACTGAAGCCCACTCCATTCTACTATGCATCAATGATTATTCATTGATTATTCAATTTCTAGAATGACATTCTCTTTAAATTTATTTCTCCATGTTTATCCATTTTTACATTTCATTAGTTAATCAAAAAACACAGGGTACCCAGTCAGAAGCCAATGTCAAGAACATTAAATAGAATAGTACGCAAATCCACAGAATAGATTCCCAGAAATACATGTTTTTCATACAACTGAAAGCTACCTGAAAAGGGACATCAAGTTCTGTAGATAATAAAAAGATGACCAGGTAGTCCACCTCTCCTCCCCACCTACTCCATCATATTTATTCTAATAATACACATAAAGAAATATTTGTTTTTCTCAGCAACCCCCCAAGTTTTATTTTCATGTTCGCTTTCCCTGTATTCTATGAAATACCTGGTAATAAATATTGCAAAGCAGAATGAACAAGCCTAAAAGCCATATATCTTCTTGAAATAGCTCCTATATATAGACAGCTTTTCACAATCTGAAAAGGGGAAAAAATTAACAATCTCATTTTCAGTTTTCTGAATTTACTTCCATTGGTTCTAGTATAGGTTATGGCAAATATGCCTGCTCTGCAATCCCATTAGTTTGACACTGCATAGTAACACTGCATAGAACCTAATAATTCATTCCTTTTTAGAGGTGTTTTGTGCACCATACCTTGCATGTTGCTAGAATCATTGCACAACTATTAAACACTCACTTGTAATTCTTTTTTAACACTTGCTGTGCAACATAGCGATATTCATCACTTATTGGATCAATAGCTTCAATCTTGCACCTCAGGGCTTGGTATTTGGCCAAAGATGTTGGGTTTGGGCATGACATATTTGTTTCCTGTATATTAAGCATGTCTCGGATGAGCTACAAAATAAAGACAAATTTATAAATACTTGTTAGATTTTAATTAAGAAACCACACAAAACAGACTAAATTAGATAAAGTGCCAGTGCAGCAACAACAAAAAGAATATGGAAAAGAACATTTCCACTGGCTAGATAACAAGTGGAACACGAGCAAATAGCTGTAGAATCCCATGAAAACAAAACAGAAAAAAAAACACGTATGCAGGTGATAAATTGTTTCTGTACAACTGCAAATCAAGTTTTGCATCGAGCCTGCTCATAACAGCTCCAGGGACCAGTATTTGTGCTTGGATACCATTTTGATTTTGCTTTTGAGGCAATCCTGACTTACTATAATCTTACCATATTGTCCCTGATGCCCCTGTCCAGTTAGGGCAATAGCACAAGGCATCCATGTACTTTTCTCAGATCAAGAAGGACACCTAACTTAAAAAAAAAAAAAAAAAAAAAAAAAAAAAGTAACGCTAAACTTCACTGAGTCATGGGAAAACTTTATGAGACATAGTAGTTTTTTGATAGCAGAAGGCTTCCAAGGTTAAAAGTGCTATTAACATTTACTCTTTTAGAATGATAGAGAGCCACCTTCTCTCTACCTCTCCCCCTTTATTTTTTGTAACTTACAGAAGACTGACTTCTGGATATCCTTTGCCAAAACCAAGAAGTATCTCCGTTGGAATCTACGGAATTTACATTACAATTGTAATACAAGGAGAAAATTTGAGTTTGCTCTACAGTTACAAGTATGATGTAGTTGTCAGGGCCATGAGTGCCTCTCACCTCTCCCGAAACTCTGGCTGCTTGAGTTTTGAGCAGGCTTTGACTGTGAAGATTTGGGGCCTGAAAAAGAGCTGTGGGAAAACTTAGTGGAATCCTGCCCCTTCTCTGCTCAAGAGATGCAATTACGCTAAGGCTCTTGTCCTTGGTTTCTTGGCTGAGCTATGTTGCAGACGTGTCTACATCCAGCCTCGTATGTCCTTGGTTCTGACTCAGATCCTGTGAACCTGAGTTCCTAGTTAGACCTTGGACCAGCTGGAAAAGCCCATGATGAGGCGGCAATCTGGACCATTGTCTGACCCTGCTAACTGGCACCAGCAGTCACTATCTGCTGCTCTGCTCCTAACTAAGTACCTCAGTACTTCCCTGTCAGTGTTTTGTATGTAGTTTATGATAGTGAATAGAAACTGATTATGTGTATGCTTGAGCAGTTGCCAGGGTCAGCAGGATGATAAGATCAGTTTCATGTGTCTCATTTAATCCAGCTGAAGATACCATTATAACAATAATTGCAGTTGAAACTCTGTCACAATCTGGATGGCAATTGATCCTCTTCTTCAACATGTTCAGTACCTGCCATGAGCATTACTTTATTCATAAAATTCCAGTAAATGACTTTTTTAAACTGACAGTCTGTGACTGTTGATTTATCTACCGAGTGTGTTCAAAACTCGTGTAGCACATTGTAGACTGGGGCTTACTATCAGTCTGGAAAAGTTACCTGACACAGGTCCTGTTTTCTAGATAACAGCTTTTTGGAAACTTCGTAGTCTATTTCAGTCTTGTGACGTATAAGTTCATAGAATTCCATCATCATCTTTTGTAGCGCTGCCTCATCAGCTCCCTCATCCAGTGCATTCTTTACCTGGAGCAAAATACCTTCTGCTTTGCTCACCTTTAAGAGAAGAGATTATTAAGCTGAAAGCCATCACAAAATTACTGGTAGAACACAAAGCAACAAATACTGAAAACGAAAAATTTGATTCCATGTTGAAATAAAACTTGAACTGTTAATGCAATATCCAGCAAAAATATACTTGCATCTCAGATATGAAAATAGTTTTAGATGTCAGACATTATTCTACCCTTATACTAGGCTACTTGCTAAGTACCTTGGAAGAGCTAAGAGGCAGTAAAATAACCTGTCTGAAATAAAACAGAATATGAATCAGATTGAAAGATAGTGATACTTGACATCCTGTTGATTCACATTGTTAGCTTTAATATATTGATGAAATAACTACATATATTAGATGATAATAAATTTCTTACTAAATTTCTAACTGCAATAATTTATCCTAAAATACATAAAACAGAGTAGAAATACTATTTATAAAATGCAACCTACTGATCAAAAGTAATGAGTCATTTTAGACAGTTTCTCTAGACAGATAATCTATATATTTGCTTGTGTCTGCATATTCATTCTCAACTGGAAATTTTTCACAGAATGCTCTATGTTACTTTTTATTCTTGGGGCAGGAGGAAAAAGGCAAAGTGCTCTTTAATTTACATGAGCCATATGCAACAGCTAGTAAAATGCTGACACTAGAGGCTGCATAACAAAGTCTTACTGCAGTTCAATATTGACCCAAGGCTGGTCTCAGTCTCACAAAGGCCTTCAGAAAAAAATGGAAAGTTAATCTAATTGAATAGCAACCCACTTCTTTGTTTCAAATATCCAGAGATTTTTATTTTTATTTTTATTTTATTTCTACACAAATGCTATTTCTCTTGCAAACTAATTATAAGTGGGAAAAGGTAGTGAAAACACTTTTAGCATATTCTTACAAATCTCTGCATTGGGATGCAGAGTCTTTTAGGTCTATGATTCAGCTTTCTCAAAAACTACCAATGATTGAACATTATTTATCAAATTATCAACTATTTGTCAAATTTTACCTACCTATCCTATGGTAGGAATCTTGATATTGAAACAATTGCATCTCACAGAAAACATCTACAATAAACAGAATTTCCTTTGTCTTTGCTGATTTATGAAATGCACTCACTACTGTCTTTGAGTTAATGTATAAAGCATCACTATTGTATCACTTACCCATCACAATCTACATGAGTGTATACTTCCATATTAAAAAGTGAAAGGAATATTCTCCTACCATAGATCAATTGATCAAAATTCAAATCACAAATCAGAAGTGTCTTATGTATGAAGATCAGGGCAAAGTCATTCCAGAATTAGGGAACTTCTACTGGCAAAGCTCTTCCAATTTAAAACCAACATAATCTCCGAATATTTTTTCCTCCAGTACTAACAAAGATGAAAAAACTTGCTGTCTTAAGCAGCCATGACTTAAATTATACAAACTTAAATCACATGAATAAACATTAGCCTCCTAACTGTTTAGGAAAGAAAGCAAAACCACTGAGGTAAGTGGAAAAAAAAGATTAAATGAACCATAGAGTTAACAGAGGGATGGATAGGCAATTTCTTTCAGTAACAGTTGTAATATCCAAAGGCCTTCATGAGATGCCACATGTTAATTATATGTGTCATCTGATAATACAGTCATGGACTATAATTAAAACTATTTTTACTAATACAAGAGAAAGTCTGACTGAAATACAGTTGAAACATATTGGCAGAAGACAACAAACTACCATTATGCACTGTCTTCTACAACTATCTTTTTATGGGACTTGATAGAAGGGATCCTCCCATAAGCACTGTGTACATTACTATAAAATGGAAAAGACAGCCATCTGCTCTAGGGAGTACAGCAGGTTTTTAGTGTCATAATTCAAAATCAAAATTTGAGATAAAATTTCTGAAGCATGGATATGTTGACGTATAGGAGTACCCGATGTAATTACCAATTCCGATCTGAAACAGAACATTCTTGTTTGCTGGGTAAAAAATACTTATAATAGCATTTATGCATGGGTCCTCGTGGAGTAACAAGAATTAACTTACATCATTTAGACTTATGTTGTTTACTGATTCAAACAGTAGGCTATCCAGGTGACCAACAGCTTCTGCCCAGATCAGTTCCACAAAATCACTAACTTGCTGAGATATAGCACTTGAACTTATGGATTCTTCTAGAAGTAACTGTAGTAAAACAAACACAATTCAGTGGAAAGACAAAGATGCAAGAGGAACTTTCCTATTCTCGTCAACCATACAGTACACAATACACATTCATGCTTAATATAATTTCTTCAGTTCCATCAACTTGAAGGGAAGTTTTGCCTTTTTAACTCTTTCAGGTGGAGAGCATGGAAGGCAGGTGGCCATGATCTACCTTGAAAATTGGGACATAACATCTTGGAGAAGACAGAAGTTGATTTGTTTGATATCTTTAACATGATATTGTACTATCAGGTATGAGGACATAGTAGTTTTACACAGCTAGTAAAAGAACAGATAGTTCAAACCATCAGTGTTATAAAACACTGGAGATACTGTAACTATAGATGTAGTTCTCTGTAAGAAAGCTCTGGTGGGAAAGACATTATTACTGTGAAAACAAAAAATTGGAGTAGTAAAGCAACAGAAGACTACAAAGGCAATGAGTATTAGTGCAATTCATATATTCAATAAAAGTTGTGAAAACATATTTTCTCATCTGAGGAACATTCTTAAGTATTTACTTAGGCTTTTTATCATTGTTCTTCAAGTCTAGCACCTTCCACTAAACTTGATGACATTAAACAATTAGCACACAGTACATTACTTGTTTATACAGCATCAGCCATACAAACTCCTGAGATCCCTAGATGATGTATGTGGGCCACTGCTGGATATATTCTCTATTCCAACTGTGCCATAAAATGTAAGTTACATGGTGGAAGAGAGAAGTAGATGAAGTACAGTGAGAAAGTAAATGGGAAAAAAGCTTTCTCTCACAGTGCAAATATTTTAAATAGCAGTAAAACATTGTCTGAAAACTACTTTAGGGAGCAGAATCCAACATCTATTGCCACTGGAGGGAGTCCTGTCACTGATTTCAATAAGATCTATGCCAAGCCTATGACATCTGTATAGGGTGCAAAATAATGATGACAAAGTCATACACGATGTAATAATTTTGGTTGCTGTATTAGTACACCCTTCTTTAAAAAAAAAAAAGGTGGTGATAAACCTACAGAGAAAAAAATATAGTGAGTATGACTGTATTCACTTTTACTGTGTTTAAGTGCTTTGAAGATTTTCTTAATAGTCTTAAAACAATTTCAAAACATTTATCTATAAACAATTTATCTTAACCTATGACTGTATGACTGTAATCTAGACAGTGTTTACCACATTCAGAAATTTAGAAACTAAAACAAATAATTAAGGACAGAAAAGTGTAAACAAGTGAATTGTACAAGCCTTTTGCAATTTTGTAGAAGCTAAAAATCCTGCTTCTGGTGGAAAAGTTTCTCTGAGCAGGAATTCCTGGCTCTTCAGGTTCGCCACCAAAATATCATAATTTTCTCTTATTTCTTCAGCAGTCTTATTTACTATGAATTGTTTATTATTCTGTAAATTGAAAGAGCAAAGTTAGTTGGAGGAACTATAAATAGACGTATAGAATCAATTTTACCAGACACTGTGCTAACAGCTGACAAATCCACGCTCAACTTTTGGATTGTGGTTTATCAGGCTTCTGGCCAGGCCTCTTCCATGAGGGTTTGTGGGACATGAAGAACGAGCACAGGGCTCCGTATACAAGTTTCACAGTGACAAGTTGTTTAACCTAAATGTGTGCTGGAATAACTTTTTCTATTGATTGAGATATCCCAAGTTCACCCCTGATACAGCTCCTTTGATTTGAATTTAATGTTGCTACAATGACACAGACTGTCAGCGCTATACCAGAGCGCATACATAACTCATAGGCTGAGACATATCCTGAGGCTGCCCTCAAGACAGGCTTTTCTGTCTCTCAAGAGGATGCCCACACTATCATTCCTTATCACATTTTTGCAGTTAAACATCACACGGTTTAGATGTTACCAGGAACATGCATGTATCTGAGGCAGATGCATCCAGGACCATGCTGTGTTGCTGCTAAGCTCCAAAGCAGCTCTTTTGAGAGTTGTAAGCAAACACACAGAGTAGAGGAGCCAAATATGAATCAAACTTCTTATGATAAAGCTAATAGAAGGATATCCTACTATCTTTACGTAAGAAATCAGCCTGCAGGTAAGAATGAAGAGCATGTAAAGCTCTCTGGGACAGGAGTGTTCAATGTGCATAATGAAACAAACAGGTAATGTCAATGAGTGGCTCATACCTTGGTTCCATTTGAAGCACTGAAGTGTGCACACAGTCGAAACAGAAAGTCATACTGTTCTTGGGTGCACTGTAATTCAATAACTACAAAATCTTTGCTTCCCATGGAGTTAATCTAAATGGAGAGAGAAATAAAGACCCCGCCCCCCATTTAACGCTTAAGTATGTTTCATTTAGGTGATATTGCACCAAATGTTTCCCCCTGTCCTACTTATTTTTTTCACCCCACTTAGAACCACAAATTCTAGGGCTAAAAAAAAAAGCAAAATTACTCATTATTTGTATCATCGTAATGAGCAGAAGCTCCTCTCAGGGCTTCCTGTATGATTCCATCATTTCTGTGTTTTGAAAAGCTTTTTAATAAAAATGACTAACATTTACATTAGATTTAACACATAATAGCCATAATAATATATATCTAGTCACAAGCATATATGTGTCACTCTACTGCAATACTTTGGTGAGAACACTACACCAATAACAGAGGAGCTTTATTTTGGTAGAATGAGGCTGCACCGAAGGACAAAAAGTATTGAAGTACTTTCCAATACTCCTCTTTGCATTGCAGAACATGGTAACATAAAAGAATGATTGCTGATGTGTATAAAAATGCAAAACTTGTACTCATCTACCGATCATCCTACATTCTGTCACAGAAAGAGAAAGGCTTACTTTTTCAAGGATGTTGTATTTTGCAACTTCAAAATCTTGAGGGAAAAAAGGAGCATCCCGATCATTTTCAGTGTAAAATCTAGAACGGAATCAGAGCAATTGAAGTCACGTATGCCCTGTAAATACTGTGCTGTAACAGGCTGCAACATCACACTACAGCAAGAATTTATATAAGAACATAAATCTGGTTTTCAGCAGCAAAATAACAACAGAAAAGTTTTGAGAAATAAAATCCCACAGTGATAAACTGCTGACCTGCACTAGTAGGCCCTAATGTCTGATGTGAATTTGTAGATGAAGACTAGATTTCAACCTTCATCCTTTATAAAAACTATGGAAGCAAGAAAATACACAGATTTTCTTTGCCTGATTGCATGTTAATTTTTTAACACCTTGGTCAGCATTAGTCACCCGTGCTCCCTGATATTAATTCCTCTCTTATTCTTGATTTTCACATTAGGGTATGTTCTTGTAGTCATATCCTTCAGCATCAGGACTTTTAGACATAACTTCTAGTACATTCTGTGAGAGTAACTGAACACCTTCCCTATCACTGAACTGCACTCTCCGAAAGTGAAAGCTGCATTTTATTAATTCATTTTAAAACATGAGTGTTGGAGCTGGCTTTGTTCCTTTAAGTCAGTAATTAGTAACAGTTAGAACAATACTCTTTCCCTATCAAATAAGGGCAATCTCATGACCTTGATTTTCAGCTCTCCCAAGAATTTTCACAGGAGAGAGAGATGCTCAACACTTCTAAAAACAATGAACTGGACTTGAAAGCAAATAAAAACATAGGTGAACCAAACTACTAGAAAATAGGTGATGATAAACAGCTGCTGAGTTGGTAGAAGGTTTGCATCCATTAATGGGCTGGATTGCAGGTGTTTACTACAAAGACACTACTAGATGGAAAAATGTAAAATCAATTTCCACAGTCTGATTCAAAGGTACAAAAGGCAGAAGTAGTTATAAATTCATACAGATGGTATAGAAAGTGAAGAAAGAATAACTTTTTCCTTCACTACACTGTTGTTAAGGTACTAAACAATCTCCAGAAGAGATCTTGACCGCTGAAACAGATTGGAAGGTTTATTTTTAATTTTACATAAGTATCAACATAGATGTATCAAAACACATATTTAATTTTATCATTTTACCTGAGAGTCCCTACTTTGAACGCAATTTTGTTGTCACTTTCTTCTATAATAGTAGGATTGAGGTCATTGCTTTCATTTTGATTTGTGGCATTTTTGTTTTCAGATGATAGGTCTTCCAAACCTGCAATCAAAACATTTATTTACTTGGTAAATTATCTGGGTTCTCTAATTTAACTTACCCTAGGATCAGCTCTCTTGACCTGCTGGCAATGCTTTGCCAAATGCAGTCAAGAATGCTTTTAGACTTCTTATCACCAAGGGCACTATTGGTGGCTCATGTTCAATTTGGTGACCCCCCCAGGTCCTTTCCTGCACAGCTGCTTTCCAGCTGTGTGGCCCGAGTGTCCTGGTGCCTGGGGTTGTTCCTCCCCAGGTGCAGGGTTTAGCACTCCTTGAGGTTCTTGTCAGACCATTTCCCCAGCCTGTTGAGGACCCTTTGGATGGCAGCACAACCCTCTGCTGTATCTGCCACTCCTCCCAGTTCTGAGTCCACAGCAAACTTGCTGAGCGAACACTCTGCCCCATCATTCAATGAAGACATTAAAGAGGACTGGACCCAGTATTGACACCTGGGGTACTCTACTTGGTGCTAACCTTCAGCTAGACTTTGCATCACTAATCTCCATCCTCCAGGCCTGGCCATTCAGCCAGTTTTCAATCCACATTGCTGTCTGCCTCTTCAGCCCATAGTTCAATAGCTTATCTATGAGGATCTTATGAGATACAGTGTCAAAGGCCTTCCTGAAGTCCAGGTGGACAATCCCCACTGCCCACCCCTCATTTACCAGGCCAGCCATTTCATTTTAGAAGCTTATCAAGTTGGTCAAGCATGGGTTCCCCTTGGTGAATCCATGCTGATTGCTCCTGATGATTTTCTTGTCCTTCATGTGCTTCTAAATGGGCTTTAGGATTAGCTGCGCTATCACCTTTCTTTTCAGAAAAAATTCTTACTGATATCAACTTTATTCTCAGTATCCATGGTTGCTGATTTCTTAAAGCTTGATTTGAAATACTTATTGTGCTTACACCACGCCAAGTGTACCTACCGTGTCTGTCTGGCCATTGGTTCAAAGTGTCACCTTGTGATGTATTAACCTCATATGCATCAGTCGGCAAAAGCTTCCCATTTTCAACCGATTTCCAAATGATATCTGCATGTACAACAGGCAGCTGATATTTCCGAATAGTTTTTAGATCGTTACAACTGAGGACGTCAGCTGTATCCACAAGAACATGTGTACACTGAAAGACAGGTTACAATTACAACTGTTATACACACACAACTACAAAATTAATCCAAACTGTTTGCAGTCCATACTGGTAAAATCCTAGTCCAAAGGAAATATTTTAAACACAACCTTTTTGGATCACATTTCTTATTTAGAGACATGATACCTCTGCAACTCCTCCATAGACATCAGGGAGACTAAAATATGGCTAACTTCAGAGCGTGCCCATCTTTCTACAGTAATCACAGAGCTATGAGGGCAGCCAAGTGCCTAACGTTCTGTAGACCTTTTAGCAGTACACAGCAGGTCCAATAACAGGCCAAGCTCTATAGTGGCCAACTAGTTATAAATCCAATACTCTTTGGGATAACAGTATAAAAAAAGGCTGGACAGAGTCCTGAACAATCATAATGTGCTTTGTTAGCCTTATAAAGAACCTTACACTGCTTTACTGGAATCATATACATGATGAAAGTTTAAACTTTCTGCACAGTTTTGATGGTGGAGCTCAAAGGGTTGCAGTCAATGGGGCTGTACCTGACTGGTGTCACTAGTGGTGTTCCCCTGGGCTCAGTTCCAGGGCCAGTTCTGTACAACACTGTTATCAGTGATCTGGATGCAGGAGCTTAATGCATCCTCAGCAAGTTTGCTGCTGATACTAAACTGAGGGGTGCTGATGACTCCCTGCAGGGATGAGGGGCCTTGCAGAGGGTTCTACATACATTGGAGCACTGGGCAATCCTCAACAGCACAAAGCTCAACGAAGGAAAATGCTGGGTGCTGCAACTGAGATAACGTAATGCCAGACATAGGTACAGACAGAGAGAAGAGGCTGGAGGGCAGCTCAGCAGAAAGAGATTTGGAGGTGCTGGTTGACAGCACGCTCACCATGAGCCAGCAGTGCGCCCTGGGTAAACCACATTTTGAGATGCATTAAACACAGCATAGCCAGATGGTCAAAAGAGGTGATTCTCCTGCTATATTGAGAATTGGAGTGGACCCACCTCTAACATTGTGTGCAATGTTGGGCCCCACAACATAAAAAGGATGTTAAGGTGCTTGAAAGCGTCCACAGGAGTACAACAAAGCTGGTAAAAGGGCTGGAAGGGACACCACCCACTAGATCATGTTCTGCAGGGCCTCATCTAACCTGGTCTTGAAAGCAGCCTAGAAGATTCTGAATTTAGAGGACAAAGAAATCCACCATGTCTTTGGAATACTCTTGCTAGACCTCAATATGTTGTCCATCAATTCTTCACTTTCTTCCCTAAACAGATGTGCATTGTCAGAGTTACCATGAAAACTGTTGAGCTCCAGACAATATAATGTGCCTATGATATTCCTTTGCTTCACACATTCCTGTGCATTCCTTTTCTTAAAAAAAAAAATCAATCAATTTGTGCATAGATTGCACAAATCAATCTATGGATTCTTGAGGATATCAAATATTTTTTTTGTTTTTAAAATAACAGTCACCTATGGAAACTGTGTGTATTAACAGCAGATTTTAAACTAACTCACTCAGTGCTTTATAAGGAAATGTTACACAAGAGTGAGGGGGAGAAATTAGTTTGTTAATCATACTCTTCTTAAAATTAAAAAAGTATACAGAGAAAACAAAACAAAAAATCAAAATATGATGCATTATCTTGTTCCCAAGGCAGATTAGAAGAGCTCTAATATTTATGAGCTTGTTGCAAGTACTAGCTTCGTGGGGGGAACAAATAAATGTCATTTTCAAGTGGCAGAAGTGACAAAGCATTATGCCTTCACTATTAAGTGAGATAATTCACTCCCTGTTGCTGGCATGTGAATACTTATATTGCTTTGGCATTAGCATGTTCCTTGGCACTTCTAGACTCCACCAACTCACTTCCCCCAGCTTCCATGCATGGTTTGGAAGAGGAACATCACCACAACCATTCCCATAAGGCAGGCTGGATGTGGCCACTTAGCCCTGACGACCAAGAAAGTACACTAGTACAGACATGGGCCATGTCATGCTGCCTGGCCACAGTCCCTACAAACACTCCTGGGTGCAAAACGTGGCCTGCTGATTTCATTCCTGTGTGTGTCATAATTTATCCATGCTGCTTGTTCAGTATATACTCAAAACAGAAACCTGTATTTAAATTAACAACTGCAGTATCACAGACTTCTAACTCTACAACCATCTTTTCTCTGTAATCAAATGCTTGCATTAGTATAAACAACAAGCCCAAAACCCAATTCAGGGATGTGTCTCATTATTCAGAGCTTCTGCTCCCTGATGATGCGAGAAGAAAACCAACATGGCAACTTTATTCAGGAAAAAAAGCCTCCCTGATTCTTTTGTAGGGAGCGAATATTGCTCTTATTCTCTTTCTCTTTTTTTTTTTTTTTTATGAGACATTTCAGTTCTACAGAGATAGATGCATTAGAAATCTAAGCAGAAATACTGAACAGAGAAATAATCTCTACAATCCTTATTTCTCGGCATGAGGCAAGATTAACACTCAACAACACTTACACCACTTGGTATTTTCCTTCTGAGATCTCAGAAATAAATCTAGAACTTACCTTGCGATTAATCACATAATGAATTTCTCCACCATTTTCTTTTATGCATGCTCTTAGCCTGGTCTTCTCCTGAATGGGCAAGTTCCTCACTTTAACAAAGAACACACAGTCTGCAAAAATTGTCATTGCCCTCCTGTTAAGACAGAAAAAAGGAGTTTATTTTGGCTAAGAAATCTTTCATTTCTACTACCTACCTAAGTAGTTTCTCACCAAATATTCCCTTTTCAACTCTAGGAAGTTCCACAACAAATCCCATTTTATCAGCATGGTAATCAAATTGACAAAGAACATCTCTTAATCAGTTTTATTCACTTAAAAAAATAGATACAGAAAATTATTTAGTGTGACTTACATTTTCAGTCAAGTCATGGCTTGAACTAATTGTCAAACTCATACCTTGACCTTTTGCTGTTAGTATCCACTGTTAGTAAAGTGGAACGATCTTAGTTTAAACTGGAACAACTCTCCTTCTGGTCCCCTTTCACATGGTATCCTTATAAAACAACTGTTTTTTCAAGAATATGAACTATTTTTCATGTTTCTACTCAGTGCTGTACATGTAATCTTTAAAAAAAATAAATTAAAAAGAACTTCAGTAAATTGATCCAGATTAAACACAGCCTAACTACAGCAACAAAACCCACAAAAGGATGCACCAAGAAACAAAAAAACAACCCAGAACAAGAGACATTTAATCCAGATCTGTTTCCTGATTGAATTCATTTCTGGCCTAGGGCAAAGATTTACGCAGGCACAAAGGAATGTAACAAAAATTTACTGTAACAAAGATTTACACAGGCACTGAAAGTGATGGAGGAGCAGGGGAGAGATGGATGTGGGGTGACTGCTGCTCTTCTCAGCTGTGTCAGCCTAAATTGTCTGTAAAATAAATCGAATGAAAATTGGCTGTATGTCATTTGTGACAAACTATGCCAAGATATTAGAGGCTGGGAAAGTTTTATTTAATCAGAAGCAGAATTTATGATAACAAAATGTAAAGGCAGCGGCTAGTATAAACCACTACAATGCATATTAATTTTCCTGGAGACTCGTGAGTGTAAAGTCATTCTTATTTTAAAAACTGATGATGAATGATAAAGAAAATGATAGTGTAAATGAGAACACTATGCAGAGCACTGAGCTCTTTATACAGCATATCACAGCTTCAGCACATCACAGCTTTTCCAGGGTTTCAGAGCCTTTCACTGGTAAACAAAAGGGTAAAACTAAGTGTGAGCTAGAGGACTTAGTGACAAAGTGAGTTCACAGAGAACCCCAAACTAATTTCCCCACTAAACATATTTGAAGCATCGTGCCCAATTTAGTTTTCTTGGAAAGGCATTCAGACAGTATGCCACAAAACCACTTTGGGAACTCCTGACAACCAAAAGATTTGCCTTAAATTTGCATTGCTGCTCCAAGCCAAACTGCTAATGCTACAGGAACTAATACAAAGAGAATATATGCTTGTAAAGCAAACTATTCAGATCATAAATTCTTTTTTTGAATGATTATTTGGTTGCCAGTAAGCCATGGCCATATTTCAGATGGGGGGGGGGTTAGTATCAGTGTCGCTGGTAAAAACTTGTTTTTACTCAAATTGTTTCTATTTCTGGAAGGGCTATTTGATAATGTAATTTTTTCCACAGTGACTTAAGGACAAATACTTTTAACTGTGGGATAACTGGAAAAAAAAAAAAAAAAGAAAATCCAAAGTATTTGGCCTCTCCAATTTCATCCTGGAATCACAGAATGAGGCAAAACAAACAAGAGCTTGCTTGTTTGAAAATAAACATACTTCTTGTGTTGGCCAAAAATGTCCGAAATTAACTGCCATCTCTCTTGGACAAGCCATTCAGAGCAAAAATGACATTTCTCCAAATTGATGAGAGCTCCCACATACATGGCAGATTGTGGTTAAGCTCCTGTCCTTCTACTCCTAGAAACAAACAACGATGTTAAAAACCTCAAAAAGGAAAGCAGAAGCTGTTTGAACTACTTTCATTTACCACTTTATATTTTTACGTGCATTGTTAGAACTGTTTCTCTAGCAGTCTTTTAGGACTAAAATCTAACCTGTCACTGAATTACCCAACAGGTTCTTTTGGCTTAGAAATTCATATTGATCAATTGCACCAACGCCTTTACAAGGCCAACAAAGCTTTTACATCAAGTCTGTTCATTTTTGATTTAGTGTTGAGAGAAAACAACCCAAAAGATATTAACAAGGCAGAGAAAATTTTTAAGTGGCACTGACCATGGCATTTCAAAAGTGGTGTGTTTTTAACTCTGGTAAGCAGCTAAGCTTACCAGTCCCTCACTGCCTCTCACTCTCAGCTGGATGGAGGGAAGAGAATCAGAAGGCAAAAGTTAGAAACCTCCTGGGTTGAGATAAAGCCAGTTTAGGAAAGGAAAAACAAAACCAACCAAAAAAAAAAAAAAAAAAAAAACAAAGATGGAATATGTGTATTTTCTTACTCTATGGCATATTGGATTTTCAGTGAATGCAAATAAAGCTGTTCTTCACTGCAGTAAAAACTCTCAGATGGCAAGAGAGAGGGGGCAACAAAATTCATTTGAATTTAGGGTTTCAGGAAAACCTAGAAAATCCACACTATCAGACACAATTATATATATACAGAAAATCTGATCTCATAAAGGTAATCTATAGAAAGGGACTCCAAATCATCTACTACCCTACACATCTGAGAGAACTGGCAACATTGCAGTGATGATACATGTGTTTAGGTGAGGCAGACAGCAGATTAAGGATCAAAGGACACACGAAATCACTATACACTTGTATTTTGTGACTCTTGTGTTCTGCTGTCTGGCATTACCAGTGTTTTTGCCATAAAAGTACTCTGCTCACACACACAGAAATCCCCTACCTCTTCTTCCTGTATTTTAACTAAGGGTTTTTTGCAAGATACTATGTTATCTGAGGTGGCAATGATCTTTTAAGATGCAGCCATATGATTTGGCTTGGGTAGATTAATTTGTATCATATATAAAGGCAAATGTACCATTGCCAAAAGTTTCCCTTATTAAAAGCATCGTATTGGTCTGGGCACTGCCTCCCTTTGCACTGCAACACTGCAGGCACCAGATTTCTCAGCGTATTCTCTACAGCAGTGTCTGGATATTGCTCAAGTTTCCAGAAGTTGTCTCCTCAGGAAACAATGAATTCTATTCACACAGCCTAAACACACAGCTTATTAGGAGGGTAATGAAATATGTACAAGCTATCGCAAACATCATTCCTACCAATACATCCCTCTTTCACACAGAAACTTGAGAAGCAACTGAATTTGTAGCTCATATGTGGTACAAAACCCCACAAAATATTTTATATTGTGCTGGCTTATGAAAGCTATACAGCTAGGAACAAAGAAAAAAAATCTTGAGAGAAGTGATCTGCAAATAAACCGTAGTGTCGACCAGGAAGCAGAAAGGAATGCAAAATTTTGAGGGAACGGCAGATTCACTTCGCTAAGTTTGTCTGCGAAGTGGAGACCCCCCTCACCCCTTCTCTGCTCCCAGCATGACAGCTGTTAAATGGCCCCGATCCCACTCCTCTCTTTAGGATTTGGGTGAAAAACTGTTTACACTCACCCTCTCTGGCAGTTCCTCTTCCTGAACGATCTTCCTGCTTCCTCAACAGGGCAAAGGGCAACCGGAGCGCTGGGTGGAGGGAGGTAGGAAGGGCTGGGGCACACATATGCCTGCCTGCAAAATGCCCGAAGGGACCGCTACAGCAATCGTGACCCTGTCAAATAAAGAAACCAAGCAAAGTGCAGCCAACAGAACAGTAAGGAGCAGCAGCCCTCGCTGTGCTTGAAGGAGGAAACGCACTGTTAAAGTGAAAGTGAGCTTTGAAATACCTTACAGGCAGCTGGAAATGTAGCTGGAGCCTGTGCTGTCCCTCCTCAGCAGTTCTTCCCTCCTTTCAGTGAAAAGGACCTTATTCTCCTTCTTTACTGACCTCCGAATATCAGCCTCTCTTCTTTCTCCTATCTCCCTAGAGGATCAAGCATCATGGAGTTTTAGCAAAGCGTTTGGCTTTACTCCTTTTGAACTGCAAACTTTCCCAAATTCAAAATCCAAACAGAGAATGATTATAATTAACGTGTGTGTTGAGAATTAACAGCTCGTAAATACTTTCATAGCTGATAAGAAAGTTATGCAAAGGAAAACTGCTGACAATTGCTTCTGGCTTAATTCTTACAGTTTTAATTTAGCTTGGTGGAGATCCATAAGGCCCTAACGACCTCAGAAGTCGCGTGAACTTGTAGTTATATAGTTGTTATGTAGCTATGTAGTTAATTTGTAGTTATCAACCTGCAAGCTAGGGATCGTTGTCAGCAATGGACTGTGCTCCTAGCATGGAGAGGGAGCCCAACGTAATTTTTTGTCGACCAAAACCAGACCATGAACAACCCTGAGCCCTGTCAGGCCTTCAGCGTGCAGGAATACTGAAAGCAAAGCTTTGTTGTATTTTCATGAGGATGTCAAGGGATTAAACACGATGCTGTGCTTTTAAAAGGCACGGGTAGAAATCCTCTTTCCCAGCTCAGTAGCTCCCCTTGTTAAGGCAGAACCCAGCCTCAGGGCAACCATGCAGGTGATGTGTTTAGAACCACAGAATCATGAAGGTTGGAAGAGACCTCCAACACCATCTGGTCCAACCATCCCCTGCCACCACTGTCACCCACTAACCCATGTCCCCAAGCACCACGTCCAACCTCTCCTTGAACACCCCCAGGGACGGTGACTCCACCACCTCCCTGGGCAACTCGTCCCAGTGCCTGACTGCTCTTTCTGAGCAGAAATGTCTCCTCATTTCCAACCTAAAACTCCCCTGGTGCAACTCGAGGCCATTCCCTTTAGCCCTATCACTGGTTATCTGCGAGAAGAGCCCGACCCCAGCTCTCCACAACCCCCTTCAGGCAGCTGCAGAGAGCAATGAGCTCCCCCCAAGCCTCCTCCTCCCCAGCCAACCCAGCCCCAGCTCCCTCAGCCGCCGCGCGGAGCCCCTCGGGAGCTGTAGTTCACGCACCGCGGAGCCACCCGCCAGCTGGGCGGGGAGGCCGTGCCTCGGGACTACAACTCCCGGCATGCCCGGCGAGTGGCGCCGGGAGGCCGTGAGATGGCGGCAGGTTTGTAACAAGACGGAGGGGGCAGCGCCGGGGGGGGGTTGGCGCCGTGAGGGTGCCTGAGGTGGGGGCGCAGCGGCCGCTGTGAGGGCGACGGGGGCAGCGGGGCGCTGGGCGTGTGGGGAGGTTCAGCAAGGGTTGAACAAGAGTCGCTGTGATCTGATCCCTCGGGAACGAGGAAACTTTAAAAAGTTGTTCGCTGACCCGCAGGGCTGTTGGGGACTCGGGCTCCTGCGGTCGCGTCCTTTGTTCTGTAGCCCTACCTCTGTGCTCCCTGCGGCACGACAAACGACACAGCGACAGGACACACTGTGTGTGGAGGTGGAGAGTTAATCGCCCTGGGACTCGTTAGAGGTAAGCAGAGCCGAGTGATAACGATAAAAGATGATGGGAAGGGGAGGGGGAAGCTAACAGGCAGCAAGGGCGCAGAATTTCCATGAGAATGATGCGAAGTGTGCATCGAAATACTCACAGAAACAGGATCGTGTTTATATGGACATAATTACAGCATGGCTTTCACACGAGGATCCGATAATGGACATCTCTCACCACATCAAATCCCTTCTCTCCTGTTGCAGACCCTCTTAGATTCAGAACCCCTCTCTGTACTACTGAACAGGATATCATACACAGCTCTGTAATATTTGAGGCATTATTTATTTGAGCGCAGTTGCAATTAAGATTAAATGTTGGATTGTGCTGACTTCCTGCATAGGAAGTTCATTAGTAATTGTCCGAATTGTTTCTATTGCCTAGGGAAAAGTAGACGGTGACTGATTTTTATAAATACTTTAGTTATAAGAGAGTAACTTTCTGCTACTGTAGATTTCTCATTTCGTATATCTGCTTAATTTCTAGGTGCTAAAAATAAGTAATCATCCACGCCAGGTGCCTATGGCTTTGAAAATTTTGCTGTCCTAACACTCCAAGATATAATAGTGTTATGTTGTCGCTACATCAGCAAGTAGATGTGAATACCAGTTACAAGATGCCAGCTGTTGAAGATCTGAGTAGTGAACGAAACTTCCTTGCACATTGCATGTTCGATAGTTCTCGTGCCGGAGTCTTCTTGGATCCTACTTTTGCTGGTTTGAAAATCAACACAGACAATTTATTATCTGGACATGAAAACATCCCGGCTTTCCCTGCTGAAGGGTTGCATCTTTCAGAGAGCTGTTCTGTAAGTGATGACTCCTTGTGTGAAGAACAGATGCTGGAGCCTGGCAGCTCTTGTACACTTCAGCAGGATACCGCTGAAACATCTCTCCCAGCAGCAGCATATAATGTAGAAAGTTCTAAAACAGACTTTGTCCGTGGTGAAGTGGATGGTCGGAATAAATCCGATTGCTGTGATCCTCTCTTACAGAAGCTTGAACAGGTAACAAAAAGTTCTAGAATTCTTTGACATATATAAATTAGGATTTATGTTGGTCCTATATATGATTCTTCATACCTGAAAGTATGCAAAATCTTTTCCATGTATGGAACACAGTAGGCTTAAAGAGCAAGCCCTTGGTCAGTTATGCATGCATAAAGGTTGGTGTCCTCCTCACGACATGCCAGTTTAACTGGTTTTCACTGGCACAGGTTCCAGTTCAAAATGAATTGTATTTAGTGCCAGCATATTTGTTCTCAAAAATATATGTATTCTTAACCAGGAAAGATGAACACAATTTTACAATATTCCATTATTTCTTCACTTAAAAATGTGGCAGTGGGATGCTGGTCGTTACAGTGGGAGTGCTTCAGTGCAGAAATTCACAAGACAGTGAAGTTGTGTGTTCTTGTAGCTATAGCAACATCTGCCGTTAGTTCTCATTGTATGTGTGTCTGCACCCTTATACCTGTTTCTGTTTAGCTGAAGAGAGAAGTTGGTGTTGTATATAGACAGATCTGAGACAATAGGACAAAAAGGCCCGGAATTACAACCCTGTGATGTTACTTTTTTTTTTTTTTTTTTCCAAAGCAAGCCTGCCAGCTGATCCGCTGTGTCTGGCAATACATTTGCTTATAGCTCTCCCCAATAAGCAGATATAAATTATGTTAGCTGAAGGTATTAAGGCGCACTTTAATAGGTCTTGCTGTTCAGGATGAAGAACTCAATTCCTTGTCCACCCTTCTAGAAGTTGCCTCAGTGCAAATCTTTGTTTGTGCAAGTGAAAGTGTGGGGGGCAAAGAGTGAATCTCTAGAGTATAATTCCACAGCTAAGCTTATAAAAGGTTTTTTCATCCCTGTTCTACATGTAAGAAAAATTTTCATTCACTGTTTTTGTTATGTCAGCAGTATCCAGCAGTGGCTAACTAACACACATTATCTGGTTAAGGGCATCTGTAAAGGAATTGTTAAGTCTCCTGTCTTGGAAAGTCATTGACAATCTAATATATGTTAACAATTATTTTAAAAATATATATAACTTACATGTAATGTTTATTTCCAAGATCTCAGATAGACTGAAGATTACTGATACGTTCATATAAAGAATACTGATATATATACATTTTTAAAGCTTTCTTGATTTTGAGGTATTTCACATTTTAATAAAACCACCACATCCAAGTTATGTTAAAAGAGCAGAATTTGAATGTTTTTCTAATACTATAGAAATGATTGTTCTAATTCCTTTTGTTTGCAGGTTGGTCAATTAAAGATGAGTGGATTTGTTGACTGTGCAAACTGAAAACAGTATGTGCAATCTGTAGATAGAACTGAAAATTGTGTTCATCAAAGCACTTTGTATTCTTAATTTCCATCATGTTGCACTTAGCTAATGGAACGTGATTAAAACAAGAAATACCTCTTGGCGTGATGACTCTAATGTTGCGGTGCATTCTAGGTATATTTGTCTTAAGTACAATAACATAAATAAATGTCCTCTGGTACATTTTTTTGTTTGTTTGAAAAGCTGAAGGAATTGCAACAACAGAAGCAGGAACAGCTAAAGAAACAACAGATGGAGCAACTTCAAAGGCTGATGGAAGAACAGCAGAAGCTACTTAGCATGGTGTCTGACCAGACAGCAATTCTTGGTAAGTTGAGAAAGAAAGTATAAGGCATACTTCAGTAAACTGAAGAACTTGATCTCATTTCTTCATTAAAATCTGAAAGTGTATTCAGTGTTCTTCACCTTAAGACTACTTGATTAGTCAAAGACAAACGCTGCATCTTTTGAGTGGCTGATAAATGAGTGCTACTGTAGAAGGACTGTTATAAAATCCTTTTATAAATTGCCAAGAGTAATTGTAACTTAATCAATGATGGGAGCCTTGTTTTGAGGAATATATTATAAAAGACAGTGTAAAATAAGCAGTTGATTTCCTCTTTGATTAGCTGTTTTGCACAATACTTTGGATTGCTGTAAGCTGTCAGTGTATCCAAATGAAGTAATACCCTCCCTGTTTGTGCTCATGCAGAACAAATTTGTTCAATCAGTGATGAACTGAACTAGACTGGGGAGCTGATTTGTACTGAAAAACAAACATTTGTAAACAGGATCAGTTTTCCAGTCCAATTTGCTGTGTGCAAAGGGAGAGCACAGTGCTGGGCTGGAAAAAGCTGGCAGAGTTGAGGTAGGGGGATCTTCTTTTGCAGGTAGTATCAGTCTTACCTGATTTAATGGTTATCTTTCTTTTACTCTAAGAAAGTTGAACTAGGGTTTAGTCTTAGAACAATAACTAGATTGCCTAATGAGTTGTGTCTGATTGGGAATGTAAAAGTAGAGGCTGGTTCCTGCCCTTTAGTGCCATTTCTTTTCTCCTGCGGAACAGCGGTGTGTTTTTCTTGTAATTGCAAGCTCTACTCTGATGGCTGAAAATCAAAAGACCTAGGCATTCAGTGGGCTTGACAGCTTTTCACTGGTTGTGATCATCTGGGTATCAGAATCACAATGAAGGCAGAATTTATGCCTTGAATAGTTGTTCTCCACATACACAAAACGGTGATTTTTTACAAGTTAAGTAACTAAGAACGTATCTCATTGTTGAGAGTTGTGCTGATTGAACCCATGTTTTCATGTGGCATACTGAAATAATCTATACAGGGATACAGAATGTCTCCAGTCCAACTCCACCGTGAGGGTTAATAACTGAACTGGTCAGGAATCAAGATGGGTTGGCAAAGAGATGCCACTGCATGACTATTTTACCTGTACGTAAAAGAAATGCATTAGAGTTCTTCACCTTTTCTGTTCATAGTTCTACCATTGACACCAGCACAACTACTAAGCTGCTATAATTGGAATGGGGTTTTGGTTTTAATCTAGCTGTTTAATAAGATTGCTGTAAACCTGTAGAGGTTTCAGAGAAAAGGTATGAGATAGCGTTTCATCGTATTTCAAAGCTTTTAATCCAAGGTCTTGGTCTAAGAGGTTGCAAAAAGATGAACTGATCTTAATTTTTACATTTGTACAAAGGAAACAGAATCTTGATACGAGACCTTTTCAGTAGAGCAGACATTCAAAATTGTTCAGTTATTTTACCTTTAAGCAATACATTAGCAAAGATAATGAACAATCAGAATGGGCTGTTAAGCTGTGTGGAAAAAACTTATACATAATCGGAATGTTCCTTTAAAAAGAGAGCTCAAAACTAAATAAGAATTGAATTGGGGAAATTTTAGGACTCACTTTGTGTGGGAATCCTGAATACGTGACCATGAAGCTCCCTTCTGGCTTTAATCTGATCTGAGTGCTGCTTAAAGTATGAGCTGAAAACGGATTTGTTTGCTTTGGGGAGGAAAAAAAAAAAAGCACAACAACAACAGTATTCTATCAATTTCATAGGAAAAAACATGTGGTGCCCAGAACAAAGGATGGAAAAAATAACGGAGGCTGAAGATCCACACAATGATCCTTTATGTGTGGAAGGTGCAGATCTCTCTGAAAAGTCCAGCAGAGGAAAACAGTTGTGGGTGACTAATACAGAGGAAAGGTAATTCAGAACATTATTTTTTACAGTTCTAAATACCGAACACAAGCTTGATTGAATTCCGAGTCCTGATTAATTAAGAGTCTAATATTCTCAGTTTGTATAGCTTTTTCAGCCAAGGATTCCATTTTGCTAGGCATGGTGGAGACCAGTAGTAAGAGAGGCTCTGTCTTGAAATTGCGTGTGCTGTGAAAGATGTGACATTGTGTATTGGCTGAAGAGGTGTGTGAAACGTGGAGTAATCACAGTTCAGAAGCACATCTTAGTATAGGCTTAGCATATTAGCAGTTATAATTACTGTTCCCAATTTGATGTATTACAATCTCCTATCCATTATTAGATAGCAAAAAATGTAATGTGAAGGAGGAGTGTAAGGCTATGACTTTTTAGTTTATTACCAGGAGTTGTTTAAGCATCTGGGTATGGCTAAGAAATAATAATAGTGCTTGTGGGAGAACCCTTCTCTTGTGTGGTAGGAGCTTTGTTTATGGAGTGGATGGACTAAAAGTAGTGGTTGGTGCTGTTTTGAAACTCTGCCTTGTCTGTCTGGTCATCACAAGGACCAGAAATCTTGTTCTAAGCTGTGGTAGGTTGACCCCAGCCAACAACTAAGCACCCAGGCAGCTGCTTGGTCATCCCTCCCCCCCAGAGCAGAAAGGATGGGGTGGGGGGATCTGAAAAGTGAAAGTGTAAGAAGTTGTGGGTTGAGAATAAAGACAGTTTACTAAGTGAAGGAAAGGGGAAGAAACCCAAGTGTTACAAAGGCAGTCACTTTCCACCTCCAGCAAGCAGACTGATGCCCAGTTGGCTGCTGAACAACAGCTGTTTTTAGAAAACCAAGCCCAAAGGTTTCAGTGCTGAGCATGACGTTACCTGGCATGGAATATCTGCTGGGTCACTTTGGGTCAGCTCTTCTGGCTTTGTTCCCCTCAATCTCCTATTTGCCGGGGGAGAGAAGTGGCCAGTGTGAGAAACCAAAGAAAGCTTTGATGCTATGCAAGCAGTGTTCATCAATACCTAAAATATTTATGTGTTATTAACACTGTTTTAGTCACAAATCCAAACCACAGCACCATGTGAACTACTGTGAAGAAAGCTTACTCTGTCCCAGCCAGACCCAGTGCAAGGTGATACTGCAGAAACGAGCAGTGTGACTAAAATCCAAGCGAAAATTCAGTGGTTCAGGCAGAAGAATGGGTCAATGAGAAAAGCAGTGAAAGAAAAAACAGCAAAGCCTGCATAAAGGTGCTTCTAGATGTGTATTAATTATAGCAGGGATTTGATAACCACTTATCAAAAGATAAGCGGCTAGTGGTATCATTTCTCAGATTAACTTTGCCACTTAATGACTAAAGTACTTCATAATTCGTCATTTTTTATGTAATTGCGCCCTAGGCCTTTGAATAGTTGGGATGCTAAACGCAGTTAAATTATGTAGAGACGTAAGACTTGATTTTTTAAATTACTCTAGACCTATTAAAGCTGCGATTCAAGAGAAGAAACAGACATTTGAAGAATTTCTGGAAGAACAGATACAGATAGAGGAGCAGCGTCTGAAGCAAAGCCAGCAATTACAGGTTTTTAAATTTCTTTTTTAACTTTTAACTCTTTTTTTTTTTTTTTATTTAATACAGTATATAGTGATGAATGCTTTAAAAACATACAAGGCAGATTCTAGCATCAAAAGCTAACACTGATTGCAATATTCACATTTGAAGATTTTACTGTAAAAATTAAAAAAAATCAAGTCCTGACTACTTCATTTGTTTAAGATGTTTTTAGAAACCCAGTAGAAATATGCTATGTAAGTTCCTACTGATATGTGGGGTTTATTTGGAAAAAAAAAATCTTAAAACTGTGTAAAGGACTTTTTAACATTCTCTACGTGTTAATTTTCCATATCCACTTTCAGGAGACAAATGGATCAGCCATTCAAAAACCAGTGATCAAACGACCCTTTCTGAAAAGAGGAGAAGGTTTAACAAGGTTCACTAATGCCAAATCTAAGATAACAATGCTTGGAGAAAGCATGTTGAAACCTCCACAAAGGGTTTCAGATGACAGAAACGTTAGAGTGGACAGATCACAAATACAAAAGAAAAGCCTGCCTCCTAGCAAAGAGCTCGTTTCTGGGAGCCCTCTTATGCCACGTAAAAAAAATAACCAGCCTGATAAAGCGAAATATTGTCCTATTCAGAAGACCCTTGTACTCAGGAATCACAATGGAAAAAATACCGTGCCATTAGAAACAAGAATGCAACCAGGAAAAAATCTTGATGGACAGATGAGAGATTCTTTCCCATCAGAAATTACCCACAAAATAGAAAATAAAGAGAACGTAGTGGAATTTGCTAAGTCTAATGCTGGCAAAATCAGAAAAAAATTACCTGGCATGGAAAAGCCTCAGTTGTCTTGTGAGCTGGCTAGTGCCTTTTCTAATGTTAAATGTCCTGCAGGTCACCCTGTAAAAGATTCAGAACTGTCTTTTGAAGTTTCATTTCAGAATAAGTTGGAAAACTGGGAAAAAGAAAAGGAAAAAGAAAATCTAGAATTAGATGAATTTTTGTTTCTGGAACAAGCTGCAGATGAAATATCTTTCTCAAGTAATTCCTCATTTGTGCAAAGGATCTTAGATCAAGATCAGCAAGCCTCAGAAGGACGTAGAATGTCCTCCACCCCTATCAAGGCAAAACAGCAGCAAGTGAAGGAGCTTGCAGTTAAACTTATAAATGCGAAAAATAAAAAGGCAGAGTGTATCACACAGGGAAATAATAAAGCAGTTACACATGCAGTCTCAAATTCAGGAACAGCTTCTAGACTGAAGGATCCAGTGAATAAAACAGACAGTGTGATGTTTTCAGGTTCTTCCTTGACAGCAGTTCCTGCTTTAAAAAGTATTCAATGGACTCTAAATGAAGATAAAGACGAGGAAAATGGTGATACGACTACAGATTCTGAGCAGGAATTTGAGACCACGTTAAAAAATGAAAATGAAGATGTTAAGGGATCCTTTCAGAGCAATAGAGAAAGTGATCCAGGGTTTTTT
This sequence comes from Aythya fuligula, assembly GCF_009819795.1. Classification (NCBI taxonomy): domain Eukaryota; kingdom Metazoa; phylum Chordata; class Aves; order Anseriformes; family Anatidae; genus Aythya; species Aythya fuligula. Next base: position 188,838,941 of record NC_045559.1, read on the forward strand.
GAATGCGGAAGTTCTACAGATACCAGCAAAGAAAGCAAATGTGGAGGTGACTTGTCAGACGAAGACTGCAGCACAGTGTCAAAGCAAAAGATTAGACAAACTTCAGACCATCAGAGAAGCGTGTCTTGTATAAATAGGAGTAAGATCGAGTTTGATGACGAAAGGACATGGAGTGATCTTGATGAATATTATTTTCACAATGATTTACCTGACAAATATACTAAAACATCCTTACAGACAGACTTTTTCAGCAAGAATGATACAGCTGTCCCAGACAAAGCAATAAAGAGAAAAGTTGCCTCGAAGAAGGGAGATGAGCTGTCCAAACAGCCTGCAGCAGACAGTGATGCAAACGGGCCTCCGGCCTCAAACCTCATGATGAAACTGTTTCCCTCGCTGAAACCGAAGCAGAAGGCAGGCTGTCACTCAGAGCATGAAATCAAATCGAATGTGGAACAGGAGTCGGGAGCTGAGAGAACAGCAACTGGTAGGAAATGCTGAAGAAAACATGTTTTTCTTTCCAAGGCTTATTCTGCAACTTGACTTTACACCAAAAAGTCTAAGTACAGACTCCTGCTTCAGGGAATGGCATTTTTCATCTCTTCTGGTTGTGTGGCTGGTGCAATCTAGCCATTCTGTAGCTTGCAGAATGAGTCTGTGGAAGGGCTGCCTCTAAGAGCTCCTGTAGAAGTTGTATTTATGCAAGATTGCTAAAAATGCAGTTGTTCAGTGACAACATGATGGTATAGCCTAGTATGCCTTCTCTGGTAGATGATGGTAGGTGGTAAATTCATTGCAGCAGAGCTTGAACCCATTTAGCATTTTTTTTCTGTTTAGAAATTCATATAAAAGCTACTACATCTACTTACTGCTTTGCAGAGAACTGAATTTGCTGTGTTGTTTGTGGGAAGTAATGGTTGGCAGCTTTTAAGAGTGAACGAAGCAACTGACTGCACTGCAGTGTCAGTGCTTAGGCTCTTCACTTGCATACTCAGAAGCAGACTGTTGAAGTCCAATGAGTGTTAAGCTGTGGCTGATCAAAAAAATGGGATGGCAAAGAAGCCCACAGATATGATTATGGGCCTCTTAAAGATATTTCAGAGGCAGTGTGAGCAGTTTGTGTTGTGACTACAACTTGGAAAATTCAGAGCCATGAGTTTTTCCTGTTTGATGTTTTGCCCTCAACACACCTTAATTAACTTCTCTAGCTTGACATGAAGCCCTTCACGTTCCAATTCCTAATACAGACTTAGTTCTACAAAGGTGATAGATGCACTTGGTATATCAAGTACTTACAGAAACATAGAAAGGTTTGGGTTGGATGTGGGGATCCTTATGGATCACCCAGTTCCAGCCCCCTGCCATGGGCAGGGACACCTCCCACTAGACCAGGCTGCCCAAAGCCCCATCCAGCCTGGCCTTGAGCACCTCCAGGGATGGGGCATCCACAGCTCCTCTGGGCAGCCTGTGCCAGGGCCTCACCACCCTTGAGTATATAGCACAGGGTGCTTTTAAATGTTCCTTCTATGTTATTTCAGTATTAGCAGTGGTATTGCAAGAAAATTCTATCTATAGAATAGTATATATATTTTAAATGGCCTGTGGTAATTGTTCACTTCAGTCAAAGGCTGCTTAGACAACTTGCACCTGATTGTCCTTTGGTAGGAAACGCTGTTCCATCCCAGATATTGAGAGAGAAACTCATTGAATTGGAAATGGAAATTGAGAGGTTCAGAGCTGAAAACACAACTCTAACTAAACTCCGTGAAGAAAGAGAGCACGCCCTGGCAAGTATCAGGTAATTTTTAATTGAAAATCAGGAAAGTTTTAATTGAAAACAACTTGGGGTGTTCACTAACAGTATGTTCCATGTTGTCCTGTTTGTACCTAAATAGTGTTACAGTGATAAGGATAAATAATTGGTGTGTTTCAGTAACTGGAGACAGGTCAAGAAACTGGTTGTTGCTCTATGGCTGTATTAAACCGTCAGTATTACTCACAAATTGCCAATCTTGGAATAATATTAAGAACTCCTACTGGTTTAATATGATATCCTTGAAGGCTACACCTGGGAGAATTTCCTCATGTATAACTGAGCGGTGTTCTGAGCAGTAGCACAGTCCCAAACTGGTCTTGCAAAACAGATTTCATGCTGATGTGATCGATGGTTCTTCCTATGGAGTGAATATTCAAGTGTACAGAGTTTGACTTCATTTCAGTCCCCTGGTGACTTCCAGGTGGCAAAGAGCAAAATAATCCTCTGGTGACTTAAAGGAAGCTCCCTACTTCCTACCACAGTCACATTTATTTTGTTTGGAAACAGCATCGTGTTGGTGGCTAACATGTGGGACCTGGTAATGGCTGATTCTTTTTCACACTGCTTTTGGGGGAATGGTGTTCTGCTGCTTTAACGACTATTGGCAGATTTTGGTGAAGCTTTGCTAAATTCAGGGTAACTTTTGTGACTAGAAGATGGAAACAATTGGACTTCGAATGCTATCTGTGTGACATTTCTTACTGCTTAATACTCTTTATAGTTAAACCTTCTTGGGGGTAGTAGATGCTGGGTTTTAATCAATGACTGCAAAATTCAAAGTTTTTTGATTTTCTCACTCCAGACTTGTAGGAGTCGGGCTAAAAAAAAAAAAAGCTTTGTTTTATAATTACAGGAAAGAAATTGCAGACTTTCAACAGCAGAAAGCCCAAGAACTGGCTGAAATAGAAGAATATAGGAAAAAAGAAATGAAAAAACTGCAAAAGGAGCGTAAAGTTTTTGAAAAATATACCACAGAAGCTAGAGCAATTCCAGACAAAAAAGAACGTGATGAAATTCAGGTATAAAAATGATAATTATTATTCTTGTCCACACAGGAAAATCTAAATTAATTTAAAGGGAATTGAGAACTAATTTATAACTTAATTTGAAAGGTTGCAAGTCATTTCAAGATAGGAACTGTAGACACAGCCTAACTGAGAAAGCAGTTATGGTCTTCACAATGTTATGTGATGGTTTCAAGGCAAAAAACAAACAAACAAACAAAAAAAGCAAATCGTTTTGTCACATTTCCACAATAAAAGCTGCACTTGACTATGGTACAATTTCCTTTGTCTTTGATACAAAATTACTGTAGCTAATATAACACTGCAAGTTTTTATTATGGTAATGGATCAAAATGCAAACTAGAACCATACTTGAATTTTACTCTGTTTGTAACTGTTCCAGGGTAAAAATAGTTACCTTCTACAATTTTCAAAGTTGTGTTTTGTGATTACTTGTAGTTTGTTAAAGGTCAGAAACATACAAATGGTATGTTTCTTCACTGTCAGGATTTATGGTATGTTAGGCATACAGACAAGTTGTTTGAAACTTCACATGTGGGTATGTCACCTTCCTGACATTACTTCAATAGGTCAAAGTAACATTTGCTAAACTGGCCAGGCAGATTTATGTGTATTTTGTGTGTTTGTATCCTCCCTATTTCCAGTGCCAAGACTTTTAAGGGCCCTCTGGAGGGTAGCCTTAAAGATAACACATTTCTGCCTGAAGCGTGTTTGTGCAGGCCAATCTATAAAGTGTAAAGGATGCTCAGAGGGGAATGAAAGACATCCTCTGATTAAGTTCAGCTTATAGAGTTGATACCTAAAGTTGATCCTACCATTTTCAGGGAAGAAAACTTCCCCTACTTTTCATCGTCTCTATTACACAGATCTTTCTTTTTGCTGCTAAGTACAAGTATTTTTGTATGTGTTTTTCTTCGTTTTGCTTGTACGTTTCTTCCTAGAACATGAAGATCTTTTGATATATTAAAAAAAGATCTTATTTCACTTATAAATGTGCATTTTTCTAAGGCTTTAAAACAGCAGATTGCAGAGTTACAGGAAGATTTAAAACGAAAAGAAGCAAAATGGTCAACCACCCATAGACGCCTGAAGGATCAAATAGAAGCCTTAGTAAACGAGAACATGGAGCTAAAAGAGGAAGTCAAAATTATGGAGAGGTTTCGTCTTGAAGCCTGGAAAAAAGTAGAAGCTGCTGGAAGCAAGAAGAAAATTGAAAATTCTGGGGTGACTCTAAAAAGAGCAGAATCTGTAGTAAGTTTTTCATCTCAGTGTTTTAAGTTGGTGGCTGTGAATACTCTGGGTTTTGGATCATAAAGTTGGAATCCAGTAGCCACAACCTAGACATCAACTTTTAATTTACTAATCTCGGGGAGTCTACTAGTGGTGCCAGACACAGAATTTGATTAATCTCACGTTCTCTCCAACTGTAAATGTTCACAGAACCATGGAATGGTTGAGTTGGAAGACCTCTGGGGGTCACCTGGTTTAACGTCACTGCTCAAGCAGGGACACCTAGAGCAGGCTGCCCAGGACCACGTCCACACGGCTTCTGACGATCTCCAAGGAGGCATCATTATGTGCAGTATCTGTTCTGTTGAGAAACTTGTCATCTTTGAAATTCAAAATGATGCAATTATAAGAGGAAAAGTACATAGACAGGATATAACCTGAGAACTTTTGTACCTCAAGGATCAGCCAGGCAAATCAGGCAGTTCATTGTCTACAGAAGTTATATTGAGTTTTAAAACTATTATTTTGGATTGCTTGTACCAAATTAACATTCTGTAATTGGTGGTAGGGAGGCAGCAGACAGAGGAAGAGTTCCAAAACATAGCTTGGGCTACATCGTGCAAACCCTTCTGCTGACTGAATCTCAAAAAATGTAGTTCGTGAAGAAAGCTTGCAGTTAGTTTCATGACAAATGGTGTATAAATTTTATTGCAAGTGAACAGTTATTGAATAAAAGTCACATAACCCACAAATAACTCTTCCTTCCAGAGTCTACCAAATAGAGGCCTGAAAAGCCAAACTGGATCTTCACTTCTTCCAGCACAGAAGGGTGGCAAGATAAGTGGCAAAAATTATTCACAGGCAAAAGGTATAAATGTTTGTCTAATCAGCAAATTCTTTAAGAGTTAACAGAAAATAAATGTAGAGGGAGCAGTGCTGCTGTTCCTTGGTTTCCTTCTTTGCAGTTAGCTGGCAATAGCATTTGTTGCTATATCCCTTCCTAATGAATCAGCAAACATAGCAAGCAACTGGAGGGTTGTAGGTTTTGTTTGTTTTTTGACATCTCTAAAGGCAGATAACCAGGATGTTACCTCTTAGAGGAGTACAATCCAGAATTGAAGCCCATGCTGTTTTTACTTTGATAATCATTCTGGAAAGCTAGGGAAGACACAGGAAAAGTCTGCCAAAGACTGTTCTTGTTGAAAGATTGTCAGTCCTGCTTTATTGATGATAAGGTATGGCTAGTAAGAATGTTACCAAGATCCCTAGGTGGAAAAGAATCTCCTCTATAGATCTAGAAATGAAATAGGAGAGAAAGTGCAAGTATTTTGTTGGTTGCAATGATTCTTCAGTCAAGCATGTTGCTAATACGTGAAGCTAATGACTTGCCCCAGAGAGCTGAAATGCTGTTTTTTCATAAATGTACTGCTTTCGTTTTCTGCTGCATTAAAGAAATGTAGGTGTCCTGTACAACTTCATCTCATATATAACACTTAAACTGTACTTTAATTTTACTGGCCAAATTAACTTCCTTACGTTTATCTGAGTAGGAAAGCTTTCTAAAATGCCTGCCTCAGCACCTGCTAAGGACAGAAGCAACTCTGAGACAGCGGCACTAGAAGATTCTTCTAGGACTTTTATGGTAGTAAGTCTTGTATCTCGATTTTTAAGGGGAAAGAACAACACAAAACAAATAAAAAACCCCATGAAGTTATCTGTACTTAAATGAGTACTTGGAGGGTGACCTGGAAAGCTGTTGACTCATTTTTTTTATATTATTTTTCTTGGTAACGAAATTGCAGTTAAAAGCTATATAGTAGTCAGTGCTTTACCTCTCTCTAGCTGTTGCAGCATTCTTTGGCTGAGGAAAGGAAAGAAAGTAATAATCTACTCCCTAGAATTTTGCAGAATGTTTACCTTTTTTAGAGGAGGGAAAAACCTGACTATTTATGTTCCCTGCAGAGAAACCATCCAAGAATTTTTTAAGAATTCTTAATTGCTGTAGGTAGCATTTAGGTTTTATAAAACCTCATCAGCTGTTTCACGCCTTTGTATGGATAACTTCAGTCTGTTGAGGACCACACTACAGCACTGAATTCCATTACAGCTTGGACAAAAACTGACCACAGACAAACTACTGCTAGCCAGAGTACCTCATATAGTAGATGTTGCATAAAATCCAGATTGGGTTTATGACTTCCCAGACCTGTCTTCCTACCCTCATGCTTCACATTTCCTAGAATGCTTGTCAGCCTAGGGAAAACAGTTGCATGATGACAACTTAAGTTTCACTTCAGTTTATGCTTATATTACCGGTGTCATTTCAGGACAGCTCTCCTAATGAAGCTTTTGTGCCAGCACCATCTGGACCTGAGCATACAGACGGTGAAGAGATAGAGAGAGAAATCGCTTATCCTGATGGAAAGGTAAAATGAGAGTGTGGCATTTGAAATTCTGTGAGACACTTGCTGTGAAAGATGAATGGGTACCTGAATGGGATGGCTAAATATTGATCTCTGCATTCCATTCATTAGGTTGAAAAGGTTTTGAAAAATGGCTGTCACCTCATATTTTTTCCCAATGGGACATGGAAAAAAGTGGGTTCTGATGGGAAGACCGTAACAATAACCTTCTTCAATGGGGATGTGAAGCAGATTATGCCTGATCAAACAGTGGTATGCATCCTACACCTTCTCCCCTATACTTATACGTGTGTGTATGCACACAGTTCCTGACTGGATACGTTAATTTGCACTGTTCACTGCAGATTTATTATTATGCTGATGCTAAGACTACTCATACTACATACTGCGATGGCTTGGAGGTCTTGCAATTTTCAAATGGACAAATAGGTAAAGAAATCATCCAACCCAGCCAACCCTCAAAACTACTACATATGTATGCAAAACACTCCTGTACTTACGTAATATTGTCTCAAAATACATTTCAGAGAAACACTATCCTGATGGCAAGAAAGAAATCACTTTCCCTGATCAAACTATCAAAAATTTATTTACGGATGGGCAAGAAGAAAGCATCTTCCCAGATGGCACTATCGTTCGTGTTCAGCGGTAAGCTTTGTTTTCAAGTACCCAGACTGCTGACAGGGAAGCAGTAGTTAAGAGCTCCCTGCCAGAGGCAGTATAGAGTGATGTATTTGTAAAAGCTTATATTTGAATATACTGGACTGAGAAGGCTTGCTTACTGTTTGCGTTTTCTTGTATCATAGAGAGGATGGAGAACTGAATGCCTGTATCTATTTTCTAGTAAGAAAAAAGTTACTTAAGCATTCTCTAGAATTACAAGTGAGAAGTTACTTAAGGCCTCAAGCAGGTCTGACACCCAATCTGACTGCTCAAAAAATTATTTTAAACTTTTCCTGGACCTTTGCAGAAATAGATTAAGAGCAGAGAATGCATAGCAGACACTCTTGAGTATAAAGAAGCCATGTCAGTTTTGGAGAAACATGTTTGAGTACCAACCACCTGGGATGGTATTTAATAAAAGAGGCCTTTCAAAAATACTGTATTAATTTCTTCGTTTAGGCTTATGTATTTAATGCTTGTTCCAAGAATAAATCTAAGCCTACTTACAGTCCTTATAATTTTTACAAAAAAAATCACTTATATACATGTATTTAATGCAGAGATGGAAGCAAAACTATTGAGTTCAATAATGGCCAGAGAGAGCTACACACATCACAGTTTAAGAGACGGGAGTATCCAGATGGTACTGTTAAGACTGTGTATACGAATGGACACCAGGAAACCAAGTATGTCTCTGGGAGAGTAAGAGTAAAGGACAAGGATGGCAATATCCTCATGGACACCAAAGTGTAATAAGTTCATGCTGATCCTGTTGGCACATCAGCAAAACTATTGTACATTCCTGTAAACAAAAAGAACCAACTTTTAAACTTACGTTTTGTATATATTGTTTATAGTTTTCCTGAAATAAATTTATTTTTCAGTTGGTATTACTACATTACTACTTTCAGTTGTTTTGCCTGTTTCTACTTTTCAGAAGTTGTTTATTCATTGTGTTCTATGAGGTATAGTTTAAAGGGTGTCCTTTAAATCCTTGGCTGCCAGTGAAAATTCATCAAACAGCTGCAGATGAACTTATTTTAAAAGTCGAAGAGAAAAGCCATTCCATCTAAGGTGAAAGTTGCTTGTGTTAGAGTAAATCAAGGGCGTGTTTCAGTCAGGCTGAAGCTTATTCTTTATTTTGCTTTCATCTGAGTTGGGAAATGAGCATCATCAAACCCAAACTGCATTTTGTAAACTGCTCGTCTTTAAGGCTAGCAAAGGCAACTGTGAAATAGGTTAATTCTCCATGCTGTTCAAAGAAAAGGGGGAGTAAACATCAGAAACCACCAAAGGTAATCTTCTCATCCCATTCTTCCACCTCATCCAGTTGCAGACTTGTAAGCTGGCTCATCTTTAAAAATTCCCCAGCATGTAGAAGTCTTGTTACTGCTGCTATGTCTGCTGCAGCGGATGCTGACAACGTAGACATAGTAATTCTTGTTGGTCCCTTCCAATTCGGCTACTCTAAGTTTATTTCACTTGCTTTTTCCTCCTGCCCCTACCCCCCCAACTGCCCTTTTCCTTGGGGAAAGCAAGCTCTGTAGTTACTGTGCTCTATTTTACTGAAGGAGTAAATTAACTTGCACTGGGATGTACACTTACTCAGCTAGAAGGTGGGTGGTGGGCTGTAGAGGCTGGTCATGGCAGTTCTGGCAGCCTGAAATGGGGGTTCTTAATGTAATTCAGGCCCATGTCTCTGTCACGATGGTTGGATATGATTTTTAATAGATACAAGAACAACATTACATTTGAAAGATGATTGTAACACCTCTGGTATTTAGAATGGCATGTAGGACATTTCAGCACCAAAATACATACTAAACCCATGAACTAATCCTTCCAGTGCTAGTATAAACTGGCAACTTACAACACTTAGTGCACAGACTGGCTGTAAACTCTGTAGTTAGGTTTTGTACATGTATTCATGTCAAACACAGAAATGCACAAGGGGATGGGTGGTCAGGAGGTTCCCCCTGAACGTAAAGAAATGGCTACGCAGGTGACAACACTCTGTGATTCAATGGTACAAGCCCATCTGCTGCAACAGCCTGAACTGGACAGTGCTGCCTTCCCTCTAACTCTGTTCATCTTGTTAACTTGGCAAAAAAATGAGCAAAATGTAACTTCAGCAAACCGAGTTCCAGCTACTACCACAAAGAAACAAGGGTGGAGCTCAAGCAGCACTTGCTGGGACAGAAACACACCTCTTCTGATCTTTACAGAGGGCAGAAAGAAGAAAGAATGGTTTTGGTCATAGATATTCTGGTCACACTTAAGTAGCCATTTTCAACACCATCCGAGCAGGGACTCAACTGGAGCTTACTTCTGAAAATACTTCTACCAAAAACAGGAACTTGCACTGAATGCAGGACTACAAAGTTAAAGATGCCCAGCCTCCTCCACTGTAAGGGCTACGGTCAAAGTAAGAAACCACAAAAGGTCATGCCAAAAATCAGGGAGTACCAAATAAACAAAAAGAAGCAGAAGTCTCACATTGTCACTACCAGATTTCTAAGACATACAGAGCACCTAAAACCCAGCTGGTTGTAATGAGATTCAAGCCATGTCCAGGGGCGGACACAAGCAATCCAGGTGAATTTATCTATTTAGGTATTTGTGAGAAAGTGAGTGTAACAAAGACCTCTAAGAGAATGAGAGGCTGGAGTCAGTTTAGTTTAAAGAGACTATCACCTTCACTTGTGTCTGATTTCAAGACTTGTATTTTGCTACACCGATTTCCTCTGTTTTCCCTTGATAATCTAGATCAAATTCTCCATGGGGTGACTGAAGCACCTGAGCCCTGAATATAAAGGATGCACTACACTAAAAAGGTTTCTTTGAATGTCTCTTTATAACAGGAAAGAGAAGAAAGCTTTCAGATGTATGCTGAGCAGGCTCCAGTTTATTCTAACACTTTGAGTTGAACGCTACAGCGCCTGGAGTAGGAAGGAGGCGCAAGGACACCCAAGCCAAAAACAAAACACAGCAACAATGCAAATGTGTTTCAAAACAAAACGAGTAACATTCCCCACCTCCCAGCTGTTCATTCCTAGCTCCAGACTGGTACCAGGAAACTGTCACCAAAGATGCCTGAAATATGAACAAGAGTTACATCACAGTAATAAAACTATCCTCTTCTCAACATTATTTCTTCATCTATTTCCTTACTACTACACATTCATTCCAGCTACTCTTATCGAAGAATTATCACAAAACACCACTTAATGCTGTATGTGAACAGATAGCAAAGCTATCTATTTACATCTCAATTAAGAGTCAGAATTGTAAAAAATCTATAAATGCAGATTAGGAGAGTGCTTCTTAAGTGGGAGGGAAAAGAACTACATAACATCAAGTTGGTTAAGGAATCTGAAAAGCGAAAACCCAAACCAGTCTTCAGCATTCTCTGTAGACACCACATGGTGTAAAGCTTTTCAATTCAAGTATTCTGTGTTCAGAGGGATGGACATCCAGGAGTTACAGAGCCCAGTATGAGAACCACTGGCCCAGGACGTTGAAAACAAATGCTGAAAATTAAGAAAATAATTTATTACTATGATTGTTTGGATAGAGTACACTGCCACTCACCTGCTAGGAACCTTCTTCAATGACTACCAGCAGATGCTCCTCTTATTATTGCCTTAAAACTCCTAAGTTCCAGTACCTGTTAGTCATTAAAGCTGTGTGTGCTTCAGTTATGTGTAACTAACTAAATTCCATTTTTAAACAACTTTTATTTAATTAGAAGAGTGGAAGTGTGGACAGAAGAATTTTTTTTTTTTAAATCTAATTCTGTTTGTGGTCAATCAGTTAGCATATTGAGACCCTAACTTAAAACTTTTGAAACAATGCCTCTTCGTGATGATACGAATTTGTAATTCGTATTCACAGTACTCACATGTCACTCCTCCAACTCTGCAAGTCCCATTTCTATCAGTTTCATATGAACTAGTTTTTGATCATCTTCATACAAGGAAATGGTGACCTCTGGTGAAGAAGCCTGAAAATCAAAGTTTTAACAGTTTTCAGAAACATGACAATGATCTGTTTAAACCTCACAGACCAACTAATAGTAAAAAGGACTTTGCTGGCTATTCTCACTACCAAATGGAACTGTGAATACAGAGAGTATTTCTGTAAAGGAAATTAAAGAAACTTTTTTTTCCCCCCCAAACCAGGAATGCTCAGCAATTTTTTTTTTTTTTGATTGCAGACTTCAGGAAAGAGCCACATGATTTTTTCACTTCAGTAGCAGTTCCTTCATGGTAAATGGTTCAAGATTTTAAATTATGAGTGTCCACAGGAGAACAAGTACTCAGAAATTATACAAAGATTGCCAGAAAGAATTTTAGGCTGAGCTGAGCAAGAATGAAGAAAAACTGCTGTTTCTCACAAGTATGGAAGCAGAGAGCTGTTTTCCTTCAGTGCAGTCCATCATAGCCCACAGTGCTTCCATGCTCCACTCGGGACAATACGGGATTCTTTTTGCATTTGTATCACTTAACAGAGGTTTAAATCCAGCCAGCAGAGCTCGCACTGCCTGAACGGGATACTGCAGCAGGTGATGAGGTATGCAGCGCAGCCTGCAACAAAAATGAAGTGTTTGTCTGCAAGAACCTACCTGTCAAGCAAAACTGTCACTGGAAACAAAGAGACAGTTTTAATGGTTCATGGGACAGTTTTAAGGTGTGGAAATGGGGTCAGGGGCCCTGCTCTACAATAGCCTGCTGGTGTCACGCTGAACAATTCACCATGTAGGGCCGCGCTCTCTGAAGGACTTTGGCATCCTAACTATCATGAAGTAGGCCAGTGTCATACACCAGGCACGCTGGCTCCCCATTACAGCACCCACAGAGGAGTCTCAGGTGCCCAACATAGACTGGAGTGAAGAAGAGAAGAGCAGGACTTCCAAGAAAACCAAGGGACACAATGCAGCCTCTACACCTGGTGCATCTGGACAGTGATGTAGATCTCTGCAGTTCAAACTGCTTCACTCAAACGTCCTAGTCCGACTACTTGATGTAGTACCTTAGATCTGTTTTTATCATCTCATCATTCACCTCCCTCTTTCCATCCCAGAAATAAAAGAATAGGGATGCTGAACAAGAAGCACAACCCTGAAGTGTATCTCCTAAGACTGTAACAGCCCAGGAAGCAGGAAATCTGTTCAAATCCCCATTAAGTAAATCTGTAGCTGCTCCAGTGAGCAGCTAACAAAACTGCTACATCAGTCTACATCAAAAGCAAGTCAGTGTGACTTATTTATATAAAATGCAAGTGCTTCAACAGAAATAATTCAGAGAAGCTTAGGGGACCATGAAAGCCTAGTGTCTGGGACATCTACGCCTGTGCACTGGTGCTTGAGGAGTAGTTCCTAGCAGCTCAGCATCAGGCAAGAACAGGGATCTGAACTTCCAGCTTCCTCATAAGCAGCGTGGGGCGTGCTTTGTTCAGTCACTTCCTTATCTTATTCCCGAGCTGTCTTCTACACAGGTTGAGCTGCAAAGGGTCAGAGGATTTATTTGTACAGAAACCAGGGACTAAGCCCTCCAGGTAAAACCTTCTTGGGTGTAAAAGCAGATTGTGAACCCAAGCCTACCTCACAGGGTATGAAGTTCAGTAACCCAATGATGGAGAAACCTGGTATTATAGTAACGGGCTTCTCCCAACTACCCCAGAGACAGAAGCAGGTGCACACCCTAGTGCTCTGCAGGCAAATTGTGTAACCAGCCACCTAACTTTCTCTCCAACTGAAATCTAATGCTGCACTATTACTTACTGTGTATCTATAGCTATAGACATGTGATTAATGCATTTGTGAAAATACACGCACCTGTAAATACTTATGATATAAGCACATATATACATACATACACATGCACACACATCCACATTTTACATGCATTTTTTTCTGATTATTTACTTGCTTGTTGGAACAACTGAAAAATTGCCATAGTCAACAAACTGAATCAGGATCTTATCAGGGTTGAGTTCTTCAACAGAGAGGAGCTTCGCTCTATACCACAAACCATCTCTGTATTCTACAAGGCAAGGCATTTCTGCAAAAACAAAAGCCCCAAAATACACTCAGTGCCATACAAACTAATTAATGTCATCAATTCTGCTTTGTGACTGCGATTCTATTCTTTCTCTAATTCGTAATATTCTCTCTGAAATTCAATTCACAATCACTAGGATGTAATTTTAGTCAAGTTAAAAACAGCCAAACTGCTTCATGTTGGAAATTTCCACTTTGACTCTCCTGTACACTTCAGTTAGCAAACAGATCAGTCTTTTAAGGTGGATACTGCATAAAACCAGAACTTTACAAGTTACTAGAAACAAGAACTAGCACTAAGTAGTTTCTTCACAAAGTTCTAGATGAGTGCAGTTTATTATTTTAGGCCCTCTAGCTGTGGACAGGAGAACTGCATTATGTCATGCCTGATCTGAGAAATTCAGAATTAAAGTGAGATGACACTCTCTAGGGTTCAAGTAATTTCCAACTCTAGATTTTCAGTACACATCTTATGTCTTTTGAGTATTTAGTAGACTTCCAGAGCCATAACTTCAGGGAAGAATTTTATTATTGCCGTATTCAATCTAAATGCTATTCATCAGCTTCAACACACAACAAAAATTTGAATTATTTTCATCATCCCACTGAAAAACAGTAACAGAAAAGTCTCCCTTTCATGCAAAGAACGCATAGTGTATCATATGATTATCATACAGATTTGCTTTTTACTCTATTAGATTTATTCAAATATCCATAAGTAACAGAATTATTTTGATTCTTTGAAAAGAATTTCAGGCTTTTGTTTATACACATGGAAAAACAGGTGGGAAGATAAATAAACTAACATACCTGTTCTGAAGTTTGTCAGGAGAGGAAGAGAATCCAGATTTTTATTGCACCATTTGAGGGCTTCATTGAGGCTGTCCAAGTTGCAGCTAGCATCTCCCTCTGTGGCAGACGGCTTGGTAACGTTCTCAGAAGGATTAAGACAGATGTATACCTATCCAAAGAAAAGGCTCCCATATTACAATTTTTGTAGGCTTTTTATGACCTTCAAATTCCACCACTAATCAAGGATTATTAGAATACCACCTATTTCCATCCTGGAAAGGTTTCAGCACTTACCTCTCCCCTTTCTTCTTTCCTCAACTTACAAATAACTTTCTAGTTACACATTTTTCCCCCCAAAGTAGAAGAGAGTAACCATTTATTAACACCACATTTCAATATTAAAAAGAAAGAAGCAAAGGAATGCACTTCATAGAGAACATACCCATGTGAGATTTCACAGGTGTCCCTCATTAGGGTTCCTCCCTCCTACCACTTGGGGTAAAGAATCTCACTTTATAATGGCAAACCAGATTAATTTTAAAATTAGTGCAAGAAGTTCTGAAACTGCATTTTATTTGCTATGCAAAGACATTCCATTCATTTGATTTCTAACTGCGTCATCAGTATAAGGCTGCAGGTCCAAGAAAATGAAACTTTAACCAACACACAGACAAGTCATTCAGATTTTAGATCACTTAAAATGTCTTGTTTTTTAAACAGGGACATCGCATAACATTGATATTCTACAGATAGTCCTAGTAATTAATGAGTAGGCTATCAGTATTTGTAAATTCAGCATTATGATTCACCAGCCAGGAAGAAAATTAATTTTCATTTTCTTACTTGTACACGGATCTATAACCAAGCCACAACTCCATCATGCAACTGATACTTAAATATATGAGTCCAGAGCAGGGCCTGGTGTCTGTGATTATATACCATGATCAAAAGCACGAGTTAAATAATTTGCAAAAAATGAACCAAATAAATGTTGGTTATCTCCTTCCCCTCTTACAGGGGAAACATGAGGAGAATCCAATAAAAGCCCTTTTCTAATGTATCCTAACACTTTCATCCTGTATTTAGTCAAAACAATCGTCTGCATAGAATATACATTTTCTGGGGAAGATGCATGTAAGTAAGTTAGTGTAGTGACTTTGTAACCAAACCGTAATACTGAAACTTAAGGCAACTGCTTCTATACTGTAAAACCTGTTATTTACAGATTTACCAAAACAATACAAGCACTTCAACATAAATCAACCCACTCAAAAAACATTTTTGAGACAATCATCTTCTCGCTGCTTTGTTTTCCAGTCTCATCCAATATTCAAAGTCCACACAGGAATGTTTTTTTTTTTTTTTTTTTTTTTTTTTTTTGATCATCAGTGTTACATTTGCCCTTTTGCCTGGGAGACTGCACAGGGCAGCTGTGTGGGTATGCACAAAAAAATCAATGACCAGTCATCGACCGGAGACAGCCAGATGACTGTAATAGCCACAAACTGTTCACATTATTAAACAATATCCCAGAAATTTAATTTTTGGGAATAAAGAATATAAATCCTTAGTGTTCTGCTAAGTTAAAATTCAATGACCCACTTCCTTATTATACAAGGTGAATTAAGTACCATACTACAAACCTTGCAATTCCGATTTTTTTAGGGCAACAGGTAGTATTTATTTCACTATCCACCTGCTCCCCCGGGTTATTTGAAATGAGCTCATATACAGATAGCTGCAGTACTTGACCACCTGTATCAATACATAAGTAGCATTTTGTGACCTATTTTTCTATTATCTAAACTTGTTAGCTGTGATCATCAGCATGATGAGACCGCAGCATTTTCTGTCTGCAGTGTATGAGATGTTATCAAAACTCACCTCCTTAGGGGACACAAAATGGGTAACTCTGACAGGAAAAGTATCTCCTGGAACAGGCAGTGGTGGCAATGTGTACGAAGGCAAAACTTGAGCACTTCCTTCAAGCAGCTCCTAGACCAAGACAGACTTTAGTTAAGAGTCAGATTTTGTAATAAAATGCAAGCTTGGCTTGTGTGTGATTTCTGGTCAAAGGAATTATCTAGCAGCAACATGTCCTTGATAAACATATAAATCAAGTGCTATGAGAGACTAATTTATAATTAGGTTTTCCATGGTTATTCAGTCCTAATACACACAAATTCCGTGAACTGTATCACAACGATACTGGCTCGCATGCTACAACTTAAACGAGCAGTGACAGCAGTATACATTGTACTGCAGAATTGTTTTCTTTCCAGCATGAGTCGCTGCTTCAAAAAAATATACTATCAGAGAAATACCCTGACGAAATCACACCTACACTTGTTATGCTCAGGAGCAGTGTACTTGATCTTAATACAGTTTATATTTCTGTACGGTTTTGCAATATAAAAAATAGCAATCAACCGAAGGTCACAACAAGAAACTGGGTACTCTTTTGAGTAACAACAGCAGAAGCCCAAAATCTCACCTGCTTTGGTATGCCCTGACAGTCTTTAGTGACACAGAACTGCTGGTAGGCCATGAAGGAGGAAAGTGACATTCCATCGAAATACAGGCTGACAGACAGCTTGCCCCATGGGTTATCCGGTAGCTGCTACTTACACAAGGCAGAATAAGATTACAACAGTAATAACACGACTGATGTTTTGGAAGTACTGACCAGGAGATTCTAACCTGCTACTCCTAATGACACCACACTCATTCCCTCAAAGAGGCAAAAGCAGTAAGGATTTCTTAACACCAATTACGGCACAAACTGGAACGTGACTGCATCTGTCTCTGGAATGGCAGCACCACCTAACCTGTGTAACACTGAAACATCATCCCAGGTTTGCTCGCTTAACGATAAACCCTTTCCTTTCACAATTTACCACTAGAAATTATTTGAAATTGCATTTTTTTTCCCAGACAATAGGTATTTGTTTTCCTATAAAGCTAATATATGAATTTAAGCATGCCCACATTCAATTATCATAGAATCACAGAATATCCTGAGTTGGAAGGGACCCAATAAGATTGAGTCCAACTTCTGGATTATGTTCAAATTATGTCCAACATTCATCACTTAAAATTGTATTTAGAAGAATTTACAATGTTGGTAGGTAAGATGTTGACAGAATACAAACATCAGCAAAAGTGTTAATACCTCTAAAAGATAAATTTAAGGCCTTGAAGTCACTGGAGAAATAACTTTAGCTTTCAATTCTTCCCTCTCAGAGGACGTAAAGACTAAGGATAAAATGTTTTATCTAAGAAATACATTTTTTGCTACATTCCTTCACCTAACAGTCAAAATAGAAGTTAAAAAGAAAGCAAAAAAAAAAAAAGGTAAGCATTTCTCCACATCTATGAATAAACAAAGTTACCTGAACATGTATTTCAACCTCTTCGTTTGTAAGTAGTTCTTGAAGGATGTGCACTGCATCCCGCTGCCAAAAATTTCCAACCTATTTGGTAAAAAAGCAAGAAACCCCTGAAGAGTGAGGTGCTTATAAATAATACTATTATTCTTATAAGTAACACTATTATTCTTAAAAGAGATGAAAATATGTGTCTTATTGAGCAACTTCTTTGAAAGCACACATAATTAGCCTGAGTTGTCTACAACAGTTTATACGCTGTCTGCTATTTGGTACACTACAGCTCCTTGTGTAACAACGCTGACCAGCAATTTTCAGATCTTGTAGTGACTTAGAAAGAGATGCTGCTTGCCAAGTCTAACCTGTACTACATACAAATTGTCATGTATATGTGCAAATTACATGAAACATAACCAGAAGATACAGAATTAAACTTGAAGATAACAGAACAAAGATACTGGGTACTTTCAATACTCCGCAATATCCATTTGCCTGCCAACCCATAGGCCTATCTTTCCCCATAAACCTCTTTTTTCATCCATCTGAACTGCTTCTAGCAATAAAATAGTTTTCTTTAAAAAAGTATAAGGTAAGCTAGCCATTTCAGTAATTCACACTTACTAAATGCACCATTCTCAAATTAGAGTAACAAAAC
Source organism: Aythya fuligula (assembly GCF_009819795.1). NCBI lineage: Eukaryota > Metazoa > Chordata > Aves > Anseriformes > Anatidae > Aythya > Aythya fuligula. Next base: position 188,856,992 of record NC_045559.1, read on the forward strand.
TGACTCGAGAGTTTCCAATTTTCTGGCCATTCTACATTAAGAGATCCAGGACTTGCTTCTTGTTGCTGCTATTGTAAAAAACAAACTGCCGCTTCAGAGTATCATCCTGCCACTGCCAGCCACTGTGGTGTCCTGACTCAAGGATTTCATTCCAGTGACAGCTGCTTTTGAAGCATGATTGTTTCGTAAAGCAATCCATTATTTTCTGATAGAAGACTGCCTTGCTGAAGTGATCCTTATCAGCTATTCCCTGAGTTCTCAGAGGAAAACAAAAACACCAGCAACTACTCTCAACCTTTGTATGACTGAGCAGTATCATCAATTGAGTAAACACCTAAAAAGTCTTCAAAATTTAGCCTTACTCACTGGTACTGTCTTGTAGAGCTGACATGGTATGCAAAATGGAGGAGTATCAGTATACAACGTAGTTGGATACAGATGACACTGAGGGACCTTCTCTATATATCCACGGTCGATGTACTGTACCTACACAAAAAGGTTTTTCTAAAATAATTCCTGCTTTTAAGGTCAAAAAGCAAAGGGCTTATTTATAGCATCATTTTTCCAGAGGAAGAAAATAGCTAAGGAAGAGACTGAAGAACTGCTAAGACATTTATCTTTCAAGAGATCTGCCTCTTCTGAAGCAAGCTACAGCAGTTTAAAACTGAAATAAAAACCACTGTAAGCTCAGAACTTGTCAGAGCTGAGAATCTATAACCAATAAGCATGCACAGACTCAGGAAATTAGATAATACTAACTACTAATAACTGCTAATTGGAAAAAGGAGCTCTATAACATAGCAACTATAACAACATATAGCAACTATAACATAGAAACAATTCACAGTCAAGAACTACTTGCTTGGTAGGTGCAAGCTAAAGCAAAAATATTTTCAATGCATTCTGCTTATGATCCTAAGAAAAAAGCAAAAAAAAAAAAACAAAATTGGATTACCTACAGGTAATCAAGGGATCAAAGACAGCTTTATGCTTAAGAACATTTATCATCAACAGGATTACTATGGGAAAATAATAACAACTGAAATAAGCAGACAGAATTCAACTTAAGATAAATGTAAAATCAGCAGTGATCAAAATTTAAAGCAGAATGAGCAGCTAGGCAGTGATATCAGCTGAACAAAAATAGAAGTTATACATTTTAGAGAGTCAAACCAGTTATTTATATTTACCATATACGTGCAAACGTTCACACGCACAGACAAAATACAGTCCAACTTACCTGGAGAGTACCACCGCCAAGTTCTACAACTTTACCTCGATACCAAAGGGTATCTGACCCTCTTATAACACAAGCTTCTCCTTTTTTCCAACAATAGGGTTCTAGAAGACCAAGGCACTTGAAGTTACTTTGTATTTCACTCATCAATTCCTTTAGTTTACTTTCTGGAAAAAAGCAACAAACAAACAACAATACAACAGTTGTCTACACAAAATTCAGTCTAACTTTCAACCACAAATTATTTTGATCACTTGAAGTCAGCATATTCCATGAAGAGACGTGTAAACATAAAATACATGTACTGCTCCAAAAAATGTTTTCAATACTGATACAATAGATATGTTCAATTTCTAGTAGATGCAAACATGACCACTTAGACATTGTTTTTCCAGCAGTGAGGCCATCAGTGATTCTGGATTCCAGCCTCTTGTGGTGCCATCTTGTGGGCATCTTTTTTTTTTTCCTTGCCTGAAAGCAGTGCAACCCCTACCCAGCTGAGCACAGCCCTCACTCCCAAGCTGAGGTCCTCATCCCATGAGGTCCCCATCCCAAGAGCAGCACTCCCAAACATGACCCTTGTGTAACAACGTTCTGATTCAGAACATGTCTAGAAGAACACCTATCCGGTACATTCTGATGTACCAGTGTGATCAGGTTCATAGACATAAATGTATTTTCTTGCATGCAATCTTACCAAATAATTTTGGTATCACATAAATAGTTCCATCATGTCCAACACAACTCACTACAGCTTGAAAAATTTTCGCTTCAGGTATGATGGGGGCTTTATATATTTCATGCATTTCCAAACGAACCAATGACTTGTACGTTTTACGTGGCTTCTGTTCACTCTCTGAAACATCCCCATCTTTCTCTTCAGCAGCGCTGTCTCTTACGCATGCAGTTTCTGAATCACAACTGTTCAGTTGTGGGTTCTCTTCCTCTAGACGTACTTCAGGATGTTTCTTGGGGACTGCACAAGCCACAGCAGCTTTGTGAGTTCTAGCAGATTCAATCAAATCACAACACGTTAACTGGTAAAGAACTTGGAAGTGTGAAATAAGATAATGGAATTAAAAAAAACACACACAGAAGATAGAAAATGCTTCTTTACACAGTGTTAAATATCTCACTAAACAACTTAAAGAACTGAAATGTGGAATGGGAAAACATAAAATACTCAAGAAACTTCACTTAAGATGGTGTTTTGTTGCTATATACACTGTAGAACATCCAGTTTTATTTTACTCATTAGTTTTGCACAATGTAGATCAAGTCTGAAAGAATATGAAAGTCTGAAGATCAATTCTGAAAGAATATAAAAGAAGTATCCAAACCTGTTGTTTCTAAAAGCCAAACCCTTTTTAATAAGGTGTTCTGAAATATCAATTAATTGTCCTGCTTCAACCTTGCAAAAAATTTTCACAGGCAACGCACAAGCCGTGTCACTTTCCTGCAAGAAGTTTGGAGAGCTTTAAAACATTGTTATAGGCATTTCCACTAAACTACTGGCACAGTTTTTAGTTCATCAGACTGCAAATCAGACTTAACAACTGATGCTCCCATCAGAGCACACGTTTACTTACTCCATATCACAGTTCTCGTCATTTTACCAACTGCTCTAAACATGACTTCAAATGAAGTAACAACAGAACCTTGCTTCTTCCCTTATCTGTTTTGATAGAATTAACAAGTAATTAATTTATTCTACAGCAGGAACCCCCTCATGGGTAACTTTCTCATCACTGCTTTTATTTCTAGACACATTTTAAAACCTGAGTGGCAGCTGCCCATAGACATTAAAAAAAAAAAAAATCCAACACTCATGGTAATTCAGTTTTGGTAAGTGATGGAAGTACAACACTGTACCTAAAACCGACCCACTTTTCAACTTCTGAAGCTTGAAAACTAATACAGTAGGTGCTAAAGTAATTCTCCTCAAGACCGTGAGTGCATCTGACTGAAAAGACCATCCATTACGTTTATCAGCAGCCAGTGATCCTGAAGATGTAAATGCTATTCTTCATTAAATAAGGATTATTTAGGATTATTATTTTTTTCCCTCCACTGGGTAGTCAAAGTGCTCTAATGCTCCAGTGAAGAGTGGAAAAAAGCAAAAGCATCTTTTAATTTACCAGTGAACAAAGTAATTACTTTCAGGACTCTCTGAAGAGTGTGAATATCCAGAAAAAAAAAGGTAACGAACAACTTGATACAGATTTTATAAATATGGCAAAAATATTTTGATTACAAACCTGTATGATTATTTTTGCTTGTGCCCCAGTCAGGTAATAGGATATACAGTCACACACTGTTGCTGTCCACTGCGTGCTTCCACCTGTTGGACTAACAAAAAAAGATTACCGCCTTTAGTACAAGAGAACTTACCCTTTACTGAGGTTTTAATATGTTTTGAAACTGCCTGCACTGTCAGGGAAAAAACAAAACAAAACACCACAATCTGCATTACAGTCAACAGTAAAAATAAACTGTTATTTGTTTCTCTATCTATAGTACAGGAAGAATTCATAAATATAAGCCCTAAAGTTTTAAACTGAGGAGAATGATCAGATCTAGAAGTATTTCTCGATTCTTTTAAGATAGGTGACAAATCCAGACTTCGCCTGCAAACTGAGCCTTTTATATTAATTTATGGAATGAGTATTACAAGTATGTTTTTCTGCACATTATAGACAAAAGCACACAAATGCGGAGAGGAATACGCCAATTCCCTCTTCTATTGTCTCTATAAAAAATCCTTTACATTTTCATGAGCTCTGATGCACCTCAAATTTTCAGTCAAGGCAAGAAACATTCAGTGAAATAAGAAAACCCTGCATTATCTATCCAGAGTTTTGTATAGTTCATCCCTTGAAACTTTAGTTCTGTATCACAGCCTGTTTTTACTGGTATGTAGCCTAACTCTTAGAAAACAAACAAACAAACAAACACACAACAAAACCTTTGCAAAAGAAATGACAACTCTCACTGCTCTTTTTTTTTTTTTATCCAAGGAGCAAACCATATCCAGATCTTAGGTCATCACCATTAATACAGGAAAATATTGCGCTATGTCGTTATCAGGTTTCTAATGCTGCAGCTTCAGTGTAAGGGAAAGGCTACCTTATGTCTACTAAGGAGCATTCAATTGCTAATGTCTTAATTCTCTTCATGCTTTCCTCAAGTTTTCTTAGACAGCTGATATCCACTGTTTTTTCAGCTCCAGAATCATAGAGCATTACCTGTTACAAACAAGAAACAAAACAGAAACCTCTCTCTTAACATTGCCTGTAACAACATGATAACTCCAAGCATGCCTGAACAGGGGAAAGAAAATTTAGCCTAACATTACCAAGATTTATAATGGAGTGAAATCATCAAGGTACACAATGATCAACGACCTTCTCACAACAAAAGTGGCAGTAAGAGATCACTGACAGGACAAAACACAAATGCTTTCACATGTAAACAACTTTACAGAGACTGTTAACTTGCTTAAGCTAATTTATTTTCCCTTAGTTGTGTCAGTGTATTTCTATTTCTAAACCTATGAACGCTGCATACCTTGCTGAAGTCAAGACAAGACCCCTGCTCCCCCCTTACTGCTGAGCTAATCACCTCACCGCGAACATGTTTGTCAAGCACAGTTTCCCACTTGAAATCCATGCTCACTTCTCACTTCCTGCTGTATATTTTGAGAAGGGTTTTGAATATTTTCTCTATCTTATTTCCAGAGAGTGAAATGAGGCTTATCAGACTGTAGTTCTTCAGATCCTCCTCCTTGACCTTCCTCAAGATTGGAGTGGCATTTGCTGTCTTCCAGGACCCCGGAACACCCCCCCATCACCATGACCTCTCAGAGATTGTAGAGAAGCCTTACACATTGGCCAGCTCCCTCCCTCAGCCCTCAGGGGTGCATCCCATCAGGTGCCAGTGGCTTGTGTATGTCCCCCTTATTTAAGGGTTTTCCATACCTGATCCTCATTCTCTTCTGTCTTTCTTGCTCCAAACTTTCTTACTGGGCCAAGCTTATCCTGAAGGTGCACCTTACTAGCACAGCAAGGTGAAAAAGGCATCAGGTACCTTGGCTGCTTCCATGTCCTTTGCACCATGCCTCCCACCCCATTCAGTGGAAGGCCCACATTTCCTCTATTTCTTTTATTGCCATTATACTTGTAGAAACCTTTCTTGCAGTCTTTCACATCCCACAAACTATCAACTCCAGGTAGGCTTTGGCTTTCCTGACCTTGTCCTAGCATGACCAGACAGCATCTCCATGCTGCTCCTGCCCTCCTGCTTCCACCTCTTCTATCCTCCTTCCCATGGTTTGTCACGAGTTTTGTCAGGAGCTCCATGGTCATCCAGGCAGGCCTCCTACTGCCTTTGCTTGACTTCTTCCATGTGGGATGGATCCACCTTGACCTTGGAGATGATGCTTGAAAATAACTCTTGGACCTCTCTTCCCTCTGGAACTTTATCCTATTGGATTCATTCAAGCAGATTCCTGAAGGAAGCCCAAGTTGGCTCTCCTGAAGTCCCAGGCTGTAATCCTGCCCTTTCCTTGCTGCTTCTTCTCAGATCCTGAGTTCTACCACCTTCTGGTCACTGCAGCGAAGGCTGCCCACTACTTTCACATCCTTGACCAGTTTTTCCTTGTTCATCAACATCATTTTTAGCAAACTACTTCCCCATGCCAGCTCTTCAGTCACCTGTGTTGGAAAATCATCATCAATGCACTCCAGAAAACTCCAGGATTGCTTCTGCTTTACTGCATTGCCCTTCCAGCAGATAACTCATGAGGACCTGAGCCTGAAAACTGGCTTTTTCCAGTTGTCCTAGTAAGTCTTCTGCTTCCATATCAGGTGATCTGTAGCAGACATTCACCACAGTACCCACAGCAGTTTGCCCTCTAATTCTAACCCATAAACTCTCAGCTGGCAAAAGTGCTGTGTTTTCCAGCAGCTCTCTCTCGTAAAGGTTGACTGGCCCTTCATGCAGCTAACATTTCATGCAATCAATATAACAATAAATAATTGCTATCTGTAGAATCGTAACTTTAAAAAGTTGTGGTAATTCCAGCATTTCCAACTGACATGGTAACTGACATGGCTTTTTGAGGGCTCTCCGCCTCAGAAAGCAGGTGATGATGCAAAATAAGCATAGGAAGTCCCGCTTTTCCTTCCTATGAAGCGCATCCCTGAGGCGTAATGTGGTGATGCTGGGGAGAACCAGCTGTAAACCAGCCCTGGATAATCGGTATTACTACAAAGCCAGGCTTCTGAAGGAAGCAGTCATCTACCCGCATCTAGGACTGTGTGAGAAGTTACACCTCCATGGCACAGTGCTTCGTCACCAGCACAGGGTTCAAGGAAGAGCACGACTCCATGTTCCTGCAGCGTGGCACTTGGTTCAGCTGGCCCCATCTTCCAAGCAAGGCTCATTAGGTTTGACTTAACATCCCCCTCAGGTTTGCACTGCTTCTGGAATCTGAGCTGAAGTGCTGGGCTGCAGCTGGGCAATCTGTGCTGTGCTGCCAAGTGCAGCATGAACAGACACAAAGTCAACCTCGTGAGCCTTTTTTGACTATCAGGTTCCCTGCTAAATGCGTTTGAGCTTTATGAGGCAGTAATCTCATTTGTAACAATGTACAGTGCAACTTAAAAGGCTTGACTAAAGCAAAAAGCCATACGAGAAAATACTAGCAGAGAAGCAGCTTAAGTTTTAGATTATTTAATCAATGCATGATTATAAACTTAAAAAAAAAATGAACCCTCTTATGATGGGAGCTTACCTCTGCAGTTGTTTCAGAGACAATCTTGCTTATCTGACCTCTTTGCCACTGTTTCAATTCGTGTACATACACAGCACAGTGCATATTACACTCCCACTTCACTGACTCTGGCTGGGATTCTTTGTAGAAGGCAGCCATCTTCTCCTGTAAACTAACATTGAACAACGCACATTCCTAGTGGTAATATTTTATCGGATGAGTGCAGGGTATTATTTAGTCAATTACTAGTTAACTAGCATACACTAACAATTTTAGAAGTTGTTTAACAGACGCATAATGCTACAGTTTTACTTTATGGCACATTAGGAATACATGAAACGAGGCTGTAAAAACAGATGCAATCCATTTAAGATTCTTGAACAGCACTTTCTTGAACAGATGAATTTATCTGAGGGATTATGGACCTTCTGTATGGCACTATTTGAAAAATGGACTGTTTTCTCTTTACGACTTTAGTGTGTGGCATTCATTTAGCACCATGACTAATTTAATGGGAGTCTAGATAGGCAGATGCAAGGAAGTAAAAAGAAGAAAGGAAGGAAAAGTAAGAGGCAGCAAATAAGGAACTTGCACTAGGCACTGACATTGATTTCAACATCTTCAAGCAGCAGGTAGCGTTACCTAAGCAGACTGCTTCCAGGTACCCAAGTAAAGTTGGTATGTTGTTTAGAAGTTGCTTTCAAGCTTTTCTAACAGCATATTAGAATCATGGAGAAAGAAATAATTTAACTGAAGTTACAAGACTTAAAAGATATTGCTATTTAGATTTCTAACAAAGAAAAGAGGAGAAGAAAAAGCAGAAATATTTAGTCTTTCTGGATAGTGTACTTAGTACATGAAGTGTAATTTGCAATAGGAGTTAGGTCATGTACTTAATTTGGAATCACAAATATTTAATGAATTACAACATAGTGCGTATCTGTGTTTTGTTCCTGTACTTTTTTCAAAGCAAAACAAATCAAAAACATTTGAAGAGTACCCACTGCTAAATGCAATCCTAAGCAGTTTGCTCTAACTATACCTTCATCCATTTATAACATAAACATCTCTCTAGAAAAGCTGCATGCGAGTACCTTTTCAGTATACTTCCTGATGACAGCCACTGTATAAAGATTTTACTGGGAGACACCACATGGCTAATTCTCACTTGTAGCTCTTTCTTAGCAAGCGATCTGAAATCCCTTTCTTCCTCCAGTGGTCTCATGTTTATAGGATTTAAATCTTTCAAGTTTTCAGCAGTTTCCTCTACGGGAACATCCCATATTTCATTGGGCCTTACAGAAGTACTTTCAACGTACCTGTAAAGAACATAAAATAATCAGAATCCGAATATCAAACACATTTTCAACAATCAAGAGGAGCTCAATGGTTACAATTAACCACATTAAGAACAAAGAAAAAACTTAGAAAAGCAGAAAAAAAAACAAACAAAAGCATTTGTGAAAAGTCCTTCAACACTCATGATAGTAGCTTTCTTTTAATGTTCCTTCAGGAAGTATCCTTGCAAATTTTACAGTCAGATGTAGGCTGCCAGAAGAGAAGCAAGCCTGATATAAAACAAACTGCAAAAGATTAATGCTCATGTCTGGATAAAAGATACCAAATTGCTTTCCAGAAGCATGCTATTAGTAATGTTGCCTCTGGGTGAAACTTGCAACATCGAGATATGTACATAACTGTTTCAGAAGTAAGGAAATACTAAGCCCATGAAACCTTTACCTTTCTAGCATTCCCTGAGGATACAACTTAACACCTTTCCTAATTAGAGTACTCCATGAAGCTGGTCATGTGAATACCCTGATGAAAACTTGTTTTAATAGTGTGAACCAGACAGAATAAAGCCCAAAAGCAATCAAGCCTTGGCTGGTACACAGCAATCCATTTGGGAAACAGCCCAGCCTACAGCTTGGAAAATCATCTGTTAATGCAAAAAGAACTGGCTTATTGAAAATACCACAGACTGAGGGAAACAGCAAGCTTAACTGCTTACCATTTCTGGGCCTCCAAGAAGAAAATTCCAAGTTTTCAGAGATCTACTACCTCTCTTTTCATTCACAGGAATTAAACTATTGGAGATAATATTCCTTACTATTTAGGTATTGAGTCATTCACAACATCCTGAAATGAGCACCACAATTCATCTATACGCCTGCCTCATGTACAAGGAGTCTGAACAATCACATGGTCCCCACCCAGAGGCAGTCTGCAGTGGCAAGCACCTCCAAATTAGAAACATGTTACACACCCTAGAGCCCCCTCTGGTAACTCCAGTATAGCATTATTATTGCAGACCATCAGAAAAAAAATAAATTTGGAATGAACTTCAGAGTTCAAGAGTTTTTCTTTACCTTTATGTACTTAACTCAGGAGTAGGGTTACTGATGTTTGCTAATTAATATTGCTTCTCAGCAAGTACTCTTTACTGGAGCACTGTGCTCTCCTGCTTACACCATCTCATACTCATTTAGAGCTGACGTTGGTGTTCCTGAACATCACTGAACAGAGTAAGCGTTTGACAGATGTGATTCTGGATGTTCTAAAAATAGGTTTAAATTCATCTCCAGTCTCTCGCTTTGTTGCAGGCCATCTGTCTTCACAAATGTAAAATTCAGGGAGAAAAGTGCAACAAATTATCTATGGAGGGCCAGAGCCACAAGCGTAAAACAACGTAAGCCAAGACCCTCTGAAAAAAACAGAGCAATCCCTTTACCACCCCCCACTAATATAAGGATCATTCCAACTAAAAGGAATATTGAGTATAGAAGTTAAAGTGTTGGTGGTGCAAGGCAAGGTCTGCAAGGGGAGCTTCTGTAAGAAGGGACCAAAGGAGGGAGGAGGAGTGAGGTGTTTGAATTGAAGTAAGATTAGGAATGAAGATTTAAAGGGGGAAGACAGGAATTATGTTTGCCTTCTGTTTTCCAGTACCTGAATCTATTAACAATTGTTGTATTAACAATTTATGTTAATCAATAATGAATTAAGTTAAATTTCCCAAGTTGAGTCTGTTTTGCCAGTAACAGCACTTGGTAAGTGCTTTCCCTGGCTTTGTTTTAAGCCATGAGTTTTCTTGTTCCTGGTTCTGTTTTCCCTGCTGTATAAATATGGAGGTGTGAGTGAACAAACAACTGTATGGCTGAGGCCAACCCACCACACATAGTTAAAACCCAACAGATCACTCAAGTTACCAAAGTCTTACAGCATCTTATATGAAGGTAACATATCCATTTGTTTGCAGGCTGACACCAGGCTTTTAAGTATAGCTGAACCACAACAAAAGAAAATACCCTAGTGACAACAAAGCAATCCAACAGAAACAATTCAGGTTTAAATAAAGCTGCTTAACTTTACAAAAAGCTATTAAAAATGTCATCGGTACAATAATAGTGTTCTTAGGATTTATTTGTATTTCTGAACTAAGAGATGAAAAGCCAATTACTTGCTTCCTCTTGAAAAAAGCAGAACTTGAATTCCACTTTCAAAACAAAAGCTATTTAACAATCGTTTTATTCTCATCAGCAGTCAGAAGTTATTAAGGAATAATTATTGATCTTCACGAATATACTCATAGATTATATCTTTTCTAAAAGCCAACAAACTACATGGAGCAGGACTGTCTCCAAAGGCCTTATCTCTTCCCAACTCTTCTGTCTGTCACTGTTGTAGTTGGTTACCCGAGAGTTTCTCTTCTAGTAGCAGAACTTCCAAAGAGATGAGTTACCTTAAGTGTACTTCAAACATGTAAGGGTGGATATTTCTTTTCTTAATACAAAAGAATGGGAACCTTAATAACCAGTTTGGGAAGATTCATCACAAAAGTGGCCAATTCCAGCCACTCAGGTGACATACTAAAGCCAACAGTTCTGTTTCACAAATCCAGTATTTCCAAAGACTTTTGAGTTATTTTGTGTTATGCAGAGCAAACACATACCCAGGTATGTAGGATGCAAGGTTCTCTTTAACCAGCTGGCAGTTAATACTGGAGCCTCTTCCATGAAGAGCGTGGGAGTCAAAGAGTTTAACAGATAAAATGTTGTTCTTCAAAACCTCTGTGAATTAATAACAAACATAGTAGTAATCAATTACAGTAAAGACCACTTATTCTTCCAGAGACACAGCAAATGGTATGAAGCAACAAATTTTGTGAAATTACATATGATTTATAGAATTGATTCTGAGCCATCAACAAGATAGAGAGGTTTAGCTTTGCACACATCTGTAAAATCAGAAGACACTAATTACAAGAAACCAACTGCTGCATGTAATTTCAAGTATTAGATAGGCTCCAAACCACTGTTCTGTGCATATTGAAAAACAACTACCTGCATATTAACAATAACTGGTATTGAGAAAAGTTCTACTAAGGCATACATATGTTAATCAAAATTTGTTTTTGGGGGTTGGGGATGTTTTAGAGCAACAACAATCACATTCACAGCTACCATTAAAGTCAGGAATTGTTGAGGGTTACTGGAATTTTGGAAACAAGGTCATCTTATAAACCAGGATATTTAAATCCTGTTCCACCAGCATGGCCCACAACAAGAGATGTAACAGAACTTTCATCTGAGGTTGTGTCTTTTACACCTCCTTCAGTTAGTTCATGTCTGGATGTGCACACTCCAGGCTACCCATCACAAGTACGGATATAAACGTTTCAAAGACGTAATAGTACATGTTTCTATATTTGAGTTCATTTAATAATACTTAAGCAGAAACCAACACACTTGTGATAACTTACCAACAATTGAACACACCATAAATTTATCTTCAGTCATTTCTTCAAATCTTCTTGTGGCTTCTCTGTTCCACTCATCTGCTGCTTTGTAAGGCTCAATGTAAGCCAGCCTACACTTGATTGCCTGAAAAACAACTCAAATTATCCATTTGCCATCACGTATCAATAACATCCCATTAGAATAAAACCAAACAACACCTTGATTTTGCACCCATGCAGGACAGCATGACCAGGATTCGACAACATTTGATCAGACTTAAGACCCACATGGTCCCCCAACCCTGTAGCCTGCAGATGGACATAAAGCTCAAACTCAGTAACAGTCTTGCTGAAATAGAGCTTACTTCTCCTTGCCTCCCTTCATGGGTAGGTACAGAATTGGAGGCAGAGGACAACAAAGGTTATTACAGAGAGATTAAGAGGAAAACTTTAAACCTGTTTTGCTTAACTTAATGTAGCGACACAAACTTAAAACATTTAAGCCTAACGTGACTACAACAAGGATTTTACAGAGATGCCAGAACACCACAGAACTTATGTCAGAAAACTTCTGGAGGTTTTTGGAGGTTTTGGTAAGGTATTATGATGACAAAAAAAAAAAAAAAAAAGACAAATCTGATGAGATGAAGTACTTTGTTTAAAATAATTCCTCTTTAGCATCTTTACTTCAAAGCTTGGTACCTATACTACAGCTCAATTTTAAGTTAGTTAACTGAATATTACTATTTCTTCCTTCTTGTTTATTGCACAAAAAGTAAGAAGAGTAACAGAGGCTGGGAAAAAAAAGAGAAAGGAAATAAGGGTAATGGAAATAAGCATGTTTGGGAGATATTCTTAGGATACAGGCAGTCAGGAATAAGAAAATAAGACTGACTGACAGGTTAAATAACTGTTAGACAAAAAGGGCTGTGGATGCCAAAACCAACAATACTTTAACACTTCTCATTCCAGTTTTGGCACTATTTCTGCAGTACCAAAGTCATTTAAAATGAGTGCAAACTGCATTAATAGGCTTCTCCTTTAACAGCCTAATTAACATCTCTTGTAACAACCAATTCACACTTACGTCTACAGAATACATGATCGTGTATTAAGAGTTAACAATGCTTACGTGCAACAGGACAGACCTGCACACAAGCAGCTTCACTTCTGATACTCCTACCTTCTGAATCCTCGGTTTTGCAGTGTTGTATTCATTCATGTTTCAGAGGATTTTAAATCCTTTTTTTTTCTTTTAATTGAAGAGATATGAAACCATAACAATGCAAGCAAATGCAGGCCTGCGCATCTTTCTACTACTTGCCTTAAACCTAATAGCGATAGGAAGTATTTCTTAAGTTCCTGCAACAGCAAAAGCATTTTGCCATTTTCAGTGTTTCCTCTCCCTTGCTGTCATTATAGAACAGCTGAATTATTTCTGTTGAAACTCTTCCCAGAAACATCTGTTCAAAATATAAACAGCTAAATCCTGTTTTTTGTACAAGATGCCAGCCAATGTTAGTTACAACAGTCACTACTTCCGTGGCCTAAAACAGGCTATAAAACCTATCAAAAAACACATCAAGTTTTAAAGCTTAGAAAAATTAGGATTGACAACCAGAACTATCTGATGAACAATAGAAGTTTTTTTTTTTTTTTTTAAACTTGTGTGCATTTTTTGTTTGACAGAAATACTTTTTCCCACCCATTTTTTTCCTTGCCAAGAGGGGAAACTCCCTTCAAACGAAAAGTTTAGAAAATACCCAACTTCAAATGCTTTAAAACAAAGATACAGTTCTATTAGATTACTGTTTGAAAATGTTACAATGTGAAAATTAATTATGCTTTCTATGATGGAGTAAAAGGAAGTATTTGAATAAACATACACACCCACATACACACCCCAACCCAAGGTAACACTGGATTTCAATTGAAACTGACATCACTTAATTGACATTTCATTTACTTGATAATCTTAGCAATTCTGTATTTCCCTTTCCATCCATCTGCATTTTATTTATTTTCAGTTGTTAGTTTGAGCAATAACTTACCTTTTCTGGAAAGCTGAGAATCTCATCTTCTGCTTTGCATATGTCTTTAAGAGTTACATTAGCGACGCTGCCAAGGTCAACGTACTTGACCACAACTTCTTGTGAACGTGGCAGCCCTTCAAGAAAAACAATCCAGGGACAAAATCTTCAAGTTATTACAAACAAAAAGGAGTATCAAATCCAAGCAAAATCATCAGAATTTCAAAGCAAAGTCCACATTTACACCCTTTTAAAAATATCACATTTTCACATGATCTACAAGCTAATGATTTTTTTTTTGTTTGTTTAAATGTAAGAGTCAGCTCTTTTGGATTCTTGACTTAAGTTTAAGCATTCTGAACCCGATACATCTCATCATTTTAAGAGATGCTGGCATATTAACTACATGCCAAGGAGACATGCAAGCACACATCCATGCACATTAAGTACACTGCCCATACAGGCATCTTAGAGGTCTCCCTCTGCCTCCAATACTTTGGCAATTACTACAGGAATTACTACCCCATACTAATTACAACCAGAGGTTGGATATAATAGACAAATCTGTAGCTGAAGCTAATGTGAAATATTAAAATATGTAATAGAATTTCAATACCAAAAAGTAATTGTACCATTTCTTTTGCGTCAAGGGATATGAAGCACAGAGTAAGAAAAAAATACAACAAACATCAGCAGTATTGAATTTATGAACCTAGCTGTTAGAATGACTGCCTAATAGATGTAACGGTTGGTTTTTTATTCATTATTCACATCCAATGGGTGACTGATCAAGCGGGACATCTGATTTTGTTACTTAGCATTACAGCAGAAGAACCAGAACCTGTAATTTGTGCTCTGTACCAATTCCCATCTTTGTGTTTTGCAATACAGGGTTGGCCTTCAACTGGGCAGACAATTTGCAAGTCTTCGCTATCCTGGTATTTGTGTCTCTCTTTGTTTTTCTTTGGAAAAGCTGAAGTATCCAGGCTATCTACCTAAATTAAGAGCAACAAAACATTCTGTAACACATACAGATCAGAATTCTTAATTTTCAGCAGTATTTTTGTTCTTTTAAAGGAAATTATTTCTGGCAGTGTATTTTGTACTCCTTACCCCCATACTGACGAATAATTCACTTCACGTGTTCGTAACTAAAGACCCTAAAGATTATTGAATATTGCCCTGCTCAGTCACTATTCTTAACACCAAACTACCACACACCCCCATGGAAATTAACCATGTAAGCAAACTGTCAAAAAATTTGAGGGCATTCCAGAAATTCCTGCATTTAATTAGGATTAATCTAGAATTCTTACAGCTAATCTAGTATGTTAATTCCAGAAATCCTATGACGACTAACATCAGAAAATAATGGAAACTGTAACTCATTTGTTGTGTACTCCAAGTAGCTCAACAAAAAAATACCTGTACAGAGTTCTATTTAAACAGACCTCATTTCTAAACTTACCAATTGCAGATAGAAATCACTCGGACTATTTATGTGGCAAACTACAACAAAGACTTCTTTTTCTTCTGGTATCTTAGGTGGTTTATACCGCAAGACCGTATTATTTTCTAAGTGATTAGGAAGATGTGACTTAAACCTAAGGTACAAAAAGAGTTTGAGTAATTTTTGTCAAAGTTGACTGAGAAGGAAGACTTATATTCGTATGTCAGTTTTACTATGAAAAAATGAAAGAAAACATTTCAAAAGTAACTTGTTCCACATTTGTGTGAACAGCTTGAACTTTCCTTCTTGCAGTTTGCACAGCCAATTCTAATTTCTCCCCCAACAAATCTACCACAGTAGTAAGATATCTGCCAGCTGTCCCCTTTAAGTATTTTATTTGGGAAACAGAAATGTGCATTTAAATTGTCCCCTCTCTACCCCCCAAAAAGGCGAAGCCCACTATATTGACAGGACATTTTTAAGTCTTCTTTCCCTCACTTATGAGAGGAAAACAATTACCAGAGGAATGCAGATGCAGCAGAAGTCATCTCCCACATATCATTACCATCAGCCTAATAACCACCAAAGCACTCACTGTTCTTTTCTATCTCCTGTCTCTTTTGTTAGTCCCTCCGAAACAGCCCCCTTCTGTCCCAATGCCAACGTCAAGCTCCCCCTTATACCCACCCTACTGTGACCAGCCTGGCTGTCACTGCCTCCCGTCCAAATCAAAGATACAAGGCTGGTTTTGGCATGCTTTTCTCTCAGCAGGGGATGCTGAATGACATGGGGGTAAAAGGAGAAACCATTGTTCTCAAACTTACACAGAAATTTAGATTTGATAGTTTTCTGAAATAAAGTTCATTGTCCAATTAAAGTTCTGATTAGAGAAAACGAACATGTTTAGTGTTTATTAGCGAAGGCAAAAAAGGGCATCAACAGATATTGTTGAACATGAACACATCACACACTAACACACGGAACACTGCAAAAACAACTTGCTCAATCAACTTCACTTTTTAAGTTCCAGTATCATTTATGACATTATCATTACTCCATTATCATTTCTGTCATAAGAGCATAGACCAGATGACACTTACCTTGCCAAGTCCAAAAAAACTAACGCATCCTTGAGGGATACGGGCATGTCACTGCTGATTTTATTATGTGGAGGTTTTTTCAAATCCACAATGAGAACGCCATTCTCTTCTCTAAATATGGTCATTAGAACAACTTTATTATTGACCATCCCTAAAAAGTTTGTCTTTGCTTCCTCTCCCCAACTTTCACTCTGTTAGAGAGAAAACAAAAGTCCTGATGATATCTGAGAGTCAAAGAAGACAGAAACAAGGAAGTGAGCATGGATGCATCTGAACAGAAGCGCATTCAGTATTTCCTAAGAGCACAGATTGTTTAGTTCATATCCAGGACAACACAAGATAATACCATTTTGTGATAGACCATTAAGTATTTTAACTGCATAAAACTAAGTCAAGCTGATATTAAAATCTGAAATGTATGAGCATAAACCCAGAGGCTTTCTAAAGGCAGACTGCTGTTAAGTTTGTTTCCTTTCCAACTAAAGCAACGCAAGCCATCTTTTAATAGATACACATATACTTTAAAATATACTCTGTATTAGTAAGTTTTATTCTGTTTAG
The DNA here is from genome assembly GCF_009819795.1 of Aythya fuligula. NCBI lineage: Eukaryota > Metazoa > Chordata > Aves > Anseriformes > Anatidae > Aythya > Aythya fuligula. Next base: position 188,873,878 of record NC_045559.1, read on the forward strand.
ACTGGAGTAAGATCGTGGTACATTATGCACTCAAATTCTTTAATGTAAATCTTAAAATAAATAAAATTCTCCTGAAGTAGCAGAGACAACTTTTACTTACTGCATTTTTGGGAACAATATCTTTCAATGAACACTGGACTGCTAAAGGAGGAACAGCTCCAAGTTCTGCCTCAATATTCTTATCTGGCTTCCTTACAAACAAGCAGATGTCATCAGGTTCAATAGTTTGCAAAGGAGAAGGTTCAGGTTGTTCAGCAGCATCATACCTATTGCCAATGAGGAAAAAAAAAAGCTACTGAAGCATATTTGCTGACTGTTTCTTAACAGAAAAACTCTTAAGTGTCAACTCTCAAAGGACAAATGCAGAGAACAACTCTTTGTGAACATACCCTGAGAAAATTAAAGCTTCTGAACTCCCAACATCAATCAGAAATACTTCCATCACTGCCACATCACAAACTTTGTATCTTATTGGATCAGAAGGCTTCTCTTCTTTTTTACTTTTTACAGGGATTAGTTTGGTGATAGTTCCACGACACCACATTCCAGTTTCCTTGCTCTTTATGAAAATTTCAACACCTACATGGAAGGAAAAAAAGCCTAAATTAAGAATTAATATATATTTTACACTCTAAGTATTATTTCTGTTCTGCCTGACATTCCGTTGTTGTCCATCTTCCACACAGGTAGTAAGATCAGTGCTGCTAAACAAAGACACAAAAACATTAATAACCTTGTCTTAGTATCTGTGTCCCCTCATTCATTTACACAATGTCTGTGCAGCTAGGAGACAGTTGGCTTATATTAACAAATCATTTCTGGTAAGCCTTCTATACCTTTTACTGAAATGCCATTAAAGTCTAGTCGAGTCACAAATAGTTCTGTCAAAGTCAGATAAGAAAACTGTATGAAAAAAAAGTCTACTCCACAAACATCAAAACATTCAAAAATATACATACTTCACAAGTTCCCTACGTCTGCATAACATACCCAATGTTCATCAATTTTCAATTGAAAATTTTCAATTTTCATCTCCAAAATTCAGAAAAAACACTGTAATAAAACCACCTATACTTTCCAATGTGATTTTTGATTCTGCTCTGTATTCAGGATTGTAACATACTTTTTATCACTTTTCTGAACACCTTCTAGGAATAAGTAACATTGTCAACATGTAAGGCCGAGTATTTTTTTTTTAATTACTTAGCCATACATTCTTATTTTGTCTTTCATTTTATTTGCAGAATGGTTTCTATCCAGTCAGTGAACTGTAAACATAAACCATCTACCTACCAGAAGTGGCACGTTGCTTGCATAAGAGAAAGCAAATTTACTGAGGTAATGAAAGAACAAGTCTGTTCATTACAATCAGTATTCTAAAAAAAGACCTTAGCAGCTAACAAGCATCACCTAACACTGGAAGACATCAACATTTACAGCCAGGCGTGTTCCTGCTGTTAGTTTATACACTGGATTTGGTAAGGCCAGTTAGTGAAGAAACTTTTTTGTGTTTCCGTAATTTCCATTTTTAAGATTTAATACAAGTCTACTTTACAAAACAGTTTTAATTGTAGATTCCAGAATACACTGAAATACTTTCCTTGGAAAAGGAATGGGAAAGGAAAAAAAGAAATAGAGAAAGAAAACCTTACTGAAGAAGATATACTAAAGGATGGTAATTTAAGCTAGCTCATGCATTTAGAAATGATTCATTTACCTAGTTCCAGAACATCTGAAGGCAAGAAATAGGAACTTTTACAACAACAGAATTTATTCAATTTCTCCTCCAAAAAAGCACCTTCTTTCTTCTGCGAGTACCGACGAATATAGAAGTGGCATGGATTTACAACATGGCTTACAAACACTAGCTCTGTTGAACCTGAGCAAGACAAAAAAACCACACTGATCAAACGCTGTCCAAGTGACTCCAGTGAGACACTATTAGACATGGGATTAGTTATGTTGCAATCGTGTAATATCTCATTACCTCAAACAGCTTTCAATGTGAAGTCTGCTTGCACTTGTTTCAAGCGAGTTACACATTTGCCTCCTGATTAAGTTTGTTCTTTTTAATGAGTAAGAACTACCTCCTCTGAGCCACCCTGCAAAACTGAAGGCTGTCTCAATACTTACAAAGTGGCCTCCTGAACTTACAGAGGTAATTCAGAGCTTTTATTCCCTCTACTTAACAGAGAAGTACAAAGCTCCTAGAAAGTAAGCTGGAAAGCTTAATACAGCTGCTTCTGAGAACAGAAATCCTAAGCACTTTTGTACAGCAATTCAGCGTTACTGCATCAGTCTCTAGCTTGTCCCAAGTAGACTAGGAAAAGCATGCATTTTACTTTGCTAGACCACTGATAAGGCTTTGAACTGTCCTTTCCATAATCCATAAAGCTCTGGAACACTTATTTCAGCATATTACTAATAAAACTGATCATAGCAAACAATTCTATGATAATTTCAACTCTGGGATCTGATTTTCATAGTGTATTCATGACAGAAGCCCAAACTTAAGAGCCTGGGAAGGCTCAGATATAACTGATGTTTATCCACAAAAACTCTGCACTGTAACGAAGCGGCAGCGAACTCTACAGTCCAACTTCACTATGGGCATTAGAATTTCTCTATGATGTACTTCCACAGAAGTTACGAACTCAAACTGCTTACATTCCCTACTACTGTGCCACAACTCTGACAAAGCAGCTAGTGAATGTACAAGTTATTTGAAAGCTAATGCGCTGATGCCACCACATCACGTATCTACCACGTGCTGAGACACTGCCAATATTGAGTTTCTGAGAGTTGCTTGGGACTTAGCGTATTACATCTTCTAATCAAGTCATTCTAGAACAAATGTCAAAAGTGGGATAATTTTTACGTTGGTAAGGAGAGCTGATTAGGGAGCATTTCTGCTAAGTTACGCTGCTAGTGCTAATGACATGAGCAGTATAAGCACCTTCCAGACTAATGTGAACTCGAAGGAATTCAGGAGCCTGGTGACTGCTCTTACACACCAACAAGTATGTGTTAACTAGCCAGAATCTCTAGAATCAGAATCTCTTTCTACACAGGAAAATCACTAACCAGCTTTGTGTTCAGAACGTGTTTCCTTCTTGGAAAGTTTCTTCCTCCATTCATTGTGGCGTTCTGGGGAAAGCTCTGTTTATTGTTTTAGGAGAGAAGTTTAGTCAATTAGATTAGGTGATTATTTACACATATGCAGTAAAGCAGCAAGCACGATACAGAGGTTACACATATTGTATTAACACTGCAGACTGATAAAAACTTCCTAACACTCATACCCATCATGCTACTACACAGTATTGGTTTGTATCACATGCTACCACTCAAGTTCTGCTGAGGATTTTGGGGTTATACACATCTGGGTACGCGAGCTGAAGGACACCAGGTCATTGCAAGGAGAGCCCAGCTCTGCAGGTAAGGGCTTTACTATCAGGATGGCCAATAATTAGACTTGAGGGGAAAACAAGGCTAGTGCTCGCATCCCTGCCCCTCTAACTTATCCTTGAAAGCCTTCCCAAGGTCTGTTAGAGTAACTATTAGCTGACTCCAAGGATGCCTGGATTAAAAGGCAAGGAGCTCCTTTGACAAGTATTACTGTAATTCAATAGCATGGATTAATTAGTGATGGGTCAAGTTCATTGTACCCACACATCTGAAAAGTCCGGGGCATTTCATGGACACAAATATTTATGCTTTTAATTCCCCACTTTGCTTCCTAGGCCCTCTCTGGGGTTGGCACAGACCAGCTGGAAATTTGCTATCTTTTTTTGTGTGTAACCATTTTCATACCTGGTGTGACTGAAATAGATGTACTGAAATAGATGCAGAGGCTATGTATAAATGGCCAGCCCACATACTAAATCCAGTGTTACAATCCTATCATGAAGACAACTGAAGACAGGCCTAACTCATTTTACACTGCTTCTTGAAGGATTTTTCTGACCATTTCGTAAAGTCCACTGAGATTATTGAATATGCTCTTTTAGACAGCTGGATCAAGAAATTTACCCCACCCTCAACACAACATAGGCTTCCACAAATGCTCCTACATATCATCCCCACCTTCTCCAAGTGACCAACCACAGACTGTTAAACCCAGTATGTTTGTGGAGTAATGAGAAAAAGAACATGCTGAAGTTAAACAACTTCATTATGGAAGAATCCCACACTATCTGTTGACAAGAACACAGAGGAAACAAGAACTCAGGATGGACTGGCAATCTGCACTCTCCACTGTGAGAGTGCATCTGTCTCACACTAGGTAAGACATTAGGTAAGAGGTTTTCTGCCCTTGCAGCACTGACAACATCTGTATTTACTCTACAAAATTGGGATGAATGTGCGTATGCCCTCCTGGAAGACTCCAACAGCATCTATTTACACCAAAGCAGGCATCCTCTCAACTGCTTAAATGCTTTGGCAGTTCTCATGTTTGAGAATCAGCAATGGTGTATGGTGCTTCAACAGATGTGCAGAGCTCCAGGAATGATACTTCACCCAGGTACAAGCAGCTGGAAAGGCCACTAATGTCACCTGCCTCCTCTAAGTAGCCCCATGTCACTGCTGGTGGTAGTTTCTCCCACTTTAATATTACAACCTTCCAGTATTCACTTCGCCTTTAAATAAGCTTACCCTGTACCTAAGGCTTTTGAATATGTGCATAAATAGGTGAAAACTTCATTGCAAGCTGAAGGAATTTATTGTCTTATTGTCACATTTCAACTACTTGGGGAAAAAAAACTTAAAAGTAAGCTCAGGGAGAAGCCTGTCACTCCTACATGCAATGTGACAGAAGCACCCCAGGAATGAGTGCTTTTGGAAGGAACCCTCTGTAGCCTTCCATGCTTCAGACCGAGTATGCCCACTGATCTACAGCCCCTCGTTTGGTGCCTGATCTAAAAGCTTTCCTCTACCACCTCATCTGCCCTTGCAATGACATCATTTGAGCAACAACAGGTAGATGGCACATGCTAAAATCCTTTGTGTTGAGTGACAGGAGCACCTAAATTTATCCTGAATTCAAGGCAGTGTGAATACAAGACAGCAAGCTTCATGATTTCTGTTGTTTCAGAGAGCACAGATTGTTAACACAGGCAACAACTCCTTTATTGAGAAATAGATACTAGGATCTGAAGACACGAATATTCCTTGACAAACATGGGATGAATTAACAACACTGAACAAAAACATAAAGGAGATCACCATTATCCCAACTTTTCACATTTCCATCTTTGCAAACATTATTCCTATGGACAGAGAAGTTGCCATCAGCTCAGACCAGGTGATTATTTAAGTCCAGGTCCTGTAGAGAGGCCAGATCTTTCACTCATACAGCACATAAAAACTTTTGGAAAAAAGCTATCAACACATGTTGAACAAAGGCTCAAATTTACAATTAAGTGCTGAAGTGCACCAAAGAAACCACTATTATTCAATACTAAACAGTTCAGGACATCTTTGCTTTAGGAGAATCGCATCAAGCCCAGACACAGAACTTAACTGGCTTAGCTAGAATAGCCTCTAGGAACAAACCCTTCCCTGGCCTTAGACAAAGAACAAGGTTGTTTTGTCAGTGAGAATAACGCAACATCTTTATCATGAGGTGGAAAGCAATTGCATCTACCAGTGTTGCTCTTTTCCAGTCTATGAAAAGGTATTCAGCAGTCAGACTGATCACCACAAACACTGATCAATTTTCCTGAAGATCTGCCATCAGTATAGTTGTTTTCCACTCTGATGTTTTCTGCTTAACTGAAACATAAAACTCAATACATTATCAAACTACAGTCCATTTTTCCATAAGCACTTCTGAAGTGCATTTGGTATCCTAATCCTGACCCAATCTTAACAGACTGCAGACTCAATCCCTAATTAGTACTAACTTCTTTGCTACTAAATGCAACATAAATCTGTACTATCAAGTTGTTTTTAAAAAAAAAATATTTTAGGACCCTCCCACTTAAACTGCAAACCATTTGAAATGCTCTCTTGGTACCCAACCAGATCTGAACCCACTTAGGTTTCATTTAGTACCACAACAGTAGGTGTGTGCCAAAGGAGTGAGATCCATCACCAGATAAGAATGAAGCCTTTCTATCTTTTTCCAGGCAGAAATGTTTGATGGGACTTTTTTCCCCTCACAAAAACAGCAGGGTGAACAACAGTCCTCACAAGATCAAGGAACAGTTCATTAGTTCTTCAGACTTCTGTGAGTGAGAAGTAAATTACCAGTTCCCTGAGTTGTTCCTTTATTTCAAAGCAGGTATGGCAGTAGCTGAAGTACCACAGTATTAGCTCTTGTCAAAGCCAGCCATTGTTGGTTCTGAAGTGGCTTCATCCACTTTAATAGAACTGGAGAATGTGAAAAATCCAACTTCCCTACAACTCTATTGAGCTTACTTTTGTACCCACTCCAAGCAGAGATGTTGCTCTTCTCATTACAGGTGCACTGGTCACTGACCACCCCCCATAGTCCTCTTTTTCCCCCCTTAAGTGCTATTTCCACGTTCCGAGTTATTCCTAATGCCTTCTGCCCTGCCACCTCCTGGACTCTACCTTGGAGGACTTTGGAGGACTCATTCCAGTGTGCTGCTGACTGCCAGTACTGCAGGGTCCAAGACTGGGCACAGCGCTCTGGATCCAGTCTTGTCGAGCACCAACCAGAGGGGCAGTACCACTGGCTGGACCTGTGAGCTATACCAACACTGCCCTGGGAAAAGCTAACAAGCTGAAGAACTTAACTGCTGTTGCCAGGTAAGGTATGACAATGCCTTCAAAAGATGCAGAAGCCCAGCAAACTGCAAGAACAGAGCCAATGACACACTCTGAAGGGGACTAATGATTAAGAGATTTGAAGAACCATCCAGGCAGACATGAAAAAGCTTGTGAGAAACATCTTCCCTAAGGCAAGCTAAATGAAGTGAAAGATGTACTACAGGAGTTCAAAGGAAAATAAAGTACAATACAGTTATCACTGCACAGCTTGCACTAAGCTAACTACAAACGTAAGTAACATTGTGCTTGCCATCTGAACATTGTAAGCATCAGGTATTCAGGAACTTACTTTCCAGGTCATCTTCAATTATTTCTTCTATGATGACATCTGGGCTGGACGGGCTCTTGGGTGGAGCAGGAGTGTTCTGATGAGGTACCACAGCAAGTGATTCTTGTACTTGCACATTTTTCACTGCTTTGCGAACACCAGGTTTATTCACCCGAGCCTTTATTTTACTTTCTCTGCAAGGTGGTGGAATCGTATTGTCTACAGAGAGCTGAGTATCAGAGCTTGGCATTTCTTTTTTGTCACCAAGGCTAAGAGCATTCTGTCCATTATCTTCACTGTATTTGGGAAAAGGTTTATTTTTAGACACATTAATCCAATCTGTTTTCAGAGAAGCACACAAGTCAAACCAGAGGTTTTATTAAGAAAATATCACTGTTCTGAAAACACCTCGTGAAAGCTCATTGAAACAAAACTGTATTATGTAGTTTTTCCAATACCAAGACAGCAGCACAGGATTTCTGAAACCTAGAAAGAATTGGCACAGAACTGGTACACGTTCTTGGGCACAGCTGAGTACACAGAATTGTCCCTGCTTCAATAATCAGACAGCACAGGTATGAACACAAAGCACTTGAAAAACATCAGTAGTGTGAGATGTTCACGCAAAAAAAAAAAGACATGCTAGATGTCTTACTACTGACAGTTACAGTCAGTAAATCTTTTTAACATAACCAGTGCTGACCAGAAGAGCCTTCACAACAACTCCATTCCATTTTTCAAGTTTCTGTCTAAGAGCACAGGAAAAAAATGAAAAGGACAAATATGAAAGCAATTTTAACTTTTTGATGTCACCTGTTCTGGCATACATGCTCAGTATTTAGATCATGAAGCTGGAATACTACAAATTCCAGTATTCGTTGATCTGAGATTTACACTTTCATGAACCAATTTTCATATGCCAAAGTGATAAACACTTCTATTATCGATCAACGTTAAAGCTCATAAAACAGCATAAAAACTAGGGAATATAGTTAAGTGAAAAACAAGTAAAATTGAAATGAATCAACTGGAATGCTAACACAAGCATTTAACAAAAAAGTTTTGGTTCTTTACACAAAAAATAAGCATGGACTTTTAAAAATTTAGTCTCCAATAAGTATTTAACTATTAATAAACACTGAATTACTGTACCTGTTCCTCTTCATTAAGAAATACTTACTATCCAGATGCTCCCCATTCTATCTTCCCCAGATTCTTTAAAAAAGATGTGATCTCATCAGTGTTCAGGAGAAATCTCGAGAGAAGAAACATTACAAATACCTGTATCACTGATGTATGACACCTATATATCAAACATGTCTTGTGTGATACATGTCTTTCAGCACAAAATTCAATCTTTTACTCCATGTCATATGTGATTAGCTACTCTAATTTCACTTCTCCACGTCTATGAATCGATTTGGTTGCTCATTTGTTTTCACATTCACACTTAGAACTCTCCTGCCTCTTGCTCTACTTCTCATACAGAGTGGTTCTACATTACTTACTGAGTTTCTGCATCTTAACCTACCACCATGAGTTTCTTCTTACATACTGGTGTCTTTGTTGAAGTTAAAAAGTTTTATTTAAAAAGAATTAAACCAACATTTTCCCTACTTTCTAGTTGGAAGAGTGTTTAGAAGTTGCACAGGTCTGTCAGAATATATTAATGCATGTATTTGCTTATATAGCATCAAATTTTGTGCTTTCTCCTGACACCTCAGATGAAGGCAATCATGCCTTTTCAGCAGTATGTTTGTACACACCTGAACTAGCAGTTTCAGAACTATTTAAGCCAGGCAGCTTAATTAATGCCACTTAACTGTTAACCAGACAGCTTTTGTAATTAAAATAACAAGCACACCTATTTATCTGCCAGTATACCTCCCACTCCAGTCATTTACCTTGGAGATGTTTTTTCCTTCAAACTATTCACTGCTGAGAGCTCAGCATCAACCGGCAACTTCAAATCATGAATAACCTGAAATTAAGGAGCGCAGTCTTAGTCTGCAATATACACAGAGAATTATGCAGGTGCCTATTAACTATGATATGACGGTCTGAGTATAACATTTAATTCTACCAAAACGTTTACTCATTAACAGCCAATAGCCAACTGTTAATCTTATATAGTCAGTTATGTCTTGCACTGACAAGGCTTTAACACTGTGGTATTTTGTAGCTGTAGCATGAGACTAGAAGCAGGAGTTGACATTTCCTTTTACATGAACAGCCACTGGGAAGGTAAATTCTGAACAAAAAGGTGGGCACCAGCCTCCAGAGTTCACACTGAGCAAACAAATGCATGAAGAAAGGAGGGATTGGAATTCCTTCCTGGGTCAGATGAGAGAGATCAAGTTTCTTCACATAGAAAGCAGTAAGTGACTGCAGGAAACATGAGTTTAAAAAATCAAGCTGCATGCAAGAATGGCTGGTGACCAATTGTTACTTTTTTTTTTCTTAACACAAGGACTACAAAGCCTCCAAATCAAAGAGCCAGGTGACAGACTTAGAATGACAGAGGGAACAACTCTATACACACCTCATTACAAGTACCAGAACATGGAACAAGCTGTCACCACATATGGCAAAATACAGATGTACACACATACACAATGAAAACCCTTAACCTCTACATGCCCAGGTTCTTAGATTTTCCTCCAAGCACCTTCTCTGTTGACACAGACAGGTTATCTCAGTGCCAGGAGCTTTGCTCTGATACAGTACAGCAGGTATCATGTTCCTATAAGTAGAGGCTATGACAGGGAACAAACATAGAAGCAGAGGCCTGGACCAGGAGAACAGACTGAACTCTGGTGTCGTTCATTCAGTGTGAAGGCTGGAGAACTTTACAATGGGGAAGACTTGAGCCTAAGATCTTGAGAACACTGCCCTTTCACACACTACTGGCTCAGTTTCCTGTCACTCCCCTCCATTTGCCATTGCCAATAGCAAGCTATTTGAGACCAGGCCCACCTTTTTTGTTTAAAAAGAGTCACAAGACTGATTTGTGACCAAGGCCAAATTTAGACTGGCAGTGCATGTGTAGAGATGGGTTGGCAGAGTACATGACTGTAGAAATTTCAATATTTAAATCGAACTAAAAAACCATCATGGAAGCTTTCAATACAAGTATGAGTTTGTTCTTCACAAAAATTTCACAGTAACTACCTGAGTCAGATCACAGTAGGTTATTACAGAAGGTGTAATTTTTAATTCCCTTGCTATCCTAACGGCACCATTCAAGCCTTTTTTCTTCTCTTCAATTAATTGCTTAGCTTTTGCAACATCAGCACTGTAGTTGTTGATGCTCTCCACCAATTCTGCACACAGTTCCTTTTTCCTGTATGAAAAAAAAAAACATTACTTTTCAGAATTCAGTAAGCACTCAGCAGTGCAAATTCCAACTTTGCCTACAAAGTACAATTGCCACTTATACCACAAAGTGGATGCATCTCACAGAAATACCATTATTCTTATAGTTAGGTGCAGACAGCACAGAAAGCTAAGATAAATCAGGGGAAGCAGAACAGTTCACAGCCGTGAACCTTTTTCTGTGAAGAAACTTTAAGAACACGTCCACTGAGGCCTACAGGTACCTCCATATGCATCCAGCTGATAATCACAGAAAGTCCTGAGTTGGAAGGGACCCACAAGGATCATCAAGTCCAACTCCTAAAAAAAATAAGCTTAATGGTTGGATTAAAGATTAGATGCCCCTTGCAGAGGCTCTTCTGTACTACTAAGCTTTGCAACAGACATGCACTGCTTAAAGTACTGCTTTAATGTATAAAAAGCTGAAGACAAATATTCTTTAAAAGAATGTTTTTTTTTTTTTTTTTTCAGTTTGAACACTTGCAGAAAGCCTTTATTCTTCAAGTTATTCTCCTTAAACTGATCATTCCCCTAGTGGCAGCATCACCCCCACCCCCCAAGCTATTTCAGGAAAAAAGTCATTAATGCTATTCTGAGATTTTCTTTGAAAGCAGAAGCTGAACATGCTACTGGTTTCCAACCACACAAGCTAGCTTCAAGAACTAGATACCACTATGAAAGAACAAATACTGTGTAAGAGTTAAATACAGGTATTATGAAGTACTGTAGTAAGAAATCCTGGACTGTTATTCTTTTTATCTGAGTAACTCACCCATTGCCCCTATCTCACAGATGAGAACATTACCTTGACAGGACAGAAGTTACAAGCTCATCAAATTTTCTATCTGCAGTTTCTGCAACTTTGTCTCCTTCCTGCTTCATTTTCAATTCGAAGCACTTCAGCATCTATTCCATTCAGTATAGAGTGAACATGTTTATTCATGATTTTTTAAACTCAAAAAATAGAATAGAACCAAAGAATAGCCAGGCAGTGATGAACACTCCAGCATGAGGAATTAACACTAAACTGTGCTGTGATTGGTACAAAGGAGAGCAAACCAATCAGAGGATCGTTACACAAATACAATGGAAAAATAGCTATAGATCATTAATCATTTTGTTTTCTTTAACTTCTAGTCAGCTTGCACTGTCTGGATTTTCATGGCCACTGAAGTGTCCAGATACAACAGGCAAAAAACAGGAACTGGAATACAAGTTCCGCCTGAGCACCAGGCAGCACTGCTGTGCTGTGTGAGTGAGGGAGCCCTGGCACAGGCTGCCCAGAGAGGCTGTGGGGTCTCCTCCTTGGGGAGCTCCAAAAGCCGCCTGGACGTGGGCCTGGGCAGCCTGCTCTGGGTGTCCCTCCATGGGAAGGGCTGGCACCAGGTGACCTCCAGAGGTCCCTGCCAACCCCAGCCATCCTGGGATCCTGTGACCTTGGGCCCACTGTCTCACTTTCTTCATGACATTCTAACACAGCACCACACACAGGTAGTTAGCAAGCTAAGGTTCCTACTGTTTAAACTAACTGTGAGCACCTAGAAAAAGAAGTAAGTTTATTCCTGCAGCTAAGCAGGTGGTTTCTGTTGCTATAGCTACATCTAATGAAGATATTATTGGGGAAAAAAAATCTCAGAAATACAACTGCTTTGGCAATACTCAGTCTTTGCTGACAAGCTGTTAGAAGACCCCAGTTGTAAATGCATGAGTTGTTGGAGCTGTTGAAATGCAAGGATTTTACAAGACGCAGTTAGTATCCGAAGCAGGTACTTAACCTAACTTTGCTTAACTGGCAGATCAGCCACTGCAACAAAACAAGTTAGAAAGGGAGTAGAAAATGGGTTTTAGTGACTCTCCATGCCAAACAGAATGATCCAAAAGCTTAAAGTAAAATCATTAAACACCTCCATGCCTGTGTACCTTAGAATACAAATGGAATGTAAAATGGTAGACAAATGCGAGCCGTAACAGCTTTTCTTTTCTACCTTTAAATCCAAGAAGCAAGAGAAAACACAAATTAACTTAGCTGCCAAAGCAAAAGCAAGTGTGATTTCACCCTGATCTGAGGAAACAAGCTCAGTACTTTAAGTTTTACTTATACATGGTTATGTCTAATACACAGATATACCTAGGAACAGGTACTCCTCACAGTCCAGAGTTACATGCTGTGTATGCACAGAAACAGTCCAAACTGCTGAAGTAAAGAAGTTTAAACATGCTCTTAGTGCCTTTAACAGTACATTTCCATGAGTACTCAAGACAAAAAGCTTTAATCAAGGCTAGCACATAACATTTCAGGATTTCAGTATTTTCACCTACCTCATCTGCATCTTGCAAGCGGCTGAGATTACAAATACCAATCCACAAAGCTTCATCGATGCCTTCCAGAGTTTTGTTTTCCTGGGGAATGAAAGCAAGTTGATTGGAAAAATAGGCTATACACAGTTCCAATTTTGACAGACTTGAGGTAGGTGACCCTGGTGAACTTCAGATGTCTCTGACTAGCTCCACAGCTGCTAACAGGCATGGAATAGCTTGTAAACATAATTCAGGTGGGCTAAGAACATTACTTTGGAGTATCTGACTGACTCTGTATCAGATTTTGCTAAATACATAAATATTTGCATGCATACACAAAAGAGTAACAGAATCAAAGGAAGCATACAGAAAAAACAGGACAAAGTTCCAAATAAAAAGCAAAGAAAGCATGCAGGAGAGAATAAAGGAAATTCTGTGGCTTAGATAGACATGCTGCACTTAGGAGTTTTACTTGGGGAAAAAAACTGCAAGGAACTGTTAAAACTCAGTGTAATGCTGATGCAAGAGAGTGAAATACTCCGGTATGAACTGGAATAGAAGCAAATGTATACACATAAGTGTGTTCTTCCACCACTGTCATTACTAAAGTTAGTGTTAAGAGGGCTGGCATTTCGCTAACTGATCATCATCAGTTGAAGATGCCTCAGAGTCAGGGCTGGTGCTAGTGAAGTCTGTCACTATTGGGAAACCCACTTCCATTACATGTCTGTTAAGTTGCCTTTGGCAAATATCTTCATTTCTAAAGGGTTACTTATCAGTTAAGAAATACAAGCTAAAGAAAAGTTACAGCTCAAATTTGAAAACCTGGAACAGTTCTGCCTCTGATCAAACAATCAGATAGGTGGATGAAAGTGCTGCCACAGCATGATCTGGAGTTGTTTTTTTTTTTTTTTTTAAGATGCTTGTTAATACGTTCATCTCTAGAACAGATACACAACTAATGGAGCTGATCAGCTCAGATCAACTGTCTCCTCTTCAAGAGAAAATTAAGAGCAGAAAACCCTCTAAGTGTTTTGCCCAGCACAGTTAACCTCCAAGTTACAAATTCTGATGCCACCCAACCTGAAGATACAAAATATAAGGAGACATAAGGTTAAAGCACATGAAGTAACATAACCCATCTACTTCATGGTTATCATTATGGTCAGTGACAAATATCCTTTCAAAACATGGATATTCTCATCCAGTGATCTAAGAAGTGATCCTGCCAGACTTTGAAGTCACCAGCCACAAATAAAGTACTCTGGAGAAAAAATGGAAAAACACAAAAAGGAAGCAGAAGCTCATCAAGATTAGACTATGATCTCAGTGGAAGTTACTTTTCCATCCTTTGAACTCATGATGCCGACACCATTCATTCTCAACTTTTTCAAACAGACAACTTCTGTTCACAGAAGTTCAACTACCATCAAAAGACTGCTTATGACCTCAAACATGATATACTCTAAAGATGACTTCAGATGATTTGGTTTAGTATTTTATTAACATAATATATTGAAGTTTAAGGTAACATGATGCAGATTTCTGATAAATCTCCCAAAGATGTTCAGAAAATAACCATTTTCAAACTTTAACAGGCACTAACAAAAACTGTATTAGGAAACAAGCATATGCAATTAAGATACTTTCAAGGTAACCATACAGGATAGTCTCCATCCAAGAACATGGGACTGGCAGAGGATGTTCCATTAATTTCCATTTTGTTGCATGTTTTAAAGTTCCAATAAGTCAGCTTATTTTTTTGCCTTGAACTTCACAAACCTCTTTCAGGAAGATCATGTTAGAAAACCTAACAATGTTTTCAGAGATCCATTGTCCCATCATGTTGCCTTGATAAACCACTAGACTGCTTTAAGGATGCCCTGCAGTTGTTTTCTATTTGAAAAGAAAACCCCAAAATCAAATACTGTGAAACCTTTTTATTTTTATGTTCAAAACACCTGATAGCACAGCCAGCTGAACAGTCTTCCTCAGCTACAGCCTGGTTGGGTGTGAACAGCATTTTAAATAAAATGAACAAACTTTAGTCAAATTATTTTGTTAACACCATAGTTGTACATCAAACCCATAACAGGATGGAAAAATAGCACTTAATAGTTAAGATTGCAGGTTTGTTTTAAGAAGTGCAGTATTATGCTTACTAAAAAAGTGACAACATAAAGAAATTCAATATTAACACACCGTGTCTGCTGATGGAGCTACACCTGGTTTACAGCTATTTGAGGAAATCAGGCACTGAACATTTTTCTCTTCAGTGTTGGAACTGGAAGGCCTGCAAAACAGAACTTTAAGGAAAAACCCACTCACATTAAATAAAAACATACTTCCCTGAAAGATGTAAATACACTATTTGAGCATTTCAGAATTTGTCATTAAACACATGTGCACAACTGTTCTTAAAACAGTTCAGTTTACATGGCCATGTTCTAGACATACCTCATTCTTTTGTCAAGGTCCCTTCCTAGCAGCATCACCTTAAAATTCAACTGTATTATCTACTATTTTAGCTTACAATTCATCTTAAAAAAAAAAAGACAGGAACAAAAGCTTACAACGCAGTAGTGATTTTTCACTCCAATGAAACTAAAATGCATGCCCATTCATATTCCAAGATTCACTTTTGTTGCCCATGTATTTTCTTTTAGCTATCCCATCAGGTACTAGGCTGTTTAAGTTCTTCTAATAGAAGGCAGATTATACCAAAACAATACGGGAAGCCCCTTCAGTTCTGTTGTCTGGTCACACAGCTCTCTTATGAAGTATATGGTAATAGTAAACAGCTGTCAAGACCCTCACAAAAACAGCCTGCAAAGAACAACTAAACTGCAGTAAGAAAGCAGCGTTGTTTCTTCTACATTCCATTTCCTGTGTGATGGACTGTGAGAGGACTTGGCAAACACTGCTGCACAAGCTGACACCCATACACAAAATCTTAAGATTTACCTTATTTTGGTCAAGTTTTGACACGTCTTACCATCTTATCTACACCTATCACAAAAGATTAATTCCCATGCATCCCTTACACTCATGTAACAAAACCCTAAGAATTACCTGGAACTATTCTTATTTATATGAAGATGACTCTCCATGGCAACAACAGTAAGGGAAACACACCCTCTTTAAGACTTCAAGTTCACATAGCCTAGATAGCTAAGTAAATGTAATATGACAATACCAAAGAACTTTGCCAGCATCTAATTTTGATATTTCTAGTAATTGGTTACCTAAGCAGTAGGTGCAATGGTGCCAGGAGCAGCTGGAGATGCACTTTATGTAGGAAGGACTGCCTCCAACAGGGTGTTTCAGTGGTTCTGTCTCCCTGACCCCTTATCACAGAGTTACCGTGAACAGCATTTAAAACCTTCAGTCCCAAGTATTTCAAGTTAAACCAAATCTGTTTCCCCCCCCCCTTTCAATGAAATACTACTCATATTTAGATGTTAGAAACACAGGAGGCCCTCAGTGCTTGTCTGATGCCCTCAATTAAGTTGTGTTTTGGTTGCACCAGGCAGCCATCCTGAGAACACATTGGTAAAGTTTAAGTCACATTAAAAAATAGAAGCAAAAAAATCAGCTGGAGAAATTTCTGGAATTTCTTACTCAGTCAATTCCCACCCCAGTGTGGCATCTAACCACATAAAAAAGTTGAGTTATGAAGGTTTACCTTCCTAGATCTTCTGAGCTGCTACCACTCAATCCAAGTTTAACATCCAAATTGGGCTAAATTCAGAGGGAAAAGTAAAACAAATTCAAATACAGGGTAAAATCGAACTCCCACTGTAAACAGCCTACAAATCCCTTCTCACCTTCAGCAAACCACCCCCCACCCCACATATTCCAATGAGGCCAAGCTTCAAAACGAGCACTGTTGATTGAGCAACCAGTTGTGCAACAAAACAGATTCCAAGCTGAAGTTCGTAGTCAACATATCCTTGCAATAGTGTTTCTAGTAAATGGAATGGCAATTTCCTGTTTGCTCTTAGTACTTTTCCCCACTGTTACGCAAAACTAGTAAGTGCTTCCAGTATACTGCAACAGTGAACTCGATTTTTCAGTAATTTTACTGAAATAACTTCAGTAGAGTTTAATGAATTGGTTTAGTTACCTTGAATATTTGTGTTTTGCAATAGCAGCTGAATTTGAGTTTCACAATGGAAGTACCAGAATGGCCACACCCCACCTTTCAGATTACATTAAAAATACCTTGAAAAAAATGCAGTTTGTCCAAAATGGCATTAGGATGCTGTAACACGAAGTATTCACAAGCAGAGCAGTTTTCTTATGTTGAAAGAGAGAAACATTCGTAAGGCACACGGTACTGTTCAAACAGAAATTGTCTTTTAGAGAAATCTTCTCTTTACTTGGGAACTGACAGGGAGACTTTTTTAAATACACATTTATACCAGTTCTTTTTTGCACATTTATGTGCAGATGAGAAGCTAGAATGGAGTCAGCAACAAAAGACAATAATTGTAAAACAAATTTTTCTAAAACCAGACTTTGGACAACAGGTGAGCACTTCACAGGGATACTGCACTGCTGGAAATGCTAGCAAAGACTTGCTGGCAGAGCACAAGTCTACAAAGGGCACACACTTGTCTGACTAGAGCCAGGCTTTAGCCACTTTCAATAGAAGCCTAGAGAATTCTGTAATACCATTTTGGAGCACTGCAGTGATTTCAGAACAGAAAGATTTACATCAACCTACCTCTGTAGAAGAGGAACCAGAAAAATCAGTCTCTTCATCCCCATCACTGATCTCTACAAAAGCAAGCACAGGTAACACTCGACTGTGAGTGTTTAAGCTGAAAGGCACCTTAACTAGTGACACAAAAAGGAATACATGATCACTACAACAGTCTTCTACAAATACATTACACCAACAGTAAGCCCAGATATATAGATAATGAAAGTTTACACAGAATTACAAAAATTTACCTACCTTTAATGATTTAGGGCATTATTTGCATGATATGTATGTTATACTGCTGCTACATGAGGGACAAGAAAACCACATGGAAGGGAAGGCAAAAAGGCAAAGAAAACACATTGAAAATGTGTAGCTATATTGCAGGAAAAAACAGTTTTCATAAAGCCTCCATAGATACTAGATACTCAAAATTTTACAAACCACCAAGCAAAAAAAAATCAAGTTTGGCAGCTTGTTTATTATCTTTGGGAGACCACCTGAAACTTAAGTGAGAAACCTGGAACAGTGAATATTGCACAAAACAGAATTGCTGGCAATAGAAGTCAAGAACCAAAAATCTCACCTTTCACACTCGTATCATTTAATATACGACACAGATCACTTCTGTGACTTTCTTCTGTTAAGTCCTCTTCCAGTATCTTAAGGCACTGCCTTCAGAAATAGAAGTAGAGGTTTAAAATCTTTAGGGACATAAACCAAACATGAATTCTAACTCCCAGCTCTTAGAACTAAGCTCACCCGCTTTTTACCAAATGACATTATGCAGAAAAAAGGTTCAGTTAATGAGACATAGAGCACTTGCACAGAATAATTATCCTCTTCTAACTCAAGGCAGATCATTACCTCCATGATACTGAGTTTACTGCCCATGAAGGTGATACTGAAATTTTTAAGCAACCAGAACCAGTTTTCAGAGTCACTAGAACCACCACTAACTGGCTATATAACAATTTAAATCACATTTGTTTTATGTAGTTATTTAACCAAAAGTATGTGGAATGTATCAATGCCTTATTTACTTGTGAAATACCTAGATCAATAGAAGATACTGGTAACCTAATAAGCCAGTATTTGAAAACATCCCAAGAATCATTTAAAATATCTTTCTTTAAACCTTTACCAAATTCTAAAATACCAAGAACTCTGAAACTCTAAGTTCAACCTTTCCTTTCCCAAATTTTAGAACTTTATGCATGCCATTACTGTACATCTTCATACATAGTACATAAAAACTCATCTGCAACACACGATTCAAACATTACTTCTATGCTTCTTCAGTGCTACTTCCTAAAAATTACAGAGGCAGAACAGAAAGAACATGAAATCACTAAAGTAGTCTTAATATTTACATGCCTTATAGCTTTCAATTTTCTTCTTGTAAGCTCTTCACTGCTGCCATCCATCAAGTCCTTTCTACTCATCGTGTGCCTGACTTTAGAAGGAAAAAAAGAAGAGACAGACCTACTTCAATGTGCACATTTCCTCACTTAAGCAAATACAGATTACTTCCCTTTGTAAGGATTGAAAGGAAAATAAAGAGACGCGGAATTCTCGTGAGGTGTGTTTTCCTCAGAAATCTTTTGAGATTAACAGAAGGCTGGTCCACCTGCCTCGTGCTGCCCAGATACCCCACTACACACCCCAACCCTTACCAGTACGGGCTTCACGACCCTTTCCTGATGGTTTCCTGCTGGCACAGCCCCAGCACGGCCGCCTTCCCTGCGGGCCCCACCGCTTTATAACGGGACCGCACCGAGGCCGCCGGGCACTGACCGCCACCTCCTCACAGCGCCGAGGCAACACCGCCACACGCCGCCCTTCGCGCGCCAAGATAGCTCCCCTCGCCGCCAATCAGCGAGCGTCTCGTCAGCCCTCCTGCCCCTTTCAGCCAATCACAGAGAGGCGGGAGGGGGAGGGCGGTGCTCGCTGCGGCCCGGGCGGGCGGGCTCTGCCGCCATGTTCTTGCTTTGAGGCGAGGCGAGGTGGGGCTGGGGCGAAATGGCGTCCCAAGGGCTGGGCTGGAGACCGATTTTGAAAATGGCTTCTTCTTTTCTAGAAGCTTTGGGGTTACTTTATTCCAGATTTCTGTTTAATTCACCTATAGTAAAGTATAGTTAAATACACTGATATTCTCTCACAACTTTTAGATGCTTTAATTGCCAAATCATGAACCAAGCCAGCTGTCAAAGAAGCAGGTGTCCTAACAAGCCTTAGGTTATTTGAATCTTTGCACTATTCGCACAGTAAATTTAGGTTCTACCCCAAGACCTTAACAGTGCTAAAAAAGTGTTTGTTAGGTTGGGGTTTTGACTCAAAAAGGCAGAATTCAAAAGGTCATGTGAAATTTGCTTAGGCTTTATTCACAATAGAGACTAGTTCAATGGAAAAAGCAAACAAACATGAAGAAAGGATCAGTAGAGTTCAAAATTACCCAATTCTATGGTGCTAGCTCCTCAACTACTTTTAGTAAATTAATTAATTGAATATTCATACTTGAGTATGCTTTGCAGCGTGACTTGGTTGAGAAGAACAGAAATTTCTACAAGTTATCCTTAAGTTGATTCAGTGCTTTCCCTCAGAAGCCCTCTTTGTTAACCAGGACCTGATTAAACTCAACTTTGTATGAAATTCTCATAGAGACTTGTAAAATTTTATAGCAGTGCCTCGTGTCCAGTCTGCATATCTTTGCTGTGGTTTGGCCTACAGAAAATTTGATCCTTGTAGATTTAGTAAGGCTGAAGGCTTCTAGGAGGTTGGGAGGGATATTTGTGAAAAGATCTTCAAGTCTAGGTCCTCCAAGTAGTGACTGATCCAGCAGTCTATAGTAAATTTGAACTGCAGACAGTGCATCAGCGAGGCTAACATGTATCACCTGCTACAAAGACACCAAAACCTGTTTATATTTCAATTTTGAATAAAGATTCCCAAATACATTCCCTTTCCAGACAGCTCCAGCAACATCAAACTGCTGCCTTGACCCTGGGGTTTTCCGTGTGCTCCACCAGATCTGCTGGCCATGGAACCTTGCATTAACCAGTCCCACATCTCTAACTCGCAGATGGTATCTTCTATACTTAGACTCAAAAAGTGGACTCTTAATAATTTCAACGCTGATTAGGTAGCCACCACCTATTCATCAAGATTTTTTCTACACTTGGTAAATAGCAAAGTGCATAAAAAATAAAGATGCATCACTGCAAGAACAAACTCACACGTATTACATCAAAAAGGCTGTGAGGCAGAAATGGGCCCTTAGATATTGTCAGATTTGTCAAGAAAAATACGGTGCTGCTCACTGAAGAGGGCATTTGCCCAGTGAGGATACTCCCCAGGGAGGTAGATGACACCATTGAACAAATTAGGTTCAAACTTTCTTTAATACAAAAAGACCCACCCCTGCTGATTGTGCAGTCCCGGTTGCCATTTACCATCCTTATTGGGATGGTATTTTGAAACTCGATTACAACCAGCACTGAGAGGAGTCCATTGCAAAATTGCCCCACAACCTACATGACAGACTTTGACGAGGCATCCAGTCTCTTATTAGGTGAACTCTAGTGGGTTGACATGTTTAATGGAAGTAACCAGGACTGAACAACAAATGTGACAGCTACCGATGGATTTCCACAGCTACTACAGTGACTGTCATACCACAGCTGAATCAGTGGCAATGCTACAGACCTTGCAGATGTACCTCACCTAAAATA
Organism: Aythya fuligula; assembly: GCF_009819795.1. Taxonomy (NCBI): domain Eukaryota; kingdom Metazoa; phylum Chordata; class Aves; order Anseriformes; family Anatidae; genus Aythya; species Aythya fuligula. The sequence continues at coordinate 188,895,056 of NC_045559.1, forward strand.
CTCATCCCCAGCTTGTTCTCTGTGAGACTGCAAATCAGTATGTACGAGGCTGAAGTTGCACGTGTAATACAAATTCCTGTTACCAGTGTTTTTCAGAGTCAATCTCCAAAGTAGTTCTACAAAATATCAAAAGACAGGGATGAGAACTGAAATTCATATTTCTCCTTGACATCAAAATTCATAGACTCAATTTAGATACTGGTTCCATGGCACTTCATCATTTTTGCATCTTCAGTTAATTCATGTTTGACAGATGACAATTAACCCTCTCGTTTTCCGACCCACAGGAGCTAATCCCCCTCCTCCTGCACGGTAAATACCAGTTGCCTTTTCCCTTTGATTGTCCAACCAATTATCTCAATGAAATAATAATCTTAGGAATTTTCTCAGCTTCAGTTTAGCTTTGAAAATTGCTTCCTTTGTTTCAAAGGTGACAAAAGGCTTGTGCACACAAGATTTTGTTTTTATGTTCCACACTCTAAGCTAATTCCTGCTTAAAAAAATACCTGTATTAATGTTACCTAAGAACATTGTGAATAATGACTGAAGTGTAAAATGTAGGGTAGGTGATGATGGACTTGTTTTAAATGTAGCCGAGAAAAGGAAACTATAGGAAAGATTATCTGAATTAAAGGTCTAAATGAAATTTTAAACCAGCAGTGTCTAAGATTGTCTAGAAAGTAGCCTAACTGTCTCTTTGATGAGAAGCCTCATTAGTCCTAATTAGCTCTTTGGCGAGATGATAGCGCATCCTTGCTTTTATTTTTAGTTGCATTTAACAAGTGAATGAACAATAACAACAAATGCTCATGATAGTTAAGATTTTTCTGCTAATTAGTTTTAGTATATTTTTACTATTTTCTGCTGCTAGCTAAAATTCATAAAATATAGCCATGCATACTATCCTCTACACCTCTCCCACAAATTACAAGGAATTATAAAATATATACATACATGTTATTTTATCTATCATGCGTGTATTGTTTGTATCTTTGTCAAAATATACATACAATGACCATAAGCTGCACCCCTTCAGTTTTAGGTTCATACCACTCTGAGAATCTGATCACAAAAATGGCGATTTGGTTTAATATTTCAGAAAAGACCACAGTAAATCTACAGAAAAGAATGGAGATTTTCTGTCTGTGCCACCAGCTATTGAGAGAACATTACCATGGTTTCTGGATTTTACAAGATAATATTTAAAATTCATTGCAAAACGTCAGTGCTTCTATTTGGGAGCCACGAGATGGCAGCATGGATCAACCATGGGTGGGCTCACCGGTACTGATGCCTTTCACTTGTGTGATCTCAGCCGCTTCTGTAGCTTTGTCTATAGCAGAAAGGACACTACGGCAAAGACAACACTGAATAGACTGTCTTCGGTGTGAACAGCATAGTTATATTTAAAAATCATCGTCAAATATAGGTTGAAAATGCATATATATTCTGTAGATCAGCTTCCAGCCAGGAACATGTAGCAGTTTTTATTTCTTCAAATGCATCCTTTTTTTTTCTCTTCCTCTATATCTTTCCCTTTCTCTGAAAGAATTTCTGCTTTCAAAATTTAACCATTAAATGATTAAATGCACTAAAAATGGACTCTTTAGACTTTTTTTTTTTTTTTTTTTTTTTTTTTTTTTTCATTTAAATGACAAATTCTGCAAATATGTGTCTGAGTTAATTGGTATGTAATCATTGGATTTTTTTCTGTAGTACATCCATGTGATTACATGGTAAGTAGAAAAACAGTTTTCCCCTAAATGTTATGGGAGGGGCTGCACTTGTGTTAAAAGAAGAAAGGGGACCCTCTATCTTACACTAGGAAGGGCCAAAAGCAGTGTATGTAGATAGTGGATGTGCAGGCTTATTGGAAGTAGAATTTCATCAATGATTTCATAGGCTTAACAGTTGAATTGTCCAGTTTCTAAGGTTTACACAAACTAGACAAATAATCTTAAAACACTGTGGTCTAACAGGAAGACACTGGTACACGAGGGAGTGCACCGTACTTGCTCTCAGCTCCTCACCCACAGTTTCTGGCTCATAATATTTTTCTGAAGTATCCCAGGTTTAGGTTATTTATACTACAAAAGCAATCAGGCTTTTCAAGAGCATCAGGCATTTTGTTAGCCAGCATGTACATATCAGTGATTTCTAAAATGACCCAATTTGCATAATTTCTGCTGTAACACTATGGTTAGTATTTTCTTCTGTGAATCTTCTTTTATCATTGTGAGTAGTTAATTTTCTACAACAGTATTAGCTGGATACTGTCATTCTAGTAAAAGTTTATGTTTACTCATCTTCAGCTAATGTGTTGATCTCATCACTGTGCCTAAAATGACTTTTTATGACTGGTTAAGGTTGACTGAAACCTGTGGTGTTTCTGAAAAGGTGTGCCTGGCCTTTTTCTGGTCCCAGCTGTGTGTTTACTCTTCCCCTGTGTTACTACTAGTGCTTCTGGCCACGAAGTGAGCTGGATCCATTCTTACCGAAAGGGTTGTGAGGCATTGGAACAGGCTGCCCAGGGAAGTGGTGGAGTCACCATCCCTGGAGGTCTTTAAAAGACGTTTAGATGTAGAGCTTAGGGATATGGGTTAGCGGAGGACTGGTTAGTCTTAGGGCAGAGGTTGGACTCGATGATCTTGAAGTCTCTTCCAACCTAGAAATTCTGTGATTCTGTGATTCTGTAATTCATGCAGACTTTCTTGCATTTAACGATGCAGTCAGTGGCTGTTGTTACATGGGCATTTCCTCATAGTAGCTGTTATTCATTGCTTACATGCAGAAGCTACTATTTATCTGATTCTCTACTCATGAATTTAATTGCAGAGTGTGCCAGGTGCCTTTTCCTTACCCACCCTGATGGTTGAAACCAACAAACCATCTGTAAATGTGATGGTGGACAGTTTGGTCAGAGGTAGTTTTGTGGCATCAGTACTGAAGTGAGGCTGCTTCCATTACATTTTTTTGTTGTTCTGTCTTACAACTTGTAAGAAATTTGCCAAATCTGTCTTCAGATATATTCATAGTTAAAATATTACATGAAAATTCATAGGTATCAAAGATCTTGATGAAAAGTATTACTGTGATTTTTGTAACACAACTTTTACATTCGAAGCAAGCTTTCATCCTCTAATACTCATCTTTCAAGCTTTTTAGTGCGACTGTTCCACTGTCCTTCTTGTTTAAGCTCCAGCTGCTTGGCTGTGCAGGGAAGTGGCAGCCAGAGGCTGGACTGCGAGTGAGCTCTGCCCGTTGTGTTCAGTTGCTGACTTCGGGAGCCCAGCAGAGGTGAGGCTGTTGCGGCTCTGTGCCTCCAGGGCCAGCCACCAGCAAGGCTGAGCACGTATTCCCAATTTTATTTACTTTTATTGAAAAGACTATGACCACGTAGTATGAATAGAGAAAAGATAACTGGAAATAAAGACTCCATAAACAAGTAGAAGACATTTTTCTGACTTCAGCTTTCAACTTCTGGAACACAGCATTTTCTAGCAAGGCACAGAGTTGGGCCCTAATATAGAACTGAGTATCACAGAGAGAGACTGCTGTATTCTGTGAGGTCTGACTGAAGGCTTTTGTAGGCACTGAGCTTTATCTGGGGGCTTTTCAGTTACATTTATGAGTATGTAGATGTCTAAAAGATGTTGACATCTTTCTGAAACGCGTGTTATAGATCAGCCATTCTTACACTCACTGAAAATGAAATTCTGTCTCTAGGCAAACCAAGTTTTCTCTTTGATTTTAAAATCTTAAAGAAACTCGGTTTCCCAGTATTTTTTTTTTTTTAATCTGAGATTCTTCTTCATGAAATATTCTTTTTAGTCAAAATCTTTGGAATATAAATTACTGTTTAGTTAGTACAGAATAAAATGTGTACGTATGTTCTTAGGTTCTAAACACATAGCTGAGAGGAGCATGCTGGTGAGTAGGCTTGTAATTTGTTTTTACTCAGTCATATAATGTATCTTTAAGCTGCTCCTTTATCGTTTAGATGATTTTAAAACATAGCTCTAAAAATACTAAAGGTACACAGAGCCTTCAGGAAACTTTACTAGAGCCTACGGAATAGCAGTATTTGAGTAACATGTGAACCCAACACTGACAAATGCTAAGCAACGCTTTTTGGAGACAAATATTTCAACTGCATACATGCATATGTATTCCAGAACAACTAGAAGCTCTCCAGGAAAGAAAAAAATAACACCAAACAACAGAGCATGGCTCTGTGCAGCTGCTTTCAGAAACCAAGTGGGATGAGACTACATTAATGGTGTTTCCATAGTCTGTGGAATATAATGTTGCAGAAAATATTGTAATGCACCATGCTGAGAAGACTGCATGTAGTTTTGACTGCCATAGATCTGCTCATGCATGGAGGAACAACTCGAGCCATGTTTCACACAGCTTGTTTGCAAGACAGTGAAGACACAGTAACCTGGGCAACCAGATGGTCTGGTTTACAGTCCACAGTGAAGCTTGCAGTGTTGTCTTTTTTTTTTTTTTTTTGTGCATTACTGTCCAAACTAACTGGATCCAGGGTAGTTATACGCAAATTGTAACCACATGCCACACTGTAGCATGTTTGTTTTTCAAAGATGAAAATTATTAGCTAGTCAAATTCAGAGGTCTTGGAGGCAAAGGCTTAAGAGAAACATAACCACTCTGTTATGTCTGTGTGGTCTCTTCTTCTATCAGTAGAGATTCTGTATGAAAAACATGCTAGGAGGGAGATTTGGTCATAACCTGCGCTGCAACTTCGTGTGCTAAGGCTATGAGTAGTCAGAATGACTCACCTGAAACGGGCAGAGAAAATATTTATTCTGTTTTCTTTCAAGGTCTTTCTGGTCAACATCTATGCACTATACATCATGATGGAGGCTGAGATAAATGCCATGATCTGGTCCTATGATTAAGAGAACAAACATTGACTGGGATAGTAATACTGGTTTTATTTGTGAAAATGGGAAGAATGTGAGATACAAAGCTGTGCCAGGGGAGGTTCAGATTGGACATTAGGAAAAATTTCTTTACCATGAGGGTTGTCAGAACAGGACAACCTGGAACAGGCTGCTTAATGATACAGTTGATGCCCCTTTGTAGGTGGAATTACCCTGGAGACACGGTTCTGCCATGACCTTCATCCAGTAAGCTATATGCCTAACTTTAGGACTATTAAAATTTTTCTTCAATCAGTTTGCATCTTTGAAGCCAAAAGGACTATTCATATCTCTAGGCTAGGTATTCATGTTTAGATATCTTGTTTAGCTATGATTTTTGTATAGTGCACCTGATTTTCATTTCATTAGTTTGTTTGTTTGTAAAGGCACATTCAGGATCTGGAACTGTGATTATAAATTTGTGAATCTCACTTTTGTTTTTAATCAGTTTCCGGGCATTTCCCAGTTTTGATTTTCATGTTGTAAAGGCTGAGGGCAGGCACATCATAGGAGATGCTAGATGAAAGACCTGAATATCAGAGCAGGTCAAATACCATGGGGAAGCTGAAATTCTGTTAGTCTCAGTGCATTTGGCTCTATCTATTGGGGATGAGACTTAGCAGATACTACATGTGACATCAAATCTGTCAGCTTCCCTTACTTCCCTTTTGGATTTTAGTAGTTCCTATTTCAACAGTCAGTGGTGCTAGAGCTGGTGCTGTATACTCTCTTACATATCTAGTTTTCAAACAGAAACTGTGTCAAATTTTCATTTGTTTTAATTTGTGGGAGACTGACCATTGTAAAATCAATGTGAGAGCATAAAAGGAAACTTTCCTTAGTAGGAAGAACATCTCTAAGAACAATCTGAACACATGTGATGATACATGTTTTCATCTCTTGAAGCAACCAGAAAATTAAAAATTCTTGAAGTTAAAATAGTCCTGTATTTTTCAGAGTCTGAAATGAGGATTCATTTGGACAAATGCTTTTGCATTATTAATTAATTCTCAATTTCTTCAATAAATATAATTGCGTCTTTATTCATGCGTGGGTTTCCTTTTGTAGAGGACTAAATTTTGAGAAGATTATAGGAATCACACCTATGAAAGATGAAAGTGAAAGCATCAGCAGTACTCTTTCAGTCTTTGTACAGAAAGAGAGTTTCAGCAGTTCAAGATGCAAATATGCAATGAGGCTCCCTTCACAGCAGATTGTTCAGGATACGATTTACCACGTGCATAAGCTTCTCAGCCATCACACTGGGCTGCTCAGTTTTGGCCTCTCCTGCTGGAATTCTCTGGAAGTCAAAACTACCAGCTTCTTTGTCTTTTATAACCAACACACATAAAATAGTTGATTTCTTAATAAGGCATTTAGAGGATTTACTAGTTACGATTCTTCATATGCATTGAAAATGGGCATTGATGAAGGGAGGGTAAGGACTATTCCAATGGTTAATAAAGTCGTGTCTGATGGTTTTGAGATTGGATGTTGAAACTCCTGAAATGAGAGTTCAGTACAGTAATCCTCCAGTAACTCCTTGTATGACCTCGAACAAGTTAGTTATTCTGTCATAAACTCCCCTTGCATATTTTGTCTGTTTTGTGATGTTTTGTCCAAAACTGTGGACAAAGGAGTTGGATGGTTAGTAGGAGTGGTAATACCCCTGCGAAATAGCACATAATTCTGGCTCTAAATTCTGTTGCTTTACCAATAGTCATGATGTTGCTTAACTGAACAGGATTACTTCCCTGTTCCACACCCATTCCAGTCCCTGGCATTGTAATTACTATCAATTCTGCCTATGCTAGTAAAGGTATTTATGTGTTTTACTACAAGGTAGAGTTCTTAAGGTTTTTGTTTTATTCATATGTAAAGAAAAAACAATGAGTAATGGAATCAATGACAAAAGGAAAATGAGAATTTAAAGAGACTGCTAGGCAAGTGAGACATATTCTCAGGACTGAGCACATTTTAATTTTAAATTTGTCACACCCTACATAAAGTGTATTAAAAACACAATGAACACTATGTTTGTGGTCCCAGAGAAAGCTATGAGTGCACGCCTCCTGTACCTACTGTTCCCAGAAATGATCGTTGTATTGTTCTTTTTTTGGGTGCACATCTGCTGTTTGAGTGTTGCTACTGTGTATACAGCATATGGGAATTAACACACCGAGAGCTTTTGTTGAATCAAAAAAAAAAAAAAAAGATCTGTATTTTAAGTTTCACTTTCGAAGTACAATAAGAGAACATGAACAGAAATTCTCTTTGTTTACCTTGGCTGGTACTAATGGCTGCTTCCTTTTTCGTGTAGCTATCTGTCATTGTTTTTTTCTCTCTCTCTTTTTTTTTTTTTCTTCTGGAATAATGATTGAAATATATGGTTAATAACTTTTATTGGTGAAGAAAACTATTGTTTAGTACATTCATATGATGCTGAGCATGAAATTGAGGTTCATAATTGCCATACAGAACATAAAAGGAAAAATGACTCCAAACCATGAGCAGGAACATACTCTTGTTCTTTGCAGTTGAAGTCAGAGATAAAGATCACCGTGAATGATTAGAAATATACGGATATTTCCATTGGGAAAGGCTTACATGGGCTATAACTCTGAAGCTTAGGATGGATGTCGCCGAAGGAACAGAGTATGTGATAGTTTTTTGTAGGAAGGCATGATTGCTCATTCCTTCTAAGTAACATAAGAACCAGAAGGGACGTGATAAAATGATCAAGTGACAGACTTACATTAAGCAAGAAGTACTTTAGAAAACAATCCATAAGTTAACAATAAAAATTAGTTCCTACAGGTGAATAAATGTATTAAAATACTATCAGTCAATTTTATGGTCTGTGAATTAGACCAGAAGAACTATTAGACAGGATGATACAGACATAATCTGTCATAGCTCTTTTAGTCTCTAAGTCCTGTTAGCTAGAGAGTCTACTAAAAGAAGCATCATTCCACTCTTGCCCATATTTATGTTTTTGCTCTAACCAACCATTTATGGCCAAAGAAAGACATAAGGCCACTTTAACTAATTGTCTTTTGGTATGGACCAGTATATCTTTGCTTTTATTTCCATACCAATAGATTCTAACCCTGGTGATCAAATGAAGGCCTAATAAAAATTTAATATTGTAGAGTGATAATGGCATACAGTGCCTGTATTTTTGGAGAACTACATCCAACCACAGCAAGATGATTCAGCATGCATACCATAAAACTTGTACACGCTTATTTCAGATACATGATTAGCTGTATGTATGTTTTAAATCCATTTATGATAACAGTATTTAAGTAGTTGTACATAATCTATTTGATAGCACGAGCAAAATACGTTTTGAGTGAAAAAATCCCAATTAAAATTTTGGTTGATGCCTTAACTTTAGCAGCGATGACACTGTTTGGACTGGGAATGGCAAAAAACTTTCCTTTACATTAAGATACAATCCTTCCACTGTAGTCTGATGGAGAGCAGTGAGAAATTTTGAAGAGCAGTTGAAGTACATGCCTACACGTCCTATAACAGGCATTCTGGCACCTTAATTCAGACAAGAGCTTGTTTCATAGAATCATAGAATCATAGAATATCCTGAGTTGGAAGGGACCCTTAAGGATCATCAAGTCCAACTCTTGACACTGCACAGGTCTACCCAAAAGTTCAGACCATGTGCCTAAGTGCACAGTCCAATCTCTTCTTAAATTCAGACAGGCTCGGTGCAGTGACCACTTCCCTGGGGAGCCTGTTCCAGTGTGCAACCACCCTCTCTGTGAAGAACCCCCTCCTGATGTCAAGCCTAAATTTCCCCTGCCTCAGCTTAACCCCGTTCCTGCGGGTCCTGTCACTGGTGTTAATGGAGAAAAGGTCTCCTGCCTCTCGACACCCCCTTACGAGGAAGTTGTAGACTGTGATGAGGTCTCCCCTCAGCCTCCTCTTCTCCAGGCTGAACAGGCCCAGTGACCTCAGCCGTTCCTTGTACGTCTTCCCCTCAAGGCCTTTCACCATCTTCGTAGCCCTCCTCTGGACACTCTCCAACAATTTCATGTCCTTTTATACTGTGGTGCCCAGAACTGCACGCAGTACTCGAGGTGAGGCCGCACCAGCGCAGAGTAGAGCGGGACAATCACCTCCCTTGACCTACTAGCGATGCCGTGCTTGATGCACCCCAGGACACGGTTGGCCCTCCTGGCTGCCAGGGCACACTGCTGGCTCATATTCAATTTGCTGTCTACCACGACCCCCAGATCCCTCTCTTCTAGGCTTGTTTGTGAATACGTATCACGTGTCTCAGATTTGTACCATTCCAGAGAATATTTAACGAGAATTTATGACATACATTAATCACGAGACAAAAACCTCAAGATTTTCCAGTGTCTGTTTGTCTTGTGTGAAGGTAAGGCTTTGCTGGATTTTCTCTCCATGTTGCTTTCTCCATTTCTACAGTCCCACTTGTCAGGCTGAAATTATATGTGGAAGCTCTTCCCTCTAAATCACATATATTCCAGGACTCACTGGATTTCTAAACGGAAAATGCAAAACCTGTTCTTCCAAACTGAATCACATACACAGCCAGATTGGAGCAAAGAGAAGTGGCTGGAACAAGGAGAAAAGCAAATCCAAACTTTTCAAGCATGCCTTGATTAAAATAATGGAAAATACCAGGAAATCAGAAATGCTAGGAATTCCTCTGAGTACATTTCCATGTACAAAGGGGCTCAGTCACATTCCAGGCAAAGCTGATCATTTCATCCCTGGCCAGTTTTTTTCAGTCTTCCCAAACAGGTCACCAACAGTTCTGGATATGTTTAGAACCCCAAGTCAAGTTGTTCTTATCCTGGAGTTGCTAATGAATCCAAGAAAGAGCCTAAAGTTTGGCTTGAAAGTTTATGCCTTTTTTATTTTATTTTATTTTATTTTATTTTATTTTATTTTATTTTATTTTATTTTATTTTATTTATTTTATTTTATTTTTTACTTCTTTTGGGTCAAGAGCTCTTAAAAACCATCCTTCCCAGACAGAGTTCTGTGTGGTCTGTTCAGTTGTGGCATGTCATTAAGAGGTTGGTTCAGCAGTTTCTGGATGTGGACTTCAAGGAAGATTATTGCCAAACTGAAAGAAAGGAGATATGAAAGAAAACACTAAGGAGAGAAAATCTGATAAAAAATGTATTAATCCCTGCCCAAAATACTCTGTTGAAAATTTTACCTGGTTTTATTTACCTTGTTTATTTTTTTCTGCTAACGTAGCAGTAGAAGCTCTTCTTAGGACTGATAAGAGTTTGTAAATTTTGTTAAGACTTGAGGCTAATAAGAACATTGTATTTTCCAGGTTCCCTGTAGTAATATGAAAAGGTTTGACTTCAAAAGGATTATCAACTTTTATAGATAATCCAGTTAAACTATGTCGTTCTGCATTATAACCTACCTCTGGCTGGGAAAAAGTAAAGATGGCAAAACAACAGCATGGCTTCATCAGATTCCTCCTGGAAGATTCACAATGACATCACATGAAATGTTTTGAAAACATTTACAGGCCCTACCTGTGAATAAGCTGGCAAGAATGACATAGGACCCAGGGAAGAGCAGATTACCGTCTCTCTGTTACTTGTGATCATGTCTGCAACCCTAGCAGGCATTTGTTTTCCACTCAAGAGTCAGTTTATAAGCACATGGATTCCTAGACGTTTGCAATGTGGACATGATTCACTGGACCATTCTCTTCTAATTAGTGAAGAGGAACAGGCACTTTTAGAATACTGGTCTCTGACTTCGCAAGGAGATGTTTAAAGCAAAGCAGATGAGTCACTGCCTATCCTTCTCTGTTGACCATAATGGGAACTTGCAGAGACTAGCTGAGATAGAGACATCTACGTTACAAACTTCAGCTGAATCCCACCCAAATGGTTCTGTCTATTAATATGCCTACAAAAGTTTTCTCTTCAGTTCAACCTGTACAGGTTCTCAGGCGTTCTGTCCATGCACATTAACCATGTACTAGATTTAGGATTTATTAATGCTTCCTGCTTGACTGAGAGAAGACCAAAGTGTAATTATTTACTACACATGAAGGTTTGAAGAAGTGTGCAGAAAGTGCATTTTTCATGCTGCTGCATTAGAGACCATCCCATGCTCCTGAAGTCACATTTTTATCCACCTTGGTGGCAGACTTCAGATTTAGTTGAGCTCTTATAAAAATTTACTGTTTTTCTTTTCTTTTCTTTTCTTTTCTTTTCTTTTCTTTTCTTTTCTTTTCTTTTCTTTTCTTTTCTTTTCTTTTCTTTTCTTTTCTTTTCTTTTCTTTTCTTTTCTTTTCTTTTCTTTTCTTTTCTTTTCTTTTCTTTTCTTTTCTTTTCTTTTCTTTTCTTTTCTTTTCTTTTCTTTTCTTTTTTTCTCCACAAATAAAAGGGATTGTGGTGCCATTACTGGTTTCTCTTCATCCAGGTTAACAACTACCGCCTACACTGTAAAATGTATTTGCAAATTTCTGTAAATTGAATTAATATAACTGCAGTTCTAGAAACATTCAATTAGATTAATAATATTAACTGAAATTACATGTCAGCCTTTTTCCAAGATTATACAAATGAGTGCAGTCAGCTTTTATTTTATTTTATTTTATTTTATTTTATTTTATTTTATTTTATTTTGTAGCTATTGCTATAATCAGTTGATAAAGGTTTAAGGCAAACAATAAATAAAAAGCCATTGATAAGAACAAGCTTGTTTGTGTTTTTCTAATAAAATACAGCATTTACTTTCTGATGATTCAAGTGGCAGGTTACGTAAACATTTCTATTTCTGATCCTTTTAAGGCTTTTGTCTTTGACTATTAAGTGTTTTGTAGGGGAAAACATGATCATCACGTCGGCAATCTGCCTAGGATTTCAGAATGGCATGAAAATAAATAATTACACACGATGAAAACATTTAGGATATTACATTGTGATCATTTCATATCACTGGCAGATGTATTTCAGGAAGAAAAACAACATTACATAAAGTCTAGTGGTACAGTAAACAAAGGGATTTAAAGACTGATGGATATTGCTCTCTTCTTTCCCTAGGATAAAGTATCAACTGTAATACTTTATTATTATTTTTTTTTCTTCTTCTTCTCCACAACAGAAATCTGCAGGTGGCTGGTAATAACTAATAAGACTTTGGCAATCTGTAATAGCTGTTATTGGGAAGAGTAAGCTAGAGGGACCAGAAAACCTAGTTTAATAGAGGGATTTCCCCTGAGATCACCTACCTGGATTTGTAAATATGGTACCTCAAACACCTGCATAATTATTATGAAGAGGAAGAAGGCTACTCAGTTCCACGTTCCAGGTTCCAGGCTTGAATAATACAGTGTCTGTAATATTCATAATTCCCGTCAGAATCCAAATGCAGCTTTTATTGCCCCTTTATTTATTTGTCCTTGCTCTGACTACAATGCTAATACTGGCTTGAACTTCTGCCCAGAAGGAAAGGTTGGGTTATACACTGCATCAAAGGAGGAAGTGAAAATAATCATTAAACTGCAAGATGACCTCATTTAATGTAATTAATCTGCTATGTTAAAAATGGTTTAGACATTTTTGATTTTCAGAAGTGCCACATTTCCACAAGGCACTAGCACTTTCACAAAACAATTCCTATGCCCAAATATACATGTACATGAGATCATAAGCTTTTGATAGGTCATATGGAAGTTTACTGGTTTCTGTATTTTTAAATATTTAGCTTGCCCTGTGATCTTGTAAGCTGGATCTACTCAAAAACAAACAAACAAACAAAACACTTGACGACCTTTTTAAACAAAGTTCAGAAGTTGTTACAGCCTTGTTTTCTGTCAGCTCTTGTGCTTGAAACCCTTGAAGTCACTTCAGTGGATCTTCTGTGTGAACCTGCTGTTGTAGCAAAGGTGTTCCCGGGGCCTCTCCCACTTGGAAAGCTGTGTGAGCTCTGTGTACTATTGATTGAGTGATGCAAGGTCTGTTTTCAGATTGATTTTAGCCTGGATTAATGGGAGTTTGATACAGAGTAAGTAGAATGACACTGAACTAATTTTGTCCTTCAAAGAAACAGAGGAGCTGTCTCACCAGTAAGGAGTCATGCAAAACAAAAAGCAGGTAATTCATAATGGGGTATTTGCACTACTTTGCAATAAGTAAATGAAGACATAGAGCTTTTATTTCACAGGGGTGGCTGTGGTGGTTTTACCCAGCTGGGCAGCTGTACTCCACCACAGCCACTCTCTCACTCCCCCTCCTCAAAGGGAAGGGGGAAGAAAATTTGATGAAAAGGGCTCAAGGGTTGAGATAGGGACAAGGAGAACACTCAATGATTATCGTCATGGGCAAAACAGGCTCAACATAGGGAGATTAAAATGATTTATTGCCTATTACTAGTAGACTAGAGCAGTGAAAAACAAAGAAAACAAACTAAAACCACCTTTCCCCCATCATCACACTCTCCTACTAACTCCCCCTGAGCAGCACAGGGGAACGGGCAATGGGGGCTGCGGTCAGTCCCTGGCGCTTCGTCTCCGCCGCTCCCTGAGGGTCCCTCTCTGCCCCTGCTCCCCGTGGGGTCCCTCCCACAGATGCCGTCCTTCCCGAACTGAGCCTGCGGGGGCTGCCCACAGGCTGCAGCTCTTCAGGAACTGCTCCCACACGGCTCCGTCCCACAGGGTCCATCCCCTAGTCCCAAACTGCTCCAGCACGGGTCCCCCACGGATGGGTGGCAGCTCCCCCCAGAGCCCCTGCTCCTGCGTGGGCTCCTCTCCACGGGCTGCAGCTCCGGCCCGGGGCCTGCTCCTGCGGGGGCTCTCCATGGGCCACAGCCTCCTCCAGGCCACATCTGTTCCACTGGGGGCTCCTCCACCCATGGGGGGGCTGCAGCGTGGAGATCTGCTCCATGTGGGACCCATGGGCTGCAGGGGGACAGCCTGCTCCACCAGGGGCCTGTCCATGGGCCGCAGGGGAACTTGTGCTGCCTTGTGCCTGGAGCACCTCCTGCCCTCCTGCTGCTCTCCCCTTGGGGGCTGCAGGGCTGCTGCTCTCTCAGCTCTCACCCCTCTCTCCCAGCTGCTGTAGCACAGCAGATTTCCCCTTCCTTCCATCTGCTCTCCCAGAGGCGCAACCAACATCACTTACTGACTTGGCTCTGTCCAGCAGCAGGTCCCTTTGGCACCAGCTAAACTGTCTCTTAATCTAACATGGGGGCAGCTTCTGGACTCTGCTCACGGAGGCAACCCCTGCAGTCCCCTGCTACCAGAACCTTGCCATTTAAGCCCTTGCCAAGTGGCCCTTGCATGCTTTATCTTCAATAGTAACATAGAAGTTAATAGATACCATACACTATGTTCATGCAAGGTGATGCAGTTTAATACCCTTCAAAGAAAATTAAGGAGTCTTCAGAGTCGGGCACTTAACTGTGTTACAGGCTTCTGGGAAAGACAAATGCTTTGCTGAATAGAAGCAGCACCATCTTCATCTGTCTTTGTCATGTCTCCTCTGTGACTGCTATTGCACCCATGTTCTGTAGTGGCAACCTTTTTCAGCCATTGTTGGGAGAGGTTTTTCCCCAAGACCAATAAGTGCCACTTTCTTCCATCAGACATTGTATTGTGAAGTCCTCAGCCAAGATGTTAACTGAGCCTGTATGTATTTTATGAAAGGATTTTAAAATTATATACTTCAGAAGTCATGAACTAAATGTGAGTCCATAATGATATGCTTTTGTGAACAAGTCAAGTATCATCTGAAAAATAGTTATCATACTTTTTCTATTTGTTAGGCTTGACTGCTCTATTACACCAATTTTGGGGAGGCATGCCAAGAAAATAGTGGACTGGTCAGAGAGAGTCCCAAGGAAAGCAGATGGGTTTGTCAGGGAACAGGAGAGCACAGCCAATGAAAAGAAAATTGAAGGGATGGGGCTTGTCCAGGGATGTGAATAACGGGGGAGATAGGATGCCTTGAACTATATAACACATCTGTTAGAACAGATGGCCTTTTAATGTTCCTTCTCTACCTATTACTTATGAATTTATGGTAACTACCTACAATATTGATGCTGAAAAGGTAAAAACTCAGAAAAACACCAGTTTATTAGAGTGGCCTTATAGGATCAGACCGAAGATTAAACTGAGACACTAGATCAGCATCACCAAGTACCTTTCTGTAGTGCCTGTATGCTAGTGCATGCAGTGTCAGGAGCAAACAGCAGGAGTTACAGGTCTGCATGCAGTTATGGGGCTACAGATTCACTGTGATCACAGTAGTGTGGTAGGATAGCTGCAATGAATGGGAGAGACAAGCTGGGAAGACAAGGAAGGGAGTATGAGGGACATACTGGAGCAAGGCCAGTGAAAGGCCATGAAGATGATTAAGGGCTTGAAGCATCTTCCTTAGTGAAGAGAGGTTTAGAGAACTGGAACTGTCTATCCTGGAGTTAAGAAGGGTCAGGGGTCCTTATCAGTGTGTATAAATAAGAGTGTGTAAAGAGGATGGAGCCAGAGAATTCTCAGTGGTTTCCAATGACAGGACAAGAGGCAATGGGAACAAATGGAGTAAAAGGGAATTCTGTTTGAACATAAGAAAAAGCTTTCTTATTGGGAAGGTGGTCAAACACTGGAGGAGGTTGCCCAGAGAGGTTGTGAAGTCTTTCTCCTTGAAGATATTCAAAACCTGACTGAACATGGCTATGAACAACCTGCACTAGGTGACTCTGCTTTAAGCAGGGCTGTTGGAGTAGATGATCTCCAGAGGTCCCTTTCAACATCAGTGAATCTGGGATTCTATCAAGCAGTGGTAAACAGTGGATGCGTAGGGAAACATTATGGGTACAGATTGCCTCTTCCCCAGGTTTGTCCTTCTAGCTTCTGGAGTAAGTTAGATATTAATCATGTTTAATAGTTATTGACAGATCTTCTCTCCATAATGTGTTTAATTATATTAAACCTATTTATGCATAGAATCTCTCTGGCATGTTGTGCTAATGAATTCCAGAATTCAATTAGGTGTAACATAGTTCATGCAGCCAGGACTTTAACATCAGGACAGTGAATTACACAAAGCACAAAGCTCTGAGCTATTGATATCAGCAGGGAAGTTGCATAGAGGGCAAAGAGGATGGTATATATGTCCTTATGATATATTCAGTGCCTTTTGTTTACATTTGCAATTCAGTAAGAAAATCTGGTCCACTTTAGGCTGTATTGTGTTTTGTTCACTTTTTTCTCTCTGCACCTGCTGCAGGCCAGGGTGACAATGTAAAATAGTTCAGCTGGATAGGACCTCCAATGGTCATCAAGTCCAACTACCTGGCTACTTCAGGTTTCTTTCCCTTTCCTTTCCTTTAAAGGCTTCTCTCTTATTTTTGTATGTGACCCAGCTCTCAAGCGCTAACACAACTATTTTCACTCCAGTGCCAGCCCACCCGAGCCAGTATTATGATTGGTTCTTGATTAGGTAGTTTTGATTCCAGATGCCTTTTAGGTACTTTAAGACAGATAGTCCATCAAAGAGGGACTTACAGCTGTGTACTTAGGTAGGTATTCCTGGATGAACTTGTCTCTTGCTTGTAAGGGTCTCTGCGACCATGAGAGAGGCTAACATGTTAAAAAAAGGTGGTAGATGGATTTCTAGAGATCTTTATACATTTCTATAGCTATCTAAATGTATCAAGGCATCTCACACATTGCAAAGCCTTTCTATAAATTCATATGAATTTGTCACAATACAATGCAAAGACTAATATTAATACTATCTTTTGTAGTTTGACAACACTCAGTCATACATTGAATTACAATCCTATAAAACTTTCCCCAAACATTACAAAATGAATGACTAATGAATTTTCAATAATGTAGAAAATAACTTGTGTTTTTAAAAATGCTTGAAATACCATTTAAATTACTAAAGCTATTTTTTCACTGCTATGGTTACTGCTACCATTACCAAAAATAACAAAGCTTTGTAACTGGTCCTGATCCAGTTGAAGTAAAGATTGTTTTTGTGTGTAAGAGAAAACCTGGTTGAGGATTAACTTGAGTTATATTGGATGCCATCCATATTGCTTTTTTTTAAAATAAGGTACCATTATGAACTTTATTTCTCGCTTTTTTTATAGCCTAGTACAGAACATTACAGTGTTGGACTACTTAAAATACATGAATCTTACCTCATTTTTCAAAGACAAGCATTTCTTCAGTGCTGTTTTGTTTTAATGAATTAGGAAATACTCCAGTTCTTTCCAGGCCATTTTGAAATTACCTGAATTTAAAAAAGCTTTAGAAAAATAAGAAACAAAGGTGTGAAATAGAGCAAGACAGAGAGATGATGTTGGAAAGGCTGGACTGTGGATGAGCCTGATTCATGATGTGTGAAGTGCTTGGCTGGCTGTGGAAGTTAAGTCTACTCACTTGGCCTTTGGCTTGGACACAATTCTATAGCCACAGATCTCATGGGCCTGAGTAGTGCAGGCCTGTTTACTCTGTACGAAATTGTAGCTTTCTCCGTCTGACCCCATGTTATCACCTCGGCTGGATGTTTATGATACCATGGGTTGGGCAGCAGGTGTGATACTGGACCTGCTTCACCTCCCTTCTTGTTGCATTCAGATCTGCTAATTCCTCTCTTTGAAGCCAATGCTAAGAAAGGCTGGAGGGCTTTTATGCGTAGGGTGACTGTGGAGAAGGTTTAACTAGTGTAAACCACAAAATCAGAGGAACTGGGATTAGGAATGTTTCCTGAGGAAAGCTTTCCCCTCATTGCATTGACGAAGTGGTGAGGTACATATACAACAGAAACCAGACATGGAGGTGGTAACCTGATGTCTTGCTGAGCAACAGAGAATTAATAGAATTTCTTCTCTTTCTGCTTCCTTCGGTCCTTCATGAGTCTGCTGAGTTGTAAGTTAGAAAGATGAAGGGTGTGCAGGGAGGCAGCATGGCTTTCCCATTTGTCGCAGAGCTCAAGCAGAAGGAGCTTCCCATCACAAGGAACATGGTAGGGCTGGAATAACCATCCTGCTGGATGCGTATGGAGGTCAGAAAGCATCCTTCAGCATCTCCACTGTGGCAGCCTTCCTCTTGGGAGCTCTGCTGCTGGCACTGAGCACGAAGGCTTGCCTGCTGTGCTGGGAGGGAGGGGAGAGCATGCAGAGGTCAGAAACCATGTAAGCACCCACATCAGTGCTGCTAGGGCTCGCTAGGAGCTACTTGCTATACACTTGTGGTTCAGAAAGGTGAAGCACATTCCCTAAGAATACTACTGTGCACAAGGCCCTGGTGAAGACCCTTGTGGAGACAAAAGTTTTTAGGCTAACTGGGAGGTAGAGTAAGTTAGGAAGGATCAGCACTGAGAACTAACCCACTTCCTTTTTTTTTTTTTTTTTTTTTTTTTTTTTTTTTTTTTTCTCCAAGAGCTTTATTTTTAAAAGCTGTTTAAAGAAGGCATTCCACAATGTCTCTGTGGAGAAGCAAGTCAGAGGCTTTTGAATGATTGCCCTTTTGATAGCCTTTCCTCTGGGAGCTGGTTTAAACTCTATTATGTTGCTGTGGCAGAGTGCTTTGAGCACTCACAGCTCATTGAAGGAGAGGGAACCAACACACAAGGAGATGGACTTTCATAAGTGCATTCTCTCACTTATATCAAATGTTAGCAAAATCTAATTAATCCAATCTAATTTAATTTAATCTAATCTGATCTAATATAATCCAATCTAACCTAGTTTTTAATGTGAATATTTCACTAAAGAAATGGGAAGAAGAAAAATACCTTTATGTGACATTGTCAAGCATGCAATGAGAGACTGGGTAAGAGAACGACATTGTTATTGCCAAAAAAAAAATGTTTTGGATTAGTTTTGCTTATTCTGCTAAGAGATTTCCTATATTTTATTCTCTGTAATATCTTTTGTCAACTCATGTAACTCACATGAAACTGTTTTAGTCATGATAAAAAATGAATACAGCTCTGAGACAGAAAAGGTTCATCAGGAAAAGTAAGTAACCCTGTAATGTTAGGCAGACAACATTAAGTAATAACTATAGCAGAATAAATAAATTATTTACAAATGGAGCATCTTACTTTTTATCATTTCAAGATGAAAAAGATCTTGAAATTGGGTCTGTCAGAGGCTACAAACCACTCAAGATCTAACAACTGCCCTTCAGGTAAGTGTGTAGTGAACAAAGATATGCAAAAGATTGCCAGCTTGCAGCTGTGCAGAATACAAACCACTGGGAGCAGATCCTTTCTGGACTAGTGCTTGCGATACAAATTTGAGTCTTTGTAAGCCAGCAGGGGATTTGTCTCTAGCAGTTTAACTATAACTGTCTCCACCAGGTTTCTGAAGATGACTGGATTCAAGTCCATGTTTTGATATCGTATGGCACCCTTCTCAGTGGGCTGTTGTCTGTGGTCTCAGTACTGTAGAGAACTTAAGAGTTAAATTTTCTAAAGTGTTCTCCATACACTGAGAATTTAGAAAAAAATCTTTTACCAAAGTGATAAATTTGGTAATCAGCTGATTGAGTGTCCACATCCAAAAACAAGACAGTCTAGCAAGTAAGATTTGCTGAATACATGCACAAGAACACAAAGCTAAGCAATGAGATATATACATGTTAGCAAGATCTCACTGTTGATTGTGCAGTGGTCAAACACAACACTGGATCTGCAATTTTGCCATTTGGTGTGAGAGACAGTGCTGGAATGGATACTTCAAAAATAATGAGAGAGAATAAAAGTGTGGGAAAAGAAATTAATGAGGAAAACAAAACAAAACAAAATCTTTATGCAGTTATTCACTTCATCATCTAAAATGTTTAAAAAACTGCACTTGGAAGACATTGTATATTTCTGTCTCTTTTTACTAACAAGTGATGGAGAAGGGGTTTCTAAAAAGCATGCTAAAAATGAAGTAACACACCTACCAGTGGTCCAAATGCTTCATCATATGGCTACTATGTTATTATATGATTTACTGAAGCGTTTTAATAAATATTATAGTTACTGATTCTTGGAATCATTATTTCTGTGTTCATCACCATATTAAATCACAGATATAAATAACTTAAGCTTTTCAAATAAAGTAATTTTTAGGTCAAAGATTATGATATTACACGTGATAAAAAACAAGTGATGCTTACACCTTGATATCATATTAATGTAAAGCATCATTTATCAGAACTACTGTTTGTTCCACACAGGAGTGATTTGAACAGATCAGGCTCACTATACAAGAGAAATGCACTTTATTTAAGGAAGCAAGGAGAAGCTACTGCCCACAGTTCTTGCTTTTCTGAAGGCTACATCTCAGTCTGCCTGACTGTGATATCTGTGTCCTGCTGGTCTGTGTCCAGCCATTGGATAGGTGAGGTGTTGCATCAGACCAGAAGTAACTTGCTTTTCAATTTCTTCCTCTTTATAGTTCCTCCTTTGCTTCATCTGCAAATGGCCATCTTGTTCTCTCTATATAGTGTGATTTCTTATATTCTAGTGCTAGGAGTTAATAAGAACAGAGAAAACCCTTTTAAACAGTTGCACATGGGAAAAAAAAATAAATTGTAATGTGTGATCTTCTTTAAATGATGCCGAACCAGTGGTCTGGTGAGAGGGGCCAACTGGAAGTCAGACTGTCCCAAATAAGTCAACAGATTTAACTGTAATGCTTTGGTTTTGAAAGTTCTTGCAATAATACCTGTATATTGTAAATGTTGTTGGTAGTTACAGTGTCCAGGTGTAAACATGTCCTGAATTAAAGAAACTATTCATGAAAAATCACTGTTATTATTCTTCACTATCTTTTGTGTTAACTGTTAACTGCCATGATTGCTAATAGCCTTTAGAACCTCATCTAGTTTTGCTTCAAAGGTTTTGCTCACCTACTTTTAGGACAGACCCGTTTACATATCTACATGCTGAATCTCCTACTGTCTTTCCTCTGCTAGCTATGACCCATACGCTTTTAGAAATTCCTCTTCTGTGTAGATATCTAGACTGATCAAGCTCTGTTCACCTTGCATTAGATAAACTGAGTAGACAAAGCTTTTAATTCCTTGATAACAAAGCTCTCTCTGGATATGGAACAATTGTTTGAACTGCTTTCTGAACCCTTGTCAGTGTGACATGAGGACTGGACAAAAAACTATGTACAGAATGATTACCATTTCACCACTTCTACTGAAAGTGTCTGCTAATGCACTGTAAGGTTGCATTTTTGCTCTTACCTAGAATTAAATTGCTCTGAGCTTGCATTCATTTGGTAATGCTATCATACCCTTGTCATTTTCTCTGCTTTCTAAGGTACTTTCTCATTTTCCAAATTATACTTTTTTTTTTTTTTTTTCCACTCAAGGTTGCAAACACAAGTTATCAAAGCTATTTATGTATTTATGTGCATATGCATTTATTTAACTATACCTTTGAAAAGGTATTTAAAGGAAAAATGTCATTATGAGAGTATGGGCTGCATAAAGTTGAGATCTAAAAATTAAGTGCTCCCTTATTATTCCTTCTTTTTGTACTACAAGTTCTGAATCTAGTAATTTGATGTACCTGACAAATAAATAGAGATAAGGAGCCAGAGATTGTTTTAGCTTTCACTACGATGTTTTGCATATGCAGCAAATGGTGATACGGTGGATAGTGTCAGCACTATAGCTCCTCTAACTGTTTAAGTGCCCATATTGCTCTCATATTTTCTCCCAAGCATTCTGACCAAAAAAAATTAAATTTTTGGGGTGGTTGTCCTGAAGGACATGCTCCAATGTTTGTGGGTTTGGTTCTTTCTTTTATGCTTGCTCTTTTCAGTTTCTGCTTACCGATTTGCAAATGTCTTTCTGCAAGTCTAGTTCAAATTTTCAGGGTCATTTACAGAGGTACCAAACACCAGAGAAAATGTCAGTTTTGGTTTAGATCAGAAAAAAGCTCCAGACATTGTACTGTCTAAAATATTAGAGAATGGCTGAGTTGATTTCTTCCTAAATTATAATCATCTTTACAGCTCTTACAATACCCAAGATATTGTATAGACAGAAATATTCCCCACAGAAATTCTTTTTTTTTTTTTTTTTAACATTTTCATTAGTATAAGTGAAGTCAAACAGATATAAAGCTGGTGTGAGAGAATGGAACATCAGATCCCTCTGAGTGCCCTGATTGTTTTGCAATAATGTGTTGTGACCGGAGTACTCTGTTCTGACATTTGGAGAAGATAAAGTAGCTGTGAAAATGTCATGTTCATTATCAAGATCTGAATGTCAACATCCTTTGACCTCAGAATTCTGTAAGGATTGTTAACTGTATAAGAAAAAACTGTTGTGTTTTTCATCCCTATTTGTCTTCTAAGTAGGGTTTCCGGTGCTTTGGGAACAACACTGACATTTATTTGAGAAATTAGTGGCAGGCAAAATTTTTATCCTGGAAAAAAAAACAAAACCAAAAAAACACAAAAAAAAACATACAGAAATTCATTGAGACATGCTGGGACCTAGATACTTTCAACTGTGCTGCTTTTCAGAAGATCTCTGTAGGCAGATGTTTTGTAGAAAATGGGTATCCTAGAGGAAATATGAGCAATATGGATAAAAATGCCTTCTTGGTGCTTACAAAATTCTTGACTTCTGAGAGATTATGCTCTGAGCCTAGGTGAGAGTGAATGAGAGAAAAATTATGGGCACTTTATATGGCTGCATATCTGACAAGTGACTGACTTGCACAACCTATAGAAAAACTGCTGTATTGCAAATGCTAATGCAATCTGTGACCTTTGCATAATAAGAACATTGATCATGGATTTTCCAATAGTGCATTCATTAATAAAGCATAGGGAATGGGGCTTGTTCGATGGGTGTGGGGCACATATAATTAGTCAGCATCCTTAATCATCTCTTCTGGATGACTGAACTGCTTCACATACATTTACCTTGGAGGCATGAACTGGAATTATACATCAGACCTCTACAACCTCATTAATATCCAAGTAGAATTTAATAAGCTTTTCAAGATGATGGTAGACACCTTTCAACCTGGCCTAATGACTGAGAGGCCACAGGTGCTGAAATCTAACACAGACAGGATATGTTTAGTAGATTATCAAGTTTTCTGTGAGCATGAAGGGTTGTGCTGTACCAAATGTTCTCTAGAGCTCTTTCCAGTTTTAGAAGCCACTGACAATGATGTCCACTTACAGCAGAACCTGAAAGAATTAATTTTCTTTGAAATGTTCTGATAATGATCTGTTAATTTGTACTGAATTTTCCAAAGAATATTAACTTTGTCCTAACCTGGCAAGGAAGCCACTCTGCTGCTGGAATCAGTGCTGGCATGCTTACCTGAAAGAGAAGTGACATGTGTGTATTTTGTGAGGACTTACAAACTTTAGCAGTACTACTATATTTATTGTGTACAAGAGTACTGTGTATATTGCATACAAGTTCTGGTGGAAGTTGTCCCCACCCATGGCAGTGAGGTTGGATTTAGATAATCTTTAAGTTCCCTTCCAACCCAGAACATCCTGTGATTCTATGATTCTAGGAGAAACATCTTCAGGCATTAACCTGGATGGGAGCACTGGGCCATGCCAGGTTTAAGAAGGATCCAAAATTTAAGGCAGTAAATTAAGAAAACGCACTCTGCCATCATCATATGCAATTATGCTTCATTCAGATAACAATGAAGCCATCACTGGAGGCATCATAAATCCCACTGGTATAGCAATAACCCAAGAAAGTAAATATTAATCTGTAAAGTGCTGAACAGGCAACTTATTCCAACTACGTAAATACATGAGAGGGCTGAACTCAGACACTCTGCCTTTGTTAAAAGGCATTTGATGCTTTTTTTGAAACATGAACCTGAGAATCTTGGTATAGAGTTCTCTGGTCAATTCGTATCTGTCTTCAGTACAAACTTATTTTGGTAGTTCCTTAGCAATACAAGACTTACACTGTCAGATATTTCCTGGAAGGGGTTAGTTTTAAACAGAAGTCGAGTTCAGGAGTGGATTGAGTAAGTATTTGAGACTGGGGATGTTGCTAGCAATTTCTGTGTTGACAGTGTGAAAAAGTGTAATTATTATTTTTGGAATTAGTTTTGATACTGTCAATTTGTTGCCAGTGCAGCATGTGCACTGTTTTTTAATGAAATAAATGTTACCATGGGCACATGCTGAAAATATGTATTACCTGTCAACCCCCTAAAGACAGAAATGCGGTCCATAATGGGGAAAAATGTCCAAAGTAAAGGACAAAGAACTGTGCGAGGGCTTTCAGATGGTGTGGAATCTGCTCTGTGTTTCTCTAACACCTATTACTTCAGCTTCATGTTTCAATTTGCTATTGTCAAAGAAGTAAGATTGCAGAAGATCTGTATTTTTTGGTAATAAAATTGAGGGATGGTAATGGGAGCAGCTTCTTGTTTAGTTGAGGACCTAGAAGCCTGTAAAATGCATCTATATGAAGTAGATTTTTGTGTGCTTATTTGGTGTTGAAGGCGAGATGTATTTAGTCACCACCTGTTCTTGCATGTTTTGATTGAGTTTAACTTGTGACATACCTAAGTGTCAAATTGGGATACTGCTTTGCTGTAGAGAGAAACAAGAGAAAATCATACAGTTCATTTTGAAACAGTTTAACTGTATCGAGGAGAAATCACGCTGTTCAGAATGAGACCACCTGATTATTTGTGAAATAATAGAATATTCTGTGTTACAAGGGGACTGAGTGGATGTAATGATCAGATTGCAGCCTAGTACACAGTGTGCTGAAAAACACTTGCTCTTACTTCATTATTTCTAAAGCAATTTGAGTTCTTCCTGTGCTTACAGCTACAGGCCTCTGGCTTTTTTTCAAGAAGGGCCATTCACATTTATTCAAAAGGAAATTTTGCCTAAGTTAAGATTGCAGTTTCAGGGTGGGTGTTTAAAATTCTCACAGATGTCTTTGCAATGTGTAGAGACTGAAAATTACAGTGACACAACCTCTAGGAAATGACATGAGATATATTAGCCATAGAAAAAACATCTCTTAGGAATTAGAGAATAGAGAAAAACATTGAGAAACTGTACAGTCAGGAGCAAATGTGAACTGGCATAAGCATGAAATGTCAAGCATCTGCCTTTCGAAGTTCTACCATTTTGTTTTTTCAAGCTTGCATATATACAAAAAGTTTTGATAGATTAAAAGGACTTGTGGTAAAACTGAAATCACTGTCTCACCAGTTGCTAGGACTGGAAGTGTTCCTGGCACACTGCTTACTGGATTTGAAGCATTATATTACAGTAGTAGGAAGAACAAATTTTCTTAAATAGATAAATTGTAAGATACTAAAGAATAAAAATGGTATTCATTAGACAATAGGAGGCCCATGAAGCCTTGCCACCTGAAAGAGAGGTCAATAGCAGATGCTTAGGTAAGAATGTAAGAAATGAGCAGCATTTAGTGATTTTTTTCCTATCATTTTGATATGGAGGAATAAGAATTTCCCGCAGTTTTGTAGATGTAGTTGACTGCATTGTGACCTGTGATACTTTGCCCTCCAGTACTCTTAATATAATTGTTTGTATTTTTTATGAGGTTATCAAACTATTTAATGGAATTACCCAGTGGCCTTATTCCTGAATGGCAACTGCCAGCTCAGAGCTCAGCATCATAAACATACAATTAGAATTTCCCTCTCCTATCATTTTGAGATTTACCTGCACTGAACTTTTCTGCCATTTTGTGTTTCAGTCACTCGGTGGTAAGGGCCATCTACATTTCTGCAGTCAGCTGGCATCTTTCTTACCTGGCATAACTTGGTATTGTTTAACAAACACTGACAGCCCCCACGCATAGGGGAACGGTGTGGTCCCAAGCAGAGATTCAATGACCCCACAACATTAAAGCTAAGAAGGTATTCTTACCCTTTGTTTTCTAGCCATTTGGCTACATGAAGACCTTTCCTCTTGTCCACGTTAGTTTGCTTCTTTAAGAGCCTCTAACAGTAAACCTTGCTAGATGCATTTTGGAGTTGAAAGTAGATTATATCAAATATATCTTTTTTGGCCATATGTTTATTAAAAGTATAATCAGAGAATTCAAGTAACTTCATGAGACTTGACCCCTCTGTGAAGGCTGTGTTGATATTTCCAACTGGTAACTGTTTATTTTTCTCCCTTCATGAGTTCCTACCATCTTGTCCTGTCCAGTTATTCTTGCTCTTTCTTGTTTTACTCCATAACCAGTTCTATTCATACTTTGAGTTGAGACAGATCTTCCATGTGCTTACCAAATGTTCTGCCAAATGTTCTGGTACTAGTGACCAGTGTGCCTTTTTTTTTTTTTTTTTTTTTTTCCCCCCTCTAAAGCAAATTAAGTTAGAAAAGGCACTTAGTTTTAGTCTTCCTTCCTTCCTTCCTTCCTTCCTTCCTTCCTTCCTTCCTTCCTTCCTTCCTTCCTTCCTTCCTTCCTTCCTTCCTTCCTTCCTTCCTTCCTTCCTTCCTTCCTTCCTTCCTTCCTTCCTTCCTTCCTTCCTTCTCTCGTTCTTTCATTCTTTCTTCTCCTTCTCCTTCTCCTTCTCCTTCTCCTTCTCCTTCTCCTTCTCCTTCTCCTTCTCCTTCTCCTTCTCCTTCTCCTTCTCCTTCTCCTTCTCCTTCTCCTTCTCCTTCTCCTTCTCCTTCTCCTCCTCCTCCTCCTCCTCTTCCTCCTCCTCATATTTCTGTTGTAGATTCACCCTCTATTGTCCCTGCAAGTCTGATGTATTTCTTGCTCTTACTGTGTTTGAAAATTAATAATGCTTTTATTCCTTACTCTGGTTCAGTTCCAGTTATTTGGATTCTCTTCTCTTCTTACCTGAACTCTGACAAAGTTTTGCAGCTATCAGTTCAATTACTGTTATTTGTGGAGATATCCGCATTTGATTCTTTTCTCATTTGCAACAGGTCAAGCTAAGAACAAGACTAAAATCACTAGAGTTTGTCAGTGATACTTCTGAAGGAAAAGAAGAGCTAGAAACTGTGAATTTGCCAAAGGATTTCTGTGGCGTCTAATGAGAAAATCCCACATCTGTTGGTCTAGCAAAACCAGGACGTGGTCCTACATCAGTCTCCAGACATACTGTTCCTTTACATGAGATACATAAAATTTCAGCCTAATATCCTTTTAGATCCCCATTTAGAATATAACAAATATTTACCACATGTTCAAGGCTACAGTGTAAGTCTTGTGTCTCTAAGACTTTGTACTCCAATCCTCACTTGGGCCCCATGAAGACATGTGGGGGATCCATGCACTCTTTTACAAAGTCTGTGATTCAAATGCTCATGTGTCCTAACCGGAGCCCAGTCAAGTCTGTTCTTCTAGACCCAGAATTTTAGGAAAAAAATGTCCTTTGCATTCTTTATCTTTTAGTTTTTTTTTTTTTTTTTTTTTCCCCCCACTAAGATTGCCCAGATGATTTCCAAAACATGAGATACAAAATTATTGAAGTTTTAGGCTTGTAATTCATGCTTTTAGCTAGGAATACTGAAAAGAATAATTTTAATGGAAACAAAGCAAACATATCTGGATACATCAGATAAAGTAGGTAGCAAAATGTCTTCAGGCAATACTGGCATTTCAGGCATTCACTTTGGATGGCCTATCCATGAACATAATACTGAACTGGCTACCCTGGTTTGAAAGGCTGAGGCACGTGTCCTTTGCCTCTAGGCTTTTACTGCAAGCTCAGCAGTTGGACAGAGTATGTTACGTTTAGAATAACAAAACTGAAGGATTTGAGGTGCATAATGTAAAACCTTTTTGTTCTCTATCTCGCTTCTCAGACCTCTGGTACTATTCCATCTGTTCTGGATCACAGATGAAATCATTTAAATGCAGAAAAAGTGAGAATATAATATATGCTGTGTGAATATAAACAGACTTCAGAAATCAGATTTATGAAACTCCTCAAGTCCTAATTTATCACTTGCAAAATTTACAATTAATGAGGCTAAACAAGCAAAATTTGATTTCTTTTGCAATAATGAAAGCAGATTGCCTTTGAGCAGACTGGTTTCCCAGATCATCTTGGATGATTGACAGTGATGTTTGAGTGAATGTTGATATTTGAACTACAGTGAAATAAATCAACAGAAGTCTTTCTCCCCATTTTTAAGCTAATTTGGGAAAATTTTGCCCCCATGTTACAGAAAAAAGTGGGTGTAGGTGGGATATAAGTAAAGGATACTTATGACTTCATTAAAATGTAATAATGTAAATTTCTAGGAACAATAATTGTCATACATAATTCTACTAATGTAGTATCTACTTACAACATAAGTTGCTTTTGATAAAATTCTTCATAATTATATGCCTATGCAGAAAGTGATGTATTTAATCTCACAGCCCCAAGGAGATGCATCTTTGTCTCTTTGCATGAGCATTTTGGAGATGCATTACCTCAACTGTATAGCCTGGAATTCTTCACCATTTCTTCACCAAAACACAAATGAGACCTTTCATATTTATATTATTTACCTGACAAGTACAGGATTATCTTCTTACCCAAAGGATTCTAGTTGTGACCTTGGGCTGTGTAGGTTGCTGGAGCCTTATTCTTTATGCAGCGGAAGTCCCATTACATTTTCTCACCAACCAGAAGAACCATGTGAATCATAATTGCTCAGAACAGTTGGGATGCAGTTCATGACAGGTTAGTCAGTTCCTGCTATGAAAAAGAGGCCCCATTTTTGATGTAGCTCCACATGTTAGAACCCTGTTTAGAAATGCCAGAGAAGTAACTGTGGAACCACAGTGTATTACTACCTTTGGCAAAGGGAGAAGGGCTAGAGGTTTGATTATTTGGAGAGTAAGATGCATTGCACAGAATAGTTAAAACTTCTAGTTTAACCCAGCTGGTTCTCTCACTCCTGTTGAACTAGGATGGGGGAAGAATAAAAAAAGGTAAAAGTGCAAGAAGTCGTGGGTTGGGATAGGGAAAATTTAATAAGAAAGAAAGAAAAAAGAAAAAAAAAAGCAAAGAAAAAACAACAACAAAAAAGAGATGTATGACAACCGCTCACCACCAGCCAACCAATGCCCAGGGAGTCCTCGAGCAGCAGCAGCCTCCCCTGGCCAACTCCCCCCAGTTTTAATGACAAGCATGACACCACCTGGCATGGGGTGTCCCTCTGGTCAGCCTGGTTCAGCCGTGCTGGTTCTGTCCCCTCCCATCTCCCTGTGCACCTCCAGCCTCTATGCTGGCAGGGCAGCACGAGAAGCAGAGAAGTCCTTGGCTCTGTGTAAGCACTGCTCTGCGACAACTAAAATACAGGTGTGCAATCAACATTATTTTCATCACAAATCCAGAACACAGCACCATATCAATTACTACGAAGAAAATAAACTCTATCCCAGCCCAAACCAGGACAGATAGATACAACGGTGGTCATCCTAAACGCTCACATGGTAGAAAGAAAGGTTTTGTGGGAAGGAGAGCTGTTTTACTATGGAATAATTTCTAAAAGGAATGAGAAGAACATGGAGATCTTCAATATTAATAATTGGCATGCTACAAAATGTACTGAAACTGTAAATAAGAAAATGTAAATACAATTGTATAGTTGTTAGGAGGTAAAATTTGTCTTCCATTTAGTGTTCTTCGTCTCTGACTTCAGTGATTCTTGCCCAAGTTATTATTCTTCCTGTTATTCATGACCTAAGGATTGGTTCAGAAATTGAAAATAGGTCACATCAAGATGGAAGATGAGGAGAAATCGATGGCAATATGAGGACAAGATTTTTATTTTAAAAAATGGGTAAAGCTTGTTCCAATCTTATTTGACTGTTAACAGATGGGAATGCACTCCCATTCTTGGCAAATTATTTTAGTAGGCTCTCTGAGCAAATGCATATGGGGGCGGAAGTTATGATGCAGTTCTAAAGTAGAAAAATCACTTTTAACTGAAGCTTTATATATCTTAAGCTATTATGAGCAGCTGTGAAAACATGTATTTATTTTGACTATTTGCCTTAAAATTTGTAACTTGAATGAGAAATCACAGGGTGTTCCCTTTCTATTTCCTTTTTTTAAGGATTTGTGCACAGAGCTTCTCTACACCTGTGGATTCCAGAGCTATAAGTAATGCAATTAAAGCGTGATCTAAATTTCACTGAAATCAGCAAGTGGCTTTCTATTGGCTTTACGGGGCTTTCTGGTGGGCCTTCTCGAGCTTTGGTTCAAACAAGATGCATTACTGCTTTTACTTCTGTGTGAAAAAAATGTCCATTTTGAAAGTCTTGCTTAGATTCTGGGGCAAAAAGCTCTGATATGCCTGAGTCCAAGCTGCACATTGCAGAGTTTCAACTCCATCTACTGGGGTTTAAACTGAAGTAGAAAGGAGAGCACGAGGGGCCTAACGTCTGGACTGCAGTGGATTCTAGGAAGATGCTGAGCTCTTGGATTGAACATGCACCCAAACACAGGGTGCCAAGAGAACTTGGTATCCAATCTATTTAACTAGGGAGTTTTGGCAGTAATAGACTAGAGCTTTCTGATTTGGCTCTTGGATTTGGAAACATAAGCTTCCTCCACAATCCCAGTATGATCACTTCTGCATCTTGTTAATGTTGTGTTTCCCTCAGATAGTCTACCATCTGCTTTACCCCCTTTGTTTAGCAGAAGATGAAAAGAGTTGTTTTAAAATCTGAAGTGGGACTACACCTCTTGACTTGCTATAACAGGAATAGTTCATCCTTAGTTCATTTGAGAGTTTAAGTTTTGAGAGCACCTTTCCAGAAAGCACAGCAATTTGAAAATTCAGATCATCAGAAGAAATTCATACCATAAAAAACAACGAACTGCAGACTAAATTTTAATGTTGAGCAGTTCCATGCAGGTGCCTTCACCACTTATGAATAAAAAAAAGGAAAGTTGTCTTCTGCCAGTATTTCCTGGGACCTTACAGGAAGCTCCATGGAATGAAAGCTGATAAATGGAGCTGCTTGGAAACTCTTGCTGTTGCTGGTTGATTGACTCTTTCTAGTGCCGTGAGGTTTCCCTTTGAGTGCTCAGCAACTGTAGGCTTTATTCTGTTCAGCTATAGGCTTTACTCTGTTTTTCTGGTCCTTTTCATGGGGAAGAAAATATCTCTTTTAAAAGAAACACTCTCTGTGGTATCCATGGCTATAAGATGCTAATCTCTCTGATCATAAACCACTGTGAAACACTACTTACATTTTGCCACTCAATAAGAAAAAGTTTATATTGCTTAGCTATGGTTGCTGAGATTAAATCTCCAGCCAGTGGCTCCAAGGGACTCCAAGGAGGTTTGATTATATCCACACAATGTTTACTTTAAGCTCATTAAGTTGCAATTAAAATGGTATCTAGGAAGTTTGTTTGAAAAATTAAATTGCTTTTAAGGTTGCTATGGGCTGTTTCAAAATAATGAAATTTTGCTTTGTAGGATATAGCATCTAGTTTTTAAAGAAATCATATGCTTAAATCACTAAAATGAATCTGATAACATATAATGCTATTCTTTTTTTTTTCAGCAGTAATGAAATATCTTCACATGTATCAGAAAGATTTTTTTTGTGTTTACATGAAATTGTGAAGGCCAACTATTCCACTCTGTTACATCAGTTTTGTTCCAGAAAAAGTCTAGAATTAGAGAGTCACCTTTTCGTTAAGTTATTTTTTCCAGCACTATTTGTGAAGTGCTTAATTCCTACTTAGTCTGCTTGTGCCTCTATTGAAGATTCAAGTTCATGTTTTCCTTGATTAGCAATAAGATTGGTACAAATATGGAGATCCATTTAAGTTGCAAAAGCAGTAGACCTGTATTTACTCAAAAAATGCAGGAATTGCATATTATCGTCTTTAAAACTGTCTTTCATTTAAGTTACTGACAAGATGCAAAATGGAATGAATTAGGGTTGACCATGCTCTCTAAATCCTGACATATCCTGTCTTTCAGTCATAATTTAGGCCACAACTTCAGGCATCTTAATTTCAGAGAATAGGGTGATGGGGCCCAGGTTACCATTCACATTGACACCTTTCCCATATGTAGTTCCCACTTGCACTGAGAGTGGAGTGAGACAGGAGCCTTCTTGCAGATTAAGCTTTCCACACCTTACAGGAGGACCTCACCCCTCAGTGGGGCTGGAGGCTCTCTCCAGCGTGGATTTTTCTCTGGTCCAATCTTACAGGCATTTGCCTGCAACATGGGATCTGAATTCAAGGCTGGGGGGACTTCTACTTCAGCCTTCTTTTTTCTTCAGCACTGCTCTAATTTCTATATCCATTTGTACAAAAAAAACCCCTCTTAGACTCTTGATTTGCTGCCTTTATTACCTCCCTCCCTTCATTGTTCTCCTCTCCTGTCTCTCCCCATCAGTGTCTATCCCCAAATGAGGGTGTTGGAGTCCTTGTGAGTGGCAGCTGGTGGCCATGGACAAAATGGACAAAATTCTGAATATGAAATACTTTGACCCTAGCTGTATCAAGATTCATGATGAACTGTTTTTGGATTATTTTTTTTCCAAATTAAAAACAAAAAAAATCAACAAACAAACAGGAACAGTTAACATACCTCCCATGAAATAACTGAGATGAAAAAGTTACTTCATACCTCCATGACCCATAATTACTTTCAGCACAGTTGTGATAATTTTTTTTTTCTTTTATCAAAATGGCTTCAGTAATAGGAAATATTTTAGTTTTTAAAATGTAATCTGTGAAAGTAGTTTGTCTTGAAGATTAAACGTACTTTGCACATTTATTCCATTACCACAAAGTAGAGAATTTAGTGTTTTGATATGAGGATTAAAATTGGCAAAACACATAAAGCCTTTGGGCTACTGTTGATAACAGTTATGGATAATTTTGGCCACTGGAGGATAACTATAATGTTACCTCTTCCAAATTCTGAATAATGTACTGAAACACTTGCATATGGCTCAGTTGTCCCACACTTTTATTCATTAACATCACAGAATACTCTTAACTCCCTTTTCCAGAAGCATCCTGAATTAGTAATTTTTCAGTGCTTGCAAAACAAATCCCTTTATGAGACTTTACAATTTTCACAGATGTATAATATTAGATAATTTTTGGATGTAAGTGTTTTGTTTTGTCTGAATTGCTTCATGTGTGGTAGAGAAATGACACACAAATGCCCAGTTACATTTTTTATAAAGGAAAGAGTCCACAAGTATCTCAGATTTGGTTCTCCATTTGTTATGAAATTCATGTTTTATGATGTAACAAAATCAATTTCAGGCATTAATTTCAAAAATGTCTTTGATTATTATTATTTTTTTTTCCTGGAGCTTAGTTACTTTTCAAATATAGTATGTTATGGATGTTTAACTGAAATTTCAATACTGTCTCAGAACTTTTTCTGAACAAAAAGACAAGCATTTCTTTTTGCCCAAATTATCTTTCAGTAGGTTTGTAATATCATATCTGAGGGGGCTTATTCTTTTGTAGTGGTATCCTGCTGCACATTTTGATGCATTCAATACTTTTAACCTGAATTTTCAAAGAATGACAGAGTAGAAGACAATATAATTTCTTCTATGCACTCCCTGTCAGGTAGCAGCTTTCCCTGCTGAACAATAGAACATGCCACTTAATAGTTTTATAAAGAGTAATGTTAGTTTTAGTCCCTGTTGGTGTTCATCCTGTTAAAATGAATTAGAAACTTTGCAGAGAATTAGAAGCAAATTAAAAAGAACTCTCTTTAAAAAACTCTCAACTCTTCCTTCCTCACAAAGTACTGTAATCTCACATTCATTTAGACGAGTTGATTATTTCCTAAGCATGGTGCTCCAATAATAAGGTTTCTTCTTTCTTCCACTTTGAAAACTTTTTTCTGTGATGCCTTTCAAAATTACAATTAAACAATAT
Source organism: Aythya fuligula (assembly GCF_009819795.1). Classification (NCBI taxonomy): domain Eukaryota; kingdom Metazoa; phylum Chordata; class Aves; order Anseriformes; family Anatidae; genus Aythya; species Aythya fuligula. Next base: position 188,928,891 of record NC_045559.1, read on the forward strand.
TCTACAGTATTTTTTATTTTTTATTTTTTATTTTTTCAATAATGATTTGCTCTGCTCTTTCATTCAGTCACTATATGCTTGAATACCTATAATTTTTGGAAATATCTACTGGCACTCAGTTTTACATTTTTACCTCTAGGCCTCACATTATGAAGCCAAACAACTTGGGTCATAGTCTATGTATGTAACACTCCACACCCCTCAAACTTTTTAATGCCCTTTGAACTGCATTTATCAATCTACTGTCCCAGAATTTAAATAATAAAGTCAATTGCATCAAGAGAGTCAAGCAGGTTGCTTCTGAAAGGGATGCAAGTGGGGCTTGGCACTCACTGGTGCACAGGAATTGCCCCTGAGCTACGCAGTTCTACCAGGGAGTTCACTGCTTCCCTTCAAAAAGCTTGCATGCAAGGAGGCTTTGTAGGGGTATGTTAGAAACAAATCCTTTCATAATAAGAAGTGCTGTAGGTATTATTTTTGGTGCCCACCCAAACCAGTGTCAGTGGTTCTGGTGTTTCATCAATACTGGCCCAGATGTCTACCTGGGCTTTTGTAGCTCTGAAGTGGGGTGTCTGGAATAGAGGTACATAAGCTGTCCACCACCTTTCTTCCACTTCTCTCTCTCAAATTTGTTACAGCTCTATTGCTGCTTGTTTTCCATTTAATCTCTGGTGTTGTTCATCCTATCTTTTGAACACTCTTCATCTTTGCATCACTTTAAATGCCATTCTAGTTCTACAGTCATCCTGCTCAACCACCTTTCTGTCTCTCAAAATAAACTTTCCAGGTCACTTAAATAAGACATTGCTAACAAGCACTGCATTTTTTATTTATTTATTCATCTTTACAAAAGTGAAGTCTTCAAGTAAGTATAAAAAGATAAATCAGAATGTAAATAAATACACATTCAGTAAATGGCAATTCGTGGCACTGAATGTATGGTACTGAGCTTGCAAATAATTATCCTACAAGTTTCTGAGGCATTAAATTGGTGAAATTTTAGCTGAAGTCCCTTACTTTAAATAGTGACTGATGTAAATCTAACTAACCAGAATCAGGAATTCCCCAGAGCTGATGTCAGCAAGGGGCTTTCAGTAATTTCAGAGAGGAGATAGTTGTAACCTAAAAAAAAATATTTTTACTATGCTTATTATGAGGATTAAGATAAATACTCTTAAAACCTTTTTAAAAATGCAGTTGCAAAGTGTTAACAGCCAAAACTGAAGGAGACCTATGTGAAGTAACAGGAACTCTAAATGCCTTCCTGCCCAAAACCAAACTTGACTCTGATACCTGAAGTACAACTCCCTTGGACTGTTGTCTATGACAGCAGAAGAAAGTCTTTCTTCTTACGCCTTCAAATACACAGATGGCCTGTGTCAATGCAATCACCTTTCTTGCTTAACAGAGAATGGAACAGATGACAGAAGTTAAATTTGAAGTGGAAAGTGCTATGTAAGAAAGTGCGAGAGAGAGAGCTGTTCATTTCTCTCACCTCCAAGTCTGCAATAGCCTCAGTGTGTAAAATACTGATGCCTGAGGTCTGCAGGAGGGCAAGGTGTGACCGGTGGAGGGGCTGGAGGCTATGAAAGGGCAAGCTGGGAGGCACTGACTTCCAAAGGACCTTGATATGTCGCACAGGAAGAGTAGGATAATCTTCAAAATTACAGTAATAGAAATGGAAAAAAAAAAAAAAAAGGGCAGGAGTGCAGTTAGGAAGTAATAGAGAAACATCTTCTGCAGTAATGTAGGAATTCATCACTAAAAGAGGTCTGACTAAATAAAATATTTAAGTTATTAAGAACTGGATGTAATTAGCAGCAATCTTGGGTTCACTATGAGCAACAACTGTATTATGGCCATGAAATACACATATCTGTTCCCATAATGAACAAGGCAAGATGTTTCCATTGGGTATAGTGTCATCAACACGTGCTCCCCTGGAGTGTTGTGCTCTGCTCTGACAGCAATGCTGAAGGAAGTCAGTTGCAGAGGAGCAGATACAGGGGAGGGTTGTTTGCATGATGGAGGGAGTAGAAGGAATCTCCTTTGAGAGAAAATAAAAAGGGCTTGGTTTCTCCTAGTGATCTGGATTTACTGCTTTCTGTAATTTAACTGGATATGGCAGAAAGAAAGGGAGGAAGGAAATGAATGGGTGATATAAATGCTAGAGGAGAAATAGCATTATCTAAATGGTATTGATAGTTTTGGTACAAGACCTAGATTGACCCTGAAAGCTCTCAATCACACAACTGAAGTATTATTTTGTTCCAAATGGGGTCCTTAAGGCATTAATTCACTTTTGCAGTACTGGCAGAGTGGGTGCCACAGGAGAAGAGCAGGAAAGGATGGGGGCAGCAGGAGAGCTGAGGGAAGGCACCAGTGTCTATCTGGGAGGAACTGGTTAAGTTGGGAAACTGGGAGAGCTAATCATACCTTGGCAGGGAACTATGGAGGTAGATAAGGTGGTAGAAGACATCAACTTCTGTAGCTGTAGAAAGCTTTAGTTGTAGGTGGGAGATTTTTGCCTTCATCCTCCTGTGCTCTTCAGGAGAAAGGAAGACCTTGGCCCACCTCACTACTGGGTATTCACAGACCTGCCCCTCTCTCCTCAGCTACCAATCTACTCCTCTCCTCTACTCCTACCCTGTTGAAAGAATTGATTCAAGTGAGAAATGAGAAGAACCTTTTTTTTTTTTTGCCATCATAGAAAGGAAACTCTAGAACAACATTAGTGGAGACAAAATACCTTACAAAATTAAAGGTAAAACTTGTTTACTTCATGACGGTCTTTATGAAACTTTTACTGCAGAGCAAAGCCACACCCAGTGATCCTGTACATCCTTTCTAGTTTTGTATTTCCATAAAACATCCTTTTAAATTCTGTCATTTGTATCCTTAAATACAAGTTTTATGCTCGGAGAAATAAAAACAATGAGAGCTTTGCTAATATCTATATGTATCAGTCGTTTCTACAGAAAAATCACAGGGCATAGGCAGCCCAAGGTGTGCACTGGAAACTAAAACACTTTTCTGAGAAGATCTGAGCTTCTCTGTGGTCTTAAATCTTGCTTTACTACAAATCTAACTTATAGACCCTTTCTGTGTAAGTTTGAGCAGTAATAGAGTAACACAGTTGAATAAAGTGATGCTACCTTGAGCTAAGTTTTCTGTTCATTCTATAGCAAAGGAATGAAGGACTGGCCCCTCACCACATCACTTTTTCTCATCACCAGTTCATTCCAAAATATTGCTATGATATGTATTTGCTTCAGATGAAGAGGTACCAAAAATTCCTTTAAATTCAAATTCCTCTGATTTTCATTACACAAAAACCATGAAGCACTGAAAATTCAGGGTGATTTTGTCCATGAAGGTAAATATTAACTGCATGAAACTGAACAACAGCTATCAGTCAAGCCTGTCATCTTTATCTGCATCATTAAATAAAATGTTTTTTGTCAGAAAGAAGGCTTTGGCTGAGTGGTTATGATTAAAGCTTTTGACATCCATTCTGATGAATAACTACCCCGAATTTTCAAGAGACAGCTCTTTTCTCCTGTCAGACATAATTCTTCCAGAAACAACAAATGTGCTTTGAGTATATACTGTGGAGGGAGGTCAGCTGTGATGTGAAATAGCAAATGCTGCTAATGCTGGACTTGTCTTCCCTCTGTCATGCCAGAAACAGAGGTTTATCATCTACAGACTTCAGAAAAGACTCTTTTAAAGAGGTTTTCAGGTTGTTTTCATAAGGAGGTCTTCTCCTGTCCCCAAGGAAGTTCTCCTACCCCATTTAGAATACCTGTCCAAGTATAATTTAAGCATCCTTTAAGACAGAAGAGCAAAAGCTGCAATGGGTGTTGAAGCATTCAGCCCTTCCTAAGCCAGAAAGCTTTCCACAAGGCAATTGGTGTTGGCAAAAAGTGCAGCCTCCACCCCAAAGCTATTCCTTGCACAGTTAAACAAGCTTTTGGACTCTTTTCCATGCAGCATATACAGTTTCATTTGGAAAGAGAAAATCAAGGTCAATCCATCAAGACCATGATCAATCAGTAGTGGATTTTCAGGCGGGGAGATGTGCTGGGTGGTTACAGTGCAGCACCCCAAAACCACAAACTTCATACCAATGGGGTCAACACATTTGTTTTATTTTACTTTTTTAAAATGAAGAGGGAGGATAAAGGTCATGGAGAGATCCCAGCTCTTCCCTCATGTTTATGAATGCAATCAATAGATCTGCTTTAGATTAAGGAACCAGTCCTTCCCTTCTGCTGTCAGGGATTAATGTCAACATCAATGAAGCCAAGCTTCTCTCTGGAAGAGAAAGTCTCTCCCAGATCAACAACAGAGATGTGAATCAAACCCACGAGTACTTTGAACTCCAGTGACACTTTTTACCTTTCATTCTTTGAACACTGGAGAAAAACAATCTGATTGTGTGCTGTACATCAAGGAACACATATTTAGATACATATAGACATGTTGTGTGGCCAGTATGGAACTGGGTTGCAAAGGGGGAGAGCATCCATATCACATATTCAGGTCGATGTGAAAAAATAGCACTCAACACCTCCAAAGAAATCAAGTCCAAGTTATTTTAAACTGAGCACTTCTCTACACGAATGAAGTTCATGAGAATTAGTGGTTAGCCTGAAAATGTGTATGTCAGTAATTTTCCCATGCGCAGACTGAAGCTAATAAAGGTTTTGAAATACCAGGAACATTATAGTCAGTCTAGGAATGTAGCTGGTTCTTTCTCCTTGTCTTTGTTTTCTATATCTCTTGTGGGCATAACCTTTAATCAATCCCCATGAGGGGATGTAAATATGAGGGTAGTTCCAAGAAGGTGTTTTTTCAAGGTATCTTTGTACATCTTAACAGGAGACATACTGAGTAGGAAATGTCTGTGGTTTTAGCGTAGGTGTCAGCATAACACGTGTACACTCACATGACAAGTGCCAGTCCTGTGCTGGATTTTTCTGCTGAACAGTAGAGTTTGCATTTATATTGCTGAAGGAAAAATTACAGTGGACAACACAGGCAGTGACCAGCATTCAGGCCTGTCAAGATTAGCCTTTGAAAAAGAAAGCCAACCACCTGTTTTCTCACATTGCCAGGAGCACAGTAGGAGGTTGGAAGTAGGTGCTCCCCATGTCCTGCAAAAGGTATCTAGAATAAGTGGGAACAAATATATACAAGTCTTTGAGAGCAGCTTGTGCTGCTGTATGGCAGAATCTGCTGTTGCCTGTGGTTAGACCGTAAAAGCAAAAAGATGCCTATTTGTTTGAGTAGCTGCAGAAGTACTAAAACACAGCCACAAAAACATCCTTTATCTGTTTGAACAGCAAAGACTGTTCCAAAGGGCAATAGTCATGACACCAGATCTCATAAACCTTGCTCTCAATCTGTGCTCTCTGGCTCAGCCATGAATATTAGTGCTGAGCACTACAGGAGCCACAGCCACAGTCCGGCACTCTGCTGATTATTTGTACTCTAGGGTCTCACCTGCACCTGACGTTCAGCTGGTGGGACAGCAGTACTGAAATACAAGTCACACAGTGATGGCTTACCTGACAGAGTCATAGTTATACCAGGGGCTGCAAAGCCAGGGTAGATATGCCTCCAGACAAGAGATGAGTTACAGATATGTGTGACCTCCATTCATGGAGCTGCCAGTTTTCAAAAATCTGTGTTTTTTTTTTTTTTGTCCTGACTGGGACATGTGCAGCATGTGGTTCCTTCCCGTTGAGCATTAATGCCCCATTGGACAGCATTAGCCTCTTTCATCTCAACAAACATGAATATCAGTGGATATGATGAAGCACACACAGGGCAAAGCCCGTCCCCTCCCTCCCTGCTGATTCTGCCATCCCTGGAGAACTGTGCCCCATCTCACACGCAGCCATCCAGGCGCGGGCTGTCCCGCTTTCTGGGGCTGTGGTTGCTCTCGTGTAATTCTGCATAGGCATCTTTTTCTGGCACAGAGCATTTTGAAGCTTGTTTTACATTAACTTGCACCATGCTCCTTCAATCAGCAGTGTGCAAGACAAAGAAACATATGGGCCTTTATCGTTGTCATCAATGTAATGATGATTACCCAAGGAAAAAGGGAAGATGGTTAAGAGCAAAATCTACATGACAAGATTCTTATATTAACGTGCCATTCTAATCAAGTAATCTGGTTTAAGTAATTGCATTATGATTACTCTGAAGGTATTCATTTTAAGATCCAGAAGTCTAAATTTATGTAAGACTGAAGCCCTATAGCATCTGTGTTATTACTGCAATACATATCTTGCTGTACGGACTAGGTGTAGGAAGTTTCTTTCTAGGGTATTTGTTTTGCAGTGAAAGCAGGTTTCTTTAGTATGTGTAAATAGCTTAAATCAATCCCTTCTTGTAAATTATGAATTGTCTTTACTTCCTTTTAGATTTCAAAGACAGATGTATTTAACTCTCTGTGTCAAATTTCTCTAATTTCTTCTGTGTGAAAAGGAAGATAAGTTTTTAGAAATAACTTCTATGCAAATCTGCAACAATTAATGATAATCAATATTTTGCCTAATGTATCAATATCTTGTAAATCATAAAGATTAGCTAATGACTTTTCCTTTTATGGTTACACGATATGCAATGCAACATTGTGCAATGGCTGAATAAATTTAATTTAGTGTTGCTCCACTGTTTTTGAAATACTTATTTACTAGCAGTTTGTCATGCATTTCTAATATGACAGTCATAGTAAATTTAGACTGTTTTGTTCTGTTACTATCTCATCTAATTAGTTTAAGCATACAGCAACGAACAGAACCCGCAGTTAGTAGGACAATCAAAAAGCAGTTCTGGGTTCACAGCTGCATACTTAATTTCATTTATTGCTGCAAAAATGCACATATGGCTCATCTGCCTTTACCAATTTATGTCAGATGGATTATTTGAAAAGTACTTTCCTTGTAATTTTACTCTGTTTCATCTGAGACCTCGTCTTCAGGTACAGCTAGCCAGCTTGATCTCCTGAGAGCTTCAGGCTGCCCTCATTCCCAGTGAAATGTCTTTCAAGAAGTATTTGGTGTGATATAAGGTCAGACCATAGGTTTGGTGCTCCTGCTGAGCTTACATGAACCATTTCCCTGGCTTGTATGCAGGGGCTCTTCCCTAGCTGCCACCCCTCTCGCTGTGATCCTCTGCAGTGGCTGTCTCCAGGAATACCTGCATCTCTGTCTCTTTAGTCTCCAACTCCCTGCTGGCCTTTTTTTTTTTTTTTTTTTTTTTTTTTAATTCCCAAACTCTGCTATTTTCCTCTGTATCTGTGTATTTACTTCAGTAGAACTTTTTGGACACAGCTTACATATAAAATGTTAGACAAAATAAGTCTTTATTGCATGAAGTTTGGGCTTGCTTTGCATCCACAGCTGGTAGTAATAGAAAAACTGAAACATTATCAAGTTTATTGTGATACAGCTTGAATAAAGAGCTGTGATTTCATATAGACTCTCCATGTTTTTTTAATAGAAAGCTCTAACATGTCTTTCTGTGCAATTTCATTAAAAAAGCACATGCTTCAGTTTTGTTTGGCAGGAAACAATGGGCACTAACAACCCAGTGACCAGCATTTGGCAAGTACCATGTCCAGAACACGTATTTGCTGGGTAAACAAGCTATATGGAGTTAGGAAACTGCTGATTTGGTGGTGCAAAGACTGTGAATATCTTCTCATGTAGAAAGCATGTGGTGCCTTTCTCATAAACCCTACAGGTAGAGTATGTGTCATTCTTTAATGCTGCTACGGGGAAAATTGCAAAATGGAAAAAATACTAATAAGCTTTTCCAGACGGCAGTATAAAAATATTATTGCTTCTGCTACCATGTCTGCTATTTATTATATCTCCCGTTACGCAAGCATGGCTTAACTGTATCATAAGTTTCCCTTAGTTCAATTCTACTGGAAATTCCTAGAATGGAAATATGAAGGTTTTCTAAGCAAGCTTGAGAGTATGCTGCATTTTCATAATTTTGTTTTAAATTTTAGGATTTTTTGAGACTGTTTATCAGTTTCTGAGATTGGAAAGTAACTTTTTTAGTTTGATTTCAATTCACATATTTGTTATTTTCCAGTTTTGACATCAACTGTGTAGAAGGGAAGGAAGGGAAAGGGGAGAAAGGAAAGGAAAGAAAGGGAATAGGAAGGGAAGGGACTAGGAAGGGAAGGGACTAGGAAGGGAAGGGAAGGGAAGGGAAGGGAAGGGAAGGGAAGGGAAGGGAAGGGAAGGGAAGGGAAGGGAAGGGAAGGGAAGGGAAGGGAAGGGAAGGGAAGGGAAGGGAAGGGAAGGGAAAAACATAAAACATACAAAGCATCGAAAGGCAGAGACACTGTTTTAAAGTCTGCTTTAGTTAAGCCGTTGAACTCAACTCTTATTGGTATGCCAAGATGTGATGATGCCATTATGTATTCTGTGGACCACTAATGTGTAAGTGCTTTGGAAGATGGTTTCTCAATGCTCAGTCAGGGGTAAATAAGGGAAAAGAGACTTACCCTGGGTAGTCACGTTTAAAACCATTGCAGAAGACTGATGCCCAGGAGGTGCCCTGTGAGGGATTCAAGAGGAAGCAGAGAAGCCTAGGCAGTCTGTAGGGTGGATCCAGCCTGCCGTAGAAATTGTTGCTATTGTCTGAGCCTGCAGCCTCCTGCTAGACTTCCCAGGAGCCCCTCAGTCATCTTTCTAGTACCTGGAAGTACCTGTTCACTGGGTGTCCCAAATGGAGCTGTGCCCTGCTGCATGATAGGTCCACATACACATCCACGTTAAGTGCTGTGAACATATTACAGCTGTAAATGGTGGCCTAACCGTGCTAAGAATTCCTCCCATAACAAGACACTGACCCAGTCCAGAGAAGTAGCATCAGTTTGCTGGAAACAATACGAATCAAATTAATTCTGTGGAAAATCTGTGAAACCCTATAGACAGATTTTGGGGTCACATCAAATAATTAAGCTTGATTATTATTTTTTTCCTTAGAGTCTTTTTATTACTGGGAAAAGACTTTGCTCGATGGATATGGAGTGGGAACAGCTAAGCAGGAACTAAATTTAGGCTAACTATGTGCTGTTTAAGAAGGTTAAAATCTGAGTTACCATTTTGCCACGCAAAAGGCTCATAAGCTGTGTGGCCTAAGAGGATACAATTTTCTGTTGTTATTAGTTACAGCTAAGTGGAAATTTCATAAAGAGGGAAGTGTTGTGAAGGCGTTGAGGGGTCAGAGACTAGTGCCATGTAGGTCCCCAAGAGGAATGGAGTTGTTGCTTGCACTTCACAGAATGAATCAAAGTGTGCTGGCTGGTAGCCCATCTTCAATCATAGAATCATAGAACCATTAAGATTGAAAAAGACCTTCAAGATTATCTGGTCCAACCATCACCCTATTACCAATATCACCCACTAAACCATGTCCCTAAAAACCATGTCCAACTTTTCCTTGAACACCCCCAGGGACGGTGACTCCACCACCTCCCTGGGCAACCCGTCCCAGTGCCTGACTGCTCTTTCTGAGAAGAAATGTCTCCTCATTTCCAACCTGAACCTCCCCTGGTGCAACTTGAGGCCATTCCCTCTGGTCCTGTCACTGGTTACCTGTGAGAAGAGGCCGACCCCCAGCTCCCCACAACTTTCAGGTGGTTGTAGAGAGTAATAAAGTTTCCCCTGTGCTTAGAGAAAAAGGTCACTAAGGAAGAGTTTCAGGCCAGCAAAAAGGCCTTTGCTTGTAGGTGTAGTCTTGTAGTCTGTGAGATCAGTGGTTGAAGACTGCAAAGACAGTTCACCTGTTTTAGAGTATCTCTATGACACTGTTGTAAAAATGATATCCTGAGCAAAGTCTGATTATTTTCACCCTCTGGTATCAGTGAATACACGGTATTACAAAAACTGACTGGAATTCTTCTTCCAGATTTATGGGGCTTTGCTTTTCCCAAGGATATGCTGATGTTATAAAGTATTTGGTGTTAATGGTTTTGACTTGAGTCATTACTGAATCTGAGAGCTGGCTCATCTGCATGTTGCTGGCTTGCTTGCTCTTAAACATTATGAATTGCTGGGCTGGATTTTGAGAAAGTTTATGGAAGAACAGCTTCTGGGAATCTAGTCATTGATATATCCCAGGGTAGACGAGTGTCTGGCATTTATAACAATTCTGTTATTCACCAATTCATTATTCTTTAAGGAACTAAGAGATACCTCTAGTTCAGCCACTGTTGACCTTATGGGTGTCTTCAACTTCCCAGGCATTAATTGAGAATGCTGCACTGCTGATACAAACAGGTCTAGAAGATTCCTACAACACTTCGATGATAACTTCTTGGTACAGGTACTAAGGGAGCTGACTAGGAAAGGTGCCCTCCTAGATTTTCTGCTTGTAATCAGAGTGGGTCTTGTGAGTGAAGTGGTGATTGATGGCCATTTTGGCCATGGTGACCATGAAGTAGTCAAGTTTAAAATCTTTGGTAATAGGAGGAAAACTGCCAGCAAAACTTCAACCCTGGGTATTGGGAGAACAGTCTTCAGGTTGCTTGGGGTACTACTTATTAAGGTAGCTTGGGAAACTGCTTTGAAGACATTGGGGTCCCAAAGTGGTCACTTTTTAAATACCACCTCTTAAGAGTACAGGAACAGACAATTCCAATATGTTGAAAGCCAAGCAGGCAGGGCAGAAAGTTGACGTGGCTGAGCAGGGATCTTCTTCTAGAGCTTAGGTGGAAGAAGAAAGTGCATGGCCACTGGAAGTGAGGTTGGGTGACATGGAAGGACTACAGAGATGCTGTTCAGATTTGTAGGGAGAAAATTTGTATGGCCAAAGCTCAGTTAGAGCTGAAGCAGGTCGGTGCTTTGGGGGACAATAAAAAGGGCTTTTAAAAATATGTTAACAGCACAAAGAGGACCAGGGAAAATATTTGTCTATTACTTGATGGGTATAGTCAGCTCACAAATAGGGACATAGATAAAACAGAGATAATAAAGAAAGGCCTTCTTTGCCTCTGTTTAACACTGGTGATGGGCTTGGGGACCTCTGGAGCCCTAAGTTGGAGGACCATGACTGTGGTAATAATAAACTCCCAGCCAACCCTGAACTTATGTAGGATTTGCTGCTCCATCTGGAAGCATATAAGTCTATGGGGCCTTATGGGATTCATCCCAGGGTACTCAGAGAGCTGGCTGATGTCATCATCATGAGACCTCACTCAATTATTTATCAAAGGTCTTGGGAGATCTGGAGAGATCTCAGCTGACTGGAAACTGGCAAGTGTTGTTCCACTTTTTAAGAGGGGCAAGAAAGAAGACCCTGGTAATTTCCGGCCTGTCAATCTCGCTTCAGTGCCTGGTAAAATGATGGAGAAAATTATTCTGGGTGTTATTGAAAAACACCCGAAAGGCAAGGTAGTCTTTGGTTACAGCCAACACAGTTCATGAAGGGAAAGTCCTGTTTAATGAAATCAATTTCCTTTTATGACAATGTTACCCAAATAGCTGAGAATGGGAAGGCAGTTGATGTAATCTTTTTGGATCTCAGCAAAGCTTTCAATACTCTTTCTCACAGTATCTGGTCTACCCGGAATGCATCAGGCTCAGCATGGCTAGCTGCTGGTCGAGGGAAGGGATCGTCCCGCTCTGCTCTGTGCTGATGCGACCTCACCTGAGTGTGGTGCCACCTCTGCTGTGTATGGTTTGGGCACCGCAGTATTAAAAGGACATTAAAACTATTAGTGTCCAAAGGAGGGCTACAAAGATGGTGAAAGGTCTAGATGGGAACACGTATGAGGAGCAGCTGAGGTCCCTGGGTTTGCTCAGCCCCGAGCAGAGCAGGCTGAGGGGAGGCCTCATGGCGGCCTGCAGCTCCCTCACGAGGGGAGCGGAGGGGCAGGCGCTGAGCTCTGCTCTCTGGGGACAGCGACAGGACCCGAGGGGACGGCATGGAGCTGGGACAGGGGAGGGTGAGGCTGGGGGTTAGGGAAAGGGTCTGCACCCAGAGGGTGCTTGGGCACTGGGACAGGCTGCCCAGGGCAGTGGTCATGGTGCTGAGCCTGCTGGAGTTCAAGAAGCATTTGGACAATGCTTTCTGACAACTGGTCTGACTTTTAGGTGCTCCTGTGTGGAGCCAGCAATTAGACTTGATGATCGTTATGGGTCCTTCCCAACTCAGGATATTCTGTCATTCTATGCTTCTGTGTTACATCCTTTGATGGATGAAACACCAGCTTAGGTGCCTGAAGGTGAGAGTTTGCATATGTGTTAGAGATCTTAACTGTGCTTGGAATTAATTGAGATCTAGTCATTACAGTCAGTGGAGCTAGTGGGATGCATTGGCTGATCCAAGGCAGCTCTGAATCTTACATCCCACAGCTGTGTCAGACTGTACAAAGCCAGTTTATTGGAAGCCAGCCTCTGCAACATTCAATCCTCATTCTTTGGTGTTTTTTAATCAACTTGGGTCAGATGGAGGAAGACTATTATACACTGAGTAATATTTACAGAGAGCAATGGAAGGGATCCCAGTTCTCTGCTGTGGCAGCACACCTGGATCTCTTATTCAGGGTAGTTTACATCTATCTTAGTAAATGAATCAGGTTAAGTACATTTCTGGGTGCTGCAATTTGACTATTTATATGACTAAGTGGTTAGAGCAGTCCCAAGTGCATTGTGTCCTCCAGTGCAGGAGTCAGCACAAATGAAGGACCATGACTGTTGAATAGTTTGGATGTATGTGAAGAATTAGAATTTAGTTTTGACTTCAGTGTCAGAAACTACAATTCCACACACACTCAATGTATATATATATTTGAGTATATAAAGGTATATATGCACATATACTCATATATGTAGTATCTATGTGTGTGTATGTGTAAATATATAGTCACTGAAAGCACATCACTCAAACCAGCATTTTTTACTGAGTGTTACATGACCAAGAACAGGTCATCGTGTAGATGAGTGCACTGACATTGCTAGTGTTTCTGTCCATAATATACAAGCTGCTTGGGCCTTGCTTTCCTTTGTCCACAACTGCATAGAAAGCAGCAGCAGCTGGACAGACAGAGAGACAGTATGTGAAACACAGAAACAAAGTAAAAAGACTTGCCTTTGAGGAGTGGGAACAACTCCGCCCATGGACTTGTAGTTGCTAACTCCAATCATATGCCTTTTTGATGTGATTAATGGCATATTCTTTAAATGTGCTCTGCAAACTGGTCCAGAATTGGCAAGTGATAAAATGTTATTCAGTGGCTTATCAGGGTCACTGCCAAAATGTAAGACTGTTAAGGCAAAGCAACCCTTGAGATAAATAACTAAATGGCTGTCTGTGCCACTTGGGGAGGATGCGAGCATTTCTTCCTCATCAACTTTGACTTTTCAGAATAAGCTGCCGGCGTGGTACTCACTGAGGCCTTGCTTGAGCTACGACGACAGCACGATGCGGGTTGGTCTCTGCCTGCTCCCAGGCATTTTACGAGAATGATCTGGGACAAGGAAGCCACCTGAGCACCGGCTGTCAGTGCTGCGGTCCTGTTGGCCACGCTAGATGCTGATCTTCACCATGGCAACAGTCAAGTTGTCTCTATTGCTTTCAACCTTTTCATATTCTTGCTGTGCTTTCTCTTGATTTTCTGACACATGCTGTCACTTAGCGATAATAAAGCTGTCAATAGTATCAACAACCTATCTTTTAATATGGCATCAAGAAGTCTGACAAGAGCAAAGGGGGTGCCAGATTTCCAGTGACAAGTTCATTTATTCAAAGAACTCTGAAAATTATTTCTGTTTCTATGATATGCAGATGATGCCCAGCAAGGCCAGTGTCTGCTAGATGGGATGCAGGCTGCAGAATGATTCGGAGTGCAGGAATCCTGTTAGGTAAGTGATTTAGCTACAGATCAGGCTAATAACTAAAAGCTGTTTGCTCAATATCCTGAGGCAGAGCCTGTAGGAATAAGTGGAATTACTATTTATTTGAATAGGCTATGAATCAAGTTTTCAATTCCCAATTCTCAGCAAACAGATAAGCTGTTACAGAAGTGCCAGCACAGCATTGGGCCATCCTGGGAGGATTGATTTCCAGAGGATCCTGGGACCAGTATCATGCTGAAGCATGCAACACAGGGCTTGCTCTAAAGAATACATGTATGTTTTAGATCTGGGATTGATGGCAAGTGGACCTCTTAGGCAATTTATTGAAATGCAGAGCGAGAAACCAGTTTTTAAATGGGCCTTCCAACAAGGCCTTCAGAAACAGTCTTCACATTAAAACTTTAGCTGTAACTTTTTTTAATTTTTATTTTTCATATATTTTTAAAGTTACCAGCAATTTTGGGTCTATCTTTTATCTTTATCAAACACATAAAACACCTGGTATGTAGAGGGGAGAGATCTTTGCTTTCCAAAAGAGAAGCATCTTTAAGATGAGGCATTGAAACCTAGTAGTCACTTAAAAAATATAGAAAAGCATACTTAAGAGATGACACAAAATTTGAAAACATTCTAAATATCAGTTGAAGACTAATGAGGAATTTTTTTCCTGAGGCTGGATTGCAATCATTAGAAAAATCAAGTAGTTATCTGTAATTCTTAGGCAGCCCTCACTGATATTTTAACACTCCTTTGATGAGTTTTCTTTGTCACTAAGGAAGGCAAACACAGTGAACTGTAATGGCTTTCAGCTGAAGTGAAAGGCAAAACATAGACTGCATTTTTAAATGGTGTAAATTTTGCATATTTGTGTAATTTTTTTTTTTTTTTTTCTGGAATCAAGAGGGTACTAGGGCAAGAATAATATGGAAAATGAGGCCATCCACAAACAAATACATGGGGTTATTAAAAAATGCTAGCAATTCTTATGCTTCAATACATAGGCCAATCACAGGATGTAGAAAGACTATTTCATCATCTGATTTCCTCTGAAGCGTTGGGTAATTAATTAAATTGGACCAATTTGTTCCACTGTGTCACCCTCTATGTTCAAGTGACAGAAAAAAAAATTGTGCATAGCAAATCACACATTTAAAAATCAACTTGAGGATTTAAGATAAGTTAATTTCACCTTTTAGTCTCTCCTACCTCTTGTGACTTTCTCACTGAATACCACCTTAACAATGTCCCAAGATTTTCTCCATGACCTGACCCTTCCTAATGTTTTGGTGTCTTGGCTATGGTTACTGCAGGATGTGCAGTGTCTTGGGAGCGCAGCTGAAGATCAAGTAGTACAGCAGCACTGGTCAATCTGGCTTTGGCATCCTGACCTTTCTTTATGCTATATCTGAACAAGGCAGATTTACTGTTTGTTTCTTACTTCTCTTAGTGGCTTTTGACATTCAGAGGACTGTGGGTAGGATATGCAGAAGCATGGCTCAGGCTGTGCTGTCTGACCATGTACATTTTGCAGTATGCTTTTCCTGTCTACTCACCACACCATTATACATGTCCTAACTCTTATCATACCCAAGTCCCAGATGACATTTTTTTGTATGCCTGCTGGCAGGGAAAATGCTATTTTTGTTCCGTTTACAACAATGAAGAGATCTGGCTTCAATTATGTTGGTTTCTGAGGACAATCACAATTAATTTCTCTTTTCACTTTAGATATTCCTTGGGATGAAAGCTGAATTAACTCATTAGTATGAGGGGAAGATGCAGATCCATGCCCTGGTCTCCTCTCAGGACTTTCCTCTCCTGCCAGAGGAAATGCTCCAGCTGGTTATGTACCTTCTCCTGGAAGCCTGACATCACTTTATGTCTCAGAACATATTAGTTTGGTTTTAGAGAACCAGCATTGCTTCTCGTCTGACAAACCATCTATTTCACAGATCCTGTTACTCCTGACTAGTCACAATGAGGTACTGCAAGCTGACAGATTTTCTGCGCCCTTTCTTCTGTTGTCAAAAGCTCACTACATGCAATACATGGGACAATACCAATGTTTTTTCCATGAAAAAGAGAGTTACAGGGGAATTAAAAACAAACAAACAAAAAACCACTAACAAAACCATGGATTTTCAGAAGTGGCTTGCAAGCATATAATCTAAGTCTTCCTGAAGGGTCTGTAAAGATCTAAGATGTATAAAGGTCTAGGACTTTGACATCTGTCTGTTCGATACTTCTGAAAATTGTGCACATTATAACTGTAAGAGAAAATGACCTGACAGGTCTATTGCTATTAGCAATATATTTTGCTTTGTGGTTAGCTGTGTCTTTGTTTTAAGAACTGACTGAAGGCAGAGCCTCAGCAAGAACTCCTCTGAACAAATATGAAGAGCACTGAGGTCCTATAGTCAGTCAAGAAAGGCAATGGTATCGGTCAGTTAAGTAAGGTGCTAAAGGGCTTGAATTCATAGATACTGCCAACATCAGTACTGTGTTGTTCAAAGCACACACTTTAAAATCTTTTATATTCAGCAATAATTCCCAAGGCCATAGTATAGTAGAAAGGAAATTATGAAGTTATGGTGAAAGCTTTGGGTTCTCCTTATGATACCCAGCAACAAAGACAAGACGAGACTTTCAGCAGAGATGGAGAGTAGAAAATAGAGGTGGGGCTTCTGGGAACTGGTATTTAATTTGCTTCTTCAGTATCAGACTTTGTGCCATATATGAGCAAAGTGCTATTAAAAAGTCATTTCTAATTACAGTAACTTATTAAACTTTAATGAAAAATCATGCCTTATTTAACTGCTCCTATGAAGTTTATATTGCATTCATTCAAGGTAATTTTTCTATTGTCTCCTTGATCTGGGAAAAGATCTCTCCCAGACTGCAGGACAGTTAATCTTAAAGAGTAAGAGATCAAAGCATTCCTTTAAATTGCTTTAAATGGATATGAGAAAACAGTGAAGTCTGTTTCTCCTTTTCCTTATTCTTTTAATCTGCCAATTTAAGGACTTTTTGTAGACTATTTTCCAACTGGTAAGTGCCTAAAAATCCAATTATTAATTAGAAAGATCGCTCACATTCATTGTGAGGAGAATACACCTCTGTATTGGATATATTCTGTTGGGTTCATCTCAGCTATCGCTTTGTATGACAGATCTTTGAATTTACCTGGCTATTTTCTCTATAGTTTTCTACAAAAGGTAACGGCACTACAGCAGATGTACCAGATGGGCTTACTTGGGAGAGTTCCTACTTCAAAACACAAGTGGCTCTGTAAGATCCCGGATCCTGGTTTCCTGGGATCTTGACTTAGACATGGTCTTTAGAGCAAGAAGGATGAACTGGTGCAAAAGTAAACAGATTTCTAGCTGGTTTCCATTGGAACAGATATGAAATCCAGCCATCTTTGGGGACGTTTTACTTTCAACAAACTGACAAAATCTGAAGAAAAGTTGTTCCATCAGGACTCTTTATGTGCAGCTTTAATGACATGAATGGAATGGAATTCAGGAGATTTAGATTCAGTTCCCAGCTTTGTGATTATGAGATTGGATGAGTAACTTCACCCATGTCTTTTGTTGATTCTCCTGTTCTTTATCTGTGCTGTCAGACAGGGTGTCCTCTCTTTGGTGATTTCCTCCACTATACTTGCATGCATGGGGTTCCATCCCAGTAAAACCAGTAATAATATTCATTTATTAAGCCAGTCTGCTGCTGTGTTGTATCATTTGTTTTGCAGGCTGATAAATACTTCTCTATTTCACACCTAATCAAGTATTCATTTAAAATAAACTTCATTGCAATTCAATACATTATTTCTTCATTTAAGAAAAGCTATCTTTTTATCCTATCACCACTGCAGTTGTCTGAAAACTTAGTGTAAACTTGCTCTTCCTGCAGCGACATGTACATTTGCATCAGCAATACTATAGTACCTAACGGTAATTATGCATCCTCTACAGATTTAAAATACTGCCAAACTCTACATTTTTGGGGGGATTTCTTTTCTGATCAGTTCTGGTGAGGCACATGGTGTCCAGTGCTGGGCTCTTCAGCCCATGTTTCTCCCTCAGAGACACATAAACATATTGTAGGTGAGTTTAGCAAAGGGCCGTAAGGGTGACTAAGGGACTAGAGTGTCTCTCATATGAGAGAGGCTGAGAGAGATAGTACTGTTCAGCCTGGAGAAGAGGAAGCTCAAAGAGGGTCTTATCCATATCATAGAATCAATCATAGGATCATAGAATAGTTTGGGGTGGAAGGGACCTTAAAGCTCATCTAACTCCAACCCCCCTGCCATGAGACACCTCCCACCAGACCAGGTTGCCCAAAGCCCCATCCAGCCTGGCCTTGAATATAAATAAATACCTCACTGGGGGAGCAAAGAAGACAAAGCCACACTCTTCTCAAGTGGTGAGAAGAGTCAGCACTACTTCTTTATTTGTAGTTAAGAATCTCTGCTTACAGTTATGTTGTGAAGCCAACAAGAGACCTGTTAGAGATGGCCTTCCCCTACTTGAGGAGACACCATTAAACATAACCTCTGACTGTAAGACCTGCTGCTGGTGTAACCACCGTGCCTGGGAGATAATAATTATTATGAATACTTTCTATTTTTTCACTTACTTTGTACATAATTACTTCACTAAAATAGTCTGATTCTGTCTTTTCACATGTGGATCTCACTGCTTTCTTCCACTACTTTGCAGTGGAATACTTGTACTTACCAGTATGGATTCAGTGGGGCTTTGCCCTACATGTATGAAAGGAAAGATAGGCCTTCGTTCTGAACTTCCAGCAATGCTCATGAAAATGTTATTATGTAAACTTCAAGAGGTACTTAATTCCTCTTCAGGAGTAAAAAAATAACTGCTTTATTCCATATATGTAAATCTCATGTCAGTAATGGGGGCTTTCAGTCACACAAGGGAAACTTGAGGTATATTCTGCCACCAGGAGATGACGAGTCTTCATTTTCACAATAAAATGCAGCCTGTTGCAAGATGAAATGCTTCTGAGACTTTTTAGAATGAAACAATGATTTATTCTGGATTCTGTTCAGCACCAGACATATGCATTTCTAACATCCCATTCAGGCTCTCAAATAAACTTAATGAATGAGTAGGTTTTCTGTAGCTTTGGTCACAGGGATATATTTTGTCCTGTCAGACTGTCCTGCAGCTCAGATTTGTTCCTGAATCATTCCTATATATATCAGCAGAAGTGATTTCTCTTCATGGATTTATGCAGATCCTCACTGTTAATACCACAGGCGCCTCATAGGTGAGGATGTGCCCTTTGGACATTGTCTTTGTTCATGCCCCTTTGATCCTCTCTCTGTGTGAAAATGCATGTACTTACCTGTGTATATATTTTCTAAGTCCAAAACTGCAAGACAGACCCATAGTTGCAAAGCAAAGGAAGGTTAAACTGATATTGATAGCAATTTCTACAATCTGGTCCAACCCATTTCTCCAAGAGAGTGTCTTTCTGCCCCCTCAGACAGCCCTGTGGGCAGCAGGGACTCCAAGTAAATGTACGAAGCTGTCCGATGGATCCACACCTTTGCTCGCTGCTTCTAATGGCAGCCTGGAGGTCAGAGTAGATACACCGTCTGTTGCTTCATCTTGTTTCTACTGAAGCCAAAACCAAATTTATTTTGATATCAATGATTATTCCATTACCTGTGTTGCAGCCTGTGAACCTATGCAAACTGTCTGGGTTTACCCAGAAAAACTCTCTGACATCTATAATATATAAATTGTAAAGCCAGAAAGGGCCATCCTCTTCATTATGCCACCTTTTCATAATGCAAGTCATAAGATTTTGCTGATTTTATGTGTGATTGATATACAGAACCATTTCTGGAAAAAAAAAAAAAAAATCCCAATTTTTAAGTATCTATAGATGTGGACCACACTGTAACCCCTAGGGAGCTTTTTCTATGGTTAATTGCTCCTGCATTTAACTTCAACTTCTACCTACTGACTCTCATTACATTTTTTTTTTCATTATACTGAAGAAACTGTCAAAGAAGAAACTGTCAAAGAACCTTATTATGAAATTTCATATTAAAAATGTTGCTGAAGACTATCTAAGATGCCCTTCTTGGTAAATTGATAGATTATGCTTTCTACTGATTTGACAGCCTTTAGTCCAGACAATACATGCCATATTGACATTGTGTGATTACATTTTGTTTAAAATATCGTGGAGTCTCAAGTCAACTTGCTTACATAAGTCTGCTGTTATTACATCAACACCACTCTTTTTATCATCCAAATATATAATCCAGTGAAAAAAACAAATTCAGCTGTTTCATCAAATCTGTTTTCTATAAATCCACATTGATGTGTAGATTGCACTAACTTCTGTCATTCTGTATTAACTGAGTATATGTCATGTGCTTTTTTATTTTTCTGGGGATCAATGTCAAGCTGACAAGCTTGTGAGTGCACAGGCCATATTAACACAACTCTATTTCTCTGAATGTCAAGATGTCATATAAAAACAACAAAACAACCAGGCCTTGATATGTCCACATTTCTTAAGGACCAAATCGAAAACCTCAGCATGAATGATCCAGAAAACTCCTGGGCTGGCTCCTTCAAACTCTCATGTGATATTTATGAAGATATGCTTAAATAAATGTTTAACTTTAATAAATGGTGATTGACATTGCCTCTTGTTGTTCTTGAAATGAAATTACTTTGTCATCATTTGTTATTAATACTTTTTTTTTCTTTCCCCAGTGAAGAACAACAGCATTTATTGAAAACTTCTGCCTAGTTTTTGTAATTACCTAGGACTAACATTTATATACTGTATAGGGATTTAATTATTTTTAAAGTTTCTGTTATTTCTAAGATATGTAAGAGCAGATTTTTCGTAATTCTGAAGCTCATGTAAGTCTTGGTGGCTTTGATTTCCTTTTTAATTTTCTTAAATTTCTACCTTAAAATGTGAATATGCTTATTTGCATTACTCCTATTTTCCCTGCTTGAATTTCTTTAAGCCAGCCAGCTAACCAGTCAAACTGTACTTTTAATTAGGGCACTGCGGCCATTTGGGCATCTGAGGAAGTGTTCTGAACTCCTCTCAATGCTCATTCATCTGTTTCTACTTATTTTTCCTTAATAACCATAGTGCATAACAGCTTCTGGCTTTATGAAACCACAAAGCATTTTCAAGAGGCCAAGTTTAGTGGTCAAGACTATAAGAACAATAATCAATGCACAAGCACTTTTTCTGGAGCAGCCACTCCAACTGGAGCAACCTTTTCTATAATCAGCTTTATTTTCTGTGTCAAGATAAAGCCTAACATAGATTTTTTTCCACATTTTCCATGAGTTAGGAAGCTGAAATACATATTTTTAGAAATCTTCAGCATCACTTAGTACCAGCAGCATAAAAAACTGAGCATATGTCTTTCAAATCAAAGGCACCATCAGAGCATTTTTATTCTCACCATATAAATTATAATATTTTAAGAGCTGTATGTAGCAGGTATCAGCTACTGTCCTCCTATATATCTTTTATATAGTAGAATATGAGTTTTTAATTGAAAGTTTTTTGCTTCTGAGCCTTCAGAGCTATGAAGACAGATAATGCCATTTTTGGGCACACCAACTATAATACTGATTCTGTAGATGTTTGCATCTGCTCTAGTGATGTTTATCTTGGTCCTTTTGTAGCCAGCAAACAGGCACATTCAGGCCATGATATTTTCATCCTAAACTTGAAGTGAGTCAGAAGAGTTGTGCCTATAAAGCGTCTGTGTCTGTGTGCCCTTGGCCACCAAGGGAGCTGAATTTGACAGTGAGGAATCTCAATGAGGTTGTCATTCCCTGTTTGGAGGGCTTGGTCCTTCCCGCCTAGAAGGGTTTTGCGTATAACGCAGGTGCCTACCGTGGAAATTACGCTGGTCTAGCTGAGCCATACTAGGAGGGACTTGCACCGATTTAACCTTACCAAGGTAGTTAAAGCACTGTAATTTCTGGACCTGGGCACATGATAAAATCCAGGATTCTCTAACTACATCATCATGGCCTGGTCTTTATTGGAGTTTTAGTTGCTGGATTTTTAGGCTATGTCATCATGCTAAATAAGATGGGCTTTTGCTTTAGAAGATGTTAATTAACAAAGGCGGTCTACCATCATGGAGGCAAATCATCAGACCCTACCCTTCTTTCTGAGAAAAGGACTGTTTTTAACTAGATCTGGTTAATTAATGCCATCTGAAGTTCCTGTAAGGAGGGGGCAGTCTGCAGGTTTTATTGTCTAGTCATGCTGGGACAGACTCAGCCACTTCTGATCATCCTAATGGTAAAGGCCATTGCTTCGCCAGGAGATGTCCCCAGGTGCAGCTGGTTTGCAGCTGGGATGTGTCTGCTTTCTCCACGAGAAAAATCAACAAGCATCTGTCACGGTCACCAGGAAAAACAACGTCGTGTGTATAAGGTGTCACTAGTCTGTGTTACTGACACAGAGTGCACATTAACAGACAGGTGATCACTGACTTTCATAGGCTTTAAAGTTAACAGTTTTTGAGCACTGTAAGGTTTGAGCAAGAGCTTAAAATCTGCATCTTGACTTGCCATTATTAAGAGGTTTTGAGTGAGGTTGTTTTCTTTGTTTCTGAGTATTAAATCTGCAAGAGACACACAGTGCCTTTTGCTCAATGCACCATGTGGTGCAGTTAGAAACTGTGCTGTTTTCATATCCATTACTTTTATCACTCTCCTTCTGCTCGGATTGACTATCGAGAGGTACAAGGCTGTGATTTTATTTCCTGAGTCACTCCAGCTTTTCCTCAAAGAACATTTTCTTTCACTAATCCTTTTGTGCCTGGTGCTTTTCAGTGCACTGTGTGGTTATCTGCAGGGTTCAAAGTGCGCAAATCTGGTGAAAAAGCCCTGCTGTTAATTGTTAAAAACAAACAAACAAACAAAAAAAAACAACCAAAGTTATGGTTAGTCTTAATATTTCAGCTTCCCATATTGGCTGTTATCAGACAATAAAATCCTACTTGTTCCTTTCACCTCCTTTGACAAAGGAGGGCTTTCATGTAACACCCAGAGTGGTAAAAGGGTTACACTTGTCTTCCAAAATCCGCAGTCCTGTAGGTGGAATATTTCTAAATGCTTTGATTTTTACAGAGCAGCACTATGAGATGGCACAGCCTGTTCTTTACACAGTATTTGAGATAATAAATAATTCAGGGAGAGCTCAGGGCCTACAGCTATACTCACTTTCTTAATCCCATTGAAATCAGTGGGGCTGCTGACCGGAGGAAAGCTTGCTTTCTTTGGTAGGCTGTGGTGGCTTTGAACCTGTGAAGGACTGTGTCCTTTGGACTAAATTTTTCCTTACTCCCCTGCTACACTACTCATCCCCGTTTCCAGCTGGCTTCTCTTGATTTGGATCCTTACACCATGGTCCTCATGCCCTGCTCTCTAATTGCTTCCTTATTTCTATTTCCTTCACTCCTTCTCCTTCTTGCCCCAGAGAAACAAATCTCTAACTTGTTTTCCCTTGTTTGGATGGTCAGCCAGATACCTGCCTCACCTTCCCCTGTGCAAGGTGAGGAGCAGAGACAACCTGGCTGATGATGGAGCTGGGAGAGTCGCTTTGGGTGAGCACAACATTGACAGAGACACAGAGCTGGGGCCAAGGGTGGACAAAGATGGGACTGAGTCGAATGAGACACCAAAGCTGTGAACACTTAACTTATAAAACTGGACCCCACAGGTAAATGCTGCTCCTAGCAGCTCAGTTTATGCCCTGAGGAAAAGCATGACACTGTGTACTTGCTGAAGGGCAAAGTCTTCATCTCTGCTTGCTTGTACCTACTGAGTTGTACTGGAGAGGAATGGCAGAGCACGGTGTATAGAAATTAATAATTGTAATGATCCTGAGAACAGAGCTGTATGGACAATCTAGTCATTTTGGTGTTAAAGTAAAGTTATCTTTACCTATTTTCATGGTCAGTTTGGCGGCAGCTGCTGCTATTGTCACAAGAAAACTATGAAGATTAAATCACAAATGTACTGTGGATGAGTAATAACCTTCGTAGTGTCTAGCTCTTCTAATGTCTGAAAGTGCTTTACAGAGGCGGTGACTTAAATCCATTTACAGAGAAGGGGTCTAAGATGCAGGGGAGTGAAGTGACTTTCATTGAGCCACCCAAGCTGCCCAGGAGGAAACCCACATCTCCAGGGTCTCAGCCCAGCATCCCGCCCACATTGTGCTCCCTTACAGTGCATCTTCTTTTATTTGGCAATCTTGGCAGACCTTTTTTTTCCTTTTCTTGTACATTACCATAAACACCGAGCTTTTTCACTACCTTTATTGTTTCCTGTGATGCTTTGGAGTCCAATTAAAACAGAGTTGAAAGTGACTTCTTGTGGCTTTCTGGATCGTTGTCATCACCTCCCTGCTTTCCCAAATGGGAAACTGAAGGAAATGGCTTTAGAAGTCCTATTCTTAGCAGCTATTGAGAAATGTCAGGAACACCACAAAGCTGTCTATGATAACAGCCTTCTTACACCAGCCCACACAGAGAGAAATTTTCAGTACTGTGATTCCTGTGAGAGTGTAGTTGTTTAAAGCAAATATCTCAGCTGGTATGAAACTAACCTGGCCTGTACAAAATGACATTTTACAAAGGTAATAGCTGTAGCTATAAGTGAGGTAATATTGCAACTGAAAGCCTTCATTTTCCTAGAATTCAAGGTTGATGTGGCTGGACAGATAAATTAATAACCTTTTGTTACATAAAGAAGGAAACTATTCTCAATGCAGGTCTACTTGTATTTTATTAGTACTTAGATTTCAAAAAAATAACAGTATTTCAGAAAAATAATATTAAAGCTCATGCAATTGCCACTGATATACACAAGGCATGACAGGAAAAACAATTATTTATTTCCTTAATGAAATCATTTAAGAGATAGAGCTCTCCTGTAGCAAGGGCACAACAGTTTAAGATAGGAAGTGAAAATAAGGATATTATTGGTATCTGTAGGGAGGATTTGAGTTGGATAATTATACTGTTTTGAGTTTGAAATGAGGCAAACAACATTAGCTCCTCTCCTCTCCTCTCCTCTCCTCTCCTCTCCTCTCCTCTCCTCTCCTCTCCTCTCCTCTCCTCTCCTCTCCTCTCCTCTCCTCTCCTCTCCTCTCCTCTCCTCTCCTCTCCTCTCCTCTCCTCTCCTCTCCTCTCCTCTCCTCTCCTCTCCTCTCCTCTCCTCTCCTCTCCTCTCCTCTCCTCTCCTCTCCTCTCCTCTCCTCTCCTCTCCTCTCCTCTTTCCAGAGTGAATTCCTTAATATTTATTGTTATTAGTAGTAGTAGTAGTACTATTATTACTAGTAGTAATAATAGTGTTATTATTATGCATTTTCTGTCCTTTCAGTTTAATTTTATTTTTCAGGCAGTGGTTTAATTCTGGATGTTTGAGAAGATAACACAGATGTACATGGCTGTGGCTCTTTTTGAGGAGACAGTCAAGGAACTGTGGTCTGCCCTTGGAGTAGCAGGCAGAAAAGGCTGGGGACTGTCTTTAATTCCAGTACAAGTTCACTTCATTGTTTAGTGCTGTCTCCTGAGGACGATTTTTTTTTTTTTTCTGCCTGTACAGAGAAGTTTTTCCTCTTACTTTAGTAAGGCTTATTGTGCTGGGGAAATGAAGTGTCAGCCAGAGACTTCATCTAGAAGTAGGTGCATGCTGCAGTGTGCCTTAGGGACCTGCCTGGGATCTTGTTTCAGATTTATTACTCAGGAGAAGCCTAGGAGAGGCAGTGTGGGAGAGTGAGGATAGTTTGATTTGCTTCTTAGACTTAGCATGCCTGAGGATATCTCAGACATGAGCTAACTGGCATCTTCCAAGTCCTGCATGGTTCCTGTCCAATGTATTGCTTATTTAACACAGCTCATTAACAATATTGCTAATATTGTTACAAAAGCTATATTGTAATTCAAGAAGGTTGTATCAAAGCTGTAGAAGCCAGTGGCCAGACCAAAACTTGAGGGGAATGGAAGCTTCTGGCGAACCACAGAAAGTGAAGCCATTTGGGGCCTCCAGCACTTTCTTGTTTTCAGGAAATCAAGTTTTCATTTCTCACAGCAAAACATGACCATATTGAGTTTCTGGAAAGTTGAGAGTGGAATATATTTTAACTTTAGCAGGGAATTTACTATTGGTATCACATGGTTTTCACCATAGAAACTAGAAAAAAATATGAACTGGATGGAAGAAAAAAATGAACAATCATCCTTATCATGAAAATACCTTACATGTGCCAAATAACTTTGTTACTCAGGTAGAGGTAAACAGCTGCTTAAGAGAAGTGTTAGAAGAAGACTTGGCCTCACCATTCTTCTCAGTACAACGCTACATTTGCAGTGTATGGTAGGACTGAAGAGCTTGGCACAGACCTTGTGTATCTGGAAGAGGGTATGTGGAAACACGCTGCAGAGAGCAATGTCAAGCAGCACACTTCAGCTCACTTTAAAGACTTCACATCTCCGATTACTGCAGTGAGTTCAAACCTCAGAGCTGAAAATATTGCTCACACAGTGCTTGGGATCATTTCCTCTGAAAGACGAAATGCAGTGTTCAGGTTCCAGAAATCTCTTGAGTTACCTAGAGTAGATTTGAAAGCTGAAATGATGAAACTCCAGAAGACTGCAGCATTTAGATCAAATTTAGTCTATCTGATAAAAATCAGCACCTAATTTTCACTGAGAGGAATAGATAGTAGATATTGAAATGTTTTGCTATGAAGAATTAATTTATCAGATTGTCTTTTTGCCTAAAGCAGAGTTTTCTAACTGTGTTGTCCCATCAGCCTGGAGAAGAGAAGGCTCCAGGGAGACCTTACAGCAGCCTTCCCCAAAGGGGGGCCTAGAAGAAAGCTGGGAAGGGACTCTTGTCAGGAACTGTAGCGACAGGATAAGGGGCAATGGTTTTAAACTAAAAGTGAGTAGATTTAGATTAGATATAAGGAAGAAATTCTTCACTATTAGGGTAGTGAGACCCTGGTACAGGCTGTCCAGAGAAGCTGTGGATGCCCCATCCCTGGAGGTGCTCAAGGCCAGGCTGGATGGGGCTTTGGGCAACCTGGGCTGGTGGGAGGTGTCCCTGCACATGGCAGGGGGCTGGAACTGCCGTGGTCCCTTTAAGGTCTTTTCCAACCCAAACCATTCTGTGATTCTATGACTTTATAAGTCAGTGCTTCAAGAGAAAGATTTTCTATAAGTTTCTTTGACATGCTATTCCAATGTAATGAGCTTTCCAAACAGTTATTACTTGCTAATATTCAGGCTCCATTTTTCTTTCCAAATCTGTATGGTGATAATCCTAGCTTTACGAATTACAACCCAAGATTACTCAGAACTTCGGGGCTATTAACAGAGCTGGTCAAAACACAGAGTTTCCATCTGTGAAGCATTTCCTCACTGTGGTATTTATCTTTGTTCAGGGCTTGAATCTGGGGACATTCTGAATATACCTTATTATTTGTAACACAAAATCAAATATTATATTCATTACATGTTATTTTGAGACATATTATTATTTTTGTCTGCAAATCAAATGGTTTCCCATTCATGTTTTAATGAACAATGTCATGCTTTGAATAAGAAAAAAGCATAAGCGCTGCATACTCTTGAGTAGCGCAATTGTTGTCAGTATAGCTGTATTAGTCTTGGGGTGTTTTCCTCTATATTAAAACATTCTAGCACAGGATATGGTGCTTAGTGGATGAGGTTTCATGAACAAGGTTTGGTTTCTTCAAAACTGTTTTCTGGGAGAAGCCTACACCACAAGGTTTTGACCAAGATTTGTCACCACCAGAATTAGAATCACAGAATCACAGAATCATTTAGGTTGGAAAAGACCTCTAAGTTCATCAGGTGCAACCTAGCTTTGCCAAGTCTATCACTAAACCATGTCTCTAAGCACCACATCTACATGTCTTTTATATACCTCCAGGGATGGTGACTTAACCACTTCCCAGGGTAGTCCTTTCCAATATTTTACCATTCTCTCCATGAAGAAATTCTTCCTGAAATACAATCTAAACCTCTCCTGGTACAACTTGAGGCTGTTGCCTCATGTACTGTTGCTTGTTGTTTGGGAGAAGAGGCTGACCCCACCCCACTACAGCCTACTTTGAGGTAGTTGTAGAGCACAATAAGGTCTCCTCTGTTCTCCTTTTCTCCAGGCTAAACAACCCCAGTTCTCTCTGCCACTACTATATGACTTGTTCTCCAGACCCTTCACCAGCTTCGTTGCCCTTCTTTGGACACACTCCAGCACCTCAATATCTTTCTTGCAGTGAGGGGCCCAAAAGTGAACATACTATGTAAGGTACTGTACCAAAGCTGAGTATAGGGGAAAGTTAGAATTCAGATCTTTTTGTGAAGCAAAACAAGTTGAACCTTGTAGGCCAGAGAAATGCCATTCAGGTTTCTTCACTAGAAATGGCAAATTTGAAGTCACTTCAGAAGAAGTTTCTGCACTTATTTTTCTATCTGTAGCTCTCAATTGATATCTATTCATAGCACAAAACTGAAGATAAATCTAATCCTTTCTGACTTACACTGCTGATACTTAGCAATAGCTTCATTAAAATCAACGCAGTTATAAATATAAGTGAGTGGAGGTCTGGGTCCTTGTAACAACATCCTGAGCGATGACTTAGTGAAGAAGGTAGACGGTGGGTTGGTTTGACAAAGGATACACAGGTGTGGTGTCACTCTGTGTGGAAGGCTGCTGGGGGTGATGGTGGTGTAACAGCTGGTCTCAGCTGAACTGGAAATTCCATTCACTGAATTCCTATACTTTATATATTCCAGGATGTTTATCTAGATATATCATTACTTTTTTCAGATATCTTGTGTTACATTGAAAGCACATAGTTCATCCCTTTTTTGTAGATTCTGGCAGGTTAAGCAATCTGCTAACATTGTCCCTAGACTGTCTGATTGCAACAAAAAACTGTCTGGTCCAGATGGGTGACCAAAGGGAGAATCATTTCCAGTACAGCAGCTAACATATTAGTCAGCATTTAAAAATCCAAGATGAAATATGGGATGTGCAACATGAGTAACACCTATCTCTCATCTTTTTTTTTCTGCTGTTTGAGAGACAGACACTGATGATTGTTGTAGTACTTCAGGATCAGTGTAATCTGCTCGTCAAGGGAGAGAAACTATCAGCATTCAAATAATAATACATAATTTTTAGCAATTAAAAAAATTGTGAAGAAAATTATCAATATCTGGAGATTTCCTCACTGACCTAGTAATACTTCTGTAGCTGTGTTCATATTAAATGGAGAAGGAAATACTTAGTCATTCTTTTCAAAAGAGAACCAAATCTGCCTCCAAATACGTTCAGTGACTTTTTCACCGCTGATGTCAGTAAGATCAGGATTGACACCCGTACTCATTTGTACAGAAAATATCTACCTGTGAGGCCAGATTGGCATGATGTGTAATAAATTCCCTAAGTCCCCTTTTAATTAATGAGGAGTCCAACATTCATACAGAGATAATTGTGTGGAACACATTATTTGTATTTCATTAAATTAGACAGAGCCATTTTCATCTGAGAACAGGTTCCAAACATCTGCTTCTAGAAAGCATTATTACTGCTTGTTTGTACAGGACTAACCATGTGCCAGCTGCATAACCAGCAGAGAGGAGTCAGATCTTGGCTCCAGAAAGTTTGCAAACTCAGAGGACCAAAGGGGATTAAGGTAGATGAAAGACAGCAGTGCTGTTGAGACAAAGAGCTTCCTGTGATCCTGTCTCTGATTCTTGCAGTGATAGTGAAAAATGTCATTCATTGAGTATATACTATCTGTACACATATTGAAGAATGCCAGAAGTATCCTCACCCAAATTTAGCCACTTGAGGGAGAATCTAAGCATGTTGTTTGGTCTCTTCCTCTAATCACTGAAGAGAGACAGGCACTCCCAGGAGATGATTCATCCTACGTGAACTTTTTCAAGAAGAGTAAGTCCAGGATGCTTTTCTAGTCTGTGTGGTGCTTCACTCTCCATTGTCATAGCAGGTTACTGATGGCCAGCCCAGACTAGAGACCTAATGTGTATACTGGTGGAGTTGGAGGAACCAAGTCCTACCTTGAAGCCTCACCCAGTGAACAGTCCTCCCTTTCCTTTAGGAGCTGAACTGGCAAAATGGGCCAAACTTCAGGAATTTAACCTACTTGGTACACAATAAGGAGGAATATAAAAGTTGGTAGGAGGCAACACATTCTGTTAAATATTTATTTTAGTCTCTGAAGTGGTTGGAATGACTGCCATTCAACAGCCCTGTTCAGGTGTAGGGGTTTGCTTCCTCATGGCAAAAGGAAGGAAGTCACAGACAAGGTATCTGCTCCAGGTGTGCTTCAAATGACTGCTGCTCTGAACCTGGGACTGGAAGAGAGATCCCTGGGGAACACCATCAGATCCCAAGTCCCAGCACACACCACGTGTACCACTGGGGCTCTGCGCACCAGCTGGACACATGCTCCACATGATGATACAGCACTGAGTGTGGCAGGAGAGGCAAGGCCTAGATTTGTTTTCAGCTTTCATCATGCTTCCAGCAGTACGGATTTCTGGAGCCTCCTATTTCTCTGTGGGCAGCTGTCTCTGACACATTTATCATGTGAGCTTCTCCCTGAGTGGGAACATGTAGTGGAGCCGTGCCTCTGGCACCCACTGGCACCCACGCGGAGGAAGCACAGCTCTCATTTCACTGCGACATATGGCAGAGAATATCATGCAGCAAGAACATTAAAATAAACACATCAGGGACAAAACAGATATGAAAGAAACATGCTGGAGCACTGCCATACTCCAGTGTGAGAGAGGGTTTTGGAAGTAACACAAAAGAGACACCCAAATCAAAAACATCTAATTCTTGAGAGGGCAGATAGCCATTGCTACAGGGACTGAGCCTGGGAAAGTCTCTTAGCAGAGCCAGGTGGACCTTATTGCTGTACTGTGAATGGGGCAATGTGATGTATGGACTCATTTGGACTCAGGTGTTAATGGTGTGTGCTTTTGTCAAGTGGTTTTGTCAAGTGGTCAGATGCCACCAGACTGGGATCTGGTGATGTGCTGGCTGTATGGATATAATTCAGAGGGACCCAGCCAAGCTGGAGTGTTGGGCTGACAGAAACTTCGTGAAATTCAGCAAGAAAAATGCCAGGTCCTGTTCCTGGGATGGAAGAGACCTCTGCAACAACACAATCTGGACAGGAGTGCAGGTGGAAAGGCCCTGGTGGGAAGTGAGAGGGACACAGGCCAGCAGTGAGTCCTGGCAGCAGCAAAGGCCAATGGTGGCCTTGGCCTTGTGAGCAGGTGAGCGACTAAGAGACAGAGAGCAAGGGGATTCATTATCTTCCTCTTGCACACCCAATACAGGACAGATAACAATAAACTGGATCAAAGCCGGTGGTCCCTGAGAAGGTAGGGGCTGGAGAGCACCTGCCCTGTGAGGAGAGGGCTTGTTCAATCAGGAACAAAGCTGGCTTTGGGAGGACCTAAGGGCAGCCCGCAGTGCTTCTGTGGAGGTCATCAAGAAGATGGAGCTTGGCTGTCCAGAGTGGGGTTAGATGAGAGCAACAAACATGAACCAAAACAGGAAAGTTAATCCTGGATGTAGACAGAGAAACTTTTACCACATGAGGAAAGCCAGAGATGTGGTGCAGTCTCTGCCTTTGGAGGTTTTTGAGTTCCAGCTGGATGCAGCCATGAGCAGATTGGTCTGACCCCAGAACTGACCCTGCTGAGGGCAGGAGGTTGGACCAGAGACATCCTGAGCTCCCTCCCAGCCTGAGCTACCCTGCCATCCTGTGATCACACTGCCCTTGAGCGACTGCTGAACATGGAGCCAAGGTCTGTCCCCCATGACACACACCAGCTCACTGCATGCAGGCTGCCCTTGTTGGTCCAAGACAGTGGTGTGTGGTTGGTCCGATGAAATCTTTAAATATTTGAAGAAAAACTGAGTAAGATCAAATGCCATTAGGAGAAGCTGTTCTTCTGCCCACACTTGGAAAGAGAAAAGCATTCTTAAGAAGACTCTGAGTTCATCTATAACTCTAGATAAATGACTAAAGCCACTCTTTTCATTAAGAATAATCATGTGTTTGAGGTCTTTTATGAACCTAAACATTTTGCTGTTTGTTGCCCGGAGGCTTAATTCTTTTACAGACCCCCAGCTTTCTCCCTGTGAAGTTGCAGTGGCCTTTTCAGGTTCATTCTTGGTTAACACCCCAGTGAGTGAGGGGGAAACCTTTCATGTAAAAGTTTGCTAATCCTGCATTTCTAAAAGTGCTGAGCACCACATTAGGGAAGCAGAAAGACATGACCCAGATGAAGAGCAGTCATTAAAATCTGCTCTAATTAGCCCATTAACACATCCCCTGCATGGACTGTGGCTGCCTGTACTGCAGCCACAATCTTGTTCTGCAGATTGTCACTGGACATGCCAGCTGGGGCAATGCTCTCCTGCACTCTATTAACTGCATTATGCATTAATTCTTCTACCAGGGCACCTCTCTGGTAGAAGGGGACAATTTCCCTCTTCTATTTTCAGTTTCCGTATCCACATATGTAGGAAGCTTGAGGAAAGAGATTTGACCTTCAAAGGTTATCGCTGTGCAAGGAACATACGCACCTTTTTGGTCAAACATGAAAAGCCGCAGGAGCTTGAAGTTCCTTTTCAGGAACAGCTCAGTAATATTTTTTTCTGCATTTGATTTAAATATAAAAGATCATTTATCTCACATCTTGACTAATATATACCTTGACAGCCTTTCTGAGCCTGTTGCTAGAACATACAGCAAATATCAGACAGGTAGCTGCAGGATAGGAGCAGTGGAGGACTAGCACATTGTTTTTCAAAGGCTGGTTTTCTGCCAGGGATCAGTAATGCTACAGCCTGAAGTCAGCGTGTTCATGGGGCTAATGGAAGAAGTAGCTGTCCATTACTGGCAGAAAGCATTTTAGAGTGGGAGCTCAAAACCAGGCTGCAGTTCAGTGTAATATCTGCAGAAAGGCTATAGATCTGGCTCACAGACATTTAATTCTGGGGTCGATTTAGCCCTTACTTTCTAACACGACTTCTAGATGTTGCTTTTCTCTGTAGCCAATACCAGGAGGTGGGCACAGTCCTGGCTTGTGTGAGAGGGCTCAGAATTAGTAGTTTGCCGTGTTATCACGTGGCAGGAACATAAACTAAACCAGGCACTGCTAATGGAGGAGAGAAAAGCTGCATTCTTTACAGAGAAGAAAACTGGTTCTTTTTGAATTCTTTATCCTGATTACTTAACATGTAATGAAAATCAACACCATTACTTTGGTACAAAATGATGCAGAGCCATGGCGTTTTGAAGAGTAGCTACAACAACTGTTATGGTGATAGTGTGTTATTCTCCTATCATGCTGAATGAGACTGCCTAATTATTTTTTGTGTATCATGTATCTAACAGCTGTATTTTTTCTGCTTGGACTCTAATACCTTTGGCCTTTTTTGTTTGTTTTGTTTTGCTTTGCTTTTCTACTGTACCCAGTACATAACTAGTACTCCAAGCCCCTGGGATGATCTAGTGATTACTATTTTGGCTGCTGTTTCTTGGAATATCATCTCATATTTCATATGATCTCCTCTGAAATGAAAATTTGCCAGATTTTCAGTTCAGGGACTATTAAAATATTTTATTTCAATAGAATGATAGAATAGAATCATAGAATAACTAAGGTTGGAAAAGCCCTCCATGATCACCTGGTCCAACCATCCCCCTACCACCACCATCATCCACTAAACCATGTCCCTAAGCACCATGTCCAACCTTTCCTTAAACACCCCCAGGGACAGTGACTCCACCGCCTCCCTGGGCAACTCGTTCCAATGCCTAACCACTTGTTCTGAGAAGAAATTTCTCAGGGAAAAATGTCAGTGAAATGTTGACAAAACACTATGCAGTGTGGCAAAGAATGGGTTCATAGCCCAGATGGATAGCTTCTCATCATGATGTCTGCAAAT
The DNA here is from genome assembly GCF_009819795.1 of Aythya fuligula. Lineage (NCBI taxonomy): Eukaryota > Metazoa > Chordata > Aves > Anseriformes > Anatidae > Aythya > Aythya fuligula. The sequence goes on from NC_045559.1 coordinate 188,962,873, forward strand.
CCTGTGTGCAGGATGGGAAGCTGTTGGTGTGTCCAGGAGGGTCATGATCATACTCTGAAAAGGCAAGAGAGGTTGGTGAGCTCAGGCTGCAGATGTCCAGCATGCCCTGTGTGACTTCTCTACTTTTATGGTCTTAGAGCACAGACTTGGCTTGTCCCTGTCTCCAGGGAGGTGTCAATGCCTGGGGCTGGGGCTGCCCCTGGCTGCTCCTCAGCCTGCTGGGCTCCCTGTTCGGTGGGGTGGGACAGGTCCTGACTGCCAGACCTCCCCAGGGAGCCCCCACTGCACCCAGGGCCCTGCAAGGAGCCATGATCTAGGTTACAAAGATTTTGTGATCAGACCCACTTCCACACACGTGCAACTGAAATCCATCTTCTTTGTCCAGCTCTGTCCCAAAGGCAAACTCAAATCCACTCCAGACTCACACAGAAATTAAATAGGAAGAGATATTTGAAAAGATTCTGGTCTGGAGTTAAATAAAGCGTAAGGCATCAAGTGGAATAAATGCTGGAGAAATCAAATTGGACTCCTGCTTGAAGGCAGAGCATGTCTGCCAGCTGGGGCTGGGGCTGGGATTTTCTCCCTGTGATGCAGCTTTGCACAGCAGTCCAGGTGCATTACGTGCTGTGTTTCTGGCTCCTCTGGATGGCAGAAGCAGGCGGCTGAACCAGATGAACCCCTGGTCTTTATTTTGGTAGAGCAATTTCCATGAAAGCATGTAATTTGAAAAACAATGCATTATCTCTTTAGGGCTCCCTAGTAAATAAAATCAATTGCTATTCATTATGTACTTCTGTATTTAGTTAAAAGGGTATTTTTCTCCAGAAGTATAAAAGTACAAATGCTAACAACTCATGTCTTCATGACTATCTCTGCTATAATAGATCTATGATTAAGAGGTTGCTAAATTATTTTAATGTTTATTTATGCTTTCTGTCAATCCCCTCTGGTCTGCACCTTCAGCCCATTCTCTTCTACTTTTGAGCTAATCCTAGATGACCTAATTTGCACACACAAATTCAGTTAATATTTATATTTTGGTGAAGTACAATAACCTTTCTATGGCTGAATTCTGTGTCTTTGTAAATAACTGTTTGCTGTGGAAGTGGCTTGGTGAAATTCTGAGACTGGTTTGTAAACTTTATTTTTGCCCTGGAAATCAATGAAGCTCCTCATATGAAGCTGGCATTTCATCAGGTATCTCTGACCTTTCATCCTTGGTTCAGATTCTTGTAACAGCTGCTCTGCTGAATTATTCTGGATTTCCCCTGGCACCCGAATATAGACTTAAAATTTAATTACTGTGGTTCTCTCTCAAACCTCTTCACTTCTTATACCCTGGAATGGGGCACCAAGTCAGCCAAAGCTCTCAAGTGAATGTGAAGAGGCATTTTCCACGAGGTAAGCATGATATAGGGTAAGATTGGACTTACTGACTCAATTTTCTCAACTTCTCTCTTTCTCCAGCGTTCGTCCCTGAACTCTGCAAGCTTACCAGATCCTAAGAGTCTAACCTTCTCTCCTCCCTCTTCTCATCCACTCTCTCACTTGCTTGTGAAAAATACATAGGACCCTGCTTAACTGCAGACTGACAGGGGGGGTTTCAGAGGAGGATCCATTGTTGCAATGACAAATTGCAATGATTTAATGATACTGAATTTCAGTTCAGCAGTCTATCCCACCTACTTGTTTTGACACATTTACATTCTTGGACTGGTTCCAGAGATCTTTGAAAATAATTTAAGATTTTTTGATGGAATATAGGCAGTGGTTTAAGTACTGGCTTTCCAAATGGCATTCAGAAGGTGCTAAGTGTCCATCTTTTTCTTGTCTGAGCAGAACAGAAGAAACATATCATTATCATTGTAAGGTCTGATACTTACAAGTGTGCTCCCTGAAAATGTTTCTATACCACCACTATGAAGCTTAAGAGCATCTGTTGAGAACTTACATGAAAGGTAGGAAGAGATTTTGTATTTGTCTGCTTTCCTTGGTAATTCTGGAACAAGCCGATTAAGCTTTCTGGCTACACAACTTCTAGATGCCATAAAATTTATTATAAAACCAACTGATGCTGACACATTTTTCATTCAGCTCTTACAAGTAGAAAGGTTACATTTGCATGAAAGTACATTTGCATTTTCCTATTTACAGAATAAATACAACTATAGACAAAGCAGAAATAAAAATGCTTTGTTGGTTATTTACCTCTTCCATATGTGACATGTAAGGCTTGAATAGAGTTGCTTGTAATGGAATTCTTAAAACTAAAGCTCTGTGGAATGCTTGAAAACCGTAAAGGTAGATAGGTAGAAAAATGAGCTTGTACATACCTAACAACAAGGTAAGAGTAAGAAGAGTCTTATTTTTATTTTTATTTATTTTTATTTATTTTTATTTTTATTTTTATTTTTAAATAATATTACTTACCTTTTTGTCTGCAGGAATCTGGATCTGACCCTTCCATCTCAGCACAACAAAGCAATGGGGGCATGGTATGAGACATCTCCTCAAACCAGAGGTTCACCCCGGATGAGCTATGAGTGTCTGCTGTCATTTATGGGTCATAGTTGACGTGGTTGTTGCACTAATATATTTGGCCAGCTGCATGGGTTACCAGCAAGTATAGAACTGGCTTCATAGACAGGGAGCCTTAACCTTCTACCAGTGAGGTCTCTTCTCCCTTTGTGCTCCAAGAAGACTGTAAAGCCTCTAAATGTTTCTGAGTGCCAAAGCTAGGACTGTTGTCTGCCCAGTTTCCCTGTACAATCAGTGGGGAGGCTGAGGGCTCTGCTGAAGGCAGTTTGAATTCTAGATGGGCTGGATTAGCTGGGTGCCTCAGACAGATGGCCAGAGTCTGGACCTGAATGTGGCCAGGAATCTGTCTCACAGTCTCATGTCTTGGGCTCCCAGTTGCAGTGCTGTGTACACTGTGCTGAAAGGCTGCACTCCCCTGGGGCACATTTGGCACAGCTGACCCCAAAGGCACAGTTAGTATTTCACTAGTTCTGTAAAGTGTTATGCTCTCTTATAGTCCTTTGGGCATAAGGGTGAACAACAAAGCATAAACAATGTTCTTGTAGCTCAAGAGACCTGAACATTGGCATCTACATGAAGGTGTCTACGTGTGTGCTAGGTGTCTAAGTTCTATTATAATCAATGGAAATCTAGTAAGGAATTAATTTCGGTCAATTTAGGTGCCTATTGCTAATTTAAGTGCCCTGGGGTATTCAAGAGAGCTGCATAGGGCTTTCAGACATTACAGAAGAGCTGTGAATAACTCCTGTCCTGCTGGATACCCAGTGCAGGTGCGATACTTAAGAGCAGCTCAAGATGCTTTTCTCTAGGCAAGAGTCAAGCCCCTCATCGATCCAGTTAGTGGAATCCAGATAGCCACGTAGGTACTGTTCTGTGATGAGCTGAATCTCTGCCTGGGCTCCTTGGCTGACTCGATTTTACCTCCTCTGACAACAATGGGAGCAGAGATACCTAGTGCACATGTAAACATCTAAATTTAGCCAAGTTAATCTGGGAGCTGAACCCTGCCTGAAGAATTGAAAACATAACTGTGACAGACCTGGCTTACCGAAATTTCCACAGCCAGTTTTCACCTGCCAAGGCAGGAATGTCTTTCTTTGATGTATGATTTTAACCAGAGCAGCAGGTGAAAAATTTATGGTGGGTCTATGCTAATTGCTGTTAATTCCTCATTTGTTTTCAGCTGGGATTTGGCTGCTGCTGCTCATTCTGTATTCTGACAATCCACAGATAATTTTTTTTTCCCCTTCACTCTCCCTCCATACACTGAGACCCCTCTCTCCAAACTTTTTTTTCCCTCTTTTGGCTCTGTTACTCCGTCTCTCTAACTCATATACATAAATGGATGGCATTTGTTTTAATTTGACACATATGTTAATAATTGCCAGTTGCACATATTGATTGGGATACCACTTATCATCTCTACCCAAGTGGCATCCAACATTTTAAAATACCATTGGGCTGCTAGGGGAAGATGCTGCCTGACAAAGAGCGAGTCTGCTAAACAGTGCACGGCAACATCTGACTGAGATCTGCAGAAACCATTAATCCACTGCCATTTTATTCTAAGCTTCTTATTTCAAAATACACGCTGTTCAGAGGAACACTAGGACAGATGGAGAAGAAAGGCTAGAAAAGCCCGGGGTATTTACTGTAGTGCTGTAGACACAGCCTCCTACCTGGTGATATTGCTGTCTCACTAAATGTATTTTTCAGCTTAGTGTTTGTTAAACAAAAACAGAGGCTCTTTTATTTAGCAGCTCATTCCACAGAGCTTTTTGTTCACAAGGCCTAAGGATGCTGTTGATGTCCTGGGCAGCATTTTCTCTGCCTCACAGGAAATTGCTCTAATGTAAAAAGCTGGGTACATGCTATTCCAGAGATTGTAATAGCTGTCGTGCTGGCTCACACAGGCACAGCACTATCACTGTAATGGTCTTGAAAGCTTCTTAATAGGTAATGCAGACCAAACTCAGATGTGTTAGATCCTCCTGCATTATCATTACAGAACACTCTTTGATCAGTAAGTTGGCTGCAATAAGTGAGAATAGGATCAAAATCCTACTCTGAGTTTTTGTGCTCCTGCAGGTTTATTTTGCCTTTATATAAAATCACTCCCCTTTGCATGTCACCTAGGCACATGAATATTGTGAATTTTGTGCAGAGTTATGAAGGCTTGCTTCATTTCTATATAACTCAATTTCTTCTCAGCTGCTAATGTGTGGAGGGAATTGTGTTTGTGCATGCATGCTCTGCTCAGCATATGGTCCACAGCCAGGAGCAGATAACATCTCCTAGCTGTTGTATCCTCCAGGAATGCTGCCAGGGATTATTTGGTCTCTTCAGAGGCTATTTTTCACAAAGCCCACCTGTAAAGAAGCGAAGACCCTGGTTATTTACAATGGACACAGCAGTAGGTAGCAAGATTTTTAAAAAATATCCATAACATAACATGCAAGTAGTTGCATGTAGGTACCCTTAGTTACACCGGTGTGAATCTGCAGAAACTCTGTTGATGTCCATCTAGCATCTATTTTAACCTTACTCTTGTTTGGTGACAGCAGGAAGAGCTGTTAGTTTGGCACTGGATTTATAACTTGAAATACAGGGTCCTTAGTCCACTGTGAGCAGGGGGAGTAGATTACCTTATTCCACCTTTAATTGCCTACTGTAACCCAGTTTTGACTTCTGTGAAAAGTGAGAACATGGGGCAGTTTTCCTGTTCCTTTTCCAGCTTCTACCTCTTTTCCCAGTTCACAATAACAGCTGCCAGTGACCAGGATGGCAGCTTCTCTGCCACAGAACTGCAGCAGCTGAAAAACAAAGTGACACCATGACACAATTTCTCACATGGTGCTGCCTGGTTGTCGCATCGTAGCAGGTTGCAGTCACTGCAGATTGGATTCAAAGTGGCAACTAAACCATGTTTTCTTCTCTGGTATCTTCCTTCCAAGATCGAGCACATGATCTTATGCATCATTTATAGGCTCAGCAAAACAAGCTTGTCCTTCTGATTTATAACACTTTTAACAGACACCAGGGATTTGGTAAGTCCCCTGGCATCCCACATTCTGCAGCTGCCTATTATGACTAACTCAACTTTGGTATGGCTCTCGCTGGCTTCCTTTGTACATTACTTTGTTTAAATTGGAGAGTTATATTACTTCTTATTGGCATGAGTTTACATCTTCAGAATACCGTACTTTGGCTGAGACTAATCCAATTTATTCCTTGTTGACAGGAATATGGGAGGGACTGTCACTTGCTAGTCTGTGTATGAAATGTGATTTCATGCTGACTCTCCCCAAAAATGCAAAGCCAAGCAAGAGTGTTACAGAATGGAGATATTTTAAAGATCATGGCAGTTAGGAAAGTTTTGCATTTTCCTCAGACTTTTTTTTTTTTTTTTCTTTCAGATTTTGACAGTTGTGTTGTCTTTACAGTCTTATTCTTATGGATTTATCATTCTTAGATTTAACTCTCCATGATCTAATATTTGCAAGCTTGGAGAGCCAAAATGCTTCAATAGCTGTTTTAACTGAAGGAGATTCAGCTTCCTGTGAGACTATAACAACCTGTTTTAAATATTAGGTCAGGCTGTAAGTGAAAATTTTAGCTTTTCTTTCATCACCACAATACATGACGCAGTAACAGCCTTCTTAAGGAGGGGACTTTCTAGATGAGCATCTCTTATGTGGTCCAAGGCATGCTTGATTCTCTTCGATTCCAGTTACATCATGACTTAAATGGGGAAGGAGGATTTGAGGAGATCAGAAATAAAACATAGATACCCGGTTACAGAACTACTTTATTATGGAAGCAAAACAAAACAAAACATAACAAAACAAAACAAACAAACAAACAAAAAAAACCAACCAAACAACACATATTTTAATCTACCACCAAGAAAATTAATTTAAAAGTTAGTATTTTACAAGGTAAAACCCAACATAGTAAAATTTAGCTTTATTTTTACTAAAATATTTAGCTACTGTTCAGGTACGGTAGTGTACATTTAAAATACATGTTTGCAGTACTTAAGAGGAAATGCAAGGAAAACTCGATGATTCTGGTATTTATCTGCACCAAATTCCCAACTATGTTGCTCCACTTTTTGTGATGTATACATCTCATTCAATGTTATATTTACATTATTATTGGCCTCATGCTAATAGCTATGAATTTGTTTCTTTTATAGTTGGTTATATAAAAATCTAGGGTGTGTGATATAACAACTGTTATAGGACTTGCCTAAACCTGGTAGATACCTAGACTGTGATGTCAACTTGTTTTGTTTTGTTTTGCTATTATATATATATATTTACAATTTGCTTTTGTTATGATAACATGTTCCTACAGAAGTATTGATCTGATGGAGAAAACTTATGAAAACTGCACTTCTGTGAGGAGACAAGAAGGCTGTCCTCATTCACCAAATCCAAAATAGTTCCTCACAAAGTGTGGGCAGAAGACCTGAAATACTCCTGCTTTGGGGGAGTGCTATGAACACAAACCTTCACCTCATGTGACCAAGTTTGCACAACATGTAAAAATGGTGTAAATATAGTATTGCCCCTTCCATACTTGCTGAAGCACAATTGCTGAAGGAAGTCTGAGGGGCTATATCCCATGTGTAGCTGCTTTTGCTTTGCATCTAGTATGGCACTGATTTCATTAATATCAGTACAAAACACATGGCAGAGCAAAAGTTTAATGCATCACCATGTACTAAAGCATGTGCTAGAAAGGAATTACATATATATATACATATATATATATATATATATAACAGGTTGTGCAGGTCCATGTCCAGTCCAGTTTTGAGTATCTCCAGGATGCAGACTCCACAACCTCTCTAGGCAACCTGTGCCTGTGTTCAACTGTCCTCACAGTAAAAAACATTTTCTTATCTTAAAACAGAATTTCTTGTATTTCAGTTTATGCCTATTGCCTCCTGTCCTGTCACTGGACACTGCTGAGGGGACTCTGATGCCACCTCCTTTGTACCCTCCCATTAGATAGTTACACATGCTCATAAGATTGCCACTGAGCCTTTTCTTCTCCAGGCTGAACTGTCCTTCAAAGTCCTTGCTTAAGTCAAGATAAACAACATCCACTGCTCTCTTCTCTTACCTGAGCCAGTCTACCTCCTGCAGAAGGTACAGATGAAAGCACTGTTTCCTACGTTGCGTAGGCCCAGGCCCTCCTACTGTTCCCTGCAAGTGATTAAGGGATGTGGATAGAGGCAACTCAGCAGAGAGGGAGCTGGTCCTGAACAGTGTGAATGGGAACGGTTCCAGACCACTTCTCTCAGAGGCTTGGACACCAAAACCAGCACAGACATAGCCTAAGAGGTGGGAAGCTCTGAATCTCCGCTGGGTGTTTATGGATCTTGACACTAGCATTAAGTGACTTATCTGCAAAACAGAGGTACCAGGACTTCATTGCTTTGTGGGACAAGATTCATTAGTTATGTACCAGGCTTATGTTTCTGTAATACCTTGACCATCTGAAAAATTAAAAAATGCATGTTTTTTTTTTTTTTTTCCTGAAGAAAGTTGAAGCTTTTCAAATGTACATCTCCTAGACACTATGAGAAATGAATAAGAACAAATCTAAATCATCCCACGTATTTGTATAAGAAGTTAGAACAGTTTTTTTTTTTTTTTTTTTTTTTTTGTCTCCTGTGTTTTCAGTCGAACTAAGAGCAGAAATCACACGAAATGAAGACTTGAAGCTTTATTTATTAATTTATTCATATTTGAACTGAGCCATAATTACCTTCCTATTTTTACTTTTATTTTCTAATATGAAGGTATAGGCAGGAAAGATTATTTTTCACCGAGAGTTTCATGTTATATTGGAAAGTATGTTGTGGTTCCTTTTATTTTGCAGCATCTTACATGATTGTAAAGTCACATCTAAATTGAGAGAATATCTCAGTTTCTGAAAGAGGAAACTGGTGTATAACTGCCAATTTTTAATCCACCAGTGAGAGAAGCCAACAAAAGCTTTGCATAAAAATTCTTTTCATGTTTACATTTATTGAATTGAGTATATTCAACCACCAACATACCAGCTACTTCCCTAGAAGTCTGTATGAGAGGAAATCAATTTAATTGTATTAGAACAAGGCTGGATTTGCAATCTGAAGGGCTTGGGTACCTGGAGACTAATTTTTCTCAAAACAGTTAATTTCACAATCATTTCTGAGATTCCATTTTGCATGTGGTTTGAGAGAGTGTGTTAGAGTGCTTTGGAGCTTAGAGAGCAATTACTTTTGACATGCTACAGAATGAATACTGTACCCATTGGAATATAAAATTATTCTGTTTGGAAGCATACTTGGCCCATGATTCATAAAAATATCAATATGTTACTATGTGTTATGTGAGGTTTGAAAATCACTGTTATATTGCCCCTACCATTTAAGGAATGTTTCTTGGTTTCAGAATACAAACAAGAATTATGGAGCTTTGAAACAAAAATTTTACTAGCCTTGACAGTAGCCTTAGGAAGGCGCAGTGACAAAGGTCAGAGTCTCTTGACCTTTATAAACATTTCCAGTTGTGATAGAGTCTGTGTGGTTGTTTTCAATTCAGAAGACCACAGGATGCTCTCACTTCACAAACTCCCCTCTGACTGGTGAGTGCATTATTTGTACGAGCAAGCCATGGCCTTCCAGTGCTTTCAGGCTAAAGCTAGATCTGCTTAATGTTGTATAAGGATCATGACTTTGGTTTGTACTTTAAAAGTCTCAAAATGAAATTTGTATAAAATACAGAATCTACTGCAATTTATCTATAACTGTTTCCTGAAGTACTGCCAAAGATCACTTAAAAATGGACCGAATTCTGAAATCTTCCCTCTGTCTGAATACATCCTATATCTTCAATAGATTCAATGTTTTTTTTTTTTTTTTTTTTTTAATTATTATTATTTCTTTTATTTGTCTTTGTGCTTTTGTTCGTTTGTTTGTTTTCAACAGAGTTTGGAAATTAGGTTTGAATTTGTCCAACATAATGAAATCAAGAAATACAGTGCATTCATATGTGTAAGGGCCTTGTGGTTGAAATCAGACCAATATTTCAAAGGAATCATGAAGTTAAGATTCCAGTTGTTTCAACTACCCAAATGGAAAGTTTATAATAAAATATTTGAAAACAAAAAAGCAAAACAAAAGCAAAATCCAAAACCAAACCAAAACCAAAACCAACCCCCCCAAAAAAAACTGTGAAAAAGGACTTAGTTGAAAGTACTATTTTTGTAAGCCTTTTGTAAGCTTTTCCTGCCATGTGGTTGGATTGATGGAGTACAAGATTTAAGCAAAGAAATCTAAGTAATTCAGGGCTGACATGTGGATTTAGGAAGAACATGAAGCTGGACGTAGACACATTAATAAAAAATTTACAGCACTGGGCACAGATAGGGACAGTCTCAGATAGTGCAGTGTCCAATATTTGGCACTTCTGAAGTTTTGGAATCACGTTTGCCTTGGAATTACATCAGTTTGTGCTGCCAGAGGACCTTGTCCCTGTGTTGTTGGAAGTCAGCAGGAATTTTGAGCAATGTTTTCAGTGAGGAGACACCAAATATTATTCAGTAGAAAGTTGCAGATTGCATGTAGGACACTGACAGGATTTAATCTGCAGCAAGTAACTGCTTGTATTGCTGTAATGCTGTCACCAGTGTCTGGTTGTTTGACGTCACTGTTGGCATACCAATTCACCTCCCAGCCACCAGGAATGACAAAACAGATCCCACACTCTCCTTCTGCAATGGTACGGGCATCTGAGGAGGTGAAGGGGAACTGCTGATGCCTGTTGGAGAAAGCCTATGACACAAAACTGAGCAGTTCTGGCCTCAGCCTGTGGACAGTGATGGCACGCACCAGATCATTGCGAGATACACCGGGTTACTGCAAGGCTGCCAGCCTTTCCTGGGGGGATCTCTAAGGGATTTGGTGATGGGAAGGTGGATGTTACCGCTTCTGTGTGGTGCACAGACTGCAGAGCCATGCTGTGATGGAGAATGAAATAGTGAGCAGGTGGTCTGAAGGTGTGTCCCTCGGCTATCCCACTGTCTCTGGAGACTTCAGGAATTGGATTTGAGAAAGCATTGCTTAATTAGCTCATCAGACTCACTGAACCTGGAAGCAATTGAGCTTTAATTCACTTTTCATAATATGCTTTGTTTTTATGAACCTCATGTGAAGCACTCACTCTGTAAATAAATTATATTTGCCCTCTTTTTCCTCTTCTTGCCACACTGGGCTCATTTAATACTCAGTTAACTTGTATCTGAGAAGCAAACAATCCCAAACCGGAAAGACCAGAGCTCTTTAGTTTTAACAAACCCTCCTTGTTCTGGAGCTGCAAGCATAGCTTAGTCTCAGCAAAGTAAGAAGCATAAGCAGCCTTTGGAGGCATTTTTATTAATATGTGGAGTAGCTTATTAAATCATTACTTCCTGTCTGCCTTAGTGTTTAAAGACTGTCTAAAAATATAAGGTTAACTCAATAATATAGCAGTCAGGTATCTGCAGCTGGATTTAAGTGGGATTTGAGGCACATCTCCAGAGAGTAGTCAGACACTGTGCCGAGATGTCTCAGGTAACGATGGTTGGGATAGTGTGGCTGCTGATGGCAAGAGAGCAAGCAACACACAAGCAGGGCTGTACTATTATATATGGGCTCCCTGGCCTACCTCCTCTGCCTCCTTGTGCTGGCTCAGGGATCATCGCAGGCTGGGCACAACCAGCCTCCTCCTTCCACCCCTGGCACTGTGACCATTGCAGACCATGTCCTGCTCAACCTCGGCATGCTTACAGAAAACCTGGAGCTTCAGGGGAACTTGGCTGTCAGATCCTGTGGAAGTGAGCAGTGGTTTTCAGAGGCCCCAAACTCCCTCAGCTGTGGGAGTGTTTTCAGCCTCAGCACACCCCTTCTGAACTACAGGGGTCTTCTCCAGGAAGGGAGAGTACTAAAGCTCCAGAGGAAAACATATTATTGTGGGGACAAAAAGGTTCCCCAGCTTCTTATTGAACACCATGTTTTCTCTGGAAGTTTCCGAAGGAAATCAACCTGAGAGATACCAAGGATAGAAAGACTCGAGTTGGGCGAAAGTTATCAGCAACTGAAAATAAGGCTTCATAATAGCAAATCTGAGGGTATTTTCAGCTGCGTGTGTTGCTATCTGCACGGCCTGTCGAAACAAGAGCCTGTTTCATCCCTCCCGTGTTTCTGACGGGTTCATGTGAGGTGTTTATGGACCAATTCTGCAGGCAGGGTGAAATACATCTGCTTGTAAGACGGTCGCAGCACTGAGCACCACAACATTTCTGATCAGGAAATGAAGACAGAACAATTCATCAAGTGCGTCTTTACAGTAAATTTTAAGCAGGCAAAAGTTAAATATTCTGCTGGAATGTAATCAGGATACCAGTCCTCTGCGTAAAGTATGATCAAACTAAAATGCTGAATGAGACTTTCTCTTTTCATATTTTATTCAAAAATATTAAAACGTTTCAGAGAAAATAATTCAAGCTTGTAAAAAATCTTTATCGAAAGAAAAGAAAATCTCATAACAGCTGTAGCTGAGACAATACTTTTGACTTACAACACTTCTTAGATAATTAAGCTGAATATTCAGACTGTGTATGGGCCTCCAGGCAAACACTTAATCATCTGCTTTTTTGTTGTTAGTGTAAGGGCAGTTATTTATGGTAATTTACCAGTGATGAGTGGAAAGCAATGCTGCTAATCTTCATCTTTCTTCCCTGTTCTGCTGGGCATGCTGAAATGCAGATAACACACTCTGGTGTATTAATCTTGTGAAGGGATTTATGGTCACTGTTCTCACTGATGCTAATGGAGATAACGTACATTCACAAATCCTGCAATCTTCCAGATGACAACATGCTTACTAATAGCAGATCTGGCTAGATAATACTGAGAAATATACAATTATTGTCTTAATTTTCTACAGACTGAAGGTTACCTGGAGAACCCATGCAAGCTGAAGACGCTTTGGTAAGTGTAAGCAAATTATGGAGTATGGCAAGTGGTTTTTGCGCATGGTTCAAATTCCACAATAACAGGCCTTCTCAAATGAAAAGCTAAAATCCCAACCTGACAAACCATCCTGGAGGCCTTCTTTGTGAGGGAGGCAATGGGGACAGTCAGATTTCCCTGGCAGCAGGCCCAGCAACAGCCAGCAGATTACAGCAGATCCTTGCCATGAGCTCATCCATATGTAAGCTCATGTACGTTTTTCCTACCCTGCCAGCTATGCTCACAGGAGGTAAGGATTGATTTGATTCTCAGTTGTGATTAGCATGATTGCCCTTGGATTCCAACCCAAGGAAGGGTAAAAGAAGTGATGAAGATTGGCTAGACAACCCCAGGTGCAAGCAGAGTACTGACACCCTGCAGCATTAGCCCCGAATCCTGAAGTAGAAAGGAGATCTAATAGGATCAAATCCACTGCACACAAGTTGTGTAGTCAATTTCATAAACTCACAGAAGTGCTGGTGGGAAGAGACCCCAGGAGGTCTCCAGTCCAGCCTCCCACTGAAAGAATTGTTTTTAATAGCGCTACATCAAGTCACCTGGTGCTATCAACAATGTTAGGTCAAGGCAACTGTGGCTTTGTCTAGCCAAGTCAGGAAAACCTCCAGAGACAGGTTTCCCCAGCCCCCTGGCATCTGCTTCCAGTGTTACACTGCCCTCCAGATCAAGGAGTTTTTCCTAATGCCCAGCCCGAACTTGCCAAGCTACAGTCTGTGGTCTTATCTCTTGTTGGATTTCTGCCACTACCAAGAAGAGTTTGTACATCTTTGCAATTGCCCCCTCACATAGTTGTAGGCTGCTGATAGATCCTTCACATATCCTCCCCTCCACTAGGCAAAGCAAGCCCTCCTTGTAGGCCATTACCTCTACCTCTCTTGACCATGTTGGAAGCACTCTACTGGGGGCCCCCTCCAGTTTTATATCCTTCTTTAACCGGGAGCACAAAATACAACAAGTCCATTACACTGATTTTACTGTGCAGGAGTTACTGGCAGGTGGAGTCCAGTCTGAGTGCTCAAGCAATACAAAATCCCATCGTAGTGTGTTTATGATGTAGAAGCACTCCGTGTGCATGCATACAGATGCTGCTTAGAGCCTCCTGGGTTAAGCAGTCTCTGCAGATGCCTGAACCTCTAGAGCACCCTGGAGAACAGGAGTGGAGCTTGACTAAACAAAAGTGCGTTGGCTGTAGATTACAAGTGCCATGCATTAGGTGCCTGGATTGCTGTGAAACTCCCTGATTAGCAATGGTTTTAAGACTGCCTTTTCTTCAGGCAGATAAACAGATCAACAAATATTTTTGTTTCAAGCACTAAACAATGTCTTTACAGCAATCCTTTTTAATGTCTGTAAGCCTAATTAATTTCTTAAGTGTATAGTTTTTGATGCTAATTTGTAATAACAAAAACCCTCTGATCCAAAGTTGTCTTTGGAAAGAAAAGAATCATGCTGAAATTGCAAAGAGAGATGAAAGGCATTGTTCTAAACGTATGTATTAATTAACATTTCTATATTACTAATCCTCATATATCCAAACCTTTGGAGCCCTGAAATTGCTTGCTAGAACTTTGACAGATGTGTTAAGAAGTTATTCTCATCATCTGGTCCCAAGACAAAGTTCTTCCATGCTGCTGAAAATGTAGTTTTCTTGGCAAAAATAGGGAAATTTTCTTTGAGAAAAATTAGGATTTTTTTGGCATAAGGAGTATTCCAGCTGGCAGCTCTTAGAAATTTTACATCTGAAGAAAAAAACTAAAGAGAGAAAGGAAAGCTGAAGCATCTGATACCATGTATGGCCTTTGTTTAAGGGCTTTATTTGGAGGGTGATGGACTTCTTCCCCAACTATATTGCACAGTTCATATGCAAAACTCATACTAAAGCTATTTTTCAGGCCAGATGGGGCTAAGGAGAGCTCTATACTTTTCCAGTGGCTCACCTGCATATATCCATCTCTCCACCTGGCAAAACACTACAGTGGGATACAAAAAAGCAATCATGTACTAAACCATGATTCATGTTTTTTGTGTAGTTCTATAATCTCTGTTAAATATGATTCTTTCCTCGTGATGCAAACTGTGGCCAGTGCTCGTATGAGCACCGCAGACAACTTCTGAGTGGAATCCATTTCAAAAAAAGTTAAAAGCATGAGAGCTGGCCAGATTTAAAGTTCATCATGTGAGCTCCCATCACAGTCAGAAATAGGCACCTTCTGAGGGTGAGTCACCCTCACTCTTTCGGAGGCTCATGCCTGTGCCTCCCTGCTGGCTCCCAGGGGAGCCTCACGAGCTCTCTAAGGCTGACAGATAACTGTAGTGGCTGCAGTTAGGTCCACTGGACCTCATTTATGGGGATTAAACTGAAATATCAGTCTCTTTCTTTGTACATTTTTTTTTTTTTCACAGACAAAGCTTTTTTTTTTTTTTTTTTTTTTTTTTCCCCTTCTCTTATTCCTCCCACATCCAGGCACAGGCTTAGTTTTGACTGGTTTGGAGACTGGAGCCAAACAATTGAGGGTGACAATCAATAGAGATTATTGTTGAGGGTGCAGTCATAAAACTGCATCACTAGAAAGAAAAAATAGAGGCTGTAGACATTAAAATGCATGTTTATGCAATGCTTGCCAAAAAATAATTTATTAGACAACTAATACTGCTCCAGTTTTCCTGATAATTCTTTGTTTATATCATCCAGCATTCCTTCACTTATGGTGGTGATCTATCACTTATTTCTTCAGAACTATTCCAGAAAATGAGAAGACCATGCTAAATACTAACAAGACCTCTGGGACACAAAACACTGCCTAAATACTTTGAATTCATTCTCCTTTTAAAGTATAAAATAAATCATGAACTAATCAGATTCTTCATTGAAAACCCGCCTGTAATCCATACATATTTTTGAATCCAGTTTCTCAAAATGTCCTCCTTATTAGATCAACCTTTTTCAGCAATTCCTTTCTAATCTTAGTGATGCAGCAACAAATCAAGCACAGTAATTTTATTTCTAAAATGCAGTAAAAAACCCCTTTGAATATTAAAAGTATAAACATACGTCTTCACACGTGTGTTTTATTACCTGTGCACATTTGCAATAGTTAAAGTGATACAGCTAAAGAACATTAATAAGAAAAGAAAACCCCTCGATATCATTCACGCATCTGGAGAACCAATTATTCTTTTGACCAGTGATGTCATCTTTCTAGTGTTGAGGGGGGCCAAGGGATAAAACAATAAGTCATCTTGTAATCTTTATAATTTTTTAGTGGTCTGGTTTGTAAGATTTGTAATAGTTTTTACTGTACATGTGCCTGAAACAGATGCAAAAGCACACTTTAGGAAAGAAAAACAGCAAACACTGTTGGTATTTCATGGGTCTCAGGCAGAAGCAGTCGAGTAACCGTGTCTGCACCCCAGTGGGGACTGTGCCTGGACGGGATGGCCCCAGCTGCTCTGTCAGGGCTCCACCTAATGTGTCACAATTTGTGTGTGGCCCTATGAGTCAGGGAGTAGGACTGAGTCTACACAGCTGGTGGAAGAGCAACATGCCGTTCAGTAAGGATATAGAA
Organism: Aythya fuligula; assembly: GCF_009819795.1. Classification (NCBI taxonomy): domain Eukaryota; kingdom Metazoa; phylum Chordata; class Aves; order Anseriformes; family Anatidae; genus Aythya; species Aythya fuligula. The sequence continues at coordinate 188,979,046 of NC_045559.1, forward strand.
TGGGAATATAGAAGATGTGAGAGCTGTAGAGGGTAACATGGTTATCAAAAAATAAATACTTTTTCTCTCCTGCTTGTTGTCTGCACCTAAACACACCATGCGGAAAGATCCATCCAGGAAAAGCCCTGTGTGGCTCAAGAGAAGTGGTAAGAAGACCATGAAAGTGAAAAGACTGTAATTTACAGCATGTAAAGATTACCCAACTGTGAGAACAGAGCACCCATAAAATGTGGCAGGTCAAGCATGAACAGGAAAATAAGAGAGCTAAAGAAGAGTTGAAGTGTGCCTTGCAAATCAGGGTAACAAAAAGTTATTTAAATATCTCAAAAGCAAGAATCCAGTAAGAAAACTGGTAGTACCACTTGATTATCAAAATCTAAAAAGGACACTCAGAGATGATGAAGCCAGAGTGGAGAAACTCAGTGAATTCTCTGCTTCAGTCTTCACTGTGGGGAGATTATTTGGCAAATAGGTCAGATGATCAGGTTGAGATGAAGACAAAATATTAGCCCAAACAGGTAATCTAGATAATTGCAACTCAAAAGATCTGGATGATGTTGATTTGTGAGTGCTGAAGAGCTCCTGTATGAAATTAGGTGGCTGTGGGCCAGGGTTTCTGAGTTGTCATTATGGTCAGCTACTGTGCCAGAGGTCTTGGGGATTCCCAGTGAAGCTCCTATCCACAAAAGGATCTGAAAGGGGGACTATCAGGCAGTGACCCTGGTTTCCCTCCCTGGCAAGATGGCAAGAAGGCAGACTGCATGCAGGAGTCATAAAATGTCACCCATAATTACAGCTGTCGTGCAGCTGGTGGAACAAAATATCCTTCAGAGTTTTGTGCTGAACAAAGAATTTCTGATCCAAGATTTTGTCCTGACAAGGACACTCTCCCAAGCGGAGAGCAGGTTTGCCTTTGTTCCTCCTGTGCCCCTTTGTTTCCTGGCCTGGTTCTCTCTGCTCCTTCTGGTAGGCCTCCATCCTGGGCACCCACCGGTGGAGAGCACTTCCAGGCACATTGTGGCTGGAAGAATTGGCTTGTGACTGGGAAGAGTCCAGTACAAGAGTAGGCCAGAGACATCATTGTCACCGCCTGGGCCTCTGCTGTGGGCTGTGAGCTGGCAGCCCCTTTGGTAGCTACCCTTCTGCCTTGCTCTCCCCTTGTTCGTCCTTTCCACCTCAATGGGCCCTTTTCAAGGCATGATTTATCTTCATCTGTACAAGTCCCAAAGCCAGCCTGGCACCCACCTCCCACAAACTTTCCAACTTTCCTGCTAGAGGATCCAAATTTTGTGGTTGGTAGTTATTTCTATTGCTAGCTAGGTACCTTTGAAATTAATGTCTTAAAATACATTTTGAAGTGAAAGGTGTTTTTTTTTTTTTTTTTTTTTTTTTTTTTTTCTTTCTTTCTTTCCATGTGCTGTTCCCACAGGATTTCTCACATCCCAGGTGTTCTCTGATTTCTACTGGGAGAGGGATTAACTCTTGGACTAACTGTTGGATGGTGTCACGGTGTAATGATGTTGAGAACCAGATGTTATTTGCACAGACTTATGCACTTTTAATGTTGTGTGTGTAGTATTATTTATGAAAGTTGTTCATATAAGCATTTCACAATCTTCCCTAGTCAGCCCTGACTGTCAGTCATCTCTGCTGGAAACCTCTAACTATTGTGATTAAATGGTTTTCAAATATTGAAAAATCCAGGCACGAGTGGCTTGATCTGAATTCCTCTGTGGTGTCTGAGTATGGTTCTGTGTGACAGACTGCTTATTGCTATGTATATACATTTGTTTGGCAAAATGGGGTCACATGGACTTACAGGAGATAAAAATGTGCCTCTGAATATGCAGATTTTAGTTGTATGATAGCTGTTTTCCATTTCTTTTCTTTCATATGTTGCTCTGAGTTTGTTAAATTGCGGCTAGAAAGTACTACATAGTAAATATAATCCTTATGCCTCTGTGTTTTATTGTTGAAGAAGGAAAATGAAACAAAGGCATTCTGTTAAAACGAGCTGCTTATTTACTATAAACCTCCATGCACTGTTGGGAGGTTTGACAAAAATCCCTGGAAGCAGAAAAATGCTAGGGACTCCAGAGAGGTTGGAATATGTCTTTCCTCACAGGAGACACACCACTTGTCTAGAAGATTCCTAAAATCCTGACAGGACAGAAAACTGTGCTCAAAAGCTCCTATTTTGGAGGTTTAGAGAGGTGGAGAAGGTTTGCTGGGTTAGAAGTCGTAAAAACAGTGTTAATGCTGTTACTGGCTTATCTTCACAGCAACAAAGGCCATTTGTAAAATCACATTATTAGCATCAGCATACAGGCAATTTAGGGGAATTTAAATATTTTCTTGGGACAAAAAAATCCTTAAAAAAAAATATTTCAATCCTGTTCAGAAGCTGTTACTCCACTGCTGATGAGAAGGATGGAATTCAGTCTTTGAGAGGGAAACTGTGATAAAGGGCCTTGTGGGACCATATCTTCATCTTCACAAAGGCTTTATGAGAGCCTGCTGATCCTAACAGAGGCTCCAGAAATGCTGGCTGGAGCAGATCTTTGCACCCTGCTTGGCACCATATTTTTGCTGAGAAACTGTGGCTCAGAGACCATGACAAACTCCTGTGGGTTTGGAGCCTCTCCCTAAATATCTGGAGGCAGACTGTCTTTGGGCTGCTGAGGTGCTTGTAAAAAATGTGTAGAGCTCATCCTGCCAGGCACTGAACACTCTAGATGAAGTCAGCAATGAATTTAAGCACAGAACTGATTCATTTGACAAAATTATTGAGTTTTTAAACCCACAACCAGATTCCTTACTGGCCTAAGCCAATGCACCCTGCCTTTGGCATTCTTCATCCTAAGATCTTACAGGAAGTAGCAGTGCCCCCAACAAAACCAGTGTTTTTGCTGTTCCAGCATATCTGGGGGAGATTTTGTAAGAGATGTGGGGGAATCAGGTGGATTGGTGATCAGAGGGACATGAATTCTGGGTCCTAAGCCTGGGAGGGATCACACTGAGAGCTCAAATTGCTGATCTGTAATCACCTTACCATGGGCGTCATCCACAGCCAGCTGCCCAAAAGAAATTAGCTTGTTGTTTGGGCATTCAGTGCAGGGGCAGGCTCCAGGGACATGGGGCTGTTTTCTCTGATCACTCATTATAGCCTGTGCACCTTGCTTGAGGAGAAGGTAACAAAATGCTATCCTGGATCTCTTTCATCCTATTCCATGTCCAGGATGAGCAATCATGGAATCATTTAGGTGAGAAAATCCTTCAAGGTCATCAAGTCCAACCATCAGCCTGACCTACCGAGTCCTATCACAAATCTGTGGCCCTTAGTGCCATGTCCATATGTCTTTTACATGTACATACCTACAGGGATACGGATTCCATCACTTCCCTGGGCAGCCTGTTCCAACGCTTGGCCACCCTCTCTGTGAAAAAACTCTTCCTAATATTCAGTCTAAATTTCCCCTGATACAACTTGAGGCTGTTGCCTCATGTCCTATCACTTGTCACCTCACAAAAGAGACCAACACTCTCCTCTGTTGCCACCTCCACTGAGGTAGTGTGGAGAGCCATGAAGTCTCTGTCTCTTCCAGACTAAACAACCCTACTTCCCTCAGTTGTTCCTCACAAGCCTCATTTCCTACTCCCTTCACCAGCTTCGTTGCTCTTCTCTGCATATGTTTGAGCAACTCAATGTTCTTCTTGTAGTGAGTCATCTCCGCAAGTCATCTTGAGTAGCTCTCATCTGGCCCTTTTCTGGCACCAGCAGTAGTGTCAGTTCTCGTGGTACATCAAAGTCCTCTGCCTATCTGTTGGGACGTCTTCCCTCCATCACAAAAGTGATCCCTGCCAGGGTCGTGCCAGCCTGCCAAACCTCCATACCTTCCACTTCATCTCCTTTCAGTCTGCTGTTCTGGAGGTTTAATAAGGATAACGGCAGCCTTCTGCCTCAGGCCATCCCTGTAAGTCAAGAAAGAGTGCTCTGATGTTGTAAATTGTGTTGTAACTTTCCTACTTATCTCTCAGGTTTTGTTAGTTTATTTGTTTCACTTTTCCTCTGCAGCTATCAGCTGGTGCTAGGCAAAGGAGACCAGATCAGACCAGTCTGACCAAGGATTCGAGCCAGCATGGCAAATCTGGAACAATTTCTCTTTTTTTGTAGTGCAGCAGCAGCAAGTTAGCTTTCTAGCCAGCACTTCGTAGTCCCTTGTGACTATCATAGATATAAAAATCATGTGATGTTGCTTGGAAACACTCAAATACAAGTACTTTACATGTCCCACAGACTGCACTGTATTTAATCAAAAATAACAAATACTACATAAATACACCAAATTCAGGGGCATCTGCTATTAATTGAAGCGAGTAAGGATAATAGTACTGCTCATGAATCTGAAATTCTCTACTTATTAAATAGGAATTGCTGAAAACACAGCATTTACCATATAAGCTGTAGAAGTGGGGAAAAATATGACTCGCTGGCCATTGATAAATCGAAGAAGTTAAGCCTATGGAGTAAAACCAAGATAGAGTGAAGCAGTTTGTCAGAATCAAGCAAACCAGCATCCAAATTAACCCAGGCGAGATCCAGAGCTGGGCTATAGCCCCAGATCAAAACATTCCTCTGCACATAAACATCCTGCCATGGGGGCTGATCAACATCTCACGTTAGTAATACTATATTCCCCAAGAAGGGCTTTCAAGGCACACATCAGTACAAAAGATGTGAAGTTCAAAGCCAACAATAAGAAAACAATTAGAAACAGACATCTCCTACCCAAGGACTCCACCAAGAATGGCAAGTTTTTATTAGCACAATAATCCCTGCAGTGGCAAGGAGAGCTCTAAGAGAAGTCATAGAAGTAGTTGTACAAAGTAGTCGGCAAAAATTAGTAGACATGCTTGTGGACAATATTTTATATGTGCATAGTGGGAAACAAAGAGCAGAGAGAGGATAACACATCACTAAGTAAATAAAATGATTCAGACTTTAAAACCCGTGAAAATGGGCTTCAGTTTATCTTACATGTTTTTATATTGTTCTGCCCCCCAAACTGGAACTCTTCACGGTCTTTAATGTATTTATGGACATGAAACCTTCCTGATAAAGGGATTATTCCCATTGCACATGCAAGGAAATGAGATCTTACACAGGTATCCTGTGAGAAAGCAGTGAGTTGCATCTGTTCTTGTCAGTGTGGGGCCAGCCTTGGACCATGCTTCCTTTCTTTACCATAGTTTTTCTCTAATCTCATATAATTAGATAGTATATATGTTCTGGTAGATAGCATGTATAATGCTGTCCTAATGTATGTAAATATACATGTAATTATACATGTAATGCATGTATAATGCTGTCCTAATCCATTAGAAAAAGCTGTCTTTCTGCTACCTAGATTTTTTTTTTTTTTTTTAGCTGTTAGAGAAAACATCTTATAGTTACCATGATAACATGTACCATAAAAGTGGTAAAGCGAACAGGACTTTTAATGCTAAAATAAAACTATGCAATGACTGTGCTGCTGGACCATGTTCTTAATTCTTCCCTCTTTCTGTGCTCTGACAAAAGCTCTGTCAAGAGAAGGGCTTTATTACCCGACCATGGAACTGCCTCCGTTACTGCTATTGCTGCAGGTGTTGTAGGTCACAGAAATCAGCTCATCCTTTCCAGTATTTACCGTTCTGGTGATTTTGTTCCTGCGTATTTCTTTGGAAAAAAGTAATCTTGGTGAACTGACCCTGAGGAACCACCTAAGATGGATGTTTGCTTAGAGGTTTCCTGAGCAGTAATACAATCCAGGAGGAGACATGAGGCCACTGAAGATGCCTTAACCACAGGTGAAACCTTGCTGGCAGGGAGGCCAACAGACAGCAGTTTGCAGCAGAACACACTTGACCCATCTGAGAAGCTTCTGGGATCTCCCTTAGTACAGTTTTTGCTGAAATGCAGCATCCACAGCACTTTTTTTTAAACAGAGAAGACAATTACACAGGAAGGTTTATTTGGGAATCATCAATCATCACCAAATGCTCTATGTCATTCATATCAGCACTTCAGTGTGCTGTGTCATAATAATGCTAGAAAACTTTGGCTAACATCTAATAGCAGATTTGTACCATTCCGAATTATTCCTTCAGACATATAGAACAATACAAAGCTGAGCTAGAGAAGGAGGCTTTTACACTACAGGAGTGAGTCCCTGCAGCATTTTTCCTGCATGAATGCTGCCTGTTGAGGATGGCCAGGGTTAAATGGATGAAGAGAGGCACTTCAGCAAGAAAAGGAAAGAATGGGTGCAGGAGGACCATGCAGCCTTTCACATCACATGGAATAAGCTTTTTCTTAATTTCATTTGGGAAAACATAAATCTCCCCAGGGCGGGCTGTTGGCGTGAGCGCAGAGCTAGCTGGGGAGTGCAGCCTTTGGTATGGGGAGGGGGTTGCAGAGAGGTTGCCTTGGGGTAAAGTCAACCTCCCTCTCTTGAATCGCTCACATTTTGGCAGCCCCTAGGAACATAAACCAAGTAATTTTGTAACTGTGCCTTATTAAAAACAAGTTATAGAGAAAAAAAATAAAGTTTAAAAAATTGATAGGAGCGGTGATGGATTCCAGACCTGGTCCTGAGCTGCAGGTGGTTAACGGGAACCTTCCGAGGAGCTGCACTTGCAAAGGTACCCGAGGGATGGTCTCTGCAGTCGTATCTGCTAGCAGTAATTTCTCCAGCAATTCTCTGAGGCTGTGAAATAAATACAGGCTCCAATAAAATAGATGGTGCTTGTATTTAATGATGACTTTGCTCAAAAAGTTTTCACTGTGTCAAGAGGGCCATAAGGTGAAGAAAGAAAGGGAAATGTAACCTGGAGAATATTACTCAGCTCTGAAGCTACATTTGGGTTGATTAAATGGATGAAGAGAAAAAAAAATCAATGCAGGTCCTATGCTTTGGGATATGATTGTGAATGTGTTGCTCTGAAATCCTCCCAAGACATGTGCCAAGCAAATGCCCACATGGGTGTTTTTCTCTTTCACTGACTGCCCTCATCTTTTTGATTAAGGTAAGACTTTTCCAGGAACCCAATGTCCAAGGAAATCAGCCTGCTATAACTTCAAAGTACAAAGTACACAGCTCCTAAATATTATTGCTGTTAAAAATGATCTTATTGTGAAGTTTTAACGTTGAACCATTCTGTGTATTTATTAATAGTAATGAAACTCTTTCTGTACATAGAATATATCAAATAGCAATTAACCATTTATTTGATCTGAGTTTCAATCCTCTGTCAGTCAATTGCCTTCCCTGATGATTTCCTTTTTAGCTTGTTCTGGGACCTACAACCTTCCACCTTTCCTTCACATTGACATAAACCTTCAGGAAAAACAGCCAGTGACATTTCTTCATTAACATGCCATTTTGTGTTAGAGAGTTGTGCTAGAGAAGCCACTGTTATTTCAGCTACAAGAGTTTATAATGGAGCGTAACTGTTTCTTGGCAGTATCACAAGTCAGTGTCAGCAGTTTATACCCCATCCATAACAATGATTCACTGGAAATTACTGAAATAACTGTAATGAGCTAGCCATAAACTTTGTCATTAGACAAGATGGATGTGCAAGGACACTAATCGCAGCAGAAGTACCTTAACAGTCGCATAAGTCAGTTGCTCCAACACAAATGGCAGCAATACACGATCAAGCAAAAACAGTGAAATGCTTTGGAAGTCTCCTCAAGATGAACCCAGATCCAAGCCCCACTGCCCACGGGCTTCTGAACAATAGATTTCAACTAGGATGAAGGTTCAAGTGTTATAGTTGTTCCCATTTATTTATTTATTTATACCAGTGTATAGCCACATCTTGAAAAGTGTGACAGTACTAATTCTGTTGGTTTCTACCTTAGAACTTTGCCCAAATACAATAACTACTTCTGTAGTTATTTTGCATGTGATGCTCATTTGTCTTCTAAATTCTCTCCCTTCTCCTACTACAAGAACAGACTGTCATGTTGTTGTAGAATTGCTCCAGTGTTGGGCTCATGGTGGAAAAAAAAACTGAAGCATTAGCCTTCTTTTTCCCTGTGCCCTCTATTTTTCATCAAAGATAAATGAAACTCTGTAAGAAAAAAAAAAAAAAACATGCATTTTTTCACAGCTGATTTTGGATGCTGTGCCTTGTTCCATGCTTTCAATTGGAAAAATGATCCTATAAAAGAAGTAAAAATCCATTTGTGTGTTTTGAGATGGATTCTCTGAGGAAAGTGCTATGAATCACAGTGCCCCAGCCATTGCAAGGGGGAGCAGCAGGTCGTCCAGCCAGCAGAACACCACTACAAGATGCTTCCTGGGACTGACAAAGTGCTGTGTGGCTGCTGGAGAGCCACTGCAGCCTGCCTGGGGCTCTAACTCTTAGCTTCAGCCATAACAGATGAAATGTAAAGGCAAGGTAGCCCCTGTAACTCAGGTCAGTTTGTTCATTTGATGCTAAACTGCTCTGAAGGGTCAGCGTGTTATTGCTATGTGGAGCAGAGGAGGTCAGCATGAAGGTCACGCCTGGTTCACAAGGCTGTGTGATGAGGTTTGTTGGGACTCACCAGCGACACAGGATCATGCATGTGTTGCTGAAGCATTGGCACAACAACCTGCCAAGGGCATCGCCCTCTCGGTGGGAGTGCTGGCTGGTGGGCCGACAGTGCTCACACACTGTTAGAAATTGAGAAGCAGATCACGCCCAAGGCAAGGTTCACCCCTGTGACAGAACATCAGAAAGAGCCTTGGATATGCAATAAACAAAGACAGAGCTGCTGACTGGAAAGCTTGTGCTGATCCAAGCCTTTGGAGTGAGACCTTCTCCAGGTTCCCACCTGGCCTCTCACATGTTGGGAGCATGGCCTTCCCCTGGGCAGCAGAGAGGAGCTCACTAAAGGCTACCTTCAGAACAGTGCCTGCAAAGTGGAGACAGGGAAAAAGTACCTGGGAGGGGTTGCAGGGAGGAAAACAGCATTGCTCATGTGAGGAAGATATGGTCTGGAGACAAACGCATGAAGATGAAAGGGGGCTGGAAGGACAGAAAGTGCAAGTCTGCTGTGAGAAGTGATGAAGGCATGAGGAAGGACACAGACAGGCCGAATATCTTTGTAATGCATGATAGCAAAGAAAGCATGGCTACACCTCTCAGTAAATTAAACAGGCTAGGGAACATCCCTGAGCGCTGCAACTTGACTGTCCTGTACTATTCCTAGTTCTTTATCAAGGATAGCTTCCAAATGGCTTCAGTTTTGGAGACCTGTCAGCCACCAGGCCAGCTGGCCTTGCCTCTAGAGGGCAGTCCCAGGACCAGTACAGATACAGCTCTTTTGCATGTGATTTGTAGATCACTGACATCTCAAGGACATCTCAAGAGGTCCTGGGCAAGACTGAAGTGCTTGCAGAGGGGTAATTTGTTATCCTGCTTCACTAGACAGGCAATATAGGGTCTAGTCTCATGGCTCATGTGAATAGATTGGGTTGATCTTTGTCATGTGAAACAAGGTCTCACAGGCCAGGTAGCAAAGCTCTGGTCAGGGCATGCATAGAAGGTCTGGTCCTCGCTGTCTTTGCACAGAGAGCTGCCTGGTGTGTGTGCAGTACACACAGCATTAAAATGATGCCATAGTAGCTCTGGAATTTGTCCAAAGAACATGTCAGAGTAACCGAAGGACTTAGGTCTTACAGGGGCAGTGTTTAGAATAAGTTAATGAAGTCAAGTAGGAAAACAGAGAGACAAAGGCTACAAGATAATGGATGAGACAATCACAGAGGTGTGTTCAGAGAGATGAGGAAAGCCTTAGAAGAGCCCAGGGCTGCTGAAGGTTGTGCAGAGGAGCCATTGAATATGCCGAAGGCTCAGAGAGGTGAGAAGAAGAATGCATAGGTCACCAAAGATTCTGGAGGCAGCCAGTCTCAATTGCACAGTGCTGAAAAATGTAGTATTTTAGGGGATCCATGAAAGAGCTAGTAGAGGCATTAGGGGGACAGGTCTGGAAAAGCTTACTATTTACTATATACAGGATAGAGAGAAAGCAAGGTGTTCACTGTATGTGCTTTGTATGAGAATGAGATGTCATCAGTGTGATTTTGAGGAACAATGAGAAGATGCAAGTAAAAATAGCTTGTCTGATGATTTTAATAGGGAAGCTTTTCTCTACAACAGCAGCTTTCTGAAATAGCAGTGTGTTACTGCAGAAATTATTCTGTCCCTACAGTAACAGATAACCATTTGTTTGTCCCTCCCTCCCTCCTTCTTATTCTTCCTTCCTTCCTTCCCTCCCTCCTTCCTGCCTTCCTTCCTTCCCTGCAAATACACACAAACTGGAACGCTGCAGGTCTAAAGCAAGCAGATGGTTTGCAGGCAGGAGATGTTCAAGCTGCCTGGCCCAGAGGCATCACTACACATCTATTCAGACCAGGGTCTATTTTGGGCTTGGCCCCCTCCTTGGCACAGTCCCGAGCTCCTCCTGTATCTCTGCCAAACTGTGGGCTGCGTCTCCTTTTTTGACAGAACTGGCACATGTTGTTCTTCATTCACAATCTGTTTTTTAGAGTCATTTTTACAGCAAATAGCCGAAGGAAACAACATTTTATTGCATAACAAGGCAGCCTAGAAATAGTGAAATGAAGGTGAGAAAAGTGACATCAGGAATTAAATTAATAATTAAGGAAAAAAAAAAAAAAAAGAAAAAAAATGATGTTTGAGAGCAGGTTAGCTCATGCCTTTGTGCTATTTTTATGACTCCTACTATTGCATTGTCAGGTCCTGGCATAGCAGCATGTCTGGAGCTCCAGCCTTTGCTGCTGACTGCAAAATAAGCACTCACTTTGGAATGTTTTTCTCATTTTGTAAAACATCTTTGCCTAAAGAAAATCAACAAACAAGTGACCCAGACAGTTGGGTTCGCTCACTCCAGCCTGGGATGCTGAGGTCTGGCCTGGCTGTGCTGCTTCCCACATTGAACACTGCTTGAAAGGAGTGGGATACAGAACACCTCCAACCCATACCCAAGCATGGTGTGCAGGTGAAGGCTCCTCTCTCAGAAAGGCACCCGCTGTGCTGCCAGCTTGGAACAAACAGCAGCCACTGAGCCATGCTGCCCATATTTCCAGCATTAATCTCCTTGGCATCCCTGCCCAAAACACAAACATCTGTCCCACGTACCTCTTCTTGAACACCCGCCATCAGCTGCTCCTCAGGCGGCCGCATCTCTCCTGTCAGTCTGCATTGCTCCCAAAGCTCACAGATGCTCCTGGAGGTGCCTCGTCTCAACGGCAGCTTTTCCTACAATGGCACCAACACAACAGACAGGTTGTCCTGAAAGCCCAGGGGCTGTATCTGTTCAAGCACGTGGGACATGCCCCAGACGGTTGTTTGGTGCTGAGTACAGCACTGAAGCACCATGCAGTGCCAGCTCTGAGTCTCTCTGAGAGGATCTTCCCAAATTTCCTGGTCTTCACCATCCTAAAGTTCTGCCTGTCTGGAAACCAGAGGTGTCTGCGATGAAAGTGAGAAGGGGCAGAAAGAGAGAGGACATTTTCCTTAGCCTATTTTTTCCTATAGACCTTGTTCTACCACAGAGAGCAGTTCTGGTGCGATGAAAGAGAGCCTTACCTTGGGTGTTGTGTGGATCAATGAATGAGTGGAGAGTAGGACAAAGGGCAAGCAAGAAAGGGTAGTTATAAAATATTTAAAGGCTGTAAATATAAAACAAAAAGAAAGATAAGGAAATAACCGTCTTTCTAGGGCCATCTTTTTATTTAGGCACCACACAATGTACAGCAATACCTTCTGGCTGTGGGGACCCCCAGGCGAGTCTCAGCAGCTCTGGCCAGGCTCCTTGGCAGTCCCACCACGAAATGCCCACTTCCAGCAGCCGAGCTGCTTGTGGCATCCAGCCCAAGTGCAGGGAGGCTGGACAAATACCACACATTTTAGTTTACTTGAGTGGGCTAACACAGACAAAAACAGTGTTGCTGGAGTCTCTCCAACCGCGTTTCACGCTTAGTTCTGTTAGGAGCATATTTGGTCTTGGTGTCTGTGTAAAGCAGTGCCTGAAAACACTCAGCTAATGACCTTCTGGGTAGTGTAATGCTCCTGGGCTTTGTAGGATGGCTAAAGCTTGTTAAACACAGCCAGGATTTCCCTCTCACTGCTCTTCAGGCTGCCACCAAGATGCTCAGTTTGCCCAGCCCAGCCTGCGGAAGGCATTTTTCTGCCTGATAACCCCTTTCTAACCACAGACCCCGGGTAACTTCCAGCTATAAACATAAAAACATTACACAGAAGCAACTTCCCTTAAAGTCATGGGAGACATTTTACACATTACAACTATTTTTAGTCTAAAACTTATCTTCCCTGCCCTCATATTCCAATAAATGTTCTATAGACACTGACAAGTAATGTTTTCTATACAGCCATCTTCTAACACATACACCAAGAGAAGCAAAATTCAGGGTATGTTTTCACCTTCCCATGTTTGTTGGGGCAAACTAACAAAATGAAGTGAATACTTAATAATGAACACATCAAATATAAACTGTTTTGTTACAAACTGACATTGGCTAGATGAGTTTTTAAGTTTTCAAAACCTGATGAATGGAAGAATCACAAAGACAGATGGAGAAATTTTAGCCTCCAATTTTCCCTAGAAGTTTCCCTGTGAGGAATTCAAAATCCTCAGTGTTGCCCATAGACAGGATGATGTCTGTTAGAAGTCATGTGGCAAACACTCCAGTTCATTAAAGAGTAATAAAACTTAAGTCTCTGCCATTGTAAAAAAAAATAATACTTCTCACCTGAATCACCTTTAAAGAAAGTTGTGAATGTTTTCAGTTGAATTACACCTGAAATGTAAAATGTTATTAAATCAAAATATTTTTCAATCATGTCACGAGTTTCATTCATATATTTCCTTTACCTCTCACTTTCCTCTTTTTTTCTATTGCTATTCAGTAACTATTAAAAAATAAAAAATAAAACAAAAACCCATAAAACCTAAGAAAATTCCAACCAAATATTTTGGTTTCCTGGGAAGGTGCATACTCACCTGCCATTTTCCCACAGCAGAAGGAACACACGCTTCTTGTCTTCTCCATCTCATGGTTCTCAGCTTTGACTGACCAGGTCAGATTTGATTGTGGCTGCAGGGATCCCTGTCCCACCCTCCTCTCCTTTCTAGCAGTTGTGTGAATAATTTGTTTGGTGGTGCCAGGGCTATTCCAACAGATAAGAGCTTGTCAGCACAAAGTGCACGTGAGAGAATCTAGGGAGAAACATCCCATGCTCTGTAACTGGATTAAGCTGCATTCTCCTCATATAAGAAATTATTCAATGATAATTGAAAATATTCAGTGATAAAACCAATTAATGACCTTACTTTCTAACTTCAGGTACTGCAATTATTGCTCCTGTGAAACCAATCCAAACTGATGAAATACATTTTAAAACATTTTTACTTGCATAATTCAAAACTCAAGTAATTTTTCCTCAACTTCAAACTCTGCATACATTTCTCACTGGAAATCTTGCCAGAAAACAACTCTTCTTTGAGTGTTTTTCTTTATTGCTAACTTATAAATTCCAGAAAGCAAGACAGAGTATCTAAATGTTAACATAACCTTAACTCTAAGCTCCTACATGATATTAGAATAACAGCCCTGGGTAATTGTGCATGCAGCCAGGGAAGCTGCTCTGCCTGGGGATGGGGTGTCTCAGCTGCTTGGTGCCCCATAGCCCCTTACAAGGACTTTGCTAGTCAGTTAGCAAAAGGCTAATGCAACCTACATAGGGTCCCCACTGACAAAATATTATCCAGACAGCAGCTTTTCCTTGCAGATATTATGCAAATGAAATGTATCTCCTCTAGCTACTCTTAAAGGCAGAAATTTCTCAGTACTCAGCACGACAACACTGGAAAACAACTGGGCTATAAGCAGGAGAGCTCCAGCTTTTATTGCCTTGCTTGCCCAGAAATCTGTGCCTGTTAGAGTGGAACCTCTGTTACAGCTGTTCATAAACTAGGGAAATTACTGCATGCAAATAAAGGGTAAAGTACCTTTTTTTTAACTGCCACTGCAAGGAGTTGGTTTCTGCTCTCCATTTGAGGTGAGAAGGTTCCAGACAATCCTTCATCATACCGCCTCCTCCTGCTGTTACCCATCCCTACTTGGGGTTTACCTTGCATCTCTCTCTGGAGCTGTCACTCCACCCCACAGTTTGCATTTTGAGCTCTACCACTGTCTTCTTTGGTGGCATGTGAAGGGACTTGCAGAATCTGGGCTCTTTTTCTTTTCTTTTCAGTAAAATATCTCAGTCTCTCAAGAAGGGTGGATGACTAAGTAGGAGCCCTGACCAGAATCCTAACTGTGCAAAAGGAGTTTTCTCCCACCAAGTAACAACTCAGTCCTCTTAAGGGTCTACTGACACCCCAAATCTGAGTGTGTGTGGGTTTATGGTGATTTGTTGGGATATTTCAGAGGGATTGTGTGTAGCCTGGGATCACAAGCAATGCAAGGAAACTGAGCACCATCTAAGAATGTATCCAGGAAGGGAAGCAAGAGCAGCAATAATGAGGTCCTGGCTGTGGTTCACGATCTGGGGAGAAGGTGGGGATGATGGCAGCAACAAAGGCAGACTAAGATAATGGTAGGGACCCCTGGCTTCGGCCAGCACTGTTTTGAGGGTTCCCGGGGGAGCAAAGAGAGGGCTCTTCCCCTACCAGACCTTTTGGCCACAAAAGTCCCCCACTTGATAGAGAAGAAGACAGCTTCCATGTTGGCACTGGGTCTCGATGGGTGGTGGACAGACACCTGTGCTCAGCGCACCTCCTTGCACAGCAGAAACATATCAGTACAGAAATAACCCCAAAAGCCTTCCAGTCCAGCCCCCAACATCTATCTATTTGTTTATCTCAATCCCTGGATGCCTCTGCTCCTTCCTCCTGTGTACATCCACCTGTGCCAGGGCACACGAGTGTGCTTCACATCCTCTGTACTTGGCTCTACAGAAACATCAGGACTGGTGTTACTGAGTTTGTGGTCAGGGCACTGCTGTACCTTATTGCTGTGCACTGAAGTGCTATGCTCAGAAATGACTGGGATGTGGAAAAAAAAAAGGCACTGGGGGAACCGTGCAAACATCCTGCTCATCACTCACAAGGCTACCTAGCAAACAAAAAAGTTGACAGTCTATCATCTAACAACAAAGGCAATTACTCTGCATCTGGCTATATGCAAAAGAGACAGCAAGAAGATACAAGATGCTTTTTGTCTTACAAAAGATGAAGATCTTCATTTGTGTCTCTTATCCTGGGAGATGTTGTTCCTGTCTCTGCCTTGGTCCTGAGAGGGTAAGGGCTCCGCTGATGCTTTCAGGATCAGGCAGGCCCTCTGTCACCCCAGGACTGGATTGCTGTTCTCACACGTCTGCGCTTTTTGATGAATTTCTCTATTTTTATGAAAACATTTCACAAGTGCCATCATGCTGGGTGTTAGCATGTGTCCAGGCATACAATCTAACAGTCACAGTGAAGCTGAACAAGCAGCTTGGCAGCAGAACAGGATCCCCAGGACCGTGCAGTGGGCATCCCTGAAAGAACGGGAATGGGCCTCATGCTGGGGGAGTGGGAAACTCTTCAATAGCTGGTAAACAAGCTGAACTTAATGAACGAAAATTGCTCCTTGTTTTGGTTAGTGCAGGCTGCCAGCTTTTCTCAGTATCTGCCCTGATGTGCCACCTCTTCTCCAGCTTCTGGACTTTGGCCCCCACAGTTGACCACACTCCTTGGAGCCACCGCTGGTTTCTCTGTCTCCTGCCTTGGTGGCTTGTTAGGTGGATACTGCTTCCACAGGCTGCTGACCAAACTTCACCTCTCTCAGACAAACATTAAACACCTACAGGTGCTGTAGTAGGAGGTACTATGGTCTTCTCTCACATTGTCTCAAGTGTCTCAGCCCTCAGAGCTGTGCTCAAATTAAAACCTCAGATTTAAGAGGTATACGCAGAATGATGCTCTTGGAAAAATATGTCAAAGGAATAAAACAGTGATTTTTTCTACATCTTTTCCATGCATTTTCCTTCAATATAGTGCCTCATCCATCTCCTCATACGATCTGCTGTAGATTAAGGTTGGAATGGAAACTTGTGTAACATATTTTCTAACGCAGACAAAAGCAACTTGCTTACATCGGTACTTGACATATCAACGTGCAGATCATCCAGAGAAAATGTCAATAGCTGGGACCAGCAATTTCATCAGAGGGAATGAAATTAAAGTGAGCAAGTGTAATTGTAGATAATTTCCATTCTCTGGGAGAACATGCTATTGAAGGTTGTCGTAGGCGAAAAAATAGCTTAAATTGTGAATGTGAACAGCAGATCATTGGGAATGTGCGGAGGGTGCATGGCTGCCCAAAGCCAAACTTTTGCACACTGGAGCAGAAACCCACTGCTTGCTAGCTGTGACTGGCCTGGGATGCTTGCAGATTTTAGTGATGCATGGGCTGAGGAACAGCAGCATGTCCTGAGTCCTCCACTTAACAAAGAGACATGAGGCAGAGGCACCAGTTAGGTGGTGGGTCTTGTGCCAGGCTTCCACGCATGGACCATTTATACTGGGAAACCTTGGGGTTTGGGGTTTTGGAGAGAGGAGCCAGTGCTGAAAAAGGAGGATACCCAATCAGAAGTGCTCTCAGAAAGCAAAACACCAGAGGAAACCCACGACCAACCCTGAGCAAAGCAGAGAGGACTCCATGGATGGGCAAGGTGAGGAGGTTTTGTTTAAACAGACGCCTGTGGGACAGAGAGGGGAGGAGGTCTGCCTGGACATCTTCTTTTGTGAATAAATCATTGTTATTTGAAATGGGAAGCAGTTGGCCCAACAGCTGCCAGTTATTTGACTGCTTAAGATTTACAAAGCAAGATGAGCATACCTGGAATATATATTTTGCTACACTATTAAAAATAAGTTGGCAACAGAAGAGAGAGTTAAAACTACTTTTTAAAAGTGTGCAGATTTGGTTTTCTACATCTGCAAATGTTCCTTTCCTGAGTGAGTGAGAGACTTTGTAACAAGTTGTACAACATGCAAAAAAAAAAAAAAAAGAAAAAGAAAAAAAAAAGACAAAGCAAAGAACGATAATCCCATGTCACAGAAAATTTGGGTATGTGCAATGTACTTTCCTTCACACAGGTCAGTGGAGGCAAGCTGCTGCCATGAAAGGAGGCACTCCGCTTTTTCCTGACCAGCTTTGCAGTCAAAGCGCATCTAGAGTTTGGAAAAGATTATTATTCATTACCTGGGCTTTGAGAAGGCTTGAGAAAACTTTGTCAGCTGTGTAAGAAGATAAATGATGACAAAAAGCTCACAGACGTGGTAAAGGAGGTGTCCACGGGTAGCTAGCCACAGCAAGCAGGGAGGCTGCTGGCAATGTCATGGCTAGCACGGTGAACCTCACCTGCATCTCCCACGTAAGCACATTTCATTAGCAGGGCAAGCATGAACCAGAGATGACATTTAATGATGGATAATGGTTTATGCGGCCTGGTTCAAGGCTGAGAAATGCACAAGAGTTCATATTTCCATTGTCTGGTCCATGCCCTCCTTTCGCTGTAGCAGAGAAGAAGGACAGTGAAACAGTTACTTTAAAGACTGGTTATTATCACCCTGTTTAACCCTCTGCTTGATGTCTTTTCCTATTTTCTTTGTTAAGCCAGGTAAAACTATATTTCTGAGCACCAGAAAGCTCAGTTAAACTTTCCAAAATTTCAAGGTGGCTCAAACTGATATTTCATTGGTGACCCCAGAAATCTGCACTTTGTCTTTTCACTGTTGGTTAGAGGGGTTGGAAGAGTTACCCATAATAAAGATCCTGCTGCTGGCTCTATGCGTAACTTACTTTTGTAATTTCTGTTTTTTAGGTGAAGTTCATTCTCCCACCATGTGCTGGAAGCCCTGAGTTACTCCTGTGAAGCTCCAGCTCTGTAGTGATGATCTTGGGAGTTTTTCCATTTTCATCAATAATTTCTCCTCTCTCCTCCTCCATCATTTCCCACAGCAAGGCTTATGCCAGACACAAACAGCACTGCTTCTCAAATAGCTGAACCTCATAGAAAGAGGCAAGCTGTCATTTATTTTTTTGTCTTGCTCAAATAACTCATAATCTAGATGACTAATTTACTCCATGCTGGAGAAGGACAAGAAATATCAGGGGAATATAAATAAGCAGCCAGATTTTGTAAAGCCAGCATGCAGGCAGGATCAGTCTTCCCATTTCACATAATGTCCCATCCCCACTTCTGCTCTCAATTTCCACATCCAGCAGATCTGGAGTTCCTCCACAGCCTCAAAACATTTCTCCACAGTTGTGTGCCTGAACATGCCCCATGCATTGTGTTTCTTCTTAAAACACTGCTTAAATGCTACCAAACTGGAGCACAGGGTCTGTCTCAGCCCTCTGGTGTCCTCTGCCCCAGTGCAGGGGGAGGCTTGGTGAATCCCCCAAGTGCATGTGCTGGAGACCACATGGGAGATGCACATTGCTTGGACATCTGCACATCTGCTGCGACTTGTATTTGTTGTCATAAGATGGATGAATAGATTAAAGATTTGATTTTTTTTTTTTAGAGTTTTGCCCAGCCCTGCTGTGGCAGCACCTTGTTGGAAGGAAAATCCCTCCTGTGGCTCTGTGGGGAGCCTTCATGCGATCTGCCCTGTAAGGGTGTCACCTCCCGAAATGTCAGCAGGGAAATGAATGCTGATTTTGGCATGACAAGGCCAGCTCTGTGGGTACTCCCTCATCTCACAGTAGGAGCAGGCAGATGATGGACCAGGCTGGTGGGAAAAGCTGTGTCCTCCTGTGATGCTCGTGAGGCCACAGAAAGCTCATGACACTCCAGCCAGCTAGTGTTGTGCCAGGTCCTCAGACAAAAATGAGCTCCCTGATGGTGGGCCTGGAATAGCCTTAAAGACATCACAAGATGCAAGAAGATTAAGGTGATTAAGATTCATAGCTTTTATTTGCTCAGAAAGCTCTTCCAGCAGGGAAATTTCTGTCTCCCATAAGCTGTCCATAATCTTCAATACATATACCATCTTCCCAGGAGCAAATGCAGAGTATCTTGCTGTCGTTTCTTCCAGCAAAGTCAGCTGCACATCTTCACAACCAGATTCAGTGACAGTAGCTACCCTGAAGCAAGATCTTGTTCCCCTTTGCACATCAAGCTCCCTTCTCACTGCTGGCTCTAGAGAGAGCATCACCCTGGTAGTGGTACTGAAGGTCTTTTAATGCCAGTTTTCACAGAATCACAGTGTGGCTGAGGCTGGACCTCTGGAGGCCACCTGGTGCCCCCCCCTGCCCAGGCAGGGACACCCAGAGCAGGCTGCCCAGGACCACGTCCAGGTGGCTTTTGGAGCTCCCTAAGGAGGAGACCCCACAGCCTCTCTGGGCAGCCTGTGCCAGGGCTCCGTCACCCGCCCAGCACAGCAGTGCTGCCTGGTGCTCAGAGGGAGCCTCCTGGGTGCCCGGCTGTGCCCATGGCCTCCTGTCCTGGCACTGGGCACCACTGAGCAGAGCCTGGCTCCGGCCTCTCTTCAGGGATTTAGGGACACGGATAAAATCCCCCTGAGCAGCTGGAGAGCAGCTCTGTTGGATTTAGTGCTTCAACCTGAGTTTAATTCCACTTCAGTGAGGGAAAAGCTGCCCCTTCAGTTTTGAAAGTGCTGCCTCTGTTTCTTGATTTGGCAGTGCAGGTAATTGGTCGCTTTACCTATCTGTACAGCTCTGCCTAGGTGTGCACAAACACATGCTCCCATATCCAAGTGAGATGAGCTCTCTGCTGCCTCTGAGGCCCTGGGTGAAACAGGATGGGTGGGATGTTTGCAGTGAGAAACTCAGAGAGGATGAAGATGAGAGCAGGGATGGAGAAGCACTGCAGCCTCTGTCCTCTGAGGGTTTCAAAATTCCTCTGGACAACCTGCAGGGGCTCCCAGGCAGACCTTGCTCAGGGCATGGGTGGTGGGTGAAGGTGAAATTTCTTCAAGCAAAGGGAGAAAGTTTCAGCAGTTTATCAGGAAGACATTATAGCAAATATTTCATATCCCTTATCAACAGGAGCACTAGTGATATCATGGTAACACCGTCTGTCTGCATCTTCTTGGTAAGGCAGCAGTGGTCAGAGGGCTGTTGTGACTCGCCTGGCAAACATTGCCAGCCCAAAGCAGAATAAGCTGTGACAATGTTACACAGTTTCCTGGTTAGTTGTCAATCCCGCTTTGTTTTTAAGGCAAATCCCATTTCCTGAAAAGCATAATCCTTTATTTACTATTCTTTCCTCACCTGGGTGGATGATGCAGGGTCACACAGCCTCCGTGGAGTTTCACATGGTGCCTGTTGCCAATTCCTGGACAAAAATGAAACCACCACGAAGGAAGGACCATTTATTTTCTGCATTTAGCTTGATCTCTGTTTTCCTCAGCAGTAAAAATCGACTAGGATAACTGATGCATGCAGGAAGGACAGGCACACCCAGCCGAGTGGCTGTGTCAGACTGTCAGAGTTACCCCTGCATTCAGACAGAGACTCGATGATGCCAGCTTTGAAAACAGACTGAAAAAATACAGGTCTGGCCATAGTATGACTTGCAAAATCCTGTATTGCAGGGACATTGCTTTTGAGGAGTTTCCCATGTTTCTAAGAGCTGGAAGCATTTATGAGAAAAATTGTCAGTAAAGAAAACTGACCCGGATGTATGTGAGCAATGTTTGGAAATTAAGAGCACTTTTGTATGTGTCCTAAAACTGTGATCCCACAAGCACATTAGATTCCTACATAGCTTTAAACAAGCAATGTGATGTAGAAAGGAAGAGAATAAATGAGGAAAGACAGAAGTCCTTAATTTGCAGTTAATCCACTGCAAATTAGGGGCTCCACCTGGGCACCAAACTAGCTCTCCCCAGCAGCAGGACAAGAAATGGTTAAGCAGGAGGTTATAGCAGTGAGATATAAGTGGTAAGGAGATCCACAAGAGAAGCAAAACCCAAACTGGTGTCCAGTAAGGACAGGGAGATTGCCTTCCTGAGCTCCCTTCCTACCTGCTGGCCCTGTCGTCTTGTGGTTCTGTGACTTAAAAACGCTTTGGGGAGGACCTTGGTGTGCTGCTTGGCAAATAGGACAGATGATCAATGACAGTGCAGACAATGCTTAATGAACATTTCTGTGCTTCTTTTAGATTATCTTTAGTGTTTTATAGTGATAAGGAGGGTTTTTTTGTTTGTTTGTTTGTTTCTTTTTTCTGTCCAGCAGTAACTGAAAGGGATGCTGAACAGTAATTCCTAGCCAATTAAGTCCCACTGATTGGTACATCTTATAACCAAAAGATTGTCTGAGATGCACTGGGAGAGCAGGTGTTTCTTTTTAGTACATTTTGGAAACCCAGCGAGCATGTGGCCAGAAGGATAAGGCCATAGCAGCGTTTAAAAGGGGGAAATGAATGCCTGAATTCAGACAGGTTTGCTGCCTTGTCATTCCCCTTGCACAAAATGGTGCATCGCCTGTCTTTGCCTTGCGTTTGCCAAGCACAAAGGAAGGGAGGCAGAAATACTGGGGGAAACCCCACAGGCAAAATCACTGTTATCCAATATCATCAGCCACCCCAGTCATCGTCTCAGAAAATCACGACAAGACCCATGGGGCTGCCTGCATCCCATGGCAATGCCCCCAGGGAGCCCTGCATCACCCAGGAGCCACCCCCTGTCTCAGCAGAGCAAGAGTGATGTGTGGCTGCAGATTTCCCCTTGGGATATGCAGTGGATTCAAGGGGATCCACAGCTACTTCAGTCCTACTCCACCAGGATACCACTTTAAGCAAAAACCATCATAGAAAATGACTATAAATTAATCTTGATTTTGCTTGGATTTCATCAACGTGTGTTGTTGCATACGGGTAGTGCTACACTAGCTACAATGGCTGAAGTTCAGCATGTATATATATATATACATATACATGTATATATAATATATATATATGGGAATGCTCCTCCCTGGATGCCTCCAGTGCTCACTGCTCTCCAAACAGATGCTACTTTGGCTGCTTCTTAAATGCTTCGTGTATGTGTGCGTTTTCCATGTGTTTGTGTATTTAGTTCCTATTTTGTTCTCTGCATCCATTTTTAGAAAGTAAATATATCGTTTAATCCAAATATTTCCATATCCTCAGCAGAGACATTTTAATGACGTTTTGAACAATTTTCTCGAGAGAAAGACCAGTGTTACGGCTGTTCTGTGTTAAAGCTCTCAGCCACGTTGTTTAACTTCTTCTAAGTGTCAGAAATCTGTTCTTTAAATAAAAGAGGGCTGCGAAACCCTAACGGGGACCAGACAAGTACTTAAGCTGGCTGTTTAAATGTCACCTGTTTCCATTACGCGTGCTGTCAGCCATCTGCATGGGCTCTCCAGGAGCTGTTTTCTGTCTCAAGGTGCTGTGTACGGCCGTGACACTGGCACAATGGCTCCGAATTGCAGAGGGGTTGTTGTGGTGGGCTCTGGAGAGAAGGACCAGGTGCCTGCAGAGGGCTGCAGGTACCTGGGGGTTGTGCATTTCAGATATCCGAGGCAGGTGACCTGGTCGCATAAAGAGCAGAAAGTGCCTTGAAAGAAGATGCTTGAATACAGACCGTGCTTCAACATGGGCTGGATGATCTTGCAAGAGCATCCTTATCATAAAATGCAGGGAGTTATCTACATTTTGCTGGCAGGTGTAAGCAATGTTTTGATAACACGTCCCGTGATTTCCTGCACAGAGGAAGTAATGCTTCCTGGGTCGTGGCTGAGGGCCAGCAGCAGCCCGCTCTGCTGGGCTTTGCTGGCCAGAGTTGAAGCTCCCGGCTGCAGGCTGAAAGCCTCTCCTGCAGTCCTGATGAATTCCAGCTCATTTTGCATGGGACATTAATTTCAGAGCAGGTTCTCATGCTTTTATGCTTGTTAAGAAATGTCATCCTTCATGCTCAGCCCCGTGGAGTTACCCGAAACCATTTTTGTTGTCATCAGCCTAAGTAGGTATAGCAGAGATCAAGGTAATTCTCCTGTTCACACACTGCTTCTGATTTTGACCTTGCTGATCTGCTGACATGATCTGGCATAGGGCATGACATTTGTCTTTTATGTCAGCATCCAGGTCCCCATGCAGAAACTGCAGTGGTATAGTCTCTCTGAGACATGCATCAGCCTTGGAAACTCCACGTACCATTTGATTTTGGCAATTCTATGCTATTAATGATTTTTCTCTGGCTTTGGAAAACAGATTCTGCCTCCTACCTGCTCCCTGCCATTGCTGAGGCTGGTGGGCAGGAGGCACAGGGATACCTGAGAACCTGTAACCACTGTCTGTATGATACAGACCCATATCTCCTGACTTCTGTAGCATGCTGCAAATTCCTCCTACCCCTGTCCAGCCCCTTGGGAAGTCAAAAATGGGAAGCAGCGAGAGATCCTGATCTCTTTTCTTTATCTGGCGTAGGTTATTATTACCCCTTTATCTGTGGTAGGTTATTTTAATAACAAAGTTCTGGCAAACTATTTGCTTTCTGCAATATAAAGCATGCCCCTACATCATCCTGTAATTAAGTGTAAAGCTAACCTAGAGGGGTTCACTTGGAAAAATATTTTCCTGGTTGGGAGTGCTGTAACCAGAGGGCAAGGTGCCATGCCTCCTCCATCCGAGGGCTCACTGTGTTCCTCCAAAATGCACAAAGCCTGTATTTAGTGCCCCCCTGCAGCCTGAGAGGTTTGAACCCTCTCTAAAGGCAGCCATCCACAAGATATAAGGTATGGGACACTCAAGGGAGGATGCTCTTGGGGAACATTTTTGATCAGCATTGGGAGTGAAAGACCAAAAATCATTGTCTTTTGCAATGGGTTTATCAGTCTAGGTCTCACCTGGTTGCTCTGCCTTCTTGTTCCCCTGCAGGGGAACAAGTTCTCTGCAGACAGGTGGTGTATTTCAGGTTAACCAAAGGAAAGAGATGAGCAGAGAAGGTTTTATTTGCACAGCACTGTCATGTCTCAATCAGGGTGCATTGCTACTTCAGGAACCTGCCTAAAAGAAACAAAATTCCTTCTCTCGTATCCACATAAACTTTTCAGGAGCTATTTTAAAAGTGCTCCTTTTTCTTGTTTTGCAAAGATACCGAGCTACAAAGCTGGCTGCTACAGTAATGACTGAAATAAGGCACATTATATTTCACCTGATGTAAAATGACATGCAGAAACAGAGAGAAGGTGATGAAGCCTCCTGCAGCTTGCCACAAACACATCCCCTGTGTTGAATGTGGAGAGGAGTGCGGAGCCAACAGCATCCCTTGTCCAGAGCCCACCAGGACGGATGGATGCCAAGATGCCAAGTGCTGTAAGAGCTCATTTCTCCTGGGCTTTATCATAAACAGCAGTGGCTGTGATCCCAGAAGCAGGGCAATTGCCCCAGACCACATATTTGCCGTGCACTGGAGGACACGTTTTGTTGTGAAAATAAACACAAAGACAGAACAGCAAGCAGATGAGGTAGGAGGTGCAGAAAGGCAGGTAATGGCCCCATTTTGTCTACAGTTTTTAGGCCAGTGTGGTTTATGAAATCAGGCAGGTTCTGCTACAGGCTCACTGTGTTCCCACAATATCCTTGTCAATGTGCATGCCATTAAAACTTACCAAGCAAAGACAAAGCCTGATGCTGAGGAGCCCTTTGAAGCACGTGTTTCATTTACCCGTGTCTCTGGGAATGTTTTTCTGCTTACATCAAAGTCCTGCCCTGACCTGCCGAGGCGAATAAAGATGGGCAGAGAAGCGTTTTTAGCTCAGCTTGGGGAACTGCAGGAATATGCATTGGGGTACCCAGGGCAGCACCAACCTGTGAAAGCGGTGGCCAAAACAGCCTGGACTTGTGGTCACGGGGCTGGTGGCAGTGACCTGGCTCTGTAGGATCCCCGTGTGGGAACAGGGAGGGGATTTTAATTTCTAGATGGGGGGAGACACAAGGCCAAATATAAGAGTCCTGGGAGGTTTAATATGTTGCCCAGGTGCCTGCTCTCTTCCCCAGGGCAGAGGTGGTGGCTCCAAGGCTGGTTGGGAAGTGTCTGCCCATGCAGCTGGCAGCAGGCAGTGACCTGCTCCTGACACGGGAAAAACGAGGACCTGCTTCCTCTTCCAACATCCAAATGCATAAACCTGGAAAAACTCCTTCGGAGCTGCCCGCTACTCAGTGTCCAGGAAACCACGTGTAAGTGCTGTTAGGATGGATTACAAAATTAGTCTGAATTTAAGGGTCTAATTCTTGGCACCCACGTTATGAAAGTCTTTCTGGTCTAATCCATCATGGGGAATTCTCCTTTTCTGCCTTTGCCAGCTTTCTTTCTCGATGTGGCTACATTAGAATAACATCAAATATTTCGATTTAATTCATGAGACACTTTGGGGGGACCAAATGTTACTTGCTGTTAATATGGGATTGAAATGGTGGGAGCATTCTTAACCAAATATTATGAATAGGAAAAGAGAAATTGGGGAGCTGGGGAGAGAGGGAGTAGAAACATGGCAGCTTTAACAAAGGAAAAATGGAAACAGTGAAGTATATATAGTTTGTGCAGTATATGTTATTAATTGGACAAATCAAATGAAATACAGGCCAGCTTTCCAAGCAGCCCGCTGTGTGAGCTTACAAGTACATGCGTTTCTCATCCCCTGACATCCTGGAGATTTGGGGATTGGTTGATTTACGGCCACTGACTCCAGCTAATTCTCCTTCATGAGCTTTATTTCAGTAACATGAGTAGCACTAAATTCACTCCAGCCGTAAATCCTGGGCTGGTAATTCAGTTACAAGTGGCGATGCTTTGTCAGCACTGCCTGCAGAGAGCCCGCAGCACGTCCCGCTTGGCCGGCCGTGCTCTCCTGCTGCATGCCCCTGCCCTGGCTGTCTTCTTGACCCCATCCTCCTGATGAGGTCCACCTCAAATGAGGGTCCTCGGGAGGTGTCCAGCCTTCCAAAGCTGGGAGGAGACCCTGTGTTCATGACCAAGATGCATTGTCATGGAGAAGTGTTTAGTTGCTGTCCTCAATTTGCAATAGAAATGAAGATCCATCCACGGTAGACCAGGCAGGGGACCCAAAATGTAGAAGTGTCCAAGGAGGGAGGAGGATGGAGGTCTGTCCCGGTCCCCATGGCCGGTGGGTGCTAACAGTCCCAGCAAGGAGCTCTGCGGAGCTGGGAGTTGGCCTCTTCTCCCAGTAACTAGTGATAGGACTAGAGGGAATGGCCTCAAGTTGAGCCAGGGGAGGTTCAGGTTGGAAATGAGGAGACATTTCTGCTCAGAAAGAGCAGTCAGGCACTGGGACGGGTTGCCCAGGGAGGTGGTGGAGTCACCGTCCCTGGGGGTGTTCAAGGAGAGGTTGGACGTGGTGCTTGGGGACATGGTTTAGTGGGTGACACTGGTGGCAGGGGGATGGTTGGACCAGATGATCTTGGAGGTCTTTTCCAACCCTTAATGTCTTGGTGATTCTGTGATATGTGTCAGACCTGTGTCCTGCCCCTGCTGAAGGTCCCATAACAGATAGGAAAGATGCTCCCAACTTCTCCGCTTTAGTTTCTCATTGATCAACTCTTTGATCCCCTTCCTATAAAGCCGCTGAATCCTTCCTGGCTGCATCATTCTTCTCCACACAGAATCACTTCTGCAGACAGCATGGCAGCTCTCCCTGCCTCTGGCCAAGCGCAGCAGGACAGAGCGATGTCCTGAGCACATTCCTCCCACTGCCCCTGCCAGAGGGGGAGGCAGAGCACCTTTATTTCAAAGGACTTGGCTGTGGGATGCATTTTAGATGGAGATTAAGTGAATTGAAACCTGTTCTGGCCATAGGAAAAGCTGCAAACCCTTCCTGACTATACAAACACCACTCGCCTACCAAATCTTCCAATGTCCTGTCTGAACGATCCCCTCCTAAAATAATGACAAGGTAAATGAATATGGCCAAAAGAGAGCAGACATTGAAGATACTTCAAGAGCACCATGAGGTCCATCCGCTTTTCATGCTTAATTTTACGTGGAAGATGCTCACAGGCAGTGGTGGGAGGCCAGGAGATAGTGATGTATTCAGGCAGCTTTGCAGGAAAGAATATGATGTAAAAGTGGGTTAAGCAACAGGGTGTCTTCAGATTTCCTTCCCTGATGAACATGTCTCATCTAATGTTAGCCATCCAACATGTACCTCTTGGGTATCCTGCTCTGCTGTGGTCAATGTAGAGACAGCAATGTTGCTTGGACTAAAGAAGCAGCAACATTTTTGGTGGTTCACATTGGATGAGACAAATCTCACCCTCGCTGTGTTTTGCCCAGATATGGATACTGCGAGCACTAATGAGTTAATATTTATAGCAAGCTGAAAATGAAGGCTTCCAAGACAACAATCCCTGCAAAAATTTTAAACATGGTTACGCGAAGTTGCTGAGCCATAAATAGAGCAGCAGGCTTTGCTGTTTGTGGTTGGTGCAAGCTAAAAAGATATTGAAGCATAATTTCCCCCCTCCTTTTTTTTTTTTTTTTTTTTTTTTTTTTTTTTTTTTTTAAAGGAAAGACCAACACACAACAAATTTCTCCTCTTTGATGAGATGGGAGATTACATTCCTTTCAACTTCAAATTTTATGGTATGCTGTCAGAGCACGGGGGTGATGGATATTCTGCGTACAAACTGTTCCCAGCTGCTGATAAAACCCTGATCACCCAAGGCTTGCCCTGGCCAAATGCTGTATGCAGTGCAGTCTCTGGAGCCAGATTTCAAGGAAAGGAACTGCTACTTTTTCTTAACTCCAGAGGCTTTGCTGAGCACAAAGAGAGCTAACTGAATTTATCCCAACCTGCCAGTTTTCTGGAGTTGAGGTTCATCTACTTTTTAAGTTTAATAGTTCAAGATATATATATATATATATATATTTTAATATCCCTTCCTTGTGTTTTTTTTTGAAGTTGCTCAGTGTGATGCAACGGGACGAGCTGTGTAGCCCCTTGCTTGATTGCTTGATGCAGCTGGTGGAGAAGGAGGAGCAGGATGGCCGTTTTCAGCTCATCCCCTATTGCAGGTCTGCACGTGGGCTTGGTGAAGGAGCTGTGAATGAGCAGTGACACCACAACGGGTGGTGTTGGCAGGACCCCTGCCTGGACAAATTCCTAAGGGCAGTGCCAACAAACCCCATGATTAATTTTTGTGGAAGAAGCTCCCCAGGCTCCCCAGGCCCACACCCCCAGGGGACAAGATGGGGAATTCTGATGCCTTGATATATGCACCAAGAACATTTTGGGCTAGATATGTAGGATCACTTCCTGGTGGTGCAGACAATGGTGCAGTAGTGTAGGATGTCCGTGGAGGCACTGGCTTGTCTGTCACTGGAAATTTTTAATTAAACACATCAGAGGAATATATCAAGAGCAGAGGTTCCTGCCACGGGGCAGTGGGACAGACCAGCAGGGAGCAAAGACCATGGAAGTCCAGAAAATATATCTCTCTAAAACTCATCATGTGGTCCAGAAAACCACGTTTTAGGGTTGCTAATCCATATTTCTTCTCTGCTGCTACCATTGAAGCTGTAGGTAGGAAATATGTGCTCCTACATGACTGTGTGTGCCTGTAATTATTTGTATTCAGAACTGCAGAACTGGGAGGACAATAAGGTTGGACGTGGTGCTTAAGGACATGGTTTCGTGGGTGACATTGGTGGTAGGGGATGGTTGGACCAGATGATCTTGGAGGTCTCTTCCAACCTTAATGATTCTCTGATTCTGTGTGTGACCTCAGACGATGCAGTGCCATAGGCTTATTTTTTTTTCCCA
The DNA here is from genome assembly GCF_009819795.1 of Aythya fuligula. NCBI lineage: Eukaryota > Metazoa > Chordata > Aves > Anseriformes > Anatidae > Aythya > Aythya fuligula. The sequence continues at coordinate 189,007,950 of NC_045559.1, forward strand.
AATTGCACCAGAAACCACCTATGCTGTTAACAGGTGGCTAAAAGACAAAGTATTGGCTGCTCTTTATGTCTCCCAGCAGTGGCACCATGTTTCTTTTCTACCCTTTTGGAGCCAGATAGTCTCACTGCTCTGCAGTCCTACCTGTCACCGCTGTTTCTCCAGGCTGTGCAGGGTTCACAGCTGGCTGTATGCAGGCTAGATGCATTCAGATATTGAGGATTTCTTCACGAGGAAGAAGCACTGGAGAGATTTATCTGAAAGTAATAGAAGGCTGAAGTTCTGCAAGAGAAATGAGGAGCTCATGAAAGACTAATGCATGGTACAGTCATAAGGCGATTTATCCCACCAGTGGGAAACAAAAGCAGGCTGTATATTGAAATTTCTATGCTTATTTTTTATATATTTTTTTGAACAGCAATCATATTTGCAAAACACCTTTTCTTGCAGCTCATTAGCAGGAGCACAGGTGTGTGTGCCGTGAGCTGGTTGTCTCCTGACCACACTTTAGCAGACCTCACATCTCCACCGCTGGGTGCTGGAGGCCTTTCCCTGCTCTGTTTCGATGAGTGTTCTCTGACAGGGGAAATTTGAAGTCGATGTGTCAGAAATGCCTCCCCTGGGTCTCTTCTACAGAGGGGTGGCAAAGTGGGGAGCCCAAAGTGTACCTGAGTGATTGCTGCCTGCTGAAATTTATTCAGGCTTCTCCAGCCTGGGGAAAAAAAAAAAAAAGTTAGATGTGTTGCGAGAATGAACTGTTCAGTTCTTACTGAGCTTTTGGCCAGGTCAGTAAAACAAAATTTCTGTCATGTTGTGTAGAGCCTTATCTAGCCAGCCTGTCAAGGCATTTGTGCTGTGCTTATCGCTCTGGCATTAGAGTGCTTCGGCTGAGGAAATGATTGTGGTGCTGTCACCAGGAGGGCCCTGGAGTGCAGGCAGGGAGATCTGGGAGGAGATAGCACCTTTCATTAGAGCAACAGGCAGAGCTGACAAAAACAAATGTGGTCAGACCATCCCTTTCCCAGAGCTGAAATGGGGCTGGCACCTTCCCATCCTTTCTTTTGGTAACATCCTCTGCTCTCCCACATGTATCTTCTGAGATTCAGGGAATTAATACAGCCAGACTGAACCCAGGGCAGCTGTTCTGGACCTGCATCAGCTCCTTTTGCTGTGCCAGTCCTGAAGAAAGGTCAATGACTTCACCTGGTGCACCGTGGTTTCATCTCCTGCCTCTGCTTGCAGACCTCTTGACCTTCAGGAGCCTTTTTGCCCCCTGACAGAGACCACTCTCATTCCTGAATCCCTGTTTTGCTGGAGAAACTGATGCAGGGGTCCCACTGGGTGTATCAGTCAATAGAGGGGCTGATTTCTGTAACTGGGTAGGACGAGTAATTCCTCTACAAATTCCTCTCCTCTTCCTGTCAGTGTTCAGGGTGTTTATTTATTCTCTCTCAGCTCTTCCTTATACTCTATCTGCATGATTTATCTCACTGATCCAAACACAGATGCTATTCTGAGATCAGCAGGAGCCTTCACTCTGATGCAGCTGGATCCTTGCAAAAGCAGTAACAAAGCACAGCAGCACTGTGCCGTGCGGTGCTGCTACACCGATACCCAAACAGGTGCCACCTAATGCTTCAGTCACAGCTTGTCTCTGCCAGCACAGCTATATGAGAGTCTTACCCCAGGCTGGTGGAGCTGAGACAGTGCTGACAACTCGTACACAGGTGAGAGAGCTGGTATTATCTGGGCAGAACAGGTCCTGCATGCACCCTGCTAGCAGTTCACTGCCAGAGCCCTTTACACACCAGCCTGGTCACCTCCTTTTGAATGAATTTGCCCACAGCACTGGTTCTTCTTGAAACGCTGCCCCGAGCTCTCACACTAGAGGTGACCTGATGGAGAAACGCCTGTGGAGCCATGAAGTGTCCATTGGCCAGGGAGCAGCATCCAGACCAACGTGTTTGGGAAGCCCCAGCATGTCACAGACACCCCTGTGAGCAGCAGGAGTGCCTCCAACAATGCTGTTCCCTGCATAAATGTATGAGAAATTTCATCCATGTTTTGTGAAGGATGTGTATGTATCTGATAGTGATACCTTTATTCGCTGAAGTTTTTGCAGATGTATTCCATCTCTTTACATCAGACTCTGCTGGGTAGGTATTGACATCAAACACTGATCGCCCAGATGGGGCAAAACTTTGCTTTTCATTGCTGGCCAAGTACTTGGAGCAGAAAATGCTCTGGGCATGCAAAGGCATGTCTTGATGTCAGCCAGTATTTTAGGCACAGAGCTCGCCCTGCACAGCTCTTGGTACAGCCACCAGCGTGTTAGGTCCTCCTGCTTCCACCTCCGTGTCGCTACAGCCAGGCGTGCCAGGACTGAGTGCAATTCTTTATGGACTGCCAGAGAAACAAATTACTACGCACTACAAAATGAAACTGGCATTTTAAATCTAAAACACATGACATCAGCATTACATGTGGAACCAGATACCATCACATCACATGCCACCTCATAAACATTCGGGTTGGTGGGGCAAAAGAAATGAGAGCTGGATCGCTGGCCAGGAATGCTCCCCGGGGTCTGCTGTTTTGTGAACGACTTCTAAGCACCATGAGAGTGCAGCCCACTTTGAATAACTCACTTCGAATAACTCACAAGGTGCTGAGTCCACAGCGCTTGCATATTCACTGGGAGGCTGTAAGGGGAGGTATTCTGCACCAGATCCCAGGTGTGGGTGTGCAGATATCCTGCACAAGGGACACATGAAAGGACAATAATGCAGCATTAGGAACAGGAATAACATGATGAGCAAAGTCATTTGGCTTGAAATCCAGGAGGGGCATTGATGTTCAGTGTCTCCTGCTGACCTGCCAGTGTGTATGGAGTATGGGAAAGCACCTGCTTGTTATCCCTTCCATGGAGCATCCTTCAGAGCATGGAGGGCATGCTTGGTTTATCCCCAAAAGCAACACCTGAGGTACCTGTTGGAGGAGGACAGGGCTTCATGGTCACCTTGCTGAGAGCCCAGAAAGTTCATGCAAGAGTTGTGGTGAGGAATCAGCCCCCCCTTGCAACCCTCCCACCCCAAGCAACTTCTAGATACTGGAAAACTAACCTGAATAAACTTAGCAATTGATTAAAATAAAGTTTGGTGATTTTTTTTTTTTTGGTGGTGTTGGAAAAATTTTAATTTTCAGAGAAATAACTCATCCAGACTCCAAAATAGCTTGGTACATTAGAAATGTGATTTTCCTATTATCTCTCTGCACAACCTCTGTGAGAAACTCTATTTAAATCGCATTTACATAATTCTAAGAATAGACTATTCTGCTCTTAATATCCATCCATCTATCCACCCTTAATTTATTATGGGTTCACCAAATATTTGCCCTTTCTTTCTGAATGTAAAATGGTTATGAATGTGGAAAAGTCTTACAGCATAACTTGATGCTCAGCTTATGAAAGATTTGAAAAGCATCCTTATTATGAGGCACCTAAAAGCTGCTCCAAGGGGCGATGAAGGGGGATCTTCTAGCGTATCTGTAATAATCTGTATGCTGAAGGCAATGTGCTGCAGTAACAACTGGTGTCTGCTTTTTATGCTGTGCCTTTGTGAAGAAGTGTTCCCAAACTCAGGGAAGACAAGTGGCAGAGATCCCACTGCAGTGCTCCTGGCCATGGAGGTAGGAGATGCCCTGTCCATGGGGAGAGGCGTGCTCCAACTGGAGGACCTCCTCGCAGAGCTTTGTCACAGGAAAGTCTTTGCCACACTGCTGCTGGCTCCAAAAGGGAAGGCAGGAAATCCCAGAGGGAGATTTTGTAGGAATGGAGCTGCACAGTGTACGCAGCCTGGGTGGATGGTGTGCTTCTGACAGCCTGAAATTTGCATGGAGAGTGGACCTGGGCAAAAATGGGGTTCCAGATAAAATTTAATGGAAGAAAAGATGCTTGATGTCACCTTGACTGATCTTGCTGGGATATTGCTGACTTCTCTGCTGTCTCTGCGTGTGGCTACAGGACAGGGAGTGGTTTCACATGACTGCAGCAGCAGACAGGAGGCCCTGTGTGAAACCAGGCTTTGCTTGGGTAGGACCTTTAAGCAGGTTTGAGGGACATGCTAATCTTTAGAGTGAAATAAATAGCATTTCCCATGTAGGTTCATTTCTAAAATTGTGAGATTTTTCCCCAGAGCCTGTCTAAGAGCCAAGTCAGCCCTGTGAGGATGCTGGGGTACCACGGTGGGGAGCCAAGGCCCCACTGGTGCTCAGGGGCACAGGCTGGGGAATACAGGGCTGCACTGTGCAGCTGCAAGGAAACCTGAGGGGGAATCACCACAAAACGAGTTTCCCAGAGGTAAATCAGCACAGAAAGGGGTAGCACACGGCAGAAGATGCCTCTGCTGGAAACACAGCAGCTTGAGCTCTGTGGACTGCTGCGGCAGTGGCACAACCACTGGCTGGGGATGCCCGCTGAGCTCCCTGTGGTCTCTGTGGTTTTGCTGTGGTTTCTGCAACACCAGAATGACCCAGCCCTTGCTGTGAGCTGAGCTGGCAGAGGGGTCTCCTTTCTCATACAAGGGTGGCTGTGGTGGCCCTGGGCTGGGACATGCCGGGTCATGGGAGCCACGCACTCAATGTCCCTGGCACAGCCGCAGCCAGGAGCAAGGCGTTTCTCATTCCAGCTCTTACAACCAGCAAATCTCCAGCTGTAACAATTACGGGGGATATCTGGAAAAGCTGACCTGCATGGGGTCAAACACCAGCAGGCGGAGAACAAGAACCCGTTATTCATAACTTTTACGGCATTCAGAGCCGGCCCATAGCTGGGGCGGGCAGGGAGGACGACAGCAGCTTGGGGCTGTTTGCACAGCTGGGGCTGGCACGGGGCAGCCCCGGGGCAAAACACAGCTGGCCCATGCCTGGGGGACTTCTGCCCCCCTCCACAGTGTCCCTCCCTCTCTCTTCCTTTATATGAGTGTGTATAAAACATTTTTACACATGCACTTTTATGTGCAGAAAGCCAAGATGATGGCAAACAAGTCGGTAGCTAGCACGCTCGGTACCCTGGGCTGGTTTGCACTCTGTCCATGCTCTCAGCCAGGAGCTGAGGCTGGGTGATACACAGGGGTGAGCGGAGATCCAGCTCCTGGTAATCCACCTGCTGCCCTCCAAGGGGGATTCAAGCTGTGGGGACACCACACACCAGGGGATTCTCTGGAGCTTCTCCTTGGGCAGCCCCGGCTGGGGGCCAGCACCATGTAGGATGCTTTCTAGAAGGGCACCCTCATTTGTAATTAATTTAAAATAAGGTGCACAGAAGCAAACAACAGAAAAGCAAGCAGTGAGCTCATTATTATAAATCGTAGCAAGGCAAAAATGAAGCTCTTTTTGTTTAAATTTTATCCTCCAATTTGCATTTAATTGGCTGGCGAGTGCTGGAGGGGTCTCGGTCTTCTTCCCACCTCCTGATACCATTTTTCTAATAAAAATGTTTTTTTCCCTCCAATGCAAGCATAAAAACAACCTCTAAAGAGGGAGAGCGATTGTTAAGACAAAGAGGCAATAGATGGCTGCCAAGAGATAGAGAGCTGTGTGAATGCACAAATTAAAGAAAAAAAAAAAAAAAAGGAAGGAAAGAATAACAGGCACTTTTCCCTCTACCTTGTTTTCACTTATACCGAGCTACAGTTTCATTTGTAACAAGGGACAGCAAGTAATTTCCAGGCAGAGATGTGGTAATTTTGAAACTGGCAATGCCCTTGCAAGTACCTGGTTGTATTTCTAATAAATACATTTAGTGTAAATCAAGAGAATGGAGGAGAATTGGATATAAATATGGCCTTTTGCTGTTCCTACAGACCTCTGGTTTTTATCCTTTTCCCTGCAGAGTGAAGGACAGAGAGTTAGTGTCATATTTTCCCCTCTCTGCTGGTAGAAAAAAACAAACAAGCAAAAAAAACCACAAACAAACAAAAAACAGAAACTGAAAATGAAAAGCTATTTCAAGGAAAGTACTAAAAAGAATGAAATAATGTATAGCAAAATTGCCACCACCTTCAACAACTACAGAGAGGATTGTGAAGGTTAATAAGGGCGTATTTTAGAGTGCCTGCTTACCCTGAGCTCCACTCGTGGTCATTTAACCCCTGCAAATATTGAGTAATTCCAGTGGAAGAGCATGGCCTGCTATGATTACAGGTGACTAGAAGAGGCAACAGGAGAAATGTAAGAAACGGCAAGATATATGCTGTATCACAAAGTTTTGGTTTACCCTACTTTTTAGTTACTTGCCAGCATGTATTTATGAGGCCACATCTACACACAGTCCTGCTCTTGCTTACCTGTGGCTGGGACCAATGGTTTCTCCTTCTGTGGGCACTTGGATGCTGCTCACTTCAGGTGGGTTGTAGGTGTAGGATTTATGGCAGCTCCCCCAGTTTTCACCTATTTGCTCGGGTACCGAAGTGATGAACCTCAGCTAGGTGGGCTGCAATGGGGTTAGGTTGCTGCCACATTCCTACAGGGGCAGATTTTGGCGAAGCCACCTGCAGTGCCCATGCTGGGGCACATAGCTTGGTGGAGAAGGAAGACTCCTGCCTGAATAATGGGTGATCCCCTTGGGTATCAGGGTGCTGACGAGGATGTTAGCAGCTCATGCCAGATCTGGCTATGGGTTCCCCCCCGGCCGGAGCTAACTCTGCCCTCAGCTGACCCAAGGATAGGGTGAGGGACAGGGATAATGGCCTGGAAAATATTCCCGCTTGCAACAGAGCAGTGAAGCTTGCATGGCATTCAGGAAACATCTCTTGGCACTGCTGTTGGTGCTAAGTGAGCATACAGCTGCAGGACGGTGCCTGCACACTGTCACCGGGGAAGCTGCTAATTCATTACCCCGAGTATAAACACCATTAGAGCATAAAGGGACACCGTCAGTCTGCCCCTCCATACAAACATGCACATGCACACAGAGCCTCTGCTCGGTGGGACTGTTTGTTTCCAGGGTCTTCTGAAATGAGGCCGTGTCTGTGAAAGGCCGTGCTTCGTGCTCTGGCTGAGCCAGTGCAGCCTGCTGATGAAAGGGTCAGCCCTGTCTCACCTTGGGGCACCCTGGCTCCAGGGAAAGCTCATAGAAAGCAAGGACGTGGCCAGATAGGGCAGCTTCCTTATTTTTAAAGCTGCTACTAGATTCTCAGTCAAAGAAATCCCAGGCCTCCAGAAACACATCTGACCTTGACCTGTCACTGGTCCAAGGTGCCCTGATACCTCTATAAAGGAGTTGAACTGTTCAGATCTTCTTCAAGATTTGGTTTACACATCAGCATTTCTTGTAGAGGATGCCACAAAACACTGGGTGGGCCCTTGTCTGGCCACCCCTGCCTGGAGCACAGGGGACTTTTTGCTTTGTTGTCAAATAGAACAAATTAAACTCATCTCAGTTTGAGGTAAGGGATCCCGATTAGATCTTGATCCTGAATATGAGTTGTGCCCATCAGCCAGCTCCAGGAAGTTCGCCTCTCTTGTTACTGGATATTAATATATTAAAAGGCCCAATTCTTCTAAATTGAACAATATTTAGTAGCCAGTTTTGCCTGTTTTCTTTTATTAGGTTTTAAAATATAAGATATTGGTCTAGTGGTGCTTTGCCACTGACTCCAGTGGGGAAAATGGAGTAACTGGGATTTGGCAGCTTCAACAGCTGTTTTTCAGATGTAAAGACTTCGCAGAAGTCACCTTCATGGCTTAGCACATGGCTTAGACACCATCACATCTTGCATGGTTTCACATTAAGGTGGGTACAAGGCAGTCCTCAATATGAACTCCAGCAGTGTGTGATTCCCCACCAGAAGACCTCATCATGACATGAATGATGAGTGACCTGAGCAGCAGCACAAAGCCTAGATGGAGCACAAACAACAGTTTCAAAAACAGTTGTGGACCATAAAACCTCAGAGTGCTTATGTTCCTAAGAGATCCTCAGCTAATTACAGATATGATAGCCCTTGCTTCTTCTCTTGATTTAACTTCAACACTGCTCTCTTCTCAAGAATAGGAGACCAGATGTACATGTATTAAGCATGGATTCAGAGTGCATTATTCAGGGAAGTGTCATGATTTTGAAATCCTGTCATTTGGCTAATGTTGCGGTAAATTATGAGCCAATATCTTTCATTAAAGAACAATTAATCACTAAGAAAAATTACTCAAAAGGATTAAAATCTTTTATGCTAATTTTCAAATCTCAAATGTGTTGTGCTATTCAACAGTCAGTGTGTTTCTTAGCTGCAGAACGGGCTGAAAATACTTGAGGAATGTTATGTGCTTTTTGGAGCTGGCTGCTTTGGGTGTTTTAAAACTTTCATATGAGATTCTCTGTAATTTTGGTAGCCAAGAAGCAGTCACACCTCAAATTGTGATCATCTCTCTGAATCTGAAAGCACAACAAGCATCCTAGACATAACATGACAATTCCCCCAATTCATCACCCTTTTTTTCAGTAAAGCCTGCTCAATGAGCGGCAGCATACCTGTCATTGAGACACAATTCTCAGCGCTAGAAATGAGTCCAAAGCATCATTATTTAGCCCTGTTTTGATAAGAGTGATTGCATTTTTGGCAGTGTGATGCTGTACCTTGTCAGCCCAGTCAGCCAGAGACCAACGGTGGCTGAATGAGTGGCAGTCCATGACAGATGGGTTTCCTTCCTTGCAGCTTCCAAAGCTGTGCCTAACAACAATTATTTCTGCAAATTGCTTTCCATCAAATTTCTGTCCATCCCATGTCTCATCCTGGCCTACAAGAAGGTTTCTTGGTGGCTTCTCTTTTGCTACATTAAGGTTCATGATGCCACTGTTCAAGGTTGCAAAGGAGACCGCCCCAAATACTCTGTCACTATTATAATATTACTTATTAACAATGTAAATGGGTCTTGAGACTGACATCCCACAGGAACAAGTTAGATCATCAGTTTCTAGGATTATTTTAACAAATCATTCTGTAGTCTTTAAATTAGTACTACCAACTTGTCAAAGTGTCTGCCCTGACTTTATACATTTCTGATATGCAAATCAATCATTCCCATAGCAAACCAGACCACCTCCACAACCCCCAGTAAGGATGAACTAGTCTAACAGACTTTGTCCTTAAAATATTTTTGCAGGATACTGGTACACTTGGTCAGCCAACAGAGATACAGAGCCCTTTCCCCCAGCTTCATTCGATGACTGCTTTTAGGTAAGTGGCCCCCTCCAAGTGCAGGTGCCCAGCATGTTGAGTGGGGTGGGAAGGAGGGGGGCTCTGGAGATGCAGGCAGTGGGAGGCAGAGAGTAAAACTAGTATGGGGCGGGTGGAGGAGAGAGCAGTGTCTGTCTCTTGTTTAATTTTGGAGAGCATACATTGCCTCAAGGTGTCCAGAGGCTGCCTAAGGCTTGATCTAGTAGAGGCTCATTAGGGCTACCCAGCTACAGTCATACCAGTGTAGATGTGGTTTTATCATCTTGTTTTTATTACACTGGATTTGAGAGCTGGGCGTTTGGGACTGCTGTGGAATATAAGCATTGTGATCCATTTTTATCCGAAATGGCTTGCAATCTCTTTGTTTAGCTTGTCGGCTGGCACACTGCACATCAGTTGTTTATTCAGAGCTGAGTATATTTGTTGTACATTCTCCTCTGCTCAGGCCAATGGTTGTTTTACTCTACCAAGGACAGAAGGTAACCAGGTAGGATGAGTGTCTTTGAGTGTCTTATGTCCTGTGACATTTGTTCACTTGTATTCCTTTGGCTTCTGAACGAGACCACTTAGCCCTCTTGGTCTGCGCTCCCCTCTGCATTACTGGAATACAGGCAAGTAGCCTGGCTATCAGAAAAGCCAAATCTCTGCAAAATTGATGAATACGAGATGTGACTCAGACCAGCTGATTTGATTTAGCCTGCTTATCACAGTTGTTGCTACTCTGGGGCTGACTTTAGAGGTGACTCATGTTGTACTAGTACTTGCAAAACACCTACCTTGAAAATATTTTGATAGGCCATCTCGAGTAATTGGCAGCATTTCTGTTAGAGCTGTATCCTGTGAGTGCCAGCTAACCTTTGCAAACACGGTTCAGAGAAGGCAGAGACGAATAAGATGAATCTGATTAATTTTGCTGGAGCTGAAATTCATGACACTGGCTGGCACAAAACTCTGCCTCACCGGCTCTGCGTCGTGGCTCTCCCTTTGAGGACATCTCTTGCTGTAGAAATGCAATCTTTCATAAGGTGGGCACTCTGACAGTTAACAAGTCCTTGATTAACACAAGCTACCTACATAATTAATCATGGGCCTCAAATTAAATGTCTGGGGAACTGAATCAGATGAGGAACTGTGAAGCTGGATGAAGGTTATCGGGGTTGTGGGTGCGGATCTGCAATGGAAACCGTTCAGCGCAGGAGGCTGGAAGGCAGCTTGTTGTATGAGACTGAACTTCCCAAATCAAAGCAGTTTCCAGGTGAGGGTAACTGAAATTTCAAAATGTGATGGTGAAGATGATCTCCAAGAGGTTACAACTGGTGTCAGGTGAATTCAGCTGTTTCGCTAATGTCCCTGGAGCAATGCTGGCTGGTGTGGATCAGGATCTCACACCCGGGCTTTCAGCAATCATCATCATCCTATTTTACAGTCTCAGCCAGCATTCCCCAGCTCCTTCAGCCTAATGAAACAATTGTAAGCTGGGAATGGCTGATTGCAGGCAACACACTCAAGGGGCACCATGCTGCTCATTGTGCTGCACGTTGCAGGGCACTGATGGCCGTTCACTTGCCCTCTTTCAGGTCAGGTTCTTCTTTTACTAGTGTTAGAATTTAATGAAGAAAAGCAGGAGAATAAAATATCTGGTGCGATAGTTGGTAATATGCTGGCCAGCCAGAAAATGATGAGGAGTTGAAAGCAGTTCAATAAACAGATCTTACCACACAGTGTGTCTGCATGGCTGGAAGACTGTTTTTATTTTCCATAACCATTTCCCTCAAGTGTCCCCAGCCTTCCAACATCTCGGTTGTTTAGGAATCATAACATGGGAGTTGCTTGGGTAACCAAAATCTGCCTGACCACCTATATCCAGCTGCTGGGGAGACTCCACGTTCCAGGACGTGGATCAGCCCTGGAAAGAAATCTTGGCCAGATGTGGCATGGCTCCACTGCCACATGCTCCAGCAAGGTGCTTGCTGCAAGCTGAGAGCCCTGCACGCACACTGCCTGTAATGCTACACAAGGAGGGGACTTGTGTTGTTTTTTCTGGCCAGGGTGAGCCTGTGGGACAGCAGCATTTAACATTTGCAGGCAGGCCTGAGCAACACAAACAGTATAATTTGCACAAGACTGTGCAAAATCACTCATGAAGTAGAGAACTGAGTGCAAGGAAATCCTCAGATACAACCTAAATCATTGGACCTTTCTTCTCACAGCTTCTGGTCAGTGCTCAAAAATGAGACTTCTGCAAACTCAGTGGGAAAAAGCATTAATGATTGGCTTCACTGAGGTCACTGGGAGCTTTATTTATGATTTCAGTGCAACCACCACCTTCTCCAGAAAGACCAGTAGCAATCAGTACCTGTGCCTATAACTGATCTTACAGCATGGTTCGATGTATCCTCTACAGTCATCACATACTTTATTTTATTTTTTATTTTTAAATTTATGCTGGATTTCTAAAGCACAGCTGGATTTGTAAAATAGAAATTCCTACTCATCCCACATATAGGCCAGTGCCATGCTAGGTGGCACTGGCAAATCTTGGAGCACATCCCTGTAACCTAGTTAATCTTACAATGTGGATCCCCAGATACTTCCCACACCCTGCCAAAGCCCTGTCTTATTGTTCTGTCTCAGAACTAGTGCTGTTCCATTGCTGGTATGTTGAATGCCCTAATAAATTTGGCACCAAAGGGTGGCCTTTTTCCCTGACAGATGCAAAACTCGTTGCACATGTCCTCTCACCACAAAGCATGGGCTGTCTTACAGATACAAAAGCAAGTAGATTAATTTTATCCCAGGAATTATTATTATTATTATTATTTTAATCTCTATAGTCTTTCCTGTCTTGAGCTGCCTGGCTGTAAGGCACAATAAGCAGAAAGTTTCATCCTGCAAGCAGAGGAAATGAGCTGCTGCCCTGGTGCTGGACTGGACCCCGGTGGTTTTCAGCACTTTCCCTGTTGCTCTTTCATGCATGTTTTGAGCTGTGAATTCTGATCTGGTGGTTGTATGGGAAGTTTCAGCCTGTCCCCTGAAGATACTGCACCAAAAATCTTTTCATCTTCCTGATTTTCAGAACCGATGTCATCATGGTCCCTCTTAATTAATCTGATTGCTCGTGTCGTGCTACCACTTTTGTAGTTATGCCTATAACTGCTATTAGAAGTATGATGAATCATTTGTCTCTGCCTGGAAATGTACTTGAATCTTCTTCAGACTTGTCTCAAGTCCATCTTCCCCATTCCAGTCCAAAAATCTGCATATGTCTCTGCCGTGCTGCTCAGCTGGAAAGCTTTACTGAGTTCAGGACCAAGCTACTCTAAGAACTGTTGTAACAAGATGTTCTTTTGAAAATAATTATTTCCCCCACTTTCTCCAAAAAGACATGAAGTGGTCAGGAAAAATATAAGCTCCTCGCTCTGGATGTTCGTGCTGTGGCAGGATATCAACAGTGTGGACCCAGGGCCCGTTGCAGCAGGTATTGCATGAGCACGGCACAGATGGTGCTAATCCAAAGCGCTTACAATTTAATTGCCGTGTCTACATACTCGTTAGCACGTGGGCACTCTTCCCAGCCCGTGGTGTGAGGCTGTATGTGTGTCTGGCCAGCTGATCCCAATTCCACACCGGCACTTATCTGCTTGCTCACTGCAACCCCAGCAATCCTGGCCTCAAGCTGACAGCTTCCAGGGCTGGGTTCGCAGCTCCTACATCACCTCCTGACCTGCTTCGAGCATCACCTCCAACGCTGAGACCTCCAAAGCATCTTCCAGATCCCTGCCTTCTGCTGTGCTGCTTGCAAGTGGCTCCTTCTGGGACCAGCGAGGCAGGAGGCTGTGAGGATGGATCCTGCTGCACTTGTTTGACCCTGTTAACAACAGCAGGCAATGCTTGAGCACATACCTAATAGTGTGCAGATGAGCTGGGGAGATGTTCTCTCCTGTCACTGTCCCTAAAAAAACACACGTTGCTGTCTTATAATCAAACCTCTGTTTACCTAAAAGCTAGTTCTATGCCCGTTTGAGGATGAACATACATGTAGATTCCCAAGACACACTTTCCCTCCTTTTGTGGTTTCTTCCTGCTATATAGGTTGCCCTGTTTACTCCTTCTTTTTCATACTCCTAATTTACTTTCTCTGAAATTTTCTGTGAGCAGTTAAATAGCGCTAATATACCTCCACCAAGGGATGCTGTAAAGTTTTTAACTGGTGATTGGGTGTTTGGCAGGCAAGAGGGGGATTGCTCTGTCTTTCCATGATCTCACACATCACATAAAGGTGAACAAGGGATTTTCTGAACTGCGAAGTCCCAGTGCTGCTGTCATTTGGCAATGCTGGGAGCCTACAATGAACAGATCCTATTTTTATTGGAAATATTTCGCTACAGTAAGAGGGGGTTGCAAAACAAAATGCCATCCAGTTTCCCAGCCCTGGAGGTGGTATTCTCCAGGTCAGGGCTCTGGAGGATGCTACGGTTGGGGAAGTTTGCATTGCTGCACTGGGTGTTTGAAATTCACCCCTAAATAGAGGATTTAGCTAGGATTAACATCCAGGCCTTTTATTTTCCCTTTTTACTGAGCTGAGTTCCACCCTGAAGAGACAGAAAATATCATTCTTCAGTGCCTTCACACAGGTACTTTAAGAAAAAAGATCACATGAATGATATATAGAAATGAACCACTCCTCTGTGTTTCATGTGTACCCAGAAATGTGCCTCCATACAGATAGTTGTGTCCTTGCCATAACCCGTGCTACTGAGTATCACATGCACTTAAGCATCCTCAGGGCCAATAGACAGGAAAACACGATCTTTCGGATGCTTTCTGGTTTTAGCTGTTTCCACGCAGAGTGACTCCTCTTCCTTTTTAACGTATCCCAAAATACACTAGCGAGGAGCTGGGGCAGAGTGGCTGCATTTCAGTGGTTGTGTCTGGAACAGCTTTATGTTGATGCTGAGCGTATGTTTATGTTAACAATAATGACACATAAGACTCATTCCCACAAAGAAACACATCCAAATTAGCCCGTGCACATAAAGCCAAGGGAATTACTCATTGTGCAGAAGGTTACACGCGCCTGTATCCATGCTGAAAGAGGACCTGCACTTGCAGGCTGCATGGTGAATTGCTGAACCTGTGCATCCCCCACCACCAAGGCCAAAGGAGAGCTTTCTGCTGCTTCCAAAAAAGCCCCACATGGGGCTTTGGTGCAACTGGGAACAGCCCTGTTATCCGCAGGAGTTACACCTGCTGCTACACACAGCCTCCTCAACTGGAGCTGTAGGGCTGGCAGCACGGGCTGGGAAACTGGGAGAGGAAACCTTTGCCTGCTGCTGTGGGAGAGGCTGGTCAGATGTTAATGCCCAAGGCTTGCGTAAATGTGGTTTCTCAGGAGGGTGGGAAAAAAGGAACTTGTTTTGTCTCTCTCTTTTTTTTTTTTTTTTAAATGAAATATAATCTGGTGCATAATGTTCTGAATTATCAGTGTCTCACATTGTGTGTTGCTTCATCCACTCTAAATATCATCTCTTTCTGCAGTCTGGCTTGACATATTCCTCTCAGATTATCTCATTTGCCTGTGTACAAATGCATCTGTGGCCTTACCCAAAATTATTAAGGACATACCCATGAAAGCGTGTTGTTCAAACCAGAGCAATAAAGTTTCTTCTTGGTGCCTAAATGCAAATTTCCCCGTAAGTGTCTTGGTACTAGAGAACCAACCTACTCAAGTTAAATAAAATAATGTGGGTCACAATTCATCAAAGCACATTCTCAGCGTCAGGTGCCTGGCTGTTCCTGTAGACGCCTAGCAGAGAACATCAGGACGTGCTGAAACACCATTGAAGGCAATTCAAAAGTGCCTTTTGTGCCTTTGCTGCTCAGATCTCTAATAAAGGGAATGTAATTCACAGCTTTTAGCTCTGGAAATTGGTCGCTGGACAGGTGCCTTTAGCAGGCAGGGCAGAGGAATTGGAGCACAGTGGCAGTGGGCAGTGGCAGCGGTCGTCCCACACCTTCAATGTGTAGCACCGTGGCCACGTGCTGCCAAGCCCCACGCTGCCGTGTTTCCACGGAGATGTTACATCACACCAGAGTCTCGTAGGAGTCTGAAACCTGCTCCATCTGACATGTTATTTAATATTTCCATTAACAGAGCTTCGCGAAATGACCAAATTCTGGTCAAACTGCTGTCAAGTCAGAGAGCAGTAAGTGTCCTTGCACAGAGCTGGGAGCTTTGGTGTTTGTATGTTAAGTGATGTCAAAAATACAACAGAAAGCGCAGAAGCATGCTTCAAAGTGGTTTGAGGTTAGAGAAGCAAGATGCAGTGAGAGATTTCAGCTGAATCTGGTTTGTGAGGGACAGGACTGAGACTGGGGATGGTCAGAAAAATCAGTGGCACAAATTTGCTCTCCAAGAACTTGTGTCTGTGAAATGTTCTGTATGAAACTCACTTTTTTTTTCTTTCTCAGTGGTGACATCACATTTAATAGAGACAAGCACAGAATATACCAGGGATGTTCCCAGGTTGGAAAAACAAACTCTCCTGAGTCTGTGGGTGAGAGACCAGTGGAGGAGATGTTCACCTTCACACCAAAGGTGCTCATCTGTTTTCCTGCCTGTACTTGTCCTCTACAAAGCATGACAACATTGACAACAGTTTCACTAGCAAGGCAGTAATGAAGTCTTTACTTTGGCCTGGATTTTAACCTGAAACAGCTAGGAGTTACCCATGAACACCCAGAAGCCCTCCTACCTGTTGTCCTTTACCTCCCTCGAGAGCAGCCTGGCACAGAAGAGGCGATCAGCTAAATCCTTAGGCGGAGAGATTTACTTTTAAAACTTCCTAATTATAAGGATAATGAGAGATTTTTAAGACAAGGTCAAAGAAGCATCCATCCAGGATGGTGTGGATGTTGTACAGCCCATCTTGGAGCAGTTTGGATGGCGTTATCTCCCCAGGTACTTCCCAGCCCTGTCTGGTTCAGCATGGCTGCTGCCGGCAGCTCAGCTCCGGACACGCACATGAATCACCAGCAGTGCTCTATGAGCCTTTGTCTGAAGAGGGAGACAGGAGGCTCTCCAGGTGGTAGAACTTTAAAAGCAAACATAACCTTGCCTCGTAAATGACAGAGCTGAACCTCTTCCCATCCGTGCCAGAATCACTCATGTGTCACCCCACTGACTTTAATTTTCCTCTCGCTTCATGCTGGAGGAAACAAGGAGCGGGGCTGGGTCATGGACCATGACTTCAGAACTTGGCAGCCTTTAGGAAGGTGCTTGGGCTGCATGCTTGTGTCTTCCAGCCCCACGGGAGGCTCTCGTGTGAATTACAGTCGCTCTTCCACCAGCGATGTAGGTCATACCTGATAAATTTGCTTACCGGATTAGTGGGTGAAGGGGAAACGGTAGGCACGGTTCATCCAGCTGCCAGGGGTACATTTAATACCACCCTGCATGACAGATTCATCTGCAAGGTCAGAAAGCACGGCATAGAATAAGCAGAAAAACGCTGGAAGGGATTAAAAATGGTTTAAGGGCAGAAAAAAAGGCAATGTTATTAAGAGGGAAATTTTAAAGTGAGGTATTGTTATTGCTGGAGCCCTTGTTCTGCTGCCAACCCCTTGGGAAAACAAGAGGGAGGATGGCAAAGGGTGCAAAACCAGAGCTAAGGTGCCTCCACATGGTTCCCCTCTGTCCTGAGCAACTGGGCACCAGTCTGCATCAGCTGCTGGCTTGGTCCAGAAAGCAGAAGAGGTTTGTGAGCAGAGCAGTCGGCCTCTTTCTGGGGGAACCCGGGCTTCCTGCTCACATGCCAGGGAAAGAGGAGAACTGAGGTTATCCCCTGAGCTCCCACATCTTCTCTCTTGTGTTTCCTGATGTTGGAAAAAGATATTTAAGCTCTTGGTTTCCACTCACCCAATAAGTAATTCTTCCTTCCAAGAGGTAACTTCCTTCTGCTACCTATATGGTTGAGTAATGCCAGAGCCACCGTGCAGGACAGCTCGGGAAGACCCTATGGAATGAACATCACTGCTCCAACTCCTCTTCTTCATATGAGTCTTTGCAGAAAGGGATATCATGTGCCACTTCAAACAGACCCAGGCTGTTGCCCTCTTCAAGGACTTCTGAGACTTTCTTGGCTTGAGAAAATAAAAAAAGACAAAAATGTGCAAATGTAGGTCCCCCAGCCCCATAATCTTGCCTCACTGTTACCTTTCCTGACACCACTTTTGGAGAAACTTGTGCACGCAGTGATCAGTAGGCTTAATGTGGCTATGGCAGTATTGCTTTTGGAAACTTAGGGCTTTTTTTTTCCCCTGGTTTTTAGATTTAACACATTTTCTTTTTTCAGCTATACACTAAGTAAAATCAAGCTGCAGCGAGAGAGAGTAATTCAAAAAATAACTTAAAACAGCCAAGGGTTATAAAAATAACAGATCCTGTGGGCAGCATCCAAAAGACTTTCTATCATGATGACTGATTAGAAGACTCGTTTAATTGTCTGTATGCAAATTGTGTGTCACTGATTCCTGGCACTCAGAAATCTTCAGATTATAAAATTAACTGGTTCACATCACTTAATTTGCCTTTTGGCTGATTTTTGGACCTCCACTCTGCAGGCTCCATTGTTTCTAGGTAAGGATTTTTTTTTTTTCTCAAAGCTTGAAGAAAATTAATTTTTTTTTTTTCTTTATTTTTTAAAAGCAAGCTACAAATATCTCATCTTCACTGGATTTCAAGTACTGTGGTCTTAAAATATTGCAAGTACTGGGCATGCCACAAAAGCTAGAAGGAACTTCAGGAGTCTTTTTTTTTTTTTTTTTTTTTTTTTTTTTTTTCCTTTTCTTCTTTTCTTTTCTTTTCTATACAAAGAGAATGCACAGACTTTAGTTTCAAAACCTAAAACCTCCCTTTGTCAGTACTAACACATTTCCAGAAGGAATTGGGCTCACTGGCTGCTGTTAGGCTTTCACTTGACCAGCAGTGTGAAGCAGCCAGAAACTAGTAGGGAAAATAGGCCATGCAATATCATTATTTCCAGGACTGGAAGATTAAAAACTCTTGAGCTAAAGTCTCCTGAAATCACTGGAAGGGCTGTCATAGCTCTTCCCTGGTTTAGTTATGCCCATCACTGCTTGTCCATGGAGGTTCCCAGTTTCTTTACAGCAAACCTTAGGTGCTTAAAAGCACTGCCACCTCCATCGCTGTCCATTTCTGTGCAGAAGGGAGCCAGCAGGGGCTGGACCCAGGAGATGGATCCCATGGAGAGCATGGCTCCATGGGGCAGCTGGCCTGAGACACACAGCACTGGCAGAGCTGAAGAGTGGGAGCTGGACCTCATCGCAGCCTTGCCCTGGTTGCAGGGATGGGATGGGACGTGCAGAGCCTGCAGGTACCCGCTGACTGTCTCTTCTCACAGCCTGCTCTTCGGTGCAGGTCAGCTAATGTTCCTCTCCATCCCTTGGCTGCCTTCTCTTTCACATGCTGCTGCACCAAGGACGTCTGCCAGTGCCCAGCCACGCAGAGGCGTGTGAGCCCACAAACACCTCCAAGAAGAGGAAACACCGCTTGCACTTCCACCTCCCCAGGGTGATGTGCTGCCTGCTTACAGGGCTCTTAAAAATATTTCAAGTTGTGGCCAGGTGGCTTCAGAAAGCCACTGTGGGCGGCTGGGCAGCTGTGTGCTCTCCTTGCCCCACTGAGCCCCTGGGTCCCCAGTCTCAGAAACGTGATGGATGGGAAAGGGAAGCTTCGTGCCCTGTGAAGCCTCACGTTGACACCAGAAGTGGGCTGCGTGTGGCCAGGAGCAGGGTCTGGGGCTCCCTGGGAGGGAGCAGGAGGTGATGCTCTGCTTGGCCTTTGGGAAAAGGGATTGTGTGGGTCCTGATGCCTGAGGCAGGACAGAGGACATTTCTGGAGGCCATGCCTGCCCAGTGTAGTGTTAAATGCAACACCTTGGGTGCTCTGCAGAGCTGGAAGCCAAGCATTTTACCTCCCAATTTTTCCCCTGTAGCTGAAGACACATATATTAGCCTGTGGTGAACAACTTACAGAAGCAGTCTTTGGTAGCAGTTAAATTGTCCATGGCCAAACTTTCTTTAAAAGTTTATCACCCGCACTGCAGAGGACTCACGTAAGGCAGGGCCCCATTTGACCAGATAGGCCGATGTCTCAAAGCCTCAGAGCTGTGTAAGCTTGATGTAACAGGGATATAGACGTGCTATCAGTGCTGGTACCAAACACAAATGTGGTTACGAGTGAGTTTTGTGTATACCGTCATTGTTTAAAAACTGTGCTCAGGCCAGGCTCTCCTTGATTAGGAGCAGCCAGATGGACACTATAAATCAGTGTGAAAACGCTGTGCCAAACTCCATGCTTGCACTGATTCATACGGCTCCATTTAATGTCGCAAATGGGATTTGTGCAAATGGAACCCAGATCAGAATTTGGCCTTTTATGTTTGTTTAGATTAAGAAATTTGGACAGCAAAAGGCCGCTTATATTCTGGCTATCAGGCTGGGTATTACAGCACTCGAATAGTGGGAAGCCCAGACAGATGGTTACATGAATCACAGAGAGGCAGGTCTGATTATCTTGATATTTTCCATGTGATAAAGCAGAGGGACGGTGTGCCATATGGTGGAATATTGTTGAGGGACCCCAGCAGCTGTGCGGGATGTGAGCACTTCCATGGACATGGGGTGTGCTGCAGCACTTGCTCCTGGGATGAGGGGGCAAGGAGAGGAAGGGGTGGCTTCCTGGCACCACCAGAGATTTTGATCCACTGTGTGCCCTGAAGGGGGTTTAAAACAGTGCAGGGATCACCTGCCTTAGGTGACTGTTAAAGGATGAAGTACTTAGGGGGCTGAAGGAGGGCTAAAAGTCCAGGTAAAAGTCCAGGTGCTGATCAGCAGTGCAAAGTCTAGTTGGAGGACAGTCATTAGCTGTGTACCCCAGTGTCCAGTCCTCTTTAACATCTTCATTAATGACCTGGATGATGGGGCAGAGTGAACCCTCAGCAAGTTTCCTGGTAACACAAAGCTGGGGGAAGTGGCTGATCCAGCAGGGAGGACCATGCTGCCATCCAGAGGGACCTCAACAGGCTGGGGAAATGGGCTGACAGGAACTCATGAAGTTCAGCAAGGAGAAGTGCAGAGTCTCAGGGCTTCTTGGGAAAACCAAGCCCAGGCACAGGACATGCTGGAAGCCACACAGGTGGAAAACATTTTCTCAGAAAAGGACCTGGTTCTGCTGACAATACTTTGCCAAATGTAACCCAGCATACTATTCGCCTTCTTTGCAGCAAGAGAACATTGCTGGCTCACTTTTAGCTTGGTGTCCACCAGGACCCCCATTTCTCCAGCTCTTGGAGGTCCCTCTGGATGGCAGCATGGTGTATCCGCCACTTGTTCCAGTTTTATGCCATCTGCTCACTTGCTAAGGGTACACTCTGCCCCATCATCCAGGTCACTAATGAATGAACTTTGGGATTCAGGGACACATGGAAAGTGAAGGCACATGGGTGAGGGTGAAGGAAGAAGGAAAAAAGAGCTTTTGTGTGGAGTAGAAGAGAAGTTGGTGGCTTCTGTGGGGCTGAGTGTCTACAGAAAGTGCAAAGGAAGCAGGGAGAGGTCTGGCCTCTGTTTCAAAAAGTTGCTGTTGTTTTGCTGGACTTCACAGTTATTTCTTACAGGCTACTCTGAAACAGAAGCAGCCTGTGCTTCTCCATGCTATCCTGAAAGCTGCAGAAAAAGGGAAATTGCATAAAAGAAGTGGATTTCCACAGACATCAAGGAGCTGTTTTTCAAAGTGAACTTGTGCACAGAGATCATTTACAGCCACTTCGCTTTCATAATGTGTTGGCTGGGGTTGCTGGTCTGAGGCTTTCATTCTGTGCATAGCAGATCTATTTGCAGAATATCATGTTTTAAAAAAATATACTACCTAAAAGCATGGAAATTTACCCTCCTAAGGCAATCAAAGGATGCGGTGGTTTTATTCCTCTGAACCCAAGTGACGATTACTGATACAAGAGCTCTCCAGCACCAGTACAAGGGGCTGTGGGTGCTACTGTGTTAGACCCACCAAGAATTGCTCTGCCCTCCCATTGGCACTGAATCCAGAGCACAGGGCTAAAAAACACATTGAGCAGTTAGAAAAGATTTTAGCAGCAGCTCTTAGGTTAACTGAGGGAGCGAGGGGCCAACCTCTGGGGCGAAGGCAGAGAAATGTGCAGTGCTGCATCGCAGCTTGGCCGGCGTTTGCCAGAGAGGATGTTGGTTTTCTTTTGCAGGGG
This sequence comes from Aythya fuligula, assembly GCF_009819795.1. NCBI lineage: Eukaryota > Metazoa > Chordata > Aves > Anseriformes > Anatidae > Aythya > Aythya fuligula. The sequence goes on from NC_045559.1 coordinate 189,029,482, forward strand.
CTAGCAGGAAAATCACACGTGTTTAAATTGGGGAAGTGTTGTAGATGTTTGTGTCTGGTGGCGGGTGAAACAGGGAAATGAGGAATAAGTTTTCTTTTGTTTGGGTTCTGTGGTTTGATTGCTGAAGCCTATGGCTGGCTGTATATTTAGCAGACCTCAAAAATAAGGTTAGATGCATCAGCAAGCAAGTGGAAAAGTACCGGGGAGAAAGTGTGAGATTGCTGTCTGGGTGACCCCATGCGTGCCTGCTGGGCTATGATGCATCGAAGCTGGTGCCCCGCGGTGCTGCATCCAGCCTGTGATGCTGTGTTGGTGGCCCTCCACCACAGGGACCAAAGCTCTGGGGCCAACAGGAGCCAGCCCAGCCTGTCAGAACAAGCTGGAATGACAACACTGGAAACCACTTTAAAGGGGAAACCATCAGTAACTGTGTCTGTAAGGAACTAGCAGTGTGGGTAACTCTAGCTAAAAGAAACCAAGATGAACATTTTCAAACCAGGTGTCTAACTTCACACAGGCATGTAAAGCACTGATAGATGCTCCCATTGACTGATGCTCAGCAGCACAATTCCAGAGCAAAGTCGTAATTTCTACCTTTTTTGTAATGTAGGACTCTCTGTAAAAGCAGCTTGGGGTACAGGTGCAGTCACAGCTTTTGTATCTTCACAGTGGAGTTACATGTTGCTATTTCCTTAAAAGAAAAGGAGAAAACTGTACCCAACTGCAGTAAAGTCATTACCCCATAAAATACCCAACTGTCTTTTGCGTGCTGAGGAAACAGCAAATGTCTCTTTTTGTGACATTGGAAGAGGACAGATTGCACAACAGAGGAACCGGGCCCTTTGCATGGAGAAGTCATCGCATGCCATGGGTGATGGCCTTTCAAGTTAGCAGACAGCTTTGTCAAGAAACATGGGATATATTTGCACAGACGTGGAAGTGCTGGTGCTGGGCTAACCTTTTCTTTGGAGGTGGTTAATGGGAGAGAGGCCCAAGGGATGGAAGTGGTGTGGAGCGATCCCATTATGCTCCTGAGCTGTGGCTGCACGTCACAATATGTGGTGTGAAAAGTAAGAATGATAAACTAGTTCGAAAAGGGCTGGATGTGTGCTCCCCTCACAACTGGCAGGGGACGGGAGTTTGGTTCCTGTTATGGCCTCCCATGGCTGAGAACAGGAGGGGCTGAGGAAGCTTGTAGAGGCAGCTAACCCTCCAGGACACACAGAAGAGATGATAGTGCCTTTAATTTATCCCAAAGGAGACTTTCCCGTTACTCCATGGGGAAAAGCAATGTTTTATGGTGTCTGTCAATCTGCTACTATAATGAACCAAAAAGCCTGATTACCATAAAGTGACACTGAGTTTTGTGAGACTGAGATGAGGAAGACATAACCTCAACACGATAAGAACCAACCTCCCCCACAAAGGACAAGGGAAGCAACCTCTTCTCCACCTCTTCTTCTTACCTATTTTCGCAGTGGGAAGTTCACTACGGACAAGTGCCTGCAGAGGTCTCATTTGTTACTGCCTTGCCTGTGGATGACAACAACCATAAGCAACTGGAAAATATGTTTTTCTCTTTAGTTCTTTATGTAGCTGCGCTTTATGAACTAAACTATTTTACTAAGTGTCTTAACTGAACTGACCCTCACAATCCAGAAAATCTCAAACCTTGGCTTGCTTGGGCTATTTATTTTGTTTTTAATAATGGACTTTGTGAGTTAGATTTCCCTCAGACTCAAATCCGATTCTCCTCAATCACATCCCCAGGTGCATGCCCCTGGCCATCACCCCTCATTTTCTCTGGGCACCACCGCTTCACATTCTGCTGCCTCAGACTGCACCTCAGTGAGCTGAACTCAGTTATCTGAGCATTTCGATTTCAGAACAGAGAATGGTTTTGAGATAACTTGGTGACTCAGGAGTTTTCCTCAGGATAATTTAATTTAGAGATGTGACCAGAATTCCTCATCCCCAGGATACTGGAGCATTGCAGCCCCTCACAGTTGACTCACTTCACATCTCAGCAAGTCCAAGGTCTGGGCACACAGGGAACAGAGCCTAGTGAGGAACTCAGCCCCTCTGTGAGTGCAGCAAGCTCACTTGAAAATATTTCTGGGCAGCAAAACATGCAAAGCTGCTGAATTGCACACAGCTGTTGTCCTTGCCTGCAGGAAGACTGACAAAAAATATTGCTTTATCACAGACTTGGTCATAGTGAAAATCCCATGATGAGGAAAGGAGGTGAACCATTTCGGTCCTGTGTCTGGTGTGATGACCATGGCAGTGCCATACCACACAGCTCTTGCCTCCTCTTGTCAAGTGGATGCCACAAAATCTAAACTAAGTAACATTATCTCTGACATCTTGGCTATTATGGTACCAGATCAAAAGATTTATATCACGATCATTGTAAAGCATTTACAGCCTGTCTCTGCTGAGGGAAAAGTCACAACTGGAATTTGATGTCAGTTTTAAAATTTGTTTTTCCTTAAATCCAGACCTGCTCATTACGGTGATTTAATTCAGCCTATCTCCTGTCCTTACCACCAGCTGCTCAGAGATGCCTACTCAGCTTTCAGTCAGTGAAATAAATCTTTCTAGCAAGTCCCAACAGTGTTTTCATGCTATCAAGGCAAAAATAGAGACTCTATTTGAAGAAATTCAACTTCAGACATATCAGAAATATGAGCCACCCCCTTCCAAACGAGTTCATTTTTATGTTCCATACTGAATGTACATCTTTCATCTCCTCAATCAAATCCATTTGTAAGATTTCCAAGGACAAAATGTATATGCATACATACAACCCCCATGCTCACAGATACGTGAAAAATGTAATTTATTTACTTGTCCCTGTCAGTTCTTTATTATGTATATACGATTTTATTTCCAAATCCACTCTCCTTGCAGTTAGTAGTAAATTGTGCAGTCACAGAAGTAGCTGAGTACAGTCAAAGTGATAAAAATTCTACTGAGGGAAGAAAAAATAGTGTAGGTAACATATTTAAACCTCAAGAGCTTCCATGAATATGCAGACTGCATTTGAAGAACTGTACATATAACTGAAATAGGATTAGACAGGTATAAAACAAACACATCTGCCCACCTTCACTCCACATTATTGCAACAGTTAACATTGAGAATACATTTGAAAATCTTTTCCTTCAGAATTTTCCAATTTGCCAATGCCCAAACGTTTTGTAATGTGAGGTCAAACTGACCAACTACGTGGGCTATCTTGTTCCTCTGGGGAATCTGAAAGCTGCACATAAATAACTGTTCCCTAATTGTCACCCATTTCCTCAATGCCATGCATCTGGGAGAAGAATCTTAAAAATGGAAGTAAGTAGAAAAGCTGAAAGAAATCAGTGCAGCAAATCTCTCCCAAATCTTTCCCACCCCCCAATCGCTGTGTTTTCAAATTGGCCGAGGCTTGGCTTACTGATTAAAAACTACAGCTCTATGCTAAATTGTGGTAAGCTGTGGCATGGTGGTAAACCACAGTCCTGCATAAAGAAAGTTCTTGAAACCATTATAGCATTGGCATGGCGAGTGCATTTTACAAGTACTAGATCTCCGATGCAAGTTATGAGAGCAGGTTTTTTTTTTTTTTTTTTTTTTTTTTCTGGTCTGTGAAAGTAAAAAACATCTGGGGGGGGGGGGCAAGGATAACCTTCTTGCTGAGAATTAATGATAGAATACACAAAGAGCCTAAACCACATGGAAAAATAGCACGGCTTCTCTTGCATATGTGCTCTGCATTATAGGAAATGTGTACATGCGTAAGAAAAGATTGGTCAAGTATGAAATAAATGCATCCCACCTTCCCTCCACACTAATGTAACACTGAGATTGAACATATAATTAGGAAACATCAAGAGGGCAGCAGAATTATGTGCAATAAGCCCCATGTGTTTCTAAATAAAAAATCTTGCCAGACAGCCTTGATTACATCTATGATGGAGTTTTACCATTACTGGACAAAGGTGATGATGTAAAGGAAATATTCTGGGATTTTAGTAAAGCAAATGATAGGGTATCTCACACCAAAGAATAGTAATCAGAATTGGCCTGGAAATGAATATTGTCACATGGACTGAAACCTGGCTGGAAAACTACAAACACAGCACTATGAAGGATAACAAAACAGCTAGTAGAGAAGCCCCATAAGGGACCAGAGAGACTGGCCTTTGATTCATTCTTACACAACAATTGGGTCTAAAAGACAAGGATGGGGGTAAGGCAATAGAGATTGGAGCAATATTGTGCCCAGAACGAAGCCTACAGTCTGCTGTTTGCTGCCAGCTGTCCTCAAAGTCCCTGCGGGCGCAGGTGGGAAGCAAGCACTGCTGAGAGCAGATGACTAATGCCAGCAGATACTCAGATGAACAATTAATAAAATGGGATGAAACAAGGGAAAATACATCTTTTTGCACCTGAGATAATATTCCTTGCTGTAGGTAGCTGTAGAAGGTAAAGAGGAGTACGTGACAACACTGAAAGAAAATCTGAACTTTGAAATCAAGCATAACCAAATTTCGCAGAGGTTTTTGGATATCACTGTTCCCGCTGTCCCTCATGCAGGGCAACTAAGATACCAGTGACTTTGTATCAGCCACTGTTATTCCATTTAGCTACACTTTTTTTTTTTCTTTTCTTTCTATATGCATTACCATCCTGTGAAATTTTCTACAATATTGTGAGCATCTGACCTTTTACTCCAGTAACTCCTTGGTACCACTCAGATGCAAACATCGCTACTTTATTGGTGAATATGAGGGCGTGCACCACAGCTGACTTCATGCTACCATCCGGCCCTACAAATCTGTGGTGCCCTACAAAGGGTGCTGAGCAACATCGGAGCCAAGAGAGCTCCTGAGTTGACAGCTCTCACTTAACAACAAAATGATACCTGCTCCACATCGGTCAATACACAGACCAGGAGTAAAATCAGTTTTATAGTGGAAATCCATAGATATTAATTTAGCATGAGGACACTGTTATTGCCTAACAAAATGGCATTTATTTTACAGTCATGCTTTACAGTATTCAAAGCACAGAATGTAAAAGAAGCAGCTTTCTGTAATCAGCCCGCTGCAATTGCTAGCTTTTCAGTGCAGCTCTCCGGCAGAATTGTTATCCCCATTGTTATGCACATTATTCATTTGCTAATGCTCACATGCCAATTAGCTATCAATCCCCATGCACCAATTAAGCAATAAAGCAATCAAAACCACAGGCTGGCAAGCCAGGCTCACCTCGGTTCCCTCAGTCTCTGAGACACGGAGCTCACAGAAGTTCCCTGCTTGGTGTTGGATGAAGGCATGTCCAGGAGTGTGCCCCCCCCTTGCCAAGGGCAGCTCACTCCATAGTGTGCAGTAACCATGCAGCCATGCATCCACAGCCTGGTGACCCCAAAACCCAATGTGGCCACCCCAGAGTAGAAGGGAGGGATGCAGAGGGCTTGAATGGGGGAGAGACAGGGGACTGCAATATCCTGGCATATCTTGGTTAGTTAGCAGGTTAATTAGTCTGCAAGTGACCTTGATCTGCTATGGTGTAGAAGCCAGGATTTTAGGTTACAATCAAGAGAAGTGACATTATTCTCTAGATCAGGGTTTACAAGGCACAGGATCTGCTCCCCTGCCCTGAGAGCCACCATGCCACCTAGAGCAGTACCCACCAAATTTTCCTGCAAGGCCCCAGCACAACTTTACATCTGTACCTGGGCCCCCTTCAACCTCCCCAGCACCAAAGGGGGCCTTCAATGAAAGGGATCTTTCATTTAATGCAAGGAGCCTTTTACGTTGCTGGAATGGGCCGCGAGAGCCTTGCAGCAAATGGGAAGCAGGCTCTGAACTGGGCAGCAGCAGCACCGCTGTGCTTTGGGACCCGCACGCCGCAGCAGTCAGGACTTAGGAATTTGCAATGTAAACTATCCACAAGATGTGATGGGGGATTTTTATTATTCTGCCAATAGAAACTTTTGAACGGAGAAGACGGGGAAAGCTCTGGCACTGATATCACTCTGAGGGCTTCCACTGATAACACCAGAGGCCTGTGGACATGTGCCGGCCCAGCTCCTGGCCCCATTCCCTTCCCAGAGTCTTCGTTAATGTCAGATCACAACCCCCCGTTAAAGAAATATGATTTATGAGCATCTTGCATGCTAAAGCAGAGGCAGAGCTTTCCTGGAACATTTTTAATGAGTTTGGGTGCAGGTGGAGAGGGAAAGGTAAGCTGGGAAAAGCCTGGGCTGCCGATGACTCAGTACATGAAACAACCTTCGTCTGGCAGCTTTTTACTTTTCCTCATCGATCCAATAAGGTAACTGTAAAATTATGGCATCCAAATAACATTGCAAAGTATTAAATAAAGCACAAGGCCAGCATATATTTTAGAGTAAGTGGATAATGTGACATCAGTGTCAGTTCAACCTTTTGAAAGCAGCAGAAATATTCTGGGGACATAAAAATATGTGTCATTATGTCATACTGCGAGGCATAAAAAAATCCTGCAGAATCCAGACTGTACTTTTATATGCATTTTAATTTAATTTCATTGAAACGGATTTTTTTTTGCTGCCTTGGTTACCAAAATTGGCCTAGCAACCACATGGCTTGGCCAAAACCCATAATTCACGTGTTTTCTTGACAGGCCTCTCAGGATCAACAGTTTCCACTGACCTGCAGGTCCTCAAGCCAGCCACAAACCTCTTTGGTTTAGCATTAAGCAGTGATGCCCGAATGGCAGCAGAAGCAACAAGTTAGGCCTGTGATTACTAGTTCAGGTTTCTATTTAACAAATGCACAATGATCTTTCTGACATTCATTTTAGCTTTTTTTTTTTTTTTTTTTCCTAAATTTTTGAGGTCCAGTACACATTCCCACAGCCAACTATGTTTCAAAGACTGCAAATACATGAGAAATGAAGCTGGTGGACCTTGTGCCAATGTGGGAAGATGCCACATGGGGCATCTAAGAGTGACCACCCATAAAAGCCATTTGCTTTATTTCTGCTCAGACCTGCCTTCAGCTTACATCTCTAGTGCTCTCTCCCATCTTTCTAATTACAAGGATAGCTCCTGATTCTGCTGTATTAATGACTATCCATGCTGTCTCCTGTTTCATTAAAATGATTGGAAGGTGATCTTGTATTCAAGTTGTGCTGCCATGTACGGCAGCATGTAGTAGTAATGCTGCATTGCTGCTGCTGTGCACACCCAGCTTTGTGGCGTCCAGCTAGCATACCCCTATCCCCTGGGCAGATCAGCTTCCCCAGGTACCCCTGCTGGTGTCTTGGCACCAAACAGCCAAACCAAGGCCAGTGGTGATCCGACATGGCTGTTCCCTGCTCTCTCTTCCCTCCTGTAGCAAGAGCTGTTTCATGGACCAGCAGCATCGCGCTGCCAACCCCGTGCCTCCTCTCCTCTGCATCTCCCTTGCCTTCAGAGCCTCTCGCCACTCCTCTGCTCAAAAAAACCTCAGCATTTGCAGCAAATGAACATTTTCACTCTTCCAGAGAAGGGATTATGTTATCAAAATAGGTTAATGAAAGTGCTTTTTAAAAAAAAAAATATATATATATATATATATAATTTTATTTTTCCCTGATTTTGTGGCCTATAGGAGTTTACTTTTTAACCACGTTTATGAAACAGTTTCTGTTTTGAAGCATCTGGCAGTCACTACCATTAAATCTCCTTTTTTTCCTGAAGCCTGAATACTAAAACACTTCAAGCCCACCATTATTTTACAGTTTAGGTTTCCATCCAAGTGAATGCACTTCAATACTGATCACCTCTCTGCTAATTTAAAAGCAATAACCTCTTAACCTGAGACAGTGCTTTGCTTGATAACCAGGGCCAACATGCTGCTGATTCAGAAGGAGTGCTGGGTCACAGCTTTCATGTTAAGAAATAGTGCAGTATGGATATCTGCTGGAATCTTATCTAAATTTACACTATCCAAATATTGTAATAGCTTTACATATATTTTTATGGCTTCAACAGTTACAATGACACGTAGGAAATGTGAAATCAATACATTTCTCCTTGCTAGGTGGCTTTCCACATTGTGGGGAACAACCCGTGTGTGGTAAAATATTAATACAGTGCTGCCAGTCTCCCTGTACCCCTCCTGACAGCTACACCCTTCTGCGGCTAATAAAAAAGCAGTGAAACAGTTGTTTTGGAGGTGGGGTGTGAAAGGAAGAGAAACACGTGCACGTGGTCCTTGCAAACAATACGTACCGTGCTTTGGAAATTGTGATTTCGAAAGGCTCCGCACCAGATGGAAAGAACTGAGAGAACCAGATTGATTGGAGGTCCAGAAATCATGAACTGCAAGGGGAAGCTGAAGGATTAGGTATTGTTTAGTACAGAAAAGAGGATTGTGGGCAGATAGTGTCCAAATACCTAAAAGGTAGCTCTATGGAGGAAAGAATAAACTCTTTTTGTATCCGCTGGGCTTAGGACAAGTTGTAATAGGCTTAGCTGAGGAGAAGGCGATTTCAGCCAGGCTTGAGGAAAAATAGCTTCTAATTGCAGGGACAATGCAGGGACAGGCTCAGGAGGGAGCCTGCAAATCAGGCACATTTCTGAGAAGTTATCCAGGCGTCCTTCAGGAAAGACACAGGTAAAGCTGCTTGACAATGCGGTTTACGATATCTTCTGCAGCCCTCCCTAAATCTGCTTCTTACAATTACAGTGTAGGTGTCAGGAAAAGCTTGGATCTGCTTTGAAACCGTTGCTTTTTCTCTTAAAACACTGAAATATTGACAGTAGCAAATGGGAAGCAGAGGGGCCATGGTGCGAGCTGCAGCGCGGCAGCAGTGGTGGCAGCCCTAAACGTGGTTCTTGCTGGCAGTGGAGGGAATTCAACCTCTTGGCACTGCAGCAAAAAACAGGCTCCATTTTGGAGTTTTGACAGTCCTCATTGTCCACATCAGCTAGAAGATCCAGGAATTTCCGTCCTCGTATAACGGGCCGTTTAATTTGTAAACCACAGGCTGTGTGGTTAGAGGCCGAGACAGGCAGGAGAGCCAAGTCCTTGCTTGGTGTGGTGCAGGGAAGTCTGGGCTCCCACCTTGGCTTACAGAAGCTGAAGATATGTCCATCAGGTTATATTGAGTAATTCAACACTTTGTGCAAGGAAAATATAGCTATTTCCTCCTGGAGTCCCAGTCCGCGGGAGGATGTCTAGCTCATTTTTTATTCATCTGAGTCAGTTTTGAAAGCATCCCACTCTTGCAGTGAACGGATTTGAGTGTGTCATGAAAGGACAACTAAAAATCTTGCCCATAATTTTTTAATGTCTGTCGTTTGCAGCTCGACAGTCCCACAGGTTGTTAGGAAAAGAAAGTTCCCTATGGTGACTGGAAAACAGTAAATCCAGGGAGGGACCAGAAGTGCAAAACAATCCATCAGTGTGTTAAAAACACAAACTGACAAAAAATATGGCCCTCTGGGTTCTTAAACACACTGACAGTAAAATCTGTCTAGGTTGTGAAATAGAGAAACCGATGCCTGCAATGACTCCAGAGCGAGGATGATAATGTGATAACTTTTATGGATGATTGCATGTTATACTCCAAGGGCCCCCCATTCATGGGAGATTCCTTTGCATCTCCTAAAACGCCAGCGTCAACAGTCTGCTCTCTGTTTCCCATAAATTCAAGTCCCATCAGCCATAAAACGAAGATGCTCTATTCTTGACGTGACCCCAATAATTCCCCATTCTAGTTACCGTAAATGTTCCTGTTATGGATGTGTAACCCTCACTGGGCACATATATGCCAACCTTACTTATGTTATGCAATTTATGACTCCGTGCCTCAACCCACCGAGATGGGAATCTGGCTGTCTGCATGGCCAGCACTTTGTGGAGCTCCGGGGAGTCCGTCAGCAACACCTAGCTGTAGCAGCAGCAACAAAGTACGGGTTATTTATGAGCTGTGCACAGACAGTCATGCTTCTCAACGGGAACTTTGGGACGAGCATCTGCTAACACACTCTCGTCAGATTTCAGGTGATAGGTTGTCTTCTCTCAAGAATACGTCAATGAACAGAAACCAGCCCTGTTGCTGAGCATCGCCGCCAGTGCTTCTCAAGGAGTCACATAGTGTGGTGGGTGCACAGTGAGGTTTATGAAAACTCAAGCCCATTCTGAAGAGCTGTGTCAACCTCCCTTCTTCTAATGGCACCTGCGTGTTGTGCTCAGGATCACCTTGCAGGTTCAGCTCTGGGTATTTCCATCGCTGTCCACCTAGCTGAGAGCAGAAGCTACACAGCTCCAAGTGCAAGTGCTCAGACTTAGTTCGGAAATGTTGCCCACAAAGGGAAGAGATTAGGCCTTATCTTAAACGAAACGCCATCCTTTCATGTCTAATACTTTGCTCCTGAGCGAGGCCTCTCCGGTTAGCAACTTTTAATTTTGCCTCACAATTTGCAGTTGAAAGGATGAGCTCTGGAAAATGACCGCAAGGAAACCTTCAGTGCGGAGAAACAAAATATAAACCACCTCATGAGACTATTAATGCAAATGAAGGAAATAAAGCATAAAAAACAGAAGTAAGATGCAGGAAAAATAGGGACAGGATGAATGGGAGGGAAATGCAATGTCACTCACCGATGGGTGGTGTTGCCATGAGGCCGTACGCACACTGAGGAGCTCGTGCCAGCCGTATTTGCTCACAAGGATTGCACCAGTTCAGCTACGCCGATTATAAAATCAAGCTTAATTAAATCAGAGCTGCATTTGCATGCAGGAAGCATGCAGCCCTTCAAAGGCAGACTTCTCTTTGATGCGCTGGGCCGAGTTTCACACGGCATATGTAATAAGGCTGAAGTGGGTATTAAAAGGCAGCAGGATGGGCGGTCGGTTCCTGCGCGGGGCCAGGCTGTCACAGCCCTTCCTCGTGTCTGGGCAGCAGCTGTGGCCATGGGAGGATGGCTTGAGCTGGCCACTGGCCCTGAAATCAAAACCCAAAACTGGAAAGTCTTTGCAACCTCAGGAAGGGACAGAACGGGGAGTTTTCTGTCACCGTCAACCTACGTGCACAAAGTGTTAATAACCACCATGGCTTGAATCCCAGGACATTTGTGAATAGCACTCAGCAATTACTCACGTAGTATTTAATGATTTTATTAGCAAGCTGCTATCAAAAGGGAAGGACGGGGCTTGGTTCCTGGGCTTTCTTCTGTCCAGACCCTCAGGGACCGTGGAGCGTGGAGGATGCTCTTTGCTTACCGCAGCCTCTTTGGCACGGAGCAGCAGCAAGTCCTGTGAACACCAGCAGCGAAGGCTTCCCAGCTGCCCCCAAAGCTGCTGTGCTGAATTCGTGAAAAAGAAGGCGATGCCTTCTAGCCAGTGTTCCCAAGGGATGTTCTCACTGACACCAGGAACCAGCTGGACTGCTCCGAGCTGAGGATGATGTGAAGCTGCTAAGCCAGCCATCCTCTTCTCCTCCAGCTTTCTCTTTCAGCTCAGGTTTTCTCCCTCAGCGTGGCTCCTGCCTGTCCGGGATGCAGCCCTATTTTTAGAGGCTCATAATACACGAGCAGCATTGGGTTGGAGGCATTAGGTTATCAGAACAGAAAGCTGTTGCATCGGATCTCACCGTACATGTAATTGCCTCTGGAGTTTCCAGTTCTGCTCCGCTGCGTGGCTTTAATTGCATGAGGCGCTTGTGGGTTTCATAAAATTAGTATTCAGGAAAATGTATCCTTCTGGGGCAGATTTGGGGGGAATTGCATTTAGCCAGTGCAAGTTAAGTACAGCTCGCTCGCTCCTCGCCTACCGTGGCTCCTCGGATGCCGTGATTTTTCTTGGAAGGGAACCTCTGCTGGTGCTAACGTGCGTGGAAAGCTCATAAAACCTGGAGGCAGCAGCAGTCCCCGCACCCAGCGTTTGCTAACAGCTCGCTGCGGTTTTCCCTGGCGTGGCAGATTTACAGGGCTTGCGTTCCCATCTGGATGGGCTTGCCCTCGAGTAATTCTCCCGTGTCTCGTGCACAAGCGTGACTTCCCTACTACACCCATATATTTCTCCATTCCAATCCCCCCTTTATCCCCCCAGTGTTTTTCTTCTAATACTGTGGCCAAGGCAACAGAAAGAAAACCTCTCTACGAGCAGGCGTGTTATTTTCTGAGCCTTGCACATCTCGGGGCAGGGCTCCCGCAGGCTTTTGGCTGGTGCTGAAGGCAGTCGGTGCAGTTTAAGGGTGGTTTGGTGAAATTACACATCCAGGCACTGCTGCAGGTGAGCAGGGACCAGGAGTTTGGGCTCTGCATTCCTGCAGCGTCATCCACAGCCCCGACAAGCAGCGAGGGGCAGCCAGGGCTTTTCCCACCCATCCTCTGCACACAGAGATGGATTAAGATTCCCGGGCAGTTTTTTGGCACAGCGAATTAGCTGAAGGTGTGTGAAAGTTAGCATGTTACGGCTGTATGTCTGCATTCACGACGCACAGAGAAGCTTCTTCTCTGATCTTGCTTAACCAAATGGCAGGGTTTTAATCTGTTTATCTCTGTGAGCAGGGGAGAGTCAGCGTTCAACAAACATCGTAGGAACCACACATACGGGATTAGATAAAAGGACACCTCAAAATCACATGCGAGTGTTCAGGACAGTTTATGTAACATTTCCTTTGCAAAATAAATATATACTCACAGCCTAACTTCCAACCCCTCACCAAGAATGTCATCACTTGCGAACGTTTCTGGGGAGCAGGGTGGCAAATCGCTAAATGCATCCTGGGCTTGGCATAGACACGGAGCACAGCTTCCTCCCTCCCCTGCCCCGGCATCGGATGTGTCAGGCTGGGTGCCGGCAAGGTTTTGTCACGTCAGAGGAAAGATTGTGTGAATTCAGCGAGTGGGAAATGGCACAACTACACACACAGTGCACACACCTCTGCCCTGGTGTCCACTTCTCCTTGAGGACATTCGGGGCAGCCCAGGGGCTTTCTGAGCCCTGACGCACCCCCATGGTGTCACCCAAGAGCCATCACCGAGCAGCCAAGTGCTTGTAAGTGTCTACAGCTCGTTTTTTTTTTTTTGCAAAGGTGGTGAGGAACAGCGAAGAGGTGGATGTGGGAAAGCCCAGTGCTTCCGCAGAGGAGGCAGCAGCGCTCAGGCTGCATCCCAGGCGTTAATATTTCATCCACCCTTCGCTTTCCATTACACGGTTCCCCTGCCTTGCAGAGAGCAGGGTGCAAGCAGCGGGCAGGTGCCCACATCGATCTTGGTGACAGGAGCACTGAAGCGCTGTGCTGTGGAGCTGCTGGGCCTTCACAACCTGCCAAGGTGGCCCCGCGAGGTGACACCAAACATCACCATTCCCCTGCTGTTTCAGGTGTGCATGGCAAGTGGCCACTGCCTCGTGCATTTGTGCATCCAGAACCTGGTGAGATCTGATCCAGAGGAGAAGTGGCATTACAGAGCCAGACCAAGTCCTGGTGCAGAAGGAAGGTGGGAGATGGGAACAGCTGCACGTGCGATGACAGCGCCTCTCTTCTTCTGCCTTTTTTTGGTGCTCAGCACGAGGAAATGCTCACAGAGCCTGTACCCACCGCAAAGGCAGGGGATAAAACCCCACCTCCCAACGTGGACAAAGGCAGGATACGAACGAGCTCCTCCACAGCCTCACCACCGCTGCCTACCACCAGCACGCCTCCTCCCAGTTTCCAGCCGGGATTTATTCAGAGCCCCTTCCCACATGGTGACCTTGGGCCAGTGCCAATCCAACAGGTTGCTGGTGGCCCCTGACAGCATCCCTCAGCACCACCTCAGCACCCCCAAGCACCCCTCAGCACCACCTCAGTACCCCCAAGCACCCCTCAGCACCACCTCAGTACCCCCTAGCATCCCCCAGCACTATGTAGCCATCCCCTCAAGCCCCTCCTAGCACCCCTCAGCACCCCATAACACCTCCCAGCACCCTCTAAGCACCCCCAGCAACCCCTTAACCCCCTCAGCACCCACCCAGCACCCCCTGGGTATCCCCTCAGTACCCCTAGCATCTCAACACCCCCTAGCACCCCTCAGCACTCCCCAGGACCACTCAGCACCCCCCAGGACCCCTCAGCACCCCCTCAAAACCTCCTATCACCCCTCAGTGCCCCCTAACACCTCTTCAACACCCCCTAGCACCCCTCAGCACTCCCCAGGACCCCTTAGCACCCCCCAAAACCCCTCAGCACCCACCCAGCACCCCACAGCACCTCCTAGCACCCCTCAGGACCCCCCAGCAGCCCCCAGGACCCCTCAGGAGCCCCCAGCACCCCTCAGGACCCCCTTAGCACCCCGTCCAGGTCCCCTCAGCACCCCCTAAATACCCCCAGCACCCCCTCAGCCCCCCAGGGGCAGCACCCCAGCACCCCCTGCCCCCTACCCCTCCAGCAGGGACCCCCCCAGGCCATGTCCCTGCCTTATGCAGGAGCCCTGGGACCGGGGGGGGGCTGAACCCGAGACCCCACAGCCCCCTCCCCAAACCCCCCCCCCATTCCCCTCAGCCCCGCACCGCGCATGCGCAAGACCACTCCCCCCCTCCTTCCCCCCCCTCCTAGTGGGGGGGTCCGGTTTGCTCGGAGGCGGGCGTGGCTTCGCGAAGGGGGCGTGGCCAAGAGGAAGGGGGCGTGGCCTGTCGAGGGGGCGTGTCCCGCGGTGGCGCGCCCTGTCCATGGTGCGGGCGGCGGGGCGGGGGCGGCGGCGGCGGCGGGGGGCCGCATGGCCGCGATGTCCCCCCAGCAGGAGCACCTGGGGCCGGCCCGCTCGGCCTCGGTGAGCGGCGAGGGCAGGGGCTTCGCCGCCGCCGACAGCAAGAAGGTGAGGCCGGCGGCGCTGCCGGTGCCCACCGGGGACCCTCTGCGGGAAATAGAGGGGAGGGGGCGTCGGGGATGGGGTGGGGATGGGGATATGGGGAGATGGGGACGGGGTGTCCTGGAGGTGATTGGGGATCCTCCGGGTGGGCAGCGCTCCAGGGTGTAAGGGGGGAGCTGCCCGCCCCGGGAAGGGGTTGTGGGGGGAGCGGGGAGCAGCCCGGGGTGAGCCGGGGGGGGTTTGGGGCAAGGGAAGGGGCTGTGTGGGGTGCGGGGGTCGCCGTGGGGATGCGTGGCTTGGATGGGGTTTGTGGGGTGGTCATACAGGGGAGCTCCGGGAGTGGTGATGGAGTGGCCGGGGGGGGCGATGGGGAAGGGTTTGGCTGGGGCTGGGGCGTGCTGGGTGCTCCCACACGTGTTTTGGGGGAGAGAAAAGGACGAGCGGCTTCCCTGAGAGGCGCCCGAGCGAAAAGGAGAGCTGTCCCAAAGCCGAAGCTGGGTGTGCGATCTGCCTGCTGGGTGGCGTGGGGGCATCCAGCACGACCCAGAGCACAGCGCTGGCTCCTGCACGCAGCCGGCTGCTCGCCTGAGCGAGCTGCAACAACCACCTTCATCCCCCTTCATCCCATGTCCAACAGGAACCCCTTTTTTTCCCCTTGGTTTATAGCGAGTGCTGTAGTGCTTTTTGTACCGGGGCCAGGTGCCTTCCCGCACCAATTGTGCTTCGCTGTGCCGCTTAAATCCAGGCACCGTCTGCCTTTAGGGGAGTGCGGTGCCGCTGGGTGCCGAATATGCTGGCGGGATTAGATTGAGTGGCCAGGTGACGGTGTCCTTCCTTAAATCCCTCCACCTGATGGCATGAATTTAGGATGCGTGGCAGAGAGGCTGAGCTCGTGTCCAGCCCTGCTGCCCAGCGGTGCCGGGGGCTTGGCTGGCTGGGGAGCTGTGGAGCCAGGAGGGGTCCCGGTCCCTCTCCTCCTCCAGAGCATCAGTTTGGGCTGGGAGGCGATGCTGTGAATTTCCCTGGGATGTGTCCGTGTGTGCCGTGTCCCACCAAGGCAGGAGGCATCCAACCTGCCCAGGGCAGAGATCGCTGTGAAATGTTTGCCTGGACAGCCAAGGCTCGTGCCACGGTTCGTACCCGGTAGGTTTGTGAAGAGGGAGCACGATGCACCTGCACAGAGTGGTGGAGTGTCTTCTGCTTGCTGCCTGGCTGGATGAAATGATGGAGAAGATGCTCACCCTCTCTGATCATGCAATCTGATCTGAGACAGCTACACGCGTGGCTTTGATTTTCCTTCTTCCACCTCTTCGATTTTTGCTGAGGACCGAGTGCCGTGGACCTTGCTGCCCCGGTGCCAGACACCACCTGGGAGGAGGAGGGATGCTGGAGCGCTGTGAAGACGAGCACTGCTTTCCTTCGAGGTCTGCTTTGGGATCTGGCGTTGAGGACAAGGACTGATGGCAGCACTCGAGCTTCCTGTTCCTGCTCCTGCCGAAGGAACGCAGACCTTGTTTTCGCCAGCGCTGACAGGGGAGCGGGGATGTTACTTTTTACGGATCTTGGCAGCCCTCTTGGAATTCCTCGGCGTGCAGGCAGAGGCGGCGGGGGGACGTTTGGAAACCTTCCTGCCCAGCAGCCTGCAGCCAGCCCAGCCCAGCGCCCCGATCCCCTCCCACGGTCCTGGTGCTCCCTTGAGCATCCCGGCACAGCATCTCTCTGTGCCTCACTGGGGTGGAAGCATCCTACCTTTTTGTTCAACCTTGGGCTTGAAGCTGGATCTCAGCGTCAATTTGAACATTTTTTTCCCTACTAAGGCTCCCAAGTCTCTCTGAAAACCTCTGTTTTGACTCCCGCACAGTGCCAAGGCACCACACTTTTTGACAATCCTGCAGGTCTTTGTTGTAGCAGGAGAGGTTGTGCTGCTGGTGTGGTGGCAAGAGATCAGCTTTGATCGTGGTGGCACAGCATGGCAAGGTGAAATACATATGTCATGCTGTTTCTCATTCTGACACAAACGCCCCCAAATCCAGCATGGTGAGCGGCCACCGAACCTTTCTCTTTTTATTATTTCGACTATACCTTTGCCAAATGAAATTTATTCAGCTGAGATTTGCTGCCTTGTTCTGTGGTCGTCCGAATTCCTATTTTATCTCCCACTTGGCTGTCAAAGCAAAGCTGAAGGATCACATGCTTGATCACATCATAAGACCGAGAGATAGAAATTGTCTAGGACTCACTTCATGTATTTTGGGTGCTCCTTTAGACTATTTTTTGGGGGAACACTTCCTCTTCTTTCTTTGCAGAGCAGCCTGCACTGCTTGCATGCCTCACGCACGCTGTGGGGTTCTCCTATTAAACGCTTTTAAGGCATTTGAGACACCCTGCTGAAACATGACATTGAAGTCCAGTGTCTTAGTGAATGCTTTTGGAAAATCCTCAGCCAGATTCCCCCCTTTACTGGGCGTACTGGGGTTGCTGGACGATGCTGGGTCGGCCCACAGAGCAGTTTTGTACTGGCTGTTTGGTTTGGTAACCGCTACCAGTAAATTGATGCAACTCTGAAGTGGGCTGAAGTAACGTGAGTAAGAGTGATTTTACTGATAGAGCTTATTTCTACAGATTTATCAAAACAAACTATTCAGCATGTCTTTTATGCCAGGATATCTGTGTCAGCAGTAACAGCTGCGGTCATTTAACTGTATTTATAAGTTTCTGGTGTTTCACTTCTCCCTTCGCAGAGGGGTTAGATTCCAGCCAGTGCCGCATATTTTACACAAGACAATATTTGTTAACATAAGCAATCGCTCTTAGGATTTTTTGCTGCCTCCTTGAAAATTTCAAGTGACTACTTATAATTTTTGTGAGGCTCGGCAGTTCTTTGTATTTACTCACACGACGTGTACAAAAAGTTAACCATTTTGTACAATAATATTTGTTATTTGAGACAAAATGTGGTATCCCCCTACCATAAAACTACGTTTCTTTGTGATCCTGCTCACACATAGGGCAGCAGTTTGCTGTCAGGAAAAGGAAACTTGTTTTCCTGATGGTGTACTAAATGGATAAAATTCAAGCAAATTGAATTGGAAGAGTGGAGGCAGTCAGACATAGTCTTCATCCTCTTCTTTGTCTTACCCTATGAAGATGTCTTTGCCATTATGCTTGATGACACCTTGCACTCATGCCCTTATACATAGATTTTTGACATAAAGCTCCTTAAGGCTGATTGCTCCTTCCTGTGAGTTTCTGGCCTCTCTGCTGTGCTCCTGCCTGAGGATTCGGGGGGCTGTGGTCAAAATCACACCACGCGGTGCCAGAAGTCTCGGCTCCCCAGGATCACTTCTGTGATGTGTTGGACATCAGACGATTCCTGTCATCCTGCAGATGTACCCTGTAGCATCTCTGACAAGGACTGAAAAAAACCTCTGTTTTAATGAATTAAAATGAAAAACCTCTGTTTTAATGAATTCATCCATGGGATGGAATGACCTCGGCAGGCGGTGCTGACTTGTGATAGCTTTCTGTGATGTGCCTGGTGCTGCTGCTTCAATCCAGAACTAGAATTAGCCATCCCTCCTCTGTCTGTCCATGACAGAAATGGAAAATTAGGCACAAAACAATGTGTTCTAGCTCTTATGTTTCTTGGTCTTGTTTCTTTTTAGTCCCACATGATGGCAGTAGGAAGGAGAGGGACTCGGCATGCCATGTAGAAGCCAGCACCCAAGAACTGCATGTAGCACATCGCTGTCTCTTTACTTAACGCTGCTCGAAGTATCCACGTGTAGTGGGGGCAGTCTGCTTCCTCTGTCACCTGTAAACTGCTCCAAAGAAAGCCTTGCCATACAGAAACTGGGGCAGAATTGTGTCTCTGTGTTAAAGCTCCTGCTTTGTGAGGCTCGGAAGGAAAACCTGGGCTCCATCGCAGCCACCACAGGCAAAGTCTCAGCGGGCAGCGGGCGCAGTGCAGCTGCCAGCAGGACCCCAGGCTAAAGGCTCAGCACTGCCTTCCTCCACGTTCGTAGTCATCTTCCACATCTCCAGCCCTTGATGTAAATGGCTGGGATCCTTCCAACACATCTACATCCGTGCTGCCAAGGTTTAGCATCCTTTGTGTGGTGGTTGGTAGGACATCTTTTACCCGCAGGTTCTTCCATCAGGTTTTTCTTTCCACCTCTGGTCTCCATCTGCCCCTTGCTCTCCAGCAGCTGCTGGTCCAAGATGAGCAGCGTTTTCTTCCCCTCTCTTGGTAGCTCTTTCCTCCTTGCCATCATTTTCTCCATCCAGAATGGCTTTCTTTTTAGGAAAGCCCTTGTAAGTAGAAGTACCCTGCCAGCATAAACACAAGCACGTAGTTTTGTCACCTGCTCTGTGGTGATGGTAAAAGGGCTCCCCACAGGACCTGGCCGTCTCTCGGGCACACGTTCAGCTGCCCGAGCCAGCGGTGCACACGCAGCCATCTTCTCACCCTCTTTATAAGGGCCCAGGAATGTTACGGGTCACCGTAGGGCCATTTCTTGCTCTCCCCAAGCATAAGAGATTCTTGTCATTTGTGGTGTTTTTAGGCAGCTGTGCACTGTGAGTCTGACAACCGTCGGATTATGGCATGGTGGAAGAAGGGATTTATGGCCTCTCGTAAGAAGCCCAGTGATAGAGAGAGTGATGCCCACTTGCCTCAGAAAATTACCTCCTGGCTGATGAGGATTGTGCTGATTTTTTCACTGTTTGTCAGGCAGCGAGCTGAACTCTGTTGTGCGGGTGTCTGTAAAGGTTTGTGTTCTGCCCCTTCGTTCCTGCCTGGCTGAACCAGAAACGTGCCTCACGGATCTGTTTTGTTGCTCAGACAACAAGAACAGAGTTTGCATGGGTGAAATCCCTCGCTGTTATTAACGTAGATAGTTTTATAGAGCAGGCTTTGTTAAAATCGGACTTCTTTTTGTTAGAAAAATAAAGCAGCGGGAGGGAGAGCTTAGCCACTTGAGCACAATCCCGAGTACATCTGGGTGCCATCCCTGTCACCCAGTCAAATGACCCAGGCACATGGCCCAGCCTTGACCCACTTCTGGAGCGAGCCTGTAAATCAGGAGCCTGAAATCCTTTCATCTCTGGGGAGGCTTTTAGCAAGGGTGTCTGTGAACTGCTGAGGAGGCATTTCTGCTGCATCCACCTGTCAGTTAGGAGCCGAGTGCCCTTTCCAACTATTTCATGTATGAATCCCTCGCATAGCATACAGGTAAAACCATTTCTTCAGCCTTAACTCAAGCCCTTCACTACGAAGACGATTGCACCGTAGGGTGTTAAGCTCACAAATTCTTCTGCTCCCTGTCCTTTACTCAGATAGCAAAGAGAGGATTGAGCTGATTAATTCAGCCCCGTTGGTCACCTTAGTTTTCTTTTGCAGTGGGTGGAGGAAATCGGCACTTCTAGGTCAAGACTTGTTTCATCTTCACGAATAAAGCAGGACAGGTGAACCGTGCACTGAATGTGTCCTTTTCTCTCTGGGGACCAGAAAAGGAGCACAGAGTGGGTGGCTCAGGTGTGCAAGGCTGAAGCTGGGTGGGGGGAACCCTCCCGCGTGTCGGCCACGTGCAACAACCCAGCAGGATGGGTGCTGTGCTCCTGGGGAAGCCCAGCACAGCCCAGCCCAGCCCAGCAGCCCCTTTTTCTCCTGCCCAAGCCTACCTGCTGCCTCCTACACCTCTGCAGGAGCTGCAGCAGGGTAGCTGCACAGGGTTTTGCTGCTCTGAGCACTTGCAAAATGTTATAAATGCTCTGTATCTGGTTCCCAAGTTGTTTTTCACCGCAAAAGAAATGTAAGTGCCACGCATTTTTTCATGCGCTCTTTATTTTATTTATGTTCTGCCATTAGCTTTCTAAGCTTGACGTGGTTAAGTGATGTACACAAATCACAAGAGTGCTTTATCTTCGGTTTGATGCCTTTTTAAAGGCAGCACGCAGATGCTGCTGTTTCCTTTTTTGTGGAGTGGGGATTAATATCCCACCTCAGATATATTCATTTACATAAATTCCATACAATATCAGTATCCACTTCAACTGCTAGCCAAATTAGCTGGATGTAGGCAGTCAGAAGTAGGTTATTCCTGCAGCCACCGACTCGTGAGATACTATTGGAAGTAGTGCTTTAAATTTAACCCTGCTCCCCATACGGGCTCTGATTCATGAGCAGAGCCAGCACGGTTTCCAGTCGTGGTTTGCGAGGTTGCTGCCCTCAGCCCCGTGGGCTGATCTGCTCATAAACCACCTACCACCGGAGTTTACAAAATAGTGGTTCAGAGCATAGGTGTGATCGTTATCTGGGGTAAGCTCATTCTTTTGAAATCTGTAGCCCTATGTCTGTTTGCAGCAGGCAGAAGCTAGCCGAACGCTGAAGCGTACCCCCGGTCCTACAACCACAAAAGCAGCCCCTTTTGGTTTCTGTTAAAAAAGGAGTCGAGGCAACCACCAGCAGAAATGCAGAAAGTATGAAGTTAAACCTGAACTCGAGGGGAGGGGGTAGGGAACTGAAGGTTTTCAAAGTGAGGAAGGCAAAGATAACTCTGGTTTGTCCCGGCTGATACGAGATTATCATCTCTGCATCTGGCACACTGTAAACATTCATTATGGATCCTGATTTTATGATACATTTCACATGGCTGTGACTCAACCAGCAAGTATGAGGATTTCTCCCTGTGTTGGCCCTTCTAATATTTACATGAAAAAATGGGAGGTTATGATGTGGGACGCGTTGTGAAATGCTTCTCCGTGTCCCATGCTTCGGTACTTGGTCGTTGCATCTCCTTTTGCTCCCAAACATCTGCTCTCACTGCAGCTGTCCAGGATGTGTCTGCTCCTCTCCACATTGCCAGGGGGACATCCTTGCACATGTAGCAGCGGGGAAACGGAGGGGGGCAGACATGTGGGTCCAACCCAGCCAAAAATGAATTCGTCCTATTCCTTCTCAAAATAAAATCGAGTCAAGTCATCAAGATGGACTCTTATTTTCACCACGCAGACTCTGTACATGGCAAACTAAGAACAAAACAACCCCTAATTAAAGAGGTTGTAAACAATCTCTGTAGTTAATGTCTCTGGGTAACGTTTTTATTTGCATACAGCTGACCTGACTCACTTCGTTTTTGCTGTGAAGATTTTCCTTTTCCAAATCGCATCAGTGATCTTCTTCATGTTTTCAGGCTCTTTTTTTTTTTCTTAAAGTTTTGCTTAACAGCTTCAGTCTGTACTAAGAGGCTGCCCAGAAAGGCTGTGCAACCTCCTGCCTGGAGGTAACACAGACCTTGCTGGACTACAGACCTCCTGGGATCCCCTCCTGCCTTGGGACTACCATAAGTTTGACTACTTGTGGTAGTCCTAAGATTTACCTTAGTCCTTGTATATATAAGTCGAGGCTGGAATCTCACAGGCACTATTGAACACTGCTAGCCCAAGCATGAAAAAGATTGCCATAATTGAGAGAGATATTTAGGATGCGAGGAAGCATCCTAGGACATGAGGATACGGCCTCAAGTTGTGTTAGTGGAGGTTTAGATTTGGTATCAGGAAAGATTTCTTCATGGAAGGAGTGTTTAGGAATTGGAATGGGCTGCCCAGGGAAATGGTGGAGTTCCCATCCCTGGAGGTGTTTAGGAGATGTGTGGATGAGGCGCTTAGGGACGGGGTTTAAGTGGTGGACTTGGCGTTAGGTGATGGTTGGGCTTGATGATCTGAAGGGACTTTTCCAGCCCAAGTGATTCTATGATTTCAAAATGCTACATTTGTTTGTGTCTTTCTTTTCGGACCTGAGCAGTCAAAGTATATAAGATCTCTAGAAATAATCACCAACCCCCCCACTGCGTTTACAGGAGCTGAGATGCTCCAGTTCAAACCACCCCCTGAAAGCCACCTGCCCAAAAATTGAGACTTGCAGTGAATTTCTGATTGGGAGTTGATGCTTTGTATGAACTCCTACAAAAACTGATGGTTAGGTGACATCTATAGCTTCCTTTCTGTAGGATTTTAGATTGTGTTGATGTACAGGCTTCCTTCTGCCTTCACATTTATAGATATGCCACTTTTAGAAATGCTAGCAGATTCTCAGTTTTTCCAGCTGTAAGGTGTACTGATTTCGTTCACTAGAAAAACGTAGCACAGTATTTTCTTTCCTTTTTGCTCAGTTAACTTTCAATTGGATAGAAGACATCTAAATGGTCTCAGACCTAATTTATCGGTCTTGAGATGGTTATTTCTTGATGACAGAAACGGGTAGGAGGGGATCATTTTTAAGGGTGAACTGAAATTACAGTTGTATTTGTGTAACTGAATATCTAAAAAAATAAACAAGCATGCTCTACATAAATAAAGGGGAACAAAAACAAAACAAAACAAACAAAAAAAAAACAAACCACCAAACAACACTAACATATGCATTGCAATGAGTAAAAGAGATACACTTGCCCAAAGCAAAACACATAGTGCTGTCGAATTTCTATCCTCAGAGTGAAGCTTACTGTGCACCTGCTCAAATAAAATGCATCCCACATCCAGAGCATAAATGGGCAGAAATCAGTTGTTCCCTAATGTATTTGTTCCTGGCATTTGATGGTTAAATAGAAAATCTTGTTTAGTGATTAGCTGTGAGCAATGAGTTCATGACTGTCAGAGGCGTGTTTGTTTGGGTGCTCCCGGCGGTGCCCAGCCTGGTGCGAAGGACCAGCACAGGACACCGGTCTGTCTGGGTCTCGGGAGGAGCTCAGCCTCATTCCTCTTGTTCACCGGTTTACTATGAAAAATATTTGAGCTAAATAAGGTAACAACCATCCTCCTGGTGGAGAGGCAGTGAGGGAAGAGGTCACGCACCTCGGCCGCAGGAGGCTGCACCACTGCTTCCTAGAGCAGCTCCAGGGTTTGGGCCAGGGCTCCTCAGTCCTATTTCTGGCTGCAGGAGGGGAAAAAAAATACGGTGGTGAATACATTTGTGCTCAGGGCAATGTGTGTTTCTGTCTTCAGCACATGCTTTTGAAAATTTCTGCCTCTGGAGAAAACAGCGTTGTTTATTTGCTCGGTATTTTTATTGCAGTATTCAACTTCACGCAATGGGAATCCGTACTCCCTTGATAGCTACTGATATTTTCATCTCTTACCTGTGCTTTATTTTATTTTTATTTATTTATTCATTTATTTATTTATTTTCCTGCTGCATTCCCTGTCTTTGAGTGTTTCCTTTTGCCTATTCCCTCCTAGTTTTTCTGTGCCTTCTGAGA
Organism: Aythya fuligula; assembly: GCF_009819795.1. Taxonomy (NCBI): domain Eukaryota; kingdom Metazoa; phylum Chordata; class Aves; order Anseriformes; family Anatidae; genus Aythya; species Aythya fuligula. The sequence goes on from NC_045559.1 coordinate 189,053,563, forward strand.
GCTGCCCTGCCTCTCACTTCCCTATTTTGGCCCATACGTGATCAGGAATGAAAAAAATGTCATTAATGACTACCGAGAGACGAGAGGTAATGCTCCAGTTAGATTAATAGGGAAGAAAACTGTTTGTACCTCTTTAGAGTTCTAAAGATTTGGAAAAAACTTTTAGCCCTGTGTAGCAGGTAGTCTTAGGGGGGTAGAATTCAGACCTTAATTTATGATATATGTCAGACCAGGCACAGAAATGTATCAAGCATTTGAAAGTTGAATCACCATCTGGATTCCTGATACACTTAAAGTACAATAGATTCTTAAGGGTCAAAAAGTGTTTTAGGAAATGCTCTAGATGTTTATTTCATGTATGCAAGACCTCAGGCATCTCTGTATGGACACTAATGATCAACTTTTCTGTATCATGGGCTTCCTGGCTGTGCTCCCGTTTTTCTCAATATGTGATATTTTGCAAGCATTTTTTTCTCCCAGGGCTTCTGATGGCAGTAACTTATCTTTTTTTCCCATGGCCTGAAATTGGAGTCTGTGACAAGTCCGTATGCATGCACTAATGGTTCCCAATCTCACCTACGATTTCATTTTGTTTCTCTTTCCAAACAGAAAATGAAGAGCTTGGCCCAAAGGCGCCAGTCTGCACCATCTTTGATCTTTGTCAAAGCTCTTAACAGATCGAGATCCGTCTCAAGGTGAGTTTTGCTGGCTGTACATGCAGTACTAGGCACATCTCGGGCACGGTTATTGTGGGATTGTACCATTTAATTTGAGCTTGGTTCCTGCCATGGATCTGCTGCATGATACCATCTCTCCAGAGCTGTGGAGGCTCAGGCTGGTTTAGGACAATGCTGTGGGCGAGGGTCTGGTGGTCACCACCTACTCTCATCCTCCCATAGGAGCTTCTAGGACTGGGCGTGTGGGTGTGTGCAAGTGTGAAGCATTCAGCACATCGTATCTTCCGCCAGGATCAGCCTTTCTCCTCCCTTCCCACCCCAATGTAAAGCTACCACAGAAATGGGAGCTTCTATGGAGCTCTTCCAGTGTCCGTCTCTGCTTCCTGACCTGCCATTTGGACCACTCTGCATACGTAATTTTATCTTCCTGCACCTACAGTTCATTAGACTTTAAACTTAGAAAACATAAGTGTTTATCAAGAAGTGAACCATCTGGTAGGCTGTTAATGCTTCCAGCTGTGTAGAGCTCTTTACTAAGAAACATTATTGAGGGAAATTAAAGTATGGCTTTGTAAGGAATATTTTTTCCTACACTGTGGTGTGTTAAGTAATCAGTATGTGAGCTTTGGAAAGTTTTCTGTGTTTGATCTAACCAATACCTGGTTTCATATTTGTCATCACACAGAATTCCACAGTATTTCAGAAACCTGTGAAAGTATTCTGTGAAAACATCAGAGTTGCAAAATAGGGAAGGAAAATGAGTTGAAACTACTTGCAGGTCTTTTTACTGGCTATGACATGAAAGAGAAAACTTAGAAATGAATTCCTAAAGGCGTTTGCACCTTTTTGTGTAGTCTAGTGGCCTGAGCATAGGACCGAGAGCCAGCAACATGTGTTCTGGTTCTGGCTGTAAAATTTCTTCCGTGGCCTCTCTTCGACTTTGTTTCCAAGTCTTTAAAATAAGTCAAATAGGTATTTTGTAACCCCTTCATGGGAACATTGAAATGCTTTGATTGTCTGTACTATCCTATTTATCTTCCATTTACTACTGTTTCTTCACCGTATTTGTAATGTGCGTAGTTGTGATACCACCCGTGGGGCATAGATCACACATTCATAACTGAGGTTCTGAAATTAGAGATGGACTCTTGCTGTGGGGGCAGCAATAACTGAAGGGTACAGAGGACAAGAGATTGGATCCCTCAGCCCTCAAACTTCAGGGTTTCCTGCCATTTATACACCTGTGTCTGCACAGGGAGTCATGGAATCACAGAATGGTTTGGGGTGGAAGGGACCTTAAAGACCACCTTGTTCCAACCCTCTGCCATGGGCAGGGACACCTCCCACCAGGTCACGATGCTCAAAGCCCCATCCAGCCTGGCCTTGAGCACCTCCAGGGATGGAGCAGATGTCTTCCCTTCAAGCAGTTAATGCATTCTTGAAGGGAGGACATTCCCTTCAAGACAGTCGCCACTACTAAAAGAAAATTAACTATATTCAGAATTCATATTTCAGAACTTCGTCATTTGCCTGCTGGGGTTCAGACATAATCATTTCTCTTCAATTTTGCTTTTTGTTGTTGTTGTTTTATTTCCTGGCCCATAAGTATTGGCCATAGCTGGAGAGCCTCTAAGTGAGATAATACTCAGCATGTAAATTTGCACCTAAGAATTTTACACTGTTTCGTAAGTGTAACTATGTCTTCCTTACATAGTCCAGGTCAAAATTCTTTCCAGATCTGGTGTGCAGAAGGATTTTTTTTTCTTTTTCTGTAAGACTAGTTCGCAGAAACTTTGTGGTGTAGAGGACTGAAGAGTGGGAAAAGTTGCCTTGTTCTGCAGGAAGGGCAACGCTTTGCCTGACAGACCCTACCACTTCCAGAGCTGGAATTTGTTGTTGGATTTTGCCTCAGCCCTGCCTGTCCTCTGCCTGTGGCATGCCATGGTTTAGCTGCTCCTGTTGTTTTGAACTGAAGTCTGTGACCTTAGTGAGAGGTGTCTGGTGAAGTCTGAGGACCCTGGAGGCCAGAGCAGGTGATTTTGTGGCTTTGAAGTCTATCAGTGAGAGACTAACACTTTGGATGATGTAGTGTTTATTATTGTTCGCAGGAGCAATAATTCTCACCTATGCCTGACTTCCTTGTTTGGCTGTGCAAAACACATTCCTCTTCATCACGAAACTGATGGATGAGCTTGAACTTTCTCCTCAGTTTGTTGTGTAAATGCTTAACTCCTGTGAAGTGCTTTCTCTTAAGGCAAGCTAGAGAGCAACAAAATGACTTCCCTTGTTTTCTAATCTCCTCCAAATGTTTTATCTCAGAACTGTCTCAGCTCTTAGTTCCCTTTCTTGTAGACACAGCCAGCCTGCAAAATCCATTATTCTCCTCTGGCAGTGAACCTTAATAGCGGGACTCCATAACACTTACTTGTTAATGGTTGATTAATGACTTGTAGATAATAAAGCTCCTATCTGAAGTTAGCAAACATCTGTGAGGGATTTATATGAATCCTCTCACCTCAGCAGCTGGCTCACCTCAACATTTGTTGAAATTAATGAACAAGTGCAAAGTTTAAAAGGGCAGGAAATACTTAGAAGCACAAGTCAGCTTGTATTTTTATACCATTTTATATGTCAGGTGCCCTTGGATTATATACAGGGCATTTTCATAAAATGTGGTGGCAGCCATTTGAGACCTACCTTTGGGCAGTTTAAAGTTTATTAATGGTTTTCAAAGAAACCATTGTGACATCTGGAGATGGCTATTTCAGCATTCGGAGGATTGAGGTTTTTTAATGGTAGTATTGCTGTAGCTGTGACAGCCGGAGGATGCAGGTGAGACAAGAAGATCTAGCTGGAAAAAGCAGGCACAGTTTTGTTCCACTGCGCTCTTCACTCCTGAAAGAGAAGCTAATTGGAAAGTCTTGTGTGCTTAGAAGCTTGTCTTCTTTTTCCCCTGCTATACCATTTGGTTTAATGAAAGTTAGACCTTCTTTACAGATCTTGCCTTGCTACATCAGCCATATAAAAGGAGTTACATGATAACTTGGCTTGTGGAGGAATTTTGAGATGACTTTGAACAGCATGATCATGTACAGATGAGCAACCAGGCAATCCCCATCTCACTCAATTGTAACTGTAAATAAATAGTAAATAGTATAGATATTGTACTGGAATTCCGGCCCTTACAACCAACAGTTGAAAATATGCAGACTATTCATTGCCTCCTGGTTTTGCTCCTTTTTTTGTACAGTTTATCTTTCCTCACAAAGTAGTGATGAATAGGCATGCAAAGACTGTTTCACATCATCCCATGTCTTCTTTGGAAGCACTTTGAACAAAGTTATTCCAGAAATACACCAAAAAAGTAAGCTTTTGATATTTTTCTTGGCTGATACTCAGATGCAGAAAAAAAGTTTGATTTTTAATGCCATTAATATGTATGAAATCAGTAAAGGATTTGGGTTAGTTGTATTTGGCCCTAGACCTGTTGCACAGTTGTAATTTTCCTCTTAATTTTCCTTTTTTCTTGGTGTCCTTTAATGCAAACTGCACAACTTAATGATATATTTCAGTGCAACACAAATTATGGGTTTGAAACAGAAATGTGTGAGGCCTTGATTTTTAAGCGTTGGGTCTTGTCTTCTCAAAATAATTGACATTAATAATAAAGACCTGTTTCAAACCAAATTTGCAGCCTTTGTTCCACTGTCCCTCAAAACAGTTCTCACATGTGACAGCCCAAGCTACTAAGTTTCTGCTCTGTGTTGGCAGACCTCTGTTCATGTGGAGGATACGTGACAGGGACAGCCAAATTCTGTGTTGCTGTCGCTAGCAGCTTCCTTTTTGCTAATGCGTGCCTCACAAGATCTTCCAAAGTGATATTTTTACATGCTTAATAATATAATTATTTACATGCCTTAATAATATAATTTACATATCTGAGTCTTCATAACCATTTATAGATATGTGCCGCTGCATGCTAAAGACATTAAAATATCAGCAATGAAACTGCTCTTTATTACAGAGTTAAGCATCTTTATGATATTATTTTGGTGTAAGCTGGAAGCAAGACTGGTTTTAAAATAAAATTAGATATCATTTTTAAAAGGTTTTATGAACAAACCTTTACAGAACCCGAAAAGGAAATACCTAAAAAGCCAGCCCTCCCCAGTTTTATTATTCGTGTTTTACAGTCAAAGAAGTTCAAAGTGTAGGCTGGGGATTTGAGAAATCTCTGAGGTGTTTTTTTCTGGTCTGTAGGTAAAAGTAGGGTCGTGCTACTCATGGAGAGGCTGCTCTTTCTTCTTCCAGTGTACAGTAGATGACTCTGGCATGTTATCTTCCAGTGGCCAGTGCCAAATGCTAAATATCCCAGATAACGAAGATCATATGTGTAATCTAGTAATGCGTTCCACTTGGCTCTAGTCAAATACAAAGTGTTCCCGAAGTCTTGGACATTGTGTTTTCAGGGTTTTAGTCAGAAGATATGTGGATGATCCAAGCTATGTGACTAGATGAAGACAAAAATAGAGACTTCTAATAAATGTAAATTGCCAGAAGGCCTTAACTGTCTCTTTTTCACAGGAAGGATGAGTATTCGGTGTTTCAGACAAATCTGATTTTGAAGAGGAAGGGACTAAAAGTTCAGTGTGAATAACTAACTTAAATAGGTATTCCAGTTGTAATCATTTTGATCATTCTTCACTCGTTTCCATGGTAGCAATTAATTTTGCCTCTGCAACATAACCTTTGCAAGACGCCTTGGGTTGGTGAGGCTCCATGACAGGGCTGTGGGTGAGGAGTGGGGACAACATGGTGCCCGCTGGGCTGAGGGCTGCCCTGCCACAGGGTACAGCCCAGTGGTCGTGTGAGACAAATAGTGCCTGGTGGCTAAACCTGAGGGCCTTTGCGGAACAAAGGCTGTCATATTGTGTGTGTACCTGCTTCTGTGTGCGCCTGTGAGGGTTACACCTGTAATCAGGGTGGGTTTTCACCTCTGGAGCCATTATACACCACTAGTGGTGGTGTGGGGCTCAAAACCAGGACAGGAGGAATAATACACTGTCAAATACTGTCCCAGCCTATTCCCGTTTTAAATGAAGGCATTGCATTTGCGGGGTGCCTTTGAAGGCTGCACAATGGCGGTGAGGGGAGAGGATGGCAGGGTGACAAGTCGCTTCAAACCCAGCACTGTGAGAGGTGCTGGAAGATTTATGGCCACTCAGGCAGCAGTGGCTATGGGGTGAGTCAAGGCCATGGTTTTATAACTTGGGTAGTGTGGGGTCTGGGGATGGCAGTGGGTTGAAATCAGACATCACTGAAGTGTGATGTCTTCACCACTTCAGTGTCTTCACCACTGGTGTGGTGAAGCACTGGGCGTACAAGATCTGTACTGGCTCAAATAAGAGATCAAAGACATGGAGCTCTTGTCCATGGGGGATTGCTTCACCTCACCGCCCAAGACCACTGCTGCTGCAGCAGGCTGGCATTGGGTTAATGAACAGTAGGCATGCACACACACAAATGAAATAACATCTCTAAAACCTCTCCCTGTGCCCTTGGACACCCAAATGGTCTGGTCACAAGTGACGAGGGCTGTTCAATGCCTCAGTTCACCCGCAGGAAGATGCATGCTGTGGAGGGCAGCCCTTCCAGGCCCTTTTGAAACCTCAGGGCTTTTTTTTTCTTTTTCTTTTTTTTTGTGAGAAGCTGCCATTATGGTAAAAGTTTCATTAGAAATTAAGTTTCTAGTCATCAAGATGGAGCAAAAATCCAGTTCCTAAAGACTCAGCCAAGAATGCAAATGAAGAGCTCTTCACTTCTGGATTTAATTTGTAGATTTAATTTGACCTTGACATTTTGGACCAGGATTTTTTCTGAAATTTTCTGTTTCGTGAAAAGTTTTGACGCTTTAACATCTTATCCATAACTGGAATGGGCATAAATCTCTGACACAGAACTTCCCCAGAGTTCTCCCCTCAGTATATCATGTTTCTATAAGCAAGGCAAGGAAACATGAATTTGTGTAAAAATAGTGAAAAGTTTAAGAAAGACAAAACTACTTTGCATCAAATTGTTCTTTTTAAATGAGTTGCACATAATTAAAATAACATGATGATATTGTTCGAGTTGTCATTTTTATAGAATTTCTAATTCACTCTTGATTTAAGCTAATTATGACACTGGAGTATTGTTTCCTTAAACCACGTGCTTGAACGCAAAAGTTATTTTTATGTAGTAATAGCTGGGGATAAAATTTTATTAACTGTTAACAAGGAACAAAGTGAACTTTCTGAGGCCTCAAATGGCCTTTTAACTGCAAGACTGGCATTCCTGTCCCCCTGCTGGTTTCTTTCTGTTTTGTTTTGTGTGTGAGCATGTGTGTGTATGTGTGCATATGTTTGTTTTTGATAAAACACATCGGTTCTTCATTTATTATATACAAAGTGGTTTGTAGCGATGTTTGTACATCTGGAGATTGAAATGAGCTGAGGCTCTCAGAGATATGCTGCCCTTTTATTAAAAGAAAAGAACTGAAGGTAAACAGAATGTGGGCCTGGAAGCAGGGTTTTGGAGGGATTGGAGTTTAAATGAGGGATTAATTTTACAATAAATGACTAATAGTTTAACACTAGTGCTTTAAGCCAATTCCCTTTTGGATAGAGTTGTGACAATTGGAAGCAAAGGCTGTAAGGGGCACTACTCATCAGGATGAGTGCAGGGTTCATTCAGCTCATCCAGATGTCTCACTGCCCACATGTGCTTTTGGATTCAGCCATTTGGGGTATTTTTGGATTAAGTCTTGAGTCCTGGCAAAATACAGCCCTTGTCCAGCCATTATGTATCGCTGGTTTTAGACAATAAAATCTCTGCCAAGTGACAGTCTGGCCAAGCAGTTTGGGCAGCAGCATACCTGAGGAAATCACAGGACTGACTCACTCAGACTTCTTTGTGGTCATTTATCTTGTGTAAACAAGCAGAAAGCCTCTAATGATGTGCAGGCTGATGTGCAGCTTCTGCTGCTCCCACCTCTGACAAGGACCAGCATTAAATACAGATTGAGCTCTCCCGGCTGATACAGCATCACTTCTCCTCTTCCAGTTGCTTTCTCATGGTCTGCAAAACTGCTGGTGGGAAGTTTGTAATTGCACCACGGAAATAACAGTCTGCCTTTGGATTTCTTCTGTGGCTCTCACAGACGCAGCTGCAAACATTGCTGTCTTTTAAACCCTCTGGCTGAGTCCTCTTTTCCTGGAGCACTGTTTTTTTCAGTAGTTGTTTAGGGCAGCGGTCTGAACATGCAGTATCAGGACTGAGGTGTGAAGGAGTCTGTCTCATCAGGTATTTTGGTGGGTGGAGACCACGGTCAGCGTTGCAACAAGGGTTTGTGCCATCTAGCAGGCTTTGTATAAGCTATGCTAGGCATCTCTGGCTTGTTTGCCAGACAGGTCCCCACAGACCACCGTTGTTTTTGGTGAAGCTGCTGGCCACAATGTGTTCTTTCAGTGGAAATGAGTCACCCAGGTTCAGTTCTCTACATCCTCAGGCAACTTATCTTCCACTTCCAAAAGACTGATGCAACTACTGTGTCTGTTCCCAGCATTTTTTTATTGCATGTCACCCACTGACACATCCAGGTTCAACCTTTCACATCCCATAGCTTCAAGTGGTTGTAAGCACTACAGTGAGTGTTTACACTTTCTGGCTCAGAAGATGCAGAAACGTCTTTTTCTGTCGCTCATGGTAAAGATCCTCACCTGAAGGAATAAACAGAGCTGAGGTGTTTTCATCCACCTTCCTTCCCTCTCCTCCCTCTGCATGTTGTTCTGGTAGTAAACCTGTCTCCCAGACTGCTCAGAGCATCTCATGTCTTGGATCTCCTCTCATAGACATGGTTGGTTGCCAAGCCCTCGACTATGTGCAGCCTCACGTTCAGTGTGGCTGTCCAGGAGTGGGACAGGTTTACACTGAATTTTTACAAGTAGGTCACTCATCAGACACAAGCAAGCTCTTCTGGTAAATCAAAGGCTCAAAGAAACATGAGGGAAAAAGTCATCATGTAAAAGGCTCATGTGTTTCCCCCTGCTCCACGCTACTGCTCTTTGCCACTAGCTTGCCTGTGCCCACTTCTCACTTATATAATTACCAATTATCATCAGGTGCAGGGATTTTGGGGACTCTAACAGCTTTTTTTTTTTTTTTTACCCAGCTTAAGCCACTGCTGGAGTAGAAGCCTCTGACTAACCTGCCTGAGTCGCTCTGAAAAACTCCTGGACTGTATAGGCATTGGTTATAAGGGAGTGAACAGGTGCCTGTGGCTGCCACTAATTTGTCTGCTGGCTGTTCCTAAGGAATCTGGGTCATTACACATGCGAGAGCTGGCAGCGGCAGGCATATCAAGTAATCTCTTCAGTGTAATAGGATAATTCCTGCGCTGTAGTATGAGTATCAAAATATGGTTTAAAGCCCTTGAAGCAAACCAAAGCCAGATTTGTTCCTGTTACAGCCGGGACAGGTGCAGTGAAGTGACAATCCCGCCTGACACAGGCACCCGTATTGGTTGTCCCTCGTAGGGAATCGGTCCCAAAAAGCTCATGCCAAGACAAGGGCTGGGCAGGTCCTTGCTTCAGGTCTTCAGTGGAGCCCTGTGGAGCTCACCCCATGGCTGTGGGGACAGAGACAAGGCCGGGTGGCAGCAGCTCCGGGAGGATAAAGCGTGGTGCCGGGGCTTATCTTTTAAGGGCGGCACTTGCAGCTATTTATAGGTCGCTTTGGATGTGATTACTTTGTTTAGAATCAGCAGGTTTTCACCTGAAAAAGGGCAACCAGGGAACAGCCACTGGCAGATTCTACCTTTGCTTTACCTGGCCGCATTTTTTGAAGTCTTGTAATGTTTTGAATGCATTTGCTTTTCCTCAAACTCGTTGCCGCCCAACTACAGACTCTCCCCATGTCGCAGAAACCGAGGAGAAGAGCCTAGGTGAACCAATTCTGGAAGAATGGGAAAATCAGAAACTAAAGGGGAATGAGCCGTGGGCCAAGCAGCCACCCTGGTATTACCCAGTAACTGCGTGAGGTGACTGGCAGGCAATAAACCTTTGAGCAGTCACCTAGAAACTGCTGTGCTTCCTCGTTAAAAAGACACAGTCCCACAAGTGCCTTATTCTGGCTCATTTACAGCCTGTGTACTAGGTAGCTGCTGACACTGGGGTGTGCAGATGCTTACAGGCTCACGGACAGCCATAAATCATGGCCCAGAAGGGATTCCTAGAGATGCTCACAGCAGGCTTTTCACACGTACACCTCAGCTTGACCATACCTGTTTCTGCTGAGCTCTGCAGCATGCCCTGGCTATTTCTGGTAGCCCCAAATGCCTGGCTACTGCATGACCTGCACTGAACTCTTGTGATATATTTTGCAAGAAGACACTTGAAACCCCCACTTGGGCGAAGGGTTAATTTCATCCCTGAGGTAACTCACAAACAGCTGAGTGGAGCTACGCCTTCAAATGTCCCTATTGTGATTAAGTGGGATTAGGTGTCCCAATTATGATTGCTGCTTCACAAAAAAGTTAAGGTGGGACAGAAACCACACTACTGAAATAATACTGGACCCTTCAGGGGGGCACAGACGAAGCTGGCATCCCGGAGCACTCCCCTATGTCCCACCTTGGAAGGGGTAGGATGGAGCCAGGGTGGAAGTGGCAGAGGCGGCCTGTGCATCCTGGCCTCTTGTAGGCCACGAGAAGCTCCAAATTCAGTGGGAACTGCAGTGAGGAGCAGAGGATGGATTCTTCCCAAGGGCAAAACAGGTTTTATTGACTTCTGTAGGTGAATATATCCTCCCCTCAACTTCTCCCCCTGTCACGGGGAGTCAAACCAAAATCCCTTGGAGTTGGTGGTCACCAGTTGAGCTGCATGGCAGGACTGGAGGACTTCCACACCATAAGAGCTTTTCAATAGGGCTTAAATAACTTGCACTAAATTCTTTTCTGGTGGAAACAGGCAAAATATGACCGAACTGTGTGGTGCTAATTTATACCAATAGAGAATTTTGCCCTTACACTAAATTTTCAGTGTAAACACCTTGCAGCTGTTTGTTAAAATAAAATATATATATAAAAAAAGCTTGGAAGTAAACCAAACCACAAGCATGTTTCCTGTCTCCAGCCACTACACTGCAGTACATATTTGCTCTGCAGAAAATATTGTCCTTTTGGCTATGTAGAAATTACTTAAGTGTAGTTTGTTTGCTGTTAAGCTGCCAAGCTTCCATTCTGAAACGTGTGAGGAGTTTTTTTTTAAGATACTTTTTACCCTAAAGCTATATGTTGTTTTACTGCAGTCTTAATCATTTACTCATTTGTGGAAGACTGCAGAAAAAAAAATACACACTTTGGCACCTTGAGCATATAGTGTAAACCATGTTCATTCACTGTAATCATTTTTTTTTTAATTTTTAACAAGATTTTGACATCATGCGAGTACGATTTCAAATACAAATCAACTTTCAGAATTCTAGAATAATATAAGTTGGAATAATTTCTCAATATATTTTGAATTAAAATGTGGATGCTGAGTTTTAGAAGCAGTACCTGATGACTGAAATAGAAGTGGTAGCCTTGATTTCAGCCCTAAAATGTAAATTTATCTATTAATCGGGGCGAAACTTGCTCTATTAATATTAATCTTTCATTAGGTGCTTGTCCTGCCTGTGCTGGAGGTGGGGTTGAAGGCTCTGTCATCCCGTTGGGGCTCCCTGCTTTATCTGGGGTGCAGCATTTGCTGCTGCAGCTGGCTTGGGGCTGGGGCTGGGACGGGTAGAGTGAGGGCAGTCCTGTGCCAGGAGCTGCCAACTGAGGCCCATCTTTCGGTGAGATTCACAGACATAGCCCTTAAAGGACAACACAGCAGTGTGAAGAGTGCCTCTGGTTTGTTCAAATTTGGTATTCATAAAAAAAAAAAAAAAAAAAGACATTGCAGCCACTAAGGCACCCTTACTCAAACAGGAGCATATATTTTATTACTTAGAAAATAAATAATGCTTTCTGAAAAACTGAGCAGATCTCACGTGTTTTGTTGCACAAAAGCTACTGTACATGATAGTGATGGCCTAGGAGGCTTGAACAGAGTGCTGCAGAAAATAGACTTGCTATTTCTGGAATGCTGTGCTGTTTTCACAGAGCACTGCTCTAACTGTGTAAGATTTACCATAGATAACAAAAAGCAAACGTGCCCAGCATCCTCAGAAAGAAGCTCCCTTAGCAGAACAGGAATCAAGTTGACAGCAGATTTTCAGAAATGGGTTGGTAGTCCATGTGATTAAGAGTTTTATGCTTGTCTCTCCAAGTCCCTTCTATAAATAGTCAGTTTGAGATTACACCAGCATACCAACTTTCTGTCAGCTCATACCTTACCTACCACCTTCCTGGAAAGCACTCCTACCCTCCAGGCTGATCCGTTTTGTGCTTACCTTCACCCTCTGGGTATAATTATTATTTATTATAATAAAGTGCTGCATAAGCCTAGATGAAATGCGTATTCCAAATCATGAGAAGCTGAAGTGGGAGGACGCATGAAAGATCCTGAGCATGTGGGTGGCTCCCCGGTGCATCGGTCATGGCTGCAAGGCAGTGGCAGTAGTGAATGGTTAGCACCTTTACAAATGCAAGATTATTATTACTTTTTAAATTTATTAATTTTTTTAATCTTCCTGTCTAAATAGGTCTCTGAGCTTGCAGATTGCTCTGTGTGGGTGAGCCGTGTCTGCGTGGAGCCTCTTTCATGGCAAAGGAGCTGCAAGTGCTCAGCCCTGAAGCCATCAGGACTTGGCATGGCCATGCCAAAGAGCTGGTGAGGGCAGGGCAGGCAGGCAGAGCTGTGGGCATCCTCATCATCAACATCTTACCCCATCTATAAAATGGCTTGTGAGTTTGTGCCAAGCCAGAAGCTGTGTCACAAGGACATCTCCAGCTAGAAGGTGTTAACACACAGAGCCATTTGCCAGTTCCTGCCTTTTTCCATCTATAGCTGGATTTGAGCTAATGGAAAAACAAACAAACAAATGAACTACATAGGACTTTGATTGTCCCACAACTGTTCTTCAAAGGGAGAGTCCCTTGCTGATGAATTTCAGAAGACCTGCTGTGTGTAAAGTGACTGCAACCATTTTTTTCCTCCCCCAGCCTTTCTGTTGTGGGCAGGGATTCTTTTCAAGCCATGCACCATAATGAGCTACCAGTGTGACAGAGGCTAAATTCATCAAGAGCATTTGCAGGACCATTTCTGTTGCCTTGCAGTCCCAAGCATAGCCATTTGGTTTCAGTGTACTAGAAAGGCTCTTCTTTCACTGCGTTTTTTCCCTTTTTTCTTTTCACACACAGAATGTGATGATCTGTTATCATGATGCTGCCAGGTTGGCCAGGATGTGGTACGAGACACATCCAACCCATCATTTATGATGAAATTAGATAGGTGTTGAAGCCCTGAAATGTTAGCGCTGCACTTGAGTGCACTCTGAGCAGCCCTGGGACGCGGATCAGTGCTCACTGCTGTGTAACAGGTTTGGGTTTTTTCTGCCTTATCTCAGGGGAGATGGGGCTGCACGCTGCATCGAAGCTGTTTTCTTTTGCTTGATTAAAGAACAGTTCTCAGTACCTTAACGAGTTAGTTATCTTGGATGCAAAATACTGCCTAACCACACAATGCGGGTAATGTGCCTTATGTGTTAAACAATTTCCAACAGCAAACAACCTTGGCTTCAGAGCTCCAGCTAATAAAGCCTGCCTCATCAGCAAAAACATGAAGCGAGCGTCTTCCAAGCTGACATTGAAGTTTCTTCTGACAGGAGGTTTTAGGAGCCCAAGTGTCTGAAAAGGAGACACAGGAAGAAAGCACAAATATTGTTACCTGATTTCCAGTACAAGCTCTGTTAGGAAAATGACAGGAATTTGACAGAACTGCTTTTGGGCATATCTCAGCTGGTCCCAAATCACATGTCGTCCCTGACTGATCTATCCATTTTGGCAAAAATCCGTAATGTGGGCTGGACTGCAGACGTTTCTTACTGTGCAGATAGCTGCTGTTTTCACTAGCCTCCAGCGGGTGTGAATAGCTCCTGCTTCTCTCAGTGGGTTGCTCTAGCCCAGTGCTGTGACTCAGTGATGAGAAAGTAGAGGCAGAAGTCGAAAATTCATGCACTGGATTTTGCCTAAAGATAAGTTGTGGGTTCTTTAGGTCCATCCAGACCTGGATTTTGAGATATACAGAATAATCCTGTGGTCTCCGAGCACCACGAGGAGGTTTGGCATGAGGCTGACTTCATGAAGTTAACTTCAGAGGTTAAAGAGCAGAGTGTTGTTTTATTTCTATAGGTACCAGCCATGGAGAGAGCATCAGGGCTGTATCCTTAGCTGCAGAAGTTATCGTCAGAGGAGGGAAGGTCTGGCAGAGGACAGTAGCCAAAACAACGAAGTGAGACTGAGGATGGAGCATGAGCAGTGTGCAAGAGGGATGTCATACAGCTGAGATACCTGCAATAGCTCATTCCAGATTAAGGACCTTGGAGAACAGATTGTTCCTGTCAGGCATGTTACAGCTTAATCTAAATCATCGATGGAATGAGGTCATCATCCACTGAAATCAAGGGGGGAATGTCATTTATCCCGTTGGCATAAATGACATTTGGATCGTGGATTTTTTTTAACATAGGCTGTTAAACTCTCATTGGAAAATACAACTTCTTCCATTGTTTTCACTTCAGATAAAAGCACAATGAAGCTGACATCTCCATTGCACTAAGAATTAAAATAAACACCTTGGGGATCATACTGTTCAGATACATGTTTTACTGAGAAAACCCCAAGGAAGCTCCATAGGGGGAAGAACAAGAATTCCTTGTGCTTTTGTGGCTTCTGGTAAATAGAGGATTGGTGAAGTGAGCACTGATGTGTTTGCTTTCACGCTGAATGCCGTGGGGATGTATTTTCAGTGTTTGGCTGACTACTGATAGCTTTCGACTTCATACGTTACACCCACAAAATTGAAGTGTTCTTTTAAATCACTGCGTATTTTAAAAAGGAACAAAATGCTTATTTTGATTAATATGAAAAATAATAGGTGTAAAATCTAGGCCTTGGAAATGCCAGGAGAAAAGTCTTCAATTATCTTTCCACTAATTTCAGGCAGTACAATGATTTAATCTGTTCCTGAATAACTCTGTAGATATCCTCAAATTCTTGGTTAAAACCACGCATGGAAATCTCAGGCCCCAAAATAGTAAGTTTGTGAAGAAATGCCCACTTGAGACTAGACAAATACAATGGCAATGCCATCTGAATTTCAGTATTGTCCAGGCTCCTACTCGAAGTGGAACGTGACTGGTTGCTGACTTTGCAGAATAACCCCATCTTTCAGAAATTAGTTCACAGCTCATTCTTAACAAACTCAGAATACAGAAAATGCCCCACAACACTGGCTTTTACTTTATTAATGATACCAGAAGTCTCATTGGCTTAAGGAATGAATTTTGCATAATTCTATTAGAAAGAATTTTCAAGAGTGCTTAGCACTTTTTAAAAATTAGACTCATTTAATGGCCTGAAAAATCAGCGAGCTATTAAAAACTGAACTCCAAAATCACTTCTCTTACATAAATCCCCACGCCTGAGGGTGTAGCTGATCTGCATTTTCCTCATTGTAACAAAACTTGTGTTTCATCCCTGACATGTAACAAAGGAACATCAATTGAGAGGATCAAAAGCATGCTTTCTGAAATGCATTTTTGTCACTGCTGTTGAATTTCCCCCCCATGTTCCTTAGTCAATGAGATTTAGAAGGCCTGGTTGAATTAATGGCTTTGATTTTTTTCTGCTTTGTTTCCAAAAAAAAAAAAAAAAAATTCTCTTTTTTTTTTTTTTGTTATAAGACTCATCAGGTAAGCTATTAATCTCTTTTTAAAGTTCAGATGATAGAGATGTATGGAAGGAAGTGGCTCCAAAAGCCAGATTTCATTAAAATGACCAATTTATGATGGTTCATTTTCCTTTTACAAAAACCGAGTTCAATTTGCTTGACCCCTGGTGGCATCAGTAAACCCACTGCACCAGCCCTTGCTCATCCGCATGACAAAGATTTTGCTTAGTTTAACGTGGGAAGTTCCTGGGAAGATCCTGATTGGTAATCAGGATGATGAAAGGATGCCAAGAGGAATGCCTCAACATATCAGTTGTTGATATGAAGATGAGTTGTTGATATGAATGAAGACTGAGCCTATGGGAGCGTTGGGTGGGGGCAGGCACTTCAGCATGGCTTTATGACTGTTTCTGCTGATTTGGTTACAGCGGTAGAACACTGAAGGTTTTGTTCTGCCTATTGTTGATACTGGATTCAAACATAAGTGAGTATTTCGCTGCTTAACCTTTGAGGTAAAGACCACGCATGGCGTTTACACAGGTGGGCTGGTCATCGTTCCCGATTTCTGCCTAAGTTTCTGGGCCAAGTGCTGCTGGAAGTTGATGAAAGTGAGTCCCTGTAACCAGTCATGGATGAACTGGTGAATTGGTGAAATCCCAGTCACACAGAAGTGGTGGGGTAGGAGAGGTGCTTGCTGTTCCTCCCACTCATGTTGCTGGCCACACATCCTATAAACACCCAACGTGTTGGACCAAAGCCCCTTTCTCTGCCTTAACCTCAACACTCCTGAACATCCCTTCTGTGTAGGAACAACTGAATAACTTTAAGTTTGCATTATTCATTCTGCAAGCTATTCCTCTTCTTTCTTTTTTCCCCGAAGGAGTTGGTAATTAAAGACAAGCAAGAAACTGTCAATTAAGTTGAGGAATTCTTTCAAAAAACTTCAGGCTCCCAACCAGAAGGTGGAAACCAAGGAAACCAGGATCCTCACCAGCTCCTTGCAGATCAGTGAAAGCGTGTCCTTCTAATGTAGGCCAATCTCAGAGCTTATCCTTTCTCTCCCTGCTGTCAGGATTTCCTAAATAATTTCCTGAGTAATCCAGCCACAGGCATCAAGGAGAGAAGGGTGGGAAATCAGCCAGGCTCTAAGAGAGGTGCTAGGAGGTTTGTAATCTTCAAAGAAGATTAGAGTTTTCTCTGCTCACTCTTGTTTTCTTTCATATCCCTCCCATGTGTTTTGAGACTTTCACTTTGTAATGTCCATTTCTTATAAAGCCCCAGCAAAATCAGTAAGTGTTTGTCTTTCTTTCCAGTGGGGACAGGAATAAACTGTAATCTCAAAGCTGCTCACTTCAGCCTTTCCTTGCCAAGATGATCCAACCACGTTTTAGCTTATTTTTTTATTTCTTTTATTTTCTTTCTAACAAGGAAAAATAAGTAAATACATTTGAATAGAACCAGAGCTGCTGCATTCAACCAAAAGGAAGTGTTTCATTTGGAGGCACCTCTAGGGAAATGAAATGATTAAAAAGGTACATTTACAAAATCTGGGGAAAAGATGCTGGAGGTTCCTTTGGCAAGGCACACGCAAGGTACAGAAGACCCAGTTTCGGTTCTCTCATCTGCCTGGGAGAACTGGAAGCCACATCTCTGGCTTTCCAGGGCAGAGCCTGAGCTGCAATCAGATCCTGAAGAGCTTTAGAGAAGGAGAGTGTGCCCCTCAGCCCCTCACATTGATGCAGTTCAGCTCTGAATAAACAGACATCTGCTAGAGAAAGGTTCAAAAAGTAAGGAGATCCTGTCTGGGTGAGTGAGCTGACCATCGTGATAGAGAAACTGCTATTTCGGCTTCAGTAACTAATGAGCTGCTTTATATCCGGCTGAAGTTAGATCAGGACCGAGGGAATCCTGTCACTACCATCAGTGAAGTCTGACTGCAACCTACTCGATACCTGCTTGGAAAAGATAAGCAACTTCCATCAGGGAGCCTGAACGGTACCACTGCCTCCCCTAGACCCAGGTTTGGGTTTTCCAGCACAGCACAGCCCTGCTCCAGGCACACAACCAAACCCTGCAACAGGAGCTTGCTTCAGTGCTCGTGGGTCGTGTGCTGAGGGAGGGAGGCTCAGCAGCCCCTTGTATTGCATCTAGCAGGTACCCCATCTCCAGCAAGGTTCATTTGCACCTCATATTTGCCCTTGGTTCTGAATAATTTCTATAAAGTGCTCTTAAGCCTGAATATGAGTCCCTTTCTGACCAAGGAGGGGTTGAGGATATCCATTCATCATGCTAATGCCTCCTCTCTCTTTGGGGAGCCTGCAGAAGGTGCAGTATTTCCTCTAAGGACACAAACAAAGGGAGACAGATACAAATAGGCAAAATGGAAAAGGCTGTACTTTAATTATTGTCATTTGCTAAATGCTACCCATGTGCTTGTGCTGTAAGAGATTCAGTAAGGACAGTCCCTAGCGTGTTTTGCATAAGAATCAAATGGATGAGGTGTCATTAGTGTCTGTCTAACCCTCCACTGAAATGTGCTCAAATAAATTCCCTTTGGTGGCAGGTGTGGGAAGTCACTGCTGGTCCTCACTCATGGGCAATCGGCTGAATTGTGTTCCTTTATCCCCTCTTCTTCCTTTCGCAGGGAAGGCTGCTTCTCCCCCATCAGCCCCGAGGCATGTCCCCTTGTGCAGTCGTTCATGTGCCACAACAGGACGTTCCTCCTCGACGGCCACGTGCAGCTGAAGACGGGCCTGCAGACCCAGGAGCGACACCTTTTCCTCTTCACAGACCTTCTGGTTGTTGCCAAGTCCAAGTGAGTATGGCACCTGGGGCAGTGCTCCTACAGAGCAGCCCTTTTACTCAGCAAAGCATAACATGGATTCCCTTAATGCTTGTTTTTCGTAGTAAATCTTCCCTAAATCATACAGCAGCCTTTTATTTGGTCAGCAGGAGTTAGGTGTCTGACCTCTCCAGGCCCTTCTGAAAACCCCGTAACCCATAGAGGAAGTCCAGGCTGCAGCATTTTAGAGGAGCAGCAGATGTCTGAACACACTGCTTGCGTTGGGTGATGTTCCCTGCTTTGGGGACTCAGTGCCATAGAAAAGTCTCACCAGAGCTCAGTGGTGTCCATGGGGCTGCCTTGAACTAACAGCCGTGTTTTAGGCCATCTTCAGTCCTGTGGGGTGGCTGTGTCACAGAGAGGTTACAGACCTTAAAACTTACCAGGGAGCTGCTTTGATACACTCCAGCAATGGGCAGCTGTATCAAAGCAGAGACTGCAGGCAGTACCACTGTGTTGGTCTTGTGCTGTGCCAGGAGAAGTGTGGGGACAGGGACAGGGACGGGAAGCAGTGCAGAGCAGTCTGGGTTGTGTGCATGTGCAGTCAGGCTTGCTGCTGAGCTCTGATTATTCACTCTACCATTCACAATTAAATCAGATTTACAAGCTGCATCTAGCATGCCAGCTTCATGCAGCATTTGTGGTTCCAGGCAATTTTAGAGGGTGCTTTCACTTGTTGTTAGGGGGAAAGAATCGTAAAGGATTCTGATGCAGCTTCGTTCCCTGTTAGGCACTGTTTGTGGTTTCACAGGGTGGGTAATCTGGATGTGAATCCTGGGCTTTCGCAATGTGTCTTATCGCTTAAGCAGTTGTTTCGGTGACTGCTGGGAAAAGCCAGAATAAATCTGCATTTTCTGTAGAAATCTGAGCTGTGTCCCTTTGAATCACACATAGTAAACGTAACCCCCCTAGCTGAACTCCTTAACCTTATGTGGTGTGACAACACGGAGAATATTGTATCCAAAACATGCTCTGCTATGGGTGGGTGGTGAACGTAAAGGTATTTATGGGAAATCTTGCTATTCTACCACAGTAGCAGTAATATTGTTACTGCATTTATTTGTTTTTGTGTCGTATTTAGGATGGGGTTCACCTCACCTAATTTAAGCTTTCAGATGTTAGGAATTTGCAGCTCACCCAGGCTCGTAGGCTCCTTGCGTGTCACTGGGAGAAAACCAGCACCTCCCTGTGGCAAACTCACACTTTTAGGAAAGTGTTGATGGTGTTGAAGGCAGTCACACTGCTGGGGGGCTCTCCCTGGCTGTTCAGTGGGCACAGTCCCACTTCCTGAGGTGTAAACTCCTAAACTGCAGAGGACTGAAGCCAGGTGAGATGAATCCCTCCCACCGTGGTCAATGTGCTGAGCAGAAGTGACATTACAGCCCCAGGCTGGGCTGTGCGGTACTGCGGGTTTGAATGGGTCCCAGTGGGACTGTTTGCATAGGAAAGCCCTACTCCGTGTAACCACTCCGAAATATGGCTCCTGGGGAGTAATAATGGCTCTTACAGAACTTGATTTGATGCAGTGAGGAGTCTGCAATGTTTGAAGAAGGTGAAAGAGAACAAATTGTACTTTCGTGTGTGCAAAAAAAAGGAGAAAAAAAAGCACATCTTTGGTAGAAATGGTAAAAATAGTATTCTGAGTGGTATCGCTTCATGTATTTTAAAGAACTCATCGGGATGTTCTCTCTGTGGCAGCCCTGTCAGCAATTAAAGCATCAGAGCTGTCACTAATGAACACTGTTTTAAAAACAGCGTTTTTAAAGGTACAGCATACTAAAATACCATTATTAATAGAGGGAAAACTTGGCTGGTATGTATGGCTGTGCAGCTGTAGTAATGATTGCTAAGGACTTTACTAGGGGATGCAGAGCCAGGACACCACATCACCAGGATAATATCTAGACAGAGTTAATGATACAGTTGAATATGATTTAACTTCAGAATTATTCCGTGTGCAGGTGCTAAGGATTTGTAATATTCTTTTGCTTTGGATAGTTTTTCAGCTTGGGGCATATACACACCTGAGGGATAGCCTAGGTATGGCTCAGTGCTCTGGCAGTGTTGTCTCAGCTGGAGGTAGCCAGTCACTGCACAAAGGGAGCTCACGTGTCATCAGACTTTGTGTGATCAGCAAATGTGTACAAGTTTTTTTCTGAATATAGCACCAAGTATCTTGTGGCTCATGGTTGAGTACAGCACTGAGCTCCTGCTTAAAGGCAAGGAATCAGCATTGCTCCCATGGAAATGTGTGGGGTGAGCCTTCTCCACAGCTGGTCTGCATGTGACTTTGGACAAGGTGCCTGTAGGTTTGTTTTCTGATACTTGCTAATTATTTTTGAAATGTAGGCATCTTTTCAGTTCATCCATCAGCCCAGCTTATGAAAATTAGACTAATACTTGCTTTGTGCTTGTCTCTTCTCTGCCCCTTCCTTTATTTACCTTCATGTGAGGTCTGTCATAAATTATTTGAGTTTTCCTCACTAAACCAATATTAAGAATATAAAAGTTTATATTGTTCTCTATTTACTGATTAGATTTCTTGCAGAGAGTGTGTGCTTTAATTTGGCAAAGTAGGTATTTCAAGGGTCTTTCAGTTAATTGATCAAGGTTTCTCATGTAAGGTTTTGTATGGAAAGCACAGAGAAAGGGTTTCCTCTTTCTCCTTCATAACACATGCATGTATATATACACATACATTTTAATATTATTTTCTCAGCGTGGCTGGGTACACACATTAGTGGTTGAGTAAATACATGGAATTAGGGTAACAGTCTCCCAGTAGCTCCATTAATGCTTTTGTCAGAAGAGTCTATGAAGGAGATTAGCAAATCTAGTGACAAGTTAATCTTCCATCTGTTAACAGCCGCAAGGTATCCAGTTGCCACTTAAAGAAAGCAAAAGGAACTGAATTTGCTCTGTGGAAGTGAAACAGCTTGGGGTGTATCAATACCTACACCACCAATGTTCATGAATTTTCTCTTGATTTCAGTGTGGTCTGGATCTGTCTGATTTTTACAGGACTTCCTTAAAAATCCTCTTAGGTAAAAATTCTTTAAAAAATAGATTGTTATTCTTTCAATTTTTCAACTGTTCAGCCATGCTGCTGCCTTAGTCAGTGAAGATTTATTCATTTCTAGAGATAACGCTTTGGCACTTAAATGGAAGACCCGCATTTCCCAAATGCTGAAAACCCATGGACTGCATAAAGGACGTGGCAGATAGAGATAAAATTATACTTCAGGCTCTTTAGATGTTAATGGAGGCTACTGTTTCAGCGCCTCTGGAAACCAGGCCACTTGAATACTGATAATAGCTGAGAGCTGTGACTAGGCATGGCAAATGGGGTAAGAATATACATCAGGCGTGATTGGGAAAGCATCTTTGTGCTTCTGCCAACACCCTGCCAACACCCGCTACTGGCACTGTAGGGGTCTGGCTTTATGAACTGTAAATGCTAAAAAAGTGAAATGGTGTGTAGAGAGTTCACTCTACTGGGTATTTGAAGAAAGAAATTGAGGGGAAAGGGAGGCTTGACAGATTGATTCCTGGCGTAACACAGTCTTGTTGATAGAGTTGGACCAGGCATCCATTTATTAACGTTTGTGTCAGAATTCACGTCTGTATTTTTTTGTAAATACACATTTTTTGCAGTTCATTCTGTGGCCTGTTACAGCCATTTCTATACTCATCTTACCTGTTAGGTCATAAATTGATTTGCTGGGGTGCAGATTGAAATATTCCCCTATATTTTAAGCTTCTTTTGAGTGGGGTAACGAAGTGTAATAGATTAAAGGGAAGTGAAATGTACTGCTGACAGGGAACACAGGTATAGTTTAAAAAATACATGAACTTGAGATGGTATTTTACAGTATTCTGTAGTGGTCTAATTCAGATGCATCTTTTTGCCAGTTGTAATATGCACTCATGGTCTTTTCTTACCCACTACTGCAAATGTTGCTGGGTTTTTGTCCATGCTCCCTCCAGAGATACCTGTTAGCACAACGCCTGCTGGAAACCTCAGACCAGTCAGGGTGGTGCAAGTTCATCTAAGTCCTCTTTAAAGCCACAAGCTTCGAGTGCTTTAGCGTTGCAGACTGTATTAGTTCAGTGTGTCCTAAATCAAATACCTTGTAAATGAGACTAATCTCCAAGAAGGTAGTCCGTGTGTACCAGAGCTGTAAGAAACTGCTTACCTGGCATATTTATTTATAGAGCACTAATCACCGTGGTGCCTGGCACTGTCCCCATCCACATTTGCAACACTGTGATGAGCTGACATGCTCTTGTTAGCAGTCCTTCAGTTAGAAGGGCAGAGCATTCTCAGGGAAGGGCCATTTTCCCTCCAGCTTTTCCCTGCTGGCCCAGCAGGCTCATAGCTTTACTGTACTTGAACATTCAGTAGGATAAAATACAAGGAAGGACAAATTTTAAAAGTTTGGGGAAATCATGTAAAGTATCTTTGGTTTTGGTAAATGAGTAGATATTTTGACAACACAGGAAGCGTTCTAATAGGAGCACAGCTCTGCAGAAAAGGACCAGGAGGTCCTGGGAGTCAACAAGTTGAACACAAGGCAGCAATGTGCCCTTGCTATAAAGAAGGCTAGTGGTATTCCTGGCTGTAACAGACAAAGTATTGCTAGTAGGTCAAGTGAGGTGATCCTTCCCCTCTACTTAGCACGGGTGAGGCCACACGTGGAGTGCTGTGTCCAGCTCCGGGCTCCTCAGTGTCAGAAAGACCTGCATGTACTGGAGAGTCAATGTAAGGCCACCAAAATGGCTGCCCAGAGAGGCTGTGGGGTCTCCTCCTTGGGGATCTCCAAAAGCCACCTGGACGTGGTCCTAGGCAGCCTTCTCTGGGTGTCAGATGTGATCAGATGGACCCAGAAGTCTCTTCTGACCTCAACAATTCTGTGTTTCTGTGAAGTCCTGGCTCATTCTTTACCACAGTTAGCTCATGGAGGCCAGGTATGACCTGTGCTGCCCTGAGCACAGGTAGCAGTTTTGTGCTTGTTCTTCAGGACTGCTACATTCAGTCTGGCCTAGTTGTTGCTACTCAAAGTCACCATAGTTGTTGACCTTGGAGCTAAGCAATCATACTGTACTATACAATAAACACCTCAATGACATTGAAGTCACTTAAAGATGAGTCCATTGCAAGTGGAGATGATTTGGAGGGGAGCTCCAGGCAGAAGTTTCCCCACAGGAAAGGGTATGTCTAGGGATGCCATAAGCAACCTGTTTATCCCACATATAAAATATCTGTTGACCCCATTTAGATCAGAAATTGCTCTATTTTTACACACAACCCAAACAAGACATTGTTTTCATTGACTAAAGCAGGAATGCTTCTTCCATCAAGTCCTTTCAGATGTTCCCAAAGGAAGAAGAAAAACTGGGTTGTGTAACCTGTCTTGCTATGTTTTCATGTGTGTGACGTACCTGTGAATTTCTGCCGGCAGGTCACACTCTCATTTCAAACTGAAGTGCCAAGCACGTCTCTGTGAGATGTGGACAGCATTTTGTACGGAAGAAGTCTGCGAAGGCAGCACAGACCCAGAAAGGTCCTTTGTTTTGGGCTGGCCCACCACTAACTGTGTGGCAAATTTCAGGTAAGGACTATGTTTTATTTACCAAGTTACTGAAACATTTTTAGGTTGACAGGTGACTATCACAGGTTCATTTCAGCACCATTGAATAGGAAGCCAGAATGTATTGATTCTTAAACTCGTTCCTTTATTGCTGTGAGCCAGTCACCCTCTGTGCCTCATTTTCCATCTCTCTCTGCAAATGTGGCAGTGATACTCCCCTATCACTTAAAAATTTGTGAGCAATATGATTTGGCAGGGCATACTCTGTGCTGCAAGCTTGCTCAGTTGGAATTTTCTTTTTTTGGATATAATTCGACAAACACATTGGTTAATTAATAAAATGAACAAGCTGTAGTAAACAGTCAAGCTAATGAAAGGATCAAAGAGACCCTCACAGGACAATTTTAAGCAGAAAAGCTTGTATTGGAAGTAGCAGGAAACATAGAGTGAAATACTGACCTTGTCCTGTTTCTCTTTTTAATTAAATTGTGCCGGAGAAAATGTCAAAATTCCTCCTAAAGCAGAATATCAAAGATTTTTGGTCCATCTTTGGCAGCATTGGCTGTAGGACACAGAAAGGCTATAGAGGTAATTTCAATGATTAGGCTAATTTTGCTCTCAGCAGGAGGGCTCTGTCGTCACTGTGGGTAAGGGAGAGCACCGTCCCACTTAAATCCCAGCTGCTTAGCCAAAGTGATTTGGCTGGGTCTTGGGAAATGCATTTTCCCCTTTACCAACAGAGAGCAAAAGCTGACGCATGCAGCTTAATTTGTATGTCACATTGTCCATATCCAAAGAAAATGCTGTATGCAAACTGCTTGTTGTTAAGCTGTCTGTGCTATTTATGATTTTTTTCCCGCTTAATAATCCTGAAACAAAGCTGAAATTTCCTATTGATTTTCAGTTGAACTCCTGCCAATAAACATGAGCTTTGATCTAGAGACGGTACGTGATCCTTTATAGCTATTAGAAAGTAGGTGAGTGTGAAAGCAATAGCATCAAGCAGAACAGAGTCAGAGATTTTATAGAAGTGAAATTATTTTATGTCTGGAGGTACACAGAAAGTCGGAGACACCATGCGTGAGTATGTAGGTATCCTGCAGAACTGAAGCATCCAAAGCAATATCACAGTTTTAGTGTTTATGATGTGCATGCCCCTGAAGCAGCATCATTCAGTAGGTTTGTAGTTGCCTAAATTCTTGCTCTGAAAATGTGAAGAACTTGATTTGCATAAGCAGCAGTGGGAATAGCAATTACTCCATCTGGGCCAGGATTTAGATCAAGAAAGTTGACATAAAATTAGGTTAAATTCCTTGCACTGTCCTATTATTAGCTACATTTCACTGGATAGGTTTGTATCCTTGAAAGTGTGTAAATGAGATAAGCCATAAAAAGTCCAAAGTTAAACATTTCTAGGTAAAATGGGACTTTTTTATTGTGGTTTATATGTACTTTTTAATGTGGTGGAAAACCAAGTATTATATAAGAAGAGAAATAAAATAGTGAAAGAAGAAAGAAGTCTATACACCTGAGGAAATACCTCTAAAGTTTTGAATTAAGCCTTTATTTTAAAGTGGTCTGCTTCTCTATTTGCACATCAGTTTCTTACTAAATTCACTGGTAAAGCTTTGATTTCTGTGATAAAGATGATATCTGGAGCTTTTGATCTCCATGGGAGGCTTCTCAGATCATTTTGCAGGGAAACAATTTTTTTTTCATTCAAATCTCCCCCCAAAATTATTTTTTGTATGTATTTATGGAAATTGCAACCAATAAGCAGTCCCTTTCACTGTGGGCAGTACAAGGGCTATTTTGGTATTAGAATGACATCTGATTTGTCCCTTTTTCTGTAATTCTTGCAGGTCGGCAGAACAAAAGGAAACATGGCTCTCTTTTTTGCAAAGGTATTTTATTACAGTCTTTGAAGACATTGCAAAGAGTCCCAGTCATCTAGACCAGTGATCCCCGAGCTGTCATCCTATGCCATACTGATAGATAAAAGCTCTTTCAAAGAGATGTTAAGAAAAAAAGTCATCCCACACCTTCTCCCTGGAGAAGACAGTATGCACCCTACATGCAGTGTTCATTGCCTGAGGAAGAAAACTCTTCTCCCTGTGCCTTAACATGGCTCGACACAAAACCAGAGGAATTTGTGACATGTTTCCTGCCCTACATTGTAAGAGGCACTGCCACCATTGCTCTATTTGAGCCTGGGGCTTTTTCAACACTGATGGCATCTAATCAAGCCAAGCTTGGGAACCTCTGCTTTAACCTATCTGCTGCTCCTGCCTGGCTGTATCCTATCTGAGTGGAGAGCAGTGGGGCTGGCTTTGGTCTTATAAAATGTATATAGAATGTATGCAGAGGGTATTACAAGAGTTTGGATAAACAGGACTGTCCCATTTTAGTCAGCATTTTGCACAGAATATTGCTATCGGCTTTGTTTTCTCTACACCTAGATCTTATGGTTGAGATTTGTGGCTTTATCTGCTTCTTTGCAGTTCATGGGGTTGTTTAAATCATTTTTGCTGGGGATGATTTCTAATCCACTGTTCTCCTGTTCAGTCAATTTCTCTGTTCTGGACAATGGGCTGCAACCGATTTCAGTAGAAGCTGATAGTGCAGCCTAAGGCATCACAGTGATCAGTATGTTTTACTATTTTTTTTTTTGGTTAAAAGCATCCTGTTACTGCTGCAGCCCATTCTTCATAGTATAGTCTCTCCTGTGCAACTCTTCTCCTCTGGAGTTTGTATCCTTCATAACTGTCATGGTCCCAAATAATCACTGAATTACCTGAAAAAGGAGAGTGATGCCATGTTGATGGATTCTTCAAAATTAAAATTGCGGGGAAGTCCACATGTAGATTTTAAGATTGGTTTCTTTGCTGCTTAATCTGGTTCCTGTAATGTATCAATTTTGTTACAACAGGGTGTTACTGGGGCCATGGTCATCATACCTTCCAGATAATGCTGGAGGCTTTCCTTTTGTCAGTGATCTTTCTACTGCACTACATCTGAAAATGATTTGCTTCTTGTCCAGCTACTGCTTGATCACTCTTAAAATCTCAGTCTGGTGTTTTCAATATTAAAGAATTACTTTTTTGTACATGTGTTTTCAGTCGAATAAGAGAAGAGAAGGAAAAAGACTATCCTAAAAGCATTCCTCTGAAGATAATTGCAAAGGATGTTGGAACTTGTGCATATGTAAGTGCTCTCAAGCTAATCTGGGGATCTAAATTCACATCACCTATGAATGCTATTCATCTGTAAATCCTATGGATATTGGGATGGGGAGTGGACACCTTCTTTTGGGTTGCAATCTCTTGAGAATCTAGCCCCCACTAGAAGACTCAGGATAGGCAGCCCAGAAATGTGTGTTTCCTGTCTCTAATGTAAAAGTTCTTTTTTAAAGACATTGTTCCTGGTGAGAAATACTGGATCCAACACAAAAGCTAAAGACTATGAGTTAAAGCCCCAAGAAACACATCTAGAAGAACTTACGCAGAAGCATTTTAAGAAATGCCCCTACAATGTTCCTTTTTTTTCCTTTTAAAACTGATTTAAACTCACAGCTGCCTTCATTCAATTCTGCAAAGTTGCAGTGGGTTGTTTTATTGTTTATAATGATCGTAAATCAGTAAAGCTCTGTATATGAACACTCTGAAATTGCCTTAAACGTGGTTTTCATCAGCTTACTGATGTTGGTACATTGTAGGCACAAAGTAAATTGGTAAAGAAAGATTGTCCACGGGGTGATTTGCACCTTTTTTACTAAGCCATTTTTGACCAATTTAAAGGAAATTCTTGAAGGTAGGCTGTTCCCTAGGGATACCCTAGCATTTAGCGATAATCCATCCATTCTTCCTCTGCTTCTTAGACATTTGTCCTTTCTTTCAAACAGAGCTTTTAAGATCTGTATTTCATCTTCAGAAGCCTAAAGAGCATTTGCAAGAACTTGAGAAGTTTTCGCAGAAGTTAAACTTCATCGAAGGTTTTTGTCCAACAGTGAATCTCTGCTTAGAATTCTGTACTTGCACAGGAAGAAGCTTAAAAAAAAGCAGCCTTTTTCAGAAAATTATTATTGAGGTGAATTATAATAGAATTGCTGGGTTGCTAAGAGAAATGTTAATGAGCAATAATAATCGTTGTGGTAGTTCAAAGGAAGGACTGCAGATCAAGGTGTGCATGTTCTCAAAGTTCATGTTGAACTTTGTTGTTTTTTTGTGTGATGTTTTTTTTTTTGTATGCCTTTTCTCCTTAGCTATAATTAGCTTATGTGCCAAATATGGTTTTTTTGGTTTGTTTTTTTTCTGATCCTGATAATCCTAGAAACGACACGCTGTAGTCTAGCTATTATCGGTAATAAAGCAGTGGAGGAGCAGATGGAAACTTTGTAATGCAAATAGTTCTTATGGCGCTGTGTTCCCCATGCTGCAGCAGCTGGAGATGCCCAAGAATTATTTCAGTTTTGGGGGAGAGGGAATGGTGAATGCAAGGCACAAACCATTTTATCATATTCTAGCCCAGAGCAAAACTTATGCAAATATGCTGACCTACTCCTGAGAGCCAGATGTCATTGCTTTGGGCAAATGTTAAATTTTTTATGGTATGAGCGTTCAGATATGTCCTTGGGCAAGATATACAGTTCTCTCACTACTTTCCTTTGATTGCCATGGCAGTTTGCTACCATCGGGGACTTACACACACGTACAGCTCAGATCTTTCCTAAATGCAGAACGTCAGGGGGTTGTTTCACCTGAACATCCTGTGGCCAGTGTAAAACTGGTACAAATTCACAGAGCAGCAGGGTATAGCAAACCGTCCTGGGACTGGCAGTGAATATTTACATCCTGGCTCTGCCACCCTCCTTTCTTCAGGCCGTTTAGGCAGTTTATTGCAAGCGGGCACGCATTTGTTCTGCCAGGGCTTTGCACTGGCCATGACCCAGCTCCAATCCAGCAGCTGTGCAGTCTCGTTAGCAGAGCCAAACTCGCCTGTGTGTCAGGAGGGCTTCACAACTGGTGCCTGAGGCCAGGGCAGTTGTGATAATGCCAGCAGAAAACACTCTGGACGTGCCCTCCCCCCTTACTGTTGCCTCTGCAAGGCGATGGCAGTGGTGCTGCCACATCCCAGCGGGGCTGGGGATGGAGGCATTAATCCTGGTGTGCTTGAGACACCCAGCCCTGCGGAGGGGCACGATGCAGCATGAAGGTAGGGAGCGGTGTCCCGCTGCACGGGAATGAGCCTGGTGCCAGGCAGCAGGTGCTGCAGCCTCCCTCTGGGAACGCTGCCTTGCAGAAAGCCGTGCTTCCTCCAACACAAAGCACAGCCCTTCGTGCTGGGTGCCGTGGCTGTTTAGAAAGAGGGGCTTTATGCCACCCCATGCTTTTCCGATCTGCCGGTCAGCAGAGTCAGGAGGATGCTAGCAAGGCAGTGTTTTTAACTGGAGGACAGACTACCAAGAGGAAGTGTTCCTGGTATTGAGCCAAATCTAGCTTTGAGAATTCTATATAGAAGGTGGCAAAGGATATAGAGATGAACAGCCTATGTACAGTGTTTTCTTACCAGGGAGATCTTCAATAGAAAAGGAAGGAAGTGATTAACATTTGATGCAAAAACCTCTTTTTTCACTGAAAAAAATCACTGAAATGTTTCTTTTTGTTTCCTTTTTTTTTTTTTTTTTTTTTTTTTTTTTCCAAAGGCAACTTGCATACATCTTGTCCTGACTAACCATGGCACTCTGCCTGTTTGATGGAGCTCTTGGGGAAGCAGGGAGCAAATTCAGAAAGTGTACGATGAGGCAGAGGAATCAAAGCTCTGTCTCGGGCAGCTGGGTCTTTCTCTGTGGCATAACTTACTTATGAAGCAAAATTTCAACTGTTTTTTTTTTTTTTTCCAGCAATGAATTATGCAGAGTTATTGGACTTCGGATATTCTTTGCAAATCCAAATCTTTAATACCACTTTCTCCTCTTTTCTGTTCACAGTCAAAAACCCTAACTGTAACCAATGTTGATACAGCAAATGATGTAATTCTCATGGCCCTGCAGCAGCTGGGAATTTCTGTAAGTACTTGCACAGGTTTTAATGAGTCTTTTTGTAGTCACTTTTAATAATCAAATCTCTTCTTGCACCTTTTCCAAGTTTTAGGATATTAATATTAATTAAAACCTTTATCATAGCATTGCAGTGTTGATGAAATGAAGCAAAAGTGTCTTGTTAATATATAGACCTCCAGAGATAATCAAATGCCTTAAAAGTGTTGAATAAGTCTCCCATCCCTGTAAGGAATCAGTCATATTTGAAGTTGCTTTTAAATCTATTTTGCTGATGCATGAGAGGAGATACCGAAACACAAAAACTGAGTTTGATGCAGCTCCTTTTGCATACTTCAGTGTGAACAGAAAACCTACTGACCTGCTTGTTTGTTAGTTTCCAAATGTGCAAACACGCATGGTCAGCTGTGTCCTCAGATTACAAATACAGGCACTGCTCTCAAGTGTCCAGATCAGACACTGTAAATATCCGCGGATCTTCAGTGTCATGTGAGGTACAAATGCAGCCGAGTGATCGCACAGAATCTGAATGCACCCAATTTAAGCAATGGCCTGAAACTATTTGGAAAGAAGTCTTCCCAGGATACCTAAGATACCTCAGAATAGTGCTCTGAGTAGATGCAGCTATCCCCAGGAGATCCAGTAGTGTCTGATCTGGCTCCCTTTTCTCTAAACCAGAGAAGGAAGTGCCTCAGGTGTTGCCAGGAATCAGTGTCAGGGGCAAGAATTCTGACTCCTTTTCTCCCATTGTTTTGCAATGTGACTCTAACCAACGCTGATGGTCATAGAAGCTCCTGGATGGCAGGTTTTTGACTGGCCTGTCAGTCTCCTGTTTGGGTAACGATATTTTTAAATGTGTTGGTCTGGATGCATATGTTCATCTAGATGCAAGGATCCTGACAAGTCTGACCCAGAGCCACTCTTGTGCTTCCCTGAGGCTTCCAGGGACCCCCAGCCAAAGTTCTAGTAGCCTCAGAATTTACCTGCCCTAGCATGCATTATCCCTGATTTATACAGGTTTTTAGTGCATCCAGAGGCTTATTCTTCTAGTTTGGTGTTTCCTGGGCACAGCAATTTCCATCCCATCTTTTTCTGGCTCTGACATCCCATTTACACCAGGGCTGTGGCCCCAGCTCAAGATCCTGTAGTCTGTCCGGTTAAGGTAGCTCTGGAGGTGACAGAGGTGAAGAAGACACGATGTGAGTTAAAATCAAGCCCATTGTCTCCCACAGTCTGCACCCAAAATCAAGAGACTGGGCTATGTTACAACTGCAAGTCTTTATTAGGATGTTTCGTTTTTACCTGTTGTATGGGTATCATTTGCACTTCCTCATTTCATGTCTGGAAAAATCAGGAAAATGGTAGTATCAAAAAAGAACATTTTGTTTGAGGTGAGCAGGAGGAGGAGCTGGTTCGGTTTCAGCTACGTGTTCTCAAGCCTTTCCTCCTCTTCACGTTTTCATTTAGAGCGAGAAAAAAATGAAAGCCGTCTGAAAGATGTAAAATCTTGCCCGCTGAATTGTTTGCCCTAATAATATACTACATTTTTTCACTGCGTCTTCACAGCATAAAGCCTTTTTCATTAGAGACAGATCACAAGATTAGCAGTAGAGTCAGACAAGCTAAATAAATTAAGCTGTAGCCTGTGTATCAATCAAACACCCAGCCCCCTCCAAGGATTTCTCTAACTGCGAGGGAGCTTTTCCTTAGGCACCGTCTCAAGGGTTTTTTTTATGTCCAGAGAGAACCACTTGAAAGGAGCTCTATGACTTTTCGATGGCAATTATAAAAACTACATTTCACATGTTGGGTGATTAATGGGGCTGTTACTTTTGCTGAGTTCACTCTGTTTTATTGCGTCAGGGTTTTTCCCTCCATGGTTTCTCTGGTAAAACGACAACTAGTTCTTGCAAAATGGCATCGAGCCTCTCTTCCAAATGATCAAGGGGAGCAGAAAGAAGGACCTTGGGTTTCCCAGCTCCGTACTTGCATATCCACTTGCTGATTTTTCTGGGGCTGCCACATTCATACTGACAAATGGCCTCACAAAGCCCATAAAGGACAACATTTGCAGCTGGGAGATGAGCAGGCTGCCTCCTGAAACCGCACTGCCTAGCTCTTCACCTTCCCCTGCCTCCCCTTCACAGCCACTAACCCTTTGCCATATACATTTAAAAGGAAAAGTAAATACCTTTTCCTGTGCTCCTCAGCTGTATTTATTTGCTCCTGGCGGCTTGCCCTGAGGCTCCAGAGATGTCTCTAAAGCCTATTTATTTTCCTTTTGCCTCCTGCTAGCTAACTTTACAGCAGTGCTAATATGGCCCAGAAAGCTCTGTCAGTCAGCGAGCAAACTGCAAAGGCTTTATTTTAGAGGGCATATCAGCATTACACCAGGTGCGTGCGCCAAGCAGAGCCTCAAGAGCTCTGGGAACACTGGGTAAAGAGCCAGACAATGCAAGATAGTAGGCAAATCTGTTTAAAAGGAGGTAGGGTTTAATTTTAGAGCTAAATAAATACCAGTGCTAGGTATTTATCACCTTTTGTAGCCAGAAAAATTTGGCCTTTAATTACCCTGTCGTAGCAGTGTTGCTGAAAAGGGATTTAAGGTGTAAGAGATCACTTTCCACATGTGTATTTATCCACACGCTGTTACTCTTTGTCCCGAGAGGGGTTTATATTAAATGTCATTCTTTCTATCTCTATTTGTCATATCTGAAGTAATACGCCATTCTCCTCCTTCAGTTAAACTGCAACGTGCTCTTGTATACCTGTGCTCAAGGCAGTATTTAGGATTTGCTTTCCAATCAGCAGTTTTTCAGGGCTTTTCCCAAAGTTGCTCACATTCTCCGATCCTCTGGAAATTGTCTCCTTTGATGTAGATTTATCCTCTCCGTGGTGAATTTTAAAAGAGGGTTCAGCAGCCTTAAAGCACCACACAACACTCCCAAGTCCTTGAACACAAAACAATGCATCAAAGGGCCAGCGAGGCTGTTTTGGGACAGCATTGAGTTACAGGAGTCCCTTGGATGCCATTCTTGCCTTGGCCCCAGTGGTGGGTGCTTGGTTGCAGGTGAAAGGGCTCCTGCCCCGTCCCGTTCTCCCACGTGCAGCGTGGGATGCTCTTCACTGGTGAGGCTGAGCTCGTCCTGCTCGCAGGGGATGTAGAGAAGCTGGGGAAATATTGGAGCAGACGTCTCAGGTGAGAGGCTGGTGGCATCTGTGTGCCAGGGCACATCACGATTGCCCTGATCCTCAGGGTGGAGCTGAAGGGTCATCTTAGCTCATGTGAGCTGTCCTCCACATAGAATCACAGAATCACTAAGGTTGGAAAAGCCCTCCAAGATCACCTGGTCCAACAATCCCCCTACCACCATCACCCACTAACCCATGTCCCCAAGCACCACGTCCAACCTCTCCTTGAACACCCCCAGGGACGGTGACTCCACCACCTCCCTGGGCAACCCGTCCCAGTGCCTGACTGCTCTTTCTGAGCAGAAATGTCTCCTCATTTTCCAACCTAAATCATGTGCTCCACATCAGTCCTCTGCCTCATCCTGCTTATCCGTAACCCCTCAGGATGATCAGAGCTGTCACTTCTGGGCTGGAGGTTGCCTCATCTGCATCCTCCTGGTCGCAGGGAGGCACATGGGCTGGGGACTGACTCACCGACAGCATGGCTTATGTGTTGGTGAGGCCTCAAAAGCAATCCTGAGTCCTGGCAGGCTGCGACCTCAACCCCTCTGCATCCAGGAGTAGTGCCAAGAACTGGGGCAAATCATCCCCTTTTCCTACCAAAAGAGAAAACCCCCATAGGAAGCTGCTCAGTGTTTTAGAAAGGATGGGTTCTGGCCACCCTCACAGCTCAGAGATGGACCAGTGCTGCTCACACTGCATTGCAAGCGACAGAATTCAGAAACCTGGATGGTGGCAAATTTGGGCACCGTGAAAGTAAGCAGGGCTCCCCGTTGGTGCTGGTGGCAGGGTGCAGGGTATCGTGTTGTGATAAACCTAACACAAAGCTATTGGTAATGGCTGGGAAACTTATTCTTAATTCTGCCTTCACAGGGCTCTGAAAAAGACTATAAGCTGTGGGTGATTTCAGGAAGAGAAGATGCTCCGTACCCTCTTATTGGTAAGCTGTTGGCATGATTTTATTTTTCAGTGTTCATTCATTAGTTTTTAGTGCTGAAGGAAGCAAGAAATGCAGAGAATACTGACGTGAAGCTTCCTCTTTATTTTTTTCCCCCGTTTTTCCTCTTACTTCCCCGTCATGCAAGTTTGCCTATTTTGTGAGCTAGTCAGATGCTGATCTTTTGTTTAGAAGAGCAGTTGGGTCTGGTTGTGCCATATTCACTGGAAAAAGTTCATTTATTCCTGCACCGTTTTTGCTGTTTTCAGCTGCGTGAGCCTCCGTCTTTGTACAGATCCAGCCTCTCCACTCCCCCTCCTCCTTCCCTGGAGCTGCTCCAGCTCTACTGTATTTCTTCCTCCATTTCCATAGCGTTGTTTACTCTGCCCCCCTCCTCAGCACAACTCGGCAGAGTTTTGAGAAACATTCCCTGCTTCCACAACTCAAGAAGCACTTTCCAGCCCTGTGTTTCCCTTCCTGGCTGACAGCTCCCCTCTGACTAGGAGCAAACTGTTGCTTATTCGCTTTCTCAAATGGTTTTGAAAACATTCCCTCGCCAGGAATCAACTCAAAGCTGAGAAGTGATGGGATGGGGTGATTTAATTTTGGCCCGTGGTTCACCGAGAATAAATCCCTTCCCATTATTAAGAACCCTGCCCCATAGAAGCCCGCATTACTCATGCTAGGTAAGAGTTCACAGACGATTAGAACAGGAAAAATATGTGGATTTTCTGTTTTCCTCCTGCAAATCTAACCCTGGTAAATCTTAGCATTCCTTCTCAAAGCAGCCTCAACTACAAATGCTTTGCTGGAGTCAGACAACATTAATATTTATAAAATGTCTAACCTGCACACCTTATAGACACTGCAAGCTGGTTTGTCTTTGAAACGTACCAGACTTTGACTTTTAGACTGTTCTGTGTAGCTCAGTCTGATAAAATCACAGCTGGGGTTTTGAATGCAGAACCAGAGAGTTCGGAAATGGGGAAGACCCTTTTTAGCCAACTGACCCTTTCACTGCAAATTCAGTGTACAGCCTTTGGAAAAGAAGAATCTGACAGCAAAATTATGCTGCTCCTGATATTTACACAAAGGTTTATCACATGAGGCCGGCTTTTAGCATAGGTGTGCATCAGAGGCAGCATTCAGCTCTGCTTCAGTTTCACTCCACCTCGAATGCCAAACGTTGTTTCTTCCACTAGCAGCATTCAAGTCGAAGTGCAAGCTAACTAAAACTTCCCAGCTTCAGATTTAATATGTTTCAACTGCCCCATCCTTGGACAGGTCCACAAAACTATCTTTCTGCTGGCATTTTTGAAAGCTCCCCCTGGAATGAATTACCTCTCTGTAGTCCCTGGAGATGCTGGGTAGTGCAGCCTGCAGCTCGTCTGCCTCAGCCCCGTGATGAACGCTTCCTTCCTGCCCCAGCCTCAGGCAGGAACCGTGATTGTGCCTCTTTTGGCTGCACCGAAGGTGCTTGCACTTACCACGGAGAGGCAGGGGAGATCACTTCCACTCTGGATTTTGTTGGTTTTGCGGGCTCAGCAAAAATTTGACAGGCGACTGCTCCCAAAATCGCATTTCTTGCCAGAACCGTGTGAGAAGCGAGTACCTGAACTTGGAGCAGTGCGAGTAAAGTGGTCGAAAGAATGAACGCTGATTGCAGAAATAGTCACTTGTATTTTTCTGACCGGCCTTTATGTGATACAGCTGTAACAGGCCTGAGTCTCCTTTCACATCTGTCTAGCTACCCTGAACGCAGTAACTTCGTATCAGCCAGTATGTGATTTGTGCCAGTGTAAATATGCAGAAAAGCATCAGTTCTGAGGTTACCAAAAAATTGCTGCTGGCCAGCATGCAAAATCTGCTTTTCCTCTGAGATAGATGTGAGTTTTGCAAGTCTCCAGCCAATCCAACCCCAGACAATGACAACTTCTCTCTGCACAGGCCACGAGTACCCCTTTGGCATTAAGATCAGCCACATTCGCGACGCGATGCCCCACGGGTCGAAGCACTGTGCCTGCCCCCGGCAGCTCCAGGGATCCTTCCTGACGGAGCAGCTGCCCCAGGAGCTGCAGTGCCAGTTCGTGCTGAAGCCCAGCCGCCTGGCCGAGAGCCCGCCGCTGCACGGTACGTCGCCCTGCCTGCCAGCATCCTTCCTCCACAGCCTGCCCACGTCCTGGCTCTGCTGCGGGATGCCAACGCGCTGGGACAGGGGTGGGAGGCGAAGAGGAGCGGGCAGATGTTGGCTCCAGCTGCACGGGGATTCTGCTGTGTAGCTCTCTGTGATCTGAGCGTGCTGCTGTATGTGTGCCGTTTTTGTAAGTTACATTTTGACAAGCCGCCTGTCAAGGGGTTGCTCTAAAACCTACAAAAGAAAGACAAAATCTCACCCCTGCAGTTTTTTTTGAAGTCTATTAGCTGGGCTTCTCCCTGCAGCCCTCGCTGTGCTCTGTAGCAAGGCAGGGTGGTTCAATGGTTCACTGTCAAGGCTTCACTTTGGCACAGAATTCCCATACAACACTTGGCAACATCCTTTATCTGAACAAGGTGCTAAACAAGCACCCACCTCCCTCAGCAGGACCCCTCACATGGCACAGCCTGGGCATGAATTTGAGAACCTAGACAAAGTGAGCAAATACAACTTCTTTATTTCAGTTCTCCCTTAGTAAAATGAAGATAGTAATATTTTCTCCTTTCTTTGGCCTTGATCCTGCAAAAATATGAGCACCTGCTCTCTGTTTTGCACTCTGTTGTCAATGACACAGTGACTACTCACTGCTCGTGAGTAAAACATGAACTCTCCATCGTATAAAAAGAGATGGAGAGCAACTTTTTGCTCGGGCAGACAATGACAAGACAAGAGGGAATGGTTTTAAACTAAAAGAGGGGAGATTTAGGTAAGGTATAAGGAGGAAATTCTTCCCTCAGAGGGTGGTGAGGCCCTGGCACAGGTTTCCCAGAGAAGCTGTGGATGCCCCACCCCTGGCAGTGTTCAAGGCCAGGCTGGATGGGTCTTTGGGCAACCTGGGCTGGTGGGAGGTGTCCCTGCCCATGGCAGGGGGTTGGAGTTAGACAGTCTTTAAGGTCCCTTCCAACCCAAATCATTCTGTGATTCTATGAAAACAGATGAGTAGATCTTGACAAGACTGGGGCATTAGACTACAAACTCTGTACGATGAGGATGCATCCCATGATGTGTTTTTATTTTTGCTTAACACGCTATCACACTAAGCTTAATTAGGAGCTCTGCCCTAGCTCACCATTAATGACTGTACACTAATAAAAAGCACACTTCATTATCCTATGCAAGCCCCAATAGCCAAGATCTCCCACAATGTACGAGTAGAATCCATTTGTAATGTTTTTAGAAATTAAATATAGCAAGGTTATATCAGTGCCTATTACAAATTATTCGGGAAATTGATTGCATTTTATATAAATTAATTTCCTTTCCATGCTCCTTCATCCCCCCCCTCCCTGGTAATTTGTATCGTATATTACTTCACGGCATATTTCAAGAGTGAGGCAATCTAGCGAAGGGGTGTAATTAGGTTTACAGGCCCCGCTTGGCAGCTGACATTGACTGGCAAGAGAAAATAGGAATGCAAATCAGCCCCGTAAAGCCCCAGCACAGATGTGTTGTCAGCAGCGCCCTGCGAGCCGCGGGAGGGGAGGCCGGGCTGGCGTGGGGCAGCAGACGCCTGGGGCAGGCTGCGAGTTGTGCTCAGGGATGGGATACACAGGAGGAGGAGAGGCTTTTTCTGCTTTCATCCTTGGCTGGCAGAACCTTTCCGAGTGATGCATAGGGCTGGCTGCTTGCAAAGCAGATTGTTTTGCTGCTCGTGTGCTCTTCACGCCTCCTGCTCACCTGTTTTGGTTTGGGAAAATGGAGAAGGGTACCCGCCTGCAAGCCAGGGCTGTGATCTGGTTTGGGGCTTGTCTTCTGATCAGCGAGCCAGGAGCTGTGGTGTTGTTGGGGACCACCAGGCACAGCACCACGTGCAGGGCAGCTCGCAGGGAGAAGGGTCTGGGAGCCCACGCTTTGCTGCCCACCTGCCGTGTAACCCTCCCTCCATCCCTCCATGGAAATCCAGCCTGGGACAAGAGGCCGTACCTCCTCCTCAAGCAGTGATTGCTGTTCTGGTGGTGGGACTTACCTGAGCCCTGAGATAATTCTGTTGATTTTTCCTTAAAATGTGATAAAACCTGGAAACCGAGATTGAGCAGCACCTCCAGCAAGGCTCTCAGCTGACGCCTGCGGTTTGACTTGAAGGAACTGACTGCTCTCAGTGGCTCATCTGCCATCCAAATTGTTATTTAATCGTCTGTTAGAAGAGAAAGCAAAATGTAAGCAAGGTGGTCTCAATACAGAAAGGAGGTCTTTGAAAGAAAATCCCTTTCTGCTTGAAAAGGGATTTTCTGTTTGAAAGGGATTTGGTCAGAAAGGCTGCTGGGTTTTTGAAGAGATCTGAGGTTTTCTTGGGAAGTTTCAGTCTATAGGCAGAGGAAATGGCACTTGAGTGGCTGAGACACTACAATGAATGGACTAAATTCCCTCATATAAAATACGAGTAGAATTGATCCCTAGGCAGATGGCTGTTGTTGTGAGCTCTGAGCAGGATCTGCAACCAAAGTAGTGTTTTTTTTTCTTCTGATTCTGGGCTGGGAATTATCCCCCATAGCCAGGCCTGGGGTGCAGCGCTGGCATTTCCCTGTGGAAGTTGTGCATCTGTCTGGGCTGAGAGGAGGCTGGGCACCCAGTGTAACTTCGCACAGGTTCAAGAAAAGAAAGTGCACGTCCTCCCTTTCCCATCTCTTCTTTGCCCTGACACTTCTCAAACCTCTTCGAAGCAGGGATAGGAAACACATGAGCTCTGTTATTGGTGAGTGTTGATTTTGTGAGCGAGGTGGCATTTCGCTGCTGTGCATTAGTTGTTGGTTTGCATCCTGGTTTGTTGAAGACCACCACTCAAGATTTTCCTCCTGCCCCAGGAGAACTGCATTCAAGCAGTTTCCCCTCGGTCACCTTGTCCGTTTGGGCTTTGGCTTTCAGGAGTGGAGCAAACAGTGAGAGACTTAAGGTCTTTAAGACTTTTTTCCTTGTTATTTCTGCTATTCCTTTGTCTCCAAAATAGGATCTCTCCTTAATTTTTACTCCTGCTAGATCTACAGGTCTACCAGAAAAAAAACAAACAAACAAACAAACAAAAAAAAACATCAAAATGTATTTGTGACTGGGTGACTAGAACTGCAAGAGGCACAGTCACATGCTCATGTCCTGCTCATCCGAAAGAAAAAATGTTGTTTTGAAAGTTTTTCTTCGTTATGTTCTCCCAAAAAAAGACGTGTCAAGGAAAGCCTCAGACATTGCCAAGCTGATATTTCATGGAGCTTTGGACTGCTTAAAATGTATGTCCTCGTTACTTTTTATGAAAAGAATTTTTCATCGGGCTTTAGCATTCATATGCTCACATTTTGCATTAAACTGTAACTTTTCATCCCGTAAACCGCTAGTGAAAAGACTTCCACCCATTCCCGAAGGGAGCATGATCCTCCAGAATGGAATGATGTATAACAGAAAATCACTATTGGGGCTAAAAAATGCATGAAATGAAGTACAGGAGAAAAAAAATGTGGTCTTATACTGCAGTCCATGCTTCTGCAAGCCTTGCTTCTACCCTCTGCCCTCCACAGCAGCAGAAAGCTGAATGTTTGACCCGGTGAAAGAACCAGCTGATAGCAAGGTGCATAGGGTGGGTGAGCTACTAAATCGAAGCTGAGTGGCTTTGAAGACGTCTAGAAAAGGAAAAACATGTTGGAATAAGTTTTTCCCACTTAGCACGTCCATTGGAAATGGTGTCAGCTCCCCTTGAACAGTAGCCCGTGCTTTTAAGAAGCATTTAACTCACGGATGTTGAGAGAGGTCACGTTAAAAACCTCTGGGTCTTAACATCACTATTTCCTTCTTCATGCACTGCAAACAAGGGCTTCAATTAGCGGTGCTCTTTAGCTGTCTCCTGAAATGCATTAAAATAAATGAAGACCAATGGAGCCCATCGGCATGCTGGCAGCGTGCTGAAATGCCATCTGGAAGGCGTTGATCAAAGGGCAGGCAGCATCCCTGAGCCGTGGTCAGTGAGGACACGCTGCTTCTGCAGAGAGGAGAGCAAAGGTGGCAGCTTCTCATAGCCTGACAACATCTCACCCAGTCGGTGAGGGGGAACGGGCTAAAGATGCCCCAAGAGGAGGTTTGGGTTGGATATTAGGAAGAACTTTGTTACCGAAAGGGTTGTGAGGCATTGGAACGGGCTGCCCAGGGAAGTGGTGGAGTCACCATCCCTGGAGGTCTTTAAAAGACGTTTAGATGTAGAGCTTAGGGATATGGGTTAGTGGGGACTGGTTAGTGTTAGGTCAGAGGTTGGACTTGATGATCTTGAGGTCTCTTCCAACCTAGACATTCTGTGATTCTGTCATTCTCTGGTGTTACTTGTGGAGAGCATCTCCCGCATTGCCAGCAGACCTAGGACGCCTCCGGATGGTCAGCCAAGGTGAGGGCCGTGGTGTTTATTTACCCATTTTTACCAGACAAGGTCTGCGGCCCACACCTCCATGGGAAGCCGCCGGGCTGAGGTTCACCATCCTGCACTGAGGGGAGGTGCTGGAGCCATGCTGGAGCCGTGCAGTGCAGGTCTTGGTGAGCCTCTTCAGAGTGTGGGTAGGGCAGCACAGTCTCCACATGCACACACGCACAGGTATGCACGTGGGGGATTAGGCTGAGCCGGGTGCCAAGGAGTTGGTTTGGTTCGTGTCATTTTTTCCTTTGAAACCATAGTAGCCACGGCAAAACAAACACTGGAATTAGGATTGAAATGCATTTCTTCTAATAAACGCCTCTCTCTTTTCCCAGACTTGAGCCAAAAGTCGTTTAAAAGGAAAAGATCTATCATAAACTGGGCTTTTTGGCGTGGCCCAGGCACTCACTTGGACAACGTGCCCCTCTCCTCAACATCTGCTGCTCCTGGGAAGCTCTTTGGCCTCTTGCTAAC
Source organism: Aythya fuligula (assembly GCF_009819795.1). Classification (NCBI taxonomy): domain Eukaryota; kingdom Metazoa; phylum Chordata; class Aves; order Anseriformes; family Anatidae; genus Aythya; species Aythya fuligula. Next base: position 189,094,818 of record NC_045559.1, read on the forward strand.
AGCCATCTGTGAGGATGACAACCTGCCCAAACCTCTCTTGGTGAGTCCCAGGCTCGGGGCTGGTCTTATAGTGGTGGAATTTCTTTGAGAACATGGGGATGCTGTTAAATGGGACACTGAAACTACTTGAGCAGAGCAAACAGAAGGAAGCCTCATTTATGCTTCCCAGCAAGAACTTGGGTTTTTAACATACGCTGTGATCAGCCCTGGTCGGTACCAGGCAGCCTGAGAAGTGTGTGATGGGCCAACTCCTCCAGGCTGTTGCTTCCTTACAGCTTCCTTACAGCTCCCTAATCCTCACTCACACTCTGTAAGTACACACCATGCTCATGCACATTTCTTAAACCACTCCCAAAGTCTCTGTAAAACCCCTAACTCCAATCAGGTTGTGCCTGCTGCCCACTGCAGGCAGCCCATGCTTGTATAGAAATGCCTCCTGCCCTTAAGCAGGCAGCTTCAGAGCCTTTCTTGGAGGCATCCCAGCACTCTGGGTCCTCATTTTTGATCTGGCATCGCCACTGCAAAAACACTTGGCATAGCTGGAGGCTTCAGGAACTCCTCAGCATCTTTTCACCCTGTGTCAAGCAAGTGCTCGTGCTGTGGGTGCCCAAAACTCCCTCTCCACCCAGTCCAGGGACAGCAGAAACATCCCAGAGCCCATCCTAGGCACAATTAAGGCAGATGTGTAGCGTTTTTTTGGTCATGAGGGTGTCCTGAGGACTGCCCTGTTATTAATGCAGTAATTGAAGTGTTTGTGGAGGGGGAGTGAAGAGCGCCCACCATGATCCCTGCAGGACTGGGCCCTTCCTCTTAGCAGGCTGCCTCCCAGCTGGCACAGCTCGCCAGAACCCCACTGAAATCAGTGGGGTTACATCAGTTTGTAGTAACAGATGGTTTGTCTCCAAAGCTTGTGCTTGATGCTTCATCATAGCCCAAATAGTGAATCATACCAGGACTTTTTGAGTCTTGTAATAGCATTGGGTTTTAGTTCCTTTCAAGGGGGAATTGTACATTTTTATCATTTAGGTTATTTAAGTAAGCCTGCCAGAGATGGGCTCAGTAAGAATCTGGTCTCTCTTTTCCTCCGTCTAAGAGAGGAGCCAGTGCTGCATTTTGGAAATTTTTCCAAAACATAAATATTCAGAAATTTATATCTAAGTTACATCTAACATATCTAAGTTACTAAGTATAGCATCAGAGCTTGGTAGACTTCGTGGTTTGAATCTTAACACACTGTGTTTATGCCCAAAATACAACTCGCTTTTGATTTCTCATGCGTCTCTGGAGAATGGAAAACTGCATCCAAGGTACTGTGTGGGCTACACCTGCAAGAGAAGAGAAACATCAGGGCTGAATGCTGCAGGCGTGTTCAGTAGCCCTGCTGCAAAGCCCTGCGCTCACTTTCACAGCTGAAGAGCTCTCTTTTAGGCATCGCTACACCAAATTGTCTTACACCTGTAGCTTCATTCATGTGTTTTGGGTTAATTACTGTACGAGGACCTTCCCCGTTTTATTTTGTGGGCATTCTATTCAAAAAAAAAATAAAATTTAAAGTGTTTGTTCAGGCAAACACTTCTCCCACCATCCCTTTTGATAAGTTGGTCCTCAGAGCACTGCGTGCCTGCACATCATTCAGAGGCTGTCTGCATGCGTTTTCCCTCAAAAGAGACAAACCTGACAAATCCTACCTTGCTCGGAACACGGCTGCAGAGAAGTGATCAGCGTGTCTGAGAGGCACCCCAGACGAGGCTGCAGAGAATGAAACAGCCGGGAAAAACTCTGTCATCTTCTCTTCTGCTCATTTTCCTCTCTTATTTAGCAGAAGAAAGCAGGCCCTCGTGTTATTTTAGAAGCTGAAATCTACTTGTTTCCCCTGAGCTGCTTGCAAAATCCAGCTCTGATGTGGAAGTGCGGATGGATATTAACAAAAGAAGCACTTTCCAGCTTGGATAACATCTCCTTTCTCCAGACCTCAGGCTGATAAGTTGGAACAGGAGTCTTCCTCTCTGGTCAGTGCTCATACCAAGCACACTGACAAGTGGGGAGGATTTTTTGTCTTCCTGCAAAGGGCACTGCGTTAGGCACACGTAGCCTTTTCCCATACCACAGTGTTTATTTATTTCAGTGACTTGGCTAAAACTTGTACAAATCCTGGAAGAGATCATTCACAAGGTTCGTGCTCCTCAGTGGTGGCACCGTGTTTTTGAAGGGACATTTTCCAAAATCCTTCTCTGGACCATAGCTTTGCTGTGCAGTTTGGCATAGCCTGGAGGGTGAGCCTTGATTTGCCTTTAACTTGTGAGCTTTTTGAGGACTCGGAGGTTCTTGCCTGTGTCAAAAGTGGTAAAACCACACTTCAGTGGTGCTGGACAATAAAATATGTCTCTGAGAAAGCCTCTCTGCCTTTTGATTTTGTTTAGGACATGCTTTCCCTCCTCTACCAAGAAGGTCCTTCCACCGAGGGTATTTTCAGACGCTCTGGAAGTGCAAAAACCTGCAAAGAACTCAAGGAGAAGCTCGATTCGGGTGCCGAAGTGGACTTAGCCTGTGAATCCATATTTGTGACAGCATCTTTGTTTAAGGTACGTGAAGAACGTTCCTTTCTCCCTTTTGGGGTGAGAGCAGCACAGATCCTGGGCACAAACAAGTCGGGCTTTTCACCAGGGCCAGGCCCAGAGGGGAGTTGTTAGGCTGAATTAAGAATGGGCTGGCACATGAACATGAGGGCCACTGAGGGAAGCTGCCACTGGATTAGGATGGGGAGGAGGAACGGTCAGCTTGTTTTGCTGCCAGCTTTCCTGAGGTCTCAGTTACATCCTGGTCCTGTAACTCTCTTAATCTCTCCTTAAAGTCAATGAAATCCTAGAAAGGCCAGTTTGCAGCCCTGTTTCTTTATTCATCAATAACACATTACACCACAGGCCCTTGTGAACATACAGTGTTGCCTGAAATACTGCGGTTAATTTTCCCATGGATTATCTTTTCTTACAAACTTGTGTGTTAAAATCAATGTTGCTTGTGCAAAAAAGCATCGCACACCTCCAGCAGAACACCAGCCACAAGGAGTGTATTTCTCTTCATATTTTATTACAGTACATCTGTTTATGTATAGCTTTTAGCTTAAAAGAATTTGTAATATCCATTCTCCAGCAAGCATTGCTTTGGGGGAATAGTTTTACCACAGAAAACCATTCTTGCTGCCACATGAGAGGTTTTCGTGGGTGAGACTTACACTGCTGCGTGTCTGCTGGTGGGTTTAGGGCACACCTGTAAGAGCATGAGGGCAGTCACCACATGAGAGCAAATGTGTTATGCATGCACACCATGGCTTCTCTTACCCTAATGTGTTGGGGAAGCTGGGATTTGGGCTTCTTCCCAAGCTGCAACAGTTTGCCTGCCAGTAGTTGAGGTATTTGGAGACAGGAACAGGAAGACTATCCCGGACTGGTACAAATACTCCATTATCAAAAAGGACTCTGCTCAGTGAGGGGCAGGCAGGGATGCCTTGGGGTTCTTATGGTCTGGTGGGGTTGAAGGTTGTCATCTGAGGAGAATAAACAGGGGCTACAGATGGACTCAAGTGATAAGTAAAGGCAGACAAACTGTATCGAAATAACTGGCCCCAATGCAGGTGTTGTTTTTTAGTTCAATAGCAGATGAAGCATCCCAATACCTCTATTTTGATAGGAAAGGGTGAGGACAAGTCAGGAAAATATCCACTTTCAGCATAATTCAAAGAACTTCTTTATCTCAGATGATTTTCTGATGGTTTTGGATGCTGTGTGGATCAAGACGCTTGTCAGCTAGTGCTGTCCTACTGATACATCTTCTTGTATCTGCATAGATTATTCCTGTTTCCTCCCACACTCCAGAACAGCTGTTCACGTTTTCTTCTTCTTTTCTCTGGATAAGGATTTTCTTCGCAACATCCCAGGCAGCATTTTGTCATCCCAGCTCTGTGATAAGTGGGTCTCTGTGATGGATCAAGGAAATAACGAAGAGAAGATAAAAAGCATCCAAAGGTAGAGTTACTTATATTCTCCGTATTCTCTTCCTGTAAAATTATATCCCAGAATGCAGAATCCCAAACACTCAATTTACAACCTGCAATTAAAAACCCACAACTTTAAATAGATGCTAAAAATATCTTTGCATATAACAGAGCATTCAAACACACATTTATATTTAAGGGAGAGCCTGTATGGGGCAAATTTATGACTCTCTTGTCACGCTTTTCTGCCTTTTGTGGATGCCAGTAAATAAATGAAATACTGTTTTTTATTAATAAAATATTTATAATACTTATAAATATGCTGTCCAAGATCTGGATTTCTGCCAGGTACCAAAGCCAGAGTCATCCACAGGGAACCTGGGCATGCTGGGTGACAGAGCAGCTGAAATCAGTTCCTCGTATTTCCCCCTCATTCATCTCAAATTTTAGTGACCATTTTGAAGCCAAGATGGGATTGTAAATAAAACACTGGAGCATAGTGGCAAGGGAATCCTACACACTTGAAGGTGATATAAAACAGAAAGTGGGCAAAGTTTCTGTCATGGGAAGCAGAGCTTTGTACACTAGCTGACCTCATACATACTTCTGTACGTGTATACATGGCTATGGCAACTCGATGGTAGGTAGTGGCAATGGAACTGCTTGGTTAATTGAATAGAGAACTATCAGGCAACTTAAGTGAAACACAGTTTCATGTCATGCATTGCATGTGGTTCATTAGTCTGACAGACTGTAATTTTAATTATCTGTTAGGGTATTTTGTGGCAGCCCAGGAAACTGTTTAGAGATGTGTTATAATGAGGGCAAGCAGCTGAGCAAGAACGCCCCATCAGCACACTACCTGCTTCAATTAGTGGACCGTGTTACCTTGTTCCTGTATTTTCATTGTCTTGACTTGTGTGTATCTATGGAAAATGTTATCTTCAAGGCTTTGGTATTTTCCAGTCACTAATTTGAAGAATTATGTTTGTATATGCTTTCAGGTTAATAGAGCAGCTCCCCAGAGCTAACGTTGTTCTCCTACGTTACATCTTTGGTGTACTACATGGTATAGAAATGCGATCTGAAGAGAACCAGATGAATGCATTTAATCTAGCTATCTGCATTGCACCTAGCCTGCTCTGGCCTCCTGTTTCCTCCACTCCTGATATGGAAAGTGAATTCACAAAAAAGGTAGGAGACTGCAGTGTACTAAGCAAAAATAACCATCTTCCTCTTCAAACAATCTGTTGCTTACAAATGTGAAAATAGTTAGTACCCCTTCAGATCCTTGTCCTCTTACCACGGTTCCACAAACATTCATCGATTCATTCTCATAATCTGCCTGGGAGAAGGGGAGAGAGATCAAAAGAGATACCCAGTGCTTTAGCAGAGGACTTCTGTCACCCAAAAGATCTCCTGTTGTTATAGCCTTGAACAGGACAGAGGAAAAATGGAAGATCCATATGCAAGAAGGACAGGAGTATTTGGACCCTATTCCAGGGTACAAAGGGATATGGGTAGGGGAGAGGATTGCAAAAGGTAGCAGGGAAGGAGATAGTGGGGAATTAATGTCATCTGCCTTTACTGAAAAAGATGGAACTTGATGTGATGTGGGAAACACGTGGTAAAAACAACTCTAGAGACAGGGCATAACAGGAGAGATGGGATGATACCCCAGGAGAGGCTACCTTGCTCTCCCTGGCTCCTTCTGTCCTTCTATGGAGCCACATCCCTTCATGCCCCGGCTCAGAGTGCTGGGAGATAGCTCATCGGGATGGCTCATGGCAAGAGCCCCTGGCTGGCCCACCATGGGGAGGTCTGGTACAGGTCGTCTGGGGTAAGCCTCTGCATTGAGACTGTGTTAATCAGGGTACTTCATGGATGGCTGTTGCTCATTTTCTTCCTCTGCATGGTGTGTTTGCCCTGAATGTAGTAATGCAAGAAGTGACAGGACGTCTCTCTGCCGTTGCTTTGTTGCAGATTTCTAGTCTGGTGCAGTTCCTCACTGAGAATTGCTGCAGGATTTTTGGAGAGGAGATTAACTCCCTCTTTGGAGAAATACTGATGACATGCAAGAGAGAAAATGGCTCAGGTAATGCAGATAATGTTTTGATCCCATCAGCTAAACACAGCCAGGCAAAAGATTGATTCACATGGTGTTCCCAGATACCGCTGCTGTCTCCTTCACCTTGCCCAAAGTATTGGTGATAGTGACTCAGCTTACCACAGAGCTAGAGCATACCTCCACGTGCTGTCCCAAATAATCCCCCGTTCCTATTCCAGTCATCTGAGCTACAATGTTTGAAAAATGGGGGGTGTTAGGGAGAAAGGAGGAAAGGATGTAAAGAAGGAAGAAAGGAGGGGAGGAAGAAAGAAGGGAAGGAAGAAAGAAAGAAATCTGGAGAAGGTTTCATCTCAAATACAGAATTTGTGTCCCCGCATGTGTCTTCTCGGAATATTTGAAAGCCATTGATCAACAATGGTTATAATACACCTGTCACATCATTATATGAGTGCTGAAAGCATTATTTATTATCAAAAGAGAGAGATTCTCCAGATTTTTAATGGGACAGGCAGATTTTGCTTTTAGCACAGAAAAGTCACAAAACTGGGGACTGAAACTGTCCAACAGAGTAGTTGACTGATATGCAGCATGTTCCAGAATATCATTAATACCCCTTTCTCTAGCAATGTGGTAACATGGATTTTGACTGGAAGTTCAGGTCCTCCTTAATACATGTCTAAAGCTGCATTTCTACTTCTACTCTGAATGCATTTCTATTCCCTAAGAGTAGAAGAATGTGGAATTGGGCTGAACAGCCAGGTTGCATTCCAGTAATCAATGGAGTACCCCAGGGGGCAATACGGGGTCCAGCCTGGTTTAACATCTTCATTAATGATCTGGACAGTGGGGTGGAGTGCACCCGTAGTAAATTCGTGGATGACATGAAACTGAGGGGAGTGGCTGACTCACCAGAAGGCCCTGCTGTCATCCAGAGGGACCTTGACAGGCTGGAGTGGAGGGCTTACAAGAACCTCATGAAGTTCAGCAAGGAGAAGTGTGGAGTCCTGCAGCTGGGGAGGAACAACCCCAGGCACCAATACATGTACATGCTGGGGGCCACCCAGCTGGAAAGCAGCTCTGCAGAAGAGGACCTGGGAGTCCTGGTGGACACCAAGCTGAACATGAGCCAGCAATGTGCCCTTGCTGCTAAGAAGGCAAATGGTATTCTTCACTGCACTGGGCAAAATATCACCAGCAGGTCAAGGGAGGTGATCCTTCCCTTCTCCTCAGCACTGGTGGGGCCACACCTGGAGTGCTGGGTCCAGTTCTGGGCTCCCCAGTACCAGAGGGACCTGGGCACACTGGAGAGAGCCCAAGGCAGGGCCACCAGGATGATGAAGGCACTGGAGCTGTGAGGAGAGGCTGGGAGAGCTGGGGCTGCTCAGCCTGGAGAAGAGGAGGCTCAGGGGGATCTCATCCGTGTCCCTAAATCCCTGATGGGAGGGTGCAGAGAGGCCGGAGCCAGGCTCTGCTCAGTGACCCCCAGAGAGGCTGTGGGGTCTCCTCCTTGGGGAGCTCCAAAAGCCGCCTGGACGTGGTCCTGGGCAGCCTGCTCTGGGTGTCCCTGCTTGGGCAGGGCTGGCAGCAAACGGCCAGCTGACCTGTGACAGTGCCCCCCAGCCTCAGTCCTTCTGTGATTCTCTGATCTGCTGACTTGCTGTGCTGGGACCGAGAGCTCAGACCCACGGTGGGTTACGGTAGCTGAGCAAATTTTCAGGCAGGCACTGAGGCACGGTAACTGCCCATGTGTGAGCTCTGCTGCAGTGTGAGATAACCCCGCTTAGCATCGCCCTGAGCAAAAGAGATTTGATGTAATGCCAATTACCGCATATATGGAGCAGGGTGCAGGTGTGCACAGCTCAGTTGAGATGAGGTGACTGTTTAAACAGAGACTGGAACTTTTTTCCTAGTGCTGCTCTTAAAAATGTAATTTCTGGAAGACCGTAGAAGCATGAAGTATGCCCTGTTTTCTTCATCTTTCTAGAAGAGGGAAAGAAAGGTTAAATGATGTTTTCACTAACAAAAAGAAACATTCAATAAATTGCTGATTTAATATTCTGTATATAAATTAATGTTCACAGCTGGATTATTTACTGCTGAAGTACTCAAAAAAAAAAACACACACAAAGAAACTTCACCCTTATTTGTCCCATTATCCTGTGTTTCTTGACTGAACTGCTACTTAGCACTCATTCAGTTTTTCCTTTCCAAATTTAGACAGTATTTATTTCTGAAATTACTGACATTGCTGTTTGAAGAGACTTTAACTGACAAATGCTCCTAAAAGTAAAAGATACTAGCAAAAAAAAAAAAGAAAAATGCAGCTGCCTGTCAGCAGGGTCGCTGCCATGCTAACTCTTGGTTTATCCCTGCAGATGTGGCTTCCCTGCACCTGAACGACTCGTCCTACGACAGCCTGGAAAATGAGGCGAACGATGAGGCCGACTCCTCTTCCAGCGACTGGATTAAGAACCGGGATCAGGACAACAGGAGCAGGGAGTCTGTCTTCACCCTGAGCGACGGCGATTCGGAGCAGACAGAGGTGGATGAAATCCAAAGTAAAACCAAATCGAAACAGTTGACGATTTCTGTTGATGTACACCGTAAGTTTTCCTCGCAAGAGAACTCGGAGAAGGAGTCTCTCTGCTCCGGTGCATTGGGCTTCTCTTCAGCAGCTACCTCAGGTGTCCTCAAAGCCTTGAGGAGACACAGGCGCTCCTCAGAGCCCGCGATCGGCCTCCTTGCCCCCAGCTTCACCCACAGTGGTGGCAGTCACGAGAAGGCAGCGCGCAAGGCCAGCTGTGACGTTGTCCTGTCTCACGAAGACGAAGACTATCTTCGTCAGCTTCGGTCATTGCAGATGGAAGGGCAAAAGCTTATCAATCAGAGCTTGATTATAGGGATTAACGTTGGTAAAAGTGACAACACAAACCAAAATGTTGAAAAGAAAGACTTGTCCCACTGCCTCCTGCCTCCAACGCCAGAGGGATTAAATATTTGCTCAGGATTTAGCTCTTCTAGCCTGTCTTCTCCTGGGACATCTCCGTCTGTGTCGTCAATGAGCTCCCTGGACAGTGCTTTCTCTCAGTTTTCAGACCAATCTGTGTTTACCCCAACTGAAACCTCCTCCCCTTTTGATATCAGCACTTTTCAGTCAGTAAAGAAACACGAAGAGACTGCCGCTGATGCGGCCGATGACTATTTGGTCACACCCACCAGGGTGCCACCATCTCCACAACCTACCGAGGCGCTGGCTGAGGGGGGCTTGGTGGAGCCCAACAGCAGGCCAGCAGCCCTGAAACCTACTGAAGGAGTCGACGGCTACTTGATTAAGCCTGACATTCAGCCATTACCTCTGAAAGTCACAGGAAAAGAGAGACTTCATGATCCAAGATCAAAGAGGAGGTCTAGGAGAGCATTACAGCAATCCAAAGTTTGAAGAGACTGACCAAAGCTTTTTTGCGGAGGAATCTTAACGCTTAAAATAAACACCATACAGAAAATGCCTTTGGTGTTAGTGTGTGTTCATTTTAAGTTTAATATCCAGGCTGCTCAAATTTAATTGAGCAGTCCCTGAATTCGTGGGTTTTCTTTTTCTAGGAAACTGTTAATGTTCCCACATAAAGCTTTGCAAGAATATTGTAAGAATAACAAAAATTGCTAAAAGCAAGCAAACAGAAACCTCCTGAAAAATCTGATAAGGTCCCAGGAGCTAAGAGAAGGGACCTGTTCTGTGAGCCTCTCGAGGCAGCAGGGTTCCTGCTGGGACTCTCCCCCTTGACCACTTGTGTGTTGAGCCTTGCGGATGTGGGTCCTGGTCCTTTGTGGTTTTGATGTAGCGTGCAAAGTCAGCGTAGAATCCATAACTGTGGTATTATACTACTGTTCTGAAACTGATAGGTATTACCTTCACTGTCCTCCAAGGAATAAGTGTATTGTTTTCTGTACGTTTCTGAGGTATGTTCAATAGGTGTAGTTATTTCTTTCACACTGCAAAAGAAAGAAAAAAAAATAAGCTCAAAAATATGTAAAGATAAATGCTGAAGCTTGTAACTAACACCTCCCAACTCCGTGTGTTTCTTTTATTGTGCTTCGTTGGCTGTTCTGTTCATGTTTAAGTTGTGAATAGTTTAACATTGCTGTAAATGGCATTATATATTATTGCAAGCAGAACACATGTAATTTTATTATGCAGCATCTAAAACATCATATAATATATTAAAAGTAATGCATTATCTAAATGCTTTGAGTTTGTATAATATATCCTGATAAATTTTGCTATTATATATGTTCTGAAAAAATGTGTATTTTTGTACTTGCAAAAACTGCTGCTAATTTTATGAGTTCTGTTTTGTTGTTACAGCACTGGTACTGATGTGTATGCATTCAATGCTATATATTAAATATTATTTGTTATGTCATAATTTCAGTTTATATTCTTTGTAATGATTTTTAGGTGTTTTTATAGTTCTACAAGCTATCGCTGAAGCAGAAGTCCCAGTGATGCCACTGCAAATCTTGCCTGGGGAAGGACCGCAGCATTTTTCCTCCCCTTTGGGTGGCATCATTCATACTATATGTGTCATGAAAGCTATTAGCATTTGTAAATTTGGGTAATTTTCAAACAAGAATTCCTACCCTTTTGCTTTTCATCTAGAGAGTGGGTAGCGTTTTCAGCTAAGGGGATAATGTGAACAATATTGAGGTGCAGAAAGAGATTTTCAGGTAATAGATATTGGGGTGGGGAGCAAGTCAGAGAGGGGAGCAAGATTTATTCTTTAACATCAGCAGGATTGTAGAGAAGGCAAGAAGGAATAGCAGTGCTAAACTAAGCATCTGTGCATGTGTGCATGCGTGCATGCGTAAAGTGCTTCTGAAATTGCATAAATTCATTAATTAGCTTTCCATTTTCATCCCCCACTCCAGTTAATTCTGGCCAACGGTGGAGTTTCAGATCCTGTTCTGTTCAGCCACACTCTGGTAAAGGTGCTTATGCTCCTAAATTGTTCAGTATTTCTGAAAAAAATATATAAACATTGTCCAGTGCTCTAAGCTATTTCCAAGTATTATCAGTGTAAAAAGATTTCTAGCTCTGTATCAGACAGAACGGATTATCTCCAGCAGATTCAGGGTGGGAGTTAACTTGAAAATACAGAATCAGAGACTTACTATTTTGGGCTCTAATCCTGCAAATGGTTATGTCAGTGAACAGAAAGGCATTTGTAGAGACCTACATAATGCAATAAAATATCATGCACTTGGTAGTATACCAGCATGTATAATTGTTTACAAGCTCATTTTTTTTAACTGGAAATTCTCTTTTTTTTTTTTTTTTTTTTTTTTTTTTTTTTTTTGCATTTTTCGTATTTAGCTATTTTAATAAAAATGGTGATTTGCAGAATCTGATCTGTAATAGTCACCTTTCAAAGGTAAAACCCTTTGTGTGTATCCTGAGACCTGTCATGTAACAGGTCTAAGCATGCACCTCCTTTAAAAGAAAAAATGATGCTATTTTGAAATAAAGCAGCTACTCTGCACTTCTTTTCAAAATGGCAAAAAGCATGTTGCCATGCTGCCAAGATTACATCAAGTAGCAAATGCTGATTCATTGCAACAATAATAAAGCCTTAGAAAAATCTCTAGTCTCTACAATATAAATGTTCTGTCCTACAAATGATATCTTCCAGCAAGTCGTTTATCTCTGCTAGTCTGAAGTAAAAGCATATCCAAAAGTGCCTCGATGTGAAACAAATTATGTGTCTGCTTTTGAGCTGTAGCTAAAGCTAGAGTGCTTTCAAATTTAAACATATGGTGAACAAGCTGGATGTGGACCCAGTACGATTTAAAATGCACTCCTGTCTTGAAAGACATGCACCCTGCTGCTGTGTGAGGCTTGCTCAGTGACAGGCACCGAAACAAGCACTAATGGAGAAGATCACTGTCTGCAGAGCTTACTAAAGGAATTAAATGCTGCTAAGAGCCAAAATGGATTGTACTGAGCCTTTCCAGAGTGTCAGATGCACCCTTGAGGACTCCAATATGCAGTGGCTCCAGGTGTGCTCTTGTTGGGGAGACACCAGTGGATCACGGGTCCCTGCTGCTCCTTCCCCTGAGCACCCCAGAGGGCTGGGTTTTGGGGAATATTAAAATGAAAATGTTGAAAATTTGAAAACTTTTCAAATGACATTGCTTATGGCCCATGAAAGACTTAGGCTAAGGCTGGCCTCTCAGCCCTGAGGAGTGACACTGGTCCATGCCCAGGACCCTGCCCGGTCTCTGCAGGAGGCTTCAAGGAGTCTCCCAAGCCACCAGCCTCCCTCGACTGGCAGTAGAGGGGGGCTGCTTTGGAGGAGATCCCTGAGTTTTAGTGACAAGTGGTCAGTGAGACGTTTCCACAACGTTTTCCTTCCTGGAGCAGCAATGCCTCACAGAAAAATAAAAATAATAACTAAATAAATAAAGAAAGAAAGACTTAGGGAAGAAGCAGCGGCAGTGACTCCCCACTCGCTGCTGTCAAGAACAAAATGAAGCAAATTGACTAATGGCCTCTCTTGCCTGGACTTTCCGTCCCAGCGGGGTTCTTGAGCTTGTAAATGATGAGCATCCTACGTGTTTCATAAGTACTATCCACCTTGCCTTTTGGGTCGTTTCAGAGACTAATATAGTATAAAGTTAGGGCAATTTGTTCTCGACCTCCATTGAAAAATTTTGACTTTGTTTTTAGCCCTAGTAAAGGAACCGTGTGCCTGAATTTTCATGGTATTTTTTGGTAAGGGCTCTTTCAAATCTGTTTGTCAGTCTCATAAATGATATTGCTTCTTCCCTGCAAGCTTTGTCTCTCCCAGTTCAGGAAGAGGGAAGATCTATCATCCATTCTCTTCTTAAAGCAGTTTATAGAGTTCAACTAGGATAGACTATAGGTCTCGGGGCTGAAGCGTGGCCTTTAAACTGAAGGTGTCCTTATATCCCTGCCTCCAACCACCAGGTTTCTGTTAATACCTGCTGGTCCAACTCCTTCCTTGTTCCGGAGATGTAATGTTGCTTCAGGATCTGGCGGTCTACAATTCATTTCCAGCTTTGTTCCCATTCTGCTCTGTGGCATTTGGCTGACTTATTTGCCTCCTCCATTCCCTGTTTTTATTTGCATGACTCGTCTTAGAATCAAAGAATCATCTAGGGTGGAAAAGGCCTTCAAGAACATCAAGTACAACCATCAGCTTGACCTACAAAGTCCCATCACTAATCTGTGGCCCTTAGGGCTATGTCCACACGTCTCTAACAACTCCAGGGGTGGGAACCCCAGCACTGCTCTGGGCAGCCCCTTCTGATGCTTAACCACCCTCTCCATGAAGAAATTCTTCCTGAAGTCCTGTCTAAAACTCCCCTCACCCTAAGCAGGACACGGCAGGGTGCAAACAGTGATGGCTGTTCGCATTGTTGCCCCCCAGATCTGGAGTCTGATAGAGCCAGACACACTCATAGTGATCCATAAAAATGTAGGGGCACTGATAGTTCAGGCTGGAAGGGAACTCAGGAGGTCTCTGGCCCAGCCTCCTGACAAGGGCTTAAAACTCCACCTGGTTCATGTCTGGAGCAAAGATAGCAATGCCTCGGCAGTTCACTGCTAGTCATCAGGATGGAAAATTGAGGAAAAGGTAGCTGGCTCAGACACCTAAATAAAACCTTTTGTAACAGACAATGGTGATGATTTTTTAAAGAATTTCAAAAAATTATAAAATATGAGGAAAAGCTGTAGTCTTATGTACAATATTCAGGTTGTCTTTATATTAGGACTGAATGTCTATGATACATGTTTTCCCTCAATATTTAACATCTCCCCATATCCTGGACCCAAAATACCGGAATAAAATAGGGAGATAACCTCAGTGACACCCTTGGGCAACCTGATGTGCTCATGTGTTTGAGGAATCATCTAAAGGAGGACCCAGCGTCCCTCAGCAAGGGCTGATTTGGGAAGAGGGGAGTGAGCGGCCATGCTAGGCCTCGGCTTTGGCATTTGTGCAAGGCCACATCCCCATGGGGGAGGCCTCCACTCCTGCCAAGAGCAGAAGGTGGTGGAGCAGGACGTCTGCTGGCCAAACCGAGCTCTAAGTAACACCTCAGGGCACCCAGGCAGCTTTCTGCCATTCACAGGAGCGCTTGCATGATTTCCCTTACTCTCAGGAGCTAACAATGCCTCTGCATGGAGGCCGCTGTGGAGATAAACTAATTGATGGACCAAAGGGGAATACTTTTTGGTTAAAGGTGCTGAATATTCCTGTTAAGGCATGGCTGCCACACTGAGGGCCTAAAGGTTTGGGTCATCACTTGTGTTTTATAAATATGTACAATGCACTCTGTAGTTTTTTTTTTTGTTTTTTTTTTTTTGTTTGTTTGTTTTTTTTTTTTTTTCTTAGTAGTAGGTTTGCTCCAGGCCTTATTTTGTTGAGGTTTCTTAATGGCTTCACTGCAAATGTCAGCAGTTCCTCGAGGACAAGTAGTCTGGTAACTACTGCCAGCTGCATTAAGTTAAATATTTCAGAATTTAGCCATTCAGTGACCCTATGTGAGAGAGGTGTTTCCAATGCAGAAATTATTTCTCTGCACTCGATTCTCTTGTCACAAACAGTTTCCATCAAACTGCTACAAATCCACTCTCAAAGGCAGCTGTAATTCTGAAATTACCCATGAAGGAAGAAGGAAAGTTCCCTGTCTCCTCCTCCTCCTCCCTTTCCTTCTCCTTCTCCTCCTCCTCCTCCTCCTCCTCTTTCTCCTCCTTCTCCTCCTTCTCCTCCTCTTCTTCTTCCTCCTCCTCCTCCTCCTCCTCTTCCTGCAGAGGCCCATTTTCCATACAATTTGCTACTGGGAGCCCCTCATGTGAACGAACCCCTGGCCTCAGAACAGGCAATAGCAGCTTTGTAAATGCAAGTGACCTACTGTGAGTGTTTTACCTGAACAAACCAGCTTTGTCTGAAACACCCCTGAAAGCACCGAGACGGGCTGTCCCCTTGCAGAGCTGGGGAAGCCAGCTTGGTGGGGTAGCAGGAACGTGGTCAGGTCCTTTATTGGCACAGCTGCTTATGAAACGCACGTCTGACACCACCATCCCTTTTCCAGAAACACCTTTGCCTCAATGAGCAGGCAGCCAAGGAATTCCATGCCCCAAAAACTCCTTTTCAAGCAGAACTTGGTCTCCATGGATCAGAGCAGTTGAAGCCAAGGGGAGATAAAGATGCACTTTGTTGCTCAGGCCCATCTGAATACCTCCACGTCGCTGCTGTCCCTCTACTAAATATCCAAATAATTCCAGAAATGTGCAAAACTTGCTCTATGTATTTTATTCTATTAATTATTTCCAAGAGCTATTCAAGCTCTGATAAGTTTTCGTTGCCCACAAGAAAATAGTCCATGTATGAGCATCCGAATGACATTGTACTTCTCTATGTAGAATAAGGAGCCTGCAAGGTGAACCTCAGCAACATGCCTGGGCTTGGGCTTGGCTTAAATGTGCAAATAGTCCCAAAGAAGTCCAATAAAGTTGTTTATGTGCTTATATTTCTTGCTAGACTGGAGACCACGTGCCTATTTTCTAAATAAATCAGAAACCATACCAGCTACTCTTGTGTTGCTGGAAAAATTGCTCCCTATCAAGTTTCCATTTCCAATTTTAATTTCTGTTACAGAGATCTATCTATTATTTTGAAAAGTAGAGCCTTTGAAAATATTTGTTCAGTGTGGTAAGGACTAAAAAAAAAGTATTCAGTACTTCTGCGTCCTGTCTAGATTTAAAAAAAATGAAGAATTTGTCCAATAAACTGTTTGGCAAAGCCAAAGTCTGAATTTTTTGCATTTTTTTACCTTGGGACATGACTTTACAGTATAGTTTTCTGAGGTGTGTAAATTCAACAGCACAGTAATTAGTTTATTACGCAGAAACTGGAGGCTCTGACTTTGCCAGGAATTTTTACTGTGCAAATTCTTCACTTTTCTCACCTTCAAAAAGGCCGTAAAAGCCACAAGTCTGCAAACAGGTCCCTGGGAACAAAATCCCACCCCGCCACGTGGTCGGGAGACCCACACGACGTGGGTGCACAACAGGTTCCCTTGTAAAATGATCTGTTAGCCCGGGCCCATCACTCCGAAATATTTATAGCTTTAATACACTCCGCATATGAATTTACTTAGCTTTCGGTTAGGAATTCATGGACTCTCATAAAGTGATGAATGCTCTCAAATCTGATTTTCTTCCATGGCTGGCACAGAATCAGGCCCTGAAATAAAGCAGAGCCGGCCAAAGCATGGGGTTTGATGCAGCAACTCTGTGCAAGGAACTGAGCAAATAACTTCTGCCTCTGGCACAGCAGTGCCAGGGATGAGCAGCGCGTGTACGGGGCTGGAAGGAGCCCCGGGGCAGGGCAGGTCCTTGCCCATGCTCCCTGTGTCCATGAGGGGAGAAGAGGCTGAGGCCGTACCATGGTGGGAGACAGGAGGTCAGGCAGGAGGTGGTGCAAACCCACTTGTAGCCCAAGGTTAGCCTGGAAGGCTGCTCTGGGTAATAGTACCCCCAAAATTATGTCTGGGAGATGGTGACCTCCAGTGACATGGTGGTGGTCAACACCTAACCTCACAAGCCTGCTTTACTTGCAGTTATTAAAAAAAACCTAACACTGCTCATGTACATTTCCAGCATTAATGCAGCCTTCCCCTCGGGAAAGTGCCTGCAGTTCCAGCGTAGTCAGCAGGAAGAAGCAGATGCCCTACAGGGAGTCCATGGGGAGATCCTCTCTGCCTATATTTAGACACCTAAATTCAGCAGACACGCTCTCCCTGAATAGCTCCACGGACACTTCCTTCTCTCCATGCATGTATCGGCAATGCAGGCGCTGGCTCAAGGAGAAATGATTCATTGCTCTCCTAAAATCATGAATAAAGAATATGCCCAATCCCTGGGAGAAAATTGATCCCACCTTTTGTTTTTTAGGCAGAAACTGCCTCATGGAGTGTGGATCTTTTGTCTCCTAGAGGACGGTGTTTACCACACCTGGAGTCATCAGGATCTGTGGTGTAAGCCACCACAGCAGCAAGCCTTCAGCCCCCGACACTTCTTGCTTTTCCAGAGCAGTTCAGACATCACGTGTCATCTTCACTGAAAGAACTCACTGTCCTTTTGTTATTAAAAGCCCTCTGCTATTTTATTTCTGTCTGTCTCTAATTCTTCCATTTTCTATCCAGGTGACACCAGAAGAGCTCAGCTCCACAATGTGGCTGCGTGTGCCAGACGCGGTGGTTCGGGGTTCGGTTTCAGCAGGCAGATCCATGGGGAGAAGCACACCCATTTTACCATGAATCTCCATACATTAGCAAGTCAAACCAAAAAAATGAAAACATCTCACATCCCACACGGGTCTACTGAAGGAATCTCAGGAAGGAGCAGGTTTAGGAGACTTATTCCCAGGATAGAGAAACTCAGCTCTCAGCATCTTCTGAGCATCACGTCCCCACACATCGTCCCCCCAGCTCTTACATCTCCTGAAAATCCCCACTGATGGCAGGACCACAGCCAAGGCATCTGGGTGCTGTCCTCACATGGTGCTTGGAGGGCATTGGTGTGAACACCCAACCAACCCAAGGTAATGCATCAGATTTGGGTCAGGAGACCGGATTGCTTTGATTCATTTTCCCCCTTAGCAAATGTGACTACTAAATAGGTCAGCCCAAATGTGACGGACCCAGCCCGTTCCCTTGCTGATGCTTAATTTCTGCTTTTTAAGTGGGTGTTATTGATTACAAGAAATAGCTGAAAACATGAATCTAAGATTTCTTTTTCTGTCAGCTTAGCTATTTCCAAAGGAAAAAAAAAATACTTACACTGATATTTTTAACAAGAAAATCACTCCCTTTTTACAAAGGTGCCCTTATTCTTTAAAATAAATAGGCAAAATGACAGAAATCGGCAAGCAGAACTTTTGTGTGAAAAGCTTGGAAAACTCATGATTTTCTTTTGTGCATTCATTTTCCATGAGACTCAAACTCAAGATTTAATAACGTATTGCCACCTGCCCAGCGTTCAGGCTGCCAACAGGGGAATTTCCATTCCAGTGCAGCTCTGATGGGCCCCGTGTGGAGCCACTCCTGAGAGGCTGCCCCGTGCCACCAGACCTGGGGGATCCACTGCCAGAAACATCAAGTGCTGATGAAATTAAAGCTTTTTGGCAAAATCTCCTGTAGCAGCAACCCTTTCTGGAGGTGGGAACCAGGAACATGAGGACAGAGCTGCCCACTTGGTGGGAGCATCCATGGGAGCCTTGGGGCTGGAGATGACACCAGCTCTGCCTCCTTCCTTGGGGACAGCCTGGGGACATCCCTCTGCTTTTAAGCAGGGATTTTTTACTGGCTGTGGCTGTGTACAAGAAGTTTTTATTTGCCTGAATATGGAGTAGATGAGTTTTATAGGTAACACAGAGCACCAAAATCAGCCCAAAAGGGTGTCATCTGCATCCCTTCTGTGCAGACTCACCACGGGATTTACCGGGAACCTGTGCCCTCTGAACAGCCGTGTGTATGAAAAGCTAGACACACATGTGCACACATGCGTACTCTGTATATTCATAGATGAAGAACACGCTCAGCATTACTTATTGCCATCTCTCCCGCTCACAGCTTCTCTGATCCCGTTAGCAAGACAAAGAGGCCGTCACCCTCCTCCTGCCCCCCCCCGGCACATGCAGGCACGCACTCACAATTAACAAAAGCCGCGTGCTGAGTGTTGGCTGCCCAAATTGCTGAAGAGACACTGCTGGCTGCGGAAAAGGGCATCAAAGGAAGCAGGCTGGGCTGGCAAATGGCAAGAAAGGGCTGTATTCTTCAGATAATTTACTTGCAATGAATTATTCAGTGCGCTTCTGCCACGAAGCTGAATGAAATATAAAGCGTTATCACACAGTGATGTCCAAATAGAGGGCACTTTCACTCCTAGCACAAAGAAATATTATTTACTATCATTCACTGACTGCCACAAAAAGCCACAGCCAGCTCTGTCAGTTCTGAGGAAGAGTCAGCAGCGAGCGTGAGCACAGAGCTGCTCCCACACCCCTTGGGTTTCCTCTGCTGAGCCTTGCTCGCTGCTCGGTTTTGCCAGCTCCAAGTCTGCGTGGGCAGGCGGTGTGGTTATGGGGACGTGCCACCACCCCATAATGCAGCGTCTGGGTCCCACAGCACACAGGCAAAATCAGGTCGATGGTAGGAGCTGCGTTCCTGAGTGGCTTCAAGGTTTCATGTTGCTGTGGGTAAAGCTTAAAGAGGCAGAGATGCATTTGCCTTTGGGAAATGGGTTAACAGCCTGCATGCTCCGTCTACCTAGAGCGTTTTCTAGCAATTAATGAGCCCGTGTGCTAATTAGCTCTGTGAAATCTCTCATTTGAAATGCCAAGCTTTAAGATAACCAGAAATGCAAATTCTTGGCAGTATTGGCAATTATTACTGCTGCAGGAGTGACTCGAGAGCAGCTTTTCGCACGACAAAGGGAGGCACGAGGCTTGTGTCTGGTGGTTGCACAGCTTGCCTTCACCCTCAGCTCCTTGCAGGTGATGCTGTGGGTCACAAACAAAACTGGGTGGGGATCTGTGGCCAGAATGTGTTTCTCTAGGAAGACAAGGGTTAAATCAAAACATTTCATAAGTGCACGTCAATTTTGCTCAGTTGATGTCTTGTTATTCCAGTATTGTCAGTATACCTCTGCATACACACCTAAACCTTGGTGGCACCCAAATGCCTGCCTCCAGCCCAGATCCCAGCCTGCCATCCCTTTCACCTTGGCATTGTCTGCAGAAGCATCTTCTCAGCTCCATCCCCCAAACAGTCTGTAGGTGAATGAGGAAGGAGAGAGCCCCACGGAGCTGCTTCCAGAGCAGACAGCCACGGGGGTCTCTCATCTGTTGGTGACTGCCCTTGGAGTGCAGCTTTTTGTCCATGGCATATTTCGTGTCTCCTGTAAGCCTGCTGTGTTATTTGGCACCAGAAGTCCTGATATAGAGCATCCTCTGCCTCCTCAACCTCCTGCTATCCAGGTGACTCCAAAAGTAAGAAATTAAGGGAAGGAAACTACTTATAGGACAGACAAGAAACATTTTTCGTAATAGATTATTCTCAATTAAATATTTTTTCCCCCAAATTTCTGTCTGTGTTTGAAGTGGACAGGTTCTGAGCAGGAGAGAGGCAGGCTCCCAGCAGCATGTGTGCAGGAGGGCTCGGGTGGGCTGGGCAGGGGACACCCACCCTGCTCCCCAAACCATCATTTCTCTCCTCACAGATGTTCTGGGCAACTTTTCACCAGACCAGAGGCTCAGGCTTTATTAATTATATGTCTAATCAAGTGAGCTCTTCCTTTTTAATTAGGCCATCCAGGAAATGCTTTGACAATGAACATCAGTCTCTGCCCTCGGCAGCTGGTGATGCACCAAAGAGAACCTAACAGGGGGAAAAGCTGGAGTGTCTCCACACCAGAGAGGAATGCATCGGGAGAGACGCTTCCATTGCAGGCTTTACTGCTCAGCGGATCCCCACACAGGGTTGTGTGCCCCTAGGGAAGGGGAAGGGGAAAGGGAAAAGGAAAAAGAAGAAGGGGAAGGGAAGCAGCTGATGTGGTGTGGCTGTGCCAGAGTGAGCAGCCAGCGGAGGAGATGCAGCCACTTACTCTTTGTCTGTCAGTCTTGTAATCGCCCCAAAAGTTTTTCTTCTAAAAGATAATTCCAGGGAAATTGTCAAATGCTTCTGTAACATGCCCTTGACTAACCGCACCAATCCAATTTATTTGTATTTCTCAGATCCTTTCCTTCTCTTCAGAAACCCTGCAATGACTTTGGCTGCAGAATTAACCAAGCGAATCTCTGGCTTTCTCTCTCCCCATCGCAGGCTAATGAGTGAGCGGCAGCGCGATGCTTCCAGCCCATCTCCTCATTAAGCCCAGGGCAGGTTTCGCTCTCTCAGGGTGTCTCTGGGACTCTCTGCAGCCAGAACTGCTCCAGTGCTCATTAATGTCCAGGAATGCCATTCAGCAGTGCAGAGAGCAAGGTGAGCCTGTGCCCCTTCCCCAGCTCCAACAACAACCCACCAATTTAATTTTCATCCCCTTCAGTTTGAGCCCAGACTGAAGCCAGTCAGCCACCACGTGCACGAGAGGGGTGATGTTCACCTGCCTGGCGGGGAGGTCTTTCCTTACATGACTCGTGAACAGTGGAGATCAGACATCTACAAAAGGTGCTTGTATGTAGGACAAGGAAATGAGGCAGAAAGGAGCAGAGAGCAGTGACAGAGACTCCAGGTTTCGGTACAGGGTGTGTGTGATAATTGAGAGGGTGCAAACTGCAACACAAAGAACCGAGGCTGCCGAAGGTACCATGCACTAGAGAGCTAATGAGGACTCAGAAACATTTCCATCTGCAATTTCCACATTTTTCAGGCCATTTGGTCATGCCCACCTCAGATTTTCTTCCGAGTCACCCTGCACCCTTTTTTAATGAAAATGCTGCCTCAGGGGAGCTGCAAACCAAGGTGCTGCCATGCACAACAGCCTCAGGGACCAGGGTATGGGGACAGGACACTCATGACTGGCCAGGAACTGCCCTGAATGGTACAGGAGGCTCCCTGTCCCAGCTGATCACTTACAAGTCTGTAATGATTACTAATTTTGTATAGGACAATCACACAGGCTGTCCCAAATTAGAGCTAGGGAAAGCATTAATGTTTAACCATTAAGCATGCAAAAATGCGTTTTCTTTATTTGTGCCCCCATCAGAGAAAAAAAGAGGCTCATTGCAGGGAGTTTCCAAACGCAGCTGCTGCTTTCTTCTCCCCACAGAGGCAGGTGGTTTACACCCCGACTGGGCGTCTGCCTTAAGCCTGCTTGTGTCTGAGTTTCAGGCTGCTAATGGAAGGAAAAGAGGATGACCCACTCCCCTAAAGCCTGGGTGAGGTTCCAGCCATCGGAGAAGCAGTGTGGGATCAGTGCTGGGTTTCTCTGTATCTGAGGAACTGTTCAGAGGTGCTTCCTGCCACCCCAAGCTGTTCTTCATGGTGAAATGAGTGCCTCCTCCTCCACCCCTAAAAAGGAGCCTTCACCACTGATCTAGTCCCGCCACCAGGTGGATGGAGGCACGTCAGAAGGTAGCTCCAAGTACAGCCAAGAGGTACCAGGACACCAAGGCACCCACACAGCCAGTGGGGACTCAGTTTCCTGAGTCTAATCCAGGCCACAAGAAGGTAATCCTCTGAGCTCAGGTGCCTCCAGAAGGCAATTTAGACCAGCCACATTAGGTGCTGCCCCTTCTTGGTCACTGTGCAGTGAACCAATGGAAAAAAAAAAAAAAAAAAAAAAAAGGTTGGATTTAGGACTGGCTCCAGCCATGGTTATCTCTGTTTCAGCTGCATGCAGTGCACTGAAGGGCACTCACAAACCCTTTAGAAGTGATCTGTGCAAAGTGGGGGGAAGTAGAAGGATTTTTGTGCCTTGCACACCCCAGAGGCTCTTTGCCAGCAGCAGGCTGCAGCCCACCCCTTGGCAGCAGCAGCTACAAACGACCATGTAAACCCTGCTTTGAACTACTGAGGTGGCTCCTGCCTGTGTGTAGGTGTCCTGGGAACCCCTCAAGATGCCTAGGGGTGACCTTCTCTTGGTCTAACAGAGGAAAGAGCAAAGAGTGAGTGGGCTGGTGGAATTTATCAGGGAGAAAACAGCGTCAGGTCTTCTAATGTTCAGCCTTTCTGGCCCTATAGAAGGGCTCCATCATTCCACTGAGCTCCTGAGACAGGGAACAAGCTGTGATTTTTAAGAGTAATTGCCTTCAGGAGCCATTAATTTTGTTTTCATCTTTCCTTGTAACAAAAGGTTCCCAATAATGTCATCGCTACCCATCAGCAACACCCACTAAATACATTTAAACAACCCAATTAATGTGTTGCCCTTCTTACTCCCTGTTTGCCATTTGATGTTTGGCCCAAGAAGGGAAGGTCACATTTCTATGTCCAACTCTACCTTATTTAAATGCTCTCAGGACTTCTTCCGAAGATCATTTCCCAAGACAGAAAGAGTTTCTGCTGTGAAGGAGGTTGTCATAATCTGGAAAACATGAAAGCACCACACACACACACTGACCTCACAAGTCAATTATAAATGTATACTGTACAAAACAAGAGACCATGGGTCAGTTTGGGTGGATCTTTGCATTTCATTCAAAGGACAAAGAATAAGCAGAGAAGACAAATTAATGTACCTGGTTGTATAGTCCCTGATAGAGCTGGGATTCGTAAATATTTTTACCTCAGAGATCCATCAAAAGTAAGATGTAAAACCACCCTAAACCACAGCCAGACATAGCAAACCCCAAAGAAGCAGATAAATATGTTGTGAAGCTGGACCTAAAACAAAGTAAGAAAAAACAAGGCTGACAGTAGAGATGACAGGGAAAGAAACGAACCATAAAGACTCCCCAGATCAGTTCTCATCCTGCATTGCCATTATGGACATAGCCAGATGAAGGTGCTGGAGGGACATTTGCAGTACACCAAACCTTACATAAAGGCCTTAATGATAACAAGGCTGTCAATGTGCCCACAGACTGTCCCTGAGCTGCAGCATCCCTCCAAGGGCAGGCAGGCAGGCAGAGGTTACACAGCCCAGGGAGCTGAGGTGCACAGCACCAACCTCACTATATGTAGGAAATTTAAACAACCCAAGATCCTAAATTGAAGAGATTAAGAGTCAATTCCTCAGCTGCAGCAAGCAGATCTGGTCACAGCCATTGGGTTTGCACTGTCTGAAGCTCAGCAGAGAAGTTCCTTGTGATCTTGGAGCTTCTCTGTGGAGGTGGTGGTGAAAAACATATTTGTCTTCATCATGGAAAAAATCCTTGGATGCAGAGCCAGAGGTAATTAAAAAATTCTCTAATCCTCCCACTCTAATTTCCTTAATTTGATATGATGAAACGATAGTATCTGAGTATTTATGTACTTTGTGCAGACTGACAGGAAAAAAAAAAAAAAAAACAGCTTCCCACCCAAGATCATAAGATTTCTCCTCCTTCTGAAAATATCTTGGAAAATACTGGATAATTACAACCTATTTGAAAGATCAGACCTTGAAATAACTTTTCTTAGAACTACCTTTTTCTACCGACAACCTCTCTAGCCCTCCACCCACCTCCCACCCATACCAATCCCAGAAGCAAGATACCTCTTGTCCGACAAACACCACATGGAGATGGATCTTGCCAGAGCAAATACAAAACCAGCCAATACAGCTCCAGGATGCAGCCTTATGATAGAAACACCAAAAACCATGGGTGATTGTCATGCTCAACCAAAACACTTTCATGGGAAGGGATAAAACCAGGCTCACCAGTGATAAGGTATGGAACAGGACACCAAAATTCAAGGGACTGAATGCTATTGAGATCCTTCAGCCTGCTCCATAAGGTGCTGGGTAGAAAGAGGTACATTTGATGACATCAACAAATTGTTCTTTAAGGAACTAAGAGATACCTCTAGATCAACTTGCCAGATGTTAACTGGGAATATCACATAGCTGATACAGACAGGTCCAGGAGATTCCAGAAGCGCCCTGATGATAACTTCTTGGTACAGATACTAAGGGAAAGGTGCCCTCCTAGATTAGTTGCTCATAAACAGAGAGGGTCTCATGGGTGACATGGTGATTGGTGGTTGTCCTGGCCATAGTGACCATGAAGTAGTTGAGTTTTAAATTCTTGGTGATAGGAGGAAAACTGCCACCACATCTTCAAGCCTGGATAAGGGGAGGGGAGACTTCAGGCTGCTGAGGAAACTAGTTAGTAAGGTCCCATGGGAAACTGCTTTTAACGACATTGGGGTCCATCAGTCCTGGTCACTTTATAAGAACTCCCTTTTAGGAGCATGGGAACAGGCAATTCCAAAATGTTGGAAGCCAAGCAGGTGTGGCAGGAGGTCAGAGTGGCTAAGCAGGGATCTTCTAGAGCTTAGACAGAAAAAAATGTATATGGCCATGGGAAGTGCGTTCGAGCAACACAGGAGGACTACCAGCGATACTGAGGGAGAAAATTTATGTGGCCAAACTCAAGTAGAATTGAAGCTGGCTGGTACTGTGGGGGATAACAAAAGGGTTTTTTAAAACAAGTTATCAGCAAAAGGAGGGCCAGAGAAAACATTGGTCCGCATGTTGATGACTATGGTGAGCTCACAAATAGGGACAGAGACAAAGCAAAGTCATTTAATGCCTTCTTTGTCTCTGTCTTCGACACCGATGATGGTGTTGGAGGACCAAGATTGCTGT
Source organism: Aythya fuligula (assembly GCF_009819795.1). Classification (NCBI taxonomy): domain Eukaryota; kingdom Metazoa; phylum Chordata; class Aves; order Anseriformes; family Anatidae; genus Aythya; species Aythya fuligula. Next base: position 189,120,198 of record NC_045559.1, read on the forward strand.
AATAATAAACTCCCAGCTGAACACAACCTTTTTGTTTTTCATGAAAGCTTTCAGCACTGTTTCTCACAGTATCCTTCTGGATAAAATATCCAGCATTCAGATAGACGTAATGAGCTGGGTTATCAGTTGGCTGAGGGGTTGGGATCAAAGGGTTATAGTAAATGGGGTTACATCAGGCTGGTGGCAAGTCACTGGTGGGGTTCCCCAGGGCTTCATTTTAGGGCCAGTTCTCTTCAATGTTTTCATAAATGACTTGTATGTAGGAGTTGAAAGTGTTTTGAATAAGTTTGTAGATGATACTAAATTGGGAAGAGCTGATGACTCCATTGAGTGTAGAAAGGCCTTGCAGAGGGATCTTGACAAATTAGAAGGCTGGGAAATCACCAACAGTATGAAATTTATGAAGACCACGTGTGAGATTCTGCACCTGGGAAGGCGCAACCTGGATATACATACAGATTGGGGGACAAGAGGCTGGAGAGCACAGAAAGAGATCTGGGGATTCTGGTCAATGACAAGCTGAATGTAAGTTAACAATGTGCCCTGGCAGCCAAAAGGGCCGACCATATCCTGGGGTGCATCAGGCACAGCTCTGCCAGCCTGTTGAGGGAAGGGATTGTCCCGCTCTGCTCTGTGCTGGTGCAGCATCACCTCAAGTACTGTGTGCTGTTTGGGGCACCACAATACAAGAAGGACACAAATCCATTAGAGAGTATCATAAGGAGGGCTACAAAAAATGTGAAGGGTCCAGAGGGAAAGACATATAAGGAGCAGCTGAGGTCCCTTGGTTTGTCCAGAACAGAGCAGAGCCCGCTGAGGGGAGGCCTCATGGCGGCCTGCAGCTCCCTCACGAGGGGAGCGGAGGGGCAGGCGCTGAGCTCTGCTCTCTGGGGACAGCGACAGGACCCGAGGGAACGGCATGGAGCTGGGACAGGGGAGGGTCAGGCTGGGGGTTAGGGAAAGGGTCTGCACCCAGAGGGTGCTTGGGCACTGGGACAGGCTGCCCAGGGATGTGGTCAGAGCACCGAGCCTGCCAGAGTTCAAGAAGTATTTGGACAGTGCTCTCAGACATTGGGGTCCAATTTTTGGGTGGTGTTGTGTGGAGCCAGGATTTGGACTCAATGACCTTTGTGGATCCCTTCCAACAGAAGATATTCTATGATTCTGTGAAATCATTCAAGCACAAATACAAGCTGGGTGGAGAGTGCCCTGAGAAGGACCTGGGGGTGTTGGTTGATGAGAAGCTCAACATGAGCTGGCAATGTGTGCTTGCAGCCCAGAAAGCCAACCATATCCTGGCCATCATCAAAAGCAGCGAGGCCAGCAGGGCAAGGGAGGGGATTGTCCCCCTCTGCTCTGCTCTTGTGAGACCCCACCTGGAGCCCTGCGTTCAGCTCTGGGCACAAGGACAGGGACCTGTTGGAGCTAGTCCAGAGCAGGGCCATGAGGATGATCAAAGGGCTGAAGCAGCTCTCCTATGAAGACAGGCTGAGGGAGTTGGGGTTGTTCAGCCTGGAGAAGAGAAGGCTCCGGGGAGACCTCACAGCAGCCTGCCAGTACCTAAAGGGGCCTACGGGAAAGCTGGGGAGGGATTCCTTGTCAGGAAGTGGAGTGCTAGGATAAGGGGTAATGGCTTTAAACTAAAAGAAGGTAGGTTTAGATAAGATATTAGGAAGAAATTCTTCACTCAAGAGGGTGGTGAGGCACTGGACCATTTTGCCCAGGGAAGCTGTGGATGCCCCATCCCTGGAGGTGTTCAAAGCCAGGCTGGATGGGGCTTTGGGCAACCTGGTCTGGTGGGAGGTGTCCCTGCCCATGGCAGGGGGGTTGGAATGAGATGATCAGTCCCTTCCAACCCAAATCATGCTATGATTCTTTGATTTGGGTGAAAACCAAATGATCATTAGTCACCAGAAGTGACTAAGCTGGAGACCTCACTGAAGACCCAGAAGCACCCAGTTACCAGCTAGAGAGGTGTGTTCACAGCACCCCTTATTATCTGTCTCTCTTCTTCTGATTCTCAAGGGTGGCTTGCAAACACCTTCAAAAGGTGAAACTTGGAAGTGAAATTCATAGTTACTTCAGACACTAAATATCATGGTTTTATTAGAAACACAGGCTGCATGGCACATTAAGATTGTCTCCTATCAACCGCCTTCTGCATTTTGGTGCACAGATGTTAATTACCTGCTCCTCAGCTGGCCAGCATCTGATCAACTCTGTGCATCTGGATCTTCTTCAAGGTCCAACAGATTTCAACTAGTCTTACTGTTTCAAGCTGTCCAGCTGAGTAACACCCTTAGTTTGGAGTAAAGCCATTGCTCTGATCAAGCTTTCGTGTGCAACTTTCTGCTTTGATCCAAGGGAAGAACTGGGTCTCTATAAACATGGTGGTTTTCCAACTAGGTGGTCTGCTAACAAGCATTATTTCTCCTTCTCAGCCTTGATCTCTGAAGAGATTTTTCAGATTTTGTTTTTTCTTCTCTCTTTTTTTTTCCTTAGGACACAAGTTTTGCTTCCTTAAGTAACATGTTCCTGTAGCAGCCACACAGCTCATGTCAGGCCCACACTCATCACACTAGAAGATCTATCTTAAAAGCAACCCTTGAACTAACTCTTCAAGTAAATCCTTGCTTGTAGAAACTACATTTAAAACAACAAAAACAACATTTTCACAGCCCCAAATCTTCCAAATTTACCAACCATCTTGGGACAAAATTACTGACTATAGCTTAGGAGAAATTTTAGATTTCTTAACCTGCTATTTCCTTATGAACAAATGCTGTTGATAAGCAGCAGTTTGATACATGCTTCTGTGAACTTTTTCTATACAAATTGCCTCAATGTCCACTGACTTACACTGCAAGATTTCAGACCTACAGCTCCCTCCTTTAAGCTAATTGTTTCTGTTCTCATTTTACCCAGACAGCCTCCATGTGTTTCTTAGCTTGCTTGGAGATCTCCAAGGAGGGAGACTCCTCTGCATTGAAAAATTCCAAAAATAAGGAGTATATTATGTATGATGTCTGTGAAAGCACACCAGATTTCAATAAATTCAAATTCATCAAAAAATTTTACACAGTAAGCTTATCAGATACACAGAGTTTATGCAGTTGCCTAACCGAGTATGTTGTTCTCTGGCCAAAAATCCTGTTTTTATTGGCCTGTGTTGGTCATTTTTGGGAAAAAATATAGTGTTAAAAAAGATCTTTCAGAGGTAGTATAGAGATATTTCAGAACAATTTCAGTGACTATCAGATTTGGAAAATGTTATGAACAAGCTTACCAGAATTAAGAAGTACCATGAACAAACCAAGAGAATTAGCGTCAGCATTTTTTTAAGTGTTCTGTTAAATGTTCAGCTTTCATGGTATGAGGAGCAATACAAAAAGAAAAACGCATTTTATGCTTTTCAAGAAAAAAATATACAGAGGTTTGTTGCACATTTTCCATGGGAAAACAACAACAACAACAAATGATAATTTTGAAAATACCTTAGTCTGTAATTTCCTGTACAGTTTAGAAGTCAAACAGGTCCCAGCCAGTGTGCTGAGAAATTATCTGCAATGTTTTTGTTTGTTTTTTGTTTTTGTTTTCTGTTTTTAAAAAAAAAATCACTAATATCAAGGCTATGAAGTTAGAAATAGAGTACACTGACATAACAGATAGCATAAGAGCAGCAGATAACCAAGCAGAAAATGGAGGAATCAGGCTCGAGATGTCTGCTGCTTCATTTCTTCAGAAGTAATTATGATAATTTTTTTTAAAGGAAGCCATTAAAGGTAATAGCAACTGAAGAGCAAGCGGTGTCTGACAGAGACAACGTACGAAGGTTACAACGCTGTATGAAGCTGTTCAGGCATTAGGTTTCCAAGTAGTCACTAATTAAATTGTCTCTTGCTCTAAGTTCAGGCGTCCAACACATTTCCAGCACTTTGCGGAATGAGCTTGGTGAAGGTCACTGAGCAGAAACACGAGGCTTTCTGGCACTGCACGGCTCTGAAAAATGCGTGGCGTGCTCCTTGCATGCAAGCAGGGGCAATGCCTGGTTTCTAGTAGACCCTGCAATGCGGGTAAAGCCCTGGGAGGTGCAAAATGCGGCTCTGACTTGGTGTGCTTGCCCTGGCAGTGGTGCTTCTCTCTTCAGGTGCACAACTGACTTGGGAGCCTGAGCCCTTGTCACTAAGGTGGCAAATGGCACTCTGGGCAGAGTTTGTGTTAGGCAAAGTGTTGCCAGCAGGTCAAGGGAGGTGATCCTTCCTTCTCCTCAGCACTGGTGGGGCCACACCTGGAGTGCTGGGTCCAGTTCTGGGCTCCCCAGTACCAGAGGGACCTGGGCACACTGGAGAGAGCCCAAGGCAGGGCCACCAGGATGATGAAGGCACTGGAGCTGTGAGGAGAGGCTGGGAGAGCTGGGGCTGCTCAGCCTGGAGAAGAGGAGGCTCAGGGGGATCTCATCCGTGTCCCTAAATCCCTGACGGGAGGGTGCAGAGAGGCCGGAGCCAGGCTCTGCTCAGTGGTGCCCAGTGCCAGGACAGGAGGCCATGGGCACAGCCGGGCACCCAGGAGGCTCCCTCTGAACGGCTTCCTTCAGGGATTGTGCAGCCCCTACCAGACATAAGAGGGGCCAAAGCCAGAAAATGAGCTTGAAAACATAACATTGAAGTCTTGAGCTGTTCCTACTCCCTTTTCCCATTGTCTCTGTCAGCCTGGTTTCATGGAAACCCTTTGGGGGGGAGCCATTGGGTGCTCAAAACAGCAAACTCCCTCCCCAACAGCTGTAGTTTCCTGTCCCCTCTCTGTCATGACTGCCTGGTGCTCTGCTTGCTTTATTTCTATCACCAGCTGAGCTGCTGGGATGCCAGGCATCACGGCTACTCACAGCACAGGAGAAAAATGAAGAATTTAGCAATTAACCAAAACTAGCAGAGTTTGCATTTTATACAAATATTGACTTGTGTAATAAAAATGATTTTTTTTTTTTGCAGGATATCCAGTGTCTCTCTGATGAAGAAACACAGCAAGTACATAAACCAAGCAGGAAAAAAGAGCCAAGTGGATGTATTCACTGGGCACGAGTACATCGTGGGATCAGAGTAAGGAGGTGGAGAAGACGAGGCAGGAGCCGCATAGGGCTTAAGAGAGGAGAGGTCTGGGAGCTCAGTGCGCGGACCAGCAGGACCCGGCCGGGTGGTTTGTTTTTATATGTAAAGAATCAGCGTGCTTTGGAAGGAATACTGCAGCTTTCACTTCTGAAATAGCGCTGTGACTTATAGCAAATGCAATTTGTTTCAACATTTTTGCTAAGCCAAACCATCGTGGTCTGTTTGTTTTGGAGAGGTGGGAAGCAAGCCGCGAGGACAGGCTGAAGGCTCTTTTTCTTCCCTCGTTGGATTTGGGTCAAGTGTTTACAGATTCAGGTCAACTCTCAGAGGAGCAGCCACCGAAATTTGCTCCCAGGATTGAACTCCTTAAATAACACGGGTCTCCTTCCAGGCTTGGAGGCGATCACAATTTTTCAGCTCTTTCCTGTGTGTTTCTGAATGCGCTCCGTATTTGAAGGAGGAGAAAAAGCCGCAAGGTTCTGGTAAATAATGCCTGATTTTGGGAGCTGTTAGCCAGCGGCTGCAGGATGCAGCGTGACAGCACAGGGCAGGTACATGAGCAATGGGAGGCTTGGAGCTGGCGTTCATCTTTCACTTGCTAGCGAAACACTGGGGGAATTATTTTGCCAGAGAGTCGGAATTTCTGGCACCTAACTCTTGGAGGAAGGTTAACGTTACAAAATGCTAGGATCTAGAGCCTGGAGCTTCAGCTGGAAGGAAGCAGAAATGTATTAAATCCGTTATTTATGGTGAGCACAGTGCTTTATGGTAAGCCAGGAGCGGCCCAGAGCTGGTCAGTTGACAGCAGTGAGTAACCACTTACATAAGCAGTGAAATGCCACAGCAAATACCCTGCGGTCGCTCCGTACTTTTATTCTAAGAATTAATTTCCCTTGCCGGGTAATTTGTTTTCCCCCTTTGTCTCTGTGTGCCTCTGCTAAGGTCTCCGGTGCCTTGTGCCTCCTTTCGGTACCTCTGGAAATAAGCACTGCAGCAGGCAGCACGGGATGGAAACTCCCCACGCCCTGCTTACCGGGGGTAAATACCTCACCAGGAGCACTGCGCTGGAGCACAAAGACCGGCGGCGGGGCTGCAGGTCAGCTCATGCTGCCCAGGAGCCCGCAGTCCGTTTCCTGAAGGACTTTGAGCACCAATGCTCGGGCAGGTTGACCTGAAATCCATCCGGGACAGGAGGGTCATGCAGCTCTCTTACCCCCCAGTCTGAGGCTGCCAGATCCCCACCAGGGACACGGGCAGGTAGCAATCTGTTGCATTCTCCAGGGACTCCTTAAACCTTTGAATTTCAACACAATTACTTGGATTTTTAAAATTAAAAAGCTTTTTTTTTGATTTTTTTTTTCCTCCATGAAAGCCTCTGAGGCAATGCCCAGATGGGGGCTGCTTGGACTGGAATCATGCTCGCTGTGCACAGCACTCATGCGTTTTGCCTGATCTTCTGACAAAAATCCAGTGACCGAGATGGTCATAACAACTCAATTAGGCCAGAAGAAGACAAAAAAAAAAAAAAAAAAAAGGTGCTGAAATCTGAAGCAGAACTGCTCCTGCTCCAGCCCTCCCCGCCGAGCTCCGCTCCTGACAGTCATCAGGCCCCTGGCACCGAACCACAACCTGAGCGAGCCTTCCCCCTCGCCCCCAGCTCCCATATGCCTGCTCTCTATGACACCATTTGTTTTCTTTTACAGCTCTTTTCCTCTGTTGTTCGACATTCCTCCGAGATGAGACCTTCTACCTTCATCCCTGGCCAAGCCCCACCGCCAGCTCCCTGGGTGGTGCGTGGCTGCTCGCCCCTGCATCCAGGAGGCCGCAGCTGCAGCGCGTGGTGAGCCCGCGCCCGTGCTCCTTCCCTGCCTCCCCGCCTGCCAGAGCTTTCTAGGAAGGCAGCGTCCTTCTCCCAGGTGGCCACCAGCAAACCCCACGAGCACTCGCCCGACCAAGAGCAAGCCCTAGCCTGCTGTGAAGCTGTGGGGAGCTGGGGGTCGGTCTCTTCTCACGGATAACCAGTGATAGGACCAGAGGGAATGGCCTCAAGTTACACCAGGGGAGGTTCAGGTTGGAAATGAGGAGACATTTCTGCTCAGAAAGAGCAGTCAGGCACTGGGACGGGTTGCCCAGGGAGGTGGTGGAGTCACCGTCCCTGGGGGTGTTCAAGGAGAGGTTGGACGTGGTGCTTGGGGACATGGGTTAGTGGGTGACAGTGGTGGTAGGGGATGGTTGGAGCAGATGATCCTGGAGGGCTTTTCCAACCTTAGTGGTCCAATGAAGGTTCATCATGACCACAGGCACGGTAACCTCAGCAGAAACACCACATACACGTCTATGGCAGCTACAGGCATCTGAGCTGGCACCACCACAACCAGCACACACCTGAAAGCTGTGGCTGTGCTGGGCTGAGGTCGAGCTCCCAGGGCCGTGGAATGGCCTCCCCGTGATGCTTCTCTGCACACAATGAGGCCACTGCTTTAGGTAAAGCACGTCCCAGTTGCAAATGCTAGATCAGTGCCGGCCAGAAATTACTTCTAACAAGACCTTTAGATTTGGGGCTGGTCCACATCAAAAAACACATTTAACTTCATTAAAAAAACGTGGTGGTATCCAGTAGGCTAGAAAATTAACCTCAAAAGTTCCCTTTACTGCCTGTTTCTTCCGTACAACGTGTGCTTCTTGTCGCTCTGCAGGCAGCACGGGGGAGAGGAGAGCCGAGGCTTTCCCAGCTGCAGCAGCACGCGGATGCAGGGCCACCCACGGAGACAACAGCCCCGCTCCTCGTCTCTGCACGACGCAGGAAATCCCCGTCCCCCCTTCCTATCTTTTCGGATCATTTGAGGAGAAATTGTTATGAGTCATCTACAGCAGCTGCAGCTCCTTCCTAATGTTTTCTGCCGTTTGGTGCCTTCGTGACTCAGCTCGAGTTTCTCTTCTTCCCCCTCCTCCCTTGAAGATGTGTTTCTCCTTTTTCCTCCCCAGGGCTGAGGATTTCGTGGTTTATTTTCATACAAGGCCCTGTCCTTTCCATGGGCAAACCCAGATTGGGCTGTAGGGTTTATACCAGTGTATGGGGACAGCACTGCCCCTTTCACCGCTGCCTTTTTGGACCAGATCTTTTCAACTTGCCTCCAACATGGAGATGAAGTAAGTCTGGATGTAGCTGCCTTAAATTTTTGGGAGCCCTGTAGCCAAATTGGTGAGCTTATAAATCAGGAGTTTTTCTTACTGGGAAGAGTAACAAACTTACCTGCAGGACTGGCTTTCTCCTCCGGTGGCGACAGCCTGCAGTCCATGCGACAGCAACTTCCCCTGGCAGGACGATGAGCAGGGGTGTGACAGTGGGAGGCCTTCAGGTCCGAGACACCAAGCAGAAGCTGCAGGCAGTTTCCCCGCAGCTAGTGGCACCATGATCTGTTTCTACCCCAGACCACAGGCACATGCTGAAGCACATAAGGAGGCTTAGAAACAGAGGGAACAAAGTCAATTCTGATTTTCTCCTCATTTTTGAGGGGACTAAAGACAGGAGAGACCCATTGAGTCAATGTTTCAACACAAAGTGGGTGTGTTCAGCAAGCCAGTTACCTGTCATCCTTACTTGGGCAAAGTAAGCAATAAACATACTTAGCTAGCTTTGATGCTTTAATTGTGTCATTGAGCAGTAATCCGCATCTGTATGTGAATGTGCACCACTGTGAAGTTCCATTTTACACCCAGAAATCATTCAAAGGGACAAAAAAAAAATCCACACAAACAAGGTGTGTCAAAGTAGTATAAAATAAGATTTATTTGCAAATCATTTTGACAATAAGGAAACAAGTACATCTTGGATGTGCATCTTGGGGATTACGTGACGGCTCTTTTGCCTTCTGAGATTTCCATTTAGATGCACCATGGGACACCTCCAGAATTCAGAATGAGCTTTGAAGTGTCTTTTTTTTTTTTTTTTTTTTGCCTTGCTGTACTACATAATTCCTTCCACAGGCACACTATGGGAGACTCACCAAGTCTTTTAACAAGAAGCTATCACACGGAACCGCCTCAGTTTACAAGGAAAGCTTGCATGATGGCTGTTTCACATTTGTTTAACACAGCATTAAGCACTGCAGGATTCCCACAAGCAGAAGCGCTGTGTGCTGTAAGTTTAAAAACAAACCAAAACAACAAAAACGCCACACAATCAAACATGCCCCATCCCAAATGCCACATCTACAGTGAAACCTCACATTTCTTTTCTTTCCTGTGTAAGGACGTACAGTACATCTGGTTATGACCTGAGTTCTCTCTTGGAAGCTAAGGATCTGTGTCTCATGTAAAAAAAATAAATCAAAAATTCATTATTTAGTAAGAACTGCTATATGTGAATGAACTCAGGATAAAGGCAACACAAACTGGAAGGCAATTTATGGTGGGAGGGGTAACTTCTGAGCTAACTCACAGCAGTTACAAAGGAAGCAGCAGTATCTTCAGAACACTTCTTCCATTTATTTCCACCTTTCTACCCAACCTCGTTCTCTTCATCTTTCAAAAAGTGAGGAAATTTAAACCCTGAAGTCACATTTTTAATGTGATGAGATACCAAGTGAGTTTTGAAACCCCTAACGATTAAGTTCTCTGAGCAGAGCACATTCAGCATACCTTGCTTTAGGGGGAGGCCCCAAACGACCACCACAAAACAAAGAAATACCTACTCAGAGAGGACATCAAGGATTCCAAGCTACATCTATTATTTTCAATACAGTCCTAGAAAATACTATTTTTGTAAGAGGGACTATTTTTTTGCTTTATGAAGCTCAAAATAATCCCAATATTCAACACTGGATAGTATTTTACCCCTCTCCCGTAAATACAATAACTCAAGAAACAGTGTCTAAGTGTCATTGTCACCAGTTCAGTTAAAGCACTGATGAATACATTAGATCATTCAAATGTAAATAAACATGATCTAGACATAAGCATATGCCCAAAATCGTAACAGTAACAACTACTATCTTCTATGATCTTCTATTGTATTAATGACAGACATTTCATTTAATTATTTTGGCCAAAAAAAAAAGAAGAAACTAATCGAGTCTTAGAGACATTGTTTCATTTTGCCCTACTTCAGAATGACTAAGCCCAGACCCAACTGAAGGCTCTCGATCATCACTCCACACGATATCCCACCATGGGGATCTCTGGGAAACCGAGTGCATATTTATGGAAAAAAATGTACCTAGTCATTTCACATCAATCACTGAAATGATTTGGGAGCAAGGCACAGAACGCAGGACTCTCTTCACACTGAATGCCTTAGCTAACATCAGGCTGCCTCCTGAACAAGCTCAAAATGGGAAAAACAAGAGACAACGATTCAGAACAAACATTACGTTGACAAACCCTGCTTTCTTCAGCCCCAACTCAGCCATCCAAGCTTCAGAGAATGGCAAGAATTTGCATTCACCTCCTCTGGCTGTGCCGGTCAGACAGCTCCAAGCCCTTACTCTAAGCCACGTGGATCTCCACATCTGTGGCGTACCGCAATAATTAATCAGCAGGTGCCCACATTCTTTTACTGGCCCCTAGATTTTGTGATTTTAACAGTATTTCTGTGAGACAGAATTTGTCACGTCTCCAATGAGTTCCTAAAGTTTGTAAAATCCCTACCCTGAAAATCCGCTATTTGCTAAGGAAGTATCATCATTAGTGAGAAAGTGAATCAGTGAGTTCTGAGCACACCACCTTTAATGGCATCACTTAAACAGACCCCATGCAGTCTTACAAATTGTGCTCTTTAACAGATCTAGGTCTGAAACCCAGCAATGCCCAGGGGTTTTAGAGGTCTCGTAGAAGTGATTCAGTTTTCAAACATCATTAAAGGTTTTGGCAGATTAATATTCTATGAAATCTGTAATACACTTGCTAACATTTATAGTCCAATGATCAGTTAGAAGTATTATTGCATCTTATGCGTAAAAATATAGGAGGTTCTATACAGAAAATTAAAATAGCATTAATCTAGTATTGATAGTCATATAAAATAACTCACAATTATGTAAGTTTCCATATTTAATTATACATTTAAAAATAAGTTATAAAAATAATTAAGCTTCTTTAAAACTCCTATGGTGTCTTCTTTTAGGAGTTTTTACTCATATCTACTGATTGTCTAGCATCAGCAACAGCTTCTGGTACTCGAACAGTCATATCCTCCATTGACTTCTTCAAGCAGATCTGGCAGCCTAGACGTGATCTGTAAGGAAATAACATTGCCTTGAGCTCCAGCCAGTCACACATCTCTCAGTACTTACAGCCAGCCCTGCTTCCTGGACCTTCGGCCATCCCAAACACTTTGTGATCCAGAAACAGTCCCCTCGTGCACGGTCTTAATCAAGACCAGTAGTAAACTGCTTGCATCAATGCAAAGATATGTGGCATTAGTCACGGTCACTGATTTACACTCTTAGGTTACAGGCTTCAGTACGTTGGAAGGGGAACACCAAGTGCTTCACACTTGCTGAGGCAACACAGCGATGGTGACCCTTCCTTTTACAGTGGTTCACAGTCAAGGGTAGGGACAGACACTTGATCTCCCAAGAGAATTCAGCCTCTCTGAAGAGACAAAGCAACTAACCTGAAGGACAACCTCAGTAAAAGCACAGCCTAACCCACCCAGGGTCTGAAGACAGCCTGAGAAAACTGAACATGCATCTGAACAACACACCTGAGAGCTTAGGTTAGTTGAATTTTTACAGAATTTGTCAGAAAAGCTACATACAACCTGCCTGAGAAGAGATTAGGAACTTCTTTCCATTTCTATCCCTGGTATCTTTTACAAGTTCAAGTCCAAGTCTGACCTCCCCCTCCAACTTCTACCTGGAGTTCTAGACTTTTTTTCCTAATTATTTACAAGAAAATTCCCATTTACCTTCTCTTAACACAGCTGCTGCCTAAGCAGGTATCTAAGAAGCATCTTCCTACCACTAACATTGTTTAAAAAAAAAAAAAAAAGCTCTGTGATAAGGTAATGGAGAGTACACATGAACCACATGGGACATATTAACTACCTTATTCCATGTCCAAACGATAGCTACAGGGTCTTTAAAAAGTCTAAAATTTGATCTCTTTAGAACTCGCTCCTTGCAGGCTTAGCACAGTGTTTGCCAGAATTTACATATATTAAAGAAGCCTGCCAACTTTTTACCAGTTCGTAAACAAAGAAGCAAACTACAGCTGAGGGTAATTGGATCAGGTTTTTAACATGACCGAGTGGATGATAACACTGCGGAAACAGGAATATATCCTGACAAGCATGTTTATCATCCTACAAATTCACTGACCCAATCAAAACATTATGTTCACAGAAAGAAGTGAATTAATGCAGCTTGCGTGTTGGGTAAGACAGATATAAGGAACTTGAAAAATATATTTAATCTCAGTAATCACTACATTATCACACAATGAATCCTCTCTTCCAGTTTTGCTTCTTTAGTCCAGCAATGTGCAGTATCTTTCTCTGCTGTTTTAACATTGGAGTCTTACTCCCAGCTTTTTAAAGGAACTCAGCCAATTTAACATATACGCATTCATTTTTAGGAATACCTAAGTGTTAGCAAGGATGTACAATATTCCATGTCACCAGCTGAATAATAATTTAATCAGCATAGGAACATAGGCAGAGAGATCATAAGAAAGATACCACATTAATATGTGCACAGAACTCTTTCAAGCACGTAGAGAGCAGCTGTTAAAGATGCTGGTTGAGTGCTACACCTGAAAGCAGTGTAAGTGACTGCATGCATCAGCTTCGAGGTACTGTAATACATGCATAAATATATATATTTGGCAGAAGACTTCAACTTGTGAATATGCAAGCATAAAAGTGTCTTTTGGAGTCAATCCACTACAGAGATGCAATTTACAATACTTGTTTGCAAGGCTTAAATTGGCTGAAATTTCTGTTTTTCAGTTAGAACCAAAGCTAACTGCAGATGTACACTGTAGTGTTGACAATGGAGTTAGCTTCATTTGAAACAACACTTTTTTTGAGCCTGCTACATGATAATACGAAGCATTAGGTAGAGCTAAATAACACCGTGAGAAACAAACTACCTTCCATCCACAGCATTTGCAATTTTACAGACCTTTAACCAGATTCCCCCCTCCCCTGACAGCCTAAGAAGTTTGGACCACGCCACCTCCAAAAAAAAAAGAAAAAGAAAAAGAATGATTTAGTTGATTCCTGCCTGAAAGCCATTCACCTTTAACCATTTCAACAGGCCTTCCCTTTGCTTCTTCTCATTCTATTTTCTTTAAAGAGGCAGGAAGTCAGAGTTGTACAAATATGAAGATACAGTTAATCCCTATTTTGTCATATAACAGTATTTTCTGTTTTTCTACCTGGTCCTACCTCATATTGCTGATGTTCCATTTACTTTTTTTTTTTTAAATAAAAAAATGAAAAAACACTTTAAACTGACATTCCTGAAAAGGCTTAGCTCGCTGCCATCCCATTTCAAGTAAGCAAAGTTACCACTGTTCCACCTGCCTCTCCATATGCATTAATCTGCATCTGTTACCACCAAATTTTGTTTCCCATCACTCAACCACGTAAGATCCTTCTAGGTGCTGTCACAGCCAGTTTCTGACTTTACTGTAGAGTCACACAATACTGTACACAAGCTTTGCATCTTGCTCTTCATCTCTTCTCTCGAGTCATTCACAAACATGAACGCTACATAAAATCTAGCACAGATCTTCCAGGAAGTCCCCTGAAAAGAAAGCTTCCAGTGCACAGACATCCTTGTAACATCTCCAGGAAAAGACAATGGAAAAAAGAAGAAAGAAAACACCTTTGCTTTTATGTATCTATTTATAAGTGCACCTTCTACATCACCTATTAGCTCTTCATGAAGAATCACAGAATCACAGAATTTCTAGGTTGGAAGAGACCTCAAGATCATCGAGTCCAACCTCTGACCTAACGCTAGCAGTCCCCACTAAACCATATCCCTAAGCTCTACATCTAAACGTCTTTTGAAGACTTCCAGGGATGACAAGCTTCCTGCTTCTGCTAGGCTGAAATAGCTTGTTAAAAAGTAGAAAAATATTCTTGTTTCTAATCTTTTTCCTTCAGCATTCTTTCTAAACATTTAATTTGCCAGGGTTTACTTTCCCCCCTCCCCTCTCATCTTATTACTTTCAGGAACCTCCATTGTATTACAGTTATTCAAAATGATTTTGTTTTAGCTTTTCCAATCATTCCCTCATTTTATGAGGCATTAACTTTCACAGCAGCTGCTAGTTGAAACCTTTCCAGTTCCAGAGAGTCACTGACAAGAAAAAAAACTTTTATCCTCGGACTTATGACAGCGCATGGCAGCACATCTCCATTACAAAGCTTTGTATCAGCATGAGACCAGGCAAGCTATGGCAAACATGAAAATCACTTAAAGCACTCTCTTCCAGAAAAGTCTTCCTCTCACACACCTGAAAGATCCCTGGCCATAGGAAGAACATATGATGTTAGGAGAACCTAACACAAGCAGCACGTGCCTTCAGAGGGTCTAAAACTTAATTTAGTCTGAAGGAATCTGAGAGAAAATAGTGTTTAAACAGAGAGCTCTGGCTTTCTACTGCTTTTCAGTTCTTCACTAAAACACCCTTGCTTTAAACCTTTAACTAAAAAGATGGTTGAAGAAAAAAATGAAGCTGAAACAGGTTTCTCAGCTTTACTTCTTTGCTTTCACAACCTCCTAAAAAATTAAGATCTGACTGAAATTAGAGAAAACATACCCTTATGGAGAAAACATTTGTGCAGGATTCCCATTGTCGGTATAAGGAGATAAATGAGTTAATTCAGAATACTTCTTTGCAGAGACATTAAAAAATAAATGCTATACAGGCCAGGTATGAAGCCCTCTGAAATCCCTGGAAAGATCCTCAAAGACTTCCAACAAGCAGTTGTTTTAAAACCTGAAGGAAAGGGCTTAAGAAACCTTTCAGTGTAGCTGCCTATGGCTCTCGTGATTATTTTCTATGATATAGGCTGTGTGCACGCCAGCAAGCAGTGCGGCCCTGAGGAACAGGTATGTGGAGTGACGTGGTCTGTGACGAGGCTGTGACTCCCGTCAGAAGGCATGTGACAGAGGGAAGCTGAGGAACAGAAGGTTACTTCACTAGCACAGAAAAAAATAGCATAGAAAAAATAAAGAGGTTGTGGAATCTCCCTCCTTGGAGATCTTCAAAAGGCGCCTGGACATGGTCCTGGGCAGCCTGCTCTGGGTGTTCCTGTCTGAGCAGGGGTGGCAGTAGGGGCCCCTGCCAACCTCAACCATTTTGCAGTTCTGTGTAAAGATCTGACCCAAACTAAAACGCTGACGTAAAAATATCCATAAAATACATTAACTGGATACACACTGATGGGGACAGAAAACAGAAGAGAAACAAGAACAAGGAAATTCACACACAGGACTGCAGTGGCAAAGTTTTTGGTGAACGAACTGGGGTTTTGGTCACACTTCAGTATCTGGCACTTCTGCATCAGACAAAAGAGCTAGAAACTGCCACTCTTCAGTTTACAAAACCTGACAGTATTGGCATTAAAATTTCATCAACTGTACTGACATCAGTATGAATTCAGAAAAACAACAGTTAAACTTGCTGGTCCTATCCATGTAACAGAACCCAGTTATTCATTAAAAGCTGATTAAGGTATTCTAAGAACACTGGACTTTCCCATGTGCAAACCCTCCTTTCTGTTCTTTGATGTAGGGAAGCCTTAGGGTGCCTTACGTGTCTGTGAGGCCGTATGCCAGGTCTAACATGTCCATCTCTTCATCAGTAATTGCATCTAGCTTCTCAAATATGTGGTCTTCAAAGATTAAGTGGCAAGTCGAACAGGCTAACGTTCCTTCACACGCACCTGAAGAAAACAGCAAGGTAACAGAAAGCTCAAATTCCAAATTACCGTATTTCAGAAGAATTTATATAGATGTTTCAGCTACTAAAGTAAAGAGAGGGATTGATCATCAGATCATAAGAACCACACAGAAAGCACTGCACTGTTATACTTCATAACAGTATCAATAGCACATACTCAAAGCAAGTGTGACGTTGTGCTAGAAGATCCAGTATCATGTCTTCAAGTACAAAAAACAAACGTGGAAAGAATTTAATAAAATGTTAAAGGCTGATTAATGTTCAAGTTGTCACATCAACAATTTAAGTGTCTCAATGTTGGGGAAAATAGTAATGAGTAAAAAAATAAGTTTAAAGAAATCACACCAACCAGTTTGTTTAAAGAGTGGAAGGTGTTTTTGCAATTGTAAAGCCAGCTGTAGGAATTGAATCGAGTGCAGCTGAATATCACAACAGTTTTACAAGTCTTCATGCACAGATACTTCTATCTTTATTACTGCACGTGGGATGCCCCCTAGTGCTAGAAGTAAATACGTAAGATTTACATTTTACATTTTTCCCTCATTATTTTTCCCCTCTAAACACAGAACATGGTTTTGCATTACTCCATTGCATTACTCCCCTGCCCTAGTGTGATGCTTCATTATCAAATTATTATTGAAATAGGCACAGCATGTTATAATTAAAGGCTGCTACAGTATGTCAAACATTTACCTTGGACATTATTTAGAGTTTACTGAGAGCATTAGTTTTCTACCTTACCACACTGCTTTAAAATGGCTGATACATACACAAACTGGAAGAATATTAGCTGTAGAATACAAGCAGACTAGTCAAAGGCCTGTATGATACACCTAATAAAATGATACATAAAGCTAGCTATCACAATGTTACAGAATTTTAAGACTCTTCTTCCCCTAATGTATACAACTCATAACAAGATTCTGTAAAATTGTCTTAAAGATTATTACTAGCAGTGAAATTTATTCATACTTCAATGAAACATACCTCAGATTTCAAGCTGTAGTGCACTAACGTACTTATTTTTTCCTGTAATTGCCCCATGCTATGTATTCACTTACACAAACTGTAATTCCCTTTCCTGCTTTATTTTGCACTATTATTTCATAAACTCACGTTCATTTAAACACCTGTTCTGAAAGCTGGCTTTGCACTGTCTGAATCCTGTAACTTTCATGGAACAAACTTTGGACTTCCCATGGTTAGAAGGAATATAAAGGCTTTATAACTTCCTCCTGTTTTCATTTTGACCAGACCTTGTACTGAGTTAGAATTCCCCCAGCACATTGGCCTCCTTTACCCCAGCCCTTTTTATAAGCAGCAACCTTTCTGCTCTTCCCTGCGACATGGCACGTATCTGGTTGTTTCCTTCAACTCAGCTCTCAAATACCATAAAATTTCTGCTATAAAAAGGCAAACAACAAATTAAGATCACACAACAATACAGAACTAACCTGACACTGTTAGAAATACACCATTTGTGTGTTGCCTCCAGAACCTTTCAGCTCAGAAGATCTCGCAGGTGGCATCTTTCATCTTTACAGAGAAATTTGTCTGACAAACCAGGGACCAGGTTAGGAATGCTAATGCCCTGATAGAATTAAATCTGGCCGGGGATGTCAAGGCCAACAAGAAAAACTTCTACAAGTATGTCAGCCTGTCTTCACCGGCAAGTGCTCCAGCCCCACCACCCAAGTTGTGGAAGGCAAATGCAGAGACTGTGAGAATGAGGAACCTCCCACAACAGGAGAGCAGGTTAGACCATCTAAGGAACCTGAAGGTGCCCAAGTCCATAGAAGCTCGTAAGACGCATCCGAGGACTTGGAGGGAACCAGCAGATGAAGTGGCTACGCCACTATCCATCGTATTTGAGAAGCTGTGGCAGTCTGGTGAAGTTCCCACTGACTAGAAAAGAGGAAATCTAACCCAGAGTTTTAAAAAGGAAAAAAAGAGACAACCATGGAACCAACAGGCCAGTCAGTCTCACCTCTGTGCCCAGCAAGATCACAGACCAGATCCTCCTGGAACTGTGCTAAGGCACATGGAAAACAAAGAGGGGATTGATGACAACATACACTGCTGTATGAATATGGTGGCTTCCTCAGATGGGGTTACAGCACTGGTGGATGAGGGAAGAGCAACTGATGTCCTCTACCTGGAGCTGCACAGAGTCTTTGTCCTTTATGACATCCTTGTCTCCAAATTGGAGAGACGTGGGTTTGAGAGATGGATCACTCGGTGGGAAAGGAATTGGCTGGATAGACACACTCGAAGAGCTGTGGTCAGCGCCTCAATGACCAAGTGGAGACCAGTGAGGAGTGGAGTTCTTAAGGGGTCTGAATTGGGAACAGCTCTATTTAACATCTCTGTCAGCGACACGGACACTGGGATCGAGTGCACCCTCAGCAAGACTGGGGGTGACACTGGGTTGGCTGCCGTCCAGAGGGCCCTGGGGAGGTTTGAGAAGTGGGTCTTCTCAGGAAGCTCAACAAGGCCACGTGCAAGGTCCTGGATCTTGGGCAAACCCAAGCACAAATACAGGCTGGGTGGAGAGTGGATTGAGAGCAGCCCTTAGGGTGTTGGTTGGTCGGAAGCTCAACATGAGCTGGCAATGTGTGCTTGCAGCCCAGAAAGCCACCCATACCCTGGGCTGCACCAAAAGCAGCGAGGCCAGCAGGGTGAGGGAGGGGATTGTCCCCCTCTGCTCTGCTCCTGTGAGACCCCACCTGGAGCCCTGCATTCAGCTCTGGGGCCTCCAGCACAAATAGGACGGGGAGCTGTTGGAGCATGTCCAGAGGAAGGCCATCAGGATGATCAAAGGGCTGGAGCAGCTCCAAGATGAAGGACCGAAGGAGTTGGGGTTGTTCAGCCTGGAGAAGAGAAGGCTCCAGGGAGACCTTACAGAGGCCTGCCAGTACCTAAAGGGGGATACAGGAAAGTTGGGGAGGGACTCTTTGTCAGGGGGTGGAGTGATAATACAAGGGGAATGGCTTTAGTCTAAAAGAAGGTAGGTTTAGATTAGATGTTAGGAAGAAATTCTTCACTCAGAGAGTGGTAAATCCCTGGCACAGGCTGCCCAGAGAAGCTGTGGATGCCCCATCCCTGGAGGTGCTCAAGGCCAGGCTGGATGGGGCTTTGGGCAACCTGGACTGGTGGGAGGTGTCCCTGCCCATGGCAGGGGGTTAGAACAGGCGGTCTTTAAGGTCCTGTCCAACCCAAACCTTGCTGTGATCTTTCAGATTCCACTTTGATGGCACTCTGTCCATGTTGCCCTCCTTTAACACTCAAGCAAAGCTCACCTCAAATAATTTTTTTAGAACTTGATCCAAAATATTCTATGTACCTGCAGGAAAATAACAGGGAAAAGAATCCAAATAAAGTACATCTAGGTTTTACAATAAACTTAAAAATACTTTTGAATAAACTTTTTGAAGAAACACCATAGTTTCTTGACACTGAATACGGTATTCGAGCCGTCTACTTACCAAAACCATCTATGTCTAGATTATTTTCAATAACAACATCCAGCAGCGAATCTCCAGGTTTTCCTTTGGCCGTTAGTTTCTCACCATCACGATTGATGAAGTGAACAGTTATTTTATCTTCTGAGCTGAAAAAGAAAAGCATGTAATAAAACCAAAGGAACAAAACAAAAATTGTTTAGACCTTTAAAATTGATTGACTACTACTACGACAGTAACCAGCACCAACTTTTAAAGGTGCAGACGCAGTGACCCAAGGAAGTCACTGACTTTTACAAACTGTTACAGGTAGAGGCGTTCACTGCTGTACCTGAGACATGAAAACAACAAGACAACCTCTCATTTATGTTTTGTCACTAGAAGCTATGCAGAATCCCGATGCTTCACCTTTCACCAAAGAGAGTCAGAGCTAGTTTATTTTAGGCACTCTATTTGCATTTTTGCCAAATAGAACAGCTAATTCAACTGCTTCTCTTCACACCTTTCTGGAGACTCTTGCTTTGCATTTATGAAATGTTGTTTGTTCTCACCATTATCTGCTAGATCAACTTTAAGGTCTTCCCACTTCTGCTTCGAGTTTAAGGCATTCTAACTTATCAACTCCGAAATTTAATTCACTCCTCACAATAATGGAAGCACTCCAAAAGCATTCTGCTTTGTTGAGCAAGGGTTTTCTTAGGATTTCACTTTGTAAATATTTATTCTAGCAAAGGTCATTGAAATTTCAACATGGACATCAGAAGAAAGGTTTCCTGCTTTGCTTTTCAGACAATTGTGTATATTTAAGAAAATTTTTTCCTTGTACTCCGCATAAAAATTTCTTAAGACTAAAGTATTTTATATGGAAAAAACAGGGATTTTTGGTGTTTCATGTTACATGCAAATTAAAAGGAAAGTTTTTAACATACTAGCAAACAAAATAGAGTTTGTTTGTTTAAACAGACTATTCTCTTTCTCATAGTAAGAAAGCAAAACAAGAAAAACTTGTTGGGCAGACGGGGAAGAAATCTAAGAGAGGAGAGAGATAGAGAAAAAAAGGAAGCTAATGCAACATGTTTATTTCAATGTGAAATCCATGTTTAAGAACAGCATGCTTGACACTACCTCTTTTTCATAATTGTGGGCTTTGAGTGATCTACGACACAGAAAGCAGACAAGCTTGAAAATCTAGTCACCCCCTAGGAAACTCATAAGGAAATCTGTAAGGCTGAATATTAAAACAAAAATTTAGAAGTGGCCTTACTGAAACATCAGTAGGTTGATTATTTTTGGAACCACCTATAAAAGAAAATGTAATTTTAGCAATTAAAGTTGAAGTTTGTTTTGAACAACAAACACGTTTGTTGCTCCAGACTTGATGTACATGCCACAACTGGAAGGCAGCTGGCAGCAGGAGGTGCCGCGATGCGTTACGGTGCTGTAGTTGCTCACTCCTAGTCGTATCGTCCCGCAGCCCATTCTCTGGAGGGTAGCCACAGGCTACTGTTAATTCCGAATTCATTTCAAAATGATAATCGATAATGAAGGGTTGACCTTGTAGATCTGCATGGTTCAACTGGAGCATGCAATACAATAAAATTTAGCAATCTTAGAAGATGTATGTTTACAAAATGTAACTAATGTGACATCAGAGGTGACTGTGTGACTGGAGCGCCTCCAGCAAGCCATCCTGCCGAGGTTTGAGCAGTAACCACTCTGCTCTGCTTCTCACCCCTCTGTTGTGCTCCCACAGCACAGCCCAGGAGATGGGCACCCACTTCTCAGACATGCTAGCACAACATCCACCACCTTTACCAAACGTCAGCTTCACTGGAGGTTCAGGCTGATGGGTTTAGATTGCATCTGGAAAGGCGTAGGTTCCTACTCACACAGCCAAGGGAAACCACTACAATATTTCTGTCAACACGATGTATTGGTTTGTATTGGTCTAAGGATGATGCATGGGCAAGTCAACTCAGTCTGGTAATCTGGCTGAAAACCAACTGCAAAAACAAAGCACCCTGAGCTAACCCAACAGACAGAACGGCCACTGCCCACCACAAAATGAGGAACAAAAACGGGATCTCCCGTCCTGAAGCCACAACTTTAGACAAGCTCCGGCCAGTTGTGGAACAGCACCGTGGCTGTGAACCCTCCGCTGGTGCTGCATGTGGCAGGGGAAAAGGGAAGCACCATCTTTAAGTCCCCAGTTTTTGTTAAAGAACATTACAAGAAGTAATCTCTTCCGCAGGGTCTAATCCACTCCGGTTAGTAACTGAAATGTATTTATTTGTAACAACATTAAAGATACCTTCCTAGTCTTCCAGTAGGATCTATTTTTCTGCTATTGCCATCTCTGCTACTCTTCACACAGTCAAAAAGTTTAATTCAAAAAGTTTAAGTTACCGAGGCTTTACTGTGCATGAGCCCGACTGGTGAAAATACTTTCAGAAATATATGTACATAATAAATAATCAGGCCAGTCAGACATTCAAAACACACTCTGTAAAGATCTTTTTAATGACTGGGAGATACTGTTAAAAGAAAAGCCACATCTACATGAAATGATATTTAGGGTTTATGAGTTTCAAGCAACATGGCTTTTTGTCTACATCTGCACTGGGGGGTGGGAACCACACACACCACCCTGCAAAGCAGTCACAGAAAATTAAGGTGAAACAAATGCCAGGTCTTGCGCAAGCATAAATAGCCTCAGGATTACCAGAAAGAACCAAACATATTTTGTGTGATTTGCATAAAACATCCCAATTCATGCTTAGATTAACCTTTTTTTTTTTTTTTTTTTAAGCTGGCTGTAAAGTAAAATTCATTTCTTCATATGGTTGCCACAGTCCTATCACCATTGTTACCAACCTACACGAAGATACCCTAAATTAAGCATACTGCAAACAAACTGAAGAGCACTGAAGAATTCTAAGTGCTGTTCGCTGTCCCTCCTGTGCAAAAATGTACTGCAAGAATCCTGACAGCCACTTTTCCTCCTTTAAAAGAGGTGCCCTTCTGGATCTTCGACTTCTAAGTACCATCCATATTCTTCCAAACAAACAAAAAAAAAAAAGGTAACTGCATCCTTCTGCTGCACATGGAGAGACATACTCCATTATTTTCAGATTTTTTTGGTTCATTCAACAGCCCTAATTGCCAGTAGCATTTCATTAAACTATTACACAAGTCTTAGAATACGGAAGTTACAAACCTGAACTAATCCTTAACCATGCAGCAATTATGTTGTGACACCAAGAATACTGTATAAATATCTAAACTGCTATAAAAAATTCTTAGATAACTGCTGTTCATCTCAAAATGAAAAGTGGGGAAAACAGGGGAAAAAATAGACTGAAGAAACATAACAAAACTGGGAAGGAAAACATAAGGCTCCCCACTGAACCCCTTTGGAAACCTCTGCTCCCAAGAATCTCTTCTGCTGACAATTTTACCTGATTAGGCCTTCATTCTCTAGACATAAATACAGGTAATTTTATATGTAAAAACAATGAGGAATGAATGTTTTTACTGGACTAACATTGACTATACCAGTTTCAGGAACTGGGTCTCAAATAATACATTGCTCAATAAAAGCAGGACTAGAAAAAAATAACTTGCATGTAAATTGAGGAACTACTGATGTATGAAAGAAACCAGGATTTTTTTTTCTCCTTCCAAGTCATTTAGCTGGATTATAACATGTATTATTTAAACAATACATTTGAAATGCTTGCTTGTGCAATATGTGTGAACAAATGGCTGGTCTGTTTACAAGCCTGCATTCAGTCTGTGTGAAAGACCTGCAGGATTCTTGGTCTTATATAACAATTAGGTAAGGAAATGTCTTCCCTTTTCAGTAAGCTGCTTCATCCTATTTGACCCTGTTCAATAACTTCAATACTTTTTTTTTTTTTTTTTTTTGAGTCCTGACAGTGTTTTTCAAAGCGTGTTTATTTGTTTTGTTTTATTTTTTTTCAGTGACCTCAACATTAATGATGGTCTGGGCAGGTTAGTGGAGACCTACCTATTAAGGCATTAGAGTCACTCAGAGAAGCAACCTAAACAGGCCCCACACATGCCTTGTACAGGAGTCCTGAACTACCAGGTTTGTTTGTCTCTATTAAAAGTATCTGCTGGGACAAAGTAAAGAGCACCTACAGGACTGTTTGCTTAAAACCAAACTGTTGAAATGACTTTGATGGCAAGGGCACTACCCAGCCCTCTGGAAAGAGGCTAGGCTTGCCCCGATGCTGGGCAGCCCACTGTGGGTTCTGCTCTTAGTCAGAGAAACTCCTCTGACAACCAAGTTAATTTGCCTTTTAAAGGTGCATTTTGAATACTGGAAGTTACCTGCGGGCTCAGACCTTTGGATACACAGGTTATGGTCTCCGAGGCCACGCACAAACAAGTTTCTGACTACGTGTAGTGCTGCCAATCTGTAGCCGTGGACCGTGCAATATGGGTGCCTACAGGGCTCGAGCATGCCACAGCACGGCTGAGGGCAGGAGGGGCCCTAAACACCTATATCCTGAAGAGAAACTGTGCCACAAGCAGGGGAGATCCTCAGATTTGTGCTGCCTTCGACGTGCTGCGCTTCCACCACCGATCTAGTCAGTTTTACTAAAACGAAAAACACAAAAAACAGAATATACCAGCCCCAAGCCCCCCACCGAGGGGCAGTCCCCTGACAGACGAAGCCCGGCCGGGCCCTGCCCCGAGCCCCTCAGGGCTCGTCAGGGGCCGGGGCCGGGTGCCCGGGGCCGGGTGCCCCCGATCGCTGCCCTCAGCCGTGCCCGCTCCGCTGCCCTTACCTGCGCGCCGCCCGGGCGGAGAGGCCGAAGGGCCGGGCCGACAAGGCAGCGGAGCCGCAGCCCGGCCTCGTCCCGGCTGCCGGCGAGGAGGAGAGGAGCCAGCGGCGGCAGGAGGGCGAGGAGGCGGCGGCGCGGAGCAGGCTGAGGAGGCGGGCGGGCGGCGGGGCCGCCATCTTGTGGCACGGAGAGGAGGCAAAGTCCACGGCGACTCTCGTACGGGTTTACGCCGCCTGCGTAGCGCGCTGCCCGCCCACTGCTGACGGCGTCGGGAGGGGACGGCGCCGCGAAAGCCGTGGGGTTACGCAAAGTGCGTGGCGCCGCGCCGTGATGGCGCCGGGCGGTGCTCGGTGCAGCGGCCGCCCCCTGAGGGTGGTCCCGCAGGGAGCGGGGTGTCCTTCTGCCCGCCCCGGCGCCGGCTGGAGGGGATTTCGAGGCACTGCTGGCACAAGGAGTTGTTAATAAATCCGCAGTGGTGTTTTTTGAAGCCTGATGTGTGGTGGATTAGGATCTGTGGGCAGGGAGATGGTGATGCTGGTGGTGGTGGTGCTGGTGATGGTACTGGTGGTGCTGGTGGTGGTACTGGTGGTGGTGGTGGTGGTGGTGGTGGTGGTGGTGGTGGTGGTGGTGGTGGTGCTGGTGGTGCTGGTGGTGCTGGTGGTGGTGGTGGTGGTGCTGGTGGTGGTGGTGCTGGTGGTGGTGGTGATGGTGCTGGTGGTGGTGGTGATGGTGATGGTGGTGGTGGTGATGGTGGTGGTGGTGGTGGTGATGGTGGTGGTGGTGATGGTGGTGATGGTGTTGGTGGTGGTGGCTCAGAGCTCTCAGCTACCCTCTGTGCTGGCCACACAGGATCACAGAGAAGTTCCCAGGTCCTCACTGCTATTTCTTCTGTCAGAAGATCAACTTCTAAATCCCAGCCAGCAGCAAAGGGACGGCAAAGATATCAGAGGTTTTAGCAGGAGGAGAACTCAAATATCAGTATAGAAATTTTGAGATATCCTCAGCTGTACAGACCACGCATAGACCTAAGTCATCTCCCTGTAATATACACATCAGCCTACAAGATCTGATTATGTTGTGATGTAGATCATCCTAACATACTCAGATTGGAGAGTGAAAAAATTAAAAAATACGGTATTTACTTTGAAATAATGTTTTCAAACAGGGGTGGAAATAAATGGGGAAAAGGAAGAATTGTTTACTTCTAGTGCTCTTAGGTACACAGGATTCTTCCTGATGCCTTAGGATTTCAGGAGTATATTTTTGTTGCATCAGAGTCAGATCAATGAGGGAGATGACATTATACAATCTAATTTACACTGGTGTATTTTCTTTAAGTAAAGGAGAAGGTTGTGGTGGAAAGGTAAAGAGCCACCAAACTTTCTGTCCATAAACCAAGTGACTTATATGTGCCAGTTTTCTGGAAAATTTATTTATTGTTGTTATCCTTTATAATCTAGTATTCTTTCTATAAAACAAATATTTGTCTGTCCCCATTTACCTTTAAGACGGGATTTTAGAAGTGTTACAGTTACTTAGATGCATAGTGTATCTCTAAATTTCATCTGGCAGGTGGAGGACCATTTTTTTTTGTAGGCAATTTCTGTAATAACCATCACGGAGGCTCCAAGTAACTGAAGTCAGCTGGGTTATGACCGTGTAATACAAGCAGAATCCCTTTCAGTTGTTCTTTGATTACTAGCAAAGTAATTGCATTTGTTCAAATACTCTTTTCATAGAGTGACATTTGTTAAATATAACTGAAACCAATGCACAGTATATATTTGTTAAATCATACATTTACATAAATACAGTCAGCATACTGGAACATATCATAGAACAGTCACTGAAATAAACAGCAGGAGGCCAGATCCTCAGTTTGTATGCTGGTATCCTCTCACCCATGCAGAGCTCTGTTTCATTAGGTTTCTCTCTTTTGCAACACCAAAGAATGTGGCTGCAAAGGATATAGTTTATTTCAGCATTGTCAGGTCAGCATCGAATCATATATGCATATATGTAAGGCAGTATATAGCTAAATACTTCAGCGTTATGTGGATTTCTAATATTGTACGGTCAAAAGAGTGCATCAGATAATCTAGTCTGACTTTAACCAGAAGGCTGCTCATCATAAATTAATGGTTAATGCAGGAAATAAATCTGAAAGGGACCCTCTGGACCTTCCAATTTAAACCTTTGCTGTCACATGCAATTCAAGTCACTAAATGTAAACTATTTATCTGTTTCTTAAAGGTTTTTTGGTGGTATTAACCTCACTGACAAAAAAAGGTACAGAAATTTCACTCCTTGGAAGGGTAGAGAGCCCAATTATTTCAGATAGTTCATTTTATCAATTTAATTTTTAGTATAGGATAATTGATACTTATTTTTCCTTGGCCAGTGCTGCCCATGAGTTTAATATTTTCTGTTCTTTTTGATTTTCACCCCACTATTTGTCGTACCCCCTCCAGCCCTTTTATTTAGGCTCTGTTTTTATAAGTCCACTTTCACAAGGCAGAAAACTCTTGTGTAATTCTCCTAGTTCTTCCGCTGAGTCATTTATGCATAAGCAAGTTTGAATTCACCCGTGTTTAACACGGGTAAACAGTTAGATTGAAGCAACCAGATTGTTGCTTCTCACTAATGAAGCCACAGTTAACAGCAAGAGTTCTTGATTCCCCCAAACTGAACACAGTACGCTCTGGTCTTTGCTTCAATCTCCTTTCATGTGGGATTTTCATTCATATGTCCTTTTCCTGAATAAGTCCATTTCCATGAACCTACTCTACCCCCATGTTCAGCACGTTCCACAGCTCGTTTGCAGCCCTCGCACTGCCATTGCCCGGAGTGCATTACCCCGTGGAGAAGTTTCATCGGCAGAGTCCAAGGTCAGCTCCTCCACTGATAAGAGCTGTTGTGAAAAAAGCCAGAAGCGAGGGGCTGCCCCTCCTTTCCCTTGGGAGCCACTTTTAAGCTGAGGCTTTGTGCTGGCCTTTTGTGCAGCTGTATTTCCATCTGATCCTGACTACTGTCTCCTAGCCCAGTCCTGACCCTGGTTTGCTGCTCCACATCCTGGCTCCTTGGCCATGAGGTGACCGCTCCTGTTGCCTTGGTATCATGCCCAGATTCCCCGCAGAGCTGCCAGCTCCCTGCCAGCCCCCTACCCTCCTTCCTTTTTTTCCTTTATTTCCTTCCTGGTTTCTATATAATGCACGCTTTTGGGTGGGCAAGCTTGGACAAAGTGGTGCAGCAAATTATGTCAGGATTCCTGGATGGAAAGTAGCAGACTGAAATAAAAGCCAATAATTCTTAACGGTATATACCTGACATCTCCTGGAATCTCACATTGCTTGTGTGCAAGTTTTCCTGGCTTGTCTCCACAACATGTTCCTTCTAACAGTAAACATTTTGCAATAGGAGCTTCATCTTTCCTATGTGTTTTTATAGGTTCAAGCATATTGGGAAACATGTATTTTTTTCACCACTATGACCTCCAGTTCTTTACTATTTTTTAAATTTCTATTTGCGGGAGGCTGACAAACCACTAGATGGCAAACAGTTTCTGCAAAATAATCCATGTGTATTCACACAGTGCTCTGTCCTCAGCTTCATCACTGAGGCAAAGGGGTGTAGTCCCATGGCAGTTCATAGGAATTTGAGGTGAAGATCACAGAGTCACAGAATTTTCTAGGTTGGAAGAGACCTCCAGGTCATCGAGTCCAACCTCCAACCTAACGCTAACAGCCCTCCACTAAACCATATCCCTAAGCTTTACATCTAAGCGTCTTTTGAAGACTTCCAGGGATGGTGACTCCACCACTTCCCTGGGCAGCCTGTTCCAGTGCCTCACAACCCTTTCAGTGAAGAAGTTCTTCCTAACATCTAACCTAAAACTCCCCTGGCTCAACTTAAACCCATTCCCCCTCGTCCTGTCACCAGGCACGTGGGAGAACAGGCCAACCCCCACCTCGCTACAGCCTCCCTTGAGGTACCTAAAAAGAGCGATAAGGTCACCCCTGAGCCTCCTCTTCTCCAGGCTGAACAAGCCCAGCTCCCTCAGCCGCTCCTCGTAGGACTTGTTCTCCAGGCCCCTCACCAGCTTCGTCGCCCTTTTCTGCACCCGCTCAAGCACCTCGATGTCCTTCTTGTAGCGAGGGGCCCAAAACTGAACACAGTACTCGAGGTGCGGCCTCACCAGAGCTGAGTACAGGGGGACGATCACCTCCCTAGCCCTGCTGGTCACGCTGTTCCTGATACAAGCCAGGATGCGGTTGGCCTTCTTGGCCACCTGAGCACACTGCTGGCTCATATTCAGCCAACTATCCACCATCACTCCCAGGTCCTTCTCTGCCTGACAGCTTTCCAACCATTCCTCTCCCAGCCTGTAGCTCTGCTTGGGGTTATTGCGCCCCAGGTGCAGGACCCGGCACTTGGCCTTGTTAAACTTCATGCAGTTGACCTCAGCCCATCGGTGCAGCCTATCCAGATCCTTCTGCAGAGCTTTCCTACCCTCAAGCAGATCGACACACGCACCTAACTTGGTGTCATCTGCAAACTTACTGAGGGTGCACTCGATGCCCTCGTCCAGATCATCGATGAAGATATTAAAGAGGACCGGCCCCAGCACTGAGCCCTGGGGGATGCCACTAGTGACTGGCCTCCAACTGGACTTGGCTCCATTCACCACGACTCTTTGGGCCCGGCTATCCAGCCAGTTTCTAACCCAACGAAGCGTGCGCCAGTCCAAGCCAAGAGCAGCCAGTTTCTTGAGGAGAATGCTGTGGGAGACGGTGTCAAAAGCCTTGCTGAAGTCAAGGTAGACCACATCCACAGCCTTTCCCTCATCCACCCAGCGCATCACTCTGTCATAGAAGGAGATCAGGTTCGTCAGGCATGACCTGCCTTTCATAAAGCCATGCTGACTGGGCCTGATCGCCTGCTTCCCCTGCAAGTGCTGCATGATGACTCTCAGGAGGATCTGCTCCATGAGCTTTCCTGGCACTGAGGTCAAACTGACAGGCCTGTAGTTTCCCGGGTCTGCCCTCCGGCCCTTCTTGTAGATGGGCGTCACGTTTGCTAGCCGCCAGTCGATTGGGACCTCCCCCGATAGCCAGGACTGTTGATAAATGATGGACAGTGGCTGGGCCAGCTCCTCTGCCAGTTCCCTCAGTACCCTTGGGTGGATCCCATCCGGCCCCATCGACTTGTGCACATCTAAGTGCCGTAGCAGGTCACCAACCAGTTCTTCATGGATAATGAGGGCCACATCCCGCTCCCCATCCCCTTCCACCAGCTCAGGGTACTGAGTATCCAGAGAACATCCGGTATTGCCGCTAAAGACTGAGGCAAAGAAGGCATTGAGCACCTTAATGCTATATGCTATAGTCCTGCTCCTCCCTGCCTCTCCCTCCATTTTGCTGTTTAGTGTCCACTCAGACAGGTGTGGAGTGGGTTCGTAGAAGTGATCTATGCTTAAAACAACATAGGAAAAAAAAAAAAAAAGTAAGCTGTTTCCAACCATTTCAGTTCCATCAATCAGCTTACAGCCCTCTTGTGCAAAACAAGGTTTATTCTGAGATCTGCAGTTACAGCTCTATGCTGCCGGTGAATGGTATCACATATTCTTCTATCTGGCATAAAATCCCAAGGTTCAGGTATGTATGTACACAGATGCTCAGCATATATTCTCTATAAGTTACTAAGGATGACCTCTGTGACTCCTGGTTTTCTATCTACAAGAGACATGGCACGAAGGTGTATCTCCAGAACGTAGGTCCAGCTGTTTTGAGAAGATTTTTAAAACAAATAAAAATAAATCTACCAAGTAATGTGACTTTGCTGTCTGATTATCTTTTCTGGTCATTATTGAAGTTCTGTGTGAACGTGTTTTAACCTGGATTTAATTGGAAGGAAAATGTTATTGGAGTCAAATTATCCCTTTCAGTTGAATCACTTGAGGAGACTCAAGGAAAGGAGAGGATCCATATGGAGCTTTCTTTTAGTGATTGCCTCCTGTTAACTGTCACGGGTGCAGAACCATCTCATCCACAAACTCTGATCTGGGGCAGTGTCCTTAGTGACACCCTGGGACTCCCTGCTCTGGTTTCTGGCATCACTCTTCCAGGTCAGTCCTCTGGCTATGGATGCTCCTTGATCACAAGAGGTTTATTCAGTATAACTAAGCCCTCACAAACAAACAAGCAAAACCAAAAACAAAACAAAAAACAGGAGGATAAGGCCATATCATTTCATCTTGGCAACTTGCATGTGATTGGGGGCAGGAGTAGTCCTGTGAGCTGCTGACACACTATCATTTTCTAATTTTTTTTTTTCTCAACTATGACATTTATTTAACTTGATTTTTCTAGTTCTAAGACCATACAAATGATCAAGGTCTTTCTCTCCACCTGCCCCTGGCACTTTAGCACTAGAGACCTTGATCTAACTTGAGGAAGGCAGGAATGTGCAGGAGTTCTCATCAGCGGAGGAGGGATAAATGGAGAGGTAAAATGTACATGAGGTGGTTGTTTTTATTTGGGGAATGAAAGTGGTTTTTAAGCTTTTCTGTGAAAGGCGGATAATCAGAGCAGCATCACATTCTGTGTGTAGCTGCCAAGCAATTCTGCAGTGAAAAGGTGATTTGGATGTGAGAATTTTGGCACCGTTGGTGAGGATCCGATAACTGCAGCACAGCAGGGCAGGAGAGTGTTTTGCTTCCAATTGCTTTGTCTTCAATGATTTCAGTACAGTACCTGAAACAGTGGGAAAGAGATAAAAATGTTTGGAGTTTGTCATCCTGAGAGGTGGAGCTCTGGGAATCCACTCAGAGAGGACAGCTGAGGAGGTGGGTCTGTCCTGTGACAAGGGGGTGAATTACCGCCCTGGAATTCAGCTGAACTGGTAATAATTGGTTGTTCCAAAGCCACAGATCTGTCATACACACGAGACTGCAAAACCCGTGACAATTTCCATCTCTGCCCAGGGGACTTTAAAGTTAGTTTTCTGGAACTCTTGATCCTGTTCAATAGGAAAATATGTGAGTTTTTCACAGGAAAGCTTTTCTTACTCTTCTGATTTTCTGAAATTCTTCTACTTCATGTTATCCCTAACATTTCATAGCAATAGCTCTTCCCTATGATAAGTTGAGAAAGTGGTGGACAGTTTAACATGAAATTTTCAAAACAAAGCAGAATTTGCCATCATAGTCATAGCCAGCAGGGCGATAACTTTTACCGATGTGAAGGTTTGTCTCCTTCAATATGGTATCTTAAGGTGTGCTCAAAATACAACTGTACAAGTTCATGAAAGTGAAATCCACTGCAGGCTGATAAATATAAGAGCACAGTGTCTAACACGTCTGCAATCCTTGATGTGCACATTGGTGGAAGCTGGGGAAACGCTGAGGGAAAATCTGTGCTTGCTTCATTCTCACACTCATTCCCAGGTATCGACTTTCTCAGTTGCTGGAGGCAAAATACTGGGCTTGAGGCACCTTTGGACATTTCTTTGGTCTGACTCCTTCCTAATTTTCTGGCATATAATGCCCTGAAGCTGTGGCTGCAGATTTCTCACTGGAGGACAGGAGCTGAGGAACAAAATCCACCAGACCTTCCCTAAGGAATTTGGGCAATGTTTTCATTGCTACCCATGTCCCAACTCCTGATAGTAGTTAGACTGTAATTAGAGGCTCCAGTTAAACAAGAAAGACATTTTCTGACCGCACGAGATTCATGTTGACAATGAATTATATAGACAGATACCCCTGTTGCCTATTGGTGCCCAATTCTCTTCTCTGGATAATGCTGACATGAATTATCAGTAATATATTTTTACTCTCTTCCCAGTCCTTACAGATGTTTCTCAAAAACACATGCAACAAAGGGGAAGCAAAATCTCTCCATTAAG
This sequence comes from Aythya fuligula, assembly GCF_009819795.1. Lineage (NCBI taxonomy): Eukaryota > Metazoa > Chordata > Aves > Anseriformes > Anatidae > Aythya > Aythya fuligula. The sequence goes on from NC_045559.1 coordinate 189,152,406, forward strand.
CAAAGATGTTGATTGCTGTAGATTCTGCAAACCCTGCTGTACTGCCACTTGCAAGTGAAGTGAGAAAAGTATGAGGTCCTCCTCGTTACTACCTTTGAAAAATGCATCCTCGGGTAGCCTGCTAGGAAGGAATGAGTTCATATTTAACGGGAGACTATCAGTTCGTAAAGAGAAGCAGCTCAATTATGCAAGAGAAAGAGTTTAGTGTAATATTCTTGCAGAAAGTTTTAGTGTACGAGGGCAGTGCATTAAGGCAGGAGGTTTGTGTGGCCACCAGGAGGCACAGCAAGCTAGGGCTCCACCGTGCTCACACCACTGCACACAGCAGTAGTGAAGGGAGGAGAAAGTTTTCGTATGACTTTGCATCCAGAGTAGGAAATGGAGAGATTTCTAATGAGCAAAACTGGGAATGTGTAGAGCTGGCAAGAAAATGAAGTAATAAAATGTGCAGGTGTCAAAAACGTTCTCTGATCCAAAGCTAGAAATTCAAATAAATCTTGTTGCTGCTGTTCACTTTCATTGGAAGACATAATTAGCGTCTGAAAATAAAAATGTGAATCAGTGTATAAAGCAATACAGGGGCTCTGCCTCTTAACATATACATAAGCAGTTGTGTAAGAGACCTTTCCAAATAGATATGGTTATGTACACATGGAAAAGATGCTGCAAACATTTATGCATGTGAATGATCATACCTGTTATATATTAAAAATAATTTAAAAAACAGTGACAGACTTACCAATGGGTAGTCACACATCTGGCACTGCACAGCTTGTAGATTGTAATAAGCTTAGCAGTTATGTTTTGCCTCCACCAGTGTGACTGAAAACAACGACCCTCTCTGGCACCCTAGGAGCATATTTATCATATTCAGAATGTGAACAGAAGTATTTTTAAAGCTGCTAAATTTTATATTTTTTTTTGTAATATTTTAACCAAAGCCTTCTTTTCATCATTTCAAAATCAGGTGATCAGCAGCTGAGAATGTAAAATCTAAAATCTGATCTTTTCCTAGGTTGGAACAGAAACCTGAATATAAGAACACAGAAAAGAAATAAAGAGAGCCCCAAACTATTATTAAAGGCTCATGAGTGTTTTTTTTTTTTGTTTTTTGTTTTTTTTTTTAATGCCAGTCTCATGACTTTCTGAGAGCTGATTTATTGAAAGCCTCGGTTTGGCAATTCTGCGCTTGGCTAGCTTGGGCTTTACCCAAGTCCCCTTTTTTTCTTGGCAGCACTTAAAACAAGTCGAGATGGAGCCTGTGCTCCTTTGTAATCCAAGATTGCTGTGTGCAATCAGGAACCCTTCAGCACAGGAAATGAACAAAGCGCCCCAAAGCCCAGCTGGGGCTGCGGGGGGCTGCTCCTGCGTGGGTTTGGTGCATCCGACACGCTCGCCGGTGCAGAAATTCGGCTTTACTTTAAATTGCGCTAGCTTAGCTGGCAGCAACCCGACCACTGCGGACTCGGTTGCTTTGAGGGAACTCATCTGATATTTCCATTCCTTTATTAACTGCTATTTCCAGTCCTTTAGCATTTGCTCGAGCTGCTGCTCTGCAGCGAGCAGAGGCAGCGTGCAGCCGCCCCCCGCAGCAGCCCGCGTCCCGCTGGAGCAGAGCAGCAGCAGCGCCAGGCGGTTTTCAGGAGCGCTCAGCGATCCCAGCAGTGAGGCAGCAATAAAACAATGCTTCCAATGTACTGCACTGCCTCTGCCAGGCGGCTCTTGTTTCAAGGCTGGGGCATATATATTGCATAGGAGGTTTCTCCTGCGCTGCTTTTAGGGCCCTCGGCCAAAGTGCTGGCACAGCGTTGGAGTTAGTAACCCGTGGCAGTACCCAACTGCTGAGGTAGCGCTCTGCCCTATTACTTTTTAACACACTTCTGTTTTCTGTATATGAGCACGGGTAATGGAATCGGGCAGCACTTGGGTTTTTAAATAGGCCAAATTCTTTGTTTTAAACGGGCACAGCTGCGGAGCTGGTGGAGTCCTTGCTGCAGTACACCACGCAGAGCCAGGCTCACCACCACGATGCAGAAGCCCTGTGCAAAGATGAGTAAAGGATCATCTAGCACCAGGGTTTATACCCTATGTGATTAAGCATGATGCTTTTAGTAATCCCTTTAAAATCAAATGTCTTTTAAAATTGTGTCATGCCATCCTGCTCTCACTGAAGTGCCGGCAGCTGAGATTTCAGCCAGGTGTTTGCTGCACTCAATAGCTTTTACGTGTGGGCTGGTGGCTTCCTGAGATGGAAGAAGCTTGAACTGTTCAGCTCTATAATGGAGAAGCAAATGCTTTTCTAGCAATTGCTAGCTGTGTAGCAGAGGGGAGATATTTCCTGAGCCAGCACTGTTGCAGTCATTGCAGGCCAGCCTGCCCGTAGAACCTGCCATTTGTTAGCTGGGACAGCCAACTAACTAGGCTGAATTTGTTCCCTTTTATATCTATCGATGCTGGGTTAATGGGTTAAAGGGTGTGTATGAAAGGCTGAAATCTCCAGCACTGCAAACATATCAAGAGTTTTGTTTGAAAGATTAATCCTACTGCATAGAAAACCACAATATCCTCAGAAAGCTGAAGCAAAAATGCAGTTTTACATGTGTTATTACAAAACACTCAAATTTTACTGATGGAAAAATACTCAGGTTCAAAGACAATGATGCAGAATTCCATGTTTTTATTTGGGTGTTTTATATTTTAGTGTAAGTACAGAGAAGTCAGCAGGTAGGAGAGCACACCCTATACACCGGGGCTCGACCTGTGGCCCATCTCTCGTGTGCCAGCTGCAGAAAGGCTCGCAGGCAGCCCACAGCAGCCTGTCCCACGCCGATGCAGCCTGGTACCCATGACTGAGCCGTGCCTGCTGTGAGCTAACCCCGGGGGTGTGTTTGCTTCCTCTCGGATCCCCGTGCTCCACCGGGTTTACGCCTGACAGAGTGAATCTGTTCCAGAGGAAGCGTGCCGAGCAGCCGCCAGGAAGCAGCTGAGGTACGCTCACTCAGCCCACACGAACCCACAACTCCCCACATCCTCATCTGTGCCGCCGGTGTATCTTCTGCTTTGCAAGAAAATATTCTGGAAGAAATCCTGTGTTCTGCACTTTTTGCTAGAGCTCTTCCATCTTGTGTAAAGAAGCATAATAGTACCAGCTTAGTTTAGGGCAAATGATATGTTGTAATCTATCTTGCTTAATTTGATGATTTATTTATCTTTCTTGTCCTACACATCTGTCAGTGGCTTTGCCCACTGTACGGCAAGAATATGAGTCTGGTGGTTTAGATTTCACCAAATATGGAACAATCTAGGTGGGTTTTTCTGCAAACCAAAATGCATATGAACTCAGAGCTCTTGTGAGACTAGCTTTGCTGTCATTTTAACTTACTGCAGTAGAAAGTAGTGAACCTTTGAGTAAGGGATTACTTCAGGTACTACACAAATATTTTTGAGACCGATTGCTGATTATATTTATGTACAATTTAGCAGTTTGGATACCTTCAACTGATAAAGAAAACTGTTGGCAATTAAAAGTCCCTTCCGGGGGGCTGAAAATGTTGTGAGAAGCAAATGATATCTGGTTATACTAACACCTAGAAGAAGGTCCGAACCCTTTATGTAGAATTATTCTGAAGGGTCGTGTCTTGATGAAAAATTCCAGGAGCAGTTCTCAGCTATGCAACTGCACTAGCAGCAGTGGCACAAGCTCAAGCAGAGACAACAGCAGAGCTGTTCTACCATTTCAAACCCACTCTGAATGGAAAAGGCGAGAAGAATTAGGTTATGCCCATGTGGCATGGTGAAAATTGAACACAGAACTCACCTCCATCTCAGTGACAGTATGACTGCTGGCTTTACTTGCAATGTCTGGATTAAAAGTCTCTGTGCAGGCTTTGGGCATATCTTCATTTTGCTTGTAAAATCACCTTAACAGCCTCTGTTGCTGAGTTTTACAGTGTGAGTACTATGTCTTGCAGGATGTGGTGTTTCAGCGTGACCATAAAATTACTAATGAAAAAGACACTTAAGTAGAAATGTTATGTTCTGCTCTGCTACCATTAGCAGGAGGAGCGTCACTAGGCTACTATTGAAAAATGAGCAAGTTACCTTAAAAGCTGGATTCTGTTCTTCCACAGAGAGCTGTATAGTGGAACTTACTGCCATCATAATTTGGTGTACGTGAGAGAATGAATATTAAAAACAGTCTTTGTAAATACAGAGAAGTTTTAATAATCTTGGATGGTACTGTGACAGAGCCTTCCGTGAGGAATGGTAGCACTTTCGAGGATCTTAACAGTTGGCGATTGCATTTTAACATATAAATTTTAATTGGTAAGCAGAGCTGCAAATAGGAATCTAACTCAACATTTTCATGGTCTGTTGCATTTGGGAACAAGGTTTTCTGAGCCCTAACTGTTGTACAGTAACACCTGAAATGTGTTTCTGCCTAAATGAATTTTCCCAAAGCCCGAATTGTGTAGAAGAACTGACTTTCTACCCAAATTAAGGATTTTCTGAACAGTTGTGTAACTTGTATTTCTTATGTTCTCCTAAAGGGAACTAAGAACTGACCTTTCAGAAAGAGAGAGTTTGGAGCAATTATGTGCACTTCAGCAGTTGCTTTGCAACCTTGCTTTATAGAATTAAACCTTAGAGATTCTTCCCCGTTTTTCCTCAAGGCATGTAGAGTTTGATCACTGACATGCTCTCTCTGTGGGCTAAACCTAGTTTTATTTCTCAGACAATGTTGAGCTCATTGGAGCATATAACGTGCCATACTGCATTATGTTAATTTAGCCCGATTGTGTACATCTAACCGTTGTTTCCCAGTGCTGCTGAGAAGATACAAAAATAAAACAAACCCAAAAATATTGTCAGCAGAAGTGTGGTGCTGGAGAATTCAACTTAATTACTAACTTGTGTTTCAAGCTGGCTTTCTCTTTCAATACCGCATATAAATAACAAAAATATCCAGAAATACAATAATTCAGGACAAGAAAATATTGCACTCCCTCTTAGATGCTTGCTGTGTGTTTTCACTTCAGCAACATCCTGTAGCAGTGATTTTCAGTCCATTTTGTTCTCTGATGAAGAGATAACACTTGGTTTCAAATACACTAGTTTTCAACTTCATGATCTGCCTCCTCTTGTATTACAAGACAAAGGATATGAAAGCTCATGAACATGTTCTCTATTCTATTTTTATGTTTGCCAGCATTTCACTAGATCTTGACCCAGAATTTCTAGGGATTATTTACTAAAAAGGGACTGCAGCAATACCATACAGCCCATTTATATTAGCGAATCCAATGGCTTAACATGACAGAGCTTTGAAACGAGGGAAGTAAAGGAAGAGAAATGGGACAGCAACTACTCTTTCCTAAAGCACAGTAGTAATTTAGGGATGTGCTCTGGTTTCTTAGGGCAGGTGGCAGCTATTTACCCCCTTAGGTAATACATTATTTACTGGTACTTTGTGTCAAGTCCTGTGGACTTACCACCTACCTCAGCTTAGGCTGCTGTACGTCGAAATGTCACCGTGCCATTTCAGTTAGTTGCTCCCCGTCACCTGCTGCCCTTTCATCCTACCAGCTATTCCTTTTTGCTAGTCACTCATCAGTGATCGTGTGCTTTTCCACAGGAGATCACGTATGAAGACAAACAATCTTTGTTGCCCAAGGAAGATTTTTTTTCAGAGCTTTCTGTTCCTTTTTGAGGAGTTTCTGCATCCACAGGCTGAAAGTGTGGTTTTAGAACAGAGTGACTGCTAACCCCAAGCACATTTATGCCTAATTAGTTTGCCCAGGCTTTTCACATGTTAATGCAATTACATCACTTTTTCAACTTTATAACATTTTTTTCTTGGTGGCTGACTTCTTGACAGGAATAGAACAAAGCACAAAGTACGAATAGAAGGTTTCAAGCCTGCCCATTGCTGTTCAGCTCCTTTTCTATGCAAAAGATGACAGCAGAGCACTCAACCCCTCTTGGCTTTCCATTACTATACACTGCTGTTTTTTTGTTGTTGTTGTTGTTTGTTTGTTTGTTTGTTTTTTCCCCTCCTAAGCCTCAGGCTTACATGTTTGAATCTCATTAATTACATTTCTTAGGCAAAAAGTTCTAATTCAATCAGATGTCTTTTTGCCTTTTTGCTTTTTTTTTTTTTTTTTTTTTCCATGACCTTTCAGCGTTTCCAAATGTCTTCTTAGTTCTGTAGTCTTTTAGGCTCCTGTTTTGTCAAGGAGGAGGAGTGGGAGCAGCTTGATAGGCACCTGGCAGCTCACCTAGGTTAAGCCACCACCAATGATCAGATCTGCATGCAATATTTCAGCTCAAGTTGGATATTCGTACATCTATCAGTTGAACATTTTGCTGTTTATAGGAACATATTGTACTGCTTAAATTGATAGCTGTGGGTTTTTTTTTGCAGAATCACAGAATGATTGAGGTTGGAAGGGATCTCTGGTGGTCATCTACTGTGCCCTACTCAAGCAGGATGACCTAGAGCCATATTTCTGGAAACAAAATTGTTACCACATAATGTGCAAGATTAAGTCATTTTTACCGTCTCTACCTTGTGTAAACTTCATTTGCCATTGTGCTCCCTGTACCTCAGCATAGATGGACTCCCTCCCAACTGTCATAGACTGACCACAGAAACAAGGTTTGCAGGGCCCAGCTGCAGCAATGAGGAAAAAAATGCTCAGCTTTACTTATGTGATAGGAAATGATGTAAAGAAGCAAGAAGGGGCAGACCTTCAATTTAGCAAACCTCCACCTTCATGCAACTTTTTTGACTTTTTTTTTTTGACTGGCTCCACGTAGAAGAAATTCCGATGATGAGCCATCAGCAGGGCACCCAGCGTAACCCTCCTCTTGGGTGTTTAAGTGGGAGCAAGCAGGAGTGTGCTTTGTTTAGGAAAATCATGGAGCAACTTACCTGTTTTTATAATTTTAATTTCAGCAGCATCTGAAGTCCCAAATCTGTCCTTATGTTCCACCCTTTCATCCTCTCTTCACCTCTAAACTTCATGAATGACCTATAATAGGAAGACATTAAAGGAGTCTAAAATGCATTTCTCATTTCAATTTTATCCTAGTTCATTGCTTTGGTACCCTTGTAACATCCTAACTCACCTGGCTCTTCAACCACCAACATTCCTTAAGGATAACCATAGCCTGTATCTTCCAGTATTTCTCCTAAAAGCAAGTAAATACGGCTAAGTTTTCCAGCCCTTCTTCACACATGGCAAAATGAAACAGCTTTTAAAGGTATGAGAAGCTTTCTCTTTCCTTCCTTATGGTTCTCTTTGCTGAACTTTAGTTGAGGGTGATTTCTTCTGATAACATTAAATTGGAACATGATACCTGCTGCAAGAGCACATGCCCTCTTAAGGCCGAATCACCTTACAGACTCCAAATTGCATCTTTGTAGGTGTGCTAATGAGAGAGCCTTGAGACTAATTTGGCTTCTGCAAACGAAGAACCTTGATACACGCCTCACTTGCTGTGCTAGGGAGGTGAAAAAAGGAGTAATCTGCAGGGACACGCACTTCAGCAATAGAGTGGTAGCTGGCTTTAATGACTCATGCTTTTGTTAGTATTAGCTCAGCCCTTTTGTTCTTAAATTCCTTCAGAAGCCCAGAAGTCTGCTGGCTTGCTACTCTGTACAAGCAGATTAACTCTGAAATAAGCCACTGATTTCAAGGGAAGCAGAGTGGTAAAATAAAGAAGGAATTGTATTTGCTGGCTACTTTACATCAAATTCATGGTGTGGATTTTTTTTTTTTTTTTGCAATTGCTTTTTTTTTTTTTTTTTCCCCAGCGGAAGTTCATGATTAAGGGCTACATATAATTTAGATGAAAATGACGTCAGCAAAAATTGCCATCTGTTTTCTTCTAACTGGAACGTTTTCTTAGTAAGAGTGGGCTGGGGAGACTTCTGTGGAATATCCCCCTGAAGAGGTGATGGGGTGCCTCCTATGGTTCTGCAGGCATTTTTTCCACCTTTTGTGATGCTACTGACATAATATCCCATATGTAGAAAACACAAAATGGAACAGCTTTCACTTTTCTTTCCTAAATATATGTAAGCATTCCTGGAAACTCCCCTTTTAGAAAAGGAGTCCTAGTCACTCTATTTGGACAGGGCTGAGGGGAAAGGTGGACTTCCCTTCTGAGGTTTTGACGTGTCCAGTTTGGCAGGGCAAGGAGATGACACAGTCTCGAGACTGTATTTTGGCTGAAAACTCGTAACTCTCACAGCCTTGATTCTTTTTGCTTCTTAATAAGGCAGCAAGTGAATGCAGTAAAATCAGGAGGGTGGAGGACCTAAAAATACTTCAGTGACTGATTCCTAGTAAAAACCTCTATATATTAATATGATTTTGTTTATTCACTGAGTTGTACGGCTGTATCTCCGAACAGCTTACATGCGCCTCGGTGGGTGGTGGAAATCAAAACCATTTGCTTTTACTTTAACAGTTGTATATTTTTTTTAAGCTTTCAAATGCTTGCATCCAATTCCTTGGTAATCATGTTCCCTTTTTTCATCCACAGAACTAGATCCAAGAAAAAAAAGTTGTTGTTGGGACTGGTGCCTTTAACTCTGCCTATTGCCTTACCTCTTCTTTTATTTCACAATAAATACTCAACATTATTTTGCTGAAATTAATATCTCCAGGATTATCAATGGCTCTCACTGCTAAGACCTAGCCACAGCCATATGATAGCTAAAATAAACACTGTCACTAAAAAAACAACGCTGTCACTGCGGAACAACTTGTACTTGTCATAATAATTACAACTATGAATGAGATAAAAACATTAAGTGGCCAGAAGCAGAACTGCAGCTAAGTGTCAGCTGCTAGATGACAACCTCATGTATCAGCAAAGGCACGTCTGGGTGACGTGACACAGGAGCAGTGACACGCACAGATTTGTCCCAGCTGGAATACAAGAAATCAGACAGCTTGCCCCAGCCTTAGCTGCAAAGCAGTTTAATTTGTTAATTTCCCTTTGGGCAGTTACCAACTATTATTAAAAAAAAAAATCATAAAATAAAAATGGTGGCTGAGGTAATAGATGAAAAATAACGACTGGGTAATCTGTATTTTGTGTGAAAAAATTAGATTATTTGCAAATTGTTATCACAGAGATGCAAGTAGTGATTCACTTGAAATGAATTCAGATCTGTATTTGAGACTGTTAAACAGACCTCAAAAGTGATTTCACTATTTTCAGTCTTGAGCAGAATAGGTATTACAGTTTGGCCCTGAGATGGGCTGACACTGCAAGAGTGCTGCTCTTTGCTGCAGCATCAGAGGCTAAATACCTAAGAGAAAAATGTGGAGAAGGTCATCATATGTGAGAGATGTTTGGTAGCAAAGCTTTTGGGCTACTCAGACACAGCAGTGGGAGACCCATAGCCCTAATCATGTGTTTGCTTGTGGTGGGAGCAGTCTTCGAGAGAAGCACTGTTTTCCTGAAGTCTCACTGGGAGGCACTCACTGGGCTGCAAGACAAACCATTTGCAATCAACCTTGCAGATTTTCAGTGGTAAAGGTTAAGCCAGGTTTCAGTGTGAATGTTAAAGGTTAAAGCCTTTTCAGCAAGGTTGTTAAAACAAAAGGCAGAACTGTTTGACACCAAACCAGCTGCCAGCACAGCAGTTCAGTAGCAGATAATCCTGAATTTTGTTTCCCAGATGCTTTGATCAGGCTTTGGGGTCCTGGTTTATCCTTTCTGTTTTCTGTGTCCCTGATGAGGAGAGAGAATCCCTCTTGCTTGTAGCACACAGAGGCTGTCCTCCCTCGTCACAACACGTGTACAGGGGAATCTCCAGAACTGGACTCCTCGACATCTTCCTGGAGCTGAGGCCATCAGCAATAAATGTTTGCAGAGCTGCTGCAAATCAGAGAATCGAGGTGTTCAAGGACACCTAAGTGTGCTCCACACAGCTACAATATTTCAGAAAGGAAAAGGACCAATCCTTCCCAGAAACATACCACATCGTGCCTTTTGAACTTGATCGAAGCTCAGGCCATAGAAATACACTCAAGTAAAGGCAACTTGGATTGTTCATCATTGTTACTGGAATCTTCATATTTTTATTGAAACTTCATATTTTAACAACACACTTTTGGAATTAGATAAATTTAATTTTAGATGACAAATTTAACAACAGACACAAAACCTATTACTTCAGACATTTACTGCAAATTCACCAAATATTTAAAATATCTGTGAACTGGATTCATCTAATTACTGCAAAATTCTTTCAATTCCATTTTTTTTTCTAGTAGAGACTTTAAAAGGCAACACTTGATGGAAAAAAGAAACGTGATTAATGTCCATTAAGGCAGCATATCCTATTATATTTATTCAAGTATTAACAAAAGAATAAACAATTCTGTTTTAGACCGCACAATTAGTAACAGTTAAACTACCCTGCAATAATTCTTGGCGCTGTAAGGTCTGCCTCTGTAAACATATTAATAGACGAATATGTGTGTATTGAGTCACATGCATAAATATGCCCAGAAAGAGCAGCTGGGTTGCAGACTTGCAGGCTGCGTCCACGTATAACTTCTCATGTCAGTGGCATGGTATGGGCAGAACTACGCTTCTATCCGAGCTGACAGCATAACTCTTGATTGGATTACAGGATAAAATAAAGGTGTATTGCATAATGTTTAACATGCCAAGACAATTTGGAAATTTCTCAGTGATTTTTTTTTTTTTTTTTTTAGTTCTCCTTTCCAAACCGCCTTGTCCAGTAAATGTCCCTCAGATTGCACGATTAGCTTCAATAGAAGAAACTTCTAATACACTGACTAATGCTCTCCGTCACGGCTCAGAAACCTTTACTGTCACAATCGATTCTAGGATTAATTCCTCAGGGCAGTGGAAGTTTAAAATCTGTTTTTTAATGAAGAGCTGCATGTTGGCATTACTGCTGGAAGACAAACTTTTACATCATGCAGTTACAGTATTCTTATCGTTAACTTTATCTTTATAACCTACCTCTTCAATAACTGTGCAATTTAAGCTGATATGGATATCTGAAAGCTCTCTTTATTGGCTGTAATTCTTTCTGTAGTTTCAGTGTCATGGCTAAAATGGGTACAATCTCTAACTACACTTTTCTTTTTGCTGTCCTGCTTTATCAGCCACACTGCGAGTTTATACCTTGTTAAGGAAGCAAGGCAAGAATAAAACCACATTATACTGTTGACAAGGTAGATAAGAATGTTATTTAGCTTGACTTTTTTGAGGAATAATATTCTTCGTGCACCGTTATAAGAGATAAAGCATATCTTAAGACGATAACGTGCACATTGAAAGGCACTTTCTTTACACCTGCTATCAGCACAGAACCATGTCCTAGTGCAATACTCCTACACCTGAGCCAGTCCACGATGGACTCTGTCAGAGGAAGAGCCAGCCTCTAATTCAGTCAACTAAAGTGAAGATGTTTTTATCTGTTACTGCACTGATTCATAGACGATTTCTGGTCTGAATCAAAGTTCCTACCCTTAGGTCATTGAATGGATATTAAGGTCTTGTTTTCCCTGGAAGAGCTTTTATTGATTGCCTTTGGATCTTGCTCTGACATGCAGAAAAAGGCCACCTGAATGGGGAAGAGTTTGTTGCATACTGACGATGACCAGTGGAACCAACCATGCATCTGCAGAGGCTGCGAAACACTTAAGAAGTTTAATGTGCTCCAAAACTTTGGACAAGCAACAACAATGGAGAGCAGGTGGAACTAGCCACGGTCACTTTTTCATTGGAACAGAAAAGCAAAAACAAAGCTGGAATTGAAATTTTAGCCCATGGGAAGAAATTGAATCTATCTTTAATAGACCGAGATGTTTGGGTTCTGTGGTGATGACTGCGAGAGAAATAAATGCCTATTTGACATATACAATAAAATCCATAAAATCATCACAGATTAAATTCATTAAATGCTTCTAGAAGAAGCAATTATACTCAGTCTTATATAAATTTAATTTCATCACAGATTGCACTATGTAGTCATCTAGTTTATGGGAATGTTCTTTAGATTTTGTCCAAACAAATGCAAAAAGAGTTAGTCAGTGCAGCTCCCACACATTCACGGGGATATTACTCCTTGTGGCTTGCCGAGCCTCTCTCCTCTTCTTCCCTAGCTCTCCACCTCCAATTCATCCTAAAACTAATTATTCTTTCTGAAGGGACATTAATTGGCAATTCCTCCCAGTTCTTCCCCCAACCTTGCCTTCTTTATCAGGCAGCCAGAGGGCGAGGTGTATTAATAGCAGCTGCATGACTCAGGGCTGGGAGCTCAAGTGGATCCCTTTGCTGTTTGGCCTCCCTGGCTGCATTGCCAGAGCTCAGGGCGCACCTCTAGTCACTTGCAAATAAAATAAAATAAAATGCAAGTCCATGGTGTGGGGGGGGGTGAGGAGGGGGGGGGGGGGCTGGGACCGCCTCAGCTTCGTCCCTCAGGACTGGGAGGATCTACTGGGAGAATTTCCTCGTTCTTCCACGAGAAGTTTGTGGAGGGATTTTTGAAGGGTTTGCGTATGAAAAAAAATTAAGTGTGAATAGGGGAAGCCACGTGTGACCGCAGCACGGCCCCTTCCCCCTCGGAGTGATGGAGCAGTGAGGGTCCCACCACCCTGCGCCAGCACGGACGCGGGAGCCGTTTCGCCTCTTCAAGTGGGCGAGACAACAGTTTTTATTTCATTTTTACTTTTATTTATTATTTTTTTTCTACGGGAGGACGCTCCTCACGCCCCCGGGACACCGAGGGGTGGCATCACGCCTCCTGGCAGCCTCTCGAGGGCCGAGGACCGCGGGGGGTACCTCCCCCCAGCCTCAGCGCGGCGGCAGGACACGGCACCCCACCGCCCCCTCCTCGCCGCAGCACCGCCTCCTCGCCGCAGCACCGCCGCCTCACCGCGCCCCGCCGGCCCCGTGCCCCTCCGCCAGCACACTGCGGGCAGCGGCGCGGCTCGGCTGCGGGCAGCGGCTTCGCCCGCGCGCCGCGCGCATGCGCCTCCCCCCGAGCCGCGCATGCGCGCTGCGCCCCGAGCTGCGAACCCCCCGACAGAGGCGGGGAGGCGGGAGCAGGGAGGAGGAGGGGGATGCGCCCGGCGGCCGCCGCCGCCATATTGCGGAGCTGTCAGCGCCCGCCGCGCTCGGCGCCTCGTCCCCGGCGGCGCCGCCAGCAGCACCGGGGCGGCCCCGCAGCGGCGGGCGGGGGCTGCGGGGGTGGGCAGCGAGCGCCCTGAGCCCTCCGGAGCCGGCAGCGCCTCGCCCCCAGACCCCCCCGCCGGCCGGGGGAGCGCGGCCCCAGGTGAGGCGAGGCGGGACGGGGGCGCTGAGGCGGCGCTGAGGCGGCTTCGGGCTCCCCTCAGGCGGCGGGAGGGGGCTGCGGGGGGTCTCCGGAGCTCGCCCCCGGCCCCGCGGCGTTATTTGTGTCCCGTCAGCGGGGAGGGCAGGGGAGGGATCGCCTCACAGGCAGGGGGCTGCGGGCAGCTGTTGCTCGCTATTGTGCGCGGCCCGCGGCCGGTGCAGGAGGGCCCGGAGCGAGCCTTTGTGCGGCTGCCGGGCGGCTTCGTGCTGGGCGCCCCGAGGGCGGCGCAGCGAGGGGCTTCGGGCTTCAGCTCTGCGGGATTTGGTTGGTTTTTGTCGTTTTTTTCTTAATTTGAGCGCGGGGAGGGCTCTCTCTCTCTCTGGACGCCCTGCCAACGCGACTGGTCGTGAGGTGTACAGAGCTGTCTGGCATCCCAGCAAATTATTTCGCCTTCTTCTCTCCTCTCCAGGCTTTTAAAATAATTTCTTATTTAGTTTTAGTAGCTATATTTCTTTATTTAAACCCATTGTGTCTCTGTGACTGCTTCGGGCCAGGGCTCAGAGGTGTCCCTGCACCTTACCCAGCCAGTTCCCATTCGCTTGTTGCCTCGTAAGCCACGGCGGCGTTGTGAGGGCTCATCGCCAGCCTGCACGGCACTAACCCTGCTCGGGTGCCCACAGAAATGCCACGATTGCCTCAAGCTCACACACAGCACCTTGGCACGGTGCTGCGTGGCGAGGGCAGGCGTGGAGCTGGCACGCAGAAACCTTACGGCAACTGCCACGAGGTGGGTTTGCAATCGATGAAGGGGAAAGTAGTGGCTCTGTATGGGATTGTAGGGCTCATCTCCATCGATCCATTGATTCAGCGTAAGAGGGACTGTGAGAAAAATAAACTGTAAGTCAATGCAGTGTTCCCAGATAAGAGCCCTCCTGGCAAATGGCAGTGGCGTGTTTCCAAGCTTTGCGCTGGGTGACACAGCTCTTCCATCAGCTCGGGAGGCGAGGGAGCAAAAGTACAGTAAACAACTTTAAAAAACGCACGGAAAAGGACGTGGTGTGACATGTCAGGAGCTGTCCAGAGAGTTTTCATTGACTGCTGACTGAAAGAAACAGTGTGAAAGTGTCTGTTGGGAGGACGAGAAGGGTTCTTGTCACTGCCTACTCCTGCAATTGCAATGGAGAGCATTGCAGGCGTTGAAGATACTCAGAGCTGCCAGAAAAAAGTTGGTTCATGGGAAACTTGGTAAAGCTGTAGGATGAGCATGGCTTCATCTACAAGGTGCGAGGCTAGGGAGTAAGAGATGTAGAAGGTTGTGACGTTAGAAGGCAGATCCTGGTAAATAAAGCAACTAAAGGGACTTGTGGCATTGTTAGGCTAGGTATATGGCCTTTCTTCTTCAGAGATCTTAAATTGCTGCTCAGCTTTTTAAGAAGGGGTACTTTTGTTGGCAGGGATTAAAAGGAAAGTTGTTCAAGGTATTACTTCTTTGTATTGGATGTGTTAAATACATCAAAGCTGTCCTATCGCTTTGTATTGCATTAAAAGTGTGTGGGAGTAGAGGAAAGGGAGGATTTTCAAGTCTGCAAATGTAACCAAAACTTTATACAGACTTGTGGAGAAAGACCTGATTGTCAGAAGATACCGGTACATGAAAGCAGCGCTGGGTGCCTTACTTAGCCAGTTTTCTCCAGAGCTGAAGGGACCTGGTAAATAAACTCTTTGCCTTCAGCATTGAGGGGCTGCATCTGGGGGGCAACTTCACCGGTAGTCTAATCCTTAGCTATGCTTTGAATTATTTTTTTTCCTTGTTTTAGACCTTTATTAATTATTCTGTCTTTCAAGTCGTGTAATACAAGGAGAAACAAATAGTGCAGTGGCCCAACCAGGGAGTGAACACCTTGAGAACAGTTGGACTCAAGAACTCGAGCCAGCTCACGTGGAGGCTTATGCGAATGGCAAGTTCGTGTTAGCAGTTTTCTTTATTTTGTGGAACTGCTGCTAAGAGACTTACCTGCTTTATTCAGAAAACACAGTACCTGCTCCTGGAATGGGATATAACCAGGATTTTACTTGTGACAGTCACCTGCCAGTGGTATTTCCATGGAGAAGTTTATTGAAACAACAGAGTACTTGTACTGGCCACATTCTGCAATTTCCATTTTTACTCATCTGTCAGAAATATGTGGGAAGAGTGGACGTTGTTGTTGTAGAACTCTTCAAAATCTTACAGTTATTTCGTCTGCTCCAGTTGTGAGCACTTTAAAATGTGAAGATGGGAGTTTATATTCAGATTAGTATGTAAGTTATACAGCACATCTGTCACGGACTGGTAAAACTGCAAGCATTGCATAAATACTCCTTGGCTGGGCTGTGTTCCCTTCTATTTGACTGCGGTGCTGCCAAGTTCCCATTTGTGCTTTTGAAGTTACCAGGATCTCCCATTTGGAAGAAACGCTTGCCTCTTCAAAATATATTTAGCTATAAATACATTCAAGGCATAACAATTGCACTGGCTGCATGGGAATTATCTATCAGAGACCCAGGAAGCTCGTCTCTAGTATCTTGGGGGGAAGAATTGGGAGGAAATGGTGTTCTTAGGAAGGTGTAGGTGCAGTACTCAAAATGGTGGTATGGAGAACTCTGTCATACCCAGCAATGGTCACGTCTCTATTTTATTGTCACAGAACTCAGCTTTTTCTCCCCTTTTTTGTGAGATAGCTTGCGGGTTTGCCTACCTCCGAGACAATTGTGCAGACCGCATCTCCTCGGCTGTCTGAAAAAGATGTATGCGGAGGTAGAGCCTGTGGTGAATTAACTTCTTTATTGGACTTCTGCAAGCGTGTCATTAGGGAGCTGTTAGGCTTAGTGGAAAAGATGATTGCCCTGCAGGTACTCGCAGGCGGCTTTGGAGTAAAATGTTCTGGGAGAAAGCTGAGACCAGTCAGTCAGGTACAGTGGCCTGTACGTTTCCTGCTGCTGCCTCTAAAGCTATTAGGCACCTCAAAAATTGGAACGGTACAAGACTGAAAAGAAAAAGTGCGTTTAGTTTTAAGAAGTTCCTTCTTTTGATGCAGCCCAGAAAGCCAACCGTACCCTGGGCCGCATCAAAAGCAGCGAGGCCAGCAGGGTGAGGGAGGGGATTGTCCCCCTCTGCTCTGCTCTCGTGAGACCCCACCTGGAGCCCTGCGTTCAGCTCTGGGCACAAGGACAGGGACCTGTTGGAGTCTAGAGGAGGGCCTTGAGAATGACCAGAGGGCTGGAGCACCTCTCCTGTGAAGACCAGCTGAGGGAGCTGGGGTTGTTCAGCCTGGAGAAGAGAAGGCTCCGGGGAGACCTTACAGCAGCCTGCCAGTACCTAAAGGGGGTTACAGGAAAGCTGGGGAGGGACTCTTTTGTCAGGGGGTGGACTGATAGGACAAGGGGAATGCCTTTAAAAGGGGGGAGGTTTAGACTAGATGGTAGGAAGAAGTTCTTTACTCAGAGGGTGGTGAGGCCCTGGCACAGGCTGCCCAGAGAAGCTGTGGATGCCCCATCCCTGGAGGTGCTCAAGGCCAGGCTGGATGGGGCTTTGGGCAACCTGGGCTGGTGGGAGGTGTCCCTGCCCATGGCGGCGGGGTGGAATTTGATGATCTTTAAGGTCCCTTTCAACCCAAACTGTTCGGTGATTCCTCTAAATACGCAAGTTAGAGGGTGGCGTTGCTTTGGTTAAAGCTGTGGGGTCCCTGCCATCTGTGTGCAGAAAAGCTGAGGGTGAGCCTCTTCACAGAGCTGGGGAAGCACGCTGCTAAGAGGCTGCTTCTGGGGGCAGGTCTAAAGCTGGACAGGGACCCTGCTGCTTTTCAGAGTTGGGTTCTGCCATCCGGGTGCCCTGCTCGAGTCGCCTTCCTCACCTGACCTCAGCCCCAGGGCTGTGTGCATGAATGTTTCTTTTGAAAACAGCTGCTGCATAAATTACATGACAGAATTTTGGCATCGAGCGCTTTGTGCACCATCATTTTCTGCATAAAGCTTCCTTTGTTGCCTTCCAACAATTGCTTTATTTGTTGCCTTTTGTGGCATAACTGGAAACATGGATGATGATGATGATTTAAAAATCTAGCTGCCTTGGCGTGGAAGGAGTTGGAATTGCAATCCTTCGCTTTAAGAGAATTTTTGTACTTCTGGGCGGATCTTTTTGGTTTGGTTTGGGATGTGGAGCCAGCTGATATTTTGGCGGTTTGGTCCAGCTTCCTAGCATTTGCCACGAAGGTCTCGAGGAGCGGAGCGCTGTAGCAGCAGGAACTCTGCGGAGTCACGACCTGCTCTGCTAATCCTCCTGGCTCGGAGGAGGCACCTTTGGGGTCGCCGCGGCGTGCAGGAGGTCACAGGCAGGCCTCAAACCGCGGGAGCGATACGGGAAATCGTTCCCCATCCCCTTGGATGTGCTCTTCTGTTCACAGCGTCGTCTGACGTGGGCGTTAAGATAAAGCTATAAGTAATGGACTGTGTCAGAGCTAAAAGCTGAGTAAAACTGAACCGAGTGTAAAGCTGCTGGGCACGCGAGTGGCAGAAGTGAGCTCCCCTTCCAGCAGCAGCAGTGCAGGCGCACGCTGTTTCCTCTGGCAGTGAGGTTTTGGTTTCTTTTGGACAAATGTTTCCATGTTTGCTGTGTTTCAATGCTAGCTGATGCCAGTGCTCAGGAAAGATGGTGTTATTTTTTTATTTACTTTTTGATTTCAGTTCTTGCACAGTTCTAAGGTCTGCGAAGCTCTTGATTTTTCTGTAGCGATCACGCTTGGTTGCAGTGCTTTTGTGCGAGCATACTGTGCTGAAATTGCTAGCACCTCGAGTGTGAAAGCATATAGACACCGGCTGGTTTTTCTTTATGCGCAGATTATTTCCATCTTACAAATGTAACTTTTAAACTAACATTGGTGTAACATTTAGTGTGTTTTTTCTTGTAATATACCACATGGTTTTCATCATCTGAAATAGAAGCGACCTTCAGCCTAGTTGAGTAAATTTAGGAAATATTTTCCTTTTAAATAAATGAAATGACAGACTTAAAATTACTGCAGCACATCCAGTGAAAAATATCGTTTATATTTGTTTTCCATATTTTTTTTTCTGTTTACTTATTGTGGTCACTTCCCAGGCCCCTGAGATCTGTGGGGCTGCCAGGGGCACAGTTCATCTGGGTTGGGTTTTGGACAAGAGGATTCTTATTTTAGCTGATAACTTTGATTCATCGCACATCAGCTATGTGTCAATTCTGTAAATTCGGTTAAATTATTTGTCTCCTAATTGGGATTTGATGACTTGTTATTTTACAGGATAGTTTTTTGTAGTGATGTTTTTGATTAAAACCTGAAGTTTTTTTTTTTTTTTTTTTTTTTTTTTTTTTTTAAGAGCATGTTTTCAAATCATAATTTAGGGTTGGTTGATAGGAGTTTAACGAAATGTTTCGGTAAAACCAATCCCACCAAATCAGGATACATCTGTGGGAGAACTGGCAAGGACAGACCATCGGAGGGATTGGTGCAGCCCCTTCAGAAAGCTCGACACGCTGCCTTTTGGGAAGCCCTGAGCCAGGAGCCAGTTGGTCTCCCCGGACTCAGCCCTGAGCCATCTGCTCCCGTTTGTTTCCCAGCGGCTGCTCTGAGGCGGTGTCGCTCCTCTCCCCGTGCCTCCTCTTGTCAATGCAAATGTTACTGCAGGCACATAAAAGCAGTTGTGCTGCTTCCCACTCCTTGTAGCACTGCTGAGTTGGCACACTTCTAAAATGGTGGATGGGAACCTGGTTTAGCTTTTATGTTGTTTGTTAACTGAGCTTAACTCCAGGCCTTCTGCCTGCCTTCAGCGGTACGGGTAATGAGCCTCTGCTGGCAACCAGGTGGGCACGGGGATTGCTGCAGCTCGGGGCCCTGCGTACAGGTAGCAGGAGTCAGAGCCAAGCCTGTTCTGCTTTTTAGTGCTCCTGGGTTTCTCTGAGCTAGAGAAAGGAAGGAGGGGAGGCAGCAATGTCCTCTGTGAACTGAACACGTGCCATGGAATTGTATCAAAGGGCAGTGTTGTAAGGTCCCAGGAAACCTGGTAGAAACATCGTTTGTTTCATCTCTTTTTCCCTCGAAAGTTTTTTGGGTAAAAATATTTTTTTTTTAAAAAAAGGGGATTATGGAAAAGTGAGTTCATATTTTACAAATTCTATCAGACTATATATTCAAATGGTAAAATAGACTTACTGACACTGTCTAATGCTTCAGAATATCTTCAGAAATTCAAAACTGAAGTAAAAATTTCAAAATTCATACCTAAAGCAAGTTTTAAAAAAAATCCTACTGGAATGTGTTTGTAATTATGCTGGACAAACTATGATGTATTGCATTATACCTTTATTGTTCTACATCAATTGTGCCATAATGAATATACCTTAAAGACACTGTTTTAATTTCAGGCTGATTTGTGATTAAACAAAATTTGTTCCATATCCCCAGTATGACGTAGGATCTCTTTCTGTAACGTTTAGTCATTCATTCTTCTTTACCAGCCAACAATATTGATATTTCTTAAGTTATTTTCAACCTTTATCTCTTTTTTCCAGTCCCTCTTTTCAAACAATCTCTACAGAGTAGAAGAAAAAAGCAAGTGTACCTTAGCTTGCCGTGCAAATGTTTGTTGATCTATTTACTGTATTTTTTGCCAAGAAGCAAAGAAAAAGAACTTTTCTAAATACATGTAACAATACATGACACTTTTTTTGATGAATTAAAAAAATGATACAGAAGTTTGCTTTTGATAAATAAATTGCTTTAAACATTTTGATTTTGTCCCTATACTTTTTTCCTCAAGCACTTCTGAACATTTTATCTGTCTGATGTAGTCATAGAATTATAATACTGAAATCTCAGATTACATTCACACCAAGACAAATACTACTCAGAGTAATTAGTTATATTATTTTGGAGGCAATGCCACTTTTGGTACGCTGCAGGACTGATTCATAGATACTGTTACTTTAAAAGCATGCAAGAAGGTGACTGGTTTCTTCTGCTTTCTGAGTTGACGTGAGTTGAGTCAAGGCAGGATGCAACCTACCAAGGAAATTACAAGCTTTCTTTTTTCGAGGCATAAAGACTGTTTTGAACTTGCAGAAGATGATAGTAATTAATTTCATTACCACACAGATGTAACTTAGAGCCTTTCTGCTTAAAAATAAAAAATAAGCAGTACAGATTTTTCTCCTTTTTTACTGTAATGGTCTGACAACTGGAATTCCTCTTCATTAGGGAAAATTGAGTTCATGACTTGTTCCCTGAGACAAATGGATGCTTCTATGGATACGAAATACAGTCTGATGCTTAAAAAATAATGTTAGTTTTTTCTTTGTTTGCACGAAGCTTCAAATTTGGCTAGCATCAACAGACTAAATTGAAGCTTTGGAGTTCCTTGTTCAAATTTTTGCTTCTCAAATAATGTATAAGCTTTCAGTACTGGAAGATGTCTAATATCAAAGTTTTTTAAAAGAATGTTTTTGGGGATCTTTTTTTTTCCCTAATGTTAGTGGGTTAGTATTCTGTAAAAACTGGGAAGGAGGTTACTTTTTAGACACCTGTAGATTCTGGTAGTGGGTAACTTTTTTTTTTTTTTTTTTTTTTATGGATGTTATCTACTGAAAAGTGCATTTTGCACATGTAGAGCTCTTGTTTATCTGTGTTGGAATTTGTACTATTTGCTGTGATGTGCGTGAACTCTGTTATGATTAATTTAAAAACGAGCCTTTTGCATTTGTTTTTGACAGAAGGGGACAAAGAGATTGTAGAAGACTTCACTGGACGAGAGACTAAAGAAAACCAGCAAAATGCCGAAACCAGTAAGTAGCTCTTCTCTTACTCCCTAAAACGTAATGGGATTTTCAGTTTTCAGAGTAGTTATCTTAAAACAGCTCTAGTTACTTTGACTCTGCCCTTATTAGGTTTCATAAGATCTGGTAAGGTACAGTCAGAGTTCTTGAGCTTTTTTTCCACACGTTGGTATTAAACTACCTGAAATCTCGGTGCTAGAAGCTGTGTGCAGCACGGCTGTGTGTGTACAGCTGCAGAGGGGGCAGAGCTTAAGCTGCAGAGAATTGAGAGCCCGTTTGGCTGGCAGGAGGAACAACTTTTCAGGAATTGCAGACTCTGGGATGAGGTGGCATGCAGTGGGTGATGGAGGCCTGACTCAACATCTGTTAGAATCAGTGAAAGGATCTGCTGCAGGATTTGTCAGGGAAAGGCAGAACAGACAAAGTGTCGGTGACAGCAACAAGACCGTTAGGTGGTATTTTTACTGTGATTGGGGGTATAATTTGGAAGGTAAGTGTGAAGGAAGGACACGAGCAATATTTGTGGTCTCCTATTCCTCTCATTTCAGCTAAAATAAGTGTTCCTCCACTTTCTGTAGAGGAAAAAAATCTCAGATTTTTGTTTCCATCCTGGTTCTGGAATTCTTTAAGGATATAACTGTTCAGCAGCTTGATCTTTTGGTGGAATATTGGATGGTTGCGTTTTTGTCTGCCATGTGTTAAACAATTTTTGGTTGTCTCTTCCACTTACATTGAGCAAGCAAAGTATGCAGAAAGGGAACTGAATTGTCAGAGGAGATTATTTCTATTCTTCTTAATTGGTTTACGTAACAGCCTGCGGGCTTCCTTTGTTTACTGATGTTTCATTGAGATCAGGACCAGGACAAAATGTTGTCTACTGCTGAGCATAAGTCTGTGTGCACATATATATTTGTGGATGTATAAAATTTTTGCTATTAATTAGAAATTACAGTAGCTAGTATTGCACCCCAGTGTTTGGAATCAGTACAGCTGAATGAGTGATGTGAGCACGGGACTCTCCAGAGGCTGCGAGTTCTGCTTGGAGCTTCAGAGCTCCTGGCAGCCTGGCCATAGCATTTTGTTTCTGTCATTTTTCTTCCCCCACGTGTGACCCTCCCCCAGGTGATTTGGGACAATATTTTAGCACTTTATGAAATGAGAATGAGTAGTCTGTAGCCAATTACTCATTTGTAGAATAAGTAATTATTTTAAAGCCATTCCCCCTTGTGCCATCACTATACCTCCTGACAGAGTCCCTGGCAGGCTGCTGTAAGGTCTCCCCAGAGCCTTCTCCAGGCTGAGCAACCCCAGCTCCCTCAGCCTGTCTTCACAGGAGAGGTGCTCCAGCCTTGTGGCCTCCTCTGGGACTTGCCCCAACAGATCCCTGTCCTTGTGCTGAGGGCCCCACAGCTGAATGCAGGGCTCCAGGTGGGGTCTCATGAGAGCAGAGCAGGAGGGAAGAATCCCAGAATCCCCTCCCTCACCCTGCTGGTCTCGCTGCTTTTGGTGCAGCCCAGGATGAGGTTCACTCATGTCGAACTTCTCATCAGCCAGCACCCCCGGGTCCTTTTCCTCAGGGCTGCTCTCAAGCCATTCTCCTCCTGGCCTGTATTTGTGCTTGGGATTGCTCTAGCCCAGATGCAGGACCTTGCAATTGATCAGTAGGAAAAACAAACACCTTAGTCTGTGTGAGGTTCTCTCTATTTAAGTTCTGGGATCAAAATCATGAAACTTAAGCAGGCAGTGCTCCCACTGCTTTAGGGACCTGAGACAATCACAGAAAATGTAGTTTTAGGATGGTTCAAAGTGAAGAATACTCCTTAGAGTTGAGATTGCAGAAGTGTTAAAAGGGCTCACAGTCCACCCTAGGAATGGAAATGAGCTACTGGATCTTAGGAAGCAAGCTGGAGTCATGCCAAAAGTGAGAGAATATATATCCATGCTTTTCTGAAGGGCTTTATATGAGTTTTATGTGTTGTTTTTTTTTCCTACTGACAATGCGAGATCTCAGAAGAAAACCAAGTGAAAGAAGCCATGAAGCGAAATTAAATTGATTCCTGCTCAGGAAAAATGTCAAAGGGATCTTTTTCCTGTAAACTTCAGGTTGTTGTGGTTATCAGTTGTAATCTGTGTATGCAGTGGTAGTGCACGTGCCACAGATTAACTGATTTTACCTGTAAAACTCAAACCTCAGGTTTTGTTCTGGTGGCTTCTTAAATGATAAACTGCTTTGAAGCTTTTCCTTTTATTTTATTTTTTTACCCTCCTTTGGGGACTCTTAACAACCCAGTCCTAGGTTTTGGTCAATAAATCTGCCACTGTTCTTTGAAGACCCTTGCTTGGGTTCTGCCAGGGCTCCGTAGCACTGGGCCATGGAAGGTTTCTCACTCTGGACGTTGATTACAGCTCTTACCAGTCTTTTAAAGAAAATGTAGCTCAGAAACTACTTGGTGCTTAAACTCCTTGTTCTTCATCTTTGACAGCTGTGCAATAAAACTGTCACTGTTCTGTAGCTTTATTTTTAGATGTCTTTTAACCTGAAAACTAATGAAGGAATTGTGAATAAGCTGTTGTATAGAACTGGGAAAAACCCGTTAACATAATTGGGGAGAATTTGGCTGGTGTTATTTTGTACATCTCTTCCCTGTGTTACTTTGACATGGTCAGATATTTCCTTTTTCCCAGGTCCTGCGGTAATGATAGTTGTCAGAAAATCCGATGTTTGTGTAAACAAGGGAATAGTGCATACAACTAAACACTCTGCAGCTTGGAATGGATTTTGTTTTGATGCTGTATGTAACAAATAATGAAGTTAAAGATGAGTTTAAATTAAATCACTAAACACTTAATCACAGGAAAATTAATGGAATAAAATTTTTTTTTTTGCTTTCATGTTGAAAGTTTATGCAATATACCAATCAAAACTAAGTAAATGAGGACCAGTAAAGCATCTTAGCATAGCTGAATTTTAAAACAATTTTTTCAGCTTTCCTGGAAGTTAAGCCTCTGTCTGAAATAAGGTTTGTGCCACTGTGAATGATCTTAGATGTGGTAGTAAAAGGACCTTGTTCTTCTGTGAGTGTTTGGGATTTTCTCTGAGGCTACTGGGTTAAATAGCATGAGTGAGAAAGGGTGCTTTGAAAAGGGTTAAAATGATTTTAATGCATTGTCATGAGATATTAAGGTAATAAGTGTCTGAAAAATATCTACTATTAAACATTTTCTTGTTCTGTTGCTTCAGCAGAAAAATCTATTTACTTTGTATTTGGAACAAAGTAGCTCTCCGTTCTTTTTCTGCAGCTCCTCTACTTTCAAAATAAAATAATATTGGGACTTTCATGTTCTCAGTTCTGTCTGTCAGGGTGAAATTAAGTCGCAATTAATTTTTGTTCTGGTCTTTATGTAAAAAAAAAAAAAAAAAATAAATGCTGACTTCTGCTGTTTAATTAGGTCTTCGTTGCTGTAATCAAAATTGGAGCTGCTACTAGGTAGGGCTATTTGCAACGTGCCTGGTTCTCTACTTAGAGAAGAATAGGGTATTTGTTG
Source organism: Aythya fuligula (assembly GCF_009819795.1). NCBI lineage: Eukaryota > Metazoa > Chordata > Aves > Anseriformes > Anatidae > Aythya > Aythya fuligula. The sequence goes on from NC_045559.1 coordinate 189,177,134, forward strand.
AATCTTCACTTATTTTTGGTAGTTTCTTCCTAAAAGAACAGATACAAAATGTTTCTTAGCTGTGTGCCATTCTCCCAGATCTTCACCAAAAATAGAAACCTGGGGACTAAAATTAGGCATCATTAGTTGCATAACTGTTAATCATTTCATAGGCTAAGAAGATTAGGTGTAATTGACTGAAATTTTACTTGCATTTAGAGGGTGTAAGAGGAGTTAAAATTCCCAGCTGTTTTGCTGATAGTTTGCAGCATTTCTCTGCAAGACTGCAAGGCACGAAAGAGAAAGCATTATGCTATGGAGTAACGGGACTAAATGTCAACGTTGCTAAGCTTAAAAGCAATCCTTTTTTTTGGACTACTTTGGCATTTTGTGGTGTTGTGTATCCAGAGCTGTCAGATTGTGGAATTATTTGGGTGTTTAAAATTCAAATTAATATTTACAAGATGAAGTTAATTTCAGTGAAGTGGTGGTGTTGAGATGCTGTGTATCATAAATCCAGTTTTTATCAGAATGTTATTGTTGTGCAGGGCGATGTTTGAGCTGTGTAATGTAGTGTTTGAGTTACAGCTTCAATAAATGATCTATCGCTGCAGCATAAATAGACAAATGAAGTCAGTTTGGAGAACTGTTTTTTTTTTTTTTTTTGTCTTTCAGTATTATCAAAATCTGTGGGCTGTTTTTCTGTAGCCTGTTCCGTTCCTAATGCTGTTTAATCCTCAGCGTTTTACCTTATCTTGTTCTTTGATTGTTCTCTTGCATCTCTTCATGTGTCTGCTCTGAGGTTGATGTGCGGAGTGTGCCGTGTGTGATGCAGAAAGCCGTGGGACCAACATGCTGCTCCTCCACTAACACAAATAATGTAACGTAAAGAGAGTACAATAATCAGCTGTTTACTGTGGAAAACCCCTTTTTTGCTACATGCAGTTTGATTACAGATAAGAATTAGGCTGGTTTCCCTGGCTTTTGCATGTGACCGACTCATACTGTATTCATTAAAACAGACCACAACCACAGAAAATCTTTTCCGTATAATTTTAAATGTTGTTCTTACTAAATATTGCTGCCTACTCAGTTCTGGGCTTCTTGATGAAAGCTCAAGTGCCACCCCCCTGCCATGGGCAGGGACACCTCCCACCAGCCCAGGTTGCCCAAAGCCCCATCCAGCCTGGCCTTGAGCACCTCCAGGGATGGGGCATCCACAGCTTCTCTGGGCAGCCTGGGACAGGGCCTCACCACCCTCTGAGTCAAAACTTTCCTCCTTTTATCTAATCTAAACCTACTTGCTTTTAGTTTAATGCCACTCCCCCTTGTGCTATCCCTATACACCCTGACAAAGAGTCGCTCCCAGCTTTCCCGTAGGCCCCTTTAGGTACTGGCAGGCCGCTGCAAGGTCTCTCCAGAGCCTTCTCTTCTCCAGGCTGAACAACCCCAGCTCCCTCAGCCGGTCTTCATAGGAGAGCTGCTCCAGCCCCTTGATCATCCTCATGGCCCTGCTCCTCTGGACTCATTCTATTACTTCTGTGTCCCCTGTGCTCATTCTAATACTTTCGTGCATTATTCTTCAAATAATTGACCTGTACATGTTACATACACAGTCTTCCCTTCTCATTGACCGTATTTATGCTGTAAAGCAAGTGGGGTAAAATACAGAATAACTCAGTCAACTAATTCTGATGCCAAGGCGAGAATCCCTGTCAGAATGCAATGCTTCAATGGATTTGAAACTTTAAATAAATAAATAAAAAGATATTGTGGCAAAGCAGTTTTGTGAGAATAAAGGAAAATCATACTTGCAGAATTTTTTTTTCCAAAAGTCTGGCCATTCTTTTTCTGGTGAAAGGTTTCTGTCCCTGGCCACTTGATTACATTGTTACCTGTGGGCGAGTGAGCCAACCTAGTTTCTTTAGAAGCTGTGAGATAAGTCTTGGTATTCTAACTAGAGGTTTAGTGCCCCAAGGTAGAGCTTTGCAAGAGAAATGTCCAGCAAATGTTACGGTATGCTAATCTGCACTGTGGTTTTTTTATACCTTCCTGCAGTGTCTTTGTTTATACAAGTAGCCAGTTGAAGGAAACTTACTGCTAAATGCTTTTTTCTTCTTAGGCATCTTAAAAAGACTTTAAAATAACTCTTCAACTTTCCCTTTTTATCTTCTCTGGTATTACTTTTTAAATACAGCCTGTGCTTGTCTAGGTGCTCGATTTATCATAGAATGCCTTAATCGCAGAATCACAAAGGTTGGACAAACCCTCCAAGATCACCTGCTCCAACCATCCCCTACCACCACCGTCACCACTAACCCATGTCCCCAAGCACCACGTCCAACCTTTCCTTGAACACCCCCAGGGACGGTGACTCCACCACCTCCCTGGGCAACCTGTCCCAGTGCCTGACTGCTCTTTCTGAGCAGAAATGTCTCCTCATTTCCAACCTAAAACTCCCCTGGTGCAACTTGAGGCCATTCCCTCTGGTCCTATCACTGGTTACCTGTGAGAAGAGGCCGACCCCAGCTCCCCACAGCTCTTTTCAGGCAGTTGCAGAGAGCAATGAGGTCTCCCTTATATTTATGTAATTTAATGTAGAATTACATCGAGGCAATACATTCAGGGTGAAATTCTGCCAGAAAAAGGCAAACCCTAATGGCATTTGTATGTTGCCTGTGGGTTGTGGGATTTTTATTTATTTTTTTTTTAAATGCCCCCCTTCCCAGCACAAGAGGACAAGAACTGTGCTAACTTTACTGGGTGGAGATCAGTGTAGTTGTACACCTGAAGTGGGAGCTGAGCAGATGCCCTGTATGCTGGTGTCCTGAGACTTGCTGCAGCTCTTGCCCTGAGCCTGTGCACAGCAGAACTGGATGTGTGAAACAACTGAGGAGCTGAAATCATCACCCAAGTCCTGTCAAATGTTCTGTGGGAGTTCCTGAAGTGTAGAAGAAGTGTAATCCTGGTGAGAGCAAGAGTGAAACGGCATAGCGAGAGCCCTGTGGTACTAGGAGTGGTGGTGCTCCACCATGTGCCTTCACACACTTCTCACCATTGTGAAAGGTCCACCCTGTTTGCTTGTTGCTGTGATAAAGTTGGCACCGTGCAGTTAAGTTCAGACTAGTGCCTGTCTTCATAATTTGTGGATGTCATGCTTGCTCAGCTTGCTGTTGACCACAACCCCCAGATCCCTTCCTGTGGGGCTGCTCTCCAACATCTCATCCCCCAGCCCGTACACATAGCCAGGGCTGCCCCTGCCCAGGTGCAAAACCCAGCCCTTGCTCTTGGTAAAATTCACACTGTTGGTGATTGCCCAGCTCTCTAATTTGTCCAGATCCCTCTGCAAGGCCTCCCTCTCCTCAGCAGAGTCAGCAGCTCCACCCAGTTTGGTATCATCTGTGAACTTGCTCCAAAAACAAGTCCTTCATCTAAATCATTTATGAAAAAAAGATGGCCCTAAAATGGAGCCCAGGGGAACCCCACTAGTGACAGGTTGCCAGCCTGATGTAACCCCAGAACCCTCTGGGCCCGACCCATCAGCCAGCTGTTCGCCCATCTTAGTGTGCTTTGATCTAACTGGGTTCTGGGCATCTTGTCCAGAAGGGTGCTGTGAGAGACAGGATTGAAAGCTTTCCTGGCATCCAGAAAGATTACACTGACTGGCTTCCTTGGCTCAACTGTCTGGGTGATTTTGTCGTAGAAGGAAATAAAGTTTGTTAGACATGACGTTCCCTCGTGAGCCCATGTTGGCTCTGACCAATGTCCTGTAGGTGTTTTTTGGTAACTCCCAGAATAATTCTCTGCATAATTTTACCAGGAAAGTAAAAGAAGTGATGCTGACACGCCTGTAATTGCCAGGATCTTCTTTCTCGCCCTTCTTGAGAACTGCGACCACGTTTGACAGCTTCTGGTGATCTGAGACCTGTCCAGGTTCCCAAGACTGCTGAAAAAATAATTGAGAGAGGTTCTGTGATGACATCGGTCAGCTCTCTGAGTACTGCGGGGTCTTCTGGGTTCAGTCTCAGGCTTTGCCAGCATAACTTTTGTGTTTTCCACGGACAGAATAACTGAAGCCTTGAAACAATGTTACTGAAACGCAGGAAGTTCCCTCTGAATATGAGGAAAAACCTCTTTGCTGTGACAGGGTGAGGGAGCCCTGGCACAGGCTGCCCAGAGAGGCTGTGGGGTCTCCTCTTTGGGGATCCCCAAAAGCTGCCTGGACGTGGGCCTGGGCAGCCTGCTCTGGGTGTCCCTGCTTGGGCAGGGGGTCACCAGATGGACGCAGAGGGCCCTTCCCACCTCAGGCATTCATTATAAGGTTGTACAAGCTCAGTATTTGTACATCAAAATCGAAGTTGGTCTAAGTATATCCAGGAGGAGGACAATTTTCTTTTTCAAATCAAGAGTGTGATTGCCTTTGTAGGCCTCTTCATAACACTCTTACAGCACTCTGCTCCTTTTTTTTTTTTTTTTTTTTTTTTTCAGCTAGTATATCCAGAAGGAAACAGAATCTACAGTTTGTGTTAATTTTGCCTCTGTATTTTGTTTCTCTATTATTTTACCATTTATTTTGAATGTTTTAGCTTACAAGGGGTACAGACTTTCAGGTAGTAAGTCCTCCATTTCTGTAAAATACCACTTGTTACAAGGATATTTATTTAAGAAGTCTTTGCTGCAACTTTAAAAAGTCTGCTGCAATTAGTTCACCCTTCTGTGCTTTCTAGATCTGTGGCACTTCGTGTTTTGGCATTGCTGCTGTTATGTAAGAGTGCTTTGGCGTTTAATAAAGTTACGTTTTAGCCTTATCCTTTATAACTTGTTTGTAGCTGCTCTAAAGCAGGAGGCTTCCTTTTTTAAAAGCTGAAGCGTTTTTTAAAAGAAAGCAGCTTTATCTTGAAACAGAGGAGCAGAATATGCAGAAACCACCTCGTTTCCCTCCTCTTGACACGCACACCCTCTATTTTTTTTTTTTCCAATAAAAGTTTACTATCTTTTCCTCCGAAGCCTTCAACTCTTGTTCTTTATCAGTCCTTGCATGCAGAAGTTTTGCCAACCCCCTGCTATCTTCCTTGTTTGCAGGTCTATAACCTAGAGGTCCTCTGCCTCCCGCTACTCTTGTCTGGCGTATCCAGCTCGTGCCCAAAGTTGTTCACCCTGACACGAAAGAAAGGGGTGAACAAGCTTAAACTGCTACGCAGGGACAAACTTCTCTTGGGTTTTCTTTTTCACACTTTACGTGTCTTCTGTGCTCTGTCTTACTGAGACTCTTCCAGGCTCACTTCTCAAAGTATTCCACCTGGTGGCAAAATTAGGGAAACAGCTAATGGAAATGATTTACACAGGCATAGGTCAAGTAGTGTGAGAACCTGTAATACAAGCCCTAATTTATTCCTGCTCCGTATTTTACAGTAGAGAGAGAAATTACAGTATGTGTGTGACTTAAATAAGTTTTGTGCTTCTGGTTTTGCATTTATAGCAAAATAAATTTGACCTCTAATGCTTTATAATTCACTAAAGACAAATAAAACATGATAGTCTAGCGGTAGGACAGAGGGCCATTCTAGCAGCGAGAAGCCAGCGCTGTGTATTTAGTGCTTGGTTCTGCTTCATGAAAATCCCCGCTCCTGCATGTACCAGTTGAGGAGAAATTGGAACAGACACTTTTTCCAAGGAAGGCAGGCTTCCAGATCCAGCCAGAGCATTTGACTGCTTGCTTTGGAGCAGATAGAAACAGTGCCTGTCAAGAGGCGTCTGGAAAATGGGTTTCCATTCCAGCAGGGGGAAGAAGCTCATTGGGTGCCGGTGGTTTTTCCAGCCTCGTAGCGAAGCGATCAGATGGGATCAGTGTAAGGGGAGTAACCTCTACAGTTCTTCCTGCCAGTGATGTAAAAGCTGCTATTAGGCTGTCCCAACCACTGGTCCCAGACCCATTAAAAAAAGTTGAGCCTCTTAATATTGGAAACGGTCGGGCAGGGGACTGCTTTGCTTTTTATATTGCATATTATACTAATATAAATGCTTTGAAATAATAACATGTCACTTAAACTTTATTTTGCGTGTGTTTGGGAAGTTCATCAGAAGGTAGTGCCCCACAGATGAATGCCAGAGTGTTTTTTAGGTGTTTAGGAGTAGCGTCAGCCATCCCATTAAGTTGATTTTATTTGTATTTTATTCCATGGTTTGACCTTCCAACCCAACATTAAGTACTACATCAAGTATGCTTGTATACAAAATTAATGGTAAGATTTTTTTAGGATTGAAATTTTACATTTTTGTGTTCTGCACATGTACAAGACCATTGCAGTTGTTGAATTTACTTTCTGCAGATTGTTTTTTGCAAGGTAATTGCAGTATACAGAAGCGTTACATTGGTACACTGTGATATAAATATTTTTTTGTTGTTGTTTTCTTTAGATCAACGTCCGAGTGACCACAATGGATGCAGAGTTGGAATTTGCCATCCAACCCAATACAACAGGCAAGCAGCTCTTTGATCAGGTAACTTACACGTGTCTGTGTGTATCCATCTGTACAAACACATCAGATAAAGCTGTTGTGGTTATTGAAGCATCGTTTGATAAAGCAGAAGTGTTCTCTTGTATAGATTTCCATCATTTTCTGTAACGATCTAAGCCAAACAGTCAATTAGTTTGAACTTTGTTGTTCATCCTAATGGAGTGCACTAAATTCAAAGACAGTTCTGCATACATAGATGAACAATGGGGCCTCAGCTGAATCTTGTGTGTAGCACTGCTTTAAGTAATGGTATTTTGTGTTGTGGTATGGTTACAGCTGCAATAAAAGTGTTAGTTACTTGTGTGAGAAACTCAAATAGCCTTCACTATTGTTTAAAAACAAACGTTACACAAAAATTAAGCAAAGCTAGAATCTTTTTTCTTCAGGAGTTGAATCTGTAGATGCTATTTCAGTTTTCAAATGTTTGAAAAGTAATGCTGGCCTATGATTCATTCTCTTTTTTTTTTTTTTTAACTTGAATTTCAGAGTGCAAAAGTGCATGTGATGGCCTTTAATGTGCCTTAGGTTTACAGTCCCATCAGCACTGCATTCTCACTTGATGGTGCTTTTATCTTAAACCAGCTAAGTGAATGATTTGTTTAGAAGGGTTGTTCTTGCATTCATTCTGTGTGTTGCTAGCCATTAGAACCTTGAACTATTATTTTTTGATCCAGGTTATGGAGTGTTCTAGATCATGTTGAGAATTGAAACCTGTCAATGTGTCATTTCTTTGTTCAGTGAGGAATTAAATTACTGTACGTTATCTAGGCAGAAGATGCATGCATTTAGTTAAAAATGCAGAAATATTCCAAGTTATTTTTCAAAAGCAGTGTACATATATCAAATATCTGGTCTGGCAGGACTGTCACTTCTGTCCACTCCACTGTAGATGCTGAGAGTATGTGGCACGAAGCATTTTTAGAGAAAGTGATGTGTATAAAGAGAGTTCTTTAATGGGTCAGTTAAATGTCTTAGTATGTAAGGTAGATAACTTCTTAGTTTGGTAACACTGAGCCTTTTTCTTTCTATTAGTTTTATTTGCCATTTTTGTTAGGAACAAATCTGACCCACTTCTACCCCCTGCTCCTTTAGCTAACGTTGTTAGCAGTCTACCTGCAGCATCAGCTTGGACATAGACTTCGTGACTCTGCAAATCATCTTGAAGGAAGGGGGGCAGATGCATGGGCAGCTGTCCTGCTTTTGTCTAACCCCACCATTAAATAAAAAGGGTGGTATTCTGTGGCACAGCAGCCTGAAAACTGTTGTCTCTCTTTTGCCAACCTTTGCTATCTGCCGCCCTGCAGCTCTGGGTGGGGTGGCCTTCTGCTGTGTAATGTCTGGTGCCCAGGTAATCAGCTTCATCCAAATTGGGGCTTCTGCAGACAGGGAACAAAGATACAGCTGGGAGTTCTTTTTTCTGCCCTGGCACGTTTCGTGTTCTCTGCAGTTTTGTTCCTTGACTCCCTGTGTGGCTTTTGACATCTCACAAGCTCTTACAGTCAACTGGTGGAATTTGAAAATTTAAGTCAGCCAAAATCAACCAGCATGGTTTTGTGTTACAAGAGAAATATTTTCAGCGTGATCTTAAATCCGTACGTGATTTCCACAGAGTAACATCAAGAGGTGAACTGTATTGCACACCTAACATAGCACTTCCATACAAAAACTGCGCTATTTCTCTAGGAAGAACTACGCTATTTCTCTTTTTTCCTCCATTGTGAAACGTAGTGAAGTTCTTACTGCACAAACCAGTTTATTTTAGTGTCTCATGCTATTTCAGGAGGTGCCTTAACATATTTATCATTAGTCCTTTTGTCCATCCTGCCAGTGGTTAGGATGGGCAGGACAAGTTCTGTCCTCTTTTTCTCGACCAGTTTATCATCTCTGATTTTCCTGGGAGAGAGGATCCTGGGGTGGGTGCCTGTCCAGTCTGGTGGCAGAGGTGGGGGTTGCCTCGTTCTTTCCAGTAGGGTGTTAGCACCAAGCAGCAGGGCTGGTTTCCCGTAGCTTCCATTCAGGAAGAATGGGGGAGTTGTCTCCTTCATTTCAAGTTAACCCCCAGCTCTCCTTTCTGGGTATCTCAGAAACCTCCCCTAGATCGATCTTTCCGTGGTGGACTAAATGGAAACCTTGCTAGGTTTTCTTCATGTGAATGTTTTGATCTGCCAAAACACGTATCTGTTTTCTAGTCACTTTTCTTCTCCAAGAGGTTTTATTACCTGTTAGTTGTCAAGCTGTGGGATACGATGGTGGATAAATCTGTTTTACAGATGTGATGAAAATTTGCCTGAAGCTACCTAATAAATCTTTTGAGCCTGAATTATAAATCAAACTCCTAAGTTTCCCATTGCGTGCTTCTCATATCACACCACTGCTGTGTATAAGTGCTTGTATTATCGTGGTGCAAAGTTTCAGAAAGCCTTTTCTTTGAGCTGAGAGGCAGCGATAGACCATGCTTTTTCCTGATGTCCTGAGGTAAAACAAGCTCGTGTGTGAGCTGTGCTCAGTATTGATCTACAAACACGTGTAACTTTGCAGAAGGCAACCTGTGTGTATTTGAATAATGTGCAGTGTGCTTCTCAGCTGAAGGGCAGCGGCTAGCAGTGAGAGTGAAATGTTTGGACAGGAGCATAAGCACTTGTCTCCTTATGCCTTACGGGCAGAGCTGTTGAACATCTGCAGTTGTTACTGACTGATGTTGCAGCTCAGAGTGCTGAGTAGGTATCGAGGTTTGACTCGGACAGCTGCAAAATAAAGAGCATTAGGAGTCATCTGCGAAAGCCATGAGTAGTTTAATCAGCCTCACACTGAAGATCTGTGCCAAAAGAAGCAGCAGGACACCAGATTTAGCTCAGGACAATAGCAGAAACAAAAACTTGCTCAGTTTTTCCAAAGCAGGAGTATAATGTAGGAATTTACAGCAAAGAATTGTTCACTAAGGGATCAGTTTGGATCCACGAACGTTGTCCATTGTGTGCCTTGGTGGAGCTTGAAGGTGGAAGGGTAGAGGATGGAAAAAAAAAGAAAAAAGAAAAGGTGCACTTGAGTGACTGTTAAGTAATAATACACACATGCAAGGGATCAGAAGTAAGTTTGCACAGCAGCCTTAATTGTGACATTTTTCTAATTTTCCAAATCTTAATTTTGCAACCCGCTAGTACTACTTAAAAGTGGAGGAGGATCTATGTGTAAAATTCTATTTCACATGCATCTGAATGCTTCCATAAAACAGCCTTCAGTAAACCAGCTTGCCAGCATGGTCCAGCCTGAGAACATACGTAAGTACTGCCCTACTGCATCTTTTGGAGCCAGAGTTTACAGTTTGTTTAATAATCTTTGCTGGACCTTTCTGATTGATTGCTTATTGAATCCATGTGTACTCTCACTGTGCCAAAGACTTGAAAGATAGTTCCACAGTTTTATTATACTCTGTGTAGTAAAAGTGCTTCTTTTTGTTTGCTTTGAACCTGCTGTCTAATGATTTCAGTTGATTCCATTAATTCTTTTCTTACATCATGAGAAATAATGAATAATCATTCTCTGTTTTCCTTCTACGTGCCATGCAAGTGCTAAAGACACACATCATCTTCCCCCCTGCCTCATTTCTCCATGTCTGTAGATTTAGTTCTGGTCTCGTCTATGCTGAAGATGTTCCATGTCACTGATCATTCCTTTCAACATTTCTGAAACATTTCCAGTGCTGCAACATCCTTTTATAAAGTGACACGACCACTCTGTATGTAGTATTAGAGATGTGGGAAACCACAGATTTGTATAACAACACGACATCATTGTAGCTTTTTTCCTTTGCAACAAGTACTCTGTTCACATGATTAAAATTGTTGTGTTCAATGCACAGTATTTTAGTTTTATTAAATATCATCTTTGATAAAAGTTAATCTTTTTCCCCACTGTTCATTCAGAGATCTTTATGGGAGGTTTTCTACAGCAGATTTTGTTATACCAGGTGTTTTTTTTGTCATACCAGGTGTGTTTTTTTTTTTCTAGTATGGATCACATATGAAGTCTTGTAAGACTTCCCTCATGGTTGCACTACAAGTAATCAGTGTCTGTTGTTGGAATTGCTTATTTCTTTTTAATTAGTGTATCCATAAAAAAGCCTTTCCTCTATTTAAGGACATTTTGTTTCTTTAATAGCCATTGGTGATAGGATTGATCAGAAATCTTACAGGAAATCCACTTATGATTTGTCAGCCAGATTGTTCTTATCCCTTTTATCATTAACTCAGACAATCTCAAAAATATTTGAAGGAGGTGATTCATCCTCTTTACATCATACTTGTCCCCAAGTATTATTCTTCAATATAATTTTGCTGATTGTCTTTTGTTGAAGTGGACTTACTTGTCTGTAGGTCTGCAAATCCCTTCCCAGACCTGATTTCAAAGATCAGGGTCCTGTTGGCTGCCTTACTCCTTAGGTGCTGAGGTTGATACATGCAGTAAGCTGCTCGCTCCAGCTGGTAGTTTGGCAACATGGTATTTGAGTTTATCTAGAACATGTTTTGTTGCTGTTTTTTATGTTAAACACTTCATTGTATTTCAATTTGAGGTTGTTTATACAGCTTAACCATACGAGATTCCTGCTGTACAGATTACTGATGATTCTGGGTCGCTTATCTTTAGGTGGTAAAAACTGTTGGTCTTCGTGAAGTCTGGTTTTTTGGGCTACAGTATGTGGACAGCAAAGGCTACTCAACTTGGCTGAAGCTAAATAAAAAGGTAATGTTTTCCCGACACTTAGACAAATGGATAGTTTTAAATAGGCTTTTATAAGACTTGATGCTCCGATGTTGTGAGTGAGATACCTGGCTTCAAATCTAGTCAAAAAGTTGTTTTTTTCATTTGCTTCAAATGACAAAATGCAGTGTTCAGTTTGATTAGCTATAAAAGAACAGAATCATATTGCAAAGCTGCATCAGCGTTTAATTTGAGAACGATTGAAAGTCACTTTCTGTATTTCCAGGACCATGGTGATGTATGCATTTAAGAAAACTTCCATTCATATGATTGTCTTGTTTTCTGGTGGCAAATTATAAGTTTATAAGTATTTGAACTTCAGAAATTGGCATGTAGATAGCTGTAGGTTTTTGAACAAGGCACCAATGATAGGTTCCTAATCTTCTGTTTAGGTATCTAAAATCCAACATGGAATTTGTAGGATAATTTCTATTTTGTTTTCCCCAACAGCACAGAACATCTGTTGGTAGCCAGGTCATTTTATTTTAAATGTTATCTATGGTTTGATTGTCACTTTTTAATATTGGCTGTCAGATTATTAGCAGCACTGCTGAATGAAGGGATTCTTGAAGTTTAATCAAGAATACCTTTGTTGCCTTGAATTTTAGGAAATAATTTGGGATTTTTTTCCCATTTTTTTCCCAAATTTTTCCCAGACCACCTAATTGTTGGTGAGTTTAAAGTAATATATAGTGCATGTAAATCAGAGCTCTATGGGGAAGAATGAAAGCGAGCAAAAGATTTAAAATTAACATCTGAAATGTAGTGCTTAAGTTGCCTTAGGTACGTGATTCAATGGTTGTTATTTATAACTTTTGGTACTTCCTGTGAGTTGAGCAAACAAACGATTTCATGCGTAGTGAAGTTCTAAAAGGACTACTTGTGCATGTAAGATTAAATGCATAATAAAGTGCTTGTGTAATTGAGACGTCTGAGATTTATTCTCAATGCACCTTTTAATAACCACAGTATTCACTGTTAGGATTACTGTAACGTTTGATTTTTTTGTTTTAGTCACAGTGAGTTCTGAAGGCTGAGCTCAAATAAAACAGGAAACCTATTTTTCATTTAGAAATTTGAAAAATGACATCTTGAAGTAGACAGCTGTTTAAAACTTGTAAGCTGACCACATCTGATCTCTTCACCAAAATCCTGATAAGGCATACCAATTAAGTTCTAGAAAAATGTGATGAATACATGTGGTTTTTCCACTGGCACAAAGCACATGTTCAATAGTTCAAAGACTTCTTGTGAAAAAATCCAGCTTTATACTTAATGTGCCCTAGTTCTTGCTAAAGAAATCTTATTAAACCTAATTTGATATTTATTACAATTCGTCCATGGATATAGCTTTTTTGTATGTATTTACAGCTTTTTTTTTCATATCTTTATTGTGATAAATACACACAAGACTACAAGAAACACTTCCACAGCCTTTGAGTAATGTTTCAAAATTGTCTAATTTCTGCAAGTTGGTGTACTTGATGCAGTGCCCTGTGAATCTTTAGTGAGTTGTACTGTGGGCTTGTCAAGAAGTGCTGCATTTCAGTGCACAGGAGCTTACAGCCAAGCTATTTGTATTTAATATAGCACCTACTGGTCTTTTTATGTTTTTATTTACTGTATTTTCTTTTTCCTCCCTTAGGTAACACAGCAGGATGTAAGGAAAGAGAATCCTTTGCAGTTCAAGTTCAGGGCCAAGTTCTTTCCAGAAGATGTATCTGAAGAGTTAATTCAGGAAATAACACAGAGACTTTTCTTCCTGCAAGTCAAAGAAGCTATCTTAAACGATGAGATATATTGTCCACCAGAAACTGCAGTTCTTCTGGCTTCTTACGCTGTCCAGTCCAAGTATGGAGATTACAATAAGGAGATACATAAACTAGGCTACCTAGCCAATGACAGACTCCTCCCTCAGCGGTGAGACAGACCATAAATATATGCTTTTGCATCATCTGCCGTATATAAACTTGCAGCATTCTTCTTATTGTGAGAATATTAAGTGAAAATGTGCATTTAATGGTAACTTTCTCAAAGAGATGCATGTTGCAGTAGTAGAATTTAGGAGGAAATGATATCCCAGTTCTGACTAAATATCAAAGTATTTCAGCCAATGGTTTCATGAGATTTTCATGGGTTTTATTTCTTGTCCTGTCCACAACCAGCTGCACAGTTTTAGTGGATCAAATTTCCGAAGTATTCCAAAATAGATAAAATGATCTATCATTCCCAGAGGCTTAAAATCAAAGTCCTTTAATATAAGTCATTAAGGTTTATTTAATATCTGTTCTTTTTCTTCAGTTCTTGATGTTTTTATGCAAGTTCTGGTAAATAATAATAAATTCCTGAAAATCATTACAATGTATTATAAGTTAAATACAGAGCAGAAAAATGGCTAGCCTGAGGAGAAAAATTAGAAAATCAACTGTTGCCGTTGCTCTTGAGCACGAACCTTTTTGTATTACTCACACATCTAAGTAGTTAGGAAAAGTAAGCACCAAGATTATACTTCTGTTTCATCCCCCTCACAGCTGAAACCATGCTCCTGACATGTGTTGGCAGCAAGAGAAGCATTGCAACACAAATACACAAAGTTAGATAGTTTTGTTAATGTAAATTATTCCATGTTGATGTATTGCCAACAAATGTGTACTTACTAAATGTGTAACACGAGTGCCTCTTCAAAGAGATGAGAACCATGGAATAATTTGTTTTCTTTGAAATCCGTATGCTCTGTTTTTGTGAGAACTTACAGTAGGAATTAGCTCATTAGCTAAGTTTTGAACTCTCAAGCTAGCAAAAAAGCATTTCAAAGGATTGTGAAGTGTTGAAAAAAATATTTCTGAAAACGTTTCAGGTTTTTAAAAATTCTGGGTAAGAGTTTGGTGTCGGTTGCATACTTTCTTGTGACAGTGAGGTCTACACACTTCTGGAAAAATACACTGTACTAGGAAGGCAAGGAGATTCAGAACCAATACAACTCCGTGCTGAATGTGGTAGATCACAGATCTTGGTCTTTGCTTAGTTGTGATGACTGCCTGTGAACACCAGAGTGCTTGTGTACAACACAAATTGAAATGCTTAGGATGCTCTTTTTCGGTAGACAATCGTTCAGGTGGTTTCCCAGCATGTTTTCAACCAATAGTTTGCCAGTTTGCACCGGGTGAACACACATCTTTTGTATTCATTGTAACAATTATTCCTGTTTTGCCTCCTGTCACCAGAGATTTGCCAGAAAACTGACAGGTACATAATTAAGGTACTTCAGAACAATGTAATGACAAAAATACTCATTTCCAGAAGTAGACTAGCATTGCAAAATTTTACTGCAAAAGGTGAGAAGACCTGCAGTTCTCCTTAACTATAGAGTTGTGAAGTGTTTTGACCAGTGAACATGCTTCTTGGCTCAAAAGAAATGAGCTGGGTAGCAACAAGACAGAAATTCCTTGTTGATTTCTTTTTGTCACACTAGTAGCACTTGCCTACCTGCTAGCCATGTTTCATCAGGAGCATGTGAAGAAAGAGTGGAGGGGACCAAATGATGAGATGGCTGTGTACTTAGATGTGCGATAGAGTTGCAAAATGAGTGAGAGAAATCCTATAATAGAAATACTGCATCAGTATATTTTGCATCACCCTGTTTATTCCCTATTGTAGTTCCCTAAAAATGTAGGGAAAAGTAGTAAATTGTTCTTTTCCTGAGTAAAGAGAAAGGAAGGAAAAAACAACTGTTCTGACTTCTTTTAGTAAGAATGTCTTAGTTTCCTTTTATTTAATAGCCCTTAAAAATAATTTCTCTAAGGCAAGCTTGAGAAGCTAGCCACATAGAGTAAAAGCATAAAAAGTTACCATACACGTTTGATTTCTTACTGCAGTCGTATGTTACAAGTTCTGGGTAGGTCAAAATACATCTCCATCATTGCAGCCTGCTGTAGTTCTATAATCAAATTCCTGAAACTGCTTTGCTACTGATTTTAGTAGATTTAAAAAAACAAAAAACAAAAAACAAATGTAGCCTGCTGACTTGTTTAAATGTGCTATGTTTTCTTCCAAATGACAGCAGAATGAAAGCTTGAATGTGTCTGGGAATATATAGAGATTAATCTGTGGTATTGTTCTATGAGGATTTTATAGGTTTGTGTTTTGGGGAGTTCCAGCATTATGCTTTATGGCTTTACTGAAAGTTGAGACATGCCATGCTGTCACTTTTATAATTCAAAGAGTAGAATACAATGAAAAAAGAAGTGAGTTCACACTATTTTAAAATACGTATTTTTTGAAATTCAAAACTTCTGGGTCTGGGTTAAAAAGGTGAGTATATAGGAAGTAATGTTTAAACTTACTCAGTTAAAGCATGTGTTAGTCCACAAGGTTTAAAAAAAAAAAGGTTGCCAGTGTAATTTAATAACAATTTCTATTCACAGAGTATTAGAACAGCACAAACTGACAAAAGAACAGTGGGAAGAAAGAATACAGAACTGGCACGAAGAGCACAGGGGAATGCTAAGGTAATTGCTTAAATGTTCCAAGACCTTTTAGGACTTCATTATTATTATTATGTATTTTGAGGTGCTATTTTTGCTTGGAAACGTCTTTCTTATTCTCTTCTGGCTGGTATAGCCAGTTATCAAAAACTTCCATGAAAGCTTAGGTCAGAGTTGAGTTTCCAGTTGGGTTATTGGTTACCTACATGACTTCTGGTAAGGCTGTCAACAGCTTTTGTCTGCAGTTGCCTACCTCTAAAATATATTTAGTATTTTATTAGTCCACAGTCTGAAAACACAGAATGCAGTTATTTAAACTGTACTTGAGTATTAGGGTGTCCACCTCTACAAGTACCTAAATCAATGTAGATGTGAATTTCAAGGAAGGGAGGTTTGGTGCCTAACAAAATATCACACTAGTTACTCTGCAGTTCCCTTATTCTTACAGTGTACTTTTGATTTGTCCACACTGTGTTTACATTTGTTTCTCCTCTTTTCATCAGGGAAGATTCTATGATGGAATACCTTAAGATAGCACAAGATTTGGAAATGTATGGAGTCAACTATTTTGAAATAAAGAATAAAAAAGGAACTGAGTTGTGGTTAGGAGTTGATGCTTTGGGTTTGAATATTTATGAACACGATGACAAGTAAGTGGCTAATACTCATTTTCCATTCTGTCCTCGGAGATCCTATCTGAGATTATACAAAAAATACCTTATCGTGTTTCAGGAACATCAGCAAAACAGATTCTCAAAGACTTTCTAATCTATGTAAAAGATAGAAATTATCTGCTGAAATATTTGATTTTTAAAGAAGAAATAGCAATGCAAAAGCAGGGAACGGCAGAACAATTTTGTGTAAACCTACATCCATATTTAGCAACATAAATTTATGATAGCTTGAGCATTTTTATATGGGTTCTTCCTGTACTTCTCACTCTCTCAAGTCTTCCTTTTCAGTCAGAATGAAAAGGACACCAAAAAGCTGAACAATATGTCTGAGAAACATTTTGCAAGAACAGCTATTAGGATTAGAGCTGTGAGATACTCAAAGTTTTTTTCATGCTCTAAAAGCAAAACCTTTTAGACATCAGGGAAAACAGATGGATCTTGGATTCTGATAAAGAGATCAAATCTTTCCTATTTGAAGGTGGATAAAGCTAAAATGTGCAAAACTTAAGAGTCTTAAAAATGAAGAACAGACTCATTCTTTTGTTTCTTTCCAGACGCTTCTATTATTAGTATCTGATGTTAACAGTACTTCCAGAGTGATTTGAAGTAAAACATGATGTATCAACACCAGATAAGAGCTGTCAGCTGAACTGTAATTTCATGCTCTCTGATGTATATACTCCCTATCAGAATTCTGTAAGCCTTAATTGCCATTAGATGGCAACATAACTCCTGAAAGATGAAGAAAATACTCAGGAAATGTTCAGATCAGATTGAATGATCAGCTAATTTTTGGAATTATTTTACTCCTGATAGTTAGCAATCAAATGTTTAAACATCTTTAAATATTTGTAGTTAGTATAAACTGAAAAAAACCTTTTTGTGCCCATGGAGAAAAATATTTAGTTAGGCAGTTGGTGCAAAGCATTGGAACTGTTCCGGAACTTAATTCTGCTTAAAACACAAGTGGATGAAATTCAGTTTGAACTTTGGGAATGTAAGAACATGTATCTTAGAGCTGAGTTAAAAACAAAGTGCAGCGTTACTGAAGGCTAATTTAATTTCAGTCTTTGGGATGTCAGACTTTTCTAAGAGTGTATGCACATCAAAATAGGTAGCTTCCGTACTGAAGGGGAAATTGTCAATGACTTATAAAGAAGCAGTGTGAGATTGTGATGTTTAGCATGTATTTAATGATTGTAGAACAAATCACCAGTTAAGATTTCTGAATTCCTCCTGTTGAAGTGCTGCATTAATATGAAACGTTAATTTGATGGGCATGTAGTAGTATATGGCATTGTCTACCAAAATGTCCTTAAACTGTTGTGCATGTGATTGTGTGGCAGTCAAAACAGTTCAAAATTAAACCTTACGCATTAATGGATGTAAATGAAATGCACTTCTTTTAATGAAAACTTTTTCTCTTTGAAGGTTGACACCCAAGATTGGTTTTCCATGGAGTGAAATAAGAAACATCTCTTTTAATGACAAAAAGTTTGTCATAAAGCCAATTGACAAAAAGGCCCCTGTAAGTACTCTGTAGAATAGCATGCCTTTGTATATCAAGAGTTTTAAGCCTTAACGGTCCTGCTCTGGCACTGTGGCAAGTGTAAATATTTGTATGGCATTTATTTTTTGTGTTGGTAATCAATAACAAGTCTTAATTGCGAAGTTTGGTATGCTTATTTTCCTTCTCTTCATTCTGGCTGACAGTCTGATAAGATTTCTTCTTCTTTTCTCCTTTTCCTTTTTAAACCAACTAACGTTTTGTGACGAATTGAAAAGCTGCAGTGTAGCATGCTAAAATCCCTGTACCCTCTTTTTTTTGCTTGCATTATAGTAGCACGTTTCATGAAACTCTGGGGCAAAACATTAACTTACTGAAATAGAGTAGAGAATAGTGTTACATTTAGAAGTTGAAATAAATAATGTTGGGTAAAATAGCTGACCTCTACGTAGAGGAAACCAGATGGGATTTTGAATTTATCTTGCAGGTTCCTTGCAGGAACTAGGTTTATAGGCTTAATGCGTTGAATTGCTCACAGGAGAAAAGTCAAAATGTTTGTAAATTTACATTTAAAAATTGCAGGTGTGCAGTGATACTTTGAGTCTCATCACAACTGAGTGTTTAATGGATATGCTGCAATTATTTTTCTAGGATTTTGTTTTTTATGCACCTCGTCTGAGAATTAACAAGCGGATTTTGGCACTGTGTATGGGAAATCATGAATTGTACATGAGGAGGAGGAAACCTGATACAATTGAGGTGCAACAGATGAAGGCCCAAGCTAGAGAGGAGAAACATCAGAAACAATTGGAAAGGTAATTAACAAACTTTCATGAAACGGAAGAAAAAAGCTTCTATCCTTTTAAGAAAACTAAGTCATAGAATAGCAGGCATCCTAGCATTCTAGAAAAGACGTCTGCTTTTCTTTCTGTAACATGCTTCACCTGTCTTAATAGAAAGCCGTCTCCTTGTTGAGCTTTCAGCATAGTAATAGTAGCTGTACCGTTGTTTCTCATTAAGTCTTTTTGTGAAACAGTTTTAAGTCTCTGTTGCTTGATTCTTAGGGACTTTTATCCTCTACAGGTGAACCGTTAAAGCAAGTTCAGTGAAGAAGATCATGATTTACTTTTTGTATACTCTAAAAATAAAGACGGTTGCTATTTCTAGCCCAGATGAAACATCAGTTGTGTAAAAATGTAACTAGTTTTGGATTTATCTGGCTGAACCATAACCAAGGTTGCTAGGCAATTCTTGTTCCTAAATTCTTTTTCTGTACAGCATTTTGAAATAATGAAACTTGGTTCCTCTGTTTTTACTGTAAAATGAATTCAAAACGTTTAGAATTCTGTACTTCTGTACTAGCTGAGTAAACTAAAAGAATATGCTACCAAAATCCTAAGAGTAGAATTTAATCTGCTTGAGGTTAAAAAAAACTTGTATTATTTTCAGGGCACAGCTAGAAAATGAGAAGAAGAAAAGGGAGATAGCAGAAAAGGAAAAGGAAAGAATAGAGCGTGAAAAGGAAGAATTAATGGAACGCTTAAGACAAATTGAAGAGCAAACAATGAAAGCTCAGAAAGGTGAGCTCTTACTGGTCCTGGATTTGTTATAGCTGATTACACTGTTTAGTTTATTTGGGTAGTGAGGTTCCACAGTTCTCTTGGTGTATGTTTTTGTATGTCTTTTTTTTTCCAACTTATTTTAATAACAGCAAGACATAGTGGTGTGTTTATGATTTAAGAAGAGCTGTTCTTCCTTTCAATGTTAAAAGTTGCAAGCTGGGTTGTGTGGGTATGTGTGCATCATATGAAAGCAATTTCTGATTTTAGCAAGTGTTTTTTAATAAAATGGAAGTTAATGAGTATACAGTTTACTTCCAACCTGTGAAGTACTTGGCATGCTGAAAACCTGAGGCTGGAGGGGGGGTGAAGATTCAAAGTAATTCCTCTAGGATTTTGTTGAATTGAACTTTTAGATGAAAAGTTCATTAGCCCTTTGTTTTCCCATTCCCTTGTAAGATCTGAGAATTTTAAAACCTAAAATCTTACCAGATTTTAGTGAATAAGCTATGTTTAGTGTGAATTACCGTGGTTCTCTGTGTTGAACTACTCTGTACAGTCTGTGCCTCAGCTGCTTTCCATACTCTCTTTCTGCTTAAGGTTTGGTTCATATTCATAAAAGTTCCATTCTTCTCTCTTCTGTTGACAACTGGTGTCTTCAAGTGTGATAAAGAGAATCTCTGGCTACATCTTTGCAAATAAATCGCGTGTGCCTGGCACTGCTCTCTAGCTCTACCTCCGTACTTTTGAGTATTTCAGTGCAGAACAGGCTGGACACACCCAGGCAGCTGACATACAAGCTGGGCTTTGGAATTGTTCAAAAGGGGGGTTTTTTAGCCCAGGACATCACAGCGTCAGGGTGACTGTGAAGGTTTAATTGTGTGGATAGTGTGTTCCAGTGCTTGGTAGCATCTCCTGGTGCTATTTTGCCTGGTATCATGGAGATAACCAGCAGCAGCAGCACGGTGAGCTGCTCGCCTGACTGTCATCTTATTGTGTCTCCATCACTAAATCAGCTGCTGACGTCAGGTGTTTGCCCTTCTGCTAGGGCAAAAAAAAACCCACAGGCACATTTTCAGTAAACAGCAGTGAGTAGCTGGTACGCCTCGCAAGTCCTTGAAAGATGTGTGTACGTCTGTAATTTGACTAAACCCAGAAACTTTTCACCAGGCACTGAAAAGGCACTGCTGTTGATGTAACGGGTGCCCTCTGCACATTCCAGCCCGTGCTTAAATTCATGAGTATGACAGAGCTGCTCTGAGAAAAGGTTAAAACCTTTTCATTCTGTGGGCTTTGTGTTCTGGGTTTTCTGATGATCTGGTGAAATAAGTTTCATGTTTCCTTTATTTAAAAAAAAAATAAATCCCATGTTTGAGTCTAAATTTTAAATGAACAAAAAAGCAATCCTGAGCAGAATGTTCAGCAGGGAAAATGTCAGCTGAAATATTTTTTGTGAAAATATAGACATCAGGGAACCTTGAAAATAAGCAGTGTGTCCAGAGCTACTCTGACTTGGAGGTCACGTTCCAAAGACAGGACATCAGAATTGGTGTTAAGCATATCACAACCATTAATTTTTGGAGAACTTGACGGGAATTATACTGGAGGTTAGAGTTTTTGAGAGCTGTGTTAGTGAAGAAAACTTACAAAGTTTAACTTTGTTCTGAGTGTGTCTGTGTCATTCAGGGATAGGAATCAGGATTTTTTTTTTTTTTGCCTGGAATTGTCTCATTATATTGAGTTAAACAGCATATATTCGACCTTCAAAAAGCAATTCCACGATTCTGAACAAATTATTTTATATTCTGGTAAATTTAATAGGACATCATTTATTTTCCAATACAGTACATAATGGTCATGTGTCCTTAGCCTTCTTTTCCTATATGGACTAGTGTTTATATGAATGGTGCCTTTGTTCTGTAGTTGATAGGGTAGTTAAGTGTTTTCCGTCTTCACTGGAAGACTTTGTCCTTTTGAATAGTATTTTTAAACGTTCATGCATTTTATTTCATCTTGTAAGTACTGCGTTTGTGCAACTCAGCATATTTGTAATGCCGTGCCCCTGATTCTGGCCTTCAAATTTGGGTTATCAGAAAAATCAAAGTTCCCTGTGCAAATCTTCCTTTGAAATTACAGAACTGGTAGGTTGTTGTTTCTTCCTGTTTCTCTTATATCAGGTTTTTGCCCCTTAGCTTGTAATGTCTTGCTAACCAGGCAGCTAGACAACTATTATCCCTTCCTTGATTTAAGGTTTTCCTCTTTGCATCTTTCTGAAGTTGGCTCTATTCTTTGACCTCTCCAGTGGGTCACTTTGGAGGTGCATGCCTAAATTGTCAGTTGCAGTTATTGTTTGAAGCATTTTAATGGAGTAGGTGATTTTCTGGCTTTTTTTATGGCAACAGAATGATTTATTGTGTATAAAAACCTCTCACACAAGTGAGAGGGAGTATACACTTAGTGATAGAACTAAATTAATAAAGATGAGTTGATACTTTTCTGAAACATTGGGCTGTCAGTCAAGTGAGATGAAATATAGCCAACATATGTTTCAAACGGAGAATAAAAATCAGACTTGGAGTGTAGCTCTGGGGAATGCGATAACAACTCTTCTTGGCTTCAGTCAGGCTAACTTGAGGCAGCCTTGTAAATCTTTGTCAGTTTTCTATCTTTGAGTGTTGCGGCTGTTGTCTGTGTTACGTATGAGTAGGAGTTAAGTAACCATGTATTGTCTGCAAACTTTCCCTATGGCAGAGCTAGAGGAACAGACCAGAAGAGCTCTAGAACTGGATCAAGAACGAAAGCGTGCAAAAGAAGAAGCAGAGCGCCTGGAAAAAGAGCGTCGAGCAGCTGAAGAAGCTAAAGCTGCTCTAGCCAAGCAGGCAGCTGATCAAATGAAGAACCAGGAGCAACTAGTAAGAATCTCTAACCCTACGTTAAACAAATGGAAAAATACAGTTGATTTTGGTTACGTCTATTTTGGAAAATGGACAGCTGTGTGAAATGCTCTATGCTTTGTTACAGATTGTTGTGGGACTTAGTATTAAATAATAATAAAACCCTTATGTTAGATTTTGCAGCATTGCCTTATATTCTGTGCTAGATGGCTTCTGTTTGAAGATTTGCACGTACTAACTGAGAGGCACAAATTTCAGGAGAGTATTGAGTATTTTTCAACTATAAAACAGTTAAAAAAAAGTCTGCGAAGTCAGCACACAATGCTGAAGGCAAGGTGTAGCTTGATAGGGCTGAGAATGTGATCCAGAGTCACCAGGTTTTTGGTGGAACCTTTAAAGCTGTACTAAACTGAAACAGTGCCAAATGGTAATTTGTAACTGCAGCTCTTTATTTTCCAACTAGTCTGGAAGTGCAGAAAATACACGTGTGTGTGTATGTATGTATGTATGTCTCTGGACTTATTCCTATCAGGCAAATTACTGATTCTCTCCCTCTGTCATGTATGTTTAAAATTTCTGTTTAGAATAAGCAGAGAAGTGATGGCTAACTGCTGTGATCCAACGTGAAAATAGTCAAAGGCAGAACCAAAATAGTATTGAACTAATTTTCTTGTTTGCTTTTGTTTCAGGCAGCAGAACTTGCTGAATTCACTGCCAAGATTGCACTTCTAGAGGAGGCCAAGAAAAAAAAAGAGGAGGAAGCCTCAGAATGGCAACACAAAGTAATGAGCTCATGCTGTGTGAAGTCAGAACTTCAAAGAAACTGAGGGAGATGAGTGCAGGAATACCAGTGGAAGTCCGTGGGGTTGGGTCTGTTACTCCCTTAGGCTTCAGAGAAGCTTTTCTTAAAGGTTTTTGTTCTCCAGTCTTCTGAAGTCAGTTTATACTTCTATATGTCATCTCTTAGTAGTAGATAGACATAAAAGGGGGGAGGGGGAATTCTCACCACAAAGGTGTGATCAAAGATTTGAAGTGGCTTCTGTATGTGTGGCAATGGAATAGATCGGAGCTTTGTGCTGGAAAAGAAGCACATCAAGAGAGGTATAAAACACTATCGGTGGTGAAAAAGAGGAACCAGAATTAGAACAAAGGTACATCAAATAAAAATTCATTTTAAGATAATATTCTCAGCACTGGTGAGGCCACACCTGGAGTGCTGGGTCCAGTTCTGGGCTCCCCAGTACCAGAGGGACCTGGAGAGAGCCCAAGGCAGGGCCACCAGGATGATGAAGGCACTGGAGCTGTGAGGAGAGGCTGGGAGAGCTGGGGCTGCTCAGCCTGGAAAAGAGGAGGCTCAGGGGGATCTCATCCGTGTCCCTAAATCCCTGACGGGAGGGTGCAGAGAGGCCGGAGCCAGGCTCTGCTCAGTGGTGCCCAGTGCCAGGACAGGAGGCCATGGGCACAGCCGGGCACCCAGGAGGCTCCCTCTGAGCACCAGGCAGCACTGCTGTGCTGGGCGGGTGACGGAGCCCTGGCACAGGCTGCCCAGAGGGGCTGTGGGGTCTCCTCCTTGGGGAGCTCCAAAAGCTGCTTGGGCAGCCTGCTCTGGGTGTCCCTGCTTGGGCAGGGCTGGCACCAGGTGGCCTACAGGCGTCCTTGCCAATCCTTATCACTCTGTGATTCTGTGAAAATATTTCATCACAGTTTGTAATTGACTGTGGATTGTGAATACTAGCTGTATACACAGATTCAGAAAGTAATTGAACAATTTCTTATAAAAGTTCTGGTTGAATATGAAATTCAAGGACATCACCTTTGTTTAGGAAGTCCCTGAGGCTCAAATTTCTGGAGGCTGGAAAAGTTGTAATCAATATATTCCTGCCCTCTCTGACTCTTCTCTCCCTCTTCTATGGCTACTGCTGGAATTGGGTGGACTGAAGGGACCTATAGTAAAGCTGGTTGTAGTCGTACCTCTTTTACCCTGTTTTTCTCTGAGAGCTTTCAGCCTCTAATCTTTTCCCGTGTCATTTATAGAGGCGGTTTCCATGTATCTAAAACCAGCTCAAATATTTATTTCTAAGTTTCTGACTATTTGTAAATCATTTTTAAAGATGCTAAGTGGTGTTTACTTTATTTAGGCTTTTGCAGCCCAGGAGGACTTGGAAAAGACCAAAGAAGAACTGAAATCTGTGATGTCTGCTCCTCCTCCACCTCCTCCCCCACCAGTTATTCCTCCAACAGAGAACGAACACGATGAACATGATGAGAACAATGCTGAAGCCAGTGCAGAACTGTCTTCTGATGGTGTCATGAATCACAGGAGTGAGGAAGAACGGGTAACAGAAACACAGAAAAACGAACGTGTTAAGAAACAACTCCAGGTAATGAAGACTTACAGTTGCATCGACATAATTCAGGCTTTGGGTTTTCATTCTGTATTCGTCAAAAATCTCATTGAAGTTATGAAAACACTCTTACTTATTTTGGTTTATTACTATTTAACCAATATCTTTCATAGTGCTCTAGCAGCAGAAGAAAGGGGAAGGCTGGATGTAAGATTATACTTTATAGCTTAAAAGTATTACTATGTTGTCAGAAGTGCTACTATGTTGGACAGTAAAGATTTCTAGTAATTATTATAATGCCCAGGACACCGAATGCTAAGACATGATGCTTTCCTTTTTAAATTACTGAAATTAAGCAGTATGAACAGATCCTTAATGGTGTTTGGGTTTATTTGCAGTTGTTCAGACTTTGTAAATGCAAAAACTGAAATATGCCCATTTAGGATGAATCTTAATTCCCTGAAAAAGAGCATTTACTTGTAGGCTAGTCTATCTCTAAAAGCATCTCTCAAAGTATAATAATCTAATATCAGTGGTAACAGTTTGCTGAGTTAAGAAATGTCTGCTTGGAAAGGAAATAAATGAGAAGTTGCTTCTTTTTTTGGCAGCAGTATCTTAGTAGTGTGATTCGGTAATTTATCTTTTCTGCTTGAACAGTCACTGACAGAATCAGGGAGATGACTCTGCTGTCTTTAGTCAAGCAGAAATAGAAATAAGATCATTCTGCTGCCTTTTCCTGCTGGTCCCTCTTTTCTTAGATGTTAGGGTATGAGGCCTTCTTTTTAGTTTGATGTTCACCCTTCTGTAAGGAAAGAATCCTGTGCTGCTGCTGCTGCTCTTCTCTTCCTTCTGCAGTCTTTCTGATAGACCTCCCAACTTTAGTTACTGAACATTACAGGAAGTATTTCATTAGTTGGCGTTCAAGAAATTCCAAGCTGCGAAATAGATGTTATCAGAAATTCCAGAGTCATTAAAAAGATTAGTGAAAGCACTCAAATGCAAATATTTTATTCAACAGGCTTTAAGTTCTGAGTTGGCTCAAGCCAGAGACGAAACCAAGAAAACACAAAATGATGTCCTTCATGCTGAGAATGTTAAAGCAGGCCGTGATAAGTACAAGACACTTCGACAAATCCGACAAGGCAATACAAAGCAGCGTATCGATGAGTTTGAAGCAATGTGAGAGCTGTTATTTTGCATATATGTTCCTCGTAAAGCTGAACCACCAACAGAGATAAAAGCAGGGCTTTGCAGATTTGATGGATTGCACCCCACTTTGCCAAAGCACTTAATACCAGTGTGACTACAGTGGTCAGAAGACAAATTTATGGGAAGCTATTCAACAGTAAGGCAGTCTGTCATCCTAACTTCTGCGGGGGGAGGGTGTGGAGAATAATAGCAATTTTTTCCTCCCCATCACGTCTTCAGTTTTATTGTTTTATATTTTTTTTTCTTTGAAAACTGATGTGAAGTATATACTGACTGACAAGTGTACATACTGCTTGAACCTTAAAAAATAGAAAGAATAATGGAGCTGAACCTAAACTGGATAGGTACTATTTCAGTACGATGAAGTTTGAAATCACATTTTCCAATGTAGCTACACCACTAAGAGTTTGATATCACTGACTTTCAGTTTCCTTTTTTTTCTTTTTTTTTTTTCCCCCTCCCAAGTCAAATTCTTTGGTGTTTCATGTCCTGTCATCATTGATGGTTTTCTTTGCCTACCTGTTCACAAAGGTCTGGATGGCAGGTGGTAGTTCCAGGAGATGTTTTTTTAAATGGAACACTACCTGTGGGCAGCACGTGGCTGCGGATAGGCTTGAATAAGTATTGCTTTGCCTAGGTGATTATTTTAGATGCGCAAAATGTTCTAACGCAGCAAAATAAAATAATAATAATAATAAAAAAAAGCTTTGTAAGCTATTTGCTTGTAATTATTTTATTTGCAGTAGGGAGACCTGGACCTTTCTGGCAAGGGAGCATATGAAAACATCAGTCCCAGGGAGGGGACAGTATCCTACCTCACTACTACATACATGATGACTGGTCCTTCAAACACCAGGGAAAAAGCTCTCTTTAAACTGACTGTCACTACTCAGTCATATCACAAATGCTAGGAGCCCTCACTCCTAGGATTTTCTTTGAATTCAAGATGGATTTACAGTGCTAAATGCTATTTAACTGCCTTTTGTTGAGATTAAGTTGTAAAAACATCGTGTGTTTTTTAAAGCTGTAACCTGTCACTGGTATACTATCTTCTGGGAGGGGTGTAGAAGGTGCTGATGAGTTAATTTGGGTTTAGGTTTCCAAATAAAAATGAAAGTTCCCAGAGTTGGAGTAAAAGTATTTGTAGCTTCAGTTTTCATTGAAGCTGTTATTGTAATTGTCATATCTGACGTCAATCATTTAGTCCTTTCTCTCTTGAGAAGGAGACTTGCTTCTTTTTTCATGTGTTTTTCTTTGAGAAACCTGCTTAGAAAATGAACATTAGAGATACCTTCACAGTTAATGTGAGCTGCAGTTGTTCCTTCTGTTGCAGTACCCTAGTAAATATGTACAATGGAAGAACCCTGCTTTCTCTGAGGATGGTTCAGCTCTTTTCTGTTTGATATTATGCACTCATAAATTTACACTTATCTATTAAAATTCGCCATTTTATTAAACATTTTTTTCATGCACAATAGGTTTAATTTTTCTTATGAACAGTCCGACTAAGGCTTTTTTTTTTATTTTGCAGTTAAAGGTTGGCTATGTGGGGTGACATCATGAAAATAAAATAAAGATACATTAATATATTTTTGGTTTGTGGGGCTAAACATATCTCATTAACCTTGAGGACTGATGTGCAGATGGTGTACACGTGCTTCAAGATGCTGCTTGGTGGAAGCTGGTGTTTCTGCTTGCGGTGCATTGTAAGAACAGTTCTTGTTTCACAGGCTTCACACTCTGAAGCACGAGCAAATTTCCGAGGTATTGGAACAGTTTGCCATAGCAGGTGAAACACTGTGCTTCCAAGGAGTTCTTCTTTTTTCTTCCTGGAAAGTGTGCGCTACCGTTGATACATCAGGTTCAGTGTTGGGGAAAAATACCAGTAAAGTTTGCTGTTCATAAATCTACAGTATATAGAATAGGGGTAAATGGATTAGATCCATTTATAAAGCTGTGTGATTTTTTTTCTAAAAACCAGGAACAACCATTTGTACTATGGATTTTCACAATGAACAAAGTGGTAATAGCTGCTGTCACCAGCATTTGGGAACACTTACTGGTGCAGAAGTACTAAGAATACATTTAATGATTACTTGGTGAAGTAATTTTCCACATGCTTTTTCCTTTAGCATCCTGTTTTGTGTTGTACAATTAAGCTACAATTACATCTACTATTTTGGATAACATTCATTGGTTAACAATAAAGAGATACAGTTAATTTCTCCGAGGTCCATTGTTGTTATTTACAGCACATTTTTTTCTGTCACTAAATGCACTGTAGTAGGCTTTTTTCAGAGCAGTGTACAAACGCTGGTAATCAGTCTTTTGTTTCACAGGATGGTCAAATCGAAATTTAAAAATAAATTATTAAATTGTCCGTAGAGAATGGTACTCATGAAATTGCCACAGGCAGCTGGGAGAAAGCAGTGGTGATTGTCGATTCAGAATGGGATTTAAACATCAGAGCATATTGGTTCTTCTGAGCTGAGGGTGGTTTGGCCACATAATGTAAGAACTTTCAATCACTGCCTACATATTGCTTAGCCCCAGGATAAGTGAAATTTAATTTTAAGTCAAAGTCTTAAACAGTAGAACAAACTTTTATGATATTACACATTATTTTAGACAATGCTGTCAAACACATGCATAGCTGTATGTTTTCTGTAATGGCAAGTTTGTAATTTCTCACCCCTCTACTGCGCTAGGAGAAGGGCAGGAGCAGCCCTGCATAAATAAGTATTACGTATACAAATTAATCTGCTGTCACGTAAATGAGGCCTCCTCTCAGGTGACGTTCTGTTCAATTTTGTTACTCTGTATGGTAGAATTATTATCATGAATTAAAACACTTGTACTTGATGCTTTTAACTCTGTGTTTTTAGCTTACACTTCCTTCTTCTTTAAGCCCCTTCTGCTGGAGATTAAGTTGAAGTTTCTCATTTGTTAGCTTCTGCCGTAGGTATGTAACTCAGAGTATTGTGCTTGAAAGGGGAGGTAAGTGTGCTGTGAGTGGTTTCTTTAAACATGCTCTTGAGATGGAGGAAAAAAAGTGTTGCTGTTTAAAGGCCAGACTAACACAATCACTTCGAATGCTTCAGCGTAAAAGAAGAGATTCTGTCTTTTTAAAATAGGTCCCTGTACACATCGAAACTTGGATTTTCTGTTAGTTGGGTCTTCAAGTACGTGTTTCTTAATCCACTTATTTTGCCCAAAATGTAACAAAACTTGTGCCTGCATTTTTAAGCAGAGTTTGGAAGCAGTATTGCACTTTTGCCTTTTTCTTGGAACATGTTCTCCAGGGTTGTTCAGGTTACTTGCTTAACCACCTCTGAGGAGAAAGGACGGCTGTTCTAAACAGAAGACTAAACTTACAAAGATACTTCTCTCTCTCTCTCTCTCTCAGTGACAACATAGAGATTAAAATGATCAGTTAAAAACCTTTTGCTTTTGAAAAGGAACTTCTATCCAAGCATTTTCCATGTCTTCAAGTGTGGATCATCCAAAACATCTTGTTCAAATTAATTTCAAGAACGGGGGTTTTTAACAAAGGTGATGTGTTCCCATGGAATGAGGGGGCTGAGACTGACCTTCATAAGGGTGTTTTCTGGGTAGGGTTGTCAGCACAAGAAAATCAGAAGCTTCCTTTCAAAAGAGCCTGATGCAGTGCTCACTTCTTACTAGAAGCCTTCCCATATGCACAACGTACATAAAGTATCTGGATGATAAGATTTTTTTTTGGAAAATATAGTAAATGTCAATGGATCAACATACAAACTGATACTTTTTTGACACGTCAGAGCAAATTCTTCTAGTTGTGCTTAGAGGTGAGCGGAGCTGCCTCCCGGCTGGGGTGCTGTGCTGCTTTGTCACCTGGGAGCTGGGCAAGGGGCTGGCTCTGGCTGCCGTGGGTGCCCCCCAGGTTAGTGTCTGCCCGCTCTGCCCCCAGGCAGGCCAGGCAGCACCCCTCCTGCCTAGCCTGTTGGTCTGCAAGCAGGTGGGTTTTACACCACGGGGTTGTTGCCCAATTTGGGGACCCTGCCAGCAGCATCTCAGGGCTGGGAGGGGCGGTGTGATAGTGAAAGTTCATGGTGGTAGGGGGCTGTTAGAAAAGAAATGCCACCTGGTGAGGTAGGGTCCTTAACTGGCAGATTTATTGTCAGGGCCTCATCAGTTTGTTCTTACAGCATCCAGAAATTTATTCTGAGCGTTGTGTAGCAGATTCAGCAGCTGGTTCATTAGAAAGCGATGCACTTCTCATTCCACAGAGCTGAGTCCAGATGTGTAGGCGCAGGCCAGCTGATTTGTCTTCTGATTGTTGGAATCTGTCGCTTGCATTCACTTTACTCTCTGCAGATTTGGAGTTGATAAACTTTTTGTTTGAAGTGAGATCAGTGAAACTTTGAGTTGGTTTGCATTTTTTTTTTGCCTTATAAGTAGAGATTGCCAACACTATCAAATATAGATGTCTCAGGTAATGTGAATAAAGAGGATTAAAAGAAAAATAAAAACAAAAACACTTCCCCTCAAAACTCCAAACCCAAACAATCCCGTTTCTGGACAATAAGAGACCACGATACTCGCAGCAGTGCCCGCGGGATTCCACATGTGCAGGGAGCAGAAGCTTATGCCCACATAGCTCATAGTCAGAGAAAGTTAGCAAAGGGAAATGAAACATTTTGACTTGTTGGGGTTCCGTGAGGTGCTTGTATTGGCCTTTGTAAATAACTTGTCAGAGTTTCTGTTCGCAGCAGTAGGCGGTAGGCAGCAGAAGAAACCAGGGGAGATGGAAACACACTTGAAAGGAGGTGCCCTGCTCGGTGCAGATTTTCCTAATGCTCGTGCGCAGAGTTAATGTTCCTTGTGCTCTGGATAAATGGATCAGGTGAAAAGACATCAAGCTCAGAGGTAGGACATCGGTTTTTGGTTTTGCATTGCTTTGTTTTGCTTGTTTATTTTAGAGCATCCTGTTTGCACCAAAGGGCTTGCTGTTACCTGAACATTTAGCTGAAGGCCTTGAGGAGGCCTCTTACTGAATACTGGAAGATCTCGGAGCTCTTTAAAACCAGGTGTACCCAGGCTGCCTGCTGTGTAGCTCATTACATTTCAGCAGGCACCCTCTGCAGTCTGATGGTTTTGCCTTGGAGCCTTTCGACCTCCGCGGTTTTGGCTGCCCCGTTGCCTGTTCCAGCAACGTGAAACCCACGTGGACCCATGTGAGGCAGCGATCTCGTGACGGGCTCTGTGACCACACACACGGAACTCTGCAGGTTCTCATATCAAGTTCACAGCTCCCTGTGGCCTCAGCTTTCACACTTCTTATTCACATCAATTCCTTTTTTATACAGGATTTAACCTTAATCTGCGATTCCAAAGGTTTTCTACAAAGCCGAGCTTCTAGTAAAAGGTTGACTCCATGTCAAATGTTTTCTTAAAATACATCATCATGATGAGTTGAAATAGTCTAGCTTTACTTTCATTTAAACAGCACTTCTGATTAATTAATCTCTATGAATATGGTAATTGCAGTTGTAATGCCAGAGGTTCATTTCCATTGGGGCTGAAGCTGAAAACTTTTCTGCCAAGTGCACTTTGATCGTCAACACAGTAAGTCTGCAATGTGCGGGTAACATCCAGAGTGCATAGGCTGGTAAATCCTGCCCTCCTCTTTGTGACAAGGAATAAATTTATGTTTCAAGTGAGCGGATTCAGTATTTTAGGGATTTGGGATAGGATAGCAAGATTGTTCACGCATCAGAAAAAAAAAAAGAAGCCTTGAGAAATCTTCCTAACATTAATCTGTGCTGCTTCTTTGTTTCCTATTCTTGATAATTTTTCTTCACTTTAATTCATGTTTTAAATTCTTCGATCTCTTCTCTTACAACCAGCGTATCAGGGAACCGTCCTGCTGCTCAAGTACCAGTCACGCTTCTTTGTACCCTTTGAAAACACAGCTCTTGCTCTTTCTCTTCTTTAGCATTTGGGATCCTGCATGGTTGTTTTCAATAAAGCACGCTAACTCATCGTACTGAAATTAGAACTACTGCTGCTGCTTCTTGCAACGATCTCTGGATTAATTTAGGCTACAAGTTTTAATATCAGGCATGCATGGCGAATTATTATATGTCACCTTTTAAAAGTAATACCTATAGTGACTATATAATAATTGCCAGGAGCATTCTGGGGAACAGAAAATGTCAGAAAATAGGTATATTAATACATGCAGAAAATTGGCGAAGATGTGAATCTGTGTTTATACCCACGAGGCTCAACTTTGAGCCTAACCCTAGCCATGCTCACGAGGGAGCACGTGGGAGAGACGTTTCTGTTTGTCTAATTCTGGTCTGTGGCTTCTCTGCGTGGCTGGACCGAGCGAGAGGGGGCTGGAACAGGATGGTTGTGCTTGCTCCAGCAGCTGAACAGCCAGGTGCAATTGCACGGTGCCCTGGCTTTGCTCTTCAACACAGCAGTTGGCAAGGATGTGAAAATCCTAAAAAGAAAATACACGGACTAGCTGACTGTCCCCTGCAGACTGTTACATAAAGGAGTCATGTCTAAGTTTCTGCCTGCCTTCAAACATCATCTATAGGTCACTCGGGTAGAAACTGAAGCTCTCAGTAACATAAGCACTGCTGCCTTTGAGGCGTTACCCAGCTGTTCTTCAGCCCATGTGTTTAAAGAAGCAGTGACAGGTGTGGCTGGGGTAAGAGATCCCTTACCTGCCTGTTCATTCCCATCCTGGACCATGAAAATAAATTCTGGAGAACCTTCTTTCTAGCAGTGACTTCGATACAATCTGTGTGACTTTCTTATAAGCATTTCTCCCAGTCTCTGAACCGGTTCCCACTTCTCACCTTGTCTTAATGCTGTTATTTTGTTTAACTTGCTGGTGTTTCGTGGCATTTATTTTACCTGAAGAATAGATTTCAATTTATATCCTTGCTTGCTTTAATGCAATTAACTTTTGTTTCGGTGTGGATGCAAATTATGCAAGATCTTCATTCCCTGACCTAATTTCTCATTTTAAAACATTGTGGGGTAAAAAAGGTTGAAGCCCCAAGACTTACCGAAAGAAATACTTCATAGTCTACAGAGACAGCTAACACAAAGTGAAAATGAGAGGCAGGCAGCTACGTATGGCAAGGTAACCCTTTTCTCAAACTCACTTTACTGTAGCAAAGTACTTTGGTAAAATTCACTGAGCTTTTAAAGTATTTATTTATTTATTGGCACTTGCTGGATTCTTCAAAGAGCATTGCAGAAAAGAATACCATGTATGTCTTTCTACAGCCATATTTCAGTGGTGGATTATTCTATCCATTTAAGAGTAAAAATGCCTTTTTCTCCCCCAGTGATTTTGTAAAGTTGTGCTTTGCCTAGGTCACTAGAAGTAGCTTTGCAGCCTGTAGATGAACGGGTGAAACTGTTTTCTGAAGAAAAGGTGCTCTGACCTGCATCTGGCTGAACTCGGTTATGTATGTATGAATAAATATATATCACACAGTGCAGATTTCTAACATGGTACATGGCATCAGGCCTTACTACGGCAGTATTAAAATGAAATACACAAGTAGCAACTTCTTTTGTATGAATTTTGCTTGAGTAGGTTTAAAAATAAAGCTTTTTAAAGCTAACAGTGTTTAAAGAATGACTTAAAATGTTACAGCATGCAGAGTGAGTATGCTTCAGTTTTCCCGTGATACCAAAATCAGATTTATTTACCTGTGTATCTGTTTTTATCCTGCAAAAGCCGGTTGTGTCTGGGCATTTACCAGTACCAGGAAGCACTGGTTTCAGTGGTACCTTCCTCATCTACAGTTTCTCTCACTGCCAATCTCCTCCCACGCCCCTTCAGGAATTGCTGCAAGACTTCTAAAACACCAGTAGTGTTTGTACTTCTAAATCGTAACCACACATCTTATTTGCTTGTACTCAGGCCCTGGAAGTTCCCAATTTCCGTGCCAGCAAGTGATTTGTGTGGGAAGTAGGGGCTGCAGCGTCAAATTTGATGTGGTGTTCCTGCGTGTTACGTGCTGCGGTTGTGCTACTAAACATGAAACAGAGGGAACAGAGATTTGAGGGCTTTTTACTTTTAACTAGCAATTCATTCCCCGTGCTTGTTAAACGATGAAGAGAGCCTGGTCATTAAAAGTCTTTTCCTGATTCCTTCTGAATAAAACTGGGGTTTATTAATACTTGCTGATGAAATGTTTCTTTAAAACGATCACAATGAGAGGTTGGCTCTATAATCAATATTTTAAATTCAGTGTTCCTATTCTGTGTGTATTCAGAATATGGTGTGTTTAAGGAAGATCACTGTCAAAAAGGAAAACATTTTTCAAGCCACTTCAACGATGAATTTCCACAAAAAAAAAAAAAAAAGGAAAATAAGCATTTTTTTCGGTATCTTCAAACACAGAAACCCAGCGAACAGCATGTGTGTAATGCTAAAAGGAAGAGATGTCTGAAATAGTATTGGCTGTGATTGAATGTTCTACAAATACGTCCTATATCTCGTGTATTTATCCACAATGCAGCTTATTTCAGCCACCTTTGGAAGCAGTTTTAACAGTCTTACTAACGTCATGCTCAGTCCTCATCTGTGTTGTCTGCATTAGCAAATTAATCCTGTAAAACTATTCCCTGAGTGGGTTTTTAGGGTAGGTGCTTTGTAAGGCTAAAGTTTGCCATCAAAACTCTACTGGTATGTGGAAAAAATAAAAAATAAAAATAAAAAAGTTGACTTGGGCATGCAACAGTTGTTGAACAAAGTTGGCCCTGGTTTTTGTGAGCTGAAATTCAATGAAGGTTCTCCATGTTCTTGGGGAGGGGGGCTCCTGGCTACAGGAAAAACATTTTTCTTGAATCATTCTTTTCTGGTGTTCCCTCATTCTGCTGGCATCTTTGAAACAAAATTCATTCAGACATTATGTTCAGGAATTTGGTACTTCAGAGCAGTTATAGCGAGTGAAGTACGGCTCTTACGATGTTGCTGCATGACTCTATTTATTGCTTTTGTGTAGTGCCTGTGCTAAATCTCCTTGACTTCTCTGTGTCTTTCTGTGCAGGTTACAAAAGTACGATCTCTTGCAGCCCTTAGGATAGGAGCGAGGTAAAGATCAGCAGAAGACCTGGGGTCTGCCAAGGCCTGCATTGCGCTTCTGTAAATCTGGACAGTTCACAGCACTTTAAATTAGGTGCTGCCTGGTCCACGAAGACTTTTCTGCAAGGACCAGGAAGCGCTATTAAAACATTTCAGTAACGCTCGGTTCTCTCTGATCTCTCTAAATCTTTCCTTCGTTGTCTTTTCCTGGGAGAAAAATCCTCTCTTAGAAGTGCTTCAGTTGTTGTTCTCCCCCGTAAAGCAGGACCTGGCAGTAAGCTATCGGCCTTTAACATGCGATGGGACGTGTTAGAGTGAACGGTGGTGCGGCCACTTCGGGGATCTTGAAGGCTTGGACCACAGATGACACAGTGTGGGAAGCCTGCCTCTATCCAGCCTGGGTAAAGCGAGACGAGAGTAGATACTTTCCAAGTTTTATTGGTTTTCTACACAATTTCTAATAGCCTTGATGATACATGAACAATGTCAGGTGACTTTTTTAATGTCAAGCGACCGATTTAGTATGCCTGTACATACATTTCCAGTGTAAGATCCTGTTGCTACCTGCCTTTTTGTACGCTATTAGAACGTGCATACTGTGTATACGTAATGCAATGAGTTGTGCACCCTGCACAAAAAGCCTGAATAAATGGGTTTTAATGTTAACCTGAAGAATCACTATTCTTTTGATGATCAGTCTTGCTAATTGTTAGACTGTGCCATTGTTCATTTCCCTGGGAACTTTCAGTTTGTGGTACGAGTCCATAATGGAGTTTCCACCTGTGTGTTTTGTGCTGCGGTCAGATAAGCTGGGAGAGAGCGGATTTGCAAAGAATGGATCACTCCTGAAGGAGAAGATGGGGACTGATAAATAAGGCACTTGCTAATTAAGCTGATGGACAAGTGAATTATTGGGAATACACCAAACCTTGGAAGCATTTGTGCTGGTCACATTGCCATCATGCACAATGGCTTCCCAGGCTGAGATCCGTGTGGGTCGATCCCTTGGAGGAATTGCCTGAGCCTGTAAAAAGTGTAAAGCACGGGTCTGAAGTTATTGGCCAAACTGCCAAGTGAGGGAGCTGCCCCAGGGCCCACGAGCCTCCTGGTGAGCCTGGACGCTGTCTCGGTACCCGCACCGTGCCTCGTGGAGGCAGCCCGTGGGGGCAGTGCGCGACCTGCACCTTCACCACCAGCTCAAGCAGGACCACCACGCGCACAGCGTTCAGGTTCAGGACCCCAAGAGGGACCTGAAACCCTGCACAGGGGGATTTCAGCCTGTGTTTCACACATTAGGGCCAGCACTGGGGCTTGGGACATGCTTGCCCAGCACTCATCGATTCCTTTAAAACCACTCCTGACGCCTCCCGTTCTCTGTGTGGCCCGTGCTGGCGATAGGGATGTTCTGGGGCTGAGGGGGATCAAGGCACAGCAGCCTCAGGTAGCAGCAGCTTTGTTTCTCAGTTGCCATCTCCTGGAGGGCTGCGGGGAACACTCATGCACATCTCAGCTTTGTTGGCTCTGAATTTCACTGTGAGCCAGATTTAAAGTGTTTCTGCCGTAGCTGCACCTGGGAGCAGCCTCCTTCCTCTAAGTTGTTTACTTCAAGTTCCTGACGGTGAAAGGTAGCGAGGCACTTTCATGCAAATGCATTTCAGTACAGCTGCAAAATGTTCCCGAGGATTTTATTTACCATTATGCTGCCTTTGCCGATCTCTGCCCACAGTGTTTCTTGGCTTCTCTTGTCAGCGTGCAGGTTCCCTGGTGGATGTGCTGCAGGCAGGGAGTTGTGCAAGATGACGTGTAATATATTTGTAAGAGCTTGATTTAAAAAAAAAAAAAAAAAAAAAAAAAAAAAGTGATTTTGACATAATGAAAGCTTTGGGCTATTACTGCTGCCAATGGCTTTGTTTGAAACGTGGCAGCTCTGCCACAGCCCTAGAGGCTGCCTGTTTGCCAAGGGCCGGCAGGGCTGGTGGCTACAGATTTACAAGGTGAAAATGGTGCCACAGGATGTTCCCTGCTCATCCCTGTGGGGTGAGGATTTTGCCCCAGTGAGGATTTTGCTATTGAATTTAGCAGACTGGAGGTTGCCCCTCGATGCGGGTCTGTCCGAAGTGCCTTTGCAGCAGAGCTGTGTGATGAAAAACACTGCGTGTTGGTGAGGGGGTGCCCTGCGTGGACACACCCCACCATGCATGAGCACTGCCTGCTCTGCACAGCCCAGCACAGCCTCACCTAAAGCCGTGTTCTCCCTCTGTCTGCAGTCCCAGAGCTGCAGTTTCATCTGCAGTTTCAGAGCTGCTGCCTCCATGCTCGGCCTGGGCAGGGCAGCAGCAGCAGCCTGCATCCATCCCTATTCCTGTATCATGTCCCAGTCTCTCTGCAGGACAGTTCCCATCTCCCACACCAGCCCCCTGTGCCATTATCGCTCCTCCGGGCCCTCGGTATCAGGTCACCGAGCGCCGGGCCGCGATCGGGGGATCTCTGCAACGCGAGCCCGCCTGACGCGGAGCAGCCGCCAGGCTTGCGCCGATCGCCATCTCCTCACCCCCTGCTCCTGTTGCTCGCGCTTCAGCAGCTCATGTAAATTAATCGCGGCGTTTAATTTCCTCCCGACCCACCTGCTGCTCTTGGCAGGCTCCTTTGTGGAGCGGGGGGGGGGAAGCAAAAGGCCAGCCCTGGCTTTGGGGGCTGTTAATGGGACGCCAGCTCCGTGGCTGTGGGGCCTGGGGGTGGCGCAGGGACACGGGGCCTCTGTCTAACCTCTGCCACAACGCCTGTGTGGAGCACAGACCTTTCTGAAGCAGATGATCCCTCACCCATCTCTCCAAGCTCCTGTGAAGCTGGAGGACGCTGCTCAGTGTGGCACCAGCGGGGTTTTTGTGTGTGTGGGCACAGCCCCACGGGGAGCGTCCCCGTGTGGGCCTACGCGAGCCGTGCTGTGGCTCCACCGTCTGAGGCACTGCCAGCTGGCTTCAGGACAGGCAACAGAGACACCGTAAGGACACTTCAACCGGCATCAGGAGCTATCTGAGAGATGAGGCTGACCCCCAGCTCCCCACAGCTCCTTTCAGGCAGTTGCAGAGAGCAATGAGGCCTCCCCTGAGCCTCCTCTTCCCCAGACCAAACACCCCCAGCCGCTCTTCACAGGACTTGTTCCCTAAACCCCTCACTGGCTTCACTGCCCTTTGGACATGAATGTCCCTGATTCCTGCAAACAAAAGACCTCTGGGTCTATTGTGTGGAGACACAAAGGAATTGATTTAGAGAACGACTTCAAACACGTGGCCAAGCCACCGGCCAGTGCTGCACCGCTCAAGTACACGGCCAAGGTGACCTGGCCTTGGGTCATAAGCTGTCTCCTCCACCCACTGGAGGTGAAATTCACCTCCACCCAGCCCTCTGCTGCCACGCACTCTGCTGGACCTGCAAGTGTTGGTTTGCTGGAAAGCAGTGGTGGGAAGTCAAGAAACCCTGGTTTAGCCCATGGGGCACCCACCCGGTGCAGAGCAGCCGGTAGTGCCCTGTTGAAGGAGCTGTGAGCACCCAGGACAGCCCTGCCCCATCCCATCCTGGTTTCAGACAACAGCAAGATCAAGGTGTTTGCCGTCTAGCAGCAGCTCAGGGAAAAAAAAAAAAACAAATCTGTATAGGGTAAAAGGGCAAAACCCTGGGGAGGTTGTGAGGTGGATCAGGAGCCAGGTGAGCACCCAAAGAGTGCTTTCCCCCCACCTTGTATAGCATTAAAATGGCAGGGATGGAGGGGAGGGGAATAAATCAGGCTTTTTCATCACAAAATGCTGGTTCTGCCCAGACAGAAACATCAAAGGCACCTTCCCAGTTCCACTCCAGTGCCCCTGTTTGCCTTGAAAGGAGGCGAAGCCACGCGCTGTGCTCAGCCCGGGTGCAGTAACACAGCTGATGCACACAGCTGTGCAGAGCATCCCATCAGGCACGTTACCCATGCTCACAACTCATTTTGGGCAATGCTGCCTCATTTCTCAGGCCAACTCCATCTGCATTCACCTCAGCCCTGCCGGGCTCCTTGCCCCAGGGCTGGCAGGACTCTGTGCACTCACTGCTAACTTCTATGCTGCTCGAGGTTTTTATTTTATGAAACAAAACCAGCCCATCAGTGAGGAAAATGAATCTTTATTGTTTTCTCTAAAAGCAGAATTCGAGGTACATGTTTCTTTTTTTCTTTTTTTTTGTATGGTTTAGACGGTGGCTTTAAGGTGTGAATTGTCACCTCACATAAGCAACACAGAACAACCAGTGGAGGAACGACGAGCAAGTTTGACAATTGCTTTATCACGTAGTCCAAACATGACTTTTAACTAACGCTTTTGCCAGAGCTGGCTTCAGGACAACATTAAAATCTCGCCTACTCAGTACAAGTACAGTCATAATGAGGGGAAAAAGAACTACAAAACACAATTATTGCTGCTGTATCTGCATTTCTGTTTCCTTGCACGATGTTCTGTAATATGCTGGTAAAACATTTCTTAAATACCAGTATAATTAAGCATTTTTCATATAATGTAACCAACCAGCCAACCTCACTTGTTAAATGAGACTTCATCTGAGCACGATGACAACAAAAAGGCTGCCTTACAAAAATGGAGAGGTTTTTAGGAGGTGTGATTGTTACACCTTTGAGACAGTGAGGATGAGATGTGCAGAAATGCCTGAACAGATTTTGTTTTCTGCGTGCTTTCAGTGCTGGCAGCAGCAGTGAGCCCTCACCTCTGCAGGGCAGCAGGCTGCTCCCAGCTGGTCCCGACGTGCTCAAGGCCCTGACTCCTCCAGCACTTGCACACATGCCCACCTTGATTCGTGCCTTCTCCAATTCCACCAAAAGCAGCCAGTGCACGCATTTGTGCTGAAGTCAGGCGTGTGCGTAAGCACTCAGGAGACGGGGCCCTAAATGACAGCTAAAGCTGGGCGAGGGGAGGGGACCTACTGCAGCCATTTACACTTCAGAGGTGAACGGGTAGGCAGAGGGATAAACAACTCGAGCACGCATTGTGCCCATCCCTTGAGACCTGAAAACGGAAGATGGAAAATGATTTGCAGCACACTCACGGCTATTAACAGCTCGGTGCATTCGGCAGTGCCTGCATAAACAGCTCCTGTATGTCACAGGCACCAGCGTACTGCTGCACGGAAAACCCAGCGTGCAGGGGTCGGATCCACCCGCGTGGAGATGTTCTGCGGGTGATAGATCACGACTCCACCAGCTCCTGGTGAAGCCTGAAGACATCCATGAACGATATGAAACGTATGCTGCAACATCTGAAGGTGAAGTCTGAACACACCTCGCGTTATCTACCAAAAGGTCAGCTGGAACAACCATTTCATCACACAGATGGTTTGGGGATTAGTTACAGGGTCAGTCCGAACAATGCACACACACACATCGACCTGCAACAAAATTCTTGGACTAAACTTCTCTATAACTTACAAAGTATATAAAATGCATGATTTGACATTTAAAAAACCTCAGCCCTTTTGTAAGAAAACAAAACAAGGCCATAGGGATTTGTTTTGTTTTGAGCTTTAATCTGTTGTTTTTTTCAACAGCTTAAGTTCCTAGGCTAAATAAAAAATATAAACGGCACTCCACCACGGCCTTATAATGCAAGGAATAAATTAGCAAGAGTCACACTGTAAATCAAAATAAATAATTTCTAAATTACTT
Source organism: Aythya fuligula (assembly GCF_009819795.1). Classification (NCBI taxonomy): domain Eukaryota; kingdom Metazoa; phylum Chordata; class Aves; order Anseriformes; family Anatidae; genus Aythya; species Aythya fuligula. The sequence continues at coordinate 189,217,869 of NC_045559.1, forward strand.
TTATTAAAAAATGGTCTCTTTAATTGCACAGTATTTTAATTTCTCAGTAGCAATGCAAAGTCAGTTGGGTGTTGTATTGTTCTAAACGCTTTAGACAGTACGGAAAGCATCGTCTCGCTTTTTTTCCTTTTCAAGCTTCACACGTCAAAAATGTCAAAGTTGGTCAAACCAGCAACTGATGGGACTGACACGGGTTTTGGTAGCCTCGCGAGGTGCTGCGGCACCTCTCCCCCGGCACTGCGTCCTCCCGCTGTCACCCCGCGGGGACAGGAGCCGCCGGCTCCCCGCTCCAAGTGAGGTACTCCGGTTTGCACCGACGGGTTTGGTATTTTTGGAGAAGTGTTCACCAGTAGCTACTACTTTCACAGCAGAAGGTCGGCAACGAGTCAGTGACAGTCCGCGTACTCGAAGGCTGCAAAAGTCCCCTTCATGGGCATCCCCAGGCTGGCACTCCTCCTTTTTGGGGTGTTCCACGAACACGGCAGCCCTGTGGCTCTCCCCGGAGCTGTTCTGCAGCGGAGCCCCGAGCTACAGTTCAGACATAGCACGGACAACGGGACACCTGAAAGGATGTGGCCTTACCTCAGAGCATTAGCGGTAGTTGGCAAGTGAGTTTAAGGTATTAAAAAACAAAACAACCAAACAACAATGTGACATTTCAGGATTTTTTTTTAAAAAAGACATCTTAGTGATTAACACTGTCGCAGCCCGGGCACGTTGAGCTCTAAGTCAGGTATCCACGGGGCATTTTAGGAACTCTAAATATTGGCAACACACTTTGTATACAAAACTGCTGTGGGCAGACGCCAAATGTCAACGTGCGCTCAAAACACCGTGTATCTACACACCATTACTGAGGGAGCTATGATGGCTTGCATTGTATTTAAAAATACGGAGTTTCTGCTAAGTATCAAAACAACTCTTGAGTAGTGAAGACAAGGGTAAGCGCTGCCCTGTTTTTAGGGGTGGGACAGGGCTAGCTGTGCTTTATTCTCTGTAACCCCAGCACTTGCAGCAAAGACAACGTTACCGAGCCACCTTTTGCTGTTTAAGATGCTGCGGTTCAGTTATTTGCATCAACACAACCACACCGCCAGGCGCAGTACTGAGCAGTACCACCGTGGTCATGCCTAGCACTGGTTTCCTCTCCACAGGGTGTGAAATACACAGACCGATCTCCTTCTCGAGGGGGAGGTTGCACACACCTCCTCCTTCCCTCTGCTACTCACATCAACAACAAAGGAAACACCACGGCCAACGCTTTGTCCACTGCACGTTTCCTTTACCCAAGGGCCTAAGGGGACCTAGCACATCATTGCACAACACTGAGAACCACCGAATATCCCCCGTTCTTCTACTTTTAAAGCATTTTCAGTGCTTCAGCACAAAGCACACAACGTACGGTAAGGATTCCCCACCCAGCACCACGCTTCTTGGCACGGCGGCGCTGCTTGGAGCCTTCTGAGGCTCGTGTGATGGGCAGGAGATGAAACGCCTCGATTACACGCACACGCTTCTGTTGGCCTTCAAGGAATTCATCTTTTGGCAGAAGGGAATTCCTACATAAGAATGAATGTAGAAACTCACCAAAAACACAAACACAGGAACTGCAGTACTAAAGCAGCTGCACCTACACTACGGTGTAGTACTTCAGTGTAATTCAGTTTTTAAAAAATCTTAGAGTACGACTGAGACGAGACCCATTTACCACTCCAAACCTCAGTGCGAGCGCTGCATCAGCCTCTAGGTTCAGACAAGCTCTATGGACAGCGACCCACCACACCACGGGACAAACTACTGCCAAGCAGACAACTCAGGCTAATTATGTACAGCACCTCCTGTATTGTCACAGGGACAGGCGAATGCAGACCCCAGGCCAAATCAGCAGTAAAAGCTGTCTGGAACACTACTTCCTGAATTAGTTTGCTGAACACGGTTCAGATTATTGGATATGTCTATAAGCACAATGCTCTTTAGAAGCATTTACTGTATACCCAAATCCTACTCGCCGCAACACATGGTGTCGCGCAAGTAGTGAAAATGTCTTCGTATTCAAAGGTGCTTGGACATCATTTTCAGGCAGCATTTTACCTTTATTTTAGTGAGTTTACACTACAAAGATTTTAGAAGGAAGAAGATGCCAATAGTTTCTTTCTTTCTTTCTTTCTTTCTTTTTCTTTTTAATATGTGAAATTGAGACAGACACCTAAATAAATATCTATTTTTACTCACCTAACTCTATTCTATGTCTGAAAACTCTAATTTTCCAATAAGGGATAAAATGTTGCCCAAAAGACTATAGTTATACGTTTGTGTTTCTACTAAATCTACAAATCAAAATAGTTCTCAGTTAAAAAGATACAATTTGTATCAACAGTAAAAGGTACTTTCTGGTTCTTCAGGGCCTTTAAATTCCAGCAAGTGTACCAAAATTATCAGCAGTAAACTAGTGGTTTTGTAACACTGAAAAACATTACAATGGATGGAAACCTAAAACTGTAGGTAACTGACTATGTCACGTTAAGTACAACTGACATCAATTGCAAGATCTATTTCTATTTTATATATATATATATATATATAAAAGCTTATGAGGTGCTAGTAAAACCCATGACTTTAACCAGAAATATCCCTTACTAGTACTAAAACAGACTTGTTTTATCTGTTTCTAAAACTCTACACTATTTGTGGCAAGAATCAGGCCTCCATGATGCAACAGGCCAAGGACTAACCTCAGGAACACGTACAGCCTCTTCTCTCCCCGCGACCCTCCCTCCCCAACCGAAACAGAAAAGACAAAAAGTTTAAGTTATTATTTTGAGCTACAATATCATTACCATAGTGCAGTTAATAAACGTTGCATATCCTCAACACACAAACCCTTTTCAGGCCAGCCTTGATAAATAGCAAGAAAAAAAAAAAACAAAAAAAAACCAGTATCTTAAATACAAAACTTGCATTGAGATAATTAAATTCATTTAAAAACAGGTAAATATTTTATGAAAAGCGTATTTTATCCAGTACACTGGTGCAGCAATACAAAGAAAAACACATAAAACAACTAAACAGAACCCTACGAGATTTCAGGCCCCTTTCTACTGACCAGGAGTACAGGAAGCTGGAAAACAGCACGTGGGAATTGAAACCAGGTGGCCTGTTTCTAGGAGGTACTGAGTGTTTGCAGTTTGTGGCAGGTTCAAAGGGGGCTGCAAATTCTCAGCACCTTTGAAAATCAGGCAGTAAGGCTTTCCACCTTATCCATAAATTAGTAAAAAATAAAAATAATAATAAAAAAATTGTCCTCTGATTGCATTTGATCTTACTAATCAACTGCATCAACAAAACATGTAGCTACTTAAACAAAACAAAGAGCAATGAAAAGTGCCATACTATAAATTACTAATATATCGTTACCCATTTCACCGTTAACTGGTAACTCAATTATTCGTTTAAAAAATAAAGTCAGTGCTGTAGTAAATCTTTGTTTCCTATAAATATGATTATAGCACAGAAAAAAAAGCCCACAAAAAACAAACAAACAAACAAACACGGTGTTGTAAAAAGTTCAAAAACTTGGCTTGAAAATTGTCTGCTGGAAGAAGCAAAATCCTCTCTCTGCAGGTCGTTTTGACACCACGCAGCCCAAGGACAAACATCCAGCAAGTTAAAAAACAAAACCGAAAGTCGCAACAACATGTAACAAGGATAGAAAGTGCTGCATATAAACCCCTGATGCACCAAAGATTATAACCAGAGACGACAGATTTTTTTTTTCATATATATATATATATATATATTAATTTAAACTGGAGCATCCTCCAGCCATGAAAATAGCCATTTAAAAAATTTTCGAACTAGAACACAAAACATACCAGGTCCTTCGGATGCACGGGGCTATACATACAGACTCCATGATACAGCATTTCACATAAATGGATTACTATTATAACCTCCTTGCTGAGAAGGAGATCCCAAATGCTATTGTAGCAAACCTCCCTCAGCATTAGAGCTGAGCTGAAAAACTACTAGACACCACAAAGATGCATCATCTCTCAATAACCTAGCTGAGACTTCTCCACTAAGATGGCTGCGGCGAGCTGCTGCGCGTCCGTCACGTGAGGGTTCTTCTTCATGACGATCCTCACCAGGTCGGGGGGGAAGATGTTGCACAGGTTTATGTAAACCTTCTCCCTGGTGTCTTGGTGCCTCGGGGGGTCTTGAGGGATCCCGCAGTAGGGTACGCGCCAGGCCTGGTCCTGCTGTTCGGGCAGGCTTTGGAAGGCAAACTGCTCGTAGCAGGGCTGCGTGGGGTTGCTGGGCAAGGAGTAGGTCTGGCGGTAGCCGTAGGCATCGACCCCGTAGCTCTGCCTGTCCCAGCTTCCAAGCCCGTCCTGGCCAGCGAAAGGCTTCCTGTGTCTCAGCGGAGAGCTGTCGTACAAACGCGAGTCCGAAATGCTGTCGATTCGGGTGGACACGAGGGCTCTCCCCAGGTGCATGGCCTTGGAGTGCGGCGAGCTCTGCGAGGCCGGGTAGTCGCTGGGGCAGCTGGAGCGAGCACCCACGGCGGGGTGCTGCAGGTGCACAGCCATGTACGGGATCGGAGGTTTGTGGTGGTGCTTTGGTTCTTCGTGGCTGTAGCTCTGCACTCGGGCTAGAGGCTCGTGGTAGCTCTGCAAGAAGGGCTGGGAGTTAAGGCGGCCGTGGGGGTGCATGTGCTGGCACTTCAGGTTCTCCTCCAGCTGCGGGTCGGGCGAACTCATGTAGGAGCGGTCGCTGTACCCCACGTAGGAGTCGCTGCTGCCACAACTGACGCTCCCCTCGCTGCTGCAGTCAGAAGCCACGGAGCTGATCCTGTAATCAGTGTCCAAGGAGAAGCGCCTCTCGGGACTCCGTGGACCAGATATACTCAGATTCGAATACGCATTCAGCATGGAGTAGTACCCTACGTCCACGGGAGACTCACATTTTGGATACTGGTCGTAAGGCATTGGCGTTCCGTGATTTTTGGTTGCCATCATCACCGTAGGAGGATATTGTCCCTGTGGTCGTTGATCCTGAGGTGGGAAATGAACTCCGGATGGAAGGCCGTTGGTTAAAGGTGCAGTGCTTTGGGGTTTTGCAGCAGAGGAACTTGGTATGCTAACTAAGGAAGGTACAGACCTGGTTTCCAATTTGTTTTTGGTGGGAAGCTTTTCCTCCAAGTCTTGGTAGACTTGAGTCCTTATACTAGGATCCGACTGCCTCTTCGGAGTGGCACGCTTAAGCTCAGAAGTGCCATCACTCTTAGTACTACAGGGAACACTATTGCTTTTTACCAGTCCTCCTTCACTTGTAGTTTTGGCAGCTGTGCTTCGAGACATGGCACGAAGCTCATCAGCTACAGATCGCTGAGGCTGATTTCCTCTTTCTGGATGATAGTATTTGCACTTGTGTCCATAGGTACATTTCTTCCCTGTTAACACAAACATAATGAGATTAAGAACATGATGTAATATCTGTTAACTGTTAAACAATGAAAGTGCCTCTCATTTAAAGTTTTGCTGACAATTTGAAAGATTGATCAGAGCACCTCTTCTATGAAGACAGATAGAGGGAGTTGGGGTGTTCAGCCTGGAGATGAGGGCTCCAGGGAGACCTTACAGCGCCCTGCCAGTACCTAAAGGGGGCTACAGGAAAGCCGGGGAGGGACTTTCTATTAGGAAGTGGAGTGATAGGACAAAGGGGAATGGCTTTCAACTAAAAGAGGGTAGGTTTGGATTAGATATAAGGAAGAAATTCTTCACTCAGAGGGTGGTGAGGCCCTGGCACAGGCTGCCCAGAGAAGCTGTGGATGCCCCATCCCTGGAGGTGCTCAAGGCCAGGCTGGATGGGGCTTTGGGCAACCTGGACTGGTGGGAGGTGTCCCTGCCCATGGCAGGGGGTTGGAATTTGATGATCTTTAAGGTCCCTTCCAATCCAAACCTTTCTATGTTTCTAAAGAGATCTTGCAAATGGTTTTGTGTGACACGGTGAGATCTAGGATCTCCTTTCTTGTATTGTCAGTAGAAGAGGCAGTGGTAATGTGCTGAAGCAACTGCTCTAGGAACACAGACCAACACCACCAGCAGCATTTTGAGCTGAACACGATGCCATCTGTGTGTATGCACACACTTGCTGTATTGTGCTAAGGAGATACACAAGTGGGAAACTTAACATGAAAATCATAGTCATAAGAGCAGCAAATGTTCAGCTCAGTCAAGATGCTGGTGTGCCTGTAAGGAAGGTGAGTAGCTAAAAGTCAGGCAGCTTGATCCATTTTCTGGCAGAAAACTTAGATGTGCTATAGACAAAGCACATTACAAAATGGCTTTCTGGAGCCTGAAGAATTTAGGTGATGTTTTGGATCTCTTCCTACCAATGATCAATGAAATTACTCCTTTAGTTCAACTGGTACACAGAAATGTTCTTTAGCTAGCACATGAAAAAAAAAATCACTTTGGTCTCCACTAACTCCAGTGCTCAGCTTTTCAAACATTCTCAGGCTAAGACAATAATGTAAGAACTTCTGTCTAAAAGTTTTATTTTTGGCAGCATTAAAGTAAAGCAGGAGTTCAGTCCTGAGTCCCAGCAGTACAGAAAGCTCATGGATAGAAGAACAAATTACCATATGGACAAGGTTGCTTCTTATGTTCTGGCACAATAGGCTTCTTCCTAAGAAAATTGTCCAGACTTGGGCCATGGCGGCCAAGAGGATCATCAGGAGGCATAAATCTATAAAGCAACAAAAAAGTGTTACAGAAGCAAATGCCTTTTTATATTCCTCATGCAATGACCAAGAACCTCATGACTGTGTCCCACGCCGTAAGCTGCCATGCTATCATCTTTAAGCCTGGGTACTTTCAGAGCTGCTTTGAAATCAGCTGCAGCTCTTGATGTCCCTGTCCTGCAGCGATGCAAGGCCACCTTTCTGCTGCAGGTACTACCTGAGAGACCAGTCATACAAACAGACTGTGGACACCCCTCGTTGGCTTCAGGCACCTCTAGCCTGGCCCAGCTGACTGCTCTGCAGCAGGGCAGGGCTGCTCACAACCCATTCCTAAACCAGTGGAAGGGAAGCAATTTCCTAAAACACCACAACTAGATTTGCAAAACTGTGCGGATTGAAGTCTTTTGACTTTGTCAAGGTCAAAAGAGTGTCAGAGTCTTTTTCATCATCACTGAGGCACTCAAATACTAGTGTCTGCTTGGCAGAGTACTGAGACCTTCCCACTACAAAAAGACACCAGTATTCATTGCAAGTGACACTTACGCATTTACAAGAATTTACAAGAATTTACAAGAGGTGGATCAAGGTAGATGGTTCAACTAGAGACCTCCTGAGGTCCACTCCCATGTGGGTCGTTCTATGACTTTATGATTTAGGGGTCTAACCATAGGCACCCCAAAATTCTGGCTCAGTACATCAAGAAAACTGGAATACAATACTGTAACATACATACAATATAGCATATACATTGGCATACACCAGAAGCAGCAAATAATTTTACAATATAAAGATATAAACATATTGCCATAAAAAAGTCTGGCAAAAATAAACAAGTTCAAGTACTTTTTATTCAGAATACCAAATCTATGACAAACTATTCCTTCTATTTTCCTGCATGTACTTCGTGATTTGGGTTGAAGATAAAAAATCCATACACGTCTTCAAACTGTCCTTTCCTCAGTTATTTTACTTACAAGGATGGAATGACTTACTTGTCATTAACAAATGAATACATCAGCAAGCGTTCATCGATGAACTTCTTCCATTCGGGCTTCTCATTAGCTAGATCCCTGTAGTTGTCATTAGAAACAATGATGCCATCTGACTCGAAGGCCAGCTTCACTATGAATCGGTCATCGTAGCATACCACCCTTCTCCCTTGCACTCGGCGGGACGGTGTGAACACAAGAATCTTCTCTTTTTCTAATTTACGCAAGATCTCTTGATCTACAAGGAATACAAAATAAAGGTCAACAAATAAAAAGAAAGTAGAGAAAAAGATGTTTGTTTCACCTCTGAAGACATTAGATTTTAGGAAGAAAACCCAAGCATTGAGGAGTAACTATGTCTTAAAAGGCTACAGCCCTGCAGAAGATGTCTGACGTGTGATACTTGAAGTTACAGGCAGCAACCAACCAGCAACACTTTCAAAACCAAACCAAAGCAAATGAAAACCTTCCACTACCCAGCATTTCTCTAAGAGCAACACAGGGGACCTTGTTCACTTCGCTGTGGTTAAAAGAAACACTGCTTACCAAAACTCGTGTGAAAAACTCTTCTGCTTGAGGGAAAAAAGTCTTAAATCTTACTCAATGTCAGTGATTAGGAAGATTACACCCAGCTTACAGCCAAAGGTTTTCCGTAACTGAGCTCTGTGGTAATGATACAACTCTTCCATCCTGTTGTGGTACCCCGCCAGCAAGAAACATCTTTTGCAACAACTTCAATAGCTTAAATAAATAGATCTGCCTCGTTAAAGTCTCTCCCCATCATGAGCAGGGTATTCCTGCTACCCACAAAGACTAGAAAACTTACGTTTTGTACAAACACTCAGGCTCTTCACAATTTTTAGTAACATCTGCTAAAAAGCCTTCTGATGTCATCTTGTAACCATATAAAAAAAGGAAGCAGAATTTTTATTTTTTATTTTTACTGCCAGTATTGGCTCAGAACTTATCTTTCACTGTAGAGTTTTCAGTGTTATGTATGAAGTCTTAGCAAACCCAAAAAGGTTTCTCTTCATTCTGCTGAATAAGTGTTTAACATTTGATGTAATTCCTTCCTGTCCTACGCAGTCCTTCAGTCACCCCTCCAAAAGCATCCTCTCTTTCTCTCTGTTGAACCTGGAGACCCTGGGGAGCTCAGAGTGCCAAGGAGGTGACCTGGACTACGGCTCTGGGTGTAGCACCAGAGCACCGAGCGCTGGGGCACCCCCGCCTTCTGTTGTTTCTGCCAGCTATCACTCTCCTCAGAGCAGACAAGCTACAAAAGAAAAATAAGCAGAAAGCTAGGCGACACCTACAACTGCAGAAGACACCTGCATGGTGAATATGAGTCATGGCTTTTAATAATGGTTTAAATCTCAAATAACTCAGCTGTTTTGTAGCACAAGAAACTTGACAGGGAACATGTTCCACCCAGAAAAAAAAAAAGACTCCAATACAGCACTGATATTACAAATAAGCAATATATTTCATGCAAGCATTTATCTGCTTACTAGAAAAAAACACAAGATCAGAAATGATGTCCAGCCTTTTTGTAGGCATTTTTCTCCCCATTTGGTAGATGATGAGCGAGAGTCTGAAGGAAAGTGATTTCTCCCCATTAAGAAAGAACAAAAAATCTGTCAAGTATAAGAATGACAGGTTGTACTAAGAAAAATGCAGTCATTACATAGTCCAAGAAGCTTCTTGGACAGTCTAGAGCCATTAGTAAGTCATTTGAGACTTTTTCAAAATTCCAGATGGCCAAGTACTTCAGATACCTATCTCCAGAAACGGAGTGTCAGCACAATGTATTTCGCAAGACTGTTGGCCAACAGGCTCCCTGCGTCCTGATACTTTTGTTTTACAGAAGACACAATAAACTGCTTTGGTTTTCCTTCCATTTTCAGGGTCCATGATGACATGCAGGAAATTATTTTTTTGTGGTAGACAACTGGTCAACTCTGTGACTTCCTACTTGCTTGAAACTCCTTTATGGGTTTCTAGCCCTAGCCACAGCTCCAGCAGATGTTATGTTTCAATTCTAAATAGTCAACTCTTAATTACTTAGCCAATGCTCTTCTCATACCTCAAACACTGGTACAGTAAAACAACTTGATCAAGACCAGCTCTTACGACAGGGAGTATGTCTTCTTTCTCAGGGTATGGTTTTCTGTTATTATCTTTGCAATAGTCTATAGCAAACATTTACCTGACTACCTTCAAGAGAAAAGCTCCACTCTGCCTCTGCTGAGGGGATGACAACAGCTTTCCAAATGCTTTCTTACACTAACATTGCATGTTCTTGTAGCAATAGGGCAAATGAAACAAAGAGTTGTAAAGACCTTTCCATCTCTTCAGAAATGCACGTGCAAATCAAAGCATACTTCCATATTCTTTTAGAAGTCATAGCTACTATTCTCATAAGCTTCTCTTCCTTTGCACCAGGGGAGGTTCTGAGAAGAAATTTGGAGACATTTCTGCTCAGAAAGAGCAGTCAGGCACTGGGACGGGTTGCCCAGGGAGGTGGTGGAGTCACCGTCCCTGGGGGTGTTCAAGGAGAGGTTGGCCGTGGTGCCTGGGGACATGGTTTAGTGGGTGATATTGGTGGTGGGGGGATGATTGGACCAGATGATCTTGGAGGTCTTTTCCAGCCTTTATGGTTCTATGATTAAAATGAATTAAAAAAAAAAAAAAAAAAGCCCTATTTCCCCTCTGTTTCAACTTTAGGGCAGAAGGGGGACAACTCTCCATACTCCATACAGAACAAGGAAGCTGGATAAAGAAGTAAATGCCTCTACAGCTTTTTTTTTTTCTTTAATAAACACATTTAAAACAGACATTTTCAAAAGCTTTCTCACTCGTTAACCGGAATGTTCAAAAGGAGAACTGTTCCCTTTCTGCCGGGATCATTCCTCACTCCCGGCGCAGGGCAGTGACTCACCGCAGGTGACTGGCAGACAGGCCGGGCTGGCAGACTGCTCACCACAAGAGCCATCGCTTGGTGAATCACTGCCTTCAAACCTTTGCTGCCACCGCTACATGGGCGGAACAGCTTTAAAAAATGGCAGTAATGTTCTTGAAGAAATAAGTAGCAATATTAAGGGAAAATTTATAAGGCGAGCAGAAAGGGAGGGCTTGGTGATAACATTGCTTTGCCTTTTTCCTTCCTGAAGATTGCAATGCAGTTGCTAGACCAAAAATACCTTCTATTATAGTCTTTCATTTTTTATGATCTGTTCATCTGTGCAGTAGCATTCACATTGTACAAAGAATCAAACAAACCAGTAAAGGCAGAACAGAGCTTACCTGTGATGAGAGCATCAGGTCTTGACTGTTCTTTCCTCCATGCTGGCACAAACACTGTAACATCCTTATGGCCTCTTTCCAAAAACCAGTCTACTGCCAATTTGATCCCTCGACAAGAAAATACTTCTTTATTCCCGTGGCTGAAATACACATTAAAATTCCTTGTTATATGACTTGGCTTTTCTGTGAGCACACAAGGAACACAGTGAGACAGAAATCTCCCCATCCAGCATCATGTTATCCACCTGCTCCAGGGTTTCTGAAAGTAACTGGGCGTCAGTCTGAGCCTTGCCCAAACGCTGCTATCACTTGCAAAATGGTATGGCAGAGGGACAACGAATCTGCAGAATATTTTTAACATCTCTGCACAGACTAGACAAATAGGAAAAATATAAGCGCAGATGTTAAAAATCCTCACAGCCTAACCAAAAATCTGGTGTATAACAACCCCCATAGAGACTTGGTAAGGGAAAGCTGAAATACCCCATGAAAGAGTGCAACTTTTGGAGGAGATACTGGCAATGAACACCGAGTCCCTGTGTGCACAGCGGCCTGAAGGGCCAGCAGGGAGCTCGTCAAGCTCCCATCTGAGCAGAGGAAGAGAAGGGGGACTCCTAACCCCAGGGGGTGGCAGGAGCTCTGCAAGACAAATTAGGCAAACTGGAGACTAAAATCAACAGGAAAAAAATAAGAATTTGCTTAGTGCTGCACTTAGGAAGGTGAAATTAATTGTGTGTTAAAAAAAACACGGAGAGACACAAGTTCAGCAGAATATGATCAGACACAAGCAAAACAAAAATGTGCGTCCATTGTGCAATAACTGTCTGAGGTAAGGCAAGGGATACAATTATTTCATTTTCTGAAGGCAGATGAGTCCTCAGCTGACTTCCACATCCAATTTCAGGCACTGCATAATACGAAAGATGGAGAGAAACTGGAGAGGATCCAAAAGAAAGCAAAATGAAACCTATGGGGAAAGCTTGGAAGAACTTCATGTAGTTAATCTGGGAAAAAAAATGTCTTAATACGTTGGATGCAACTGAAACGTAAGACAGCAACCAACCATGGGCCTCCACGGAAAGTTTCTGGTCCCCGGGAGGCTGCAGGGGTGGCCTCTGTGAGGAGAGCTCAGAGGCAACCTGTGCTGGATACAGCTGGTACCAGCGTGCTGCCAACAGGCCTGCCAGGGAAGCTGGTGGTACCTCTGTGAAAATACACTTAAGAAAGGGCAAAAGCACGGCACAGTCGGAGGAGAAGGTAACGAGGGACCCCCAAGGCCAGAGGAGGAGGAGGAGGTGCTCTGTGGGAGAGCAGGAACCTCCCTCAGAGGGGCTGCAGGGCTCCAGGGATGGGGCCACACTGGAGCAGGAATAGCCCCAGGGGGACTGCGGCCTGTGAAGGGCCTGTGCCAGAGTGCAGGAAGAAAAATGTGAAAAGGAAGGAGCAGCACCCAGAAAGAGATGTGTCCATTTGTTGGTGCCATCCCCTGCACTGCTCACCGCCTCACAGAAGGGACTGAACCTCCTGGGGAGGAGAGGAGCCTGCAGTGAGCGTGGGGATGAAGAAGCAGGGAGGAGAGGTGGTTGACGTGAAGGGAGTGTGGAAAAGATAGACATTTTCCCTCATATCTTAATGTTTGTCTTTTTTTATTTTCCAATATCTGAATCAGTAATTAGATAATTACCACAGAGGTTGGACTAGGTGATCTTTGAGGTCTCATCCAACCTAGACGATTCTGTGATAATTGTTAACTGGTTATAAACTGAAATAAATTCCCCTAGCTGAGACTTTTCTGACTGCAACAGTACTTAGTTAGTGATTTCCCTGTCATTATTTTGGGTTTTCTTGCTGCTGTTCCTCCTGTTTTCTCCCCTGTCCTGCCGTGGGGTGGTGCTGAGCAAGCAGCTGGCTGGGCGCTTGGCTGCCAGCTGGGGCCGGCCCATCCCGGTCCCACTGGGTAGGGACAGGAAAGTCACCATAATGTGTGTAAGGAACAGCCAAGCAATGCACTAGAAAACCCCTTCTAATCAATTAATGGGACAATCTGCCTAGGGGTGTTTTGAGATCTCCTCACGGGACACGTTTAAGAACAAGCCAGATGGCTCCTCTGGGGCTGGTCCAGGCTGTCTCCGCATACAAGGAGGCCGGCAGTTTTTCTAAGGTTTTCCCAACCCCACAGGTCCATGAAGCAGAAGAGACACACGGGCACAGCAGCAGGCCACTAGCTTTCACCTGACAGGTTGTTGCATACACTGCATCACCTGCTTTTCCAGAAAGGCAGGAGGTATTTCATTCACTGAGGAGCGGTTTGTGACAGGGACAACATGATGACACACTTAAAGGTTCCTACTTTCAAGTTGCTAAGTAAAGATAAACACAATAAAAGTTATTAAATTTTTTTTTTTTTTGGTAGAACCATTCCAAAGTATCAGGTATTTCTACCTTTCTAAACCACAGCACTGCCACATGTTCCTTGATAGCTTGAGTGAACTCGAGTACCTGTGCCCTGGATGAAGTGCTACAGGAATAGTGAGGAAGAAAATTAGGAACTGTGTTCAGATTCCAGAAGCCTGCAGAGGATGTGGCCTACACCTTCAGAGGTGTCTAAAGGTGGTGAATCGTGGCTAACACCTCTCACAAAGCACAATCCTCAGCAGAGGCTGTGTTGAAGGTCACAGGCCCAAAAAAAAGAAGAAGAAAAAAATAGAAAAAAAGAAGACTAGCACATCTCTGTTTTAAGGAAGTAATTGCATTATTTCCTCTCCAATGATGCTGGAAACAGGACCTGGGGAATGTAAATCACATACCAAGATACTGCAGTGGCTGCAGACTGCAACAACCAACGTTTGCAGGTTTTAGCTGGCACAAGGAACTCTCTAAGGATTGCTCAAGTCCACCTCCTTGCCTACAGGGCTATACTAGGAAAACTGTAGGGCGCAAGAGATTTATTACCTTAACAGCCTGTTTAGCTATGGGTAGAGACCTCTGCAATAGTACTTTCCTTGTTTGGTAGAGTAATATAATGTAATACACCATTCCATTGTAATAACACAGTAATAATAAACTACATACAATGATTTTTTTCTAGGCATCACTTTATATCATACAATTATTCTTGCATTTGTTTAGCTGAAAGAGCAGTATGTGTGTATTTTGTAACTTCCCAGGAACGGGAAACCAAACCATGCAGAGATGCATCACGTTTAAAATGCACACACACGCACAGAAAAGAAATGGCCAAGAGTATTTCCAGCCATGGCAAATGTAATTACACCTCCCTGCGATAACACACATGCAGGACTCCTGGGTGTGTTCAGAGGGCAGGCCAAGCAGCATGCTTTTGTTTCTGAGGAGTGATGCGAGGTTTCTTCCCTGCACGCATCAGCCAGCCTCCCTTGTGGAGCCTGATACAAGAAGTTACTGCTCCTGCTATCAGCACATCGTGTGCAGCCGTGCACATATTGCAATCCATTTTAAAACAGTCAGGAAGGGTTTCTTCCAGCTACTAAATTCCAGTGAAATCACCGTGCTGATATTACTCCAAACAATCTCCATGGTTTCAAATGGATAAAACCACTTTTCGCTCCTTACGGTGAAGCAGCGTTTTGTTAGAGTACGCTTTAGTAACAGTATGAGCAGTATGTTTCTCCCCATAAATCAGATAAATCACTTCTGGAACAAAATCCTGGCCTCTCTGAAAGAAATGAAAATTCTTTCCTGCTGCTCTCGGCTGGGTTGGAATTCAAGCCACGCTGTTCAAGGCAGAGCAAGGATCAGGCAGTTCAGCTCCTCAGCTTTCTCTTGCCTAACGCAGACCTTTGAAATATTCTCACCCAGAGCATAAATTTGAAATATACGTAAACTCTACATAACAGAAATGGGAAATATATTACAATACATACAAGCTTTTCAGCATTGCTGAGCAAGTGGATTTACAGCTCACATAAGTCTTCACATTTTTTTGCTTCTCTTCAAAGGGATGCCTAAACTAGTATCTGAATTGATAAACTCCCCCAAAAATATGAATTATTAGTGAAAAACTCTGAAAAATGTGATTAAAATTTGTTATTTTCTTCTGTTTCGTGGTTATGCAGATTTGATGCTCTGCTTTTTGTGATCTTTGAGCTTCATCAGCTTTATGATATATCATGATGAAAAGACCGAAATCATGCTTCTTCCTCTTTCTTCCTTCTGATTATTTGTGAAGAAGAGAACTATTTGTATTTCTTTGTCAAGAAGCTTTTTTAAAAAAACAAACAAAAAACAAAACAAACAAACAAACAAACAAACCTCTTCCAAATATTACAAGTATTTGGAAGCTCTGGGCAGTCAGGATAACCGCAGTAGCAAATTAGTGTATTCTGCTTTGTTTCTCTTTGCTGACTGTATTTAAAGTACTGCTGCAAGTTAAAGGAAAGTAAAGAATATTCCTTACGAAGTATCTATTACTCTTTCATACCCTGCATGAATGATTTCCTTTTGTTACTACCTTTATGTTTGGCCTGTCGATAGATGTGGTTTTCTTTTTAAAAGAAAAAAAAAAGCTAGTAGTATTACACTGAACACTTCCTGAGCAAAATCAGACAAGCATTTCCTAGGCTGACAGAGGTAGTAGAAAAGTGGTAAAATATCTGATGAGAACATTTTCATTTTCTCTGTTACCTTCCTAGCCCCTAGATTAGATTTTCAAGAGATTAAGTCATTGAAAGGAGTTACAGCATACTCCTAAAACCCTGACTACTAACAACAGTTGCAAGGCTTCTGCCATGCCCTAATCCAATATTCAACCCAAAATTTGGCTCAGATTTTGAAAGCTGCAGAATACATACTAATGACATTAGAGCTGAAAGCTGTAATAAGATCTGGGGCAATTCATACACAGGCTTTTATCTCAGTGAGTTCTGTACACAACAAGATACTTCACAGGTAAAAGTATATTTATTAAAAACCAAGAACAACAAAACTAAATCAGTCTAGCACATTTAGAGGCGATTTTCTTAAATTTAGAGGATTTTCTTCCATCATGTCATAGGGGGAAAGCAGTCCACAAGAGAGATAAGAATTTCCACCCTGGATGAATGACTCATTAGCCTGGCAGGCTGGTTTTATTGCTAACCTCATCCCTCCTCACCTCCCTTTTATTATTATTTCTATTATTTTAAATTTTGTTATGAAGCTCCACCAATTTCCTGACCAGAGTAATAATTTGTTCCAAAGTATTTCTCAATAACCTGAACCTTCCATCCTGCTCCTTATCAGCATTTTGCTGCAGATGTGAAGTGGATCAAACAGTTTACAAATTTTTTCTCCCATTAGGCCAAATGACTCCAGAGCTTTGAAGTCTTTGAGGGCAAATAGCCTTGTCTCAAAAGCCTGTATGAAAACACCACTTCAGCTGCAGGATTTCCAGTGCTGGGGCACGGCAAGCGTTGGCACCAGCCAGACACGCATGCGGGTGCGTGACCGAGCCAGTCATGCACTCAGCAGTCAGAGTTCAAAAGAGACAACGAGAAGTTACACTCAGAGCTGCCAGCAACAGGCTCCCATCCACATGATTGTTACTTGTTGGAAAAATATTTTTATCTATTGCTTAAAGCGGCTTCATCAAAATAATTTAAGAAGCAAGTCAGATCATGGGGAAAAGGCTGCTGGTGCCACTGAGGGATGAACGTCTCAACCGGTGCTGTTGTGGCTACTGAGCTCAGCAGCAGAGAGTCTGAGAAGAGGCTAATGCAGCTGAATTGTTGGTTAATTATCATAATATATAAGCAATTTAATTGCTAGATGGAAGCTACATCTGGCATAGAGGAGACAAAACCACTCCTCCTTTGGTTGACACTGCACGAAGATTTGCAGCTGTGGAAAAACTACACAGAGCAGGTATCAGCAAACCTTTTACTACAGCCAAATGACCTGCAATGCGATTAGCACATGTGGAGAGGACTCAGATACCTAAACAGAGATACCCAAAGGTGCCTCAGCCAGCATTGAGCATGTCCTGCACATCCTCCTGCTGAACGCCCCTCCTGAATAGCACTGGGACTGTCATACCTGCCAGGTGTGGATGTGCATTTCTGATACTGCGGAGTGCTGGAGGCAAGGCTGGGCAAGAAAGCTGTAAGAAAACTGTACAATTTCTGCCTTTTGTAAGTGGGAGCACATTTAACTAAAAAACAAAAAGGTCAGCATCTTCCTCTCCCATAGAAAAGTTAGGTATGCAATGGATATCTCAGGTGGCCCTGTCCTTGTGCAAAGATGTATCACCAATACAGGCTGGGGTTTTCCAAAAGGGAAAGCTGAAGTTCAATGCCTACATCATCTTAGAATCCTAAGGGTAAAGGTTTCAGAAAAACCTAATTACTCAGAATAAGATTCACTGATTTTAACCAGCAAACCCACATGACACATGATCAAAACTCCAGTTCCTTCTCCTACGTAATTCTGAAAGTGGTTGAATAAAAATTCTAACACAGCCAATTACATGCTTACCATTCTTGTCTTCATGTTGCTTTCACCACTAAGCACAGCAACAAGGATCAGACTTTCTTGTCTGTATGTTTTCAGCACAAAGTTTTATGTACATTTACATAAAACCTGTAACTCATTCTCCCTGTCAGTAAAGAAAGCGAAGGCACCCACAGCTGCCTTGTAAAGGTAACAAACATGGGACAGAAGCACATAAATTACACAGTGAAGGTTTTGCAATCGTCTTTGTAACTAACAACACTGTTCCTTACCCTGTACTCTTGCTGGCAAAAGGCTGACTTTGATTCCAGCAAAGAAAAGCATCACAGCAGTAACTAATTTTAGGCAATTTTCAGAGTCCCAGCCTTATCCTTGAAAAGGACAAGCAAAGGAAAAGGACTGTGTCAAATATGCTGCAGCATATTTTCTCTCTTCAGAAGGAACTCTCTGAAGCTCTGCGGTAGAGCCTTAAAAGGAAGGGGCAAAAACCCTTCAAACCCTTGTCCCTGCCACCTCATGGAGAAACAGGACCTTCTCCCTTCCACTCCAGACAAGGCAGCCTGGGATGCACAAAAAGTGGATCCAGGAGAGACGGCGGACACGGGGGTGAAGAGCTGATGATCGGTAGTTAGATGGGCAAAGATTACCTTCCTTTGTCTACCTCTGTTAAGTAAATGACAAATTTAGGTTAGCTTAAAGGTTCAGATGAGGATACAGAACTACTGTGGACTGAAATGTGTCATCTGTATAGTATCTGCTGTGCAGTTTGCGCTAAGTAAGGTGGTGAGTGAATTTCTATATAGTGAACAAATGCTTTTCGTCCTCTTGTGGACTAAAACTCTAAATTACAGTTGTGCATTACAATGCATACAAACTAGAGCACTATTCTACAGCATGGTCACATCTACACAGCTCTCTGCAGTGCCAGCGAACATCACTGCACAGGTACGGTACGAGTGAATCCCAGGTTTCTACCCCACAGTCCAGCCTCACTCTCAGTTGTAGTAAACGTACAGCAAGAGCTCTACACCTGCTCTAGGGGATTATCCACCCTACTCTTCAGCTCTGATTTTAAATTTAGGGACATGCACACACGAGTCAGTCTCATCTGTAAGATTTTTCTAAGAAAAGAGTGTGTGTTTGTGATTTGAAAGGGGGGGGAAGATTGCTTTGTTTTTACACTTCAACCAATTCTTTAGACAGTATTGGAGCATTACAATATGAAAGACACACGATGCATCTTACCAACTGTTCTTGGTTCAAGGCACGAATGACAAGCAATGCCACCTCAAAGCGTAAGGAAGATTTTCCAAGCATTAGTGAATGACTGGAAGCCCACTGCAGTAAGAGAGAGTTAGCAAGCTTGCTAAAGCAGCTTGTCTGGAGCAGCCACCAGACCAGACCGGCACCTAGACCAGCCAGAGTGAGTTGTTCTGGCCCAAACCTGGATCTATGCTGCCCTTTATCCCCAAGGGACTCACAAATCTACCCACCATCACTTGGCTTTACGCAACCAGCTACACAAATACGAACATCCAGCCACATAATCAGGCAAGTCCTTCCTCCTTTGTTTCAGACCTAGTAGTTCGCCCAACCACCAAGACATCTGGCTTCATTTACAGGTCTAATGGAAAAAATAACCCTAATTTAGGAGAAAAAGAAGTCAGAAGGGAAGCTGAATCAACTCAGCTTGCAGCTGTGCTGTCATCAGATGAGATGCAGGGAGGCGAGCATCACTTTCAGGCTCACCTCTCACTGACAGGAAGCCACCCTGTGTCCCTCCCTGGATGTGTTGTGCAACCACGTCCCTAGACACGAAATGGAGACAGGGCTGCATGCAGTCTCTGATGCTTCCAGAAGAGGACAGCTGTCTCACCCCACTTGTATTATCGGGCACTGCTCACCTCATCCTTCACCAGAACACCTCCCTCCATCCCCTTTACACCAAACTGATCCCTTAAAGGAAAGCAAGCAGTCCTTATTTAGAGTAATTATAATAGGAAATCATTATGTCCATGTCTTATGACAACAGAGGGATAAGAATATAGCTCAGCCTACCCATTCCTGTCAGAACATAAGAGAAAACCCCCTAGACTAGCTATTGTCTTGCTTTTCCTGCTTGCAGCTCCAAAGTGGGCTAGTTGGCAGCAGCTTGGAAAAGCAAAGAGGAAAGAAAAAAGACTGTGCCAGTTCACAGGTGTTAGGTACTCATAACAGTACCCTGGACATACAGAGATACAGAAATTTGAGTAAGATCATCTGAGCTGCAGGAGAATTCCTGTATCTTATATACAAACCAACAACATTCAAAGCAGTGGGAAAAAGCTGAACTCCTTCAAGTATGGTAAGTACCTATTACCTGTTTTCTCAAAAGGGAGAGGACCCATTCTGCAGGTAAACAACTGGCCGCATGGCTAGTGTCAGCAACAGGTGCACACATTTTCACAAACATGGGACCTTCTTCCATAATCAAGGACTGATCTCTAGCTGAAGATGGAATCTGCCTGCCCAAGCAGAACAAGCACATCTTTGCCAACTGGCTGAACAAAGCAGAACAAAAATGTCTTTGCCATCAGGCTGGCCAGAACTGCACAAGGCATGAGCAACCCAGAAGTTTCTAGAGTGCATTGATAACTTAACATTGCAGACTAAGGAACCAACACGGGAACCTTGCTGGATCTCATACTTACAAACAAGAACTGGTCAGGGATGTGAAGGTCAGGGGCAGCCTTGGCTGCAGTGACCTGAGTAGTGTTCAGGGCCTTTGAAGAAATTAGCAATGGAAAAAGCAGGATCACAACCCTGGACTTCAGGAGAGCAGACTCTACCCTGTTTAGAAGAATCCTATGGGATATGGCCCTGGGGAGAAGAGGCAAGTACCTTGTGACAAAAGATGTGAAAAAGCTGAAGGTACTCAATGCTTTCTTTACCTTGGTCTTTACTGGAAAGATTTGCCTTCAGGAATCTTGGTCCAAGGAAAGTCTGGAGCAAGGAAGGCTTCTCCTTGGCACAGCTCAGGGAACACTTCAACTGGACATTCCCAAACCACTGGGTCCTGACAGGATGCACTCAGCAGCGCTGGCCGATGACACTGCAAGGCCACTCTTGGTAACCTCTGAAAGGTCCTGGTGAGCATGGATGTTCCTGAGGACTGGTAGAGAAATGGGCCAACAGGAACCTCAGCAAGTTCAACACACAGAAACGCCAATCCTACAGCTGGGAAGGAATAACCCCAGACATCAGTACAGACTGGGGGCCACCAAGTATAAAAGCAACTCTGAGAAGAATGACTCTGGGGCTTCTGGTGTGCACCAAGTTGGCCACGAGCCAGCAGCGTGCCTTTGTAGCATGGAAGACGATCAGAGTCCTTGGCTGCATTTAGGAAAAGTGTTGCCAGCAGGTTGAGGGAGGTGATCCTTCTCTGCTTAGTCCTTGCGAGACACATCTGGTGTGCTGGGTTCAGTGCTGGGCTCCCCCGTATAAGAATAGATATGGGCATACTGGAGCAAGCCCAGTGAATGGCAACAAAGATAATTAAGGGACTGGAGCATCTGTCACACCAGGAGAGGCTGACAGAGCTGGGACTGGTGAACAGAAGGCTCGGGGAGATCTTATCCATATGTATAAATACCTTACAGGGAAAGAATAAAGACAACTGAAACAGACTTCTCAGTGGTGACCAGTGACAGTACAATAGGCAATGAGCACTAACAAAAATACAAGAAATTTTGTCGAAACATAAAAAAAAAGAAAAGAAAAACAACTTCCTTATAGCGAGGGCATTCAAACACTGGCCCAGAGAACACGTGGAATCTCCACCCTTAAACACATCTGAAACCCAACTGGACATGGCCTAGAATTGACACTGCTCTGTGCAGGGGACCGGACTGGAAAACCTCAAGAAGTCCCTTCCAAACTCAATGATTCTATCATATAAAGTTGGTGAAAAAGAAGTAAAGAGCTGTTAATTGGGTTCTTAGGTATAGACTAAATCAGTTAATATAATAGTTTTTCTATTTTAAGGCCCCATAGCATGCATAGGATGGACTCACATTTGGCCCATTTTATGTAGGCAGTCAAGGAGAATAGGAAGTCATAGCCTTATTACTTCAGGTAATAGTTGAATAAACATCAGGAAAAAGTGACTGATCTGGAGCTACTGGAATCTGTCGGGTGCAGTTAATGGGAGTAGTTGCACCTAAGTTCAGGCATCACGTTTGAACTAACACACAAGTGTTTTGGATTTCTGTAAAAGGCAGTTCAAATCCATTTTAGCATCAGAATAGCGTTTGTTCAACTGGACATAACTGCTTTACAAGTCAAATTGAACAAGACTACGAATGACTCATCACATAGAAAAAACTAGTAATGCCCCATTTAGAAAGAAGCACTACAGAATCACAGAATATCCTGAGTTGGAAGGGTCCCACAAGGACCATTGACTCAAACTCCTGGTTCCACGCAGGAGCACTCAAAAATCACACCAGACATCTGTGAGCATGAACCAAATGCCTCTTGAACTCCAGCAGGCTCGGTGCTGTGACCACTGCCCTGGGGAGCCTGTCCCAGTGCCTGACCACCCTCTGGGTGCAGACCCTTTCCCTAACCCCCAGCCTGACCCTCCCCTGTCCCAGCTCCATGCCGTTCCCTCGGGTCCTGTCGCTGTCCCCAGAGAGCAGAGCTCAGCGCCTGCCCCTCCGCTCCCTGTGAGGGAGCTGCAGGCCGCCATGAGGCCTCCCCTCAGCCTGCTCTGCTCGGGGCTGAGCAAACCAAGGGGCCTCAGCCACTCCTCATATGTCTCTGGACCCTTCACCATCTTTGTAGTCCTCCTTTGGATGCTCTCTAGTAGTTTTATGTCCTTCTTGTATTGCGGTGCCCCAAAACGGCTCGCAGTACTTGAGGGTGAGGCGGCACCAGCACAGAGCAGAGTGGGACAATCCCTCCCGTCGACTGGCTAGCTTCATGCTCCCCTGGCTACCAGGACACACTGCTGGCTCATTCAATTTGCTGTTGACCAAAACACCCAAATCCCTTTTGTCCCCAAGCCTGTACGTACAGGCAGGGTTGCTCCATCCCATGCACAGAATCCATCTCTTGCTCTTGTTAAACTTCACACTGTCGGTGATCGCCCAGTTCTCGCATTTGTCAAGATGTCTCTGCAAGGCCTCTCTACCTTCAATGGAGTCAGCAGCTCCTCCCAATTTAGTAGCACCTGCAAGCTTACTCAAAACACCTTCAAGTCCTGCATCCAAGTCATTTATGAAAACATTAAAGAGAACCGGCCCTAAAATGGAGCCCTGGGAAACCCCACTAGCGACCTACAGCCTTTATCCCAGAAGAGTCTCGCACCAACTTTTATTGCTATGTTAATATAACCACATCAGTTCGTTAGGAGACTAAAAATGTCCTTCTAAACTGTGCTGCCAGTAATCAGATAATCCCTATGAATTACCTAATTAGTTACTAATCAATTTGTCACTTAATCATTTACATAGCTGTAAAAACCATCTCTGAGAATCTCTGCCATTTCCTTCTCTCTAATCACTGAGGAAACAAAAACCTTCTGCCTCCCCCCAGACAAGTCTCTTGCTGTGCACCTAGATGAGTGGGGTCAGCATGGGTGAATGCTGCAGGTAGGTGCATCTCCCACAGGCACGTCAGTGAAAGTCTAATGATGCAGTTATCTCAGAATTTAACAACATTATAGCCTAGCTCCAAATCTGATAACCAACACTCAGATTTTACAGATAGATCACTTATCACATGAACCTACTGAGGAAAAGTATCCCTTAAACCACTCTCTTCTAAGTCACTTACTGTTTTATAATCTTAAAGAATCTTTGCTTTGACCTCTTGTAAGTAACTGGATACAGCAATTACTCGTAGCAATGGTGCCTAATAAGGATTTTTTTTTAACTATATCAGAAGTTAATTAACTATTAGACTGGCAGTGGGAAGGAGAGATTTGATAGCTGTGTACACAGGGAGATTAACATAGTTAACCTACGGTTATTTTAACAGCAAGTACAAACCACTGAACTCTTACAGACCTCTAGCCTGATTACAAGATCAGCACAGTGTGTGGTTGAGGAAGAAGCTTGCAAAAGAACCTGCACACAGTTTTAGGCAATTATACAGAACATCAGTGCTTGAATTGGACAAGGTAATTCTGTTTCCATTTAAAAACAAAAGGAAAAGCTTCATGGTCACATACCTCATTGCAACATTGCTGCCATCAATAACTATTGGCCTCAGGTTGTCACCATCCTCCGTCACATCCTCCTGCAGCGGAGATTCTGACCTCTGAGACTCTATGGAAGACGCTTCACGCATTACACTAGTGTTAGCATTAGTTACAGACTGATCAGTCTCAGTTTTATTCCCAAGTTTGACAAGTTCTCCCAAAATATCGTTTATTAAAGCATCAGTACCAAGTTTATTTAGTACAAGTTGAACCTGCTCTTCAGAGTAACCCAACTTAAGTGCAAACTCCAGTTTGGTTTGATATTCTTTCACCACATCAGGGGGCTTTTTGACTTCCTTCGGTACTATCTGAGCCTCTTCTATCCTAAAGTCTTGCAAGATTTCATTTCTTTTTAGAATATGAGGCTCTAAGCAAGGAGATCGGCACAGCTGTCGGTGAGTCTTAGGCAATAAATGTGATTCTGATGCAGAATTATTCAGTTTCTCTGAATCATTATCAGAATTTGTGCTTTCTTCAGAGTCACAACTGGAGCTTCCTGAAGTCTCTTCAGATGCCTCCTTGACTACATCTTCTTTCCTAGAATTAACCTTATCCATCGTTGGCTTCTCCGCCATCGACCAAGGTACAATTGCATTTATTTGTGTGCCAGTGCTCCCCACATAAAGATGGCCTAAGTCATGCCCCAGGTGATCCTTCAAGCCCATGAAGCTGCTGCATGTACTTGACTCCACTTTGCTGTTTTTCTTGTATTCCTGAATATAAAGTGTTCCGTATTCCTGAAGAGAGAACAAAAATGTTGCAACTGGTTACACATCTTACTTGTTTTGTATTTTCTTCCTGCTTCCTTGGAACTGCACTTACTGTCTCCCAGAAACGAAATATGACTTATTTTTTAAATATGGAAAACTTTTTTGGGAAAAAACAACAACAAAAATTAATAAGGAATAAATGTAGGTAAGCTGACTAACAACTGTTTTCCGAATGTATGAAATGCTTTTACTTAATCATTTCTAGAAATGTGAAAGAATAGGAAAGTTTATATAGTTTATGAAAATAAATAGTTTAATGAAAGAATAGTAAACCAAACAAGCTTTTTTTTACTGTAACTCGGAATTCATCAAGAGCTAAAGGTACCCAGGTATTTCTTCTAACTATAGACAAAACTGCAATAACAACAAAAAAATGCATCTGTACAAGTACTATAAAAACTTTTTAAACTAAGTAGCTTAGATTCTCTGTTGAATAGAAATTAGCATAATACTAGATTACCTGGCTTATTAGGCAAATAGAAGACACTACCATAAACAAAAGTTATTAGTAACATAAAAATAAGAAACTTATTGGCCCTAAAATACACTATCGGTTAAACTAAATACACTCAAGCTATTTCTGAACTCTTTCATAAAGTGATAATTAAGTGAAGAAAGGCTAATTGCTCTCAGAGTACTGCATTACTAACATATATAGGATGTAGAGGCATGGATTGATCTAATGGCCAATAAAGCCAATGGAAATCCTTGCACTGATCACACCAGGCTATTCATCAAGCCAGTACGGCAACAAAATTAAATGCTAATTTCAACTCTTGGACTTGACTCGTGCAAGCCTTTTGCTGGATCAAACTAAATATATCGAAAGAAGTCACATAGGAAGAATGGAAAAAAAAAAGTTGCAGTTTTCTGGACTTTGTACATTTGCTGCACCAGTTTTTCTGGAGGTATTTCGTATAACAGTTATACAGAAGTTAGCTGCCCATTTCATCACAAAGATTACTTCCACAATCTATACTTCTAAAGATAGCTTGCAACCTCTTTCCCGTATTTTGTTCTTTTAGAAGAATTTAGATGGGAATTTTTACTAACTGCTTCAACTAAAAAAGTAAAAGACTTCTCATAAATGACAACGGTCAGTATGAAGCAATTCTGCTGCAAGGTTACGATAAAATAATAATAAAAAAACACCAAGGGAAGACTACGAAACAAAGAGTTTGTTCACACTTCATCTTACAAGGCAGAATATAAGACTAAGATGTAGACTCAAGGGATTTCACTTGAACTTGACAAATACAGTACAGACACAAACTTCATTAAAGAAGTTATATTGAGAAAAAAACATGCTAAGCAGAATCCCTTGATCTACACTAATACAAGTTACTGATACATCCCACAAAGAGCCAACATCTCTGACAGCAAGTACATTAACTCTCCTATTCCCTTACAGGAGAGCATTTAAGAATAACCCAGTGTTTTTTAAATACAGTGTACGTTCCTCTTCTAGGGATAACGATCTGGGTGCACATGAGCAATTCATCCAGGCTGGCCTTAAGACTAAAGGGAATCAACCAAGGAAACCGGCCCCTGATTTAATCACAGAGCATCCCATAGGCACTTAATGCTAAGATATCATTGCTGGGGTGGAGATTTCATTAACTGAATAAAAAAAGTTTACCTGAGAGTTTTTAGTTATAATACATAAAAAAAATCACCAGAAGCATTTCTGTATCCAGTGCCATAATCTGGTTAAGACGGACCACTAAAAATATTCTACTTTGAAGTTTTATTTTGATCTGGCTATTAGAAGGGAGTAAGGCCACAACATTCTCCCAAACAGAATATCAAGGAACATTACGTTCCCTTAACTTGAAGTTTTAGGATTTCTAGCCATACCACAGATCAAACACAACAAGAAATTAAGAGATGAACCTTTCCAACCAGTGATTTAGTAACTAATGTAATGCACTCGATAGCACAGTGCTAGTAACAAATCACAGTGATATCCCAATAAAAGGATACAGTTAGAAAACCCAACGGTGTGGCCTTCATAGGACTGACCCCCCTCCCAAAAAAACAACAACAACAACAAAAAACTCAAACAAGGAAAACCTATTGGAAGCAAGGCTGCTAAGCAACAAGCCCTTAGTTGCTAGGATGCGCTCCTTTAACATACCATCATGAATACTAGCGCGGCAAAAGAATAATTTGGTATGAACAAAAGCCCATGAAAAAGAGTGGGACTTAAGTGCGTCTGGTTTCCCCTCGGAGAACAATGCAGCTGCCAAACCAATCTGGAAGGCCCGACATCATTGTTCCCCAGCCGCAATCTGCTCTGACTCGAGGAAGTCCAGTTAATGGGCAACACTGAAAAGTTGAGCTGGCTCATGTACCGCCGCCGCAGAATGCGCTCGGATAATGGGTCGCTGCCTAAATCCGTGTACTGTGAAATGTCATTTTAGCACTCAGCTAGGAGGAGAGAGAGGCTGGGTTTTGTTTTTCCTTCTCTCCCCCCCCCTTGGAAGTGTGGGGGGGATGAGGTTGGATATTAACAGCATGGCATAAAGAAATCTTGAAGTGCCTCGATCACCAGGAGGATTTTGTTTGCTTAGTGTTAAAATAACACTTAAGTCGTTTTCCAATTCCTTCTTCGCTGAAATTTGAGTGCCTCACAGCAACTACAGTCATAACACCCTCCAGTGTGATTAAAAAACCTCATTGGCATATGAATATATCCGAAGATCAGACCTAATACGGAGCATAGTTGAGATGATTTGCACATCAACTACTTACAAAAAGTGACCACAAGTTGAGCTCCGTGCATTGTTGGGAATGTATGTATCACCCCCCCAGCACGCATCTGCTTTAAGTCTCCCCAGTCTCTCAAGGGTAGTTAAGACGAGGCATCCACTGCAAATCCCAAACTGAAGATTTCTGAAATAGTTGTGCTTAACAAGCAGTGTGCTATTCCTGGCATTTGGCCTATACCCTGCATGCAAACTGTACTTGTTTTCAGACCAATTTTTGCAACATCCGTGAACTTTGCACACTGTATTTGTGGTCAGCAGCATCTCTCTGAAATGCTGGCCTTGGGAGCTCCCAAGGTGATGTCCCTTACAAGAGCCCCCATTAGAACCATGAAAATCAGACGCCACTGTTAAATGCTGCTGGAGTTGATTATTTTATCTTGACCTTGTTAGCGAGGAGCAATATGCCAGAATCTGTTTATTTGGAATTCAAATTCATTCAAGCACTAGTGTACTTAGATATAGCACAATGAAGGTCAAAAAAAAAAAAAAGCCAACAGAAAAGGTCACATTTATTCAAGGAGTAACATCAGATACGAAGAACTCCTTACACTCTTTATTTACAAGGAACTCTCATTATGCACATAAGGTTTTGAAGTATGCATGCTGATACAATGCAATATAGATAACAAAAACATCCACTACGAGTTCTGACTTGACTGAGTGCCAAACAAGCAAACAAATCAGCCAAAAAAACTTGTGTCAAGAAAAGTCTGCAACTTTTGGTTATGCTGAGTAACATAACATGCTTTTATGCGTAAAGAAAAAAAAAAAACAACAACAAATTGGGGGTTACCAATTTCATTATAGTTACAACAATGTAACTTTTAAGAACAAACGACAGCCTGTTTGAAACCAGAGCATCTCATGCTAGATTCACTGATAATGGCCCAAAATATTGTACTATTGAGTCATTTATGAAGCATAAATGTAATACGTTGGATGAGAACTGTGCTATTACATTGTAGAATTGCATTCCTTTTTCATTTCCATTTTCATCCACTGTTCTCCACTAGCTGTTAACAACAATCAACTCATTAATTCACAGAGTATTTCTATTTCTCAGAGGAATGTGGGCAAAGAGATCATCTAATCTTTTAATGCATATTCTGAATATTATTCACTTACAACTGAACATAAGAAAAGTAGTTTAATGCAAATTTCGTTCATGGAGGAAAATAACAAGGAGCAAATGGCATGTCTTGTGGCAAAGTACCAGAAATTGTGTATTCTCAAAAGAATTCATGAGTTTCTGAAGATGCATTCTACAGTGAAATAGATCATCTTGTTTTCACACAGGAAGTTTTTTTCTAAATCTTCTAAAAAGAAAATGGGAAATATTGAAATCACAGTTTGTTGAAACACTGTAATCACTTGTCACAAAGAAGTGCATAGCTGATCAGGAAAGAAAAAATGAACGTGTGTTACTCAAATCGTAAAGATACTGCAACAATGCAAATAAAATAATGAATATGTAATAAATACCTACTGCTGTAGTTTCTATGTATTTAATTACCATTGTATTTCAGCGAGTGCTGTTGTCTGCATCATTCTACCCAACAAAGGAAGGATGTCCCATTGAACAGATTGGTTAATGCTCTGGGGCAACAGATGTCTACTGGAACTGCAGGAGACCAGCAACTGGTGGCCTGCCCATCTTCTGAAAACTTTCAATAGACTCATGCATATGTTCACACAATAGGGCATGTGGTAGAAATGCAAACCTCTTTTTAACCCTTTTATATGCTCTCTTTCCCTCCCAACTCATATATGAAGGTCTTTGTTTTTTTTGTTTTGTTTTTTCTTTACAGGATCCTTGGAACACAGGCTCATGGCGTATATAGCGCTTGTTCTTCAGCCTAACATCTGAACTCAAAACATAAAACAAAACAGATTAGAAACTTTATAAAAATAACTGTGCTACATTTGACACACTTATGAATAGCTTTCAAAGCACAAAAGCTTTGAATGGAACACGTTCCCACCTGAGAATATCCTAATGCTCTCACAATACAGTATCTCTGCACAGCTCACAATGGAGCTCTTCCTATTTTCATAAACAGAAAAAGTTACCCATTGTATGGTACAAAACAAAAAAAAGTTTTCTTTCTTCTTTTAAAAGCGTTTTCTACCTCTCAGAAATTAAAATAAGCAGTAGCCTACTTGCAAAAAGAACGTCAAGACCCGTAACTCAAGGTTGAAACCTTCCCTTCTCCTCAAAGGGCCAGAAGGAATTTTGTTCTATGGATGGGTACTGCCTACCATTTTCAGGTTCTTGCAAACGCACCGTTTCTACTGCTTTTAAAAGTTCCTTAACAGAATGCACTGAGCCAGAAGATGACTCTTTAATATACTTAGTCTTCATATATATATATATATATATATATATATATATTTTTTTTTTTCTTTTAAGAGGTACCCAAAGTGTGCAAACCTCATCTGACCCAGACGCTAGCTACGTTGTCGGAGCACAAACTGACCTGCTGGAACATCAGAAAGGCGAAGCGTCCCATTGCTGCAGAGAGAAGCCCGTATACTTACGTTCGCTGGGAAACACACAGACATTGGTTTCTTGTAGCTGTTCCAGAAGCAACTCCTTAACACGATTTCAGCTGCAGACTTCAGGCTAGCGAGCAGAACAATGAATGGATGAACAGATGGACCCGCAATGTCTTTGCTTAACCTATTACTGAGCGGAAGAGGAGCCAATCACAACCCGCAGCGCTCACAATTAGTTGGCCGGGCAGATGCAAGGCAACCTCCCCACCCTGCATCAGGTTTGGAGGTTTCTAAGATAAGCAAGTTGATGTCATTCGCAGGGTCTGCCCCAGGCAGCATGTGTATTAACGAGGGGTATGCAGCAACAATAGGCCATACAAAAGAGACTAGCAGGCAGCTGCTGTATGAGAGCCAGAGTCATTAGGGAGCAGGCTGCCAACAAGAAACACCTGGCTTGGGCAGACTTCGGCTTCTCCTCATTGTTTCTAATTCATGAAACAAAGAAAAGGAATTATTTTTTAAGTAGTAAAAGTTGTGAGTTCCTATGAAATTAAAAAAAAAAAAAAAAAAAAATCACTCCCAAGGAATATAATCTCTCCCATCACGGAAACTAAAAGTTTTTTTTAAGGAAAAATATTGAGGTGAAATAAATCCATCAGTAGCTATGTGTGTTCCCCTTCTCTTGTTAGCAAAATTAATCATATCGGTACATTGTGCAAGGAGCTATGAAAGGAGCCCACACTAGGCACTGAAATGTATTCAGAAACCGCTTTCTGATTTTCCTGACACTTTTGTGCATCAGTCACTAAGTGTAATAAATTTGCATTTATACACAGCTATAACAGTACTTGTGGGTATATTTCAGTTTCAGCAGAAGGCAAAACTGATTAAACTAAACTCACATAATATTAATACGTGCAATAATGCACATTTTTATGCAATGGCAGTGAAACATTAGGGCACTTGACAGAAAGGCAGCAAGAAGCACCCTTTTGTTCTGGCACCGCTCCTGTTTGTAACAGGACTTCTCTCCCTGTTATTTCACAGGCCTGTTCTGGATGTCAAGATCTTTCTGCTCCTTTGCAGTGATGAAATATTTGAACAGAAGTCAGGAGCTAGGCAATAGCCGGCTTCTCTTGTTTTTATTTTGACTGAGGTAAGCCACAATGATAACCCAAACCCAAACTCCAGTCCTGCTCCCTGCACTGCCCAATGTTTCCAATCCAACAGGCCCTAAAACAGCAGCAAGGTTTGATGTCTGATTAAAAAAGCAGAGTCATACGGCCTTCCAAATCAGAAGCTGCCATGGCTGGTAACCTCAGCACAGGCAGCTCAGTGCAGAGAAGCACGCAGCCTTGCAGAGATTCGACATTTGCAAACATTCACCTGAACGACTGCTAGAAGAGCAAATTTTCTGAACTTCAGCATCTGTATGTGGCTGAAAGCATGACTGAAAACCACAGGGTCAGCTGTCCTCCTCCTCTGCTTGGGAAGACAGGCGACCTGCTGGGAAACTTCAGCTGCGATTTAGAAGAAGTAACGAATGTGAACAGGTTTGTTAGGCCTCTCTGGGTGATTTCCCAGAGCTTTATGTGGATGTTAGCGATTCAAGGCAGTAAACGAAACCACACTCCATCACGCTACCACCTGATGACTTTACCACACGTCCAGATACGAAACTGAAGATCAGGACCCCCAAGTTTAGTTCCTCTGCACTGTCCACTAAACACTCCCGAGAACAACAGCCAGCACCACTATTTTGGGGCTTTTGAGTCAGCGGCAGGAGGAGACTCCTCACTAATTTCTGCCACCGTGAACACAAAGACTGAGGGAAAGCTACCCACGAGCACAGTGGGAAGCCTGATCTCCAGCACTGGATTAAGCCTCTTTGCAAACAGCGAATAAAAGCAGTGATCTGAAAAAGCTAATCAGTCCCTGCTGTGGTATTTAGACTACCTCAGTCGCCGGTATTGGATAATGTTAAGCATGTTAAAACTTCTGTAGGCAAAATAAGAAGCCAGTCCACTTCCCCTATGCCCAAGATCTGCCCTTAAAAGCAAGCAGGATCACTTGGTAGTCATTAGTTTAATATCTCCCTGATTAGAGCCAGGCACTTCTTCTGTGACAGCAGAAATGCCTGTTTTGGCAGAGGGCATGTGAGCCACCATCTACATGCAAACTGAGAACTTCCCAGCACAGAAGTGGTGTCCTTATGGCTCCACACACACAGCTAGGACAAGAATATGATCGGGCTTGAAAACCTACCTTCAAAATAAGGGTGTAAGTTCTGGAAGTTTATTTGCTAAGACGGGTCCCCTCAATGTCTTCTGCAGTAGCAATAAGTATAACAAGAACAAACAAACAAACCACACAAAACAAACAGAGAAACCCTACACCACAAAACAACTTCCCATACTCCAACCGCGTCTTGTGGGCACCAGGTCTGAGCGTCGGCTGCTGGTAAATCTTCGTGCTAAGGCCACGCTGCTGCCCTGACTGTGACTAAACTCGGGACAATCTCAAGACTTGTGCTATATTGTTTCATTTGCATAAAGTTTTCTAACAAGCTGCAGTTGCGTGAATTAAGAAAACATTTTTTGCATGATGTCAGCTCCGTGAACCAGCTGCCTGGACTCGAAGAATTCTCTCGGCTCGCCCCTGAAAGAAGCTGTGCTGCCGAAGGTTTACAAAATGTCAGATCATCCCATTAAATCATGTTTGCAATGACAGCACAGCATTCATATTAAGGTTTTAACCAGTACACTAGGCTTCCTACTGGGATTGAGGGGGTCAACAAAGAAACCTCAGTAAGAAACAATGTGGATCTCCTGTCACATCTGTGACGGGCTACAATAGAATCACTCGAAAGTACACAGCGCAAACGAACAAAGAGCTCTACTTCTTCGCTAAAACCTGCAAATCCCATAACTTGACTAGCTCAGCAACCTCCTCTCACCTCATTTAAAATACAAAGAGTCACGAAGTTAAACCCCGTCGCCAAACTACAGCATATGGCAGCTCTTCAAACTTCTGACCTTTCAAGAGGGGGAAGCTCCCAACACCTACTTCTTGTGGCTCCCACAGATCCCACAGCTCACAGCGCTCATCGGGTCTCTGACGCCACTTGGCTGAGCAGCAGGCTAGCCCAAAATCGTGAGCTGGGTGGAGGTGGGGGGATAACTCGGACTCAGAGGCAGAAGGAGAGTCGAGGAGGGCACAGAGCCAGGGGTAGGATGCTGTAGGGGTGCAGCCTCGGCTGGGAGAGGGGTGGGAAGGGAAGAGTCCCCTCCTTGGGAGGATCTGAGGGACCACGGCAGACAGAGCTGGAGCACCTATGAAATCCGGACTGCCTAGAGAGAAGAGCTGCTGCTTTCATACAAACCTTGACATTTCAAGCACAGAGACAAAGCCTTTAAAAAAAAGAAGTGATTGTATGCAAGCATAACGAGTGGTCACTCTGTAACTCCCGGGCTACGGTTGCAGCAATTAGATGATTTGCCTACCAATGCATTTCGTTATCTTTTATTGTAGAACTTTATGATAAATCTCCAGTAATAACTGATGTATTTGCAAGAAACTGAACAAGTTAAATCAAGCACATAACACTGCATTTATGAAACTGAGACAAAGGTTGTATACTAAGACAAAGCTCACTGCTGTGCCATTGCAAAATATCCTACGTTCATTGCTGTACTTGGAAGCTGCAAGGGAAATGCTTTTATTCCAAACAATGAGGTGGAAATAGGTGTTCAAGACCAGGCTGGATGGGACTTGGAGCAACCTGATCGAGTGGGTGGCATCCCTGCCCGTGGCAGGGGGCTGGAACGGGATGGTCTGTCAGGTCCCCTCCAACCTGAGCCATCCTATGGTACGATGCTACAAAATGCAGCAGAAATTCCTCTTCACCAGTCCGTGTCTTGAGTGATGCCAAGTGTCTCAAGCTCAGCACTTGGAGAGAAGAATGCTTAGTTTGGAGAAATGCTGAAGTGGTACTCTAGACGCTATCTACACGTGGCCACAAAACAAACAAACAAAAAACCACCGCCACTCTTACAGCCACACAGAGAACTAACCGGCCAGTAAAAACCCCCTAGAATTCAGGAACACAACCGATGTTATGATAAAGATGAGTAATGCTCTGCCTAGAGAAAATAGCTGGCCTGCAAAACAAATATTTTTAAAGTATCAATTGCATTTTAAAGTGCAATGTGATTTCTCCATAGGAATATAAATAAAACCACTTTCAAATGAAAAAAGCTGAGCAGCAAAGAGTTACTTCAATTGTGGAAAGACAACCAAAGATGCCAGTAGTTATCCTTTAATTTTAACAAGGCAGGGATGCGCTTTCCACCAGGCCATCATCCTAAGAGGTCAATGAGTTCCCAGTGTAAGATCACCAGTATTGACAGCATGCAAGACTTGAGCAAGCTGTTGCTCAATTCATCACATCCTCTAATATGTTTTAAAGAGAAGAGCAAAAACTTAAGCTTTTTCTTTTCCAGAAGTAGCAATTACTTCTTTGCTGACCATGCAGATGAACAGCTGCAGTCTTTCCTCATCTGTGGGTAGACAAAGGCCGTGACCACAGGCTGTTTGCCATGAGATGACTTGGTGCCCACATGCAGCTGCCCCCAAATACTGCTGCCTGCTTAAGGAGGCCGACGGGCTCGAGCCCGACCAGCCAACTGAGCAGAAAGCACAGAGCAGAGACATTGCAGTCACCCCACAGCCTCTCTGGGCAGCCTGTGCCAGGGCTCCGTCACCCGCCCAGCACAGCAGTGCTGCCTGGTGCTCAGAGGGAGCCTCCTGGGTGCCCGGCTGTGCCCATGGCCTCCTGTCCTGGCACTGGGCACCACTGAGCAGAGCCTGGCTCCGGCCTCTCTGCACCCTCCCGTCAGGGATTTAGGGACACGGATGAGATCCCACAACCACATCACACACGACCACATCTGCATAAATAAACCAGTGCTTGCACACACACACGGCACAGCCACAGAAGTCCTGCTTCCAAGAAGATTAAGTCAGGTGACCAGAAATTCTTGGTGTTTCGGGGAAACAGATACACAAGAGCAATCCAAACTGTATCAGGAAAGTGTTCTCCTTTATGGGATGCAGATGTAATTTCACCATTCCCACTGTTTGGCCATTCAAGGTTTAATTTCTTAACTATGCCTGTAGAAGAGGATCCTTTCACTCCCTGTTCAGATACAGCCATGAGTAAGACCCACCAACCCTGTGGACCTTGCTTTAGGATTGTTCCCTCAGTTACAGTCTCCTGAGGGAGGGGATTTTTTTTCCCCTCTTAAAAAAATACAAATATCATGGAAAAATATAACAGCTGCCACTAGTGCTGAGGGTAAGTTCAGAAGCTTTCTTTAGAAATGCACTGTAATCTAGTATCTTGTATTTATTTCTGCTCTTGGTGATGCAAGAGCCTACAATATGTTGTTATTAAGGAAATTACCCAGATTAAAAAAGGACAGAAAAATCACCTGCCTGGTTATCAATTCCAGTCTGTAGCCACTTAAGGGTCTATCCTACTTTTACACAGCTTGCTAAAGGAAACCAAGAAAAGCAGCTTCCAACCTGCACCTTCCAGCTCTACCAGTCAGTTTTTCCTCCTGATTGCAAACCACGATGTCGAAAGCCCCCTGCCACGCAGCAGGGTGGCTGCTGATCAGCTGCTCCCATCCACACCAGGGCAGCGCGGAACACGCAGGTTTCTGCCACAAACTGGATGACGACAATTAGTTTAAGGTCATTGCCAGAGGACATCGTTTCATTCCTTCCTTATTTTGATTTATTTACTCGTGAATTGAGGCAGAGACACCGACAAACAAATCCCTGTGGAGAGGAGAGAGGAGTTTCCGGCGGTACACGTTGGATTCGATCTCTTCCCACTTCCAGAATGAGTCACGCTGTCTGGGTGCTTTCTGAACGTGAAAATCTGAACTGTCTAATTAACTTTCCTTGTGACAATATTGGGCGGCCAGACAATGCCTACAACTGTACAAAGTGTACGCCGTCATGCTTCGCAAAGTACTTTTATTCAAATTTGTTCTGTCAGAAGAAAATCCGCTAACAAAACTAACATGGTTAAGTGGGGGAAAAAAAAAAAAAAAAAAGTATTGTCTTCATTTAAATACAAATTTCAGAGACTTCGCTAGTCAACCTAACATCTTTTATCTGTGCCATGCTATTATTAAGAGTTTGAAAGGAGTGTCAGAGGAAAATAGGCTTCTCAAACTGTCTAGCAACATGGGCAGGTTGTGTTTCAGGTCATGCTGCTGGCAAGAGAGCTCCTTAATCTCCAGGGTTCCTGGACAGAGTTCAAGGT
The DNA here is from genome assembly GCF_009819795.1 of Aythya fuligula. Taxonomy (NCBI): domain Eukaryota; kingdom Metazoa; phylum Chordata; class Aves; order Anseriformes; family Anatidae; genus Aythya; species Aythya fuligula. Next base: position 189,253,989 of record NC_045559.1, read on the forward strand.
GTTGGTTGGACTCTGTGTAGCCCTAAATGGCTTCACAGGGCTATGCTTATTTGAGAGACAATTCCTCTGCCTGTACCACGCTGCTGCAGTTGTCATTTTGGACTGGAGCCTTCTCCGAGGGAGCTGCCAGCAGCGGATTTTCTGCAAGACTTTCAACTTTACAATTCACTCTCTACAGGGATGAAAAAGCCAAAAACAACATGTTAAGGTTCAAATTTTTTACTCAGATTTTTAAAGTAAAGAATTAAGAAAGAGACAGCAAATGTGGTTTGCTGAGACACACTTGGTGTATAATTCTTCCCTGCTTTCTGGGGAATCTTTTAATAGCACTGACAAGTAGTAACAACAGCCAGATCATTTGGTAAGCAGGTTACTGTAGCTGCAAATCCAAGTTCAAAAAGAAATAAAGAGAAAATAACTACCCAGAGATCAATCCGATTACCTGTCATCTAGGTAAGGATTTTCTTCAGATTGCCGTATCCCAGAACTCAGGAGAACCGACCAGGAACTCCACACACTAAGCTGCAGACACCAATCTTTGAAATCCTAATTTTACATATTAATAAAAGTTTGGCCACTTTTGTTTAATAACCTAATATATCAGAAAGAGACAAACCATCTGGTAGTGATTTTAAACAATCTTTGTAGGACTTCAAAGTTGCAGATTCATTTTGTTCTAAGCTCAGAAGGTTGCAACTTTTAAGTTAGAAATGAACATTGCAGACCAGGTTTCCTCTATGTTTAGTCCCCACTTTATCATTTTATTTTTAAAGTTGGAAAGCAAACCAGATTTTTGTCCGGTGAGTGAATACCTGTGCATATTCCTTCATTAAAGTTAATACATTTTGATTCTTTTTGGCTCCCCAAGCTCACATTTTCCTTTCCTGAGTTCCACCCTCATACACCGAGTGATGCTGCATTTAAAATTAAATGATTTAGCTTGCAAGGGATCTCCAGAGGTCAACTAGTTCAACAAATCCCACAAAACTCAAAGCAAGGGCAACTACAGCAGGTCACTCGGCACCTTTCCCAGTCAAGCTTCCAGTCAATTTCCAGGGCTGGATATCCCACAGCCTCCCTAAGCACCTACCCAAGCGTTTAAATGCTCTCATGGGGAGAACGTTTCTCTTTATGGCCAGCGAGAATTTCTTCACTGTGACTTGTGACTGCTGGCTCTTCTCCTTCTGGTCTATTCCTCTACACAGAGCATTTCTGTCTTCTCCACACCCTCAGGTTATAGAGCTGAAGAGAGCCGTAAGACTCCTGAGCTTTCTCTTACCAAGGCCACAGAAATTCAGGTTTCCCAGCCTCTCCTCGTACGTGAGGTATTTCAGCCCCCTGCACATCCCTGGAGCTGCCTTCTGGATTTGCTCCAGTCAGTCCACGTCCCCCATCCTCCAGAGACCAAACCTGGGCACGGCGCTCCAAGGGTGATGTCCTGAGTGCCAACAAGAGGCAGACAACCACCCCGTGCATCTGCTGGCTGTGTTCTTGCTAAGACCTATTTCTTAGGACCTATTTCTGCAACGTCATCTTGAGCTTCACTTTCCACAAAAGCCTTCCTCGTCAGCAGATGAACTGAACTCTACTCACAATGCCTGCTGGAGGCATCTGCTTCCAGTGCTCCCCCAGGCACACCGCTGAGTGCTTCCAAGCTGCACATGAGCAATTCAGACTGCTTTCTGCTCACAGAGGGCAGAAAGATCAGTGTTAAGATGATGACACTTGTTGTCTCATGAATGAGTTTGCTCACCTGAGGTCCCTCTTGTACACATCACCAGGTAACTGATCTGTAATGTGCTACCCTCTGAACCCAGCGAGGGGTTCTCATCAGCAGAGAAATGAAGCCAGAGCCACCTCTATGCATCTGTACTGCCATGATGGAACTAAAAACTCCAGAGCCTGGTGTTTCGTGCTCTGTGTGAGCTACAGGCTGCTACCACGGCCTCACGAAACTTTGGAGCTGCCAGCTTTGTGAAGCAAATCAGACAGAGGCCCGTCACCAAATGCTGAACAGAACCTTATGGGGAGGCCACACACGGGACTAACAAAGCCAAAGTGCAATTACTCTGAGTCTTGGAAAAAGGCTGGCTGCCCAGCTCCTCGATGCAAACACACACAATTTCTGTGAAGAGATACAGTTTAATTTCTCCTAAGTTATAAGGGCAAAGGAAGCGTTCCACTCCTAACAGAAGGGATGGCCCATCTGGAGAAGAAGGCAGAGTTCAGAAGAAACAGCCCAACTTTGAATGAGTTTTGGAATTAAGATCAAGCTGCAGCTAGTGGGCACCACACTCGTGAGCCACACAGCCTCTTGCTGGAACCAGATGAAAGCTCTGCCAATGCACACACGATATCAGGTGTTATTTTCCACGCGATGGCTACCATAAGAAGCTATTACCAGACAACTGATCAAGCGGCTGGGGAAACAACAGCTGAAGCAGAAAACTCTGACTTTAATCTGACAGCAGCCAGCGCGGGCTGTAGCTCAGCAACAGCTTCAGGAAGCCCAGACTGCAATCCGACCGCGACAGCGCCGGGAACTGCAGCGAGCCCAACTCACAGCTCAGCTGGCGGCCCGGCGAGAGGAGCAGCAACAACCCCGGAGCAGCTGCTATAGAGACTCGTGAACCCAGGTGCACTGCCCTGGGCGTTTGTAAATCACAGCCCTTCCCCAGCCAGGAGAAACCATTTCCAGAGGTGCGTCTGGCAAGACAAACCGTATGTATTGGAATTATGGCTGAAGGAGAAATTACCTCAGGTTTATAACTCGGTTGAGCATTTTGAGCTGGGGAGGGCCTTAGGGGATGTTGCTGCAGTCTGTGAGGCCCTCAGACCCTCCACTTTGATGGAGAACTCCACAAAAGCACTGATGACACTTTATCAGGGAAATGTCTCACCGAGGATGAGGCTCTGCTTCGATGCTTTGTGCAGGAAGGAGTAGGTAACTCCATGGGTCAAATAACTTCACAGATGACGAAGGATTCAGAGCCCTATCAGAGACAGGGCACCAGTTATAACTAGGAACGCGGAGAGACAAGGGTTTAAAGAGACCAGCTACTTGTGTAAACAGAAACTTGCAGAACAAAAGGAAGCTAGGGAAGTAATTTCTATTGGCGCAATTGCAATCTGTCCCTTCTCTTAGCCAAAACCACCAGATTTAATTAGTCCTAAGATAAAAGGACCAAGTGACAGCAGAGCAGCAATTTTCAACTCATCACAAAATCTCAAAGTTTCACGGCATTTTCCTTCAAGAACTGATCCATTGATTTCTCAACTTAACACATCACTTTTTATAGCTCATATGGGAGGATGGCTCACAGAAATGGTCTTTCAGGAACTATCATGACAGTTTTAGTCAATTACCAAAGCACTCAAGGATTTCAGCCTCTTGCCAGCCCCAGAGCTTGAGCTACTTGCAGCAAGCAGACTGCTTTTCAGGTATCTGCAGTAACTTGTGTCACATGTGCTGCTGAACACCTCCAGCTTCACTCACTTCCCCAATCTTTGGCACCGCTCTGCAACTTTCAACCACCTCCTAAGACATTCCTTTCATACCAAAAGAAATTGCTGTATTTCTTCCTCTGGGAGGATTACTAATGACCACTAAATTCTCCTTCACTCCCGACCACTTCATGTCTTGCTTTGTCTCTTCCTCGCTTTTCCCTGCTTTTCTCAAAATACCGACTTCCACATAAATAAAATCCCTCCTCCTGAACACAGCTTTACTTTTCTCTCCATCCAGACTCAATAAAACTATTTTATGAGAATGCATTCTTAGTTTGTACAATCTTGCTGAAGTTTTATGCCTATTTATCCTGAAAGAACTCAGACCCAAATCACTTTGGATTAAAAACAAAGGTGTTGGGAACTATATTTTCAGAGGGTATATGATGTTTCTACATTTAAAGGACAAAGGACCCTGGGGATGGTCTAGCATTCTGTTCTGCATCTGTATCTACCTACATGTATACATAAACAGACATCTTCCCTCCCAGGGAGGAGGATGACGAATGAGAAATCTTCAAGTGTTACGCTGGTATCATAAATCAAGCAAAAACAACCCCAACACAGCCAGGCACTCAGGAGAGGTAGTCTGGAGCGTGACTGTGCAGTGAGCCTGGCAGAAGGAATCCTGCAGTTGCAGAGGGCGAGCTGCTTTTCTCCCTGTGGCAAACTTCAGAAAGGTTCTTGTCTGGACCTTTCCAGCTGGGACTACAGATGCACAAGTCTGCAGATTCAAGCAGTCTTAAAACATTCTCATTCTGCAGCTGTGATACAAGAACGAGTAGAGCTGGAGTTTACCAAAAAGCTGAAACAACTCCTTAACCAGGGAGCACAACATCCTTGCAGAGTGGCAAAGTGTCAAGTCCAGCTCTTCACGCTAAGCAAAATACAGTTTGAATTTTTGGTAGTGCAAGCCCAGCCTTTTCACACAAGAAACGTGATACAGCCTGAAGTAATCAATCCCAAAACAGGTAAAAAAGGGAAATGCCTAGTTCATCTAAGCAGAAAGCCCCAAGGTTATGAAAACCTTCGTCAGTTTCTGCTCATCAATAAACAACACAGCAAAGAACATGCCTTTTGACACAGCCTCAAGATGCTACATAACAGTATTTAAAGATGCAGAGCTTTAAGGGGGAAACCATCCATATGGTATTTTCCCCCTCTAACCCCGCAGAGCTGCCTATTCCACAAGATACGTAGAGGAAAAACATGGAGAGAGGGGAAAAACGTAAAAGGAGGAGGGGGAAGAGAAGGAAAATTTGAGAGATGCCTCATAACTCTAGCAGGAAGGCAATTATGAGCAGATTACAATTGATTTTCTATCTGCGTGCTAACTGGAAATGAGCAGGGGGTAAGAAAAATGACTCCACTTCTTGTTACACCATCTTACCTCTGCTGTTCTTATACACTACTTCAAACATACAGATTAGTGACTAAAAAGCAGTAAGTGTCAATTCTTTCAAGCATAAAAAAAAAAAGAGGCTTGTTCAATTAATGGGTTACTCACTTCAAACATATGGCAGTGGTAGTACATTCACTGTAAATATTTAGCATGCTTGAAGACGGGAGGCATTTTAAACATAACTGCGCAGTACACAGTAAGAAATATCACACATAACTATACGATAACTTCAGTCCAAGGACTGAAACACTTCAGTCTTTTCACAGAAACAGTTTGCTACAGTCTATGTACAACATCTGTTTCTTCTGGTACCTCGGATATAGTTTCCAGTATCACAAGACACGAAAAAAGAAGTGCAACCACCTTCATCACTAATAAGGCCACTGGCCAGCTGCCATGGCAACAAACACTACGGAAATGAGTGAAGGAGGAAATATCTCCTGAATAACAACAACAAAAAACCCACCCCTATCCACTACTTCCTAGCTACATGCGGGACATTGCTTCACCGAACAGCAGAAGCAACAGAATAATATTTACAGAACAGGAAAAAGGTAAGTTTTACGCCATAACCTGGCATATCCCATTTCCAGCCTTCCCTTTGATTACTGTAACTCTCTACCCCCACCTCTTTTACTACTGTCATTCTTTTTCAAGTAGCTCAGCTTTTAAGAATTAATTAAAATACAGGCTGAGATCCATGGTTAGTAGCGGAGGCTAGACAATTCAGATTAGGATCTGTTATAATTAAAAAAAGAAAAGCATAAGCAGTGAAAAATCCACACAGACTTGAAGTACTCTAGGGTAGGGTGTTTTTTTTTTTTTTTTACTATTATTATTTTTTCCAAAGTATTCGTTCAAGCCAGAAGTCACAGATCTGATGCAGAAAATACTGAACAAGATTGTGACCTCATTAACATACGAAATCAACCTAAATGACATGTGTCCTTCCTACCAAGCACTGAGTACTTTTTTTTTTTTTTTAAATCTGTAGCCATTTCTGAATACAACAAAAACTGACCTAAGCCAAGCAAGTTCCTCATTTCACTTCAAGTTGTCTTTTAATTGTCCTGTTTTAGCTTGCTTAAGGAGTATTTTCATCTACGTGTAGGATATGTAAGATGTCAGTGAAGAAAATCTTGTAAGGTTTTCCACTTACCTATGTAAAATTAAAGAGCAAATGGTTTCATCAAATATTGAACTGAGCCTCCAGTCTTTTCAAGTCTCATCAACTGCTAGTCTAGTTTCCTTCAAAGAAATAAACAGCACTAGAATACCAATAACATCTTAAACAGTTGGTACAATCCAGAAAAGCAAGCAGTGAAATCACTCCAGTGGACTGTTACTCAGCTCACTGTTCAGCCTAAAATGCACAATATACACAGATGAGTCAAGTCTAGATAATCCTTCATGCTCTATCTAGTTGAATAGTGCTGGTTTTTAAATTGCATACCTTAAATAAACTCCACTTTTCTTTGCATTTATAAGTCCACATTTCTTTAAAGCTTTTTGAGTTGGAGATGCCTAAAAATTTTGGGGGCAGTTCTGTCAACCAGGAACTCATAAATTATAGCTGCTTTTCTAGAAGGATCAAAAATGGTAATGTTTATTGTATGACCACTGAGTAACTGCTGTCCTATAGATGTCTAGTGTAGTAGTAACAGTGAAATGGGCACATTGGACTGAAACCATAAATATGGCAAGGTTTGTAGGGAGATGAGATTGGTTCAACTACCTCCACTAGAAAAAAGAAAAAGTTTTTGATTTCTCAACACTAGTAATTCTAATTAATGAAAAAGAAAGGGAAGGGAGAAGGCAGAGGAAGCACATTTACCTGTAGAAGTAATGTAAGCATGCTAACATAGCAGTGAACTTGTTTTGACTAAGATAAATTCTCTTAAAAATGACAGCACACTTGAATTCTGATCAGCTCACTACCTCACACTTTGTCGAGGTGGAATCTCATCTCAGAGCATCCTCACACAGAAAAGAAAAAAAAAGAAGTTTGTTAAGCTTTCTCTAATGCTGTCCCAGAAGAAGGGTGACAGTAAGCTCGTAGGATTGCTCTATGGGCACATGCCAGGTGGCAAAGCGACGGTGGAGGAGGAAGCATCCCGGCACTCTGCAAACCCAGACATGAATGGTTTATTTTTTTTTCCAGATCAAAAGACTGTACACCCAGCACTTTCTTAAGCACCTTATTAGTTGTGTAACACGAAGATCCCCAGTTATGAACCACTGCTCCACTGTGCAAACACAGACCAAGAGGGCAGGACGCAGCACTTTTAATGCTTCTCCAGGTGGAGAAGCGAGACCTGATGCTTAGCGGGATGGCTTGACGTGCTGAAGCCAACTTTCAGCAACAATATCCGACGGGGGCTACCTGGCCTTCCCAAAGGCACAGGACTGCCGGCCGGGCCCGGCTGCTGTCTGTGGGTGCTGCACTCACGCAGCAGCCGAGTTTCCTCGCCCGAGGGCATTACAGAATAACGTCAGGGTGCCACAAACGCAGCCGTAAATGCCCGACGTTACTCATACCTGTCTGCAGAATCAAGTCCAAAACACACAGGTGAATGGAAATCATTATTATATTTTCCTTTTTCTGAAGAGAAGCTGCACCTGGAAAGGCTGGGCTGGACCTGGCCGTGGCTCAGGCGGTGCTCTCTGAGGTGGCCGCCTGCCGCGCCTCTGCCCGCACAGCCACAAGCGCGGAGAGAAGCCCCCCGCCGCCCTGACTTATTAAAAATAATAATTTAAAGAAAAGGGTGACGGCGGGGCGAGCAGAGGACACGAACCAACTTTCTAATTCCCTCCGGGGCTCCGAGAGGAGCGGGGGCACCCCGGGACCCCCGGGGCTGAGGGACGGCGCCGTCTCCTACCTCCACCGAGCTGCTCCCTCCACCTCCTCCTCCTCCTCCTCCTCCTCCTCTGCCGGCCGGGCGACCTCGGGGAGGCGCCGGGGGCAGGGCCGTGTTTACCCGCACGCCGGCCCAGCCCCGGCAATGGGCGGCCCCGGGGCCGCCGCCATGGCCGCTGCCACCGCCCCCCTCTCCCCGGTCCCCCCCCGGGCACCCACCTGGCCGCCATGCGGGGCGGAGGGCGGCTCGCCCCGCCAAGGTCGCCGCCACCTCGCCCACCGCCACCGCCCGCCTCATGGCCTCAGCCCGCCTGGCCCCCGAGCCCAGCCGCCGCCTCTTCCTCTTCCTCCTCCTCCTCCTCCTCCTCCTTCTTTCTCCTCCTCCTCCTGCCGGGCGGCACCTGCCGGTGGGTGCCGCGGTGCCGCCCCCCAGGCACCCACACACGTCCCCTCAGTGCTGGAGGGGAGGCTCCGTGATGAAGCCCCCCGTGATGAAGCCCTCCGTGATTAACCCCCCTGTGATGAACCCCTCCATGATGAAGCCCCCCGTGATGAAACCCCCCGTGATGAAGCCCCCCGTGATGAACACCCCTGTGATGAACACCCCCCGTGATGATGAACACCCCTGGCCATGGCAGCAGCACGGCCTGGGCTTGTGGTCCTCCATGCCCACCCGGCTGCCACCAAGCCAGAGCTCTGTGAGCGGAGCCTGCTCGTACCTCGCTGTCCTGGTCTTCCCAGGCGGAGGAGCAGGGCTGGGAGAGCTCTTTGGCAAGGACGGCAAAGGGAGCCTGTGGCGGAGTTGGTGGAAAGCTCAGTTTCCGTCCCATGTTCTAAAACGGGGGGTGTTTCCTCCCACCCCGCTGTTGCTGCTGTGGAGATGAAGTAATCCATCTACCTCGCGCCATCCCACGGTGCCTTCTGTGTTCGTGCAGACGTGGCTGCGCGCCAGGGAGGTGGTTAGAGGAGATGAATGAAGCGCCGATGTTGTGGTTGTGGCTTGCTAGCTGGCTGAGCGTACACACGGCACGACACAAAGCCATCGCTGCTCACAGGCGCAAAGCGTGTGTGTAAGCGTTAGTCACGCACAAAATCAGCCAGGTTGGAAGAGACCTCCAAGATCACCGACCCCAACCTCTGACCTAACACTAACCAGTCCTCCACTAAACCATATCCCTAAGCTCTACATCTAAACGTCTTTTAGAGACCTCCAGGGATGGTGACTCAACCAGTTCCCTGGGCAGCCCATTGCAATGCCTACTCGTATGCTACTACTGAAGTTTGTAAAGAATTCTTCAGGCACCCAGCAGAAAATGGGCTGCATTTCTGAATTTTGCATGTAATAAACCCTATGAAGAAATATCAGCCTGAAACGCCGTTCTTCAGGTTTCATTTTTGCAATAAAATGTAATAAATTTACTTGACAGAACATTCTAGAGAAACAGATCCGTGTCACTTTCCTGTATATATTTCAATAAAGCTTCCCTCATAGAACTGACAGAGTCTATAAGCAGGATGGCATTGTCTATTCAACCCGTTCAGCACAAGATCTGCTCAATTTCTCAGTGTATCGCATTCCCAGTTTGCTTGAGCATAATTTGGAAGGTTCAGCTTGGTGCAAGGGGCTGGCTGTGGTTTACTCCTTGGCTGTGCAGAAAGTCTGAGACCTCTACTAAAAAAAAAAAGATAATGCTTGTACCCTTAGTCCCAGACATGCTGATGCTGTTTCAGAAATGTCAGAGTGGTGTCCAAATGCAACTAACAATATTAATTTTGAAGAGGAAATTAGTGAAAGCAAGACTAAAGAATTAGACACTTGCAATTCCACTTTGCTGCTTATTATGGAAGGCTTTGCTGGTGATTGAGGAGTGTATGAGTCAGTTAAAAGCACTGCGGCACTGAAGAAAATGATTCGTAATTATCAGAAGAGGGAGAGACTTGAATTGATTTTGAAACTACTTAAAGTCACAAGAGAGTTTCACATTAACTTTTTCCTTAGTAAACTCTAGTTCCCAGTGAGTTTGTCTAAAGGATCTTTTTGACCTCGTCTCCTCTTTCAGATTATGTAAACCTCCAGTACCTTTGTAACTGATGAAAATGTGCTCACTGTAAGCATGAGTTAAGTTTGCTCAAACGTGAGTTTAAATGAAATGAGCTGCTTGATGTCACTGGATTGCTTATTGGCAAAATCCCATTTCCTCCCTATTGACTTAAGTAGCAAGTTGCTTCCAAATTAAAATAGAAGTGTGGGAGTCAGAATCCAAGATTTTTCTGTCCCATGATCGCAACCCCCAAATATAGCAGCAGTACCTGGAAGGGAACGTTGTAGGAGTTAAAAGTCTTCGTCTTGGTAGGACAGTCAGGTGCTGGGAATTTATACGCCTCCAGAACTTCCGATGCCTCCCTTCTCCCTCTGAGTTTGCTTCCCCATTACATGCTCACTGTTCTTCCCACACCACTGTTTTTCAGGTTTTGCTGAAACTCAGGACTTCAGTAGCTCGTCCGGGACTTTCACATGTTGCACAACCCTTTCCTGGTACGTAAAGGGAGGAAAAAGTTGTTATTAATAACTGACAATGCACTCGTGAGCATAATCAGTGCTGAAAAAAGAAGAGGGAAAACAGGACCAGCTGCCCTGTGCTGGAACCAGAATCTCCTTCATTTCCAGAATCTGTACTTACATCACTATAATGTAACAATACAGAATCAGATAAGTTTATAAACAGTATGTTTTCTGTGAAACCATCTGTCTTCCTGTGCATATTAACTCTAATTTCCCTTGTCTTCTTTATGAATCTCTGTTAAGTCAGGTTGGCTTTAGCAACTTTGCATCACAGCTGCCTTTTTTCTTTTCTTTTTTTTTTTTCAAATAAAAAAAAATACGTATTAATATTTTCAATGTTTGTTTACTTTTTCAATTGTGCTGTGCATTTATTCTGCCATTTCTGCTCTCCCCATACTAGCTACGGCTGTTTTCCATGACTTGAATATTTTCTGCCTGTTGGGTAGAAAATGCCTCTTTCATGCCTGCAGTTGTCCAACAAGCTGCCCTCTAAGTGAACCTACTCACCCTCTTAACCTGGGAAACCTGTGTTACGTGCCTTCCTCCACACCAGTCCACTTCTTTGATTTAGTCCCTGCTCAAAATTCTCTTGATCCGGCTTGTTCTCATCAGTTGTGCCAGAGCAGATAATGGATTTCAACAGAGCGATTGTTAGTGCTTGCTGCCTTTATTTTATAACTAACTCCTGCTTAACTTTCAGATCCTAAATGGTAAGTCTATTTCCTGCTGGCCACCTGCTTCAATATTTTGAGTACCTTTTGCAAGTAGAGCCTCATCCTTTTTTTTTTTTTTTTTTTTTTTTTTTTTCTTTCTTCACTAAAACACAATTGTGGTCCCTGGTTCCAAACTGGCATCCTTAAAACATCTAGATGATTCGTCAGCTCTTGCTTTAGCCTCCCACTGTCATTATTTTCCCTTTTCAGCCACCACATTTTGTCCAGTTACTTTTTCATCTCAGATCCTTGTGCTGCTTCTGCCATGATTTGCGTAGAAAAGCCTACATACTTGCTATGACAAAGCTGCTACGACAATGTACATTTTGTTAATTTATGTTACCACAGCAACTGAGTCATGCAAAGATGTAATGTCACGTTGTTTGATACTGTACCTTGGTATGCTCATAAAAAGCTAGGGAAACGGGGTCTGTGCAGAGCTGCTGTGGAACTGGGGCTGAAATAGTTAGATAACCGTACCTACAGAGTAGGTGTCAAGGGTTTGTGTCAAAATGGATGCACTGCATAAGATCCTCTAGGAATCTAGATTTGGTTCTGTTCAGTTCTGGGAGGAATTGCAGACATGCTGGAGGAGGGGGTTAGGGTCTTGACAAATACAAAACTGGTCTAAAAAGCAAGGCATAACTTGTGGGGGGGACAAAAGCAAGCTGCTTAATTTAGGCAGGTATTAAAAACTGCACAAACTCAGGAAGAAGAACAACTGGTGAAAAAGTAACCGTTCAGAAATGAATCTGGAGTCTACTGTAAGCCATGAGCTTAACATGAATCAGCAACGTGCTTTTGTGGCAAAAAATTATAAACATCCCAGGAAGAAGTACATGTGGGACACGATCCATGCGGTGTGCAGTATTGGCAGGATATCATCAGAAGGGTTGGTTTTGTGCACCATAGCCCAGGAAGGATGGGAGCCAACAGGGGACAGTGCAGGTGGCAACGATAACAAGAAAAGGGCTGGGAAGTCGAAAGGATCTGCAGCTGTTGGACTAAAGAAAAGAGGGCAGGGGAAAAACATGCTAAGAGTCGTCATGTACTTAAAAGGCCATCGCAAAGAGGAAGGGAATAATCTATTCTTGGGTAGGTAGAGTAAGATGTAATGGATCTAAATTGCATCACGGAGGAAAAGCTTTTTTAATGGTAACATTAGTGAGGCACAGCTTTATGTTGCGGGGGGTGTAGTAGTGTCTCCATTACTGGATGTCTTTAAGGATGTGCTGGACAAGTAGTAAGTACTATTGATCTGGCATTGGGATTGGAAGATGGATAAGGTGACTAACCCAAGTCCATCACAGAGGTATTTTTCTGTGATTACATGTACTCGCAGGCTTCTCATTATTCACCATTCATTTATCCAGTCCCACTGTACATTCTGTTTTCTTTTCAAGTAGGATCCCCCGTCATTCCTGTGCCCATTGCAGGGCAAAAAAATGTTTTGCCCCATTTTTCTCTCGAGTATAGTTGAAGACCCAAGCTTTTCTCATTTTCTTGGCAGCCTGCAAGAGACACGTGTTGGTGACTTGTACTGCAGTGAGCTGCCGAGGTAACTGATAATTTCATGTGAGTCAAACATGCAATAAAAATTATTTAGATGACTGTTTCAGTCTATTCAAACACGTTCCACATAAACCCTACATAATGTTAACATAAATCTGATGTTCTTTGGACATATACTAGATAAAATCACTCCATTTGTAATATATTATTTGTATTCCAGACCTAGCTCATGCACACACTCCTAAGTTCCCCTATTTTCTCTGCCAGGAGCTCATAGGAGTTTTTAATGGGAACTGTGATGTGTTATTTATTTTCTAGGTAGCATTTTCTTTTAAATTTTAAATTAAAACTGAATTACAGTTCAAAAATGTAGCTTAATACCCACTTATGCATTTCAATTTAACATAAATAGCTTATACCAAGAACAATGGCCATTTGTTTTCTAGTTAGATCTGATCAACAGACAGCACGCATGATAGGTTTTCTATTTTCTGGCCAGGCTATCTAGTCTAAGTAGATATTACTTGCTTCTACAAACTTTTGCTGCTACAGCCTTAAATCAGCATGTCTGCGAGTGTAGACCCAGGCACGTTTTGGGCACCCTGGAATAAAAATGCTATTGCAGTAAATGCCAACGCTGAATACATCACTTGTGGAGATTTTAAAGACAATGTCCATTAAGAGATTAAACCTACATTTTTCCCCATTATAGGTAACTTTGGAAAATTGGATGGCCATTTTATCCTTTCAAAGAATGGAGTTTTTCTTTCTGTACTTGTTCCCTGTTAAAGATTAAAAGTGTGCTTTTCTGCACAGGATATGTATTGCCCATTTCTTTTATCTATGCACACCTGTGTACCTGCATGTGTGCTGATCGCCATATTTGCAGCAATGTGGAAAAAGAAGCAGTGAATAAAGGGGCAAAAATTCATGATATTATTTTTTCAGGGTCATAAAAATTAAAATCCAGTGATGGAGAACTATTGACCTCATGTGAGGCAGAGGACATTGGGGTTATAATGAACATGTCAGTCCTCAACAGTGGCTGAATGAAATCAGTATTAAAAAAGAATAAAAACCAGAAAGCATCATTATGCCACTGTACACGTGTATGGTGCTCCAGGGTTTTGGATGCTCCAAGCAGTTCTTGCCTCTCAACAGAGACACAGGAGAAGCAGGGAAAAGGGGTGTGGATGGTCAGGGATGTGGAACAGCTTCTCCGTGAGGTGTGACTGAACAGACACTCTTCAGCCTGCACAGGACACACAGCCAGGTGAGGGTATGAGAGAGACTTGTGAACCATGAATGGCATGAAAAACATCAATAGCACATAACTATTTGTTGTCCCTCTTAATATGGGAATTAGGGAGCATCAGATGAAATTGTCAGGTGTCAGGTTTCAGAGTAAGCACAGGAGAAATTCCCTGAAACTACCAGGTTTTTTCCAAAAACAAGCAGAGTCATACATGGAATAAAAATCTCTCTAGAGCTATTGAAAACCGAGGAGCAGAGATCTCTGTTTCAGCGAGTCCCTAAGACAGCTCTGAGCTGTAAGCTCCCTGCTGGAGCTTTTTATGTTTGTTTGGTTCTTGTGCTTGGCAGAGGACTTCTTCAGCTGGCTGCTGCCAGAGAAAGATATGGGGCTGGGCTAAGACCCGTGTCCCAGCGTGAACATTCGTCCTTTAATGTTTATTAGCCTGTTTACTGCGAAAGCTCTGAAACACTTTGAGTTGTCCAGGGCTCTGCTCCTGCAACCTTACAGCACCGTGGGAGACAGTGAGACTGGGAGGTGATCAAAAGGATAAGCAGGAGGCAGAAATCTGCCTTTGATGAGTCAGCATATTTATTTTTTTTTTAGTTGAAAAAAAGACAAAAAAAAAAGACTGCCACATCCATCTGTGGACGCAAGCGTGGCCTGCATTATCACCTTCCCCCTCATCGTGAACAAAACAATCAAAACCCTGAGGCTTCTTGAAGCCAGGAGATGCGTCAGTAACGTGGGGGTGGGGGAGCCAGAGAAGTAATTCCCTGGCTGTGCCTGTGGGAGAGCGAATGGAGCAAATGCCAGCTCCTTCCCGCAGCTGGGAGCCAGCGCGTGGGGGATCCCTGAGGTGGTCAGGGCAGGTCAGAGGCGCGGGCTGCAAAAATTCCACAGCAGCGGCAGGAAGGAGAATTACTCACTGTCAGCACATCCAGGGGCATGATTGAAAACCGAGGGGAATCTTCTTCCTAGCAGAGAGCAGGAAAGCAGGAATCTGACGTTCAGAAAATGCTGACGGATTTTCGCTTAGCAGGATGTGTGCGCGTTGGCTTCTAGAGCCCAGCAAGGACAGGAGGCACCTCAAGCTTGTTGGAAAGCTGTGAGGCACGGCACAGCCAGAGGAACATCGGTGCTGGTGGGGGTTCCTCATGCCAAAGGGCCCCTTTGGGCCGGGGAGAGTGCTAGGAGAAGTTGGTGAAGAAACCCAGTGTATGGGGTTTGTCCTTCCTTTAGGAAGGTCTTTATTACCCCATGTATTCATCTGTTGCTCTTTAATGGATAAGGCAAAGAAGTAAGATGGGAGAGTGAAATGCCTTCATCCCATTTATTTTCTTTTGGATGTCTGTGTTTTGGAGCCATGCAAATTTGAACAAAAATAGTTGCTATAGTGTTTCAAGTTTGGAGTCATAATCCTTAAAACATGGAGCACTTTTAGATGCTTACAGAATTTTCATTATGTATAATAATTTGAGTTTCCACCTTTATTTATTTATTTATTTATTTAGATTCCATGGTTAGGAGAAAAACAAACAAACAAACAAACAAAAAAACACAACTTCGAAATTTCCTTGAGTTTATCTTAAAATATTTTAAATGCCCAGAATTAAAATGAACACGTACTTGAGTGATTATTTTCAGATAGTCCAAAATCAACTGGAATTTCCAGTGAACCTAAACCTGCTTGTCCCTATAAATTCTGGCCAGGACTGGGCTCTCATGTCAAGGAGGTTTGTGCACCAACATCCACATTGTGTGAAAATAATGCTACACTTTGGTTCTTATATGCAGGAAACTCAAGTGCCCAGACCAGAAGAGGGCTGTGTCTTGCTCCAGCAATTCCTTTGATGTGTTTAATTGTGGCATTAATATTTAGGGGCGTGCTGCAACCGTGGCTTTCCTCTGGGGCAAACATTGCTTATGGGAGGTGGAGAGAGGAGATTCACCTGTCACAAGCGTAGGAATGTTTTCTGAAAAGTGTATAACAAATTTGAAACTTGGTACCTTTGAAAAAAAAATCAAATCAAAGTGTCCCAGTGAATTTGTAAGTAAAATTTGTCTATTGGTAAATTTGGCAGATGGCAAAAACTGGAAGAATGCTGCAGAGGAACAAACTTTTCTGTCCTTTTTCAGCCTCTTAGTCATCTTCTGTGGTTTCACCTGACAGTATTTTTTATCATAAGTTTTATAGCTCAGTGCTGTAGCTGGTTGGTGTTTTTACAAGTTGAAGTGATACAATTTTGTTTCCTTTGTTTTGCTAAATTCTGATCTTACTGACGCAAAAGAAGAGTCAACGCTAGCATTTTCTTTCCTGATTTTTTTTTTTTTCATGTATATTTCTGCTTCACAATGGCTCAGGGCTGAGCACAGCAGAACAGCTTCCACAGGCGAACAAAATGGCTTTTGGTTGCAGTGAGAATTCATTTTTTTCAGGAACTATGCAATTTGACCAAAAGCTGCTAAGTACATGACGTTACCATTTTCTTAGTGGTTTTGCCTATTGTTAATGAGACAGCGGTAATATCTCCTCATAGTTGCTGTTCTTTATACATCATCTCCTGAGAGATAAGAATCTCTACTTTCTTTCTTCCTTCCACTTAAATATATGTTCTGCCCCTTTTTTTGAAGAAAGTTCTGAAAGCAGGCAAGCACTGAACCATCTCCATATATTTATGTATTTATTCTTTGCATTTGAGATGCAATATGACAGTTGCAATCGAGCATCCAGGTTCTCAGCCCCTCTGCTGGGTTATGTTCATTCTGATTTCTCTTTGTAACAATTTTTGAACTAATGGAACAGTTTCCAGTATTCAGGAGGCAATAACAGCTTTATACATTCACCTTTTTAATGCTCCAGTTTTTGAGCCTTTTGGGGTCTATTACCCGCATCCCTGGCCACCTTTGTACATCCTTATGTGCAGAATCATAGAAATCACAGAAAATAGGATGAGAAGAGACATCATTTGGCCCCCCTTTATGCTCCACAGCAAGATCATCTCCACCTAAATTAGTTCTAAATGTGTTTGTCCTAGCTCTTCTTGAGAACACCTGGTGATGGAGATGCCACACACTCTATAGGTAAAATGCTCCATCAGTACTTTTTTGTACTGCTAGAACCATTTCCATGGGAAATTTTCAAATACTCAGCATGGGATGAATTTTCTAAAGTGTAGGGGTCTACAGGTATATATCTACAAATACTGTAGGTTTCTAAGTTTCTGCTGGAAGTGGAGATCTGGAGCTTGAGTCGGTTGTCTACAGTATGGTGTTTAGAGCTGAGCTGGACAGACCATCCCTGAAGTCTAACCAATATCCAGAGCTGTTTTCTCTCTGTCTCTTCTACAGGACATGTGTGATGAGCAGTTTATTCTTTTCCGGTTTGTCACACCCTTACCCTTATTTGATATTTGTCATGTCGTCTCTCATCTTCTATTGACAAAACAAGCCCACTGTTTCCCTTAGCATTGTTTGTTCTTAAATCATCCTTTTTGTTCCTCTTTGGGCTCCTTCCATTTGGTTCGTGTAGTTCTCAAAATAAGGAACATGAAACTAAGCATGTGGTGGAAGAGAGACTACATGGCATTAAATGTATGCTGTGGGAACCCCAGCTTATCTTTTAGGACAGTGACTGGGGAACTTAAACAGAGGAAAAGCCCTCTTCCATTATATCACCACCAGAGCAAAAAATTGCATCACACCCCACACTGCTGTGTGCTGTAAAACTTGGCACTGGATGTCAGGGAGCCACAGTGACTGCATAGAGAGCATCCAAATTAGCAAACACCACATCAGAAGAAGTGTGCTGGTGGATTCTTGATAGTATACACAATGCTTCAAAAAGATGCTCACAAAAATAAGATGCCAAAAGTGCTATTAAGAAGCTTACTAGACTGCTAGTTTAAGAAGGTATTGCCTTCATTCTTGATGTGGTGGAGTAAATTTTCAAGTTCATTGGTGGGGGAGGAATATTGAGAGGAATTTTACATATATCTAAAAAGCAAGTGGATCTAAAAATGTACTCCATTGTAGCTCAGTGTTCAGAAATATTACTCTTTTCAGTTCTATTTTTATAAACTGCTTAAATGCTTTATAATAGTTCCATAAAAAAATCCTTATTACTATCATGCATCTTATGGGGGATAATTGTTTCTGAATCTTCCAATTGTTCATGTGTCAATCTGTAAGAAACTCAGAACATTTTTTTTTGATAAAAACGGAACAAACTTCAAGAGAAGAGAACTGTCTGAGGCCGAAGGTAATAAAAAGAAAATGCAAATGACCAAACTGATATTAGGGGTGTGGGAGAATGCATGAGTGTCTGCAAACAGTGCTTGTGTTTGTGGTAATCCATACCACTTTGATTATTCCTTGATTTTATTAGTGTTATGATACTACTAATAACCATAGTTCACATGTAACCTGAGACACAGTTCTTCTGCTTCTTCCAATTATTTGATTATTATTTGTTATTTGTGTTAATGTTATGCCTACAAGCTTATTAGTGTGAGATCAAGGACTTGCCCTCTTAGGTGTTGACAAACACAAAATGCAGAGAGGATCTGTCCCCTTCATACCTCCTAATTTAGAACAGGTGAAGATAGATGGGTGCCACAGTCAGACACATGTCATCTGAACAACCATTGATTTTGGAGATCTGAAACAAGATATTTCAAGATTTATATCTAGACAATCCTTTTTTTTTTTTTTTTTTTTCATTTGAAAGTGACTTTTCTACTTAAACTGTACGGTGAGAAAACAAAATCATCAAAACTGAATTAAAATCTCTTTTTAAAACCAAGTCATTTAATCTTTTTTAAAACCAACATGAAGACTTCTCATCTTGATTTGGACTGAAGAATTTTTTTCAGTTCTTAAAACTTTACCCAGGTGTCAAAACTATTTCCTATCTGCCTCTTCCCCAGCAGACAGAAGGCTCTTTGGGTCTGATGGCCCAGCCTGTACTAACACAAGGATGCATACCGTAAACCATACAGTTCATTTTCATGAATATCAAGCAGTTTTCAAGCCAATTTCCCTGATTTTGACTTTTTCCAAGTAATAACTAATAGCAATTTATGTATGCCTCTAGTGCTTCTCAAAATTTAGGGTTAGCCATATTGTAGGTGGTCTGTGACAAATGACAGCTTTTCTCTAAAAGCAGCGAGAGGCAATGCTTTGAACAAACTGAAACCATGGCGCACTGCTTAGCATTTGAGAGCCAGGATGTGGAAAAGGCCCTGACACTGGTTCCCTTTTTCTGTCGTGAAATGTCAGGTTAATTTTAGTTACTGCTGTTGCTTTTACTTGGGGTTTGTTCTATTTGTAGTCGGTCTGAATTTGCTTGAGCATTTGAGGCTGTTGAACCCAAGGCAGAGTGGCATCGAGCAGGTTTAGCTCTGTTATTAGAAGATTTGTTACTGTTTAGACACACTGTTGTTGGGTGAAATCTCACCATCTATTAAAAAGCCACAGGGTGCGAAGATTAGCACATTCAAGAGGCATAATAATTTCCAATCTGATTTTTTAGTGTGCCCCACTGTAAATTAGCTTGCTTGATTGCTGTCTAAGTGACAATGTGCAATTTGCAAAATTACTTATGCAAAACACGTTATGAAAGGGTGGCATCTTAGGTGGAGGTTAAAACACAGCTCAGAAGTCCTTTCCTAGCCCAAATATACTTGAACTGTGCTAGACCTACCCTAAAAAGGGTGATTAATCATGTAAATGTCTTGAACTTCCCCCAGATATTCCTGTATTTCAGCGTCTACACACCACATTAACAACAATATACTGTGACCGCCATCCTGGTTCAATTAAAAATAATGTTGCCATTTTTCATTACAGTCCAAAACGAATTTAGCACGGATCTGGAAGAAGGTACATAGTGCAGGACGGATAGCGGCCCCTCTGTCAGCAGTCGTATGTGGATTTTCAGTAAATGAGGACTTTTGGTGGTGTTTCAGCCCTCACAGATGCGTGGTAAGAATGATTTACACTTATCCATAAACATGTGCAGCACAGGGAAGGCTCTTCTGCCTCTCTGCTTGTGGCAAATGGAAATGAACACTGTTAAGGCCACTGTTCTGGGAAGTGCTGAGGGCCTGCAGCGCTGGCTGCGCCAAGGGCCCTGGGAGCGATATGCCTGCGGTGTAGGCCTCAGTGCAGTCAGGGTAATCATGAGAGCATAGCCCCAGCTCCCGGGGTGGTGGAGTTCAGTGAATTGCTGAGTGAAAATGCCTGAAAGAACTCTGCAGATTGTGGTGGAGGTTCCACCAGAAACACCCACGCTGTGTCCTAAAGAGACGCATGCTGGCAACAAAACATTAGCGCAATTACAGACCCAGTAGGAGTTAGGGAGGTGGGGGAAATAGTCAGGGCTACGTAACTGCCTTCGGTACCATTACACTCATGTTCCTGCTTTTAATGAAATCCTGGCCAGTCTGGGACAAGCCTCTATTGTGAAATCCTCAAGATCCAGCTCTTGAAGATGAGGCCAGACTTGACTTGATGGGGTCTGCTGGGCAGGAGCTATGCTATAAGTCCCTTAGCCTATGTTGGTATGTAAGGAAGTGTAGAATCTGCTTCTGTTGACTGCAGTTTTTGCTGCTGACTGATTGAGTTTGGATGGATTTGTCATACTAGAGGTGAATCTATCTTGGTGTTTGCTGAGAGGATGAATGCAGAGTCACTTTCCTCCTGGGACAGATGGAAGAAATAGCGAGGTTGGTGTCACAGATCCACATGATGCTACAGGCTCCTTATACTTGAGGATGGCAGGAACTGCTCAATTGCATCATTAACTTCTTTGATTTCAGCTCATGTCCATTAGAGGTGTTTGGCTCTGCTAACTGTCCTGTGTTCGGAGTTCTGGCAGTCAGGGGCTCTGCATGAGATTGGCATTCATATCCTTGAGACTGGTGCTTTGTATCCTCAGGCAGTTGCACTCTCCTGGGAGTTTGGTTGGCAAAGAACTGAACTGTGTTGGCTTGTTGGGCAGAGGAATGGGTTTCTGCTGTGGAAAGCCAAATCTTCAGTCTGCTTCTTAGAGCTATCACCTGTTAGAGGCAGAGTGTTCCTGGGGCCATCTAATGCCATGTAAGAGGGAACTGAGGGAGTCCTGGGAAGAAATCACAAGGCTTCCATCTTTGCCTTCTCTAGATCTTACTCATAACAGAACCAGTTATTCTTATATCTGCTGCTTTTTAGTAGGTAGTAGTGAGACATTCACTCAAGAAACAGTCAGTCCCTTACCAGTCTGGCCATGAATTTAATCTTGCCTCTTTCTGCAAGTGATATCGCTACCCAAAGGAAACCTTACAGTTTGGGCTCAGCTTACTGGTCTTGTTAGCAGTTTATAAGCATCTTGCCAAAATAATAGCATAATGTGTACCATGACTGGTTCTAGGCATACTGCTGCATGAACCATGCCTCTTTGTTCACTTCTCTAAATGTGCTGCTGAAGGCTATGGTTGCAGGAGGATGATACTCAAGTGGTAGTTTGCATAAGGTCAAGTTTCATCCAGTTATCTGAAAGAGCAAGCCTGAATGAAACTTGCTGTTCTTACCTCATTTTTTGTTAATACATTTTCAAGATCATCTGCTAGCATTACTGCATGTATATTTGCATCATGCTTAATCAGTATGATTAATCTGCTATTTTTGCACAGGCGGCAAGCTTCTATATTAGGAAAATGCCGAGTCCTTGCCTTAGATGTCACAACAGCTTTCTCCGTATCAGTTCTTATTTTGAGGGTTAGACAAAATTTTATTTAAATTATGTCACACCCTGGGGTTTACCCTATTTTTATTTGAGAGCAGATGAATGCTTCTTTCCTTATTCTGATTTATTGTTTGTCTGGCTGAGAGTTATGTTTCCAGAAGAAGGCTGGAGTTTAAAACATCAAGCAAAAATGCAGACTTCTGTTTGATTGCTTCTAATCCAGCTAGGGCAGAAATTTGTAAGATACCTGGCTTAGCTTTCTCTAACTGGATTGAGAACATGGCTTCACTCAGGTTCATAGCAGCATCTCTGAGCTGGTTTAAAACTAGATCACTTAAGTACCTCTAGTGGTTTCCATGTGCATGATGTCCTGCAAGAGGGGTGAAACCTGATGGTTTGAGTTTGCGGAAACTGTAGTGGTTCAGAGAGTTTCCCTGCTGTTCTGCTGCACGCCACTGAGACTCACGTGTGTTTCTCAGTGCACTGCTGGATACCTGGACTCTCTACTAGAGCTCCAAGGAGTTTGAAGGGGAATTGGTCTTCTTCAGGATCAATACTAATTCTGGTATATTTTTGCCACTACTTTTCCAGCTACCCTAAAATCACTCATACTATTATGAGCATTATTAGTATGGGTATTGTTTTTTATTTTTTTTCCCAAGTAAAAATAAAATTTTTAAATGAAAGAAGATGGAAGAAAGTCATCTCTGTGTTTAAGGTCAAATACACACAAACATGTGAGGCTCTTTCTTCTTCCTACAGACACAAAGCTCTCAGGTTCTTTGATGAATCTTACCCTTGAATTTTCCTGTTTTGAAATGGACTGATTTAAGATCAAACTTATTCTTATGTCCCCATTTTTCTCCAGAAGCCTTCAAGGAAGATTTCAAGGAAGCCCTCACGGGAACCTCCATAAAGCTCTGTGTGGTCTTTTGGAGTACAGTTTAAAATTCATTACACAGCCCTTCATAAAGTAGCCCATGAAAATGACATTTTATATAAACATTTGAGTATCACTTCTGAGACAGAATGTTTACATTTATAAAAGAGTGAAAAATACAAGTGATTACTCATGCTTCACTGAGAACGGTTTTGAAGGTAACAAAATGAATCTGGGAGCCATAATGTATTGGTAGTAAACGTCTCCTCTCGTTTGCTATGCTCCCTCAGGTCTGGCTTTCTGACACTTGGGATACCACGAGGTGTGCCAGAAAGCTGATAAAAACTCAATTACTTCTGTGCTGTTGGTGACTCCTCTGATCATTGTACGTGAAATAGCATTTTACGCTGAGTAGATGCCATTGCAAAATCTTGGCTTTGGAGGTGCCTGGTTTGACTGAAAGCAGCTTCAGGGTGCAGCCTCAGGGCGTTGTTTTCTCTTACAGCAAGTCTGGGCTGAAGGGTTCACACCCTCCTGTGCCTCCTGCCGCTCATCCCTGGCCCGATGGCACTCTTACTTCACTGCTCTGTTGGCGGAGATGCGTAGGAAACGGAGCCTTTTGGGAGGTTTTATTTTAATTCTGTTATTGCAAGCCACAATAACTCCAGCTGGTGCCGGAGTAAGGATATCTTACGTGTGCTCATGTATTTTTAAGAGCTCCAGCTAATGCTTGCGGGAAGTTTATATTTATATATACATATGTAAAAATATAAATATAAAAATAAACACTCTCTGCATATTTATCTCCGAACTCCTTGTTTTATTCAGTGAGTAACAATCAAATGAACTACGTTTTAAATGCCTTTTTTTTTTTTTTTTTTTTTTTTTTGCTGGACTCCAACATCCGTGAAATGTCAAAGAGGATGGCATTAATTACCCATACTGTGCGATGTTCTGCACCTGTTGTTTGTGCTATTTCTTCCTTTTCATTCTCAGGAAGTACAGAACTTAACAAATATTTAAAATAATTCATTTGTCCTGCCAGATTTTCTCTCCCTTTGATGAACGCAATTTCATCAGAAAAAGATTTCAATAGAGGTTTATTCTTCCCCTCTGCTTGGTGGTTTTGTGCCAGGCTTTATGAAATGCTGATCAGTTTTTCTGTACAGAGAAAGCTTTCGACGATGGTATCAACATTGAAGGAAATGACGGCTGGTCACAGAGGTTACACTCTCTCTGGGAGTTATGGGAAGAGCCCTGTTCACTTCAGCTGCAACAGCTAATGGGTTTTACATTAAACTAAAACAAAGTTATGGCATGCTTCTCTTCTCGCACTTACAGTAACTTGCAAACCAGCCAGGGCTGTGTTTCTGTTAGTTCTGCACCTGCACTCAGCACAGAAAAACATTGCTATAGCCCAGCAGATCATGTGGCTCACCGGATGTGCTGATTTTGGATAACGTCTGCAGGCCTTATTCTCAACTGCTGTCACTTTTGGTGGCATTGCCGTCTGTGGGTGACCACTGTGGACTCACAGCAGTGCAAATGCCAGTGGAGTTGGTGGTGAACATCTCCTGGGTGCTCTCCAGAGATGGACCCAGGCCATCCTGGGGGATTTCAGAAGTGGGACTTCCCCAGTTTTGCCACTACCGTTGCTGTGGCTAATCTCTGAGGGATCCTTTGCAGTATCAGATGGGGCCCCTTAGAGGCCCTTTTTGGCTGAGGGAGGTGATGGTAGCACAACCCTGGGCTCACAGGCAGTTTGGATGAGGCTACTCCGTTCTGTTGGATAGAGGCCAGCTACATGGATGCAAGCTGTACCATGCCAGGTGGTCAGATAGGGGTCCCCAACATGTTTTATATACTTCCACAGATGTGGTATAATGGATAGCCTAATGGGCCCCACTGTCTATATTTTAGCTATTCCTCCAGCACATGGATTTAGAAATAGTTCCCTACATCACAGAAGAGCTTTGAGAATAAACACATTGAGAAAAGGCGATGAGATGCTCATAAAATGTGCCTACCAGGACTACTCAAGCACTACAGATCACATTGGAGCACTACGTTTGATGAATCTCTGCTGTCTCTTTTTCTACTTGAAAGTTTTTGCATGCTCAGCGAAGAAGACAGTCAGAAAGCTCAGAGAAGTAAATGCATATAATAAGCCATCATCCCCAAAGCTAGTGATAGGAGAAAAAATAAATAAATAAAAATGAAAACCAGTGCCATCAAGAACATGTATCACTATATCGCAAAGCATGTGAATGCTTTAATTGCAGAATTACAGTTGGGAGTGAGCAAGTCTCCTGTCGTTCCAGCCTGGTGTTCCTCTTTGTTCCTGTTTGACACAAGGAAAAATCATTTGTAATCCTCTCTTTAAAAAAGTGGCAGCGTGCTGCTGTCTGGAAAGCACTTCTCCCTCTGCTCTCCTCCCTCCCAAGGGTTTGTGTTGGTCTCTCCTGCAGTGCTTTTAGCACACAGCCGGACTGGAAGCGCACCACGTGCTGCTCCATCCCTGCTGTCCCTTGTTGTACAGACACAGACCAGGCTGTGATGTGCTGTGTGCTGGAGCCCTTGCAGCTTCATTATTATAACTCATTAGGTCTCAATCAGCTTAAAACAACACTCAATTGTGCCAAGTGACAGTGTTTTGCTTCATGACTCTTCCACTCTGTATTGTCCCCGCTTCCCATACAGTGTGTGGTTCCAGTGCCCCGTCAGAGCCCTTGTGACACCAGCCTGAGCTTCCTGAGCCCCTGCTGACGCTGAGGCAGCGATATACAATGGAAGCTGTCCTCAGCTGGAGGTCGTCCTGGACTCGTGAGGTCCTGTGGGTTCATTCCCATAGCCAGGCTGCACATTTGGGACACCCTTCTGCAAAAAAAGGATGGCCACAGGTTGAGCCATCCTCACGCCTCAGACCTAAGCCTAGAGAAGTCCCTGCCGTGGCACCAAGCTGCTTCCCCTCCAGGCTGGGGAAGGAGGTTTGGGGGAAGCCAGGTAGGTGGTGGCCTGAATGCCGTAGGTGGCTGTGTCTCTGAAGGACGTGGGCAAAGCAGCCAGATTCAGGTCTTCCAGCCTTCCTCTCCATCTGCTTCCATGCTTCTCTCCGGCTTCCTCAAGGTCAAAGGCAGTACCACGGTCTGAGAGAGGAATATTTTAAGCCCTGAATATCCTGGAACATGTTTAGAGTCAGAGCAGCTCTCACACTCTAGCAGCTAAATAAATACCAACCTAGCTGCAGAGTCACAGACACAGACAGCCCTTCCAAGCTGAGCTTTCAGTTAAGAATCAGAGTTCCCAAAATATCCATCTAACTTGTCCCACGGGTCACCCCAGCAATCTACTGTATTCAACGGAGCAGGAATTACTTTCTCTTCCAAGTGAAAGTATGTGGCAGGTGTCAGCATCCTTTCCAAGGTAGAAGGCCAAGCTGAATGTTTCTTTTCTAAATTAAAGGTCAAATGTGCCAGCGGAGAACTGCAGGAGCCAGAGCAAGATGCCGCTAATCAGATATCTGAAGCATCTTGGCTCAGGGTGAAGCGTGGACTGTGGGCAGCAGAGATCTGGAGCCCTTCTCTCTCACAGCCTGCAAGATGCACAGCCACAAGCTCCAGCTCAGGAGAAGGGCAGGGAGGATGTTCACAAAATAACCAGATACAGCTGTTTAGAAGTTATGACTCAGACCGCCTCCCCTACCCCAAAGGAAAAAAAATAAATACATCAGAGCTGTTTTCTTTTAAAGACCTATCTATTTTTGTTTCTGGCCCTCCCTCCCCTGTCCTTGGGCAAGTCAAAGAATCACGGAATGGTTTGGGTTGGAAGGGACCTTAAAGATCACCCATTTCCACCCCCCTGCCATGGGCAGGGACACCTCCCACCACACCAGGTTGCCCAAAGCCCCATCCAGCCTGGCCTTGAGCACCTCCAGGGATAGGGCATCCACAGCTTCTCTGGGCAGCCTGTGCCAGGGCCTCACCACCCCCTGAGGGAAGAATTTCTTCCTAACACCTAACCTAATCTCCCCTCCTTCAGTTTAAAAACATTTCCCCTTGTCCTATCACTCCACTCCCAGACAGAGTCCCTCTCCAGCTTTCCTGCAGGCCCCTTTAGGTACTGGAAGGCCTCTGTATATGTCTCCATGCTTTGTCCCACCAGAGCAAGAGGTAGAAATGGGATTGATCTGCACTGAAGGCCAAGCTCCTCACCTGAACATGGTGCCCTGGGCTTGGAGCTGGGAGTTGGCAGGAGCTGAGGAGACCCCGTGGCACCAAAACAGGGACCTCAGCCAAAAGTGTGTGTGGAGAGCCCACTTCCACACCTTTGGGAAGTTGGAGGGCAGAGGAAAGTAAAGAAAACAGGCAGTTAAGTTTATTTCAGTAGGCTCAGGGGAACAGGGCTGAGGAGGAGGGATTCCACAAACAGCTCTGGAGCTCTGTGCAAATCCAAGGAGGCATTAAGGAGCAACAAGCTGCTTGTGATATCTCCTCATTCCTGACTCACTAGCAGGAGTGCCTGTGGCAAGTACTCACCTTCCTTTTAAAATTGGTCCAGACTTAGGATTTTTTTTTTTTTTTTCCCTGAGAGTAATTAAAATGCATAGGAAAATATGTTTTCTCTTATGTCTTCGCTGATGAATGCTGTCAGCAGACATTTTGGCATGTCTATGTCCGGATTACATCTGCTGTCAGTTGGTGTCCTGCATGAACTTGCTCTAAGTCTGGAGCTGAAAAACCTTTCAGATAAACTCCAGATAAATTTAGGAGAATGCAGTGACCTGAATGGGAGACTGGTGGCTGGGGTCTATGCTGTCAGGAAGTTTCTTTTTCACTGACTCTGCCAGTGAATAAAACCAGTGCTCATCACTCATTTTCTGCAAAACAATTCTCCTAAATATGTATAAAATTGGGATATAAAATCAATTTTTTAAAAAAGTGGACTATCATTTCTTTAAGATTATTTGTCTTTAAGGTTATTTGGCCAAGAACATTGTGGGAAAAAAAAAAAAAGAAAAGAAAAATAAAAAGAATCACAGAATCACAGAATCACAGAATTTTCTAGGTTGGAAGAGACCTCAAGGTCATCGAGTCCAACCTCCAAAAGAAGAAAATGGGTGAGCCCTGAAAACTAAATAATAATAATCCTTTTTTTTTTTTTTTTTTTTCTTTTTCCCCATGAAAATTTAGCCTTTTGTTTAACTGAGCTCCTTTCCTGGCTCTACTTTCATTTAACACTTCTGAATGTTCCTGTGGTCTTTACTCATGGTGATGCACAGATCCAATTTGTAGAAACAGTAGGCAAGAGCGGGGAAATTTAGTCTGAACATTTTGTCTTTGAAATTATGGGCACAACATTAAAAACGTAGCGAAAACCTTAATTAATGGTATTTTCAATCCCTCTTCTGAACCAGACCTATTGGAATCTCCGGTGTACTCTCCCAAATGCAAGTGTTGTCCTGTTCTTGTTGCTGTCCTGTTGTCCTGTTCAGCCACCTCAAATACCAGCAGCTTTGCCTCAGCAGCAATGCCTCAGGGCACGATTCTTCATGCTCCTTGCACTGACTCAGTACCTGCACTAGGAGACCAACCTTCCCTTTTCTTTCCTCAAAGCCCTCGAGGGCGAAGAACAATTTGCTGGTCCTAGTTCTGCTTTTTTTTTTTTTTTTTTTTATGGATGTAGAAAATATTCTATTTATTTCTAGAGATGTACTTTTACCTTTCATGCTCTTTTTCTTGTTAGCTAAAGAGATATTGCAAGAGTTTCTTACTCCCTCTGTGGATTTTTCCACATAATTAGTAAGAAATGGCAATTGCAGCGTTCGCCATGTACTTGCACAGCGGGTAAATCACATCTGAACACTGAAAAATGTAGTGTCATTTCCCACCAAACATAATGAACAATATCATATCACCTACAGAGTGGCAATCTGTAAAGCATTGGCAGCTCCGCAGTTGATGCAGAAGGAGAATTTAGTGCTTGATGTCCTCTGTTCACTTGCAAAGCCTAGAAAATATAAAATTGTAATCCACACGATGATGTATGGGGCCTAATTTTTTTTTCACAGACTGCTTGTGGAGGGGCTGGAGAGGGCTGAAAACCTGTCCATCAAACAGCCTCAGCAGTGACGGCAGTAGCAGCTGTGCCATGGTGCTCACCTTGTGCTGCCTGGTTGTCCTTCCTCTCAGCCTGCTGGCTGGCACTGACAGCTTTTGGGGTGCAGGTAAATTCCCAACAGTTGTGGAACTGGGATCAGAAGCCCAGCCATTTATAAAATTACTGCATTTTGAGAGGACTGAGATAGATGGGCAGCTCAGAGGATGAGAAGTCTTCAACCAAATTCCTTGTGCATTCCAGGGAACCCACTGAAGTTTTTGGTGAGACAAAGCAGAGCAGCGCTGCCCTGTTTGCTTGCACCACAAGCTAATCAGGTAGAGCTGAGGACTCAAAGTAAAGGAAGTTCATTAACTGCTGTACAAAATCCTGGTCCCCACACTGAGCAGTTTCCCTTAAACAAAGCCACAATTCAGTTGCTGCTACACCACACGACATTTCCTCATTCAGCTGGTATGCAAGGGCATGTCTTGCATGGCAGCAGGGAAATGGGATGCAAAAGCAAAAAAAAAAAATTCTCAGTCTTTTACTGTTATCTATCTGACAGCTCTAATAACAGTAATTTAATAAATGATTCAGTATTTTTTCAGGTGGCAGTAAAAAGTCGGTTCTTCACTGTTAGGAAGACAAGACTTGGATCCCAGATGCCCAGTATGCAATACATGTGCTGTGTGCAACATCCTTAGCATAAAAGCTGAGTTTAACCCTCCGAGCCAGATTCTGACTCAGTAAGAGTGCAAATATCTGATCCCTTGCCCTTAAAAAACAAGGAAATGACTCTAGTGGACTTGCATATAATACAGATAAGGCTCACATACAGATTAGTTAACCCAGCTTCAATCTCTGTAGAAGTCAGTGACATTGCTGAATATTTACATGGGTATAACAGAATACAAAATCCATCAGGTTATGTTTACAGCTTGCCTTAGTTCTCAAGTCTGCACACACTCTGCCTGGTCACTGGAGTTGCTCCTTGCTATAAATGTGGAAATCAGTGCAGCAGAGCTTGCTTCCTACTCATGGCTTTCATCGTAAATTGACCATAATATTTTACAGCTTTCAGCCAAAGTAATGTTTCAGACCTTTATCGAAGAAACCACTTAAACAATTACTTGTTAGGTCATATGAAAGAGCATAGGAAACCAACTGTGATCTGTTTTAAATGGGAACAAAATCAGCATCCTTTCAAACAGTTGTTTTTCCTAGCAGTGTCAAAGAGGACATGCTGTACCCTTGACTTCTAGATGGGAACCCGGGGTGATATTGGACACACTGGCCCCTTTTCTTGTGCCAGTTTCCTGCACCTGAGAATTATAGTTGAAATCTGAGAATTACAGATGAAAAGTAAAACAGGGCTGGATGGTTCCTTACAGGTCACCTACAGGTCCCGAGGAAAAATTAACTGTAATTGTATTTTTTTTCCTGTTTCTGATTTTGTTTTTGTTTAAACATGTTTCAACACAGGAGGTTGGGAAAGAAGGCAACGCTTTTCATCTTGGTTTGGCTAATTCACAGTAAACTCCCCAGCTGTACTAACTGGAAACTGTTACCATGCTTCTTGTCTGCCTGGATAATACAAAACAGTTGGATGCATCACTCGCATGTCCCCCCATAAGAGATGTAAGCCTGATCCAGCCACCCAAAGTTTGAAATAGAAAGAAAAGGTAGTACTTGGGTCTGATAATAGAAGCATAAAGAGGTTTAACTTTTGCAGCTGACAAATGCTCTGTCCCCCTGCAGCCGATTTACAAAGACGTGCAAAACCAGAGAAAATTGTATTACTTATAGGAGAGTGTTACGGGTGGAACAGATTAACTGAGATCATGGCCACATCTATTTAAAATTCAGTAGCACATCTACATTTCAAATGGTATTTTCTTCCTGATTTCTCTCAGCTTAATTTCACCAGGGCTAAATTCCTGTTTTCAGACTGATTTGCACAGATGAATTGTCTGGCAGAATGTAATACAGACTCCTGAAAGAATCATGTTTCTGTAGCTGGTTGCCATCATTCACAGAGTGTTTAAGGCAGTTAAAATTTGCAGCAGAGAGAAAATAGAGAAGAAAAGATGGGAAGTGGAAGAAACAACGCCAAGGTCACCTCAAGATCATTGAAGCCACAGGAAAGAAATGCATTGCTTTCTATAGCCTTTGGGCTGGGACCATAGGAGTCTCAGTTATGAGAGCCCCCAGGCATCAGGGTGAGTTTGTCTGGCTTTGCAACACGGCAAGCATGAGGCAGACGCCTTTCAGGTGAGACTGGGATGGGTGGTGAAGGCTGATGTGGCAGCTCAGGGGAAGGCAGGTAATGACACGGGAAGTTTGCCTCATAGCCCTCTGTGTGAGAGCCGCAGACGCTGCCAACTTGTCCTGGTATTCTCTGCACCTGTGAAAAGAGTGGAAAAGAGAGAAACAGCCATGGGCGAGTGGAGAGGCTGTGGGTAAAAGTTAAGGACCGGGCCAGTAAGGTCACCTCGTGGTTGGGGCCTACTGTGGGCTGCCTGATCAAGGGGAGCCTGTTGAGGAGGCTTCAGCTACAAGAAGCATCATCCTGGTGGGCAACATCGACCACCCAGCCGTCTGCTGGAAAAGCCACACAGCTGGCTTTTCCAGGAGACTCCGACAGTATATTGAGGATAACTTCCTGGGCCAGGTATTAGACAAACCAACCAGAGGAGAAGTGTTACTGGACCTGGTGCTCACCAATGTGGATGAACTCATTAAAGAGGTCAGTATGGGAGGCAGTCTGGGCTGCACTGACCATGCCCTGGTTGACTTTGTGATCTTGAGGAATAGAGGCCTGGCAAAGACCAAAGTCAGGACCCTCAACTTCTGAAGATTGAACTTCCAGCTTTTTAATGGCCTAGTGGATGAGATCCCCTGGAATGCCATCCTTAGGGTCAAAGGAGCTGAACAGAGTTGGCAACTCTTTAAGGATGTTTTTCTTAGAGTGCAAGAACTCTCCATCCCCTTCTGTAAGAAAGCAAGCAGGGAGGGCAGACAAGCGGGATGGCGGAGCCAGGACCTGCTGGTCAGACTGAGGCACAGGAAGGAAATGCACAGGTGGTGGAAACAAGGGCATGTGGCCTGGGAAGAGCACAGGGATGCAGTCTGGATGTGCAGGGATGGGATCAGGAAAGCCAAAGCAAGGATGGAACTGAGCTTGGAAAGGGATGCAAAGAATAACAAGAAGGGATTTTATAGGTACATTGCTCAGAAAAGAGAGGCTAAGGAGAGTGTGCCCCCTCTGATGGATGAGAAGGGTGAACTGGTGACAGACATGGAGAAGGCTGAGAGGCTCGGCAACTTCTTTGCCTCAGTCTTCATTGCCAGCCAGGCTTCCAACATCTCTCATTTCCCTGAAAGGAAGCTGTGGGGAGCTGGGGGTCGGCCTCTTCTCACAGGTAACCTCATAGGACTAGAGGGAATGGCCTCAAATTGTGCCAGAGGAGGTTCAGGCTGGAAATGAGGAGATGTTTCTTCTCAGAAAGAGCAGTCAGGCACTGGGACGGGTTGCCCAGGGAGGTGGTGGAGTCACCGTCCCTGGGGGTGTTCAAGGCAAGGTTGGACGTGGTGCTTGGGGACATGGTTTGGTGGGTGACACTGGTGGTAGGGGGGTGGTTGGACCAGGTGATATTGGAGGGCTGTTCCAGCCTTAATAACTCTGTGATTCTGTGTTTAGCCTGAAGAAGAGAAGGCTCAGGGGTGACCTGACTCCAGCTTTTCTAAGAAAAAAAACTCCTGCTTGGTGGCCAGGAACTGGAGACCTGCACATCTGGGTGGGTGCCTTCAGGTAGTATTGCTTCAGCTGTCTGATCTTCAGCAGGCCATGGTCCCCTTTAGGTCCTGTGATGTGTCTGCTGGCTCTGTGTAGAAGTTCTGGGTATCTTCTGTTTTCCTAAATGGTGTTAATCACGTGTGGAGACCCATAAGTAAACACCTAAACTTGCATGCATACTGTGCAACTGCTTCCCACCCTGGCTTAGATACTCCTACCTTATCCCTTAGTTAACCACACCTTGAGATGGAGACATCACCTAGTAAATCAGGAAGGCACTTTTACTAAATGAACCCTGTTATGACTGCAAAATATATTCCTACAATTAAAGAAAAAAAAAAAAAGGAGGTGTGGGGGGGAAAGGAGGCAAATAATAGATTTATAGGCCAGAACTTTTAGTCTTTACTTAGACAGAGCTATGTTCGGGGTTGCTGGCAGTGCTGGTGAAGAACATTTATTCACATTGAATAATTATTTAATACAGTGTAATAATACTAAAATATTGCAGTCATTTGCCAGGAACTCATCTCTAACCATAAAGAATGATAAATTGACTGACATCCATTGATTAGTTTGTGACAGTGTTTAAAAAGTAAAAGTTTTTAAAGTACTGTTTTGATCAACATGACTTCACTGATTATCGAGCTTATCTGTCTAACTAGTTTGATTTTCCTCTATATGATTAACTCTGAAACTTGGCTTCTTCTATCAAAGAGTTATTTCTAAATCTAGTATTTCCATTACGCAGTTAATTCCATCTGGTTCTTGTACATGTACTGACTACAGCTGAAAAGTCAGCATTCACAACATAGTGCTATATCGAGTGCTGTTTTTCCCCACGCTGAATTTAGGAAAATAAGGTACCTAAAACCTCTGACTGATCAGTGGCAGACCCCTCACATATTGGAGCATGTTGGAGTAATACACGTCACAAGGGCATGACGTCAGCTGGGACATTTTCTCCTTCACTGCCATCAAGACCTCCTCTGGACTTTTTGTGGGATCCCTGTCTGTGGAACACTGAAATCATGGTGTGCAAATTTCATTTAATAGAATCACAGAAAGGTTTGGGTTGGAAGGGACCTTAAAGATTACCCAGTTCCAACCCCCATGCCATGGGCAGGGACACCTCTCACAGACCAGGTTGCTTGAAGCCCCATCTAGCTTGGCCTTGAACATTTCCAGGAATGGGGCATCCACAACTTCTCTGGGCAGCCTGTGCCAGGGCCTCACCACCCTCTGAGTGAAGAATTTCTTGCTAATACTGAATCTAAATCTACCCTTGTTTAGTTTAAAGCCATTACGCCTTGTTCTACCACTACACTCCCTGATTTTACCCAACGTCAGTCCTCTGAAAGTGAAGTCCAGGCTAAACTTAGGAAACAGCCTCCATCAATGACCAGAGAGAGGCAGAAAAAGGCATTTCAAAGGGTGATTCACTTCCCCCATTGACTGAAGAGGGAACTTAATGATTAATTTACAGTGGGTATCTAACTTTCAGACAGCTGAAGTTATGTGACACAAAAACCTCCAAAGTCCTAATCTATAGGAGCATTTGCAACAGCTCTGGAAATTGCCTTTTGCTCTTTCCTTAGAAAATTGCTGCAACTGCTGTAATTTTAAGTAAAGTTCTATTATAAGTAAAATTGAGAATTTAGCACTAAGCCTGACATTTAAAATTCTTAATGAATTGGGAGACCTGGAGAGACCACTTAAAATTACACTACTTTCTATCTGTGCACTGAGTACTAATGCTGGCCTGGTTTCTGCGTAGTTTAGCAGGATGCTCAAGTCTATTATCTTAGTCATTTCTTCTGGAGCAGAACCCAAGACTGACAAGTACTGCTACATGTATCATTATCAATCACTGCCACTCTTTCTGCAGTTGCCTTAATTGTAGATAGTTTTAAGCATAATCAGTTTTAAAGGCATTAGTGGAGAGGTTACTTTGGACTTTGGCTTTTCTGGAGAGTCTTTGATGCTGAAAACAGATTGCCAAATGGAGAAAGATTATGATTTTCTTCTTCCATCTGATATTAACTTTTCTCTACATGTGATTTTAACATTAATTTTCTAGTCCAATGAATCATATTTAATAGATTATACTTTGATCATTACCTCTGGTTTTAGAGATTTTAGAGTTAGCTTTCAATCTCTTAAAAGAACCTTGTTTTTCAGACATATGAAGTGACAGCTTCTTTTCAATGGTACCAAGAACCTTCACATTCTACTTCGGGTTCCCTTTGAAATCCAGGGCCATTGGCTCAAATAAGAAAACAGAGATACTAAGGAATGGACAGTTGTTACTGACTGTGCCTTCATTACGGTCGCAAAACATTTCAGAAGTCTTTGGAACTACCAGATACTAAAATGCAGATCTGGACCACTCTCTTTCAAACCTGACAAGTCATTTGGGGCATCTTATTTTTTAAGTATGCCCATTGAGATACAGTAAAATTGCTGGATTTGATGAATGTGACAATTCCCAAACTCTAAAAATCAAATTCTTTTCATTCAGTTGAATTAAAATTCCAGAAACATTGACCACTAAATATACTGATCTTTTGTTTAGGCAGAAAAAGGCATGCTTCTTCCTACCTAGACTATTTATTCTGTCAGATTAATGATCAATTTTAGCTTAGATAGAGATTTTTTGTACAAATTCTATTTTGACCTTGAATATTAAATTTGGCTCCATCAAGCAACACCAGTAAGAATATATGTATACATACATGGGATTTTAAGGTTTGCTTTTATATTTCATGGTTTCTACCTGTTTCCTAGGAATCTTTTAGTGAGAGTTATTTCTCAAATCTTTCCAATGAAAAAGTATATTTTTACATTTGACAGGGAACAATCATCCTTTCAATAGGTAATATTTGATATTTACAGTATTTTTTGCACATTTCCACTCCACATTTGAAATGTAGTCAAATAATTTTGCATATATGATCAAGATCAAAAGTATTTCCAACTTTCCAAAAGGCATTTTGAATAGTCTGACAATTTCAAAACAGAAGAGACAGGTGGTTCTTCCTCACAAACTGCATTATCAAGTTCAGAGAATAGAGTTGTGATATGAAGCTGATTAAGGCTGCTTTTGAAAAGGCTGCTTATCATTTAATCTCATATCAAGGGATTAAGTTTTTCTTCAATGAAAGTAAAAAGAAACTTGCCACTCATGACTCCAAAGTGTATCTCTTAACTGAAGGACCTTTTTGAAAGACTTATAGCCTATTCCTTAGCTTTCTTCTTATATTTATGTGCAAGTATGAGAACTCCACCCAGATATTGCCACTTTTTAATGCATCTTGTTCTTTCATTGCTTCTGCTAATAGCTGATGAGTGGAGGGAGGAGGTCTCATAGACACAGATTGCTCTGTTTTGGGCTTGGCGAGGCCCAGGTATTTCTGAGGAGTTCCAGGTCAGGCAGATTTGAGGTCTGCTGATAGAGAAGGGAGGGTTTGGTGGTGTTTTAACCTTTTTTTATATAAAAGGAGTGGGAGGCATCAGGACATTTAGTGATTTCTAGCTGGTAAAAGAAGTCATGAAAAGGTTGATAAGCTTTGGAAGATAATGGGTAGATAAAACATGCCACTCTCCTTGTGAATCACAGAAGCACAGCACTGCAGAATGGATGAGGTTGGAAGGTCCTCTGGAGGTCACTTGCTCCAATCCCCTGCTCAAGCAGGACACCTACAGCAGCTTGCCCGGGACTGTGTCAAGACAGCTTTTGAAGATCTCCTTCTTCCTACAGGTCTCTAGCCCATCCAAGAATAAAAACAACAATTCAGTAGCTGACATTCAAAAACAGCAGCTCTTGGATTTGTCTGCCATCAAGAAAATCAAAAATAATTTGTTTGATATTCAGAGTAGGGGGTCTTTCTGCAGTGTGAAAATCAGGTCCTGTGTCCAGTTCCAACTCCAATTTCTCAAGTTGGTCTTCAGTTACTGAGATCATCAGAATCAGTGACCACTTTTTAAAGTGTGGACAATTAATCCCAAGTGCTTCACATTGAGATCCAGCAATGCTCAAGTGAGATTCAGTCAGAGAGACATGGATATTACGAGGTTAAGAGATGATTTTGTGACTTCTGTCTGCTGTTATGCGGAGTGCATCACTTAAGTGGACCTCAAGTTTCAACTCAGTTGTAGGATTTCCACAGTGAT
The DNA here is from genome assembly GCF_009819795.1 of Aythya fuligula. Lineage (NCBI taxonomy): Eukaryota > Metazoa > Chordata > Aves > Anseriformes > Anatidae > Aythya > Aythya fuligula. The sequence continues at coordinate 189,290,463 of NC_045559.1, forward strand.
GTGAAAGAAGAGGTCACAGAAATCATCTGCTAGATAATGAAATGATCAGATCTCTTGGAAGGATGTGCAGGAATTGATGCATTGACTCATTGAATTAAATGGTGTTTTAAGCATTAAACTGACAGCTGTTAAGTAATGAAAAGAGAGATGCCTATTCTCAGTGTCGATGGAAAGAATACATGTATAGTCAACATCTTTAAAAAATATACCACTACAGTACACTTTGTCAGAGATTTTAGTCCCTTAAGTTTCATGAATTATTAGCAAGTTTGTCAGCGTAGGAAGGATCTGACCAACCCAGTCCAGTGTTTCATCATAACCCAAAAATGACAGACAGGAATTCCTGGGGAAAAACAAATCAACTTTCCTCCCTTCTTTTGACCACGGTGAGTGGGAGCATAATTGCTGTTCACTGATAATTTTCAGCAATTTTCTGTTAGTAAAAATTACACTTTTTTTTAAATTTATTTTCTAAGCCACAAAGGCACCAGTGCTGCAAAGAAGACATCCAGCTGTTTACGGACACACCTTCTGCTCAGGGCTTTAGTTGCTGAAGTCAGTCAGGAGCCTCCACCGAGCCCGGTGCCCACCAGAGACACACCTGCAGCTGTGTTCTACTGGAGGCTCCAAACGTGGAGGGGAGCTGCCCCCACTCCAAGCAGCCTTTTGACAAGATAATGGCTCTGTGTGCATGCTAGGTCCAAGATAATGTTTTTTCTACTCATTCTGACAAAAATTGTGCCTCTCCCCTGCCATTTATTTGGTGAAATAACAGGGTTTGTAACTGTCCATTAGAAGAAAATCTCTCCTCTACTTGTGAAGACAAGTACATTTGGGATAAGTTTCCAGTGTTAAAGCCGAGCCTGAGGAAGCTTATGATTCACAGGGCACGGCAAAATGCTGCCCACTGCTCACCACCTCTTGCTGTTACACAGTCTCTCAGATCTGATAAACGCATTTAGGGCTTTGTTATCTCCTTTGTTCAGGGATGTAAGAATTCTGCAGGATAACACGTTAAGTGATATAGTTTGTGACTTTCATTTTACTGCAGATTTAAATCCCTGTTAAGGATCCTGCCTTATCAGAGGCAGGCAGTCTTCCATTTGGGAAAAAGGGGCTCAGTTCAGTACAAACTGCTCTCTCTAGTGAGACCAAGGGAAAAAATGAAAACTATTTCCATGAAGAACTAAAGCTGGGAATAAAGAAATAGCTTCATCATCAAGACTTTGAGGTAAGTAATAGAAAAATATCAACTCTAGGCCAGTGAACCCAGGCTGCTACAGTTAAATTACAGAAAGGAGGCAAGTTGCCAGAGGGGAAATTATCCTGGAGCTGGACCCCTTCCATCCTGTGAGGACTCTGCACCCATTTGCAGTGGAGATACTCCCTTGGTGGGTATTTCTGCCCATAGATAGGAAGAGGCAAGCTAAAATGGAAGATACTTTGGTTGTCAAATGTAGCTAGCAGGGTTTGTGATGCCTGTGGGGTGCAGCAGTGGGAGATCTCATGGGCCTGGGAGGATGGTCTGCCTTGTCCCAGGACACCCTGAGAGCCTCCCTGGAGGTCCATAGGATCTGCCACCACTGCACCCAGCAAGCATCACAAGCCTGGGTGTGAGAAAGGGGGTAGAAGTGCTGGAGCTGAGATGGAAGTGGGAGGACAGGCACCATGATCCCATGGATGTCTTCATTGAAATGATCCCAGTGCCGTGCGATGGCACAAAAAGACCAAAAATCAGTCTGAGTTTGAGAGTTAGGAAATGGGGAAAAGAAGTGATGCAGAGATTCACAGTCATTGGAAAGCCAGGAAACTTCCAAAAGAGAGGCATCCTGCTGAGACAATGTGGGTTCTGCATTTAGAAATAGAAGGTGGCATTCAAAATTGAAAAGGTTGAATGGGAGATGAGCTGTGAGACAGCGAAGAGGTGTAGCGTCTGGAAAGGCATGTCCTCTGGAGTGAAGGCACGGAAAGCTCTGCATATTGAGATGAATGATAGTGCAGAGACTGAAAACTCGGGAGAGAAACAGTGAAGATGAGTCTGAAGAAAAAAAGTCCTATTTAAACACAGTGCTTGTGTGCACACACATGAGGTAACTGTATCAAGGGGTACGTGCTTATGTTCAAAAGCTAAAAGTTTAAAAGATGAAATCGGGGACCAGGTATGTTTGCTTTTAAATTTGAAAGTCATCATAGCAGACACCTCAGAAATGAAAAGAAATAAAATTGTTGGGATAGTGTAACACCTAGGAAGAAAATATTACAGAAAAAAAAAAAAAAAGGTGGGTTGCCCAGCTCTAACAGTGTTGCTGTATTTTAAAGAAGACATTGAGGCAAATCAGATAAATAAGTTGTGTGTGTGACTCAAAACACAAAGTCACTGGATTAAAACTCCAGACCTAAACAGCAAAAATGCAGTGTTAAGACTGTACTTGAACCCAGGAGGAATGCTGAGAGTGACTGTAACATACTAAAAGAAATTAGAGAGATGATAAATACAGAAAACGCAGTAAGAATGAGATACATGAGCTGCTTTATATAAATGAAGCACCTGCAGTGTGATTGCAACACAATGCTGGGAGTATATTTTTAGACTGTAACACAGAGGAGCACTTCAGGGAAATGACAAGCAGAGCAGCAACTCTCCACTGAATCCAGAGCTGTACACATGCCTGCTTTTAAAATATGTCTGTCAAAGCCACAGTGGAAGTGTTCAATTTAAAGACCAACCAACTAACCAACCAAAGAAACCCACAAAAACAAATAAACAAAACAAAACAAGCCAATAGTATACATATATTCATAAAGAAATGGGAAAAAGTGTGAAGTGTTCACATAAGAACTATATGAAAATATCTGAGTCTTGAGCAAATGCATCATTCATCTGAACTGTGTCTGTAGTAAAGCCAAGAAAGCCACCATCAATCTGCAATAAAGCCAAAAAAGCCACCATCAAACTAGCATGGTTAAAGAGCAGGATAAGCAAAGCTATGCTTTAAAAAATGTACTTAATGAAAAAGAAAAGCAGAAACTGAGATTAACTCTGGGAAGCAAAACATAAAATCATGGTAAGGCACGCCAAGAAAACCACAGAGCTTAAGGCATAAAAATGAAGATGGAATTTCTTAAACACATGGGCAGCAAGACACCTACCAGTGGGTCTATAAATAATCCGACTGATAAAGAAGTTCTGAAAGAATACGGGGCAGTGACAGGAGACGGTCATGAGTTATTGTATTGTTTGTTTTGGTGGAGGAGCCTGGCGTGGTTCGCATACCATGGTGTTTCTTTAAGGATATGAATATTGGAGGATTGCTCTTAAACTAAAGCACTGCAGGACCGTAGGATAGCTCGTGCTGGGTGGGAGCTCAGGAGGTCTCTGGTCCACCCTCCTGCTCATAGCAGGTCAGGTTTGAGGTCAGAGCTGGCTGCTCACGGCTTCATCCACCCTAGGCTTAGCAGAGGAAGTTTTGCAACACGTTGCTTAAATCCGTGGAAGTACCTTAGTGCTCGTGAATGAATTTAAAGGGCATTTTGAAGCTGCTAAATAATAGAAGTCCTGCAGAATAAAGCTGCCTTCATGACAGAGAAAGAGAAGGTGACAAATGTGGCTCTGATTTTCCACCTGGATTCTTCAGCTGGAGTCAGAGATCCGTGGGCCACCCTCAGCCAACTGAAGGGACCTACAGTAAAGAGAAAGATCAGCAGACACATGGACAAACACGGATTGGGGAAGGACAAGCATATCTTCTGTACTGTTCATAGCTAAGAGCTATGTTCATAGCTAAATTCACAGTGAGCACAGGCATTAAGGCAATCTGGTTCATGTACTTGGGTTTCCAGAAGGCTTTCAGGAAGATCCGTCACTAAACAATCAAAGATAATAATTTGCCAGAGATCAAGCACACATTATCTCATGGATTAGTAGCTCATGAAAAGACAGGGAACAAATCCATCAGAAAAAAGAAATGAAGCCATGGATATAGAGGTATTGCAAAGACTTCTGAAGCCCTGTGGGATTTGCTAAATCTCTCGCTGGAGGTGGGGAAGTATCAGATATGTAATGTGGGGAAGATCAAAGCTGTAGTCTCACTTAATAGCACTTCCTTCTTGAGTGACATGTGACAAATGAAACCAATGTTGCTTAGTTTCTGGAAAGAAAAGGAGTAGCACAAGCAGGACCTCACAGTTCCTTCTTTTCCATTTTGGTCCAGACAAATCTCCTTTCTGTGGAAGAGATTCTGCACTGTGAATGCTGGGGTTTCTTTCTGCCATCTAAAAACCTCACAGAACTACAGTACTTTAATGATTGTTTTTTCCCAAATGTGCTAGGCTAACTAATTCTGGGATGGCACTGCCCCTGGAAAAAGACCTACAAGCTCCTCTCCTCATCCAGGAGGGAGTGGGCATCACTCTGGAAGCAGGCAAGCCCCCTGGAGCTGCTGTCACCTTGGGGAGGGTCTGCTCTCCCCAGCATCCATACCAGACACACGTGGACACCAGGACCCGCTGGGCTGCTCAGAAATACCGTTTCGGTCTCTTCCATAGTTTGATACAGGGGTTTCAAACTCAGCTCCAGGCCCAGAAATGATGCAGGCAGGGAACCAAAGTTATCTCCCTGGTGCTGGGGAGGCTGCTGTGGGAGACAGAAAATCTCAGACTCCAATGCCTTCCTCACTGCAAGCTACAATGAGTGCAAACCAATGATCACTCAATGAAAATTGTAAGAACAATTAAAAAAAAAAAAAAAAAAAGAGAGAGAGAGAGAGGGATTTTGTTATTAAAATAAACCCATGAAAATTCAAATTAGGTTGTGCAGAAAACTTTTTAAATGTTCTTCTATTTTGCGCAGCCTACATCATGAAGCTAAAAATGATACCTATATTTTAGTGTTGCTATGGTTTCTGATACTATTCTTCTGAGTCTGGGGAGGAAAGGAATTGGTTGTGTGGAGGAGCAGGCTGCATGCAGGAGATAACCTCTGACCTTTGCGATGACTTGGTTTGTATTGGTCTAGCTTCAAACTCGAATGGCCTAATCTGCATCTAGCTGCAGTTTAATTTTATTTTCTGTCTTTGTATAGAGAAGTTTAAAGAGACAATGTTGAAAGCTTTGGCCTGAGCTCCCAGACAGAACGTGTTGCTCATTTACCATTGCTGCCCAAAGCGCTCTGTGAGATAAATGCCGTGTTGAATGTCCTGCTGGCTTTCCCATTAAGTTTAATAAAGTCCATACCTTTCAGAATGCTGAAGCTGTTTTTTGTAGTAAGGATGATCTTACAACCGAAAGTATTTCACCATCCCCTTTCTCCCCAGCCCATACTGACTCCTTGTGAATCAGGGTGTTACAGGAAAGCTCAGGATGGGAGGGAGCCGAGGAGGTCTCTGAACCAACCTCCTGCTCACAACAGGTCAGCTCTGAAGTCCGACCGGGATGCTCATGGTGTCATCCGTTAGGGGCTTGAAAACTTCCAATGGTGAAATGTTGCCTGCCCCCAGACACCTGTGAATTCAATGTACAGGACAGACAAAAAGACAGACATAAAGCAAAGCCACAGGAGGCTAAAATAGTGTCTGGGGCCATGCAGAGACCTGGTGGCAAAACCAGGAGCAAAGGCCTGATCTCTGGTACTCAAACTGAGTCAACAGAAGTCAACAAACTGTTCTACAGGCACCAATTTTACGTTGTTTCCAGTTTCTCTAGACACAACACTGCTATGCAGCCCTGTAGGTAGGCCTCTCCTTGGGGTAGCATCAGGGCAAACAGTCGTGAGACAGTTAAGAAGACCACCTTACAGCTTTGGTGCCAGGTTCGTTCAGGCAGTTGTAGTTTGTGCCTGTGCAGGGAGAGGCTGAATTCATCAAAGCAGACACAGTTCTGCATTAATCCACCTCCCTGTTTGTGCTGGATGGCTTGTGGCTGTTTTTGCATGGTCGTAGAGAAACGCTCAGGGGAGGAAAGATAAGAGAGGTGAAGCATTGAGCTCTGTATCTTCTTCTATCAGTGCTGGCCTCTTGGTGTAGCCAATTGACTTCAGATCCCCAAATATTACATTGGCTAAATTGCGTGAAGCGTGGGGGCTTAGGCTGGGCTGGATGCCCACTGCCCTGAAAGCCAGCAGAAGACTGGTTTGGGCAGCAAGCAGAGGTGGCTGTACTGCTGCTCACCAACAATTGCCTTTCAGCAACGAAATTTCAGCTGCAAGTGGTTTGAGGTAAGGATAGAGAGCTGTGCAGAATCAGCCTTGTTCCCAGCACATCTGTGCTGCTATATCTCTGAAACTCACCTGGAGAAGGTAGAAAAAAATGTAGTCTTTTCAGACCAACACAATATTGTAAGGGCAACTTAGCTTCATCTAAAACTAGCTTAGCTTAAATGTAGCGGGTTGTTGTTTAAGTTCACATGCACAATGCTCGCGTTGTTCTCATTCTCTCTGTTTGGAAATCACTCCAGCTAAATCAGCGCAACCCCTGGTGTGATATAATGAGGTCTCTCTGCAGATAAACTACACTGATATAAAGAAGCTATACAAAAATGGTCAATGCAGCGTAAAACTGTCTGTAAACAAGCTTTAAGGCACAGAAGATTAAGATGGACCACTTGAGGATTTGCACTAGTTTAATTAATTTGGTTTGTTAACTGAACTCCATTAAATTAGAGAAAGCTTTGATTTTAGACAAAGCCTTGAGCCTGTTCTTCCACTCAGACCTGTCTGCAGTGCTGGGTGAACGGCTTTGGGTGAATGCTTCATTTGCAATAATGTGATGTTGGTCACCACCAGGCTACCCCTATGTATGGCCCAATTTGCCAAATGGTTTTCTTGAAAAGCTGTTTTGGGGGATAAAGACAAGGTGGTCTCTGAGATCACTAGCTCTAGCACCACACAGGATGTGTAAGACCTATTTTCACTTCAAATCTAACAGCAAGTGAAGCAGCTGAGCAGAAAAGTGTTCTTCCTCCAAGTGCGAAAGGAGTGGGAAAAGCCAAAGAAACACATTGCTGAAGTCAGGGAACACAACTTGGTCAACACCCACTTTGGAGACCATGCTAGCTGTGTGACCATGCCTTGTGCGGACAACATCTATGCCAACTTCTCCTTAGAAAGAGGGTGATAGTGTAATATGGACCAGAACTGCCAAAAAAAGAAGATTTTCTCTAGAAGCTAATGTAAAGGTCTGATAAGGAGAGAAAACATAATTTTCAGACTAATTGTCACTGTGTTTCCGTGGCTGTGTGCTTGTGGCATGTTAAAAAACAAACACACAAACAACAACAAAAAACAAACAATCAAACAAATGACAGTCTGAGAGTTTTGGGCAGCAGAGTAAGTGGGACTGGTGTCATGGTATGGGCCACACAACAGTACGTCTGTGATTACCACATGGAACCATATAAATTTAATGCAATGTGATTAAACTTTGTGTGAATGGAACATATTTTCCCAGTTTGCCAAACATGAGCAAAAAGAAATAACCTGATGAGTAATTTCCAAGGAAATGCTGCTGTGTGCAAGGCCCCTAATTTCTGCTCTGGGAGATTTCGCTGGCAGTGATGACAGTGCTTCTTCTGAGGGTCTGGAAACACAACTGGAAAACCATTTATTTTGGGGATTTTTCATTTATTTCATCCCTCCCTCCCTGCTCTGAATATTTTTGTTCCAAAATGCTGCCTGAGGCGTGTTGTGCCTCACAGGAACTGCAATTTTGGTGTCTAGTCCTTATGTTTGCTTTTTCAGACAGTGCTCTCTGGCTAAGTGACACCTTCCCCAGGACGACACATCCCCTGGGATGCTGTGTGGTGGTGGCACGGCTGCTTGCTGCTGAGGAGGAAACACGATATACCATGGGAAACACAGCCCCTGAACAGCTGGGCTCCAGGGAGAAGGGAGCAGAAGGCTTTTATTTCATAGAACCACGGGCTGCCCAGGCGGCTTTCGGGGATCCCCAAGGAGGAGACCCCACAGCCTCTCTGGGCAGCCTGTGCCAGGGCTCCGTCACCCGCCCAGCACAGCAGTGCTGCCTGGTGCTCAGAGGGAGCCTCCTGGGTGCCCGGCTGTGCCCATGGCCTCCTGTCCTGGCACTGGGCACCACTGAGCAGAGCCTGGCTCCGGCCTCTCTGCACCCTCCCGTCAGGGATTTAGGGACACGGATGAGATCCCCCTGAGCCTCCTCTTCTCCAGGCTGAGCAGCCCCAGCTCTCCCAGCCTCTCCTCACAGCTCCAGTGCCTTCATCATCCTGGTGGCCCTGCCTTGGGCTCTCTCCAGGTCCCTCTGGTACTGGGGAGCCCAGAACTGGACCCAGCACTCCAGGTGTGGCCCCACCAGTGCTTTCTGGAGGGGAAGGATCACCTCCCTTGACCTGCTGGCAACACTTTGCTTAATGCAGCCCAGGATACCATCGGTTTTCTTTGCAACAAGGGCACATGGGTGGCACATGCCCATCTTGATGTCCACCAGGATGCCCAGGTCCTTTTCTGCAGAGCTGAATACAGCGAGGACACGCTGTACCCTGGCATGCCCGTTGGGTGCCAAATGGGAAACACCGGCGTGTGGCGACCACATCCCACACGCCTGTGGCTCTGGGGTGCTGTGAGGAGGGGGTCAGGCCCTTCTCCTGTCCCAAAGCCCACCTGCCCCTTGATTTCACGGCTTCAGGGGGCAGTGGGACAGGGTGCCAGGGGCCGGGTGTCTCCCTCGGGGGCACCCTGCGAGGGGCAGCACCCAGCCGGGCGAGGAAACCCAGAAATTCTCCTCAGAAAATTTTCCTCAGAAATTCAGCGCCTTGCTGGGGACACCGCAGCCTCTCGCAGGGAAAGCTGCAGGGTTTCTCAGCTTTTAGGACGGCTCCTTCTAGCGGGCTGTGGGGGAATGGCTGGCAGCCCCCGAGCTGGCTCTGGGGCTGCGGGGCCTGGAGCCCAGCTGAGGCCCCCGGCAGCCTGCTGCTGGGCTGCCTCGGCCCCACAGCCTCAGGGAGAGGTGGGGATTTTAATCCAGCGCCCATGGGACAATATTTACAATATTTACACTTCTCCACAGTCATGCTTTTTATTTATTTATTTATTTATTTATTTATTTATTTATTTATTTATTTAGATCCTTGTAGTTTTCTAGTGCTACTCCTTGCTCTGCCCAACTTCAAGTCGTTTGTGCTCCAGTAGCTGAAGGGGAAGAGGAAGGGAAAGGAGAAAGGGAAGGTGAAAAGGAAGGGGAAAGAGGAAAGAGAAGCCAAAATTGTTGGGCAGTACCACTGTAGACGACGCTGACAGAAGGAAGGGAAAGAGCTGAAGTCTGTGGGCAGATGCAGTGCATCCTGCTGAGGTGTTAAGTGAGAAGTGGAATAGTAATTTTAGGGTCATGGGACAATACAGAGAAGAGTAATTCACAGAAAAAAAAAGGGGGGGGGAAGAGAAAAAATAATTTAAAAAAATAATAAAAACGAAACCAAACTCTGAAGGCCCTGAGTCACCTAATGTTACGTGAACTTGTCTCTGCTTTGAGTGGGCATTGAACTACATGACCAGCAGAGGGCTGTTGCAGACTAAATCAGTGTGTGAATCTTACGTGCTTCTACAGTTTTGCTTTATGTCTGCATTTTAAAACAAACAAAGAAAAAAAACCTCCTTTGGTGATGTGTAGTCTTTTGGGAATCATGTTAGTGGCATGAATCTCATAAAGCTGACCAGCTGTGTGTCTAAAGTACTGACACATCTGTCAGCAGCACTGGCACATCGCAAACATTACCAGTCATCTCTTCCTTGGAATTACAGGACTTTTTCTGGCAGCTTTGGGAAAGAAAGGAAAGGCTACGCTGCAGTATCCGGCATTGCACAGGGACTGCATTGTTGAAACTATAAGCTAGGAAGCAGAAAAATGTGCTTGCTGATCACAAAACTGAGCCCACGGGGGGGTGGAAATGAGACTTTTCAGATTTGAGGGAGAAGGACACGGTGGGTATTTCCCGGATCTGCAGAGTTGGTAGCAGCAGTGCTATTCCACACAAGCAAGACAAAGATCGAAAGATTTCCAGGCAGCAAGAAAGGCAGCAAGTGCATGTTCCAGGAATACTTACAGTGAGTAATAGTTGTATTTTGTAAGAAAAGCTGCAAGGTCAGATAGTGCCATCTATTAGCACAAGCAGCACACAGAGAAAAGGCTTAGTTAACTTTTGAAATCAGTCGGGCTGGAGAGCATAAAGTGGGGTGACATTGCCTGACACCCATCCCTGCTGGAAATGTGATTCTGCTGGTTGCTTTGTCCCCCTGGATGGGGCTCACTTGGGGTTTCACATGTTTTTTTGAAGGTGCAGTGACTGAAACATGTTGCAAAGGTCAGGATGCCTGGCCCAGTGCTGCTGTCCTCCCCTGTGCCTGCAGCAGGGTATGGCAGCAGTCCTTCCCCCCCACTTCACATGATTTGAAATAGATGCATGTGCTTTGGTTTACAGAGACATCAAAAAGAAGCACCATTGTGCTTTTTGTGCCTAACCCAGATATAGCTGCCTTCAGCATCACGCAGCAGTGGCACTCCCTGCTCACAGAAACCGTATTTGCCCTTCATTGGTTTTTGCATTATCAGTGCTTAGGGAACAATAGGAGGAACTTGGTAGAGATTCAGATTTTTGTGAGGGGGCAGCCAGTGCCTGCTGCCCAGCTCTGGGCAGGGTGCACTGCTGAACCAAGAGCTTGAAAAGAAACAAATTTACTGAATTAAAAAAAATAAAAATCCCCCTAGAAACAGTATAAAGAAAAGGATTTTCGCTCCCCTGTGCCTTCATATAACCACGAAGTGGAGTAATTTTGCGCAGTTGTGCTCTTCTTATTCTCCAGTCACCTGCTGAATATTTATTACTCTAGCATCTCCTGTGTCTTTCTGTCTGATCATAAACAGCTCAATATGAGTGATTTGAGCATTCATTGCTTTAAACTGAAACCAATAGTTACTGAAAGAAAGTGCTTATTGCACAAAAGTTCCCCAGATCTTCCAGATAAAAGGTGATTAAGGGACAGCTATAACTCAGGGACTCTGGATTATGATAACGACTACCTGCCTTGGGGAATGAGTCATAATTAATCACCTGCCTTGGAGTAATTTGGTTGTAGCTGGCACGTTTCAGCCAAGCTAGCTCCCCAGTGCAGGGCTCCTTTTCCTTCTGAGGGGGGAAGCGTCTGCCTGGCCAAGCACAGCATCTCCCAGCTGGGGCTCTGCCAGTCTGCAGGACATCAGAGGGTGCTCTGCAGCAGGTCTGCAAGCTGGGAACCAGGACTGCACATGTTTGCCTGCAGGGAAGGAGAGAAACCAAATGAGTGGAAATGAAGAATAGTCAATAAAAACCCAAAGCCAAAGCTTTTCATTTTTCAGAGGAATTGAGAACTACACAAAAAGGTCAATGACTTTTTTGCCCAAAGCAGCTGGGCACTTTACGCTCACTACTTTTCTTGGTCTTCACAGTTCTGTCAGCATTCATCATTAAGTCCTCCCTGGTCAGATATGCAGGATGGGCAACGGCAGGAAGGAACCTGGCCTGTGGATGTTGTGCTTGGAGCTGAGATGGAGCTGGAGACCTGTCCTGATGGATACCTCCTGCTGGTTCCTGGGGAGGCAGCACCTCAATCCTGGAGCTGATCTGCCCATGGGCAGCATGTGCTTTCTGGCTCCTGCTGGTGCAGCTCCCACAGGGCGCTTGTCCCAGGCCACTCCTTCAGAGCTGGGACCACTCGTGTGGTGGTGTCATGGCACACAGATTGACTGTATGGAGTTGAAAGCAAATGGTGGGAGAGTGTCTTTGTGTGCTCCAGAGGGGATCAACCAGCAGGATGGGGTGTGTGCTGCTGCAAAAACCAAAATACTATGACAAGCAGGTAATGGGATAGGGTTTAAAAATGAAAAATGGGGTAGGGTTTAAATATTATGTTCATCTTTTTCACCAAGTCAGGTGTAGCACTGAGCCAGATGGGTGCAGTCTGTATCGACAAGGTCACTCTCTTTCTAAGAAGGAGTTTTGTTCATCTATCTGTCTGTTTAGTATCCATGCAACTGTGAAATAGAGCAGCTTTTGCATATTTATACCCTTGTTCAGCCTGCAGCACTGTGAGAACCAAATGACATGATCAGAGAGAAGTTTGCCTACTTAGAAACACTCCAGCAACCCTAACAGAATAAATGTGAAATGAATGTTATCATTTAATTATTTTTAATCAATAGTGTAGAGCTTGGCAAATTCTGCAAAGAAGTGTTTGTCAGTGTTAGCTCAAACAAAAAATGTACTTTTGCTTTGGTATTATTCACCGTCCTTTTAATGGCTCTCTGAGGGTGTGCATACAAATGATCTGTGCTTAGCTGAGTGCGGGTTCAGCGCGGAGGGGCCTTTCTCCAGGAGGAAGGATGGACTTGTGGTTGAAGTGCTGTGACTCAGGAGCTCAGGCAAAAGTACTTAGCAGTGCTGAAAACGTTGTGAGATTGAACAAATTGTCTCTGGGAAGCATTTTAGAGCACCTGTGGGATCAGGCACATGGCCATCAGTTAGGAATTGGGTGCTGGATCCTACCTTGCACCTATCAAACTCTTGCCTTATATGTATCTAAATAGCTTTGATTCTCCTCGTACAACATTGAGATAATCATATTTCATTTTTGTCATCTATAATTGGTCTCATCCAGTCACACGTACACTGCTATAGGCAGGGGCTGTCTCTACCTGTGTGCTGCTGAGGCTCACAGAGCAATGTCGAGACCCCTGGAGCCACCATTGCAGAGATAAACTTGCATGGGGTGCAAATCTTCTAAAGGCTCTGACTTCTTTCTAGCTGTGTGTCCTTCTGGGCTTGGAGCAGATACAAGAAGGAAGAGCTGCCCATGAGCATGCCCCACCAGGTCTATGAGATCTGTGTTGGGTTCTCTTGGGCTGTGGGGTCTCAGGCACCGCCTCCACCATGGCTAGAAGATCTGAATTCCTTGAGGTCAGGAAAGAGCTAAGTACTTGGCACGGTGTTTTTTTACCCCACTTAGATACAAGAAGAAGCTTGCACACCATATGGAAGAGAAAGAACAGTCTTTGGCAGGGACAGAGCAAGCAGAGCTGTGCACAGGCAGTGCAGAGGTGGCATGGGATGCTCCCAGGGCTTTTGAACCATTAAGGGACAGATTAAAATGGCTTCTGTGGATAGCAGGATGCATGTAACACACCTTGGTATAGGGACAAGGTCCATGTCCATATACTTGTTCGAAAGGGACTATGTTGGACAGAAGCAAAGCAAACACCTTGGTACGTTTGGTACCTTTAGAGGTGGAAATGGCAGATTTTGTGGAAACTTCTGTCTTCTCAAAAAGGAATCCAGAATTATTTCCCCATTCAGGCAAAATCTTTAACCTTTCAATTTCTCCACAAGTTCAAAGGCCAGAGCAACTGAAGACTGAATCGAGGTGTAAGGGTAACCAACACCCTTTCAAGAGCAGATCTACAGTGCCCTGAAGAAAAGGAGACCTGGGCTCCCATGAGAGCGACCTGAGCCCAGCTGCCATTTCTCTTGGCTGCTGTGACCTTACACTGTTCAGGCAGTGGTGACACATGAAGAGAGGCTGTGAGCAGGACATGTGCCGCTCCACACCTTCCCACACTGGGGTTTTTCCCCCAGCCTTTCAGCTGGCAGTGATGCCATCTCAACCACCCAATCTCTGCCTGTGGTGTCACCTTTGTCCCTTCTGCAGCCAGCCAGAGGTACGAGTACCAGAGGCTGGAGTAGTTGAGGAAATAGGGAATGGGGCATCACTGGGCTGAAAGCCATGTTAGCTGTAGGGGAGTTCTTCAAAACTTGTCAATCGGTGCCTCTTTTCCTGACCAAGCATGCTTAGTTCTGGCAATGCAAAGACATCAGCTGTGGACCTTTGTCTCCAGCTGGAACACACACAAATCAAAGTACCTGTATTGCAGAGTTAGATCACATAACAACTTCATACATGTAACAACAGGCTGGTTCCTGGTGTGTGGCACTTGCACATACTTTCAGTGACAGCAGAACTCTCATTTGTAAACTTTCTAGTAGATGTGTGAAATATATTTGCTTCACTTTGGTCTATTCTATCCAAATGTCAGTAATCTATATAAACTCCCCTTGTTTGTAATGAGAGGGGCTGGCATAAGAACCCATCAACCATAGCGCGAGTTATTCTATTGTATGTTATTTCAAGCAGCAAAGCAAATATCTTACTCTCTCTAATTTATTAGCTAATGTTCCAGCCAGCAAGGCACTATTTCTTTCTGATCTTTTGTTTGCTTTTGTTTTTCATTTGCTTGATATTCATGTGTTCCGTCTTTGACCACAAGTGAACAAATAATCTTTATATTTGGCATTAGTAAGCAATCAGTAACTTCAGAGTGACATCCTAGTGCAGCAGAATGACAACTACTGAAATCCTCATTTTTTTCCAGGCACACTCAGTCTTACTGTGGAGATCTTTTAACGTTGCCCCCTAATGCTCTGTGACACCTTGGGTGCAAAAAAAACATTCAGCAGATAGGTTGTTTAATACTATTAAAACTTGGTGTCTTTACCATTCTTTCATTTGCTCTAAAGGAGATGTCAATTTAAAAATAATTAGGTTTATCAGTCAACAGTTGAGTTTTTCAGTTAACCATCTACCTTACAGGTTTAAATTTTGGAACCATTATGTAAATGATTCAATGAAATGCCACGATTAAACCCTGGTCACAAGGCAGGTAATAATTTCCTGTAATACTTAACCTGTATAATCTGACCTCAGCATTACTTCTGTCCAAATTCTATGATACTGTTTTTTATTTATTATTCACCTCTCCTAGATTATTTTCATACCTTCACACTTGCTTTAAATGTCTTCCTGGTGTCAGCAAGGTGAGCTGCTTCCCTCCAGGTTATTCCTTGCCCCATGGTGGACCACCATGTAGCAGTCTTTTCCTGTTTTGCTGGCCATCTTTCTTAATGCTTCCTTTAATGTGCAGTTCGCTCTGTCCTTTGAGTCAATGTTTTGGGAATGTCCTTTTACGTGAAATCATTGCTTGATTCCTGAACTTTCACTCCACAGAAGTACTGACCTGTAAAACAGGAGCTCTGGTCTGCATAGGTTGTGTTTAGAGACCTCCATTGGGCAAGAACTGTAGTAACTGACTGACAAGCCCTTGTCTTTGCAGAAACATTGTGAAATAATGGAATTGCTTCCTTTTTTAAACGGATCCATTATGACCAAAGTATATTTATTTTCTGTCCTAGCTGCCGATAATGGACAAGCAAAATGTGTTTGAATTCTTGCCCAATGGACAGTGACTTCCTGAGGATGGAGAGGTTTGTTTTTCACAAGCTGTTGCAAGCAGTTATTCCCCTGAGCATCATTCCTGGTACTTGGCTACCAGCCCATAAGCAGGAGCAGAAGACAGTCCTTGATTTCACTGTTGTTACATATATTGTTGTCATTCCTGATCTCATGGGGAAGTCTGTTTTTTGTCTTTTTTTTTAATTTTATTTTTTTAATTTCTTTCCATCAGAGCCCATTTCTCTTGCCCTCACTAGCTCTGCAACATTTTTTTCAGCCTTGCTTTTGCTTTACTGTGTTTACTTTTGGAGCAGCTGCTCCATCTCTGTGTCTCTTCTGTGCTGCACAGCTCTAAAGGCCACATCCTTTGCACTTTGTTACCACAGTCCCTTCTTTCATCTGATTTTTGATGGACTTCCACACACATTACTTGTCTAACACCATTTCTTTTCTTTTTCTTTGGGTTTGGACCACTTGTTCCCAGAGAGCAACACATGGTATTAGCTTGCTTTCTCCTGAACACCTCATTTTGTTTTCCTGTGTTGGTAGCCAGACATCAGTAGCTTGACAAACCCATTCCAAATCCCTGAAAATAGCAAGTAGTTTTTGTAAGTCTTTGTTTTATCATATTTCTATAACAGCATAAATTTCAGCTGCTTGAGCAGAATGGAGCAGTACTTCCATTTTAGCGCATGCTTTTGTGGTTATCCAAATAGATGTAAATCATCCTGGTTCCTCATATTTATAGTAACTGCATCCATCAGTAAACAGTATTTGCTATTTTTCTTCCCATTTTTAAGTCCTAATCCAGAATTAAGAGTGAAATTTGCTTACTGATTTTATCAGGTTCAGCTCCTTACACTTGGTAGATGTGCAAAAAACTTTCCCTTTTTCAGTGCTTCCCCCTGCCTCCACAGGACCAGGTTTGCTGCCTGTTGTTTTGAGTTTTTGCCAGGTCTATGCCACGGGTGACTTCCCCGATAGCACTCCCATGTCTCCCAACCCTCGTGTGCTCCTCCACATGGTGCAAGTGCTGGCTCAGGGCTCTCAGAGCTGTTGCTCTTCAGATTGATTTTTTTTTCTACATCAAGGCTACCCCTGTCTTGTTGCTGGTGAGTCATTGAAGACGCAGTTCTCCTGCACTGGGGTATGCTGGCCCAGGAGCCTGAGCAAGATCTTTCAGCTGCCTGAGTGCTCCTGCTGGTCCAGGCCCCATGTTCCCTGGATCTTCTCCTCCAGTGACATGTCCAGCATCTGCCTTTTGCCACCTAATGTTGGAATAAGCCCCACCAAAAGTTGAATGTTCCTTTCCAGGGCCATAATCCTGATATTATTTACTGGGGTAGGGTTAGAGGGTAGGTAGGTGGGTGGGAAGTGGTTTTTCCAATGAGCTCTACTTGTTGTTTATCAGCAATCTGTCATCTTGACCTAAAATTATGCCCAGATCTTTAAGTTTCTATGGTACCAAATGGGCTTTTTCTTACCTGGCACTGCAGCACTACCTCTTCATTCACTCTCACTTCTGTAGGAGAAGGCCCATGGATCAAAATACCATCTCCAGAAGGTGCAACTGAAACTCGGCTGTTTTGTGACAAATCCTCCCACATTTCCATAACACACACAGGGCAAGTTGCCAGAGCAACCTGCCTGCCCCATATGAGTATGAAGCAGTCTTAAAATCTGTCTTTCTCCTTCACGCCCCATACAGGGCACAGCTGCTTTGCTTGGTGGCTATCTGGGGTCCTCAAGGGGCTCTCACCACTTGAGCTGAGGTTCCTCTATCTGCTAGCACTCTGGGGCTATGTATATTCAGTTCTTTGCAATCAGAGCTCTAATTGCTGGTTGCCCCTGTAAAGCATACGCAGGTCTAGGTGGCAGCAGCTGGAGGTCTGGGGGAGGTGGGCATCCCATCTGTGCAGAATCAGGTCTGTCTAGGTCAGTCTTTACCACTTGTTTCTTCCCAGCTGTTGTGGTTCTGTTTATTTGTATTATTGTTCCAAAAAGGCACTAAAGGGTGTCCCTCTCACAGCATTTGTGTTTTCTTCTTTAGTCCTCAGCTGTGTGACCTACTGAAATTCTCACTTCCACCTCTGTCCCAATAGTCCAGCAAAATCCTTGGCCTTTGCCTCAACCTTGAAATACTTTCTCTGTTATCCTCCTTTTCAATGGAGCAAACAGTGGCAAATGCTACTGCTGGGACTGTTTCACAGTCCCTTCTTCTTTCTCTTTACATTTTCTACCTGTGTCCAGTAAAATTGTTCTGCCTGGATGACTTTGCTCTTAAGCTAGAGCCGAGTCAAATGCTGTAGATTTATGGGTTCAGTAACTGCCCTAGTAGCTGGTACCAGTCTATCCATCACAGTGAGTTTAATTTTGAACCTCAGCAGTAGGTTGGTGTCTGTGTCCTTCCTGAACGAAATCCAATCCCTTATTCAATACCTGCTTTTGTGATTAGAAAAATCCTCTGGTTCTTCCTCAGCTTTCTGTTCCTCCAAACTGAGCAATCACACCTTGGTTAGGGAGTGCAGCTGTGCCTCTGCAGTGCCCTGGTGTTGTTCCCTCTCACAAGTTCTTCTTCTATTGGTGCCAACACTGTGGCCACGTGGTTGCTCCTTGAGGGTTTTATATCTCCCTACTTATTTATTTATTTGTTTGTTTGTTTATTTTTCCTTATGAACTCTTGAGCTGGGGCAGCAGACAGGTTTACACCCCAGCTCATGCAAATAAGTGGGCACTGCTGGTACCAGGTCTCCAGGGACCACCACATCTCTTTTTTAGTTCTAACAACGTAGGTTTTAGGATGGGTGCTGTGACTCAGAAAGCAAGCTTTAACATATCAGGCAGAGACCTACGCTGGTAAATGTCATTAAGATTTCTCACTTCTGCACAGCACAAAAGGGTTTCTTTGGAGCAAAAGAAGTGGCAGTAATTTGGGTGTATCAGCAGGATGCTTGGGCAGCAGTGATTATAGGAGTGCTGTAAATAACAGAGCTGAGTTGTAGTTGTGTGGAGAAAACTGAGTTGTATGCTCTTGTCTGTGTACACAGGCTGGCACACTGCTTTTGTAGCCACAAATCACGCCTATCCATGTGATTTACTTTCTCCTCCTACCACCTCCCTTTATTAAGTTAAATCAATCATCTCACTGCTCTGTGATTTATAGCTTTATGTTGTGTTGGGAACGTGTCACAAAGTGAAAAGCACAAGTTTTGATGTATTAGTAAAAGCAGGCTTGTCTGCCTGGGGTAAGATTGGAAGAATTTGGTTTTCTCTTGAATGAATTGTGATGGATGATATAAATTTCCATCATTCCCTTGTCTTTCTCCTTCTCAATCTACATCTTGCTGCAAAGAAAGACCTTGAAATAGGTGGTGGCCAAGATTCAGAAACTCCCCGACCTGCCTTGGGTTATTCTTCACCAGACTTTGCACCTCCCTTTGCTGAACTGCATAATGTTCTTGTTGAGGCCCCTCTGAATGGCAGCACAACCTCTTATGTACCAGCCACTTCTCCCAGTTTTGTATTATCAGTAACTTTGAGGGTACACCATGCCCCATCATCTACATTATTAATGAAGATGTGCATTGGGTTTAGGTGGTAAGGGTTTGGTAGCAGGGGACTTCAGGGGTGGCCTCTGTGAGCAGAGTCCAGAAGCTCCCCATGTTAGCTAAGGGACAGTTTCAGCTGGCACCAAAGATACCTGTTGCTGGCCAGAGTCAAGCTAACAAATGATGTTGTTTGTGCCTCTGGGAGAGCAGATTGAAGGAAGGGGAAAAAAAATGCTGCACAACAGCAGCTGGGAGAGATGGGAGAGAGGATTTCCCCCCAGATCCTACATATTCTATGAGATTTATGAGAAGCAGCAGAAATCATGATCCCACCTGAGCTCCAGGTAGAAAGTGTATTCAGTGTAAAAGTGGCTTAGGAAGACAGAGTGGAGTTTATTTTGGAGGTTCAATGTCTTCCCTAACTCTTCTAAATCTCTACCAGTTTGAAGTCTTGTATGTGTAGAAACCTGCAGTGAAAGGGAAATCAACTCCAGGGGTATAATGTACCCTTGTATTATCATCTCTAATGGGTAGTGTTGAGCTTTAACCTGCTAAAGCAGCCACCCAGGGTCTTTTCTATTTATTTATTTTTATTTTTTTTATTTTTTTTTTCAGCTCCCCAGGCACTTCTATTCCTTTCATTCAGTCTATTTCTTAAATCTAGTCTGATTATTAGCACAGCTCCCTGCAGCAGAGTCACAAAGTCAGGATATAAAACTTGTTTGACATCTGTGTTTAAGCCCTGATTGCTAAAAGAAGCTCTCCACACAATTAAAGAGGTCTGCTCCAATTTATTTTTTATTTTTTATTTTTATTTTTTTGAGGAAGACTGTCCAAAAACTGGAAAGCTATCCAAACTACAGAAGGGTACAGACCACCCAACTGGTCTTTGGGAGCCACCCATGTAGTGCCCATCATTGCTACCATGTTAGAAATGCTATGATAACGCAACATTTTAGCTTTTACAGGATTGGAGCAGCAAGACTTGGAGATCTGCAAAAACATGTGGAAGAAAAATCCAGAGCTGCTGGAGTTGGTAGAGAATATTGGAATGGGATCTGTTATTTAACTTCTGGAGTTTCTAACTCCTGGTTATGCTAGAAACTTCCCACAGAGGTTGGGGAGGATAATACTTCCCTCTCTGTACCAAATCACTTGATGACAACAGTGTTTGGTTGCTGACACACCTGGATGCCTGCTTGGATCAGACTCACGTTGCCTCAGATACCCTCAGACATCTCTAATGGCACTGGTAGCTCATCTGTGGACAACCAGGAGTCTGATTAAGGGTGAATCACATTCCTGCCTTCAATTACTCCACTATAGATGAGCTAGGCTAAAAGAGAGACTGATACAACAGCGAGACTTTTATTCCAGAAAAAAAATAAAAAAAAAATCCATCCACTGCATCCAGTACAATGTAGTTAAAAGTTAAGACAGATGAATGCAGAGGTTTCCCATTTAGACCTGCTACAAGAGCATCCAGTATAAGACAGATATCCCTACGTATCCTACATACATGTTTAGTCAGGTCACTGAGAGTCTGGAAATTTCCTTTAAGCTCAAGTGTCTTCTGCAGTTCATCAGTCATTTTGGCAGTGTTCACCTCTGCTGACAGGCACAGGTAGTTTTAGATCTTCTCCATTGCAGCACCCACCCAGTCAGATTTTCCATTCAGTTTCCCTTTGCTCATCTCCATGATTTCAAACTCCTTTGTCAGTTGATTTTCGTTTGCTAACTGCTTCTCAGAATGGCTCTACACGGACCCAAAGGTGATAGAAAGGTCTTCGAGAGCCAGATAGGTACTCTGAAAGTCAGCAATGGCTGGCTATAGATGTTGTCTTGCACATTTATTGAGAGAATTATCCCTTCAGGGATTGTGATTTTCATTTGCTCCACTATTTGCTTCCAGTCTCCTGAAATAATTGCTTTTCTCTAAGATGTGATTTTTTTTTTTTTTTTTTTTTTTTTTTTTTTTCATCATGTCACTGTATTTAGCAAGGAGATGCAATTCAGAAATGTTCGTCTTGTCAGTCATGGAAAATTTGCTTACAGACATCTGGTCTTTAAAACTTTCTGTGTTTCTGATGCCTTTCTCCACAACACTTCTATCCACTAAACAAGGTGGGAACAAAAGGCAGACTTAAAATTAGTGTATCTCTCCAGCTAGAAGACAATAGGCATTGAGATATTCCAAACCTGATTGTAAAAACAAAGAGGTGCTTGTATGTGTGTGTGTATACACACACATTTAAATGTGGAAAAACTCGGGGAAAAACTGAATCCCAATCAACACTGAGATAAATGGTGGGCAAAATTGTTTCATGTTAAAAAGGTTCACTTCTCCTGGGATGAGGAAGGGAGCCTTTGAACCATGACCTCGAAATTGTGTCTAGAATTGTTTTTTAACAGAAAAAAAAAATCCACCCCTGAAGTAGAGGTTGAGGAGACTTCACCATCTGTCCCATCTCAGCTGGAGAATCACCTCTATGGGTTCTTGTACCTCATCCAAGAGCTTCAGTGCTGGGACATGTATGTTCCACTGTCCAGGAGCAGGAGATCACTGAGGGAGTCTTCCCAACCAATAAACATTTCTGTTCCCTTTTCCTAGCTCTGTCCTCTCCAAGTCCCAGAATTTGTCTGGGATTGTTTATTCTGTCTAAAACACACCTTCACCCTATAAGCATTTGTCAAAGTAGACAAATCTTGTTCAACTTCATTTTTCTCTTAGAAAAAATTAATTACCTGGTACTGTTTAATGTTCTCTTATGAGACAGATTTTTCCACTTTTCTAGCCTCATTCCCTAATAAATCCCTACAAACCTTTCCCTATTTCTTTCTTCCCTGAAGACCTCCCTGCTCACCCTCTCCTTTCCAGGTACAGCTTGCCACTAGACAACTAGCAGCACCATTACCTGGAGGATTTGCTATCAGCTCTTTAATTTAGGAGACAGCTCCTCATTAGGGAACCACATAGGCATTTGTGTCCTCTTGAAAAGAATAGGATGGCACCTCTTACTGTGTCTTCTGTGCTGCAGCACAGATGCAGAAATGAGCATCTCTGCTTCTTTCAGTTACTCATACTCCTCCCTCCTGACTTTCAGCACTGCTGTTACACAGCTAGAGACAGAGGAATCTGGGAAAAAAAAAAGGAACAAAAAAAAAAAACCACTCATACCCGTACCCCAGATACCAAAGATTTTTGAGAAAATGACCTGGATGACCTGGAGAGAGAGAAGAACACAACCACTCCCATAAAAAAAAAAAAAAAAAAAAAAAAAAAAAAAAAAAAAAAAAAAAGAGTGCTTGAATTTGCACAAAGACTGTGTCACTTGTTCTAAAAGCAGCAGTATCATTCCAGAGTGGTGCTTTTTTGCCTTCACACTTTTTTTTTTTTTTTTTTTCCCCAGAAAATTTTTGTTTTTCTTTGCATTTTAGACACTTTTCCAATACATATATTTTCTTTTGGCCCTGTTGCATCACGTAGAACTACTGTTTAGGGAAATGGATTTGGAAACTAAACTTACCAAAGAAACACAGTATATGCTCAAATAATGCTTGATGCTCCAAGATGATGGAAAGTATGATGCAGAGTGTCTCCTGAGAAAACTTGAGCCTTTAAAAAGCAGAAAAGATTGAAAAACTGGGAAAGGAGGGACTTTGCACCTTCATTTATCTGATTTCAAAAGCTTGTGCTCCATTTATTCATTTATTTATTTTGTTCTGTAATAGATAAAATCTAGTGTTAGAGCAACACTTTCAAAAGAAGCAGCTTCTCCACTGGATTTCTTTTCAACATACATCTTCAGAAGAGTTAGCAGCTTCACACACCGCCCAGCCTCCAAGCCATGGACAGCAAGGGGATCTGTTATACCCACCACTCTGGACTGCACAGATTTGCTTGTTTTACAGTTAAGTGGCCAACACCAGCACATGGGAAAATGCCATTTTGTTTCCAAACAATGTAAAATATAATTTTCCAATTGTTTCAGGTACATGAAAAACAAAACTTACTTTTAAAGGACCTTGGCCTAGCATTGGTGATAATCCTGCTTTGAGCAGGAGACAGGCCCTTAGGAATCCCTCAGAATTAACATCTCTGCAATTTTCTTTCATATTCAGAGAGTAATTAAAAAAAAAAAAAAAGTAATCCTTAATTTCAAAAATGAAACACCTGTCATGAATAAACAGCAAAACACCATTTCAATCAGAAAAAGTAAATGAGATGTTTCTTAGCTTCTGAAATGAAACATCATTTTTTCCAACACATAGGAATATTTTCTCTCTTCCGTTTTGTGTCGGCAACAAACTTGGCAGATCTTTTGAACAGAGCTAGTAAAACTTCATATTCCCTCCCAGCAAAACAAAGGCCTCAGTCACAAACTTCACCCAGTTCCAAGGCTGAACATGTTGTATTTGTTTGTTCATTTGTTTTAATGTGGGATTTTAGTGATATGTTTTAGTGATATTTTTTTTTTTAAAAAAGCCATCTTGTGGGAAACTCACTGGCAGCAGAGAGGACATCACAGATCACACAGTCTCTGAGCCGCTCTATGAGAACTGGGTCCATGTTCTCAGCAAATCTGTCTACTTTTTCCAACCTGCTCATCCTGACTGAGCATATTTGCTCAACAGCAGAAATGACTTTCCTGACAGCTGACCTCTCTGTCTTGGTGACTTTGGAAATAATTTTTCCTAACATGGGCTCCTGTGAGGACAAGAAATTTCTCCTCTTAGTGGTAAATAGGTTTTGCAGAACCCATACCTTAACAAAAATCCCTCTCCTGCTCCATCAGCCAACAACAGGCCACACAAGCACAGCTAGCAGAGAGGGTGAGCTCAGCATGACACGTGGTTGAAACTCCCAGCTATTCCTCCCCAGGACCTCACAGGATATTACAGCAGCCTAGTTAAAATATAAGTGACAGTGGAAGAAAATAAGTTCCCACAAAATGTCAATTTTTGATTTCAAAGAAGTCACTCCCCCTGAAATATAAATTGCAACTTTAACTTCCTTCTTTCATTACTTCTAGCTTTAAAGTTTCAATTGCCAGATTCCTCAAGTATTCTTTTGTGGTACTGCTTTTGAGGACAGGAATAAAATTTGCTTGAAGATTCTGATTAAAACTCACTCAATATGGCATTTACTAGTCATTTTCCAACCAGGCTAAAACCCACTGAGATTCCTTTGCCCTTTCTCTTTTGTTAATCCTTTAAAAAAAATAAAAAATAAAAAAGATATTGAGATATTGAGATATTGTGTTCTCAGTCTGGGTTCCCATCATTTAACTCCCTTTAACTTGTTGAAAATTTCTTCAGGAACCAAGCAGACTTTATAGCTCACCTGTACAAAATTCCAGAGTTTTCCATATCCTGGGAAAGAAACACCAACAAGAAGTTAATCACTGTGTGTATCGTCTAATTGCCTTACACACACTTTGAGTGGTTCAGAGGCAATTTTAACGATGCATTGGTGCACAGTAGCCAGGAGGAGATGAGGTGAAAGCTTGCTTTGGAGCAAGGGCTCCATGGTGAAGTTCTTCAGTGTCACCATCTTCAAGACTATCTTTGCCAGTGGAGAGCAGCTTTCAGTTAATGTCTCGTGAATCTCAGTCATCTCCAGGACTTTCCTGTCAAAATAAGTCATCAACAGCAGATGTACTTTGGAGTGTTAGGAGGCACATCAGGCCATTTTATGTGCTCCCCTGGCTGGCAAGCATGGCTTTGGACTTACAGGAGACATAGCTGGACACTGAATGGGATATCTGAGATATTATAGCAAGTGAATTTACACAGTGAGGCACCTTT
Source organism: Aythya fuligula (assembly GCF_009819795.1). Lineage (NCBI taxonomy): Eukaryota > Metazoa > Chordata > Aves > Anseriformes > Anatidae > Aythya > Aythya fuligula. Next base: position 189,315,096 of record NC_045559.1, read on the forward strand.
TTTGATTCTTTTAAGGAGAAAACTCTGGGTTTGAGACTTTCAGCCCAGGTGATGCCATAGCACACAGCATCTAATGTGACGGTAATGCCCAGGCAACTAAGCTGAGTCTTGGATTTCTGAAGCATATTACAGAACCCCAGACACCTAGAGAGGTGCATAAACATAAGGGTCTGAATCTCAAACCAATTCCTATGAAAAACAGGACCTGAAGGATGTCCTTCCAAGGAATACCTGGCTGAGGGGACAGGATGCACTGGTTATGGTAGCCAGTGGCAGAAACATAGCTAGGAAGCATTGAAAAGAAGGGGAGAGAGTCTTGGGGAACCTTATTTCACCTCCCTCTTCACATAATTCTTCCATAGAGAAAATGACCAAATGAACTGAATGAGTACTGAATGATTCAGTAACTCCAGGAAGGTAGGATGACACATTTAATTACCTCTTTCCACTCAGATGCGTGAATTTGCCTTGAAATGGGCCAATGTCCCAGGAGAACATTTCAGCTTTGACTATTACTTCTCTGCTGAGTGGGATGCTGTAACAAAATGAGCTTTGTAATGCAAAAAGCAGTCCATTATCTTAATGCTTCTCTGTCTCCAGGTATCCAATGATCTTGTTAATGATTTTTTTTTGTGTTATCACGCAACTGGACAATGAGAATATGGAAGAGGAATTTCACCAAGACAGACAAAACAATTTTCCTCAAGGAGCTGGGAAGGATTCATAAGAATGCATGGATGGAAGTTGCTAAGAATCATTACTTAGAGGCAAAAGAATTGCAGTTTACAGCACTTGCTTACAGGCAGGTTCCTGTCTTTGCACCAACTAACAGATTTCTTAGCTTGCATTGTGTCTCACTGCTTTGGCACTCTTCCAGGGAGAATGTTTTCCTGACTGTCACAAATTTATCAAGCAGTTCTTATGTGCTAAATCCACAAAGGCACCAGGAGCGTGCTGGTCTCCATTCTAAGATGCTCAAGTTCTGTCAGTATAGGTAATCAAGTCTTCAGTCTTCCAGTTGAGCTAGGAGATCAAAGGGAATCAAAAGAAAAAGTGGAGATTTTCTCAGAGGCCTGGCTTGGTATGGGAATATGATTCCACGACTAAGAAACCCAAAGGGCAAATAAACAACTTTGACCTAAACAGAGGTGCAGCACCTGACATTCAAATCCTCTCATTGGCATTTCCCTATAGATGACATGCAAGACATTGCTTTTCTTGCTGTGTACCCCAGGTGTATTTCAGGCTTCCTGCTACATGATCTCCTAAGATACATCTACAATGTGTGATAATGTTTCACAATCATGGATGAGCTGTGCAATATTGTCCATGGTCAGGTCCGCCCCTCAGTCATGAGCCCATCTGTATGTTGCATCTCTGCCTTGATGGCCCAAGGTGTCATGGGCCCATTGGGCTATAAATAATTCACTTTTATGTTGCCAGTCCAGATCCACCTGAACCACTTCAGTACTAGCAGCCTGATCCACCTGCTGGTTGTTTTGATGTTCTTCCGTGAACATCTTCAGTGAACAGGGCATATTGTTTCTCATTTTCTGGTACCTTATTATACAGTGTGGCCTCTTCAGTGCACGTCACCTCCTCCTCTGGTGATATTCCACAATCTTTGCCTTTTGGCCAGTCCACGATCACTTCCAAGATTCATGGGCAACTGGGTTTCCATTTTGAGCTCCATTTTGTGTGGTCAGTACAATTCACTTGCTCCACGTAGCACCAGTTGCATGATGTGTAGTGGGGACCCTCCCTTTGAATACCCAGCCCAGCACCAGCACCTGGTGTGCCAGGAGGAGCTGCGCTTCAGTACCAACCACCTCAGAAGCAGATCAAACCTCTTCATACGCTGCCAACATCTCTTTTTTAATTGGAGGATAGTGGGCCTCGGGTCCTCTGTATCCCTGACTCCAAAACCTTAGGGGCCAACCTCGAGTGTCCCTGGAGCTTTCTGCCAGAGGCTCCAGGTGGGCCTATTCTACCCAGCTGCCATGCCTGTGTAAGACCAGAGCCAGAGGCAATTTCTTCTTCTTGAAGGTGCTCAATAGTGTTGAAGTTGTGTTTTGAAGGCCAGACTCCAGCACAGTGCAGCAAACTGTAGCTCTCTGGCATTGCCAGGACCAGACCATACCTTTTTAAAACATTTTGTCTTCTTCTGAGGATTCTGCATCTGTTCAGGGGTGAATTCCAAAACCATCGAAGGTGACAATCATGATAGATACCTGCCCATATCCTCCTGTACACCTATAACCATCCTGCCTCGGGGCAGATCTTTAAGCAGTATTCCTAAATAGTTGTCTAAGCTTAGACAAAGCCAGAGGCACATGCAGGAGATGTAGCAATAGGATTGTGCCAGTTTCACAAGTATATTTAAAAAATCAAAAACTATTTTAGCTTGCCTGGAATAAAGACTGTACTTGTTAATAGTTTCCATGGTAAGGTTCCCGAAGTGCAAGAGTGATGGATATATGAGTACAAACATCAGGTTAAATTCACGGTTGGTGTAATACAAGCACGTGCTAAGAGACTGGCAAAATCCATAAACAAACTTAGGGCAGTCCCCAGAGTCCACCAAGAAGGGAATTAAGAAAAACAACCTTGAAAGCACATAAAACAACATTGTGAACTGATAAATCAACATTGTGACCAGCAGCTATTAAACTAATATAATGCTATAAAAATTCTTGTTTTTAAATGCTCTGGTCAGATCTGTTGTTATCTCAGCCCTTTGGGCCCCACGTTGGCTGCCAAAAGGATATTGTGGTTTAACTCGACAGGCAGCTAAGTACCACAGAATCACAGAATCACAGAATTTTCTAGGTTGGAAGAGACCTCAAGATCATCGAGTCCAACCTCTGACCTAAAACCACATAGCTGCTTACTCAATCCCCCTGCAGCGGGATGGGGGATGGGGGAGAGAATTGGGAAAAAAAAAAGGTAAAACTCATGGGTTGAGATAAAGACAGTTTAATGGGACAGAAAAGGAAGGGAAAATAATACTACTAATAATTATTTTATATATGTACACATACAAAACCAGTGATGCACAATGCAACTGCTCACCACCCACTGACTGACGCCCAGACAGTCCCCAGGCAGTGGCCGCCCCACCTGGACAGCGTGTACAGCCTGTGGTTGATTCAAGTCACAGAATCACAGACTGGCCGAGGTTGGCAGGGACCTCTGAAGATCATCTAGTAACTCCCCTGCCGAGCAGGATCACCCAGAGCACATTGCACGGGATGACATCCAGGTAGGGTTTGAATATCTCTAGAGAAGGAGACTTCACAGCCTCTCTGGGCAGCCTGTCCCAGTGCTCTGCCACCCCACAGTACAGAAGTGCCCCCTCATATGGAGCCAGAACCTCCTGTGCTTCAGGTTGTGTCCGGTGCCTCTTGTCCTGTTGCTGGGCACAACTGGAAAGAGACCAGCTCCATCCTCTTGACACTGTCCCCTCAGACATTTATATGCATTGATGAGGTCTCCCTTAATGAGCTTCGTCACCGTGTGTGGGGTGGCCAGCGCCCAGCCCGGTGCCCACAGGTGGTGAAAAGCATACACAGAGCCAGCTGCTGAGACCCACACTTGGTTCCAGGATTCACAGGTGCCCTCTGGCAGAAAAAAAAACAAAACACAACAACATTGTTTCTGATACCTTCTGCTGGAATCAGATCTGCTGTATGTGCCAGCCAAACTTGGAGAAAAGGCATCTCTAGACTCGTTAGGAAAAGCACAGAGGAGCTGCCAGTCTGCCACTGAAAACAACTTAGAAGAAACAGAGTTGAAAACCTGCCAATATTGACTTTTTCCATATTTCCTACTGTATGCAGCTGCAAGGGTGAGAAAAGAACTCTGAGCTTGAAGCAAATGTGCATTATAATGTTCTCTTTGAACATGTCTGGGTTACTCTATGGAAGATTTTGTTTGGCTTACGTTCTAGGGTTTACATTTTCTAAGGCTTGTATTTAAGTCTCACATTCTTTCTTTCTTTCCTTATTTTTTTATGAAGCCAACCAACCATCTTATCAGAAGAAGACACTGGGAAAGTAAGATTCCCCTGTAGGGTTTTGTGTGTTCGAAGCCCCAAATCCTGCTGAGAACCACCGAAATCATTATTGCTATAATCATTTTAAACAAGCTGTTTGCATCAAGGGATTCTGCAAACAGAGCAGTGAATATTACAGGGTATGATGTGCAGGTTTCTTTATCACAAAGCAAAGATAAAGCCTGGTGCTGTAATACAGACTTACACTATCTAGGAGAAGGCTGTCTCTGTTAACTTTAAATTGACATTTGCCTTATCGCATTAATGTTATTTCACCACTGTAGCAAAATTTAAGAATAGGGAATAGTCCAAGGTATCATGTTAAAATCAATATCACTATTCCTAGTGGCATGTATAGTAGACTATGACCACAGAAGCTGAAGAACTTGTCATTTTATTTACTCAAATCATTCTTGCCAAGAAATCCTTTTATGTGTGTCTGTATGCGGTAGGGTCAGGTAGGAAGAGCTCTTCTGCTGGGGTTTTCAAGTAGCAAAGTTATTTAGTCGTGGTTATTGGCTAAAGTAAGTACTTAAAAAAGTCCGAGCTCTTTGGACTAAATTAGGTGGTTTGATATCTTATCTCCTGATCTTGTTACTAGTGGCCACTTTATCTTACCACCAAAAGTAATGCCCTGGGGAATGATTTGTGTGGCAGCTGATACAGAATAGCTGGCTGAAATAGCACAGTTGAAATGGGGTCTTAGTAGGTGTCAGCCCTTCACAGGCTTTTAGCTCCTTAGAAGTACAAGTTGAAGAAAATAAGTGCTTGAGAGTCGCTTGCCATTCAATGGACGTGAATGGATTGTGGGTAGGATGGTATATGCAATAGCTTATCCTTTACCAAGAAGATATTAAAGTGATATTGCTGGTTAGAAAAAATCCCTCCTGAAGACATGGCAGTTCTGCAAAGCTACAATGCTTGCGCTTACTTATGAAAGTTGGTTTTAGATAGAAAATAAGTGTGAGCTTTAAGTAGTAAAGTCATAGTAACAGCAGAAAGTGATGAATCCAGTATGATGTGTGGTTAACCTATAAAATTTAGATACTGTAGTGCAGGAAGCAAAACTATATCATGAAATGCTTGCAAAATGAATGTGTAAAAGGGAAAACGTAGAAAGCATACATATGTATTGATATATTTCTAGCTGTTCCCCTTGGGTTGCCACTGCACTTAGCATCTGTCCTGGTTTCAGCTGTTATAGAGTTAATTTTCCTCCTAGCAGCTGTTATGGTGCTGTGTTCTGGATTTAAGATGAGAATATTGCTGATAACACGCTGTTGTTTCAGTTGTTGCAGAGCACTGCTCACACTTAGCCAAAGACTTTCCAGCTTCTCACACCACCTTGACAGTGAGCAGGCTGGGGGTGCATCAGGAGCTGGGAGGGCATAGGACCAGAACAGCTGACCCAAACTGGCCAAAGGGATGTCCCATGCCACATGGCATCACGCTGGATGATTAATACAGGGTGGCTGGTCAGGGTCAGGGGTACCACTGCGTGGGGACAGGCAGTGGTACATCGGTCAGCGGGTGGTAAGCAACTGCATTGTGCATCACTTGTTTTGCACATATTATTATTACTACTTCCATTATTATTATTTCTCTTTATTTTCTGTCCTCTTAAGCTGTCTTTATCTCAACCCACAAGCTTTTACATTTTTTTCCTTTTTTTTTTTTTTCTTTTTTTTTTTTTTATCCTCATTCTCTCCCCCCTCCCACTGCGGGGGAAAGAAGGGTGAGTGAAAGGCTGTGTGGTGCAGAGCTAACTGCTGGGTTAAACCCCAACAGCATCTTAATTTGCCATGACACGTTACAAAGCTAAACAGCTCTTGAATGTCATGACAGGCCATGAGCTAAGTTGTTCTTCAGGCTATGTTTTATTCCTTGATGGAAACCAACTTCTTTGACTTAGTAATGAAGAGATATTAACCCATGTCTGCGTTGTGTAGACATCGGACCTCCCTGAGGACAATTTTAGAGAGATAGCTTGACAGCACAGAAACAAAGAAATACCTTGTTTAAACTTCCTTTGAAGTTTGCACTTTACTGTCTTGAACAGCCCAGTTCTAGCCACAAATATCTTAAATATTACTTGTCCTTGCCAGCCAGGATCTGGGGCTGGAAAACACAAACCTGTGGCCCCTCTAACTCCCCCCAGTCTTTGGGAGGGTTGAGGGTCCCAAATCCCCAGAAACCTCTTGAGAATGAGTTTTCTAAACCAGTGTTCAAGGTATTGAAACACACAGCAAGATAACCCTTAATTTTGTTTAAAAATCAAATTCTTTTGACACAATGTAAGAACAGACTTGTAAAATCATTGTGATCATTGTGCTTTAAATAATGAATTTGCACTTCAGGGAAGTACCAAAACCTGATGTGCCTTTCTTTATATATATGCGTATTTAATTCCTTGAGGTGGTTGAGTTTGTTCTTTTTATCTTCCATGCATTTATTTTCTTATCTGGCTTGACCTCTTCTTATTTAAGAGAATCCTGGTCTTGTTGCATCTGCTGAGGAATGAATGCTCTGGCACAGTAATGCTGCCTAATGCCTGTATCAAACACCTGAGGTGCATGAGGCTCCTGATCTGAAGACTATTTTAATCATAGTGTTGCTTTCACAATCATTTTAATAAACCATTAAGGGAGAGAAAGAATCACCAGCAATGACTTATTGCACCCTCAGGAATCTGAAAAAAAAAAAAAAAAACAACAACAAAACAAACAACCCTAAAATGTTTTGTAATGCACAACATTTGTTTTAAATAAAAGGAAATCCTGCAATGGCAATACTGTGATTAAAATGCCATGAAAAGGCTTTAATAAACATCAGAGGCATTGTAGATATCTCTTGCTTTAATAACTGCTGATTAATTATCATATGGAGCTTGTGCTGAATGTTATTTGGACAAATTAGAAATTCTGCCTCAGGCGGTCAGACACTGTGCTTGTGGTGGTGCACAAAGTGGATCTGTGCTAAAGACTGACAGGATCTGACTGGAAATGCCAAAAGCAAGCCAGAGCAACTGCAGCTGCTTGCTCTGTGAATCACCCCAGGGGCTCCAACTACAGGAGGAAGCTACAGGTTTGCAGTTGCCCGGCAGCACAACTGCTCCAGTGAGTTGTGTGAGATTTATGTGGTGGGCACAGAGGACACATCTTAATTCCTGAGTCTCCTACATTCTTTGGGTAAGATTAGATGGTGGAGCTAAACATGCCTGCATCTGGTCCCTGGCATCTCTTCTGGAGAGACATGCACAGCACACACGTGTTGCAGCAGTGCATCCCTTTGTGCACAAAGGCAGCTCTCAAGCAGGACAAGAGCTCAGACAGAGAGACTTAGGGCAGTTTTTTTCTGAAAGACCTCGTGTGGGCTGTGCTATGCAGTTTTTATAGCTTTCCCTGAAGTTTATTTAGTTAGTATTTTCTCTCCTAATTCTCCATGGCAATCTTGCTTTATGACACTACCTAAAGTTTTGCAAATTATTCAGAATAAAATAAATTCATGTGACAAATTTAAGGCTTAATCTTATAAGTTTTGGATGCAACTTCCTTGTAAATATAGAGGCCCAAAGGCTATGCTTGGTGTGTAGCCACGTAGCCCTTTCTCACTCACATAAAACATACACAAATCTCTAGTCTCACTTTGCAACCTATTCTTGAAATGTTTAGCTCTATGAATATCAACAGAAGATTTTCTCTTTTCTTACCATGCAGCTATAATAAGCAATAACCTTTAATGTTATTTTCAATGGGCAAAGTTCAAACTGCAGTTCTTCCCTCCCAAGCATTTTAGCAAAGGTTATTGTCTTACTGGGGCATGCTCCCCTGGCTGCCTCTCATCTGTAATCTTTCATTCTTAAGTAAGAAAAATAAGCTCTTAACTCCTTCATGTAACAGAAGCTTTTGTTTAATCATTTTGTCATATTTAGAATAGATCGGGAGAACAATGAAACTCTTTTCCCCCTCTGTTATAATTTATATAATTCTATCACTGCACTTACCATTGACCAATGTGCCTTTTTCTTCCCTTAGGACAGGGAGGTTTAGTCTCTGTGTGATGATTTCTTTTTCAGAGGGCAAAAATCAATCCCTTCTCAAAGAGCAGGTCACTATGAGGGCACATGGGCTATGTTTATGTTATAATACCTGTATACCTTTTTCTTTGGTTTTTGGGATTTACAGCACAGTCAATATTTCTCCATTTTTAATGTTAAAGATCTGCTTACCCGTTTGTTGTAGTGCTCATGTATGAATAACAGATCTGACTGTAGCCCGATGTTGCACTTTTTATATGACACAAATGTCTCTCTTTAACAGAGATTCTCCCTAACCCCCAGTAAATTGCTCCCACCAGATATCAGTGCTTCTGCCATGCCTAGGTGGGGGACAAAACTGAGCCCTGCTGTGGCAACCTTCTAGCTCATGGTGACCTTCCTCTGGGGCCCATGAGATGCTCCTGATGGTAGATTTGGATCCAAGCCCTACCAGGCCTCTCACCTCTCCAAAAACCTGTTATGGGTTAGATAATGGTGCATCCCCTTCAGTGATTTTCACTCAAAGATTTCAAATTGGGCAGGTGGAATATTTTGTTAGCCCAAAAGCTCGGGGAGTTGTTCTGCATTACCCTGCAGAGTGACAGATAGTGCTGCCTCCCTCCTTTATATTACCAAGAACAAGATAGCGTTGGCTGATAAACAACTGCAAACTACTTATCAGCTACTCAGCAAGGACTAGGGCCTTCTAAAGACCAAAGCTTTCCTCATATGAATGCTTCAGAAGTCTTATGTAGAGACCTTCTTCAAACATTACCAGCACTTCGTGAGGCATTGCTGAAAACACCTCTTCAGTCTGTGCCTTGTCCCAACGCTCTGTCACAGCACAGCAGGGTAAGAACCTCTTCATGGCAAGCAATCTGTACAGTCCATCTCACCCTTGCTTTATGCCTGTGATATCCAATTGCCTTAATTAATTTAATTTGTCTCTGTGAAGGTTATTTGTCACTCACTGCAAGTTACCTTCAGGTGTACTGCAGGTGTACTCCAGTAATTTTCTGTTAATTACTTGTTTACTTATGTAATGCTGCTATAAAGGGAATAGGGGGGAAATCCCATTTAGGTACCTAAATAAAAGCCAGATGTTTGGCCAGATTTACCCTCACTAACTCCCATTTTCACAGTATTGATTCATTAAAGGCTTTGGCTGTTGCTACCATGAGCTGCCTGCTAAAATCTACATGCTTAACGAGGTAACTAAGGAAGTACTGAAGCATGTTGGCAACCTATCTCAGATAGCATCGTTCCCCTTCTCCCTCAGATACTCACCGAGGCTCACCTTGTCGCAGGAATTGCTTGTTGCTGATGGAGAGAGATGAAGCACTGATGGCTGTTTTATTCCAAGCACTCAGTGATGCCAACCTACTGTTGGCTTGTCACGCTGAATGGGCAGACCTGACAGCTGATCTGGCATTTGCACAATTATGGATGTAAAGAAACGAGAATGCTTGTCTGTATCAACAAACCTCGGAGTCTATTGTACAATCACTTTAGCTTTTAGCAGCACAGATGGATGTAGAGCTGTTGGCTACTGCCAGATACTCAAACAGAACTACGGATTCTGCTGGAGGATGTTTGGAAGATGTAAATGATCGCACAGCAGCATCTGCTGCCACGTTGCAGGCCCTTGTGTGGCCCATGCAGGGTTGTGGAGACCCAGAGCTTTCTGTACAGCTGTGATCTGCTGGGCTGTGATTGCACCACAGCATGAAGCAGGGGAGTAAACCCTCTGTGCTCTGCATTGACATGGAGCAGTGGATTAAAACCATTCCAGACAGTGGGCTAAGATCAGCAATTAATGGGCAACAACTGAACCTTGCACCTTTTCAGCAGATACAGGCTGAGAAGTGGCAACTTCCTTAGTTTTTTTTTACTGTTACCCATCAAGGTGTGATGCTGGGGGACCAGTGTCACCATCTCTGGGGCAGGGGATAAGTGTTCAGATAAAACTTTCTTGAAGACTGGGCAGGAGGCTGGCTTCAGTAGTACCTGGTTCCTGGGGTATTCACGTCAGTGAGGGTGACTTGAGTGACTTCTGAAAATCTCTCCTGAAATGGCTTACAACCACCACTTGACCTACCTAATGATGTGCTAATCTGTGAAATATCATTAGGGCTCTAAATGTGTTTGGATATATTTTTTTCTTTGACTAAAAATCTCTCCAGAGTAGCAAAATAAATGGAAAACTATTACTCTACAGCTGCATTTATCAGGTTAGCTCAGCAAATGTTTCCTCCAAAACTCCTCTTCCATGTGTCAAAAAGGAATAGAGATCCCTGTACCTGTAAGAAGCCAAGAAAAAAGATCAATTCTTTGAATATCTTACTTTTATCCAACATTTCTGTAGCCTGTAGTGGTTATGCTTTGGTATTTGTTCACTGTCACTTTGTAATCTCAGGTTTATTCCATTAAAACATGTACCTTCCTCTTCTCAGAGGGAGCTACTGCTGTTTAGCCTTCGTTTTTTGATGGGATTTATTCAGGTAGGCAGTGACCTTTCCTATACCCCCTATTGATTGTCTGGAATGGCTCAGCCTGACAAGGTGAAAATAGCTACAGTGTTTTATTGTTTCCAGTACTTGTTTATTTACCCCGTTATACAATACACTTATAGACTGGCTGGCTGATTGATTTATTGCTGCTTTGTACTGCTGCTGGCGTCCTTCTGGGCAGCAGGGCTGGGAAAGGACTTAGAGCAGCCGAGGGCTTATGCCAGTGTCCATGAATTAACAAATTGCATGTAAGACATTTTAGTCAAAACAGTTCCTTGTAACCCATGGCTAACCATTTGCCCAGGGTTTGTGCTTGCAAATCTAAGCTCATGCGTGCTGTAAGACTGCCAGCTGGCAGTGCAGCGAGCTACTGCTGAGACAGGCTCGTGTCACAGGCAGCATAAATGAAACAGGGTAAGTGTACTGTAAAACATAGTAAAAGAGCAGCTCCAACTTCTGTCACCACTACGTAACAAACTTTCAAAGAGCAAAGTGGACACATGACAAAATGGTGCTTTCCTCCAGCATTGCTTGTTCCCAGGAACCTATAGCCAAACTGTGAGTTCAAAGTGCAACTGAATGGAGAGACTTTTAGTCGCCCTGACAATCCAAGGTTAAGTCAGCTACGATGACCCAGAGGCTATGTCGTGGTTTTCACCTCTGCAGCACCTCTGGAGATCTGCGTCATATGAGCAGCAAAAATCTTTTGACCAGAGGGGAGTGGAGGTGTGGTCTGGGTGGTCACAGGGCAATAGATAAATGCTATTGCCCAGCCACTGGAAGAGCAGAGACCATGTGGAACCATAGAGAAAGAAACTAGGGAAGAGTTGGATCTGGGAGCTGGGGAGTGGGCAGCTCTGAGCTTAGAGATGCTTATACTGCTCTGTTAGCGGTATGTCTTCTCTTGTGCTTTTAGGCAAGAAGTTATTACCTGATTGCTCAAGGAGGAATAAACTTCCTTCTGTTTAGTGACTCAGCATGATACTCTGTGATGCATGTATATGCACTGACCCATTACTTTTATCTGGCTCCTATAAATAAATGTTAATGGCACAAAGTTTTGGATGGTGTGCCTGGTGGAACCCTGTTGCTCCTCTTGGCTGAAGCTATATGTAAAGGTAATTAGTAGGGGGTAAAGTTGCCTCTAAAATCATTCTTAAAGAGACTGGTGATATTATTCACTTAATGGCTGGGACCAGGAGCCTTGAAATATCCGAAAGACAAGCTTTCTCTGTTTCTCAGCTCATCAGGGTAAGCTCTGGAAAACAGTATAGTACCAAAGCAGGAGGAATGTGTACTAGTGGAGGTGCTCAGTTCTGTACAGAAAGGCCACATCATGGAGTCTATAGAAGAAGTTGGTTTAACATCACAGCTGAAACAGGGAAATCCAAGAAAGGACAATCCAAGTACAGGACTTCTGAGCAATGAAGAAGAAACCTTCTGGGATGATTGTGAGGGTCAGTAAGAAAGTTATGAGTTCTTCAACAAAAGGTTTGTATTTAGGAAGAAGTCTTAGATAGAGTTGAGGGTAGGACACTATTGCAAAGTTAGTGGCAAATGGACAATCTATATCCAGAAGACCTGGAAGAACAGCAGAAAGTTCAGATGGAGAAGAGGGAGCATCTGTCTGGAGAGGTGAACACAGTGGATGGCTCCATCTCTGAGAAATGGAGAAGCAATATGAAAGAACTATAAAAGAAAGAACTATAAAAGAAAAAGGGGATGAGGAGATATTAGGTGGGAATGATGTCCTTTAATACTGGAACTACCCAAATTCAGATCTCCAGTTTCATGGAGTTTCAGAATAATCTCCACCTCAGGTATCTTCTCATGCTCTTCTATATACACTACTTCTTAATCTAGGTGTGTAACACATTTGTCCCGTGGCCTGTTTCAACAGCTGTGTTTTCCAGCACTGGTGACAATGTACCTGGTTCTTCTCTGATAGATGAAATGCAGAGTAGTTGCACTGAAATTAGACAAAATACCACTGATGAAGGACAGAAACTTTCAGTGCTCCTTGTGACACTTCTTCCCCAAGATATCTGTGTACCCACCTATGTAAGAGTGGCTTTACAACTGTCTTTCAAAGTCTGAACAACACTGAGGCAGGAAACGCTTTGCTTTTTGTCTGAATATAAATCTGAAGCCCAACAAACTTCCCAGGCTCAATTGTCTGAGGGGGCAGCTCAGCTCAATCCAGAGAGAATTGAATTGGCCTAGCAACCTGTACAGTGCTGCCAATGTGAAAAAAGAGAAAGATGCCTCTGGTGTCTACCAGAAATAGGTATGATGCATCTAAGAAAGGAATATGTGTTGTGCTGGGGCAGGATCATGTTTACGGGGGACTGGTCCATTTTGCACCATTGTTGGTATGATCCACATCTGATTCAGTAGCAATTTGCCAGATAGCTCTAGGCCATCTAGCACTGATGGATGGGGAAGAGCAAATTATGTGATCTACCTGGACTTGTGCAAAGCATTTGACACTGTCCTGCATGATATATTTATCTCTAAATTGGAGAGACAAGGATTTGACAGATGGACCACTTGGTGGGTAAGAAATTGGCTGGGTGATGCACTCAAAGAGTTGTGGTTGATGGCTCAATGTCCAAGTGGAGATCAGTAACAAGCGATATTCCTCAGGGGCCAGTGTTGGGACCAGTGCTGTTTAATACCTATGTTGGTAACATGGACAATGGGATCAGGCTGGGAGAGGAATGGTTGGAGAGCTGCCAGGCAGAGAAGGACCTGGGAGTGATGGTGGATAGTCGGCTGAATATGAGCCAGCAGTGTGCTCAGGTGGCCAAGAAGGCCAACGGCATCCTGGCTTGTATCAGGAACAGTGTGACCAGCAGGGCTAGGGAGGTGATCGTCCCCCTGTACTCAGCTCTGGTGAGGCCGCACCTCGAGTACTATGTTCAGTTTTGGGCCCCTCGCTACAAGAAGGACATGGAGATGCTTGAGCGGGTTCAGAGAAGGGCGACGAAGCTGGTGAGGGGCCTGGAGAACAAGTCCTACGAGGAGTGGCTGAGGGAGCTGGGCTTGTTCAGCCTGGAGAAGAGGAGGCTCAGGGGCGACCTTATCGCTCTCTATGGGTACCTCAAGGGAGGCTGTAGCGAGGTGGGGGTTGGCCTGTTCTCCCACGTGCCTGGTGACAGGATGAGGGGGAATGGGCTTAAATTGAGCCAGGGGAGTTTTAGGTTAGATGTTAGGAAGAACTTCTTCACTGAAAGGGTTGTGAGGCATTGGAACAGGCTGCCCAGGGAAGTGGTGGAGTCACCATCCCTGGAAGTCTTCAAAAGACGTTTAGATGTAGAGCTTAGGGATATGGTTTAGTGGAGGACTGTTAGTGTTAGGTCAGAGGTTGGACTCGATGATCTTGAGGTCTCTTCCAACCTAGAAGTTCTGTATCAGGCGTACCCTCAGCAAGTTTGCTGATGACACCAAGCTGAGTGGTGTGGTCAACACTGGAGAGAAGGGTTGTCATCCAGAGGGACCTTGGCAGGCCTGAGAGGAGAGCGTGTGAGAACTTCATGAAGTTCAACAAGGCCAAGTGCAAGGTCCTCCACCTGGGCCAGGACAATCACAAGAACAAATACAGGGTGGGCAGAGAATGGATTGAGAGCAACACTGAGAAGAAGGACCTGGGCATATTGGTTGAAAAGAAGTTTGACATGAGCTGGCAACGTGTGCTTGCAGCCCAGAAAGCCACTCATATCCTGGGCTGCATCAAAAGCAGTGAGGCCAGCAGGGTGAGGGAGGAGATTGTCCCCCTCTGCTTTGCTCTTGTGAGACCCCACCTGGAGCCCTGAATTCAGCTCTGGGGCCACCAGCACAAGGAGGACAGGAACATATTAGAATGAGTCCAGAGGAGGGCCACAAAGATGATCAGAGAGCACCTCTCCTGTGAAGACTGGCTGAGGGAGCTGGGGTTGTTCAGCCTGGAGAAGAGAAGGTTCCAGGGAAATCTCAAAGCATCCTTTTGGTACCTAAAGGGGCCACCAGGAAAGCTGGGGAGGGATTCTTTGTCAGGGAGTGGAGTGATAGGACAAGGGGTAATGGTTTTAAACTAAAAAGGTGTGGGTTTGGATTAGATGTTCAGAAAAAATTCTTTACTGAGAGGGTGTTGAGGCCCTGGCACAGGCTGCCCAGAGAAGCTGTGGATGCTCCATCCCTAGAGGTGCTCAAGGCCAGGCTGGATGGGGCTTTGGGCAGCCTGGTCTGGCGGGAGGTGTCCCTGCCCATGGCAGGGGGCTGGAACTGGGTGATCTTTAAGGTCCGTTCCAACCCAATCCATCCTATGATTCTATGATCTTTCTCTCCATTTTTATGGATTTTTTTTTCCATAGCATGAATTAGACTAATTAATATTTTTCCATAGCATGAATTAGACTAATTCATTGTAATATATATAAAGAAGTCTCTATAAAATATAAAGAGCAGGCTATCACACCATTTTTTTGCAAAGAGTTTTTTTAATATTACACTTCATATCTGAAACCCCACATTCCTTTTTCTCGCTAAACCAAATGTCCCTAAAAGAGTGAAATACACTGCTGACACTTCTAATAGAAACAATCTAGGACTCTTGCTCTACATCACTGGGGGTATGCTGTCAGTTTTCCTTCAACCTGAATCTGTAGCACTGCAGGTGATAAAGTGTTCATGGAGTTAGGCCAAGCTGGATTTAAGAATAAGTCATCAGAATAGACATGGTTTATGTACCAGAATCCCTGAGCATTACTATTTCCTGCATACTTCTGAACTTCTGGCTTTTCCTGTCAATATGGGTGCTAAAATTCATTGAACAAGCATGGGAACACCAACCGGCATTGCCTGTGCCTTTGCAATGCCACTTCCAGGCTTTCAACGCTTGGTGGCACCAACAATATAAAGAATCAGGGCCCTTCTCCAACCCTCCCCAGTTCAAAGTGAGTTGTGATCCTGGGAGAGGTGAAGTGTTATCAGTTTATTTGTTTATAGTCTTGACACAGTAAATGTAAGAAAAACATTATCCTAGCAAGAGACCTCAAGTAATGGTAGGATTAGGAGCAGGTGAGGATATAAGATAGGAAGACCTGTCCGAAAAGTTTGATTACTTCCACTGTGGAAACATTTCAGCCAAAAAAAAGCCCAGCCTCATCCGTGATTAAGTCTTTTTTATCTTGTTTTCATGAATAAATCCTCTCCTCAGGCACAGGAAAAAAATAGGCAAGAAGTGGAGGAGAGGTAGGGCAAGCCACGGGCTCTGTGCTGGTGTTGTGCATGTCTCAGGGACTGCTGGAGCCAGGAGTGGTGCCTGCAGCTCCCCTGCTCACCCCATCAGCAGCACACTGCCCAGTACACCAGCCAGGCAAGAGACAGAGATCCTCCACCAGCAAGCTGCTCTTTCTCACACCTCATCCACCATGGGATGCTAAAGGCCTCTCCTTAGTGGATGAGACCATTCTCTTTAGAAAAAATGCTCTGCATGCAATTTTGGAGGGGTCTTAGTGGCAGAAGTTTCTCAATGACAAACTGGAGGAAAGCCATGTGCTCATTATTGATTTCTCATTGCTGACTGTGATAAATACGGAGAGTGTAGCAACGCAGAGCAGAAAGTCGTGGCAGAGTTGCCGTCTTCCAGAGTGCTTTGTATGCCTTCCTTAACATCTGTCAGTTGTGACCAATGCCACTGAATGCAGTTATCCAATAAGATGCCAAAGTGTCAGTATTTCATTAAAATATGCTTCAGGGAGTAGTTCAGTAAACTGCTTAGCATGCCAAATGCATAGTACGTGCCAACATATTTATCGTATAATGTTCTTAAGAGCTGCAAGCCCCTGTTCATTGGGAGTAATCAATTCCATTTCCATATGCAGTGGACCTTGAACCCTACACTGCACTCACATTGCAACAATTTAATTTTTTCAAGGGACTGTTGGAATAAGTATATGTGATACCTCTTCCAGGAGCTTTGGCAGGAAGCGTTACTGATATTCCAGGCTAAAAAAGCCCCACAGATCCCTGCACAGTGTGGGAAGGATCTAAAAATACATAATAAAAGCATGATTAGTACAGCGTGTAACAAGGTGAGGAGTACATGCTGCTGAACAGAAATAAAGTCTTGACAATGCAAAAGCAACAAAGCCAAATAAAGCAATGCAGCTACAAGAGCATTAAGCTCGGCCTTACTCCAATATGAAATAAAGGACAGCAGCATTTCTGGTGGAGCTGAAAGAAACTACCCCAGTGACTCGTAATTAATGGTTCGAGGAGACCTTCAGTCCCCTGTCCAGCCTTTGGATTGCCTCATTAGACACTGTCAGTCTCCGGGACAAGCAAATCCCCTGTGTCGAAAAGTGCTGGCTTTCATTCTTGGGTTTATACACTCAGAGATGACCTTTCTCGTGTCTCATCTCCCTTCTTTCCTTGCTGCCTGACTACACCAAAGCAGCCTGGCTTCTGAACTGCCTGGGCTGCTCATCTTTAGTTGGGATAAGGTGCTGCCCCAAGGCCAGCCATGGGGGACCAGCATGTCCCCAAGGCTGCTGCCCCAGCCCTCCACTTCCCTGGCAATGGGCTCCAGTGCTCCATTTCCCCCATCTCTTGCTGGAGGATGAACAGAAAGGATGACAGACAGGCAGGATGTGTGCTATCATATATCCCTTTAAATCCTAAAATGCCACTCTGGCACTATAGCAACACTAACAGGCATCATCTGTTTCTTTATAGCCGGGAGGCTCACAGAGGCCCTACTGCAGCATTTTGCAGCTACAGTTAAACAATTCAAACCTAGAAATGAGTCTGAGGTGAAAAAAAAAATTAAAAAATCTCATCTGTTACACCTCTGCTTCCAGCCCATGCTCCTGGGGGCTTTATTTCAGATCTCCATGAGCTCCACAGAGAGCTTTACAACCTTGAAATTCAGGCTGTGTATTAGCATCCCAAAAGAGGACGTGGAAACCCAGCTTGAAGCTTCAAAAATTAATAGAATAGGACATGCAGGACACAGCAGCACACAGAGGCTGGCAGAGATGTGTACACGTATGAACATCCTGATAAAGACAGACAAAGCTCTTCCCCCAGAGGGGTGTCTGCTCAGGGCAGCATGTTGAGGGGAGGGTGTGGGGAGGAGTGGAGGGAAAGAGGGGAGGAAGCACAGGAATAAATTCAAGCGTGCACAGAAAGAGCATGGAAATCCACAAATATATCCAAAGAGATAAAAGGTAACTGAAGCAAAGGGCTTTTAAAGATATGAGTCCCTCCTGCTCTGTCAGACAAATAAAGACTCAGGACCTGGACGAGACAGTTTCCTGCAGACGCTCACAGCGTTCACTCTCTGTCCACATTCCCACCACCCAGGCAGAAGTCACAGGTTTGTGATCCTGGCCCTACATGCAGGCTCAGACCTCGACAGCTCGGGGAGAGCATCTGAGGGGTCAGCCATTGCCCCATGCTAATCACAGCAGGAGAAACGGGACGAATAAACTCCTCTCCTCCTGCATTATGTAAATACTTCGGCTGAGCTGTGTCAGCTCTTCTGCAAGTGAGAGCTTGTGCTAATCGCTCAAGAGAGGATCCGAATGGCATGAGGAGCAGATCTGCTGCATAGAGGAGCGCATGGTCTTGTAGAGCTACTTTTCAGAGCAGAATCTCCAGGCTGGCTTTGTTTGCTTGTTTTTAATTTTATTTCCTCCTGTGGCTTTGTGTCATATCTTTAATACAGAGGACATGACCAAGAGTCGATGCCTGGAAAACGACAGGCTGCATCAGACAAGGCATACACTTGAAGGACTGTGCTTTCTTGCTTTCTTCACACATATTGCAGGACCACAATGAGGCGTTGGTCACGCACTTTCTGGGCCGTTTGTAAGAGGGAAATTGGTGCTTGGCAGTTACATTTAACTGGTACATCTTGCTGTTAATTATAGAGCCTGTTAGGGCAATAGGTTGCATATCATCATACTGCTTACTGGTGTAGCTATGAACCTGTATAACACTGTTCCCATGTCTTCAATACAG
The DNA here is from genome assembly GCF_009819795.1 of Aythya fuligula. Classification (NCBI taxonomy): domain Eukaryota; kingdom Metazoa; phylum Chordata; class Aves; order Anseriformes; family Anatidae; genus Aythya; species Aythya fuligula. Next base: position 189,333,703 of record NC_045559.1, read on the forward strand.
TAACATATTCCTTTAATCCTCTTTCTATTCTTCTTCTCCTTCCTCCCTCCCTCCCTCCCTCCCTCCCTCCCTCCCTCCCTCCCTCCCTCCCTCCCTCCCTCCCTCCCTCCCTCCCTCCCTCCCTCCCTCCCTCCCTCCCTCCCTCCCTTCCTTCCTTCCTTCCTTCCTTCCTTCCTTCCTTCCTTCCTTCCTTCCTTCCTTCCTTCCTTCCTTCCTTTCTCCATCCCTCCCTCCATCCCTCCCTTTCCTTCTTCCTTCATTTTTTCTATCTCCCTTTCTTTCATCTTTCTTTCCCTCCTTTTTAGTTTGTGAGTTCCTACTGGAGTGACATCCAAAGGCTGCTGATATACTCTTTTCCTTTTTATATTGCTTTCCCCACTAGCACCAGCTACAGTTGCCAGTGGGCTGTAGTGCAGTCAGAAAGGGAAGAACAATCGTGGTGTGGTGCTGCTGAGAATGTCTCAGTTTCTTGCTTCACCCCTCCAGAAACATGGGTCCCAGAAGAGAAGATGGGATCTAGCAACTTCTTTGAGTTTGTCACCTACAACTTCTGATGGGCAGGACTTGAAAATTTTGAGAATGTATAAAATTTGGTTAAAAAAAAAAAAAAAAAAAGGAAAAAAGAAAAAAGGGACCATGCTTTTACATAAAGATTTTGTGACGTGCCCCTCTCCCCCTGGCTTTCCTGCTGCTTTTTTTAATTAGTTTTGCTTCTACCCAGCAAGGAGAGTAATGAGAACCTCTTTCTTTCTGTTTGCTTTTTTTTTTTTTTTTTCCTTCCATATAATGCCTATTGTCAGTGCAGGAAACAAGTTGCTATACTTTTATCATATGTTTCGGTAGCTCTTGCTGTTTTTTGCAGGCTCTGCCTGTTTTCCAGGGGCACAGCTACACTTCCCATGGCACCGGGAGGACAGACTCAAGAGAGGAGCATGACTGGCCCTGCTGGGGATGGTAGGGGCATGCAGCAGGGGCAGCCTCTGAAAATCTGTGGCTCCTCTGATCCAACCAGCCAGCCCTGCATGCCGTTTGTTCACCACCTAGCAATGTTTCAATAGCTTGCACTGGATTTATTTACTGGCGGGTGTCCCAGGGAGGCAGACATGGCATTTATCAGGTGCCAGTTAGCGAACCTGTTACCTCTGCCAGTAAATTGAAGAGCCACTGTTGTATTACAAAAAAGATATCATATACAGAGCACCTATTAATAATCTTATCTCTTTCTACAGTGAATTGGTGTGAAATGCTCAGGCTTCTACCCAAACTGCAAATTAAAAATGTTGTTTGGTTTGAGCACACCACAGGGCAGAAAACCAGCTTCATGAGCCCTCCTAATGCACTATGACTGTGCAGCTACCCACACGGAAGATCCAGGTGATAAAGAGCACTCCCAAACACATCCATCAGCCTCGGCACTGCCTGACATCACCGCCCTTGTCTGAGTGATGGCTGCTCCCTCCTCCTGGGTTTTCTCCCCTGTTTCAGAGGTTGGAGGATGTGGCTGATCCCCAGGAGCTGGGCTTTGCCCTCCGGCTGACAGATGCTGCCTGTGCCTTTCTCTGACCAAACCTCCTTCATGTCTGTTTTGTATTCCAGCTCAAGCATCAGTGTTAGTGGCTTTAAATGCTGCCTAGCTGTCCATCACAGGACATTTGGGGCATCCATTATGATATGATTCATCTGAGCAATATACGCTGTTCATTATTCTTCCCCTATTGCAGGCTGAAGTAACCCTGGCTTGTAAGGTTTCTGTTCCTTCAAAGCTGGCTTTACTCTCCTTGCACTTTCTGCTGCATCTACTTGCTTGCTTCTTACTGCTTTGCAGGGTGTTGTCCCTCTTTGTATCTTCTGACTATGCCATTCATCCTGGAAATCATTTAATAAGGATTAAATATGCAGATATGCGGCCAGTCACTGCTGTGCTTTTAGCTTCTGAAGGTCTGCTTTGGAATATAGCTCCTCTCTTCATCAGGGTAAAGGGGTTAAATGCACAAACCTTTCTCTTCTTTCCAAAGTCTTCCTTCTACTGCTACAAAAAAAATAAAAATAAAAAAATAAAAATAAAAAAAAAAAAAAGAGAGAGAGAGAAAGAGAGACGGAGTTTGGATCCTTAAAAAAACAGGGGAGGCTGTGATTTTTCATTCTTGTGTATTTTAGTGTTAAGCTAAACAAATTCCACCTGCTTTCCCCCCATATTACCTGGACACTGCTGGGTGAGTGCTGGGTGCATCTCATTACAGTGTTAGCCCACCCTTGAAGGCTGTCTATTCCCCAGGGTTGGCTCCTTTTCCCCCTCAGATTCAGCAGGAGTTTCCAAGAGATTAAATCACATCTGTGCCCAGCCTGTGCAGTGGGGAGGGAGAGGGTGCAGGAGGCCTCTATTTGCAGCCCAGGTATTGTTACTAAGGAGGAGATGACAAGAACAGGTCACGGCACTCCAAGAATTTGCCAAGGAGATGAGATGACCCAAGGCAGCCTGTAGGACCCCCTTGAATCAGGGACACCAAATTCTGGCCACAGACTGGATTCCCCATTTGCCCCACAGAAGTAACAGAGGATGCCACCAATCTGCCCTGGGTCTGCTACCAAGCCTTGCTTGCTCCTGCCGCAGCAGGGAAGACAACATTTGCCCAGCATCTCAGGCCTGCTGAAGTGAAATGGCTCTGGGAGCTTCTGCAGCAGCTCTAACTCATCCTCCTAAGCAGTTACAGCAAGGGATGGAGAAGCCCACATCATCTATGATTTGTTAGGGGAAAAAAAACACACTTTGGATTTCTTTTTTCTTCAAGCAGCGTGGAACAGCCTGCTCAGGGTTAAATCACTCCAGCACCGGTTTGACTTATCTACCAACAACTGACTCTTACTAATGTGGCCAAATGTCAGCAAGCAGTAATTATTTTATGGGGCATTTAGATTCTGCACTGGCTAGAATTTGGCAGAAACTTCATAATGCCACATATTTCAATATCTGTGATTTGTTGTGGATGTAGTAGTCTAGGTTCTCCCCTCCCTGTGAGGCAGAATCAGTGCTGTGGTGTTTTTATGCACTGAAGAGCAGAAGGAACATCAGCTCCTTTTGCCTCCATCGCACAGACAGTGGCTGCATTTTACATTTCAGAGGAGAGGTGCAAACTGCAGCAGCAGAACAGAAAGGGAAGGAGCTGGGAATAAAAGGCAAGTGCCTCTCAGGAGGAAAGGCAGAGGGAACATGTAGAAAACTTCTGCTTGGCTGCTCTCATGCTCCTCTCTCCAGCAGTGCCCTCTCTAATCACAGCACACCGTGCCTGCGCTCACTGCTTTCCTCACTGACAATTTCATCCAGGCCATCAAATCAGGCAGGAGAGGCAGCATGGGGGAGTGAATGGCAACCAGCCTGCTTGGTAAATCCTGGCTCTGTTACATCCCGTGCTCATTTTCTATCTGCTTCCTTCCCTATCTTTGTGATCTTTTGTTTCTGTGGTACTGCCTGGGGTCCACATGTGGGTGTAGGCACCCGTAATTCATGTCCTTAGGAGAGCCAACACGAGGTACAGTTTGTCACACAATATGTTTCTGTTACTGCTGTAGGTCAAGCCAGGGATTTAGGTATCTGAACTTGGGCACTCCTTGAATATCTTGGCTGAGAAAGCCAAGAATGAGCACAGCAGTTTGCCCTTTTCACCTACTGCAACTTCAACCTCTTAAAAATAAAATTAAAATAAATAAATTGTGCCTTGAATTGATACAGCATTCAGCAGTTTTCTTCTCCTTTCCAGTTGGCTAAGTAATCTTATCTATTAAAAACCTCTTGATAAGACAATGAAAGCTGTTAGCAGCTCCTGAGAATCTGTGCTTGGTAAATAGAATTACAGCCCTGAGAAGAAATACTGCGGGTATCATAGTGCAGATAAGTGGCATGTCAATAGACGTAGGTTCAAATGCTATGTTATTTTAGCAGGTGAATTCCTAGAAGACAATCAGGGAAGCTGTCACAGCCTGAATGAGATCATCACTGAGTGATACCTGCAGAAAGACAGTAATACATCACCAGTACAGCTGTAAAACCTTGAAGCAACTTTCTTGCACATAATAGACTCTGACCTGAGCTCCAGGTTAGGCAGAGCGTGCCCTGTGTGCATGACCAGGGTCTGGGCTTGGAAAGCTTCCCCTTGCCTGCCATGGGCTTTGGATGACAACCTTCATTCAAAGGCCACTGCCTAAACTCACATTAGTCTTCCTTTATTCCTTCCTTTGCATGCAAAAATCTGTTGGCTGGTTCAGCTGGGGATGGGAGCACATCTTCCAGATGAGAGTACTGCTAGACACACACAGCCTTCTCCCATGAACGTGCAGCCCCCTCCCTCTCAGGAAATCTGAAATCAACCCAAGTGTCCAGAGCTGCTCTCTAAAATATGAAATGCACAAATATTTTACAAATAGTGTCTCAGCTGTGAGTAACAACCTGGTAGGGCCTGGGAGATGCAGACAGTTTACATCCTCCCTTTTCCATACGAACTGTTGTGCTGTGACTTCCAGATGTCAAATAAATTATTAATCACGTTTGAAAAATATGCTGGCGCCTTCCTTCCTGAGAGGACGGGTGATGCTAATCACCAGGTGGATTTGGCACGTAAGTCACGCTGCCACTAAGTAACAGGTCAACATCTTTCACCACAGGTTCATCACGTTCAGCGTTTATTTGTCTAGCTGGGAATATGTTGCACTAATTCTTCCTCTTTCAGTGCCCAAGGCTCGCTGGACCACATCCCTGGTGATGCTTTTTTGCCCTTGTGTGAGTACAGGGACACACGCGGTCACAGAATGCAGGTCAGGAAGCAGAAATGCACAATACACTGGTAGGGCATTAGAAAGTACATAAGAAAATGCCTTAGATCTCTGTGGTTTGGGGTGGTTTTTATTTTTATTTTTCCATTTGAGCTGGGAGTGATGGCTGTGTCAGACATCACAAAGTGAAGGATGCAGATACTCCTTCAGGGTAAGGTGGTAGAGAAAAGGAGAAACTTCTTGCCACAGGCACAATGTATTTCCTAGCACAGAATAGACACATCGGCTGGGCTGTTGACTATGGCCTGTGTTAACTGGGGGCAATCACTTCCAAAAGCAGTGGGTTTCAAGACCCTCACCGTGTAAGTCCACCAGGAAGGGCTGAAGACAGTGGTTACCCACTGCCAGCCACTGACACTGCTACCACAGAGAATGGTCAACCACTGCTCAACCAAGTGATCTTGTAAGAGTCTTTAAAAAAAAATAAAATCCTAACATGAAGACAATTCCCATGTCCTAAAATTTCAAAACCTGACTGAGTTGCAGCTGTGGAGCTGCATGCTCAAGTCTCCACAGTCCTGGTCTTTGTCCAGAGGGCCCAGGCCTTTAAAGCAGGGCTGAGAGAACTGATGCTACACACAAGCTGCCCCTGTTGGTCTCCAAGAGCATGGCCCTGGAGTTCCCCTGCTGCTAGTCTGGTGTTAAAGGGAGCAAAGGTTGTTGTGCACTCACCAGAACACTGTTCTGTGGTACAGAGAGGGAGAGAGAAAGAAATGAAGCACTTTCCTTGCTCATTCTGCTGCTGCTTTCTCTTAAAACACATTTAGACTGTTCTAAGTGTCCAGATCTACCCTGAGTGTTTTATATCAGCAGAAATACACTATTGAAACCAGAATGTACACCACACGACCCACAAATGCATTCACATACAACACTCCTTGAGATGCATAATACTATCCTTGCACTCTTCTGCATGTCTCCAGCCCTGGTACATCACAACCTTCTCCTGGCACCCTGCTTAGTGACAATAAATCAGGCTTAGTGACAATAAATCAGGCTCAGCCACTCTGAGCCACAGCCAGCGAGCATCCTTGGTAGACACCTTGCTGCCAACCCATCCCCTATTAATCCACAAGTTTGCATGTGTGCGTGCGTGTATTCATAGCGCCTCATTTCCTAATGAAGTGAGTCATTAGGAAATCAGCCAGATGAAAGCCCAGCAAAATGGTACCAATGAATTTTACTGCCGGTTTTTCTAGTCACAGCACCTTCCTCCAGTGTGACCATCACCTCATTGTGCTAGAAACATTATAAAGGCAAGTACAAAAAGCCTCTGTCTCAAAGAAATAACAACGTGTGTATAAATTAAGAGGAACTACTTGGTTGAGTGAAATGGTGATATTGGGTTGTGAGGAAAGGATCTCTGCCAAGCTTTCTGTGGGCTTAACAAGTCATTGCTTATGGCATAAATATACAAAGACAGTGATAATGGAAGAACCTCAGAGACTTTGTAAACTACATCACACTGAAAAAGACCCTCCATGAAGACCATAAGCTTGCAACGACTTATGCCATTTACTCAGATCCCTTTCTTTAAACAGGAAAAATACCTTCATAATTGATGACTGATGGTGTTAATATAATGAAAGACTTTTATATCTTCAAACTCAGTTCTGCCTGGAACACTTTGATACACAGGAAATATATCCAGACCAACACATACCTTTACAGCAAGTAAAAATAACAAATCTCTGTCTTGTACTAAAATGTCTATTGGTTTGATCATTACTCACAGGAAATAGCAAAGCAGTTAGAGCCAGTTCCTAGCAATGGAAGAAATATTAGATAGAAGGCTACATAAATCACTAGACAAGAAATGAAAATGGGAAGTTTGTGTTTTCCCTTTAATTTTCTCCTCTTTTATTCTTTCAGACAATTTATTTCAGAGAAGTAAAAAGGATAAATGTTTTCATCAATCCAAACCAGAACATTTATGGTACTTGCAAAGATGACATGGGTCACAACAGCTGCAGGACATGCAAGTGGAGCTGAACACGGAAGGCTTTGGGTCCTGTATTCATATTTGCTGTGCACCATATTTGCTATGAGCATATTATCATGTTCTGTATGATCCTCAATGATCTTTCAGGAAATACTGAGTTTCATCATAGAAAACATGAGGGACTTCTACATTCCATGGACTCAGATGCACAAAGCCACCATTCAAATGGATCACAAGACACACATGCATGAAATTGATGCTAGCATGTTATTCAAATTTATATTTTAGGTGACTGATTGTTTAGGTTACATAGTATATAGCTAAGATAACCATCAGGGTCCTTGTCTTGCAATAATACTATTTTACGATCATGGTATTTTCTAAGTCTATCTATAGGCACACTTCACATATAAATAACGTGCTTTTAGGGACAGGTGGAGGGAGACACTTCTTCAACAGAAATGTCTAGGCAATTCCTATTTCATGGGATGTGATGCTCCAAAAACTGATCCCTGAACCAGATTGGGAAGGCTGAAAAAAAAAAAAGGGGTGGGGGTGGGGGTGAGGGGGGCTGAATTCAACCTTTTAAGCATCTTAAAAGCCATGGAAGTGAGTCTTGAGAACAGGACTTGATATGAGCTTGAAGAGGCTCCAGTTATGTGCTGACCTTGCTGATGAACAACCAAGATAAAAGTTGAAAGGTGCAGGAGTGACATTTTTTTACGTTCTCTTTTATTTCATGTGCTATAAAACAATTCTGGGAAATATTCAGATAAACAGTAGTATAATAGTGATCAAACACTTCTTATGATGCCTGACAAAACAAAACAAAACAAAACAAGAAAAAAACAAACAACAAAAAAAAAAAACAACACAACACAACAGTCTTGTAGGAGCTGCAAGGAAATTATATGGCAGTATTTTTCAGTACAACTGTTTTCAGAAGAGTTGAACTGCTAATGCAGTACACTGGAATGAATTTAGCAGGATGACTTATGGGTTCTTCAGCCTCACCTACTCCTTTTCCCACTCTCCATTAGCACTGTTTGCCTGTGTGAACTTGCTCTGGACCACGGTACATTAGCATCTCTCCTCTCCTTCAGGGCCTCTCAGTGTATATGATAAATGGGTTTTGACCCACTGAAGCACATGGGAAAATTCTCATGGATTTCTAGGAGAATGAGACTCTTGGACAGAGTGCTTGACTATCTTTGCACTAGTTCTGCTTGAAGAGGCTCACAAGGAAACAAAATCTGTCATTGCCTCTCTGCTTTTATCTGCCTGTTGAACCAAATTCCAATAACATGTAGTCGTGCACCCTTGGAAGCCTCCATGTGCACATTTCAGAAGGAAATGCAGCCCTGTGTGCTCCACAGAGCTGACTACTTGGCTACAGTTTTTGAGCAGAGTTGATTCAGATCTAAACTGAAGGCTCTCCCTGTGCCTATTAATCACCTTTCCTCACACGGCGTTTTTGCAGCTGCCACCACGTACACTCCTTGGGCACTGATCCACTCTTTTGCACGTTCCAAAGTTGTGCCATAACCACTAGTTCTGATTTTTCATCCTAGGTGGTAGGACGAATCTTCTAGGGTGGCTGTAAATGATCACTATCTTATGTAATTATCCTGACACTTCACTGCACTCTCAGTCAGTTGAATACTGATTTAGATTCTAATGATACTTTAGTAATATTCAGGGCAATCAATTTTCTGGCCAAGATGTTATTTACATCTTTTAATAGACAATAAAGCCATGAGGAACCACTGTGCTGTCAATTCTGACCCCTGCAGAAGTCTCTGGATCGAGACCTGAGCCCCAGAAGAACTACATCACATCTTGTACACGCTGAGTTTGCTGTGATGGATAACTTATTGCAAGCCTTGGGAAGCTGCTCCAGTGTTGCTCAGGAGAGTGGCTAAGATCAGATGGCTCTGTGCGAAAAAAAAAAAATAATAAAAAAAATCCTTTTGCATTTGTAATTACTATGTAGTTTGAAACTTCTGTAAAGAGAAAGATAAAAGTGAAGCTTTCACATGCATGGAGAGTAGCATATAAAGAATGCAGGTTTCCTTTTATATCCCTATTACAGTGTTTGATCCTCTCCAGCTTCTATAATTGCCCTCTGTGTGATTATCTTCAGCACAATGCAATGATTTCAGAACCTGTGCAGACTAAAATTGTATTGTAATACAGTGACTGCTTTGTCTCGAGCAGATCTTTTGTAAATTTGCGGTCAGCAGCAGCTCTATTTGGTAAATAATATAAACCCAAGATGGGTTTGCTCTAAGCATGAAAAGCCTCAGGGTGACTGAGGTGTAAGAAACAGCTCTGAATGAGCAATTCAAATGGAGAAGGCATTTAAATAATTAACTTCTTTTTGATAGGATTTTCCTGCTGGAGTGGCAGAAAAGACAAACAATTAACAACTGAAACACTCTTGTTTGAGCTGTCTCTGACTGTAGGAAATAACAGGGTTTGCTCCAGGATGGAAATGGCACATGGAGCATCCTCAGAGCTGAAAAAATTCTTCCCTCTGAAGGGGGAGAAAAGGGAAGGTTCAGGGGCTGTTGGATATGCGCAGGAGGGGGTGTGCGATGAGTTGGGCTGTCTTTGGTGGAACCACATCTCTTTGTGAGAAAGAAAACAGAAATGGACTGAGACTGTTCCTCAAGGTGGGGCGGATTTCCACGTATGAATCAACAAAGGGATCAAGCATCTCAGCCAGAGGACCCTGCAATCATTGGGCAGTCCAGTGGAGCTGCCGATCCTCACCAAGGACACAGTCAAAAACCTCCTCTGGGCTTTCTCCAGACGATCAGAGGGCAGTTGCTGTCTTCTTGGAGAGGGCTTGGGGTAGGTTGTTGAGACAGAATTATAAAGTAGATGGAAATGGAAAGGGAGAGAGAAGAGGGTGGGCCGCTCAGCTGCAACATGAACACGCTTCAGGACACTTTCCCAAGCACAACGTATTACAACAGGCAGCAGCAGCAAGCTCCAGTGCCTGCCTGCACAGCAAGTCAATCTCCATGTGCAGGGGAGTCAGTCACACGTCTCTTACAGAGAGCCACGTCGTTACACGGCATTCACTTACGCAAACAGGAGATAACCATCCCCCACAAACACAAACTGTGGGGAACTGTCAGATAACATCCGAAAATAGAATAAGCCAAAAACTGTCTTCTGAATTGTCTTCTGCTTGATTTGAAACTGGGGGAGGAGCAGTAGGCTGTGAAGCAAATGCCTTTTGCTGCAAAGACCAATAGAAAAAACTTTCCAGGGCCTATTTATACAAATCAAACCACATGGCAATACCCAGAATTTTCTGCTAACACTGTTAATTAAGAAACCATTTTGACCATTTTACTGGATAACATTTCAAAAAATAATCCTTAGCTCTTGGAAATGCCAAGCTGAGAACTATTAATATTTTCAGTATACTGTTGCTACCAAACGCAGTTTCATCCTTATCATTTCATTTTGGGAATTTGCAGGAAGGAAGGAAGGAAGGAAGGAAGGAAGGAAGGAAGGAAGGAAGGAAGGAAGGAAGAAAGGGACAGGGGTATCTGTCGAGACACCAGGAGGTCACACAGCGCCTCTTGGTCAGCAAGAGCGTGCCACTGGTGTGTGCATGGGGAACACCCAAAACTCACAGGAGGGGTGAGCACCCATAGCCAGCAGAAGCGTCAGTTCTGGGAGCCCACATGGCCTCTGAGGAGGCGGTGTGCACATAACTGTGCACTCCTTGTTGGAGGGATTATTTATGAGGACTATTTTGATATTTGTAGGTCTTTATTAATGTTTTTTTGTAGGCCCTCAGCTTTGTGGTTTGTCTGTCATATTACTGATATTGATCTTGCATGCACAGCTCACTGGTGGCCAGTTAATTATATGCCATAAAAATAATAATTAAAAAATGCTTAAATCCTGATTTGATTTAAACCACCTGAGCTGAGCAGATTTTTCCCTGTGGCAGAGGACAGAGCAACACTTAGGGATAAAAGAAAGGGTAGGAGCTGCACAGCTCTCACACAGGATCAGATGGGGCAGCAAAGCTGCTGTCCTTGAGCCATGGGAGCTCCACCAGCAGCACAAGAGCAGACCCCAGGCTGGGAGGCATGAAGCATGCAGAACTTCAATGAAATAAAAGGATGGGTGCCAGGTGAGGAGTTGTGCTTGCAGCCCACATTGCAGACATTCAGCACTGAAAGCATTGCCAGACATGTTGCCCACTTTTGTTGGCCAAAATGAGCAGATGTAATGAGCTTTTCTGCCCATGTCGTGCCTGAGAGAAGCATTTCTATAAGCTGTGCTGACAGGACATGGCTGAAGAGCTCACTGGGTGAGCGACTGGTTTGCAATGGTCCTTCATGGTTTGCAACTCATGAAGGACAAACTCCACTTCCCCCTTGGTCCGAATCTCCTCTCAGGGCAAAACATCTGGGCTAGCCCACATTACTTTTCTCCTACAGCTCTATTTCTGTAGAACACTTTCATGTGCATTGCAAGCTGGCATTTATAAGACTACACGACTATGTATACCTGAATGCTGCCTCCCCCAGCCCCCAGTGACCTGAATTTGGCATTAGAAAGAAGGGGAGTTTCCAAGGCATCCCACACATGCCATCAGTCGAGGAAGGGAGAGAGGCAAACAGACAAAAGCCTGTGAGCAGCCACATGCAGAAGGGCATAATGGAAGCATTTGTGACAGTTGGATAACGAATAACTAAGCCTCTGGAAAAAAAAAAAAATCATTTTTACAAGTTGGATGGTGAAAATGGCTTCAGCGATATTTTCCCCTCAGATATGTCACTTGCTGCATTGGGGTGAACAAGCATTTGTGCTCATCTCTCACCATGCCGAGGCAAATAACACGAGGAGGATGCCCTGCTCACCGGGTGAGGGGTGGCGGGGTAAACCAGGCTAACAGCAGTAGAGATGGGCTGAGCATCACTTGTTGCAGACAGACTTTGACAAGTACACTGTAAATGATCAAGGGGAGTAATAAAGGCAACACATAACTCCTGCAGGCTGGTGTTCCTGTCCACCAATGTGGCTTAGCTCCTGCAAGGCAAATACCTGGTCTCACAGGCCTCTCCATGCAGACAATGGAGAGAAATAGGGGCCACTGGGTGATTCAGGTCAATGTCCTGTGTACCAGACCCCATACTCCCCCCCATAAAGTGCACGTGGCTCTCAGGCCTTTCCCCACACTTCATCAGGCATGGGCAGGGCCCACGGTGGTGCAGGTACCTTCCTGACTGCAAACACGTGAAGCCCACAGCTCCAAGTTACTTCCACTAGCACTGCAGGGCTCAGCCTTGCCCTAAAGCTCCCTTCACTGGGGGGAATGAAGAACTTAGCTTTAGTACTGATAACTGCACATGGTCTACAGTTGAGCCCTGAGCTTATAAATTTATCTGGATAAATACCATTTATTAGGGAACTCAAGCTCCTGGCGCTGCTGTGACAAATTTGGAAGGGTGCTGCCCCTCTCCTGCCTTCCCAGAAGCACCACAAGCACAGCTCAGCCGCAAACACCAAGCAGAAGCTGTCTCTGCCCCATCTGTCCCTGGGGAATGACAAGCAGGACACCCCAGCCATGATTTGCCTCTTAAGAAAGTGTATTTATTTAAATATTATTCAGGATTTGATTCTGTTTTCTACACCCTGGCATCTGATGTCATTTTAGACTCCTGCCTGAAAATATATTTTGGGTCCCATTCATAGAAAGAAATGGAAGAGCCACACACCCCCTGCAGCTGCATGTTCACATCCAGCTGCCTGGGTCACACAAAGCGCTGCAGCATCTCCTCCCTGGGCCAGCCTGCAGCTGCCTCTGTTCCTCCTCACGGGCAGTCATCCGAGCATCCCTGGGGACAGGGAGGAGGAGTGAGGGGAAAGAGGGAGATACTGGCTGAATAATGTATTCAATGATATTCATGGATTTTGGGGACTAATACATTCTATGAATAATATTTTCATTATTCCCAGCTCCAGTGTTAACAGAAGATATGAATGATGATTGAAGCAAACACTTGAATCATGACAATGCTATTGAACTTTGCAAGCATATATTACCTGAAGTGAGGGTACTCCAGTTCTGCCCACTGTCAACTCGATGTAGATGTTCTCAGAAATCGTGAAATGTATATTTGACACTTTGGTCTTTCCTCACACTCAGATTACCTGACAATAAGAATCAATCAGTAACTCTCTTGCTGTTTCTTTCCTGGAAGATTGCTGACAATTGCTTTCCTTCAGCACTTCAGAAATTACATCCCTAGAGATGGCAGACCTCTCATCTTTACAGTCCCCTCTAGATGTGGGGTGGCATGTCTCTGCTCAGGGGAGAAGCTCATTTCCCAGGGCCTGGTACTGCCTGTGGCAACATTTGCTGGCAGCCCCCTCCATTGCAGCATCTCTGCAGCAGCTGCAGACAGGTCATAGGGGAAAGTCAGCAAGGCTCTTCCCTTGTACCTCCTGCTGTGTCTGCTGATATACTGTGAGCAAAGTTCATGTCTAAAGCTAAAAGATGACATGAATTCCTGATATTGTTTCACTGACATCAAACACACACCACCCTTTGACATCAGTGGTGAAAGATCAAGCTAAGGAAAAGGAAAAGTAGCCAATGGTATCAATCCTCCGAAATTCATAATCTAATTGATAACTGAGGGTGCTGCAAGGCACTGACTGCCATTCATCAGCTAAATGTCGAATCCATCAGTTCCTCGAGGGTTTCTAGTCAGTCAGAAACAAACAGGGTTCATACACGTATATAATACTAACTATGAGAGTAGAGAGGAATTAAACAGAACATTAGAGAATGATGAATAAATTATAATGATTTTAATGAGGCTGATGCTTATATTTAAAGAGAAAAGTCCCAGAGGGTTCAGGGAGCTTCTAAGTTAACTTATTAATTTTGGAGGTGATAGTAGATAACATATTGAATGTGATAAGTATGAGAGTGCACTGTCAGTGCTGCTGCAGAAGACTGTTGGTGTATTATACTATGGGGTATCAGAGAAATAATTATTCTTTTTCATATGTCTTTAGGAAAGATTGCAGCTGGATAGTTGCATGCACTCCTAGGCACTCCACTATAGGAGGATACTGATAAACCAGAAGAAAATCGAGAGATTCCAACTATGAGCAAAGCAAATGATAAAAAGGCTCTGATAAAAAGAGTAGGGGACAAATCCTCTTCAGAAAGATGGAAAGAATCAGATATGACCAGAAAAGAAAGCTGATGTGAAATTATGTGACACTCAAAAGAAAAAAAAAAAAAAGCAAAAAAAAAAAAAAAAAAAAGCAAACAAGTCAAATGAAAGTCACTGGAAAAAGATTTCTTCACCAAATAAATGTGCAAAGTTGCTGTCACTTCTTACCTGAAGTACAAAACACAAGATGATGAATCAGGACAAAGCTCCCAAGGAAGGAGGATATTTTAAGGATTTCCGTCTCATTTTATCATTTATCAATTTACCAAGTTGTGCTCAGAGGAATTAATTCCTGCTTTTGCTTCTTAACTTAAGTCTGTAACTGGCAAATATTTACATACGCAGTATCTTTGTGTCCATGAGGATTTCTGTTCAGTTCAGCAGGTTTCGTGCATGTGAACAACCGGATGGAGCTGCTCAGGTGTTACACAGCCACTTTGCACCTCGCTGCCAGCAGGCTGGCAAGTCAGTCAGCAGCCAGGCACCGCTATCCCAGTGTCAACATGAGCTGACAGAGGAGCAGAACTGGAATAAATTCACACACATCACTTATATTCTGAGAAGCTGGAGATGAAGGAGGAGAGAATAGTGAAGAACAAGGAACATGGGTGGTCACCAGCCTCCTGCCTAATTAAAGGAAGAGGTAGTAGCTGAAGTTAGAGGAAGCAGAGGCCAGGACAGACAGCATGCTGTGAACTACCTTGTGCAACACACAGTCTAAAGGTGTGGGTTAAAACAAAGAAACAAACAAAAAAAGTTGTATAGCTGTATACTGCCTTTATCTTCCTAAGCCCTAGGGTGTGCTCTGGGCACTCTGGCTTCAGTGAAGATTTGAGTCACTGTATTAAAAAAAAAGAAAAAAAGAAAAAAAAAAAAAAAAAAGAGAGACATTGAAAATAGAGTTTGTATTATTTTACATTCACAAAAAGGAATGAAAACATTAAATAACAGCTAAACTACAGGAATTGCTCCTTACAGAGCTCTCAATGTGATACTAGGGACTTTGTACTAGGAACTGACGGAGCTGGTGGGACCTTTTACTGTTAATGCCTAATGGATGTACAGGAAAAGATAGGAAAGCCCCAAAGTAGATAAATGAAATGGATTTCTGAGGAGCCTTCCAAGATTTGTCTTATGTGGGGAGTTTTTGTAGCCTGGTGTTATTCTACTGTCTCCAGGTAAAGACTAGTTATTATCCGTTACCCAAAAAGCCCAGCAGCCAACAACATCATAAGCTCCCTGAGTTTTTGCCTATCCCTACCATAACATCCCAACTTGGATGCAAGAATATGGTGGAAAAGAACCTTGAATGCCTTGCTAAAATCAATGTAAACGGCATCTACTGCTCTCCCCTCATCTTGAAAACCAGTCATTTTATCATAGGTGTGGATTGCTTTGGCCAGACATGACTGACACTCGGTAAATCCATGCTGACTCTTCCCAGTCACTTTCTTCTCCTTCCCGCACATATAAATGTGCTCTGAGATGATTCACTCCATGATCTTTCCAGGAACCAAAGGAAATCAGACTGGCTTGTAGTTCTGTGGCCCTTTTTGAATGTGTTGTTTTGAAGTTATTTCAGAGGGTAATGATAAGGAAGATGTTCCCAAATTATCATTAGTCGTCGTTACACCCAGATGTGTCTGATATTTATTCAGCTGTGTTTGAGAGCTTGCTCAGTTTCAGCAATAACATTACAACACAGCAATTAATTCCATTTTATGTGGAAAAGTGTTTTCTCTTCTGTCTCCAATGTGTGTCGTGAGAGATCGGGGTGTTTGGAATACCATGATGTAGAGCTCCCTGTGTAATATCTGATAATCCAGGAAACTTTAGTAAAGAAATGTTTATCTGTTTGATGCAAGCCCATATTTTTAGACAGATGATAAGGTTGTTTGTAAGAAGCTGTTCCAGCTTCAGCTTTTGGCATCTTCTTTGTGGATAGATTTATTATAGTCTTTTAATCAGAGAGAGAGAACATCAAAAGGTTTACAGAAGTTCATGAGTCTCCATGCCCAAACTGCAAGGCATCTGGGACTAATTTACAACTTCACACTGAAAAAACAAAATGGAAATGTCAAGCGCAGCTCCTCGTTTGCTTCTAGGAAGAAAAAAAACCAAATAAATTCATGCAATTTCTCCTGGAACGATCAATGTTTGAATTCATGGAGAACATACACAAACCCTCACAAACCCCAAAATGACAGAAATTTGACTGACATATCAGGACTGGTCAGGATGCTAGTGAAATACCAGCCCTTTTTCAGAACTATCATCTATGTAATGGAACATCCATAGATCCTGTGGAAGCCAAGGGGAGATAAAAGCTGTACCTCAGGGTGTGGACCTTGAATAGCAACCAGCAGCTGTACACTAATGAGTGCTTGATTAAAAAGCTATTGTAGATGCAAAATGCATGTGGCTCAATTGAGACCCACCGGTGGGTGTGGATAAAAGATGATTAAACTGAGAAAAGGTGTTATATTTGTGTCACCATCAAATTTCAATAGCAGTTAATGTATCTGAAGCTAATAATAACATATTAGCCTGCTGAACAAATCTAAGTTAGAGGTTAATACTAGAGTATATTTATTGTAATCATTTTTGTATTAATTAGTTCCAGCCTACAAATTGCTTGGGAAAAATGACTATGAATTTCATCTGTTTGCTCCCATCTAAGTGAACATGAGTACAGATAGTTGATTTTATAGTCTAGTTTAATTACTTTAGGTAAAATATGAGCAATAAAATAAGGGTATACCTACACCTTTGCCAGACAGAAACAAGATTTTGCACCCAAAATCCTGTGTGATTAATTTAAGAAATAGCTTTTCAGAAATGATCAGATATTGCTTCTAGTCATCCTATAAGCTATTCCATGTCTCTAGTATGCTGTTACTTATTCATCTTTATCTCCATTCTGTCCCATACATTTATATGTATTGCTTTTCAGAGAAATGCATAAAAATCAGTTTGAAATAATTTCTGATTTTTTTAGGAGAATAAGTACTTCTAGGTTAAAACTGAAAAAGAATTATGGCCCTATGCCCACCCAGTCAGTTTTCTCCACTGCTGAAGGCATCAAAAATAGGCTAATGTAAAATGAAAAAAAAAAAAAAAAAAAATCTACTAGAGAGTTAGTTTGCCCCATAAAAGCAAAATAAGCCCTCTACAGCATGACTTTTTCTTGTATAGCAGGCTATTATTCTCTGAAATAATATGCATCTGTGGAACAGGAAGGAATTCATTCTACTTGCATTGGTCCAAAAAATATTAATTGCCTAGTCTGAGCCATACAACGTTTCCAGAAGGAGCTTTTTCCTCCAAACCCCAGAACAGTTTGCTGTATATCACAGCATCACAGGATGGCTGAGGTGGGAAGGGACCTCTTGGGTCCATCTGGTGCCAGCCCTGCCCAAGCAGGGACACCCAGAGCAGGCTGCCCAGGACCACGTCCAGGCGGCTTTTGGAGATCCCCGAAGAGGAGACCCCACAGGCTCTCTGGGCAGCCTGTGCCAGGGCTCCCTCACCCCCATGGGATGCTCTGTCTTCTCTGATTTCTGGAAGCCCTAGTCTTGGCCAAGATACTTAGCTTTTAGACAGCTTGAATTGTATTTGAGGATGTAAGAAGTTCTGCTTATACTCAAACAGCTTCGTTCATAAGGAGTGAACTGCACTAATAAAATGAGAAAATGACAAAGTAGCAATTATAATCTATGGATGAGCTCTTAAAAATGATTCTGAAGGTGTGCAATAACCCCTGGCAGCAGTCCTACTCATGCCAGCAGAACTAATCCTGACAACAGAGGTACAAGTATGAGCGCACGGAGGGTTATATGAGGTGTATGTAGCAAACAGTAGGAAATTCTCCTTGTATTTGCCTCATCTGTCAGAAGAGATCTTGGTGCAAAGAAATTGTTTAGAACTCTAAAACTTAATTTTATTGTATCAATACCAGGCAGTTCAGGTTGGAAAAGAGAAAATGAAAGGAAGGTTGTGGTTGATATGCGAGGTGTTCTCTTCCAGTTAAGCAAATGAAGAAGAGTATGTCACAATATGATTAATAGCTAGGCATAATATGGTGCTGAATAAATAACCACCGTAAATATAGCTATCTTCACAGCAGGGGAAGCCTCAGCACAAGTAACAGCAGGCTAGCTGACAGACGAAGAGACGACAGTATTTCCTCCGCAGACACCAGCCCTAGATGTAGTGGCTGTGGTCAGCAAGAAACTGTTTCTAACACGTTTGGCTGGACCTTGGATTGAATCTGTTGACTGTTGCAAGATTTACCGGGTAGGCCTTAAGGGTCCATTGATTTTAATGGACTGTTAATGAACACAGCAGATTATAATTCCAAAGGCCAGCAGGAACAGAGAAGCAGGACAGTATAGGCAGCAATGATTTTAGACAGAAGTGATGGGAAAAAGGTATCTCAGTTACATGCAATATATTACTCTTCTCTTGCCATATCGTCTGAACATACAGCAAGTATAAAACCAAAATATCTCTTCAGAGCTGCCTGCAGCGACAATAATTAGCCCCCCTGCCTACATCAGAAATAAAGCTTCCTCCATAGTTTTAGGTTGGCCAGGAAAGTACATACTGAAAAAATGAGTTAGACACCACTGTCTTAAAAATACAAAGGTAGACCACAAAAGAGAACAAATTCCAGCTTGTCTGCTTAGACTGTCTTGTCTTCCATCCCCACAGGAGGAAAACATATGATCAGCTCCTCAGCAGTTAAGCACGTTATTTACACCAGTCTCTAGGCTTTGTCCTGAGCCAATTCCTTCCTGAGAAGAAACCATACTGCCTACCTCTAACACCTCTCTTCAGATAAAATATTTCATTCCCCAGGGTCTCAGAGAGCAAGTCCCTAAGACATTCAAACCACTTTGGCTTTTGCAGAGGATTTAGGACATGTGAACCTGGTACACAGTCTCTCTACAGTAGACTCTGACAGCAAAGAGAGGTAAAACCAGGCATGTGGCAGTGTTACTCTCTTCCACATATACATAACTATCAGTGTAACACAGCCCTGTAAGAAGATCACCTTCATAGAGATAAAATGTTTTCCAGAGGGACATTGTAGTATAATTACGGATGAGATAGTTATACCATTGTAGAAGCCACAAGCACTTTATTTCCTATGTACATATCAGTTTTCACATTCAAGAAAGATAAATTCAGCATATTCCACGTCCAGGTTATGCACATAGGAGGGATGGGAAATGGAGAGATGATCATACAAGAGATGACAGGAGGAGTTTGACTTGTTTAACCTGCAAAGTAAAGACTGAGAAGAGAAACAGTTTTGATTTATACATAGACATCTATGTATAGGTAGACATCTACGAGGAGAAAAGATGCAGGGCTGTGCAAGCACAAAAGCAAATGAGTACAGCCATGAATAGATGTTGGCAGAAAATTAAACCACCTCTAACCATAAGAATGATGTCCTGGCAATAGCTTTCCAACAAGAACAATGTGAGCAAAGAATAAAGTGACTACTGGGATGCAGTTCAGTATTTTTTAAGAAAGGGATTATATAACACAGTGGTGTGTGATGGCAAGGAACTTGGCAAGCCCAATGAACCCAAAAGTCCCTTACTGTCATGTTTCCCATTGCCTGTATGTCATGATGCTGGTTTCACTGTGCTAAAAGGCTACAGGCTCTGTTTTTCATGCTCTTCTTCTTCTTCTTAGACACAGCCATGCTACATAATGCAGGAAACGTGGACGCCAAATCCTCCAGGAGCCAGATATCCTTGGGAAATCTGGGGAAACTGCAAAGTTATTATTTAATTAAAACCACGCTTCCCAAGCATCCCTGTTTTTGAATGCTGATCCATGCTGAGATTAAATTCAGCAGTTTGACTTTCATGCAAATGTTATTTAGCTAGAGATGGAAGCAAAGACAATGACATCTCAGGGAGCTGCTGAATCAGAAACACAATGCAGATGTAGGCCATGGCAAGTCATTTTGGAGGATGCCAATGGACAAAACTAAAAGGTTCAACATTTGGACTCATAAAGCTCTTCAGTTTGGTTTGCAGAACTCTGGGCTTCACAGTGTTAGAAAGCTTGAGAGAACCAGCTCTCTTGTGGATCCTGTCTCCCTTGGATTGGATGGGATAGGAAGAGTATATAAAAACCTCGTGCTACTTTTGTCACTTCATTTTCTAATGGTGGTCAGAACACAAAAAGGTAGAAGAAGATAGAACAGGCAAACACTACAGTAAGTAAAATTAACCAAAAGCCTCGGGAACTTTAGAAGGGATCTTTTTGAGTTCATTTGGAGAACAGGGGAAATGTTCTTTGGAAAACTAAGGGAATTCTTGTTTTCTCTCTGCAAGACTTTACCTCTCCCTAATTCAATCCTCTCCTCCGCAGGAATTTCAAGGAAGTCTGGAAATGTGGATGAATGAACCAAAACCGGGATAAGATGGTGAGAGCTGATAGTAGCTCCTCGGAGGTTTGCTCATGTCAGTGCTGCCCGTGGCGGGTGTGTGGCAGGCTCCCGTGCTGCCCAAGGTGACCTGGAAGCAGGGTCTGACACAACACATCCGAGAGCGGCTCCGATAAACATCCAGCCCTTGGGGCTGCTCTTGTGGCTGAAACAATCCCTGACACTTCTGAAGCTCTCAGTTTACAAAACAAACTTGTGTAAATGTTTAATTCCTCCAAAACCACAGCGGATCGTGGCAGCTGCTTAACAAACCTAGGAGACAGTGGAGCGGCACTTTCTGCAGCCTGGTGCTTCCCAACCAGCAGCCGCTTTCCCACAGCATGTAAGTGGAAGTGACACCTCACCATGACCTGGAGGACAGCCATCCCCTCCTCCCAGTCGCAGAGGAGATGAAGAGCATTCTTCTCGAATATGAGGGCTTCAGAAATGCAAAAAGCACTTTAGACCTTGGGTTTTATTATAAAACACCAGTGAATCGGAGGCCTGGAGGCTTCAGCTAGAGCTGGGAATGGAGGGTGAGATGGAAATGCTGCTCCTCTCCAAACATCTGCTGCCAGCCCAAGAAGGCTGGGCTTAGCATGTGGCTGCAGACCTTCCACACTGTTTCATGTGAGGGATAGAGTGGTCAGATGCTGCACACAGGGGAAATCTTTAAGCTCACTGCAGGTTAGGTGAAGTCTCAGAGAAGATGTAGCTCTTCAGTACATTCCTGTGAACCCTGGGCTTGTTATAAGTGCTTATTATTATTACACCAGGTCTTCATTATCTCATCAGTGAAAGAACTGTTTTTAAAAAAGTATATATTTTTACTCTTAGATGCTTTACAGATTTCAGACAAAATCCCCTGCTTCTGTAGTCTGCAGCATCTATTCCTTCTGCAATGCTCACAGACACCTTGTTATAGTCCCAAGAGCGGTACCCGCCTGATTGTTTGAAATACATGCTGCAGCTGTGGAAGAAGCTGAAAAAGCTTGTGTACATTTGACCTCCTTTTAAACCCTTCCAGGAGATGGTCTGGTCTGGTCTGAAGCAAGCAAGCTGCTCTGACCAGCATTTTCCCAATAGTTTTGGGTGTGGGACTGCTGATTTCCCAAAGGCTCCCAGCAGCTTATTCTGCTGCCCCACCTTCCAAAACATCCCTCAGGGATATTTTTTGTTTCTCTTCTTTCTTCTGTTAGCTTTCCTTGTTCCTGCCCCTCATATCCCAACATCACCCCACTGGGCTAACTCTCATGGGAGAAGCAGACCCAGATGTGAAGAAGAGTCCTTGTGACCCTGTTAATATATGACACCAAGGAAATCCTGAATACCAGGCGAAACTCCACCAAAAATAACAACAAGAACAAAACAAACAAAAAACATACTTCAAAACCTTTTATTAAAGAATCACAGAAAGAAAAAACAAAACAAAACAAAACAAAAAAACAGCTAAAACATTTCCAATCTATAGTAATAAGTCTTTTATTTCATCAATATCTCCATTGGTTAGGAAATTTTCCAGAAGAAAGGCCCAAATCCTGACAGAAGTCTCTTAGGAGGCATTGAAGAAGGCAGCAGGGACAGAGAGTGACCATGAAGGAGCGGCAGAGATGAAGCGCCAGGGACTGACCACAGCCCCCATTGCCCGTTCCCCTGTGCCACTTGGGGGGACGAGGTGGGGTAGGGTAGGTGGAGGGAAGGTGGTTTTAGTTGGAGTTTTCTCACTGCTCTAGCTTTCTAGCAATAGGCAATAAATTTTATTAATCTCCCTATGCTGAGTCTGTTTTGTCCGTGATGATAATTGTTGAGTGATCTTCCTGTTCTTGTCTCAACCCTTGAGCCCTTTCCGTTGTATTTTCTCCCCCTTCCCCTCTGGGGAGAGGGAGTGAGAGAGCAGTTTTGCTGGAGCTCAGCTGTCCACCTGAGTAAAACCACCACACGTGCAATGCCAAGGTTACCCAGGCAACAGCCACAAATGCCACATTTGGGTATCAGTGTGGAAGAACAGGCACCAAGGGGGAAACGGATGTCAGAGCAGTTGTTCAGCTGGGAGGAGGCTGGGGTCCAGAAACAGTGGAAGTGGTCAATAGGAGGTCCAAAAAGCAAATGAAGGATGGGGAGATGTGCACGTCCCATGCTGGGCACTGCCTCAGTCCATGAGGGTCAGGAGAAGGCTGCTGGAGCAGAAGAGCCACCCACACCCATTGTCCTGGCCATGCCAGGGGGACAGGGTGGGAGTGGGTGGGTGATGTCCCTGGCCAGTGAGCAGACAGACAGACAAGGTCAGATGGATCAAGCATCATCGTATCACTGTATCAGATGTCATCAGCAGCTACCCACAGCTTTGTAATAAAAACTACTGTGTGGGTAAAATAAACACCTTTTATTAGACCGACTACTATAATTTTTCTAAGCCTAGTAGCTCATTTAACAAAAAGATAGAACCTCTAGTCTCAAATCTTATAATACTTTTGATGGCATTTATAAAAATTTAATGCAATAAACAGGTTGAATTTATTTATTTATTTTTTTAACCTTGGACAGCTTGGAGTTTAGGCTTACTCACAACTATCCCTCCACTGCAGAATGGTCTTAGAAAATTGGAATAAATCTTTTTAAAAGTTTGTTTTGTCTCCAGGAGGTAATAAAGTACATATATTCAAAGGACATGACAACAATATAAGTAATGAAAGCTATGACTAGCTGTAAAGGATGACAAACACAGATAACAGTCTGTGCACTGTGGAGCACCAGTCAAATTACAGACTTGTAGGTAGTGGTTCCATCTCTAAAATGAGTAATGACAATGGTTCAAAGATCTCTGGTAGCATTGTTCCCTAGAATCAAAACATAATCTCAAAGAAGGTTTAATTTTCACTTCAGATTCAAGACAAGGTATCTGCAGCAGCAATCCCTGCATTTATCCAGGGTCTATTCCCCACTGATAAGAAACCCAGAAAACTTTTCCTGTAAAATGCAGCTTTCTTAAAAACATGAGAGAAACGTAGCTGAAGCTTTGATTCTTGTATGTAACCCTGCATGACATTTATCAGAAAGTACAGCTCTCATCAGCTACTGTATTCATTTGGGGTCTCCATATTCTTAGCCCTGGAAGAGACCAGAAAGAAACAGATTTTCCAGTTTGTTTACTTCAGATTTTTGGTGTCAATTTTTTTAATCACTGTCACTATTCCACAGTAGTTTGTTTTCCTTTTGTGGCTTTTGTACATGAAGAAGAAAAAAGCTGTTTAAAATAGCAGTACATAACTGCAAAGTCATAATTGGCAGAAGGGGGAGAGAAACAGCTTTTAATTTATTTTTTTTAAAAGCTCGGATATCAAGTTGACAGCATCTCTTTAAACTAATGAGACCAAATAGGAGGTGGAAAACATGCAAATGCACTAGGAGAAAGTTAGGATGGCACCGATGACAATAAACTAACGATAATTAATTCCACTGATACACATTGTAATAATGATAATTATGATTAACTCATTTTGTCTCATTGTGGAAGCTGTTAACATTTGATTTCCTGGGCTTTTCCTTGCAATTTACATTAATTACTGTCCACCTCCTGTCTAGTTTTCCTAGTGAAACTTTACAGAAATTAACAGTCTTCAATACAGTTGACAAGTCTTTTCCAATTGACATTCAATGTAACTGGCATCGAGATGTTTTCACTGCCTGTCTGCCCTGTCATCACACCTCTCAAAATAAGAGTTGTATTGAAAGAAGCTTATTCATCCTTTTTTCAAAATTTGACTTGCAGATGTTATTTTGTCATTTCATAACTCTAATAATTAAATTATTTTCCATCGAGGTCCTCCCCATTGCACATGACTCCACTCATCCTGATATTCCATGGAGGTCCAGCATCCAAGGTACTGATTCCTATCTGTTTCCTGGTCCTTTCTGCTGAGTTGTTTGCTGTGCCCTCATCTATCCTCATATCCTCCCACCCCTTAATCACGCAAGTAACCTTCCTCATCAAGTCATCCTAGTAAAGTCAATGAACATGTCTCCATTTGAGATTTAGACCATTGTTCCAAATTATGGATAATCTTCATGATCAAGATATAGGAAGAAGAGGTCAAATTTGACATTATTAGTTTCATACAATAAACACATTTTCTTTCTAAAGTTTAGATAATGGCTACTTCTTATGATGCTCATATCCATCCTAATTTATACTTGTTCTGGACAATTAATTCCTTGTGCAAGTTTCCAGAGTTATCTATAAATGTTATGGGAGAATTCCCTTCGGAGTCTTCACACTGCGAATACTGACAGAGCCTGGAAAAGCTTCAGTGATCCCTATTATGACTTGAGACTTTTGAAGTGTGTTGGATACATTCCAGGGAATTTTTAAACCATAGTTTAAAAAAAAAAATCATCCAGATCTTCCAGAAGCTGAAAGAAACCCAGAATTCAGACTGGAGTCCCACTGGATCCATCATTTTTGACAAAATCTAGCTCAGATTTTGGAAGCATATTAGCAGCTTTCATTCTCAGTGAATGCGCTGTACATGCTGTACTCAACTGAGCTATTTTACACATTCCTGAGAGCATGTTCATACCCATAGCTAATATAACTACCTCTTCGGTACGCTGTACATCTGTATGGTTGAATGCTCCTGGGAAATTCCGTTTCTAATTCACACAGCACTTTAGTGTCCTGAACATTGCCGGCTGTGTGTGTACACTGTCAGTGGCACAAGGAGCGGCTCGTGATTATAGGCTATGAATTTAGGCTCTCTTCCTATCCTCTCTGGTCACCTTCTTCTGTAGAAACCTAACAAAACTTAGTGCATAAAAATGATGGAAGTTATTCCACCCTTGCCTATGATGCACCAAAGTTCACACCTATTTGCAGCCAGAGTCCCTTTCTTCTGCTTGTACCTAAAAGGAAAAAAAAAAAAAAAAAAAAAAATTTTTTTTTTTTTTTTCCAGTATCATCTCTCTAACCCTTTCATTCAGGGTTGCCCGAAGTATTCTGCAGAGATTAGGAGATGACACAGCAGAGAGGCAGGAGTATGAACCATATCCCTGACCACCCAGTTGGCTGCTTTTGCCATCCAAACCACACTCCCAAAATGTAGCTGTAGAGCTGCTCTGCTGGGGAGGGACTCAGGAACAGCTGAGAACAAGATGCAGCCCAGCGAGACTGTAGCAGGTCAGTCCCTGTTTTGGTACAGGATGGGAGCTTACAGTAATGCAGGTCTGATACAAACAAGGACATTCCTTCAGTGCTTTCTTCTACATGTCCCCTGACATAGTTCCAACTCCAGGAAATATTTAGAAAATATTTGTTTTTTTAGACGAAACTCATCAAGAATGAGGACAAATCCTCACAGCCGAAAAGGGTGGTGTGATCAACACAAGTGTCCCCTTTTTTTGAAGACTTGCAGCACACTGAAAGCAACAAGCAGGTAAGATGCCCATTTTCCAGCTGCTGGATCTCTGATTTGCTAGGCAGGGATGTGAGAGAAACACTAGGATGTTGAGACACGCAGCTGAAGGAGATGGTGCTGGAAGACAGCCTGACCTTTCTCAAAACAATGAAAAGAGATTGAGAAAAGTTCCTCCTAGGCCTGGGGGTAATAACTGCCCCATGGGGTGCCAACAAGGGACTACAGGTGTAGGTCGGGTTGGGTGTTGCTAGAGAGGACTCATGACAAGGGGAGATTCTCAGGTGGGTTTGGAGGAAAGAAATGGAGATTATTTGTCAAACATTAAGAACTTTGGGGAAGAGAAGAGAAGACTATTAAGTTGTGCTATTTGGTAAAATTCAGAAACAAAGGGGAAATGTAAATTTAAGATCAACGTGCAGAGAGGACGTTCTCAGAGGAATGGGAGTGAAGAAATTTGTTAATACCTTCCCGTATAGTTCATCTGTTCTTCTTGTTATTCTCCCTGATAATAAAAATGTTCCAGATGGATGTGGTTAACCAAATCCCTTGAGGAGAAAGGCTTTAATTTCCTTCCCTTGCTTCTCTTCACCTTTCTCAGCAGTGAGAAAGGATTGGGACCAAACCAAATTCACAGAGCCATTTATCATCAAGCCAGGAGAAACCAAATCCATGTGCAAATATTCTCATTGGCAGAAGGACAAATACGTGCTATATGCCAATGGGAGCAGTTTGCCTGGACCTCCTGCATATTAATTCACCAACCTGATATTTTAAGATGCAAATGTGGCAATAGGTAAGGTGGCACCCCTAGGATGTGATATGATAGTGACATAAACAGTGGCAAGGTAATCTCTGAAGGATTTGAGAGACTACTGGATATCACCCAGTCAGTGTGCATAAGATCTGAAATAGGCTCTCTCTGCTCCCACAGATATGAATAAGGGTTCATCTATTTAAGTTCCCAAGAAAGCTCATATAAATTTACTTCTGAAAAGAAGTAGTATAAAACTTCTGCATTTAGAATTACAGCTGCCTTTGATGGTACAATTCACTTCACTCCCAAAGGAGCCCTGGATCAAAAGATCTTACTGAAGACAGATTGCTAACTCCACTTGAGAGCAATATGAATCTTCATTTCCCACTCTTTGAGCTGTGGCACACAGGCAAGGCTGAGCAGAAGGTGGCCTGTTGTGTGTCTCACACTTGTTGTTTCTTCTGGTCCCTTAGTGAAAGGATGGATCACGGATTTGGATGGTTTTTCTGGTGTGCTGTGCTTCTTGTAGGGCAGCTTGAGTTCCACAGAGCAGGTTTGGAGGAAACTCAAAAGTATATGTTCCCTGGCAGCCACATTTTGTAGTCACTTTTATAAGCATAAATATAACTGGTCTGCTATGTAGACAATTGAGGCATTGATATTTGATGGAGTATTTATTCGTACTGAGTTAAATTTAGCACTTGTTTGTTTATTTTTTTATGAGTAGGTGTTCTATTTGCAGGCAATTGTGACAGCCATTGAATCAATCTGACCTTTACCAGTGTGATCCCACAGCAATTCATACTGGGAGGAGCTCCAGCAAAATCATTGATTTTACTCTCTGTTAAAACACTCCACTGGCTCTCTTCTCAAACCAAACACCTGCCTTGCTAATGTGAAATCACTTGTGTCTGGGCTGTTACATTAATCACACGGATGTTCTCATATTTTGCATTTCTAATCAAACCTCTACCTGCCATATCAATACCTTATTGATTGATTATGTTTACAGACCCAATGAATGCTTTGCTAGACCCAATAAACGCTTTGCTAGAATACTGATAAAACTTAAGTTTAAAGAGTAAAATTAGATCATCTATATCTAATAAAAAGATAAAATCTAGAGCCTCAGCACTAAAATCAGCCAGAACACCAACCACTTAACTTCACCCAGTTATCTCTGAGTCTGATTGTTTGCATTTGACTTGGGCGAACTTCAGAAAAGCATTTGAAGGCATAAAGAGATACAGAAACAAACATTTTCTTTAGTAATTTGCTTCAAAAGTTAATCACCTCCCTATTGCATATTAGTGCTTTTTTTCTCATTTAAATTTGTCCAGCCTTTCTTTGAACCATCATTTCTTGTTATGCCTTTGTCCACAATAGTAAAGTGAATTAAAGAGCACTTCCATTTCCAGTTAATTTTCCTCCTAAGGTCACCTTGAAATTTCCTTTGCTAAGCTAAAGTGTTGGTGCTCTTTATATCCTCCAAACTACGCAAAATATTAAGGGGAACTTTTCATGATTCTTTAAATATAAGTGTATTAGAACTGCACATTACCCTTGGCCTAGTCTAGCCAATTTTGTACATAAAGGTCAAAAACACCTTTTTAACCTTTCTCATTACTTCCCTCTATATACTGCCAAGAATTTCACTAACCCTTTCTATCACTAAATGCTGAGTAGCTGACACATTCTGATTTCTGAATGCTCTCTAGAATTACTTTCCAGGACCCCCAACCCTTATCTGTCTGGTAAAGCCAATGTTCTGTGGCACAAAACCAAATGTTGTGGTTTATGCACAGACACAAACGCCACACATGGCATCTGCACTCATGCAGATCTTAGAATGCTGCTGGGAAAGTGTACATTTAGTAATGTCAGTCCACAGCCAGCTAAGAATGGACACTTATGAACAATATAATGACTATCTTGTTCATACAGGTTCATACAAACATAACAGACCTTCTTGGTTTTGAAAAAGCCTAAGGAACTTGTATGGACTCTTACCATATGGCAACCTGAGTCCACAACTTATGTTGTATTTGTGCTGTAAACATACCTGGATACATTCAGGTTCTCACACAGGCACCTGAGGAAGAAAAAGAGTAACAGATGAATAAAAAAGGGCTTATGTTAAAGATTCTGCAACTTTCCTCGTTCTTAGCATGGAGAGAGCCTAAGCTGCCACGTTACATGCTGATCAAGGGCTAGGTTACTCTCCAGCCCTTCAGCTAAGCTTACTCCTGACTTCAAAGAGAAATGAGAGATTTGCGAAGCCAAAATCTAGTGTTTTACCCAGGGATTTGGCACTTGCTTGTATAGGGAAAGACCTCAGGTCCTGTCCGGGCTCTCAGCAGAATACAGAATTATGACTGGAAAGGAATTTGTTAAAATTCTAACTTGGTTCTTGGAGCAAGACCAGGAATCCTAGCACACAGCACAGAGCTAACCCCACGCTGATCCCTGGACTATGCTTAGATTAATTTATGACAACAAAGTTTCTGCTCTGTGCAGTAATCACTTCAATTTAAATGAGCAACAATAAAAAATTAATGAAATGTATCTTTATCTGGGGTGGAATTATTTAGCATAAACTTTGATTAAATTTTCATAGGATCCTAATTGATTTTGGCACATACATTTCATTGTCTGTCTACAGGAATTTGTCTAGTAAGCTATTATATGAGCTCCAGAACCCGTTTCCTAGCCATATTTCAGTTTCACTCCATATCTCCTTTTCTGCACTGTAGCCCTGTTTTTCCCAGACAAGTGACTTATCTCCACCAGTCTAGCAGCTGCCTCACAAACTTTTTTTGTCTATGGTGGTAGTTAACTATGACCTCTAACAAGAGTCTGCTGAATTACACCAGTCAAGAAGTACATTTGCTAGGGTTTTCCACTGATGCAGCTATATTGGCATATACTCAAAAAAGCCCACCACCAAACACCAAAAGCCACCAAAAAAAAAAAAAAATTAAAAAGCACCCACCCACACACAAAAAATGCAAGCCTCACAAGCCTCCTTACTGCTCTGTGCTAGTGATTAGACAAGATTAACATTTCGTTGGAGCTGTGTCAGCACAAGTGTGAATGTGGGAAAATTGAGCACAGCAATGATACTTAGTGGTGAACAGGTTTTCAATCACTGATTTGAAATTATAGCAAGTTATCTTCCCCTAGCTAAAAGTGCAGAGTACTGCAGATAAAAAATTAACTTCATTTTCCATATTTGACGGGAGACTGTATAATTTTTCTATACTGAAAGCTCAGAGTTACCAATAAAGAAGAGCCTTATTCACATCACTTTCATATCACACTCCAAAAAGTATAAAAAAAAAAGTATGGGTAATTTTTTTTATAATCTCCAGCAATGGGAAAGGAACAAGGTTTTCCCCTTTGACCATTGCTGCTGTGAGAAGGATGAGCAATGCAGAGAGGAGAGGTCATGTTTATCAGTGCCTGTGTCTGTGCATGAAAGGGATGGGGCTCAGGTCCTCAGCCTTCCCCATCATACCTACACCTCTTCTCCTAAAGCATGGTCTCAAGGCATTCATCTCCCTCACCTGTCCTGCCTTCTTCAGATGCTCTTTGCAGACAACAACAAAGACTTTAGCTGCCATGGAGCAGAAGACACTGGATGGGAGCGGCCATCCTCTTTGTGGAGAAGACGTACTCAGAATAATTATTTTCTAAGACAAGCTTTGCCAAAATCTCACAGGTGTGTGGTTAAGCATCAACTCATGATATTCTGATATGATATACAAAGTCCCACTCCTTCCTGCAAAGCACAGGGTGAGGTGCGATTTATTAGACAAACACTTCCCACATCTGACCCATAGTATGAACCTGGGCTTTTGTCCCTCTTACAAACCACTTCAGATCTGCAAAATGTCACCCCTGTGATTCCTCCTGAGGGAGATTGAGATGGCTGTAATAAATGTCACAGTATGACAATGCCCAGGAGAAGAAAACAGCCCTGTGGCCAAAGGGCAAATCCGGACAAAAGCAACAGAATTTGTAACAAGAAAAAAACAAAAATAAATACAAACTGATCAATGCCTTGAAAGGTCCATATACCTCTCCTAGGGTGAGGCTGCCATTCTGCTGCAATCAGACACTTCTTAAAGTAACTTGAGCTGCACTTAGTAGCAGCTACATGCACAAACACTGAAATGAGCGGCACGACACAACTAATGGCACACTCTGCACAGCAAACAGGAGCTGCCAAAAATGGAAACAATTTGCACAAACACTTCTGAGTTTGACTTTCAGATTCTTGCAGCCTTCTGTGCTCTTTGAAGACTCCTGGGGACTCTCCAAGGGACTGCAGCTGCTGAACAAGGGTGGCCAGGCAGGCATTTGCATCTGGGAAACTCCAGCTATTCCTCATCTTGAAGTGCTTTTGTCTCCAGATTACTGCCAACCACCCATTCAATGGGTGCTAGAGATCTGGATAGATGCCAGGTCCAGTGCATGCTGAAGTGAAGCAGTTCAAAGACAAAGTACATTTTGCAGAAGGTTGCACAGAAGGGGACTGGATATATGCTCAGCAACCGTGGTGACACACTATAAGACATGGTTCCCAGTATCAACTGCAGCAGCAGAGCAGGACCCTTGTCTCAGACAGAGCTCGGGAGCACCATACAGGTCTGACCAGGGAACAGTCCTGTCTAATACCAGCAGTGATGGCAATTTAATACAATTTAACAGAGGTCCCTCATAGACACAAGCAAATAAGAAGAGAGTTGATGCAAATGAAACTCCATGTAAAAGGCAATCATTCATCAGAAATCACTACCCAAGCGATTAGCCTGTAGATGTGAGAAAAGAGGGGCAGCAAAGACCGATGTGTACAGAGAGCTGTAGCAGCATAACACCAGTAACACTGGATATTAAGGGAAAAAATCTCAGGCAGGCTGGTCAAGTCCCCACCGCTGAAGACACCCCAAACTTGGTGGGATATGCTCTGATCTAACAATGAAGTTGAATCTAATTTCAAAGTTGACTTTGCTTTGATGGAGTGGTAGACCAGATGGCTTCCTGAAAGCCCTGACAATGTAAAACACACTGTGACAAAAAACTCTCTCTGCAAAAACAGAGACCTCCCAGGAGAGCTGAGAGCCAGGCAGGAAAAGTAGTGCTAGGAGAGCATTCATGAGATCCAGCTGAAGGCTGACAAGGATGGCATGGAAAGTTTTTACAAGACTCATAGCAGCCTCTTTTTCCCTTTCTGTTGGTCCTTATTCCCTAGAGAGAGCAGCACTTCACCTTGCTGAGTGGAGAAGTGGAGCCCAGGGCTGAGCATGTTAACAAATTCTTCTGTCACAAATCCAGCATACGAAAAAGAGGTCACAGTATGAGAAAATTAGGTCTTTGGACATGTCACATGAGGTGAAAGCATAAAACTTCTTGCTTAATAACCATCATTTCTGGAGACCTTTGATACTATTTGTACTGTCTCCAGTGGCAGGGCATCAGCTGAAGACATGATTTCTATGACAGGTACCAGGCAGGAGAGCCTCATCTTGCTCAGGAATGGCTCAGCTTTTCCAGCTGACATGGCTGAAAGCACCCCACAGGAGTTCAATGCTACATCCATCTTCCATCTACCCGTAAAAAGTCCTTATAAGACTGGGATCTCCCTACTTGCCATTGCTGCAAACACCTTGCTCAAATGATCTCACTGCACAGGAAGGGAGCAGAGATAAAAACAAAATAAATGCTTGCTGCACATTCTGTGTGGGTACAGAGATGGCTGAAATGAGTAGCAGAGGCTGGAGTTTCTGCAGGGAGACCTGCTGATAGTCCAGGTCACCTAAGGGGAAGGATGGTGCTGGAGGATGTGAGGATGGAGATGTCGCATGCCCTCAGCTCCACTTTGCAAGCGGTTAAGGCTGCTGCTGGCAGCTGCAGTTGCTCTGCCTGCATCATCTGCTGGAAGTGCTGGAAGCAGCTTGCAAAATCTTAAGTCCCTTGAGATGAAAGTTCATGGGAAACACCCCCTAGTACTTGTCCCAGCTGGCTCCAGCTGCAAAAAAGCAAAAGGATGCAGCTCTTTCCAGCTCTGTGCGGGGAAGGGGATGTGCAGTCCTCAGCCGGTCTACCACCACCAGGTACGTTTTTAAACAGGACTATGGTCATGTCATATGAGCCTTGCTGTGCCCATGCTAATGCCATAAAGGCTTTCGTTACAACCAAAAATTACAAAATAAAACCCATAAATAGTCAGTCTGTGACAGAAATGAAGCATTTTAACTGATGCATGGGGATTGGAATTTTCTTTGTTAAGATTCCCAACATTTGAGCACTTACCATGGTTTCATTTTTCATCCTGCTTCAGCAGAAATATTTACAAATATGGACAAACACCTCACATTCATTTTTTTGGAGTCTAACTGCCATAAGGTCAGACCAAGCATCCCAGGATGCAGTGCCTGTGTCCTTGCAGAGGACTGCTACCAAGCAGCAGAGTGAAATACAACCTCTGCCTCATGCAACGCCTGGGACACAGGAGTTCATGGGACTGGCACTAGGAGATAACCAGAGCTCTTCTTTCCCTTTGCCACATGAGAGTTCTCTTCTCTGAGACTTGGAGGTTTCCTCCCTACAGGGACAGTCCCCATTTCCCCACGGTGGTTGTACTGCAAGATGCTGATGGCAGTGACCTTCCTCAGGATTTGTTACGGCTCTAGCTGGCACAGGGGAAGCTAAATAATACTGACAGATCCATGCCTCCGGGGAGCACCTAGAGGAAGAGAAACGCTGAAAGAAATGGCAAGACACCGAAGATGTAGGGCGAAGAAGAATGAGACATCCAGAGCAGGAGCTGCTTCCGTACAGCTTTACACTTGCTCTCTGTGCCCCTTGTCCCTGTCATAATCCAGGACAGCATCTCCGATGATGAGCGGGCGGAAGGCGGAGAGATGCGGCCCTAAGCCAGAGGACAGAGCTCCTGCTGCCGGGGCACACGACGCCACGCAGACCTGTCAGCATGCCTGATGGAGGAGCAGGCAGAGCCGTGCCACAGACGGCCAGCTATCTGTTGCTACAGCACTTCGGTATGACAGATGAGCAATGGATCTAATTATATCGCTGGGAGAAGAGAGCCGTCTTGCACCCTCCTGTGATCTACGCTCCTTGCTGCAGAGCTGCTGTGTAGTACAAGGTGCAGCGGAGCATTTGCTGCTCGGCAGCACCGCGATGCATCATGCAGCAGCCCGTCCTGTGGCCACGCTGATATACGGCGCTGCCTCGGCTTGGGAGTCCATCACTTGGAAAAGGGACAGAAGGTGTAAAAAAAAAAGTCTCAGCCAGATAACTGTATTGGGAGGGCAAGTTTCACACAAGTCATGCAGAAAGCGATGAACTGTATCAAGGGCTCATATTCGCTTTTCCCTGACCGCTCCACAGCTATCCATAAAAGAGCACGGAAGAACAATTCCAGCTGACTGCGTGTCCTAATGCACTTATGTTCCTGTAATCACTCTGCTTCATCTCGATTATAACCGCATCACATG
This sequence comes from Aythya fuligula, assembly GCF_009819795.1. Taxonomy (NCBI): domain Eukaryota; kingdom Metazoa; phylum Chordata; class Aves; order Anseriformes; family Anatidae; genus Aythya; species Aythya fuligula. Next base: position 189,367,831 of record NC_045559.1, read on the forward strand.
GAGCAAAAAGAGAGCGAGGAAGGCAGCAGGGAGGAGGAGGGACAGCTCCACAACAGCTCCCTATTGCTGTCCATTGTTAATGCTACAGTGTGTGGGTGCCTGAGCTGAAAGGGTTGCTGCAGACAATTACCTGCAGTTACCTGTCTCTGGGGGATACCTCCACGTCCCCTCTTCTGGTACACCTGTCCCCTTTCAAGCAGGGTACCAGGGCTGCACAACATTGCAAATTGCCCATTTGTAGGTTTTTCTGATGTAAAGGAGTGAGAAAAATGAGAAAGAAGGGATCTTCTGATGCTTTAAGTGTTTGCAAGAACTGAAGAGACAGCAACTAAGATAGTTAAGACTCAACAGTACTCCGCTCCTGCAGAAACCTTCTGTTGCTACTATCTCATTATCCCTCAGATCTTAATCCTTACAAAGACAGAATTAACACTGTGGTTTAGCATACTAAAATATAAGGGGCTGCAGTGGAATCTAACATTTTAATTTCGCTTGTATAAATCTGACACTGATAATTCATAAACCACAATATACAAAGGAGTGATGGGCATGCAGAAATGTGTACTCTTCCAGTGTTCACTCTGGATGAAAAATCTGCTAATGAAATTGAATTATCCAATACAGTCTGCTAACTATGTTATCCTCAGGCTGCTGAGGCATTTGAATTTTTGCAAATCTACAGTCTTTTCTCTTTAAAAAGTGACTATATGGAATAGGCAGAAAAATAAGTGATACTGGTGATTCTCATTAAAAAAGTGACTTTAAGCAATATGTTTTAAGGAAATTATCTAGATAAATTAAACTACAGATTTTTATGGATGCTTCCTCTGGGTAAGCTGACAGACTCCCTGTAACTTCAGTAGTGGATCTACATGTTCTGCAGCTTATGGCACAGAATCGTTAGTTAATGTACCATGACCTTCTAACCCAAATGGCTTTTTTTTTTTTTTTTTTTTTCCATCTGAATTTCCTGGGAGTAAACCCTGACATTTAGTGCCAGGTGTAGCCAGATCACTCCAGAGGTGTGTGAAGGAGCAGCTGTGTAAACCTACGGATGCAGATGCAAAGGTCAAAACCAGCCTCCAGTATGGAGGGGTGTCTAGGATGCTGGGAATGGATCCAGCATCCCTAGCTGTAGCAGGCATTACAGGGTTATACGGTGTTCAAAGATGGTCAACACAGCTATCTGTTATCCTCTTGTTGAAGTCAAGAAAGAGAGCCCCTCTTGTCACTGAGGGCTTGTTGAGGATACTGGTTAGGAAGGAATGATGTCTCACTAGCAATTTTTATTGCCATGCTGGATAATTACTACCTGCAGCATCCTCTGAAGTCTACTGGCTTTTTGTGCTTTGCACGCTTTCCAAGGAAATATCTAGGGCAAAGTTTTGGAGATGGGACAGTGACAGTTTTACTTTGCCTAGTTAAAGTAAAACGTACAAATAGGTTTCAAAAGTCTTCATTCATATTTTATATACTGTGGCAGTGACCAAAGTACCTCACAAATGCATAACAAACATCGATGCCCTCCCTTGATATATTTATCACCCAGACACATAGATTTTGCTTCTCCATTTTTTTTTCATCACTTTGATTAGGAATTTTAAGGAACAAGCAAAGGAGACACTTTTAAGATTGTTGCACAGAATGGAATGGTGCTCAGTTAACAGATGTGGTGGTACTTATGTTCCCCTGTAGACAATTGACTTAGTTTAAAGCTATTCATTTCTAATAGACTTTCCCTGACTTACACCTGCTGCAGATCTTGTCCTGTCTCTTGAAACATATCTAGATTGTGCATGATGGTTGGGATTTAAAAGGAGCCTATGCATATAAGCTTCCCAAATCCCATTATATTTTAATAAGATTTCTACTTCTAACTGGCTCAGAAAAATCAGCTTGAATTTCTAGTTTCCACACAGCTACCACTAAATTAATTCTACGGCAATTCCTTCCAGAAAGCTTAGTGTTAATTAATTAATTAATTTAATTTAATGAATCTAATTTAACAGCTCCTCTCCTATATTTCAGTGGTTTAGGACTCTTCTTGCTAGACTTGTTTTTGAGCTTCACTTTTTTTTTTTATCATCCTCACTAAGGATATCTGAGAATACTGAGTGACCCCACACCACAAACAGGAAAACTGGTGAGTCACAGCAGCTCCGGTTCCCCACCTGCACCAGTGAGGGAGGAACATCCTGCCAGGAATAACCATGCACTTCATAGCGGCTTCCCCCACTTCCATCACCCTGAGTTACGGATTTTTTATAAAGTGAACATTTACAAGTGCACCAGAAATAAACTTCAGGTTTTAAACAACAAAAAGAAAACTGAGGCATGCTGATATTGCCAGAGTATTGTCAGAGTATTGCTGGTATTGCTCAGGTATTGCCAGCGTTGCCCATCCTCCTGGCCTTTTCCAACGAGCTTGCATCCCACTTCCCCTTGATCACCAACACGCCTTTCTAGGTGGGATGCAGCCATGAGATAGCAGAGGATGCTGAAAAGTCCTGTAGGGCTATTATGTCTCATGATTTAGTGTTACATGGGAGGAAATCCAGTATCTCCTTTATGTTCCTCATACACCATAGACTCACAGAATGACTTGGGCTGGAAGGGACCTTAAAAATCATCTATTTCAAATCCCCTGTCATGGGCAGGGACACCTCCCACCAGACCAGGTTGCCCAAAGCCCCATCCAGCCTGGCTTGAGCACCTCCAGGGATGGGGCATCCACAGCTTCTGAGGGCCTCACCACCCTCTTCTGAGGAAAGAACTTTTTCCTAACCTCTAATCTCAATCTCCCCTCTTTTAGTTAAAAAGCATTCCCCTTGTCCCATTGTGGTGGTTTTACTCAGGTGGGCAGCCGAGCTCCACCACAACCGCTCTCTCACTCCCCCTCTCCTCAAAGAGGAAGGGGGAGAAAATACAACACAGAGAACTCGAGGTTTGAGATAAGAAAGGTTTAATTAAAGGGAAAGGGAATGGGAGGAAAAAAACAGAGACAAAAGAAGCAATCAGTCCGCGCGGAAGCACAGAGAGAGGAAAAATTATTCTCTACTTCCCATCAGCGAGCGGTGTTCGGCCACGTCCTGGGAAGCAGGGCCTCAAAAAGCGTAGTGGTTGTTCAGGAGGAACAACCCCCTCCCCCACGAGAGCCCCCCCTTTTATTGCTGAGTGTGACATCAGGTGTTATGGAATATCCCTTTGGTTGGTTTAGGTCAGCTGCCCCAGGAATGTCCCCTCCCCATCACTTGCCCACCCCCAGCCTGCTGGCTCTTGGGGGCTTGGAAGGAGTCCTGATGCTGTGCCAGCACTATGCAGCAATAGACACAACACTGGAGGGATACCAGTGCTGTTCCAGCTATGAGTGCAGAGTATAGCACTGTGCGGGCTGCTGCAGGGAAAGGTGACTCCGTTCCAGACAGACCCAACACACCCATCATTATCTGCCTGAGGAAAGTCACCCTCTGTCTTTTTTATAAGACCCCTTTAAGTAATGAAAGGCCACAATGAGGTCTCCCCAGAGCCTTCTCTTCTCCAGGCTGAACATCCACAGCTCTCTCAGCCTTTCTTCACAGGAGAGGTGCTCCAGCCCTCTGATCATCTTCGTGGTCCTCCTCTGGACCCACTCTAACAGCCCCATGTCCTTCTTGGGCCCCAGACCTAGACACAGCACTCTAAATGGGGCCTCACCAGGGCAGAGCAGAGGGGCTCAATCCCCTACCTCCACCTGCTGCCCACCCCTCTGTTGGTGCAGCCCAGGACACAGTTGGCCTCTGGGCTGCAGGCACGCACTGCTGGCTCACGTCAAGAGTTTTGTCCACCAGCACCCCCAAGTCCTTCCCTGCTGGGCTTCCTGCTTGCCAGGGAAGCCAAGTGCCAGTGGTGGGAGCCAGGGCATCTTCAAGCATAGAGCACCAGGGTGTCTGGTGGCCTCTCACCACTGGGCTCACTGGTACTTTTCAGGCATTTATGCCTGGGAAATAAAGGGGAAAATCTCAGTTGGAGTGGCTCCCATTGCAGTAGAGCAAGGTCGGACTTCACAACATGTCTCTTAGGAAGTAAATCACACCTGTGAGAATTTAACTGGTGTAAAAATCCTCTCTAAATAAACAGCCAGACAGCATCAGTTTCTTACAGGAAACCACTCTTCTCTCTAAAAGGCGTTAGCAGTTCTTTGTGTCTAACTGTGAGAGATCTTTTACAGGCTTTCCCATTTTGTAAGTAATATGATAAAATGCATGTATATGGGCAGCTCAAATGCTGCAGTGTTTTCAGCATCTTTGATGAATACACAGATAAATATGTTTTCTGTGTTCATTCTGATATACTTCAGAGATCTTATCACAGCAGGAGAAACTGTTTTCCCCAGAAGGACTCTGCCCAACACTCCTTGCTGGGATCTTGTCAACGCTTCAAGTTACGATCCTCACCTTAGGCCTCTCTGCTCAGCCTTGTGCTGCAATCCCATTGACATCAGATCTGTTGGCATTTCACAAAAATTTGTATTGCACTGAGTGGCATGCTAGGGGCAAAAGTGACTCAGGGTCCTTGTCCTCACAGGGGCTTTAAGGGGCAGCTTTGGAGAGATGTGCAGCCTGGTCCCAGGGAGTGCCCGCTATGGCCCACCAGCAACGTGACTCATTGTGGCCGTGGGCTTTCACAGCCCACACTGGGACCAGACAACATAACAGCTATGCACAGGAGTCTCTGTGGGTGAGCATCACTGCGGAGGGATGCAGTAGGTGTCATTTCAGGCACTTTCTTTGTATACTGCCTCAAGAAAAAGAAAAAGAAAAAAAAAAAAAAAAAAAAGACATTGAATCCATAGTGTTATGGAGTGCTCCATGTGTCTGGAATACCTGCAAGGCTTAAGGATGGCCCCTGACCCCTGGCATGGCCCTAGTGTCCTTTTGCTGCTCAAGGCCATGCTGACAGGCCATGAAGGCAGTGGTCCAGCCTGGGGCCATCCCATGGGGGCTGATGGCTGAGATGGTCTCCTGAATTTCCCAGGGAGCATGGCTGAGGGGCGAGATGTGCTCCCCCAGGCAGTCAGCCAGAAGCTCTCCTGTTTCACCCACTCAATCCACTGCAATGCAGATCTCGGCCCCAGGCCATTCTCTGTCCCACCGCTGGAACAATTTTTACAACAGCCCTACAAAAGCAGATGAAATTGGTATTTCCCCAGTTAGGTAATTACAGACTTTGGAGGTGGGGAGGACACTGCTTAAAGGTGGAGCAAGAGGTTACGTGACTTGCCCCAAACTAGAAAAGGAGATAGAAATAGAAACAGACAATTTCTGGTGCCTCCCTTTAGCATCTCACAGGCCCTGGTGGCTCTGGATCCATAGGAAGCAGGGGGGATTTTACCAATGTCTGTAAATCCCTGACGGGAGGGTGCAGAGAGGCCGGAGCCAGGCTCTGCTCAGTGGTGCCCAGTGCCAGGACAGGAGGCCATGGGCACAGCCGGGCACCCAGGAGGCTCCCTCTGAGCACCAGGCAGCACTGCTGTGCTGGGTGGGTGACGGAGCCCTGGCACAGGCTGCCCAGAGAGACTGTGGGGTCTCCTTGGGGAGCTCCAAAAGCTGCCTGGACGTGGGCCTGGGCAGCCTGCTCTGGGTGTCCCTGCCTGGGTAGGGGTGGCACCAGGGGCCTCCAGAGGGCCCTGCCAACCTCAGCCATTCTTTGATTCTGTGTTTCTATGGAGAAAGGGGAAAGCCCACAGTCCTAGGTTGGGAGAATGGGGATCGTTACCTCTAGGGGAGCCAGCAGCCATCTCATAAAGATACAAATTCAAATGAAGGGCAGAAGCATGGCCCTACATTTCCAGCCCATTACTTAGCACTCCTGATGAGCTGTCACGTCCCAGGGGAGACTCAAATGACAAACGTTGCATGATGCCATCTTCAATGTGTAGTAAAGTCAAAATGGTGAAGGGTGACCACACTCGTGTTTACAGCAGGAAGAGTCACAATGCCACTTGTGTGCAGAGCTGTGAGAAACCACAACAGCTTCTACATTTGTGCAGTGAACTAAGGTTTGCTCTCAGTGATGCCCCTGCTATTCTGCAGTTACTGTGTCATCTTCTTCCAGTAAATAACCAAGAGAAGACTCCCCCGTTACATGTTTTAGGATGTGCTTTGCATTTTTGCCTGTGTTCAGGCCTGCAGTGGGAATAATCATAATAATAATAATAGTATTAATAAATGAACATGATTGCAACTGTTTCATTAAAAGCAAACATCAAGATGTAAAGGCCAGCTCTCATATGCTAATTTAGCTTGGAATTAAAGAGTTGAAAGACTAAACCAGGAGTAATAGATAAATTCCACTACATTTCATTAGATTTTTCTTCCTAGTTGTACAGACATCTGAAAAAGGTGAATTGTTTTAAAAAACACAAATCTAATATGCTTCATCTGTCTGGATAATGATCTCTGCATTCTCAGGGCTAATCATGCAAGCATTATTTTCAAATTATCCTAACAAACCAGACTATGTGCCTAAAACCAGCTGAAAAATATTAATTATTTGTTTTATGTGAAATTGGAGGAGTGAAGAGAACAAAATGTAAAATATGAAAAAGAAAATTGTTATGGTGCTGGCTTCTAATATAAAGGGGGGAAAAGTATCATATTTACTAGATTTTTTTCCCCTGCAAATGACATCTCTGAGACAGAGGTTGTTGATAAGCTCCTACCAGCTTTCATGAATGTGGCCATGAGAGAACTGTATAACAAAAAAGCCAGGCTTTCTGAATGTGATCTGTAACTCTGGCTCACTGCTTTCCTCTTTGTGGTTTTTCTGCCACCTCACTTTAAAGCACAAGCACTAGAATGGTGTTGTTTGGTTATTGTCAGACATTGTGCCCAGAGAAAAATGTCTTACTTTTTTCTTACCTTTTATTTCAAGTAGCTGTATGCTTTTAAGTTCATCATTTTTACCATCAGCAATGGTTGCAGACATCCACCATACTGTCAACATTTTCCTACTGCACTGATTCATCTCTCAGTTTCTTTTCATTTCTCCATCAAAAATTGTTTGTAAGTGAAAAACATTGACCAGTTCTACTGTGTTCTCTGAGACATGAAAGGAACAGTGGGTATGAAGTCTTATAATGAGCTGTCATACCTTACCTTTTTGGTGGGTTTCTTTGACCATAGCTGAGCTCACTGATTAGAATGCAGGAATTTTACTATTAGATGAATACAGGAAAAATCTGAATGCCTGCTGTGATGAGCAATTACACCAAGAAAAAGTGAGAGAAAAAGTGAGAAGAAATATTAAGGATATTAAATGTAGCTGTGTTCAGAAGCAACCTCTCAAAATTGCAACCATATTTTCTTTCAGCTATGACAGAACTGTGATGCTGTTGTGCTGGTACTGGCATTTCAGTTCAAAGCAGGAGTGCTCGCTGAGCCTGAGTCAGTAGTCACCCTGCACTGTGTCTGGGTCAGCTCATGGCTGGCCATGGTGGGCACAGGCTGAGCTCTTTCCGAGATGCTTTCCATGAATTTCGTGGAAAACCAGGAGACACTTTCCATGAATTTCACCAACATCTCTAATGAGCAATCATCTATGGGGACAGACTGGATCTACTCTGAAGGAAACTGCCTTGAATAGAGAGCAACATGAGTGCCTGCTGCTCAGCACCAGCTCTTCTGCTGCACAGACCCATAATAAAGCATTGCAATGCTGCCTACACAGGCATAGCCTGTGGCTAAAGAAAGGTCGCAGAGCACTCCCTTAAATCAGACAGCACATCTATGGCTGTAACTCAGATACCTTCAGTAGGGTTCCCTTCCCTTCCCTTCCCTTCCCTTCCCTTCCCTTCCCTTCCCTTCCCTTCCCTTCCCTTCCCTTCCCTTCCCTTCCCTTCCCTTCCCTTCCCTTCCCTTCCCTTCCCTTCCCTTCCCTTCCCTTCCCTTCCCTTCCCTTCCCTTCCCTTCCCTTCCCTTCCCTTCCCTCCCCTCCCCTCCCCTCCCCTCCCCTCCCCTCCCCTCCCCTCCCCTCCCCTCCCCTCCCCTCCCCTCCCCTCCCCTCCCCTCCCCTCCCCTCCCCTCCCCTCCCCTCCCCTCCCCTCCCCTCCCCTCCCCTCCCCTCCCCTCCCCTCCCCTCCCCTCCCCTCCCCTCCCCTCCCCTCCCCTCCCCTCCCCTCCCCTCCCCTCCCCTCCCCTCCCCTCCCCTCCCCTCCCCTCCCCTCCCCTCCCCTCCCCTCCCCTCCCCTCCCCTCCCCTCCCCTCCCCTCCCCTCCCCTCCCCTCCCCCCCCCTCCCCTTCCCTTCCCTTCCCTTCCCTTCCCTTCCCTTCCCTTCCCTTCCCTTCCCTTCCCTTCCCTTCCCTTCCCTTCCCTTCCCTTCCCTTCCCTTCCCTTCCCTTCCCTTCCCTTCCCTTCCCTTCCCTTCCCTTCCCACAACATCACTGTAAAATCTCAATGTCTTCCAGCAGTGCATTAACAAATATAACTAACATTTGTCAACATTTACACAAAGGATAATCAAGATCTCATTGTTTCCAGGCTCTCCAAATCTGAACAAGAAGCTGTAATAATGAAACTCTCTTATTGATTCAACTGATCAAAATGTATTTGCATTAGTAGCACAGCATAATTGGGGCACGTTATAACAAAACAACTGATTGGTAATGTAATGCTGTTCTGAATATGAATACATTATCCCTTCATGCATTTAATATTTCCATTAATCACTAACTTGGTGCCATCTCCAATTTTGCTGAACAGCCTTCAAGCTGGGAAGCATAAAGCTCTTTAAATCTACTCTTATATTTACAGACCCTCTTAGACTGGCTGACAATATGAACCTTTAATTTTAAATCAGACTGAAAATCAGCGTGTGATAATGCTCGCATTTGTATTCTTTTCCCCTTCTTCTCTTGAGGTGTTGCTTATTATTTCTTTCCTTTGCTGAGGAAATAGAAGGGACATGGCTAATGTAGAACTGCAGACTTTTCCCTCTGCAGTGTATGTGGCTGCTGTTATCCTAAGTCACTAAGATGTCATTGTTTCCAGGATTAGCTCTGATGCCTCGTGAAGATTTCTGATGCAGAGAGCCCCGTGCTCCTCCAGGCAGCAAACTCAGAAGACAAGGTACAATCAGCCGCTTCTCTGCTCCCCCTTGCCCAGACCTCAGCTGCTACTAACAACTGAAAGGAGACAATCTATTTTCTTTCCACCGTACCTGATCTCCAAGGAGACCTACCTCTAATGAACAAGACAAAAATAAAATGAGGGAATGTGATACTCTTAGTCGAACATTTTGAAACCAGGTACACTTGTACACAGATGACGGCATCAGGTAATCTAGACATATTCCACTTATAAACTGTGTCATGCAATCAACAGGTATCAGTAAAGTTAATAGGGTTGCAAATGCAAATATGCAGTCCTCTGAGGACCAGCATAGTTCTGCAGAGTGTTACAAGTGCTCAAACCCTGCTGAAGGTAATTAGAGCTGAAGGCACTCTGCATTTTTCAGAAGTCTACAGCAACATTTAGCTTCAGACCAGATCCTTTTTGCTAAGGGAAACTGTCCCCCTTTACCCTTTCTTGGTATTTCTTTGGCTTTGTCACTGATTTCTTCCCTTCTCATCTTACTGCCTAGAAGATAGGCTTGCACATTTTGCAAAATGGATGAGCAAGATCAAGACAAAGACCAGACCATGTGTCAAAATGTGTCCAATAGACACTACTACAAATCTCAAATCTGCTTTTGTAGCTTTTTGGCTGATGCTTCATAATCTTTTTTTTTTTTTTTTTTTTTTTTCTTATTACTGTGTTTTATTTTTTGAAAGTAGCAACCATACACTGTATCTTAAAATCCCACTTATGTGGGACTTACAGTGAGACTCCAAGAGATATTGAGTTAATAACTACCATAAGTGTTTGCTAACATTTTAGAAATGCTTTGTAAATTCCTTCTATATCCAAAAGATCAAGAGTAAACACAGCCCCAAACCTAGGAAATTGCTGAAAATTCTGTGAAAACAAATTGATTTTGTCTATGCTCTGGAAATGGGTCCCCAATGCATCTATTAGAGCAGAAATAAGCCTGCCAGAGAAGCACTAAATGCTGCTAAGGGCCATCCGTGACATCCCGTCCAAACTCCTCTGGTGCCTGTCGCCACAGGCAATTAAAATTGAAGTAAATTCCTTTCAGATTATACACACTACGGAGTAAGTTCCTATATTTGTACAGTTTTACTTGTTTAAAGATGTTCCCCTCTGGTGCAACAGAAGGCTATTCATTAGATTACTTTCTTTTGTTTCTCTGCTTACTCAATAATCTTCATATATAAGAAACCTAGATTAAGAATATTTTTATATTTTCAGGGAAATTACCCCAGCGTTATCAAATAAATGTGAAGTGCTTGGCTTTGGTAATGGTATAAACCAGTTTTCTGCTTCTATAAATGCTCCAGGTAGAAAACATGGAAAGTAGCTGCACTATTTTCTGAAATAATGTGACTCCCTGTGGTTTTCCTGTTTAATGTCATGCTCTCTGTTATTTGACCACAAGAATTAACTTATTTCAAGAGATAGTAGGAACAGGGAAAGGCATCTTAGTGGTTTGTACTCATAGAGACATACTGAAGAAGAGGAGCACTGCCAGCATCCCGTGGAGACTGGTGGTAAGGCGCTGGTTTACTAAGTTAGGAAGCTGTGGGGTGAATAGCCACAGATAGATGCAATAGTGATAAATAAAGTCATTAAAGGAAAGGCCATTCCCCAGTCCCTGCAGAGGAATGGGACAGAGGCTGGGAGAGAGGAGAAGGACAGTGGCACATCTCTGAGGGCCACGCTTCTCACATAAACCTCAACCCTGGTTCCTGCAGACGTGAACTTCAGCCTTGTCTTCCTTACAGAGACCGCTCAGTGGCATGAAAGGTGACTGGGATTTCAGAGAGGGAAAGCCAGGAGCATGGCTGGCTCCTCCCAAATGCTTCATCGAGTCTCTCGGATTGTGTATTGCTAAAAATTGCTGACATTTCCTTCTCAGGGAATTTTCATTCCATGAGCTTATACAGAATGAACTGGTGAGCCTTTGCATGCACACCATTAGCAGTTATCACCAAACAGATTAAGTACACAGATTATATTGTCTATCTTCATCCATGAATGGATCTAATGTCCAGCTTCAGTGATTTGAAGGGATGTCAGAAAGCTAAACCATACCTCATCTCCACAGAAATCTGTGTTGTCACTGGCTTCTTATTAGTCATGGATCCATAGTCTACAAAGGCAAATAACACCACTCAAATGCCGTTGAATGGGAATGGCTTGTTGAAAGTTGAATGCCTTGAATTGGTTGTAAATTGTCAAATTTTTGTATGGAAGGTTGGAGAGGATTTTGTTAAAAAAAAAAAAATCCTTTTTCTCTGATACAGAAAGCTTTATTTTTGCTTAATGCACAGTTCACTGAGCTACTGCCAATCTTCTTTTCTGTTTCTGTATGTGTTTTTGCTTAAGCTTGGGTGTAAATAGGCAGCAATTATCAAAGTGTAAAGTGTGCATGTGAGGGTAAAGGGACCCTCAATATCTGCACTACTACCTTGTTTTTTTTTTTGTGGGAAGCGCCACAGCTTTTGCCCATTACAAAATCAATGTGCACCTCTGTCCTCCTTAGTATGTGACAAAAATGCAAAGTGAGGCTGCTCAACAACAGAAAAGAAAACTTCTTTGCTGTTGCAGAGAGTTCATTTCTTTTATGTCACCTACAAGTGGGCAAAAATGTGTGAGTCATTTGTGCTCCCTTATGTTGTTCAGACAAGACCTAGAAGAGTCTCTTCCTTTTTTCCTTCTGCTGCTTGTTTTCACCTAAGCAATATAAGAAATGTCAAGCTGAGGCTGCCCTTGCTTGTTTGAAAACTTTTTTTTTAAGTTCTCAGGGGTGAAGCAGCACTGAAGTTCTTGTAGTTTCTTGCCTTATGTTTCCCACTGTCTGTCTTTCCCATGTCTAGTCAGACTGGTCTCAACCCCACCCTGACAAGCCTGTGGACAGACTGCTGTTTCTGTATGCACTGCGGGTGGGGAAAGAGCCCGAGCTCTGTCTGCTTCCTACCATGTTATTTTAGATTTGCTGGGATCCTATTTGCTTGTCTGGAGGAAAATAATGGCACCGTGACTGGCTATACTTTTGGTGTATCTTATTTCATCTACAAACATTCACCGGTTCTGTCACATAGACCATTCAAACAGCCACCTTTTCCAGGGAATTAAGCCTACAGCCTACGCTCATCACTGCTGTGTAACTGCTTCCTGGCTGGCTCTGGTCAGAACAAGTGAAATTTCCATTAATAAAATCACGGCAAAGAAAGCATGTCCAAGAGTATAGTATTGACATCTGATGATTTCAGTCTTGATCATATACACATCATTTTGCATTTCCTATGAGAGAAGGAATTGAAGGTCAAAGCATTACCACCCAGCATTTCAAAGTCAAGCTAAACAGAGGAAATGCTGAGTTGTTAACAAAGACTTCTTTCCACAGTAGTGTTAACGATTCCAATCAAATGGATGTCAACAAAGACCTTCTCAAGTAGAAAGAATAAAAATTTATTTCTGTCCAATGAAGTTTGATTTAATGGAGTACTGTGTGTGATGAATTCCGTTTTGTTTCCAAGTATCTATGGAGTCATCCATGAAGCAGGGGCAACTAAATTTCAATTTCTCTCATGAGCAGAAAATAACAGCAAAATGAAGTAAACAAGAAGCATAACAAAATCTCTTTAGCTTTCCATGTTTCACAGAAAAGTAAAATAGTGTGTGGCACCTAGTTTACCTCCTAATGCCTCTCCAGCTGTGTCAACGCTGATGGCCACAGATTTCTGTGTCCTGAATTCCCTCGAGCTCCAGGTCAGCCAGCACAGTCCTGATCTCAGCCAACTCTCTTCTGTTGCTGGTTCTGATAAGCAAGTACAAGGTACAAAGCTAAGCCACACTGTGCCCACTTCTGGAAATAACAACCTTTCGGTCTGTCAGGTGCTCACCACCTATTTTTTGTTTGTTTGTTTTTTCTCTCTCTTTTTCTTTTTTCCTTTATGAGGTCAGTATTTTGGAAGAAGAAAGCAAAACCAACAGCTTTGTGGAGAAGGGGACTGTGGCCAAAATGTAGTGAAACGTTTCTGAATGCGCATAAGTTGAGGTGCACATCTTAACCCAGCATACTTCAGGAGAGCATGAGTTTACACTTTTGACTGAATTGAATTTTTGTGTTAAGCAGAAAAAATATGTTTGCGCTGTGCTTCAGAAACTTCTGATGGAGATGGGTGATAATAAAACTTAAAGAAAAAAGCGTTGCTCACAATGAAAAGAAATGGCAAGACAGTCTTCTTGCACAATGTATGTACTTCAAGCTGTTAAGGGTTAGGAAAAAAAGGCCACCTGTTCCCAGGGTGAAGTTTAATGAAATTCTCCTCCAATATTTTGACACCTTGTTATTTGCATCTCTCTTGTTCTTTAATAAAACCCTCAATGCCGTGTATTGAAGCAAACTAGCAGCAAACTTCTTACGGCTTTTGGCAGCTTGTTTTCCAGATGGCCTGGACAAAACCGTAAGATATTATATAAAAAATCCAATTCCACAAGTCAGTGCATAGAGAATATTTCAGGTGATGACATTAAGTTGTTTACCAGGGCAAGTGTAGTGTCTCCCCAGGCTGATATCATCAAATGCTAAACTCTTGGTGGTTTTAATCCGCATTCATCAACTTTACTGTTATACTTAGAGCAGCTGTCTCACTCTCTTAATACATGCTGCTAACCAGATGGCCTCAGAAAACACAACCATATGAAATCTGAACCCACTTAATTCTTAATCTCTTCATGCATTGCACTTTCTTGAGTTTGCATCAAAAAGAGGGATAGTCTAGTAGCAGGAGAGTGGCAGCTGATTCAGTGCACAGTTCTGCCCTTAATGTACACGATGGTGACAAGGCAATGACCTCTGTAATACGCAGCTATTAAAACCTATTTGAAAGAGAGTTCAGCTGTCCCAAATAATATTTTAAGGGATTAGAAGGTTTTCTATGTCTTTATAGTGGGAAAATCCATGGTGGAAGCTTCTGAGAATCAGAGAATAAAAGAGCGTTGTTAAGGTTTTAATATAAAAGACTGCAATATGGTCATTTCCAAGTGATTTCTACATGGTTAAGGCTACATATTCATTGTCATGTCCTTTGCAGAAGAAAACAATGGCTTTTCATATAGAATAATAAAATCATAGACTGGTTTGGGAAGGGACCAGTGCCAACTCCCTGCCATGGGCAGGGACACCTTCCACCACACCAGGTTGCCCAAAGTCCCATCCAGCCTGGCCTTCTCTCCCTTTTCCAAAGGATCTCCCATAGCTGGGCAAGGAGGAGTTATGAAAATGAACCTGTGCAGTTTTCCTCCCTTCAGTGCCTGTGCACCTCTTTCTATCAAGAATCATTTTCAAAAGGCACAGTATTATTCGGTACTTGGTGCACAAACCCAATGTCAGGCCAGGGTTCTGCCTGGTCTCAGGACTGAAAGCATCCCTTCATTGGGATGAATCACGAGGGATTTGTTATTCTGCAGCGTGTAGGACAGGCCACGCACCTGCCTGTAATTTGTCAAAAAGTCTTGACAGATAAATGTATAGTTAGAGGTGATGGCAGGTAGTAATTACAAATTCTGCCCTACCTCCCTCCATCACTGTGCAGCATCTAAGTCCAGGAGGCAGTTTCTGGAGGCTTGCAGGTGGATGTCACCTACAGACATGAAACTAATCAAGCTTAGAAAATACTTCCAGGGTTTTTTTTTTTTTTTTTTTCTTCTTCTCCCACCCCTGAGATCCTGAGAAGCATTTAAAAATGAAAATGAGAGTTGACAACTCTCAGAGGGAAATAGTGCTTTTTTTTTTTTTCTTCTTTTTCCTGCTGATCGGTGGTGTTTGCAGAGATTCACGTAGAGGCTTAGAAGTGTCAAGAGCTATTCCAAAGACAGCTTTGCTCCCGCAGAGAGCAAACTTGCAATGCAATGGGCACGTAGCACACCATTTTATTGTCCAAATTAAAAAAACTGGAATCAGGCACAACGTTAGACCTGCCCCTACAGGATTTGTTCTGGAGTTACCCCATTTGCACCAATGAAGTTAATCTTGATTTATGCCAGCAGATGTGATTATAAAATGAGGTCCCTTTGCATTAAATTAGCATCCCTTCTGCTGGGGCACCAGTTCTGCCAGTGATGTTTTACCCATCCTGGGTTACATGTGCAGTCATCGACTCCCCCACTGGTGCCATAGCAAGCAGCTTGGGTGGAAATTCAATCTCTTCCACACCAGCTGTGCTGGAGGCTGCTGAACTGAGCCTGAACCCTCGGAGTTCAGCTCACCAGCTGTTTGCAGGGGCATGCTGTGATGCAGGATGATATCATGCAGCCACTGGAAATGGCTGTCCCCAAGGAGCCTGAGCTCCTGGAGATTATCTCTGGAGAAGTAACACACACACACGTATTTGCTTCAGTGTCATGTGTGAATTCAGTCAGTCTTTAGGACTTTGTGATAAGGGCTATGTCTGTCTTTTGAGACACCAAGATCGCTTTTGGGCATGCTGTAATCATGGAGCATCTGCACCTCACAGCCACTTTGTTGAACATCTTCGTACTGTTATAGTACAAACATCACAAAGTCTCAGCTGCCTGCTTCCCTGATGGGGAAGGCAAAGCCACATGCGAGCACTTGACATTTCAGTCTAATCCAATCTACATACGGACGCCTCAGCCTCTGTCACAGGGCAGTGAATTCACAGCAGATGCTCCTGCGTGAGTATAGGGCCATGCCTCGTGTGGTGGGAACAGCAAGTGGGGGAAAATGGCCAGCACAAGTCTCAGTTGCACAGCTGAGGAGTAGTCCTCTCTCACACTGGTGTGGGTTACACCTTGGTACCTCTATAAGGAAATAGGAATTGTGAAGTGGGTCCTCTGACAGTCATTTTTACCTTGTTTCCACCCAGGAAATCATGGATGCTTATGGACAGAAGCCAGTGAAATAATAGACACAAGCCTTATACCCTTCTTACCTTACTCTCTCAGCAGCTTACCAGCTCTGAACATCTCCTTGACCTTATCATATGTTCCTGACTTTAGGCATCTCACCCTTGACTAGCAAATTAGATGAGCCCAGGAGCAGCCACAGCTGTCCCTGACAGCTGTCCCAAATATCTTACCCAGAGCCATTCCTGGCCCACACTGACCCTAGGATGTGCCCAGGGTTGGGGAGCACAATTCAGCCCAGCAGCATGGGTGACTGTGATCTGGGGCTGAAGTCTGCTTCATGTCCCTCAGCCTGGGAGGAGGAAAGAAATGGAGCTCTGGGGATCAGGTCCTCCCCTGCCCCTGCCCTGCTGGGTCTCATTCCAGCTGCTTGGGACCAGCCTTGGGAGAGCACTGAGGACATGGGAGGACAGGGAACAGTGGGGAGCACCTTGCTCCTTCATCACAGGCCAGTGGGATGGTGGCAGAGAGCTGGATGAGAATGGTCTGATCCTGTACACAGACAGACGTGTCATGCCTCTGCCCTAAGCCAGGCTGGCTGGTGCTGGGACATGGGAGCACACCATGAGGGAAGGAAGGGAGCATCATGCCATACCAGCCCTCTGAGCCATGTGCTAACCTGGTACTTTTGCTGCCTAATCCTCCCAGTCCCAGCTTGTTCCTGGGTGCCTCTAATAAGAGCCTGAAGGGCAGCCCTGCTCCCTCAGGGAAGCAGAAACAGAGCAGTTCCTACAGCTGCATAACCACAGGACTATGAACTTGTCCAGACATTACACAAGAAGTGTGCCAACTCCCATAGCCCAGTTTCAATTCCTGCCCACCTAACAGCCAGCAAGGACCTGGACCTACACAGTCAGCAAACACAGTGCTGCAGACACATGTAAACCCTTCCACCTTACTTGCTGCAATGGAAACATTTGTTCCTCCACGACTCCACTTTCATTAATTGCCCATGGAGATGGAAGATCGAGCAATTGCAGCTGTCTGTGGAAATAGTGATTTCACTATCTAGCTGTGTTCTTCCCAACAGGGCAAGGAAAAGTGCGGGTCATGAAGACGCCGCTTACCTGAGGTGGATCAGTCACGCACCGCAGGCAGCAGCAAGCCACAGGGTGACTTCCACCACCTTGATGTCTCTCACGCAGAAACACGATGCACAGAGAACTGCTTTGGATTCAAAATTTTTAATTCTTTGTGGTTTTGTAAAGATAAACCATGTTCAATACTGAATCAAAGGAGATTTTTAGGGGGTCTAGCCAAAATGGAAATGCTCTGCTAACACTGCCAGCCGACATTTATTCAGCTAATAAACACTGTTCCTGAAAAAAAAAAATGTCAAATATGACTGTCAGCTGAATCAAAGTAAATAAAGAGGCTGCCAAATTTGCCTTGAAAATCCTAATAATTGCCCATGTGTACTTTATTTGTGTCAGGCAATGGGCAAAGCAGGGAAAATGCGAAACAGTATTAAAAGAAAGCAACTGAGAGATACTAAGATAGATAAGAAAAACTATAATTAATGTCAGTGCTGAATTATAGGAGATTTGAAGCAAAATACATATTTTAATTTACAGAATGATTCAATCTCAGTATCATTACAAAGAAGCTCTCACCTGCTACTAATATTCTTCTACATTTCAAAAATTATAGTTATATGAAAAGGTAAAAGAAAACGCATGAATCAGATGACTTAAATGTAGCTTGCCAAACAAATAGGAGGGAGCACAGAGATTTTAATGAGCCAGGGAACTTTGATCAGTATGTGGTGACGACTTCTGAAACACAGCAGCATGTCTGCTGACAGCACATGCCAGCAGATGAAGGGCTGCCAAAAGCAAATGTCAGACCTCCATGATCTTCAGCTGAAGTTAGGGAACTTCTTATTTTTCCTGGTGTGTGCCTTTCTTGTACATCCGTGCCCAGGTACATGTTCCTAAAATCAAGCCCAGATCATTTCTCATAGGACAAGGCCAATAACCAAGATGGGAGGCATGATAAGAACAACATACTCATGGGATTTGTGAGTTCCCTGCTTTTCAGTGATAATTGCATTGCTCTCAGGGCCTAGGAGACTGTGTTTGTAGGAGGGAACTTGGTGGTTCCCCTGTGACTTTGTCTTTTAGGTAGGCTGCAGGGAGATGGAGGCCTCAAAGAGGAGGCCCCAGGGAGTTAATGGGGATGAGCATATGAGGTGGTAACCTCAGCTGATGCTGTCAGCACCAGAAAAAAAATACACACTGAAAATGAATAAATGATGAGTCAGCATATCCCCTCCAGCAGAGGACTCTAGAAAAGGAGCATTTTCTGGCAGATTCCACAGAGTTATTGCTATTACTGATGATATTAGCTGTGGTGTCTTCAGTGCCACAGGGCAACTCCAAGTGCTGGCTCAGTGGCACAGCTCTTGTGTCTGTTTACCCCAGACTGAGTACTACACAGTACAGATTGTGTCTACCTGCCCGGGGCTGTTTGGTTGTTATTTTGCTAATCAAATACCTGCCCTCTGGTATCTTGGCCTAGAAAATAAAGTATTTGGTCTTCAGTGAATTTGGAGACTTTTGGGAAATGGATCCGAGTGGTATCTAAGAGTGTTCTCCACGTCTGTGGAGAAACCTTCAGGTTCACTTGAATGAGTGAGTGACTCACAAAGAACGAGAAGTACTATATTTGCCACTAAATTAGGGAAAAAAAAAAAAAAAAAAAAAAGCCTGCAGTTCTGAAAGGAGGAAAATTCTGGGCCTTCAGCCACCAGCAACCTGGAGACAAGTCACTGCACCGTTCTATTTGTTTTTCTCATAATGACTTTCTGTCAGTTCCTCAAAGAATTATTTATCTGAATGCATTTCTTGGCATCCTTCTTTCATTCTTTCTTTCCAGAACATTCCCAGTTTCTCTTTGTGGAGAGAGAAGACTGCCACTTACCGAAAGCCACAAAAAAATAACAGTAATGAAGTAGAAGAGTTTCTTCTGAATCACCAAGATGCCTGATCAACACAAGATTGGAGGAAAGTAACTGAAAGACTGCAAGAAGGAGTCACTGTAGTGTATAACCAATTACCCAGAGGCTGAGGAAACCACAGCTCTAAAGAACCAAGCAATGCCTGGATCTGGTAAAATACTGAACAAACTGAGTTCAGGAAGACTTTTGTCTCTTTAGTCCAAGCACATTGCATTACTCAGGGATTTTCATATCAGCTGCTGATTGCCTGCCCTCGTGTTTTGGAGATGCTGTATATGAATATGAATGCCCTCAGTGGCTAAGGAGTGAAGCATTTATTGTAGTCTTCTCAGTGGGGTTACTCCTGTTACTGTTTAAAGGAACATTGCAAGACCAGAATCCCTGCTGAGGAAGTGTGCCTGGTCACAGTCTTCAGCAAAGCTTTCAGTGGGGAGAGCTATCTCAGCTAACAGTTCTGTGGATACTTGCTGATAGGAAGAGCTGTCATCCAGGCTGCTCTTCTGAGAGTACGATCCCTTCACACCATCCCTTCACACCATCACAAACCAAAACAGAACTACTTCTATTACACAACATTTCCAACTTGGTCTACACTAATAACTTCCTTAAAGTTCAGCAGTCACCCTATAGGGTGCTCTCCTTTCCCCACAGACTGCAGAAGTGTTTAACAAGATTAGCTTTGACCTAATGTTTAGAAAACAGAAGTTCAGAGAAATTAATTTTCACTGTCACTGAATGCTGGGTAATTCCACCCAAAAACTTCCCACCATACTTCCCCAAAGCACTCCTTTCCAAAGACATTTGCCAGACAGAAATCTGTTTTTACTTGTTCACATTGTGCTAGTGGACAATACAGTCCTTTGCTTTTCTGTATTTCCTCAGTCAGTATCTTTCCACTTTAAGTTTACCTCCATCATCTCATTAATGTCCAAAGTGGATCTGACAGATGCTCTCTGGATGACAATCAGTCAAGCCTGTGAAAGAGTATCAATACGCAACTGCAAGCAGTGCAATTTTCTCAGCCTTACCGATATGAAATACTGCATGCTTAAACTTTTATAATGTCAGTGCTCAAATACTTCACTCCTCTGTTACTTGCTGCTTTGGGTGTTTCATGGTACCCGTTCCATACTCTAGATGCTTTCCATAACAGACAACAATCCAGCCACTCATTCAGGCTCCATGTTTTTAGCAGGTTATTCTCACACCACACCTAAACCAAGATAGATCTTGGTGCCTTTTACTCTTGCCATCCATAGCATGCAGCGTCTATCTTTGTAGCATCTATCTACCTCTGCCTCCCTGTAATAGACTGTCCTGTGTATTTTTGATGTATTTTTCTAGTGCAGATTTCCAGTATGCCAGAGAAGTGAGTTAATCTTATCCTAGATTCTTCAGTGATATTTGAAATGGCCTTTAAAGCTTACCAATCCATTATGTTCGTATCTTCTGAATAACTCCCAGTTCCCTCACCTTTTGCTACAGAGAGTCATTTCTGTCCTCGTCTTGAATGCTTGGTGAAAAAGAAGTCATTTCAAAAAGTTTGGAGGTTTGACAAATACAAGCAGTGGTGGGCCTGAGCTTTTTCAGGAAGCTGATGAATACTTGGTGAATTGGAGTTGAACTAGCAGAAATATCTAGGCTTGTTTCTAAGTGTGCATGGAAATATCAGAAGGCAAGAGATTAGCTGTTAGACATTAGATACAATGGAAGCATATTTGGGGCCATATTTTCTCCTAGAGGTGTTGGATATTTGCTGATAAATCATTCACTAAATTGACTTGGAGCGGATATTTGTAGCACCTTGTTTCTTAGACTTACTTGATACAATCCTTGGAGGAAGAGAAGATTTTCTATGCCTACTTCAGCCCTTTACAATTATCTTGTGTCAAACACCTCTTGAATCACATTAGCCCGCAAAACTCTCAAGAACGGGCTTGATGAGTGAATTAAAACTCTGCAGCACAGAGGCAGGCAGAGGTCTCTAGGAATCCACTGAAAGGAGCTTGCCACATAGCTCCACTGACGGTTTGGGCCATTTCCTCCTCCCTGGAACAGATCTGGTTCTTGTCCACCAGAAATAAATTATACAAATAGCTCCAAAGAGCAACTCCATTGTTTTTGGAATAGACTAGACTGCGCTGAGTAAATAACAGATATTATTACAGAAATGTCCTGGGCTGGGAAAATGTATTTTCCCTGCCTTGCAAAGCTTTCTTGCCAACAACCCTCTTCAAAATGTAAAGCCAAGGGCTGAGCTGTTCTATCCACAAACTTAGCTGGCCAAATCCCTTGTGGACGTAAATCATCTGAATTCAGCTCTGCTGGAGTAATTGGAGCTCTACTGATTTACACCTGCTGAAGACCGTTGGCAGCACACACCTGGGGAAGAAAACAGAACATGCTGGTAGCCATACAAATGCATACATACAGTCCTTCCTTACCTATGGCTGTGAGACTGCATTTTTGTTTAAATGAGAAAACAATTAATAGATTTTGTATATGACAAAATAAACAAGGTTTATACTAACATGAGTCAACAGCTAGATTAATTTACTTGAGATGTTAGGTGTTGTTGGGGAGGGGTTTAACCAGAAGTCTTCTGTTTAAATGAATTTTTGCTCCCAGATTGTTTGGCTTTTGAGTAGCGCTAGTGTCAGCCTTTTCTAGAACGTATTTTAACGTGGATACTGAAAAGTACGCCTTAAACCTAACAAAAATTTGATGGATCAGTAAATGACTGCTAGACGCTCATCACAGCCAACCTGAGCTATTATCAGGACTGGAAGCCAAAACTTCAAGCACCCACCCCTACCTTATGGATGGGGACACCGTGGAACCATGGGCTCATGGACCTGGCAGTGGTGGTTTAAGAAGCTGCTAACCTCCAAATGCCTGTCTTTCCCTCCCTCCTTACCTTCTTTCTCCCCCACACTTGCACAAAACTGCCTTCACCCACCAGGCATGTCACCTAGCCTGTTCTAGCAGAGTTAGCTGCTATAGCTTAAATTACTGAAGGATCTTCTCAAGACCCACTAACTGGGTCACAGATGGGAGGAGGGAAGAGGTGAGAGAAATTTTTACATGACTACACCTACAAGAGCCTGTCAGACTGTGGCTGTGTATGTTAGCATCACAAAGCACAATATCATCAGATCTTCAGACAGTGAGATGCATTTGCACCCCCAGTGACCATCAAGCAATTTCATTTAAATACCTCTCACTATCCTTACCCAAAACATTTCATTGTAATAGAAAGCACTTACCAAAGACGCCTGGTTTTGCCTGTTCACTTTGTCCCTGTGCACAGAAGAAATACAAGCTTCCATTGATTAAAAGGTGACGCTTTAACTATTGTAAGACCTTTTCCAGCTTCCCAGAAATTGTGTGCTTTGAAAGTATGCTAATTTTCTCACTCTCCCAGAAAGTGCCCCCTTGGAAACGCTGCATTATACAAGAAATGCAATGCGTATCAGAGCAATTTCTGGTGCTTTCTTCTGATTTCCATATGTCTGGCAATTTCGCATAATCAGGGTAGACGTACCTAGCACTGTATCTTCTACCCAGCAAATGTTACTTTGGCTGGAATCTGAGCTGGAAACTTGCATAGGTTTGCACATACATCCGAGTCCAAACAGCTTCTTATTGGCACCTCGCTGTTCCTCTGCGTAGGTTTTTGTGGCAGTCTATGCTCATGTCTCTGCTGCTAAACATGGAGTCAGGGCCTGATCCTGGGCTTGGAGGACAGGGGACGTGGAGCATCCTGCACCCAGCCAGTGGCCTGCCTACAGCAGGTCTGCCCTGGCAAGCTCCTGGAGCCCCTTTGTCAATTCAGCCTTACCAGGACCAGTCAGGAGTCATGGATGGGCTGTGAAAGGTTGGAATCCCCCCAGTACACCCACATAAGACTGGAGGCCCCGTGTGGAAGTGGATCTCCCCTTGAGCTCCCAGTGCTCTGCATCCCTTGCAGAGGCAGCGAGCCCCAGCAGTGCCACGGCAGCTAGCACGAGCAGCAGGGAGCTGCGAGGGGTAACCAGCACCTCTCCGGAGAGAGACACAACTGCTGCTGTTATGATAGTGCTCTGGGAATTAGTTACTGCTGACTTATTTATCTGCCTAATTAATTTCTCGTCTTTAATAAAACTGTTGCTTATTAGCCATTTAATTCATGTTTCTGAGTGGGAAGAGTAGCTCCTTCAGTGCAATAAAGCTTAGCATCACTTTCTCCAGTTCCTGGCTGTGGGGTTTTGAGAGTGTATGTGTGTTGTTTTTTGTTTTTTTTTAATAATCCGCTTACATTTGAAGCTGCCCTTTCTCTCTGCTGCTTGAAAGGAGAGAGGAGCTAGGATTTCTTAGTGAGTCATTATCCTTTCACCATCCATCCCAACCCACTGAACAAAATCCGCTTATGGACAAGATCTGTGGGGTCGCACACCCCAGAGCTGAGAATCCACCTGGTCCTGTCTTACAGAATTGCAGAATCAGAATGACTGAGGTTGATGGGGGGCTGTGGCGGTCTCCTAGTGCCACTGCTGCCCAAGCAGGGACACCCAGAGCAGGCTGCCTAAGCCCACGTCCAGGCGGCTTTCGGAGATCCCCAAGGAGGAGACCCCATTGGTCCCTGCCTTGGGTGGAACTGACTCTTTTAGCTTTGGCTCATCAAGGGGATACAAACTGGTGTCTCACTTTGAGTCACTGCAAGGAGGGAGTTTGGACCACCAGCTCTTCAGCAAAGCCTTCAGTTAGATGTTGCCGGTGTCTGGCATTACAGAGCTATGAGAAATTTGGAAGTATGCAAGTGCTCCAGGTCTAATGTTGTAATATGCTGGGGAGGGTCTTGTGACCAGGGAACAAACGTACTGGATTACTGCATATGCACTAAAGAAAGCCTGGCCTGCCCTCCGAGAAATTTTACCTCTCTGCTCTGCACTGCCTTGCTAGGGATTGCAAAGGGATTCATCAACCAGCTGACGATCTGCCCCTGTTGCAGCAGGTCTCTGCCCATGGTTCTGCCATTCACAGCATACCTCCGTGGTGATTTACTCCAGTGCTGTTGAGCTGTCTGTACCTCAATTTTTTACTAACTCTACAGATGCTTTGCAGCCCTGCATGCTGCCTCGCTAAGGATAAATTGTGTTTTCAGGTCATTTTTGTTTTAAGCACCAAAAGGTTTTTGTGCACAGGAACACATAAATTAAACATTATTAATGTTATTACTATGATTGCATGTTCCAGTTCCCAGGCTTATTTTAATGATGTACATTATGAAAAAGCCATGTTGGCATAACAGTGAAAAATATGCTGCTCTCCATGACATTTCATTTTATGGATCGACAGGAGAAGTCTATGATGATGACTAATTTCATGATAAGATCATGTCACTTACTGCCTGCCATAAATGAAATGTCATATGCAGTCACCTATTCTTCATTCTTGAATTCATTCTAATTACTGTCCTTAAATGAATGACTGTGGCTGAGATTCCCTGCAGACAACAGGACTGTCTTTGCCTTTATCCTCTAATACATGCCAAATCCACACACAGGCTAAGACTTGACCTTAAATTAATATAAATTCTGGTTTAGCTGTCAATTACACCCATTCTTTTAATGTATGAAACCATATGTATCCGTGGGCTTTGTGCACTCAGCTTGATCCCTCCTTTCGGGTTCATTTCATAATGCCTCTTAGTTGTAGGACTCTCAATTTAATCTAGACATTTTCTTTCCAGTTGATTTACTAAGGTTTCTATTCTACACATAGATGATTGGATAAAGTAACATAAATCTCCCAATGATTAGAAAATGTGATCATTTATTACATGGACAATCAGTTTATTTAAAAACATAATTGGTTTGTACCTCAGGAAACCTCTCCCCAGTTGTGATAAACTATAAATAATTACTGGCTCTCCTTCAGTGAAATTAAAAGCCACACAATGCTGTTACTAGGAATGTGTGATTTGCCGGAGAAAACAGGTTCTGTTTTCCCTCTATTTTCACCAGATTGATTTTTCTTTCTTCTCATACCTTAAGAGACAGAGGGAAATAGAACAGGTAGATTTTAGGGGACACAGATTGACAAAGTTAGCATAATATTGCCAGAATTATCAGTGACTGTGGGAATTTAGTTCACAGTCCTCCTCCTAATCAAATGAAAGGCAAAATCTTCAGTGATGATAGGAGGTGTTAATGGCTCTTCTAGAAGCAAACTGGCCAGGTTTTCTGATCCTTAAAGCTGCATCCTAAAAGCTTCCCTGGCCGAGAGCCACAAGACATCTCACACACATTGAAGAGCTGGGGCATGAGGAACAGATCACAGACGGGAGCTGACAATGTCTCCCTTAGAAGAAGAAAAGATTTTTGGGTGTTGATGGATGTGGACCGTTAGGTTGCAGAGGAACTCAGTGACATTGGACTGAGGACACTCTAATAGCTCACAGCTCCCAGCACACTCCCAAAGCCAGGGATCTGCATGGGAGTGTCTCACAGGCAAACACAGCTCTGCTATCAGCCAGGTGATGCTGCCGTGGCATAGAAATTGCACTTGAATGACAGGATGTCCAAATTCAGCTCAAGAACACAGGCTGGCAGCTCTGCTGTTTTGGGTGCTATTTCAAATGAATGCTTTTACTTCTATTCTAATAGGTCTGCATTGCTAACAGAGGCATATGGGTGAATTTGTGTAGTGTAATCTCAGGGATAAATTTGCTATCAGCTGGGTAAAACCTAGCTGTCTGCATGCTCAAATTATCTTTATTGGGCCCACTCCTCTACCTGGATGCTGGTCCTGTTATCTGCCTTATCTTCATCTCTTCCTACTTGAGAATTTGCGGCTCTGGAAGGATGTTCTGAGCCCTGTCAGCAAGATGCCATCTCCTTAGCTTTCTACTGTGGTTCACTTATTTGTAAGATGGGAGTAACATTTACTGACTTGACAAGGTCTTCTGGAGCATTCACACATTCGGATCTCTAAAGCTTTCCAAGACCATTCTCAAGCTGTAATGTCAGGCATCATTATTCACACAAATTGTTTTGAGTCAGACCTCTACTTCTGGAGAAGTCTTGCTGCAGTGCCAATGACAATGAAATTCACTTTTCAGTCACACAGTGAAACACAGGTTCTGAATTAACCAGCCGATTTATCTGTGTGTAAGGCTCTCTTGATGGTCACCCACCTGTTGGAAGTTACTGGCAGAGCTAGACTCTATGTTGCAGATGAACAGCACAGGTAGCAGATTTATAGTGATTAAGATATTATTTGTTTGTATTTGTTTCTGGCACCTCCATTTTCTTAAATACTGTGGATTCTGCTACCAGCTTGAGCAATTTCCTTATCAAGAATGATCAGTCATTCACTGTGCAATCTGCTCTCACCCTTAGCATTTATTCTATTCTTAATTACCATGCTGTCAGGTTCGTCCTTGTAGGATAAATTGCACTGCCCCACAGTACACTGATAAAGCACTGAAATATTAAACTCCTGTAAACAAAAGTCATGTGTACAACAAGCAGAAAGTGAAGGGGAGGAGAGGAGATGGAAGAGTCCAGACTGGCAAGCTCTCAAGCCATTCAGCCATGTCCAGGAGCTGACGGTCAGTGTTCGCACAGCAAGGAGTGATGGGGGGGAGGGAAGAAGAGCAAGATGAGGCATAGCACAGCAAGACTTGTTCAGGCTATTAGCAGTGTTTAAGACCTGAGTCCAGGCCCATTAGAATCAACTAAAAGGCTTCCATGGAAAGCCATACGTTTGAATTAATCTCTTGGTTTCAGAGTAAATCAGCTTTTTATCAGTTCTTGCAGCTGGTCTGATCCAGGAACAAGAAGGTCAAGTGACTTTCCTGAGATGACACGGTGATGGAGTGCCTCATTTCTGTTTAAACCTAGAACTATTCTGGTTGTCATAATTGTCTACCTACCTAGGCATTTATAAAACATCCATCATTGTGGTATCTCAGCACTTCGACAGTCACTTAAGCAGGCGACCCTCTGAAAATCTATTCACCACAGCCTCGTACTTGCTGACTAGGGAGGGAGCTATTCTTTTTCATCCTTCTCCTGTCTCCAAGGAACTGAAAGCAAACTCTTTTTTCTATTGCTATGGAGAAGAGAATCACACTACCCAGGCTTGTTAACTACTAGCTGTGTAAGACAAACATCACTAATAAAAATCTGTCCTATAATTTAAAAGTCAATTTCTTTTCCAAATAGAAATACTAATTTGCAGCAGAGCACCACCCTCTCTTTGCTAATAGATTTGATATCTTTTATTTTTAATTTTTCCCTGTCTGGAGTCAGTAAAATAAATGAACACACAGTTATTTTGGCCAAATATGTTCTTTATTTGCAGCCACCTCAAATAACATTTTATATCTCTCCTACTCCCAGCTGTTACGTCTCAAACCTGTATCATCAGCTTTGGCAAGGAAAGAATATCCTGTCTAGTGCCCGGCAATATCCAGCTTTATAACCTTTGCTCATGCTTATTCTGTGGGAGGGCAGTGCATATCTGAAAAAATAAAAATATATGTATATATATTAGAAATCAGCATGCAAAAAGAATTATGGGAAACAAATAAACTAGAGAAGACTTTGTGTGAAACTCAAATAGCTCAGTGCAGAACCAGCCTGAGAAGAAAATTGCATGGTGGAGGTGGGATTCAGGAGGAATTTTTCCACTAAAATATGACAACCCACCTACAATCATTCACCACCTTATTATTAAAAAAGATAATAGAGATAACACACAGAAGACACTTTCCATAGTCATTTGATTGCAGTCATATCAGGAACCAAAAATAGATTTCTGCCCTTAGGTCTGTTGTATAGTTTAGTAAACTATATGCTCTGAATGTGACTAAATGGGTTGTTTTTTAGTTTTTTAATTAATTCAAAATTTTTCTGTATTTTTTTAAAACTCTTTTCTTCTGGTTGCTTATCTTAGCTTTGCCCTGGATATACCTAAGGGATCTAATTTATGTAAACTACCCAATTATCTTTCAACTGCTGTCTGTCTCCGTTGCAATTTATAAATGAATCTGAATCTAGAAGAAGGTATGTAATTATATGAATAATCAGAAAAAGAAAATGAAGAAAAAACACAATATTTCTTTATTATCTAGAAAGTTAACATTGCTCTCAGCAAATCTTTCCAAAACCAGAAATTTATCCTTGGCTTTCCTGCCTCAGTTTCACATTGATTTCAAAGACACCTATCACAGATTGAAGGGCACCAGCATCCATTTCAAATTTATGCCCTATAATGCTCATAAGTAGAGTCTTTCTGGCAACTCCTGGGGCTTCACACCATACAACTTCAAAATGGAGAGAAAAAAAAAGCAAGCATTGTAACTGGAATGACGGGGCAAAGGGACATTGAAGAACAAGGAAATTCATAGCTCCTGAAAGGCTTAAAATATTAGATCGAGCTGTCTTAGAGCGTTTAGATGACCTGGTTGCTGCTGTTGAGAGACAAAATACACTCTTTGCATACCTCCAAGAGAAGAAACTGTGACTGGTGACTCACATTATGGCACTGCCTGACCTTCCTAATTCTCTCATGTCCTCAATGTTCAGTGCAAAGGACACTCAGTCAATCAGAAGGCTGTGGCCAGGCTGCTGCTGTGTAAAACCAAGGTTCTCTTGTAGGGTTGAACCCGAAATCTGTGCTTTGTACTCTGTATCCTACAGTGTCTCAGACAAGAAGTTTTAGAGAAAGGCATTAACATATCACAGTAGTTTGGTAGTCTGGACAAAGAGCACTGAAGCAATGTTCCCTCCAGAATCTGATTAATTAATTCTGGTAATTCTGACACCCCTAGAAACACCCTGATTAGTTCGTGTACTCAACAACTTCCTTTGACAAGAAATTCCATAGCTGAATTACTGGTTCTGTGAATAAGTACTTCCTTTAAGAGGTCTTGAGGCTCGCACCTTTCAATTTTATTGAAAGTCCAATTTTTCTGTGCTCTGAGACACAAGAGGAAAAGTTTCCAACCTCTTCACTGTATGACATTAATGATCCTATTATACTTTTTTTTTTTTTCTTTTAGACCTTTCCTTCACCTCCTTTATAAGGACTTTAATAATGTCCTTATAAATAGTTCATAATACATATTTTCAGACTATAAATTGTTCACCTCGACTCAGAGGTTCTCCTCTTTATAGGTTTTCAAGGTTTTGTAGTACCAAGGAAAATGTTTAGTTTGCACTTGTTTTTGGGTGTTATTAGTGTTGCATCTATCTCAAGAGTTAGCATCCTCCCAACTCTACATACAGCCCAACACTTTTCTGCTCAATTTCTTTCTTAACTATCCATACTGGACCAGTACTCCTCTCTTGTGGTCCCACAGAGATATCTGGAGTGGGCAGCTAAAAGAGCTGTGGTTCCCTCCTTGAACTGTGTTTTCAGTTCATCAGACCTGACTCTGGTGTGTGATGCCCAACATAGGTGCAACACCTCAGAGGAAGTTGGCTACAGTGTGAGCCAAATCCTGTCACCTGCAGCCAACAAAGAGGGTCATAAAAGACTATGCTGCATACCCGTTGTAGCAACATAGGAAGATTTCAGCAAAATAAAACAAAGCCATCCAGCAGCTTTGGTCCTCTACAAAAGGGACCACTTTCATTACAGATTGGTAGCTGAGAAGAGCTGACACAGGAACACTGCTAAACATTGCATAGATTGTTATGGTGACCTCCAGTCGTGTTGTAAGTAAGTGAATGTCTGCAACTTTTAATAGATAAAATATCACAGTTGGTACTTTCCCAGAATATTTTTATTTTGTCAAAAACGATGTGACAAAAATCCATGAAACTATGCAGGTTCACAGTATTCCAAATAAATTTATGATTTTTACATAGCAAAGTTTTAGTAGCAGGAAGAGGCTGCAGGGGTGACCTCTGTGAGGAGATCCCAGCAGCTGCCCCAAGTCAGGGCAGATCTAGCTCCAGATGGCTCCAAAAGGGACCAGAGCTGAGCCACAAGCGACACCAGTTGGGCCTCTGGAAGAGTAGACTGAAGGAAAGGGAAATCTGCTTCAGCAGCTGGGAGAGAGGGGTGAGAGCTGAGAGAGCAGCAGCCCTGCAGCCCCCAAGGGGAGTGCAGCAGGAGGGCAGGAGGTGTTCCAGGCACGCAGCACAAGTTCCTCTGCGGCCCTTAATCCTGATGGATGGACCCCGTGGGACGGAGCCGTGTGGGAGCAGTTCCTGAAGAGCTGCAGCCTGTGGGCAGCCCCCGCAGGCTCAGTTCGGGAAGGACGGCATCCATGGGAGGGACCCCACGGGGAGCAGGGGCAGAGAGAGACCCTGAGGGACCGGCGGAGATGAAGCGCCAGGGACTGACCACAGCCCCCATTGCCCATTCCCCTGTGCTGCTTGGGGAGGAAGTTGGGGGGTGGTTGTGTGGGAGGAGGTGTTTTGGTTTTAGTGCTCACTTCTTTATTCCAATATTAATAAGCAATAAATTAAATTAATCTTCTTTATGCTGAGTCAGTTTTCCTTATGATGGCAACTGGTGAGTAATCTCCCTGTCCCCATCTCAACCCATGAGTCCTTTTTCACCGTATTTTCTGCCCCTATTCTGTTGAGGAAGGGAGAGTGCAGGAGTGCTTTTGTGGAACTTAGCTAGCCATCAGTGTGAAACCACCACCATGATGAAAATACCGGGTGGATAAAAATGAAGAGGAATGCATGGGAAATTAAACTGACCTTTTCCTCATGACAATATCCAGGCAGTGAGGAGAGCAGCATGCTACTTGAGGACATATTTTTGCTGTATTGAGATTTTTTTTTTTTTTTTTACAATCTTTGATTGTAAGTTCATCAATACCAAAAAATGTTTTTATTGCTCTTTGATTTATAATTATTAGGAAATGTATTGCAATGACCTCTGACAATACCAAGGAGAGTTTCAGGAATCTCCAGATGCAGCACTGCCCATGCACTTTTTCTTTCTTTCTTTTTCTATACCCACGGAAGTTGAAGACTAGCTTCTCAGCAGACCAGTCAAAGTGTGGCCTCAGCAGAGCCCAGGAAACCTCAAAAACCTGTGGGACACCCCATGCCCCTGCACACCCAGTGGGTTAGTGCAGGGCCAGACCTGCCTGAGCAAACTGCTGTCCTGCAACTGCAAGGCAGCTGGCTGTGGGGAAGAGGCAGGGAAGCAATGCTGGGGCCACGGCCCCAGGGAGCCTGTCCCAGTGCCCGAGCACCCTCTGGGTGCAGACCCTTTCCCTAACCCCCAGTCTGACCCTCCCCTGTCCCAGCTCCATGCCGTTCCCTAGGGTCCTGTCGCTGTCCCCAGAGAGCAGAGCTCAGCGCCTGCCCCTCCGCTCCCCTCGTGAGGGAGCTGCAGGCCGCCATGAGGCCTCCCCTCAGCCTGCTCTGCTTGGGGCTGAGCAAACCAAGGGACCTCAGCTGCTCCTCATACATCTTCCCCTCTAGACCCTTCACCAATTTTGTAGCCCTCCTTTGGATACTTCCTAGTAGTTTTAGGTCCTTCTCTTACTGTGGTGCCCAAAACTGCACACAGTGCTCAATGTAAGGCCACACCATCTAGGAACAGAGCGGGACAACCACTTCCCTCAACAAACTAGTAATGCTGTGCCTGAAATTGCGATTAATTCTTCAGGCAGCAGCAGTACAGCTCTGTTTGGATTTTGAAAGACTGTCCTAGCTTTACTCTCATGCTGTATGCTGTAGCTTTATCTTTTTTTGCTGTGTATTCCATGAAGATCCATGAATACATATATAAGCATATATATATATAAGTATATATATATAAATTGATATACTTGTAAATCATAATATGAATGTTCAGTGCTATGCCATACTGTACAGATGCACAATTGGAAGATATGACACCCAACATAGTGTTTATGTGTTCTACTCTTGTTTTCCTGCTCACACAGGTTTATTTTCTCTCTTTCAAGTTCAAAATATGCTACTGAAATAGTCCAGAAAATAAGAGACGTGTCTCAGAATATGTGCTTTGTTCAGCTTTGTGATTATCTGATTTCTCTCTGCCACAGTTCATGCTAGTTAAGCCAAACAAAGACCTACTGTACCTTGACAGCAGGACCATCTGGAGTTCATTCTTGTAATTATTTTCAAACATACACAGGCCTCCTCGGGCAAATAGGTATTTTAAGGCATCACAGGGCATGTGTATTAGCTTATTGTGAATCAAAAGGCGAGTCTCATATCATTCTGAAAATTACGTTTTGGTCATTGTAAATTATCAATCCTGATATAGAAAAAGTGTGAATGAGTGCATGTGTGTGTGTGTGGTATAGATATATAATTACACGGCTGCCCGCCTGCAAGCTGGGGATTACAGATGACAGTCAGGGAAGATTGATTTTTCATCCTAATAGCTTAGAGACTGTCTTTTTAATTGCAACTGTTTTGCCAATTCTTTGCAGGAATTGCATCTGGTAAAGGGAATTAAAGGCATTCAGACTGTGAAAGGAATTGCAGTGTAAATGCATTAGCATCAAGACTTATTTGCATCTAGATACATATTCTGATTGCATATTTTATACGTGAGCAGAGAACACAGTACTCTGTTTTTTACAGGGATGCACTGCAAACTTATATTGCCCAAGCAAAATTTGGAAATTGATGTACCAGATGTAATCATATGCCTTTCTGCCTGACACTCACAAAATGTATGCTTGCTAGGTCTGATTTCCAAAAGTAACTAAGTGACTTAGAAGTCTATGATAAAAAGAGCATTAAAAACAGACTTGCAGAGGAATGGAGATGGCTAGTTAGATTTACAAAAGCCTGAAGATGATTTAGGAACCTAATTCACTGTTGTTTTTCAATGCCTTACCAGTTTGACCATTTTGTTGATCTCCAGTAGGTGACTATCTGCATATTTAGATGCTCCAATATCTTTGAAAATCTGACCCTACACATAGAAAACATCACCAAGACTTCACTACATCAGAATAATAAAAAAAAAAGAGTTACTTACTCCTTGTGAGTTTTTGATAATTACTCATCCTCTGTCATTCTTATTTGCTAGTTAATGAAGGACTACCCCTAGGGACTGGAAAGATGAGATCAATTTTACTTGGTGTTAGACGTTTCTACTCTAGGTTTCATCAGCTGTGTTTCTCCCCACCCCAATGGAAAGTAAAAAGCACTAGCAGGGCAAGATTTATTTGACCTTTATTAGATATCTAATTAAATATGAGGTGACTCATGCTTAGAAGAGCTTCTTTCTCTGCAGTTCTCTCTCAAGAAAACCAAGAGAAGCAGCTCAGATGTAGATATCTTGATTAAACATACAACATAGGGAGGAGCACAACAAGCACATTCAGGGAAATTATCATTATTCATCTCCACTTGGTAATAGTGAAATATTATGTCCAGTTCAAGAGGGATATGGAGAAACTGGAGAGGGCTCAGAAAGGGGCTACCAAGCTGGTCAAGGACTTCAAGGGGACACACTCCCCGCTCCCAAGGGGAGGGTGTGAGAAATGGCCCTATTTAGTCTGGGGATAAAAATGCTAAAGGGAGATACCACAGCAGCCAAAAACTACTCAAAATGCAGTTGTAAAGATGACAGCACTGAAGCCTTTAGTGGTTGATGAGGTAACAAGGAACAACAGCCAGAAACCACGGTGTTGGGGATTCAGACTGGATCCAAAAGGGTGGTAAAATCTCCCTTCTTCAAGCTGTTCAAGATTTGGTTAGACAACCCTGGTTGACCTGACCTGATGATGAGTTAGTCGGAATTTGGATGGGAGGTTAACCTCCAGACTTCCAGAAGTACCTTGCCACCAATATTTCTACAGTAGAAATCCTTTACATAAGACTAAGGGAACAAAATCCTACCCCATGTCAGCCTGAGAAACAGTCTGAATTTGACGGTGTTTACAGCTTTTCCTAAATGCTTATACTAATTTTATCTCCAGGTCTTAATTCACTCCTGACAATTCACACTTGATCATTTTGCTTTTTTAATCTTCATGTATCTAGAGGAATATTATTCTTTCAACCCACCAGTGATTTGTGACCGATGTGAAGAAGCTAAACAGCAATTCCCACAAGAAACTGATATTAGGTTTTGTCTCTTGCAGTGACCAGCAATGCAGGGGTGACTCTTCCTTTACAGACAGATGGGCCCACCCCCACCAGAACTTTATAAATCTCAGTAGCATCTTTCTTTATCCTTCTATTTTAACAGCAAAATGCAGAGGTAGCATAATGCAATAGGATCCCATTTTGCGCTCAGCTGGAGCTGCCATATGGAAACTTGTTAAAACATGTAACAACTTCCCATAGAATTTTTGTTAACTAACACTGAGAAGTGGGAAGTAGTTCTTATCTATTCACACACTCGTACAGTAGCCCTCTGTTGGGATTTCGCTGGCTGTCCCCAAGCTTGCAAAGATGGGCATGTGTCATCTTGGACTGAGTGTGAGAAATAATGTGTAGGAGAAAGCTTACAAGGTCATTTACTAGGTAATTATATTATTTTTTTTTTATCTTTCCAAAGTATAATAGCTAAATAATTTCATTTAGTTAGCATTAACTTTATAATGAATAACCTGTACTGTTCTTATTTTGTATTATATTGTTCTCTTAAATCTCCCCTGTGTTCTCTTAAACCTTTCCACACATAGAAGCCTATACAAAAAAAAAAAATAAAAAAATAAAAAAAAAATTGTGTTGAGATTCCCACTAGTCAAAATGCATTAGAGCTGCCACTAGAGAAATGTGAAAACCAGATTCCTTTTTCAGCTGATCAAGATCCAGAAATAAAATGACTTCAAACACTGCAGATATATTTGCAAGGATTGAGATTGTAAGCTTTGTTATAGATGCTTAGATAAATACAAAACTCTGAAACCTTTCTCTCTATTTTCTGTAGCTATGCAAAGCCAAACTTCTTTTAAGTCAGTAATTGAAATGAGGTACATGTACAGGAGCTGGATAGAAATGTCACACTGAAAAGAAGACGAACAGCTAAAATGGAAGCTTCCACAGATCCTAAATATTTCATTTCCACTCATGAGGATAGCTTTAGTGCTCATCATTTAAAGTTATTCTATCTCTCGGGTCATGGTAATTTTGGAAGTGCAGGAGCTCATGAGCTTTCTGCCCATATTTTAAAAGAAAGTGTCTTTGTGAAAGAGAAGGATCAAGCTAAAACAAGCCCTGTAGCAAAGGCTGGGTAGAGAGCAGTGGGTGGGGTGAAATCACATGAGAGAGGAAAGACTAAGCACCAAAGTTAAACAGATAAAATGTAAAACAGCATGTCCCCAAACACAGGAATCTCTCCTCTTTTACCAAGCAGGCACACAAGGCTGTGGTTTCAGTGAAGTGAACTTGAAACAGTGGGCTCAAGGGCCCCACAGCCTCTGCTCCAGAAAAAAAAACACAGATGTCTGTGGAGTCCTGACCATTCGTGTGGGAGGTATTTGCAAGAAAAAACACAAAATCCCTAGAGTCAGCAACCCATGTCCTTGTGTAAGGGATGGGACTCCAATTCCACAGCCACTCCTGTCCTCACAGTGTAGCACCATGGTCCCAAAACATAACAGTGTCCAAGTGCAACTCTCAGTGACTCAGTAGGTACAGAGCTGTCCATTAGCTGGGGCTCAGCAGGCACAGCCAGCCTGGTACAGCCAGGGTCTCCCCTCTGAGTCCTTATCTTTACCTTGAAGTTCATCTGTGTTCATCTGTTTCAAAGCAACTTCATAATGCTTCCAGTGAGCATCTTCTAGTCACAGTTCTGTGGGACCTGGTGTTTACCTTGTATGTTAAAGGTAAATTAGAGAATGACAGAATGGTTGAGGTCAGAAGGGTCCTCTGGACATCATCTGGGACAAACCCCGTGCTCAAGGAGGGCCACTTAGAGCTGCTCACCCTGGACCGTGTCCTCCACAACCCCTCTTGGCAGCCTGTGCCACTGCTCCCTCACCTGCACAGCACAGAAATGCCTCTTGCTGTTCAGAGGGAGCCTCCCGTGTTTCAGTTTGTGCTCATTGCTCTTGTCCTGGCACTCGGAACCACTGAAAAGAGCCTGGCTCTGTTCTCTTTGCACCCTCCCTTCAGGTATCTATACATATCAATAAGTTCCCCCGAGTCTTCTCCAGGCTGAACTATTCCATTTATCTTACTTGTAGGGTTTGAGACTCACAGTTATATTTGACAGAGATGGCAAAGCCTCCCACCAGTAAGAGTAATACCACTGGTTTACAGTTCTTTCCCTCCTTCATTTCATTTTCCACATTATACTAATTCACTTTTACTAAACAAAAAGGATAGTCAGAAATTGGTTCACTGGGAACTTCTGCAGCTCTTGCAGTCACACACTGGAGCAGAGGGTGAGTAGCCTTCCCTTTCACATGTCCCATGTGTCCTCATACCCTTACTTCAGTCATGCTTTTGAGAAATATGAAACTTATGGCTTTAAAAACTTTGTGGGCATACCATGAAAGGCTGCAATGTCTCACAGAATGGCAAAAAAAAAAAAAAAAAAAAAAAAAAGCCTTGGATATGGTGCACAAGCCACTGCAGAATGACATCGTTTGAGGGATGAATTCTTAACACAAGTATCTTGAGACTCCAACTGCAAGTGGAAACAGAAACAAGTTTCCAAAAGGCCATTTGCGGCCTGTTTCGACTAAAATATGGAGAGTGAAGTAAATCTCTCTAGCCCTGCCATTCTATTCGTCTGCTGAAAAGATTTACTGAGTCTCAAGGCAGTTAATTTGTCATCCAAAGTCCCTGTCTACTTTAATTCATATGGGCTGAATTGTGATCAGCAGAGACACAGTTTTGGAACACCGTG
Organism: Aythya fuligula; assembly: GCF_009819795.1. NCBI lineage: Eukaryota > Metazoa > Chordata > Aves > Anseriformes > Anatidae > Aythya > Aythya fuligula. The sequence goes on from NC_045559.1 coordinate 189,404,633, forward strand.
TTTACAAGGAAAAGCATTGTTTACCAAGTTA